>NC_044009.1:8030000-9230000 GCF_900496995.4 Aquila chrysaetos chrysaetos | reverse complement strand
CTGCTCAGGAGGCATCTGAGAGCAAGTATCCTACAGCAGCTTCTCTGAGATACCAGCACGCTATCCCACCTCCTTTCTGGTGATGGCAACTGGATCCAAGTGCAAATTTACTACTCAAAAAGCACCTGGAACTGAAGGACCAGCAGGAGGTTAAAGGAATGAGATGCTCTTTCAGGATGATGCAATGCAATGGCCCATGGAGGAAGAACAACAGTCCAGACAAGTGTTCAGAAGAACCATTAAAACATCCCCCTGAAAAAAAATATGCAAAGTTGTTTGTGCAGGAATGTCACCTTGAAACCCAGGCACCCTCCTTGAAGGTGTGTAAGACAGTTTTCACACAGCTGTATGGTCATCCTCTCAGTAACAAGGCCACAAGTTGGGCAAAAGCACAGGGTAAGCAAAGCGTGGTGTTATCCATGACTTACCTAGGTCTTGTAGGAGGACACAGCAGCATGTCCAAGAGGTGGCTTTGGTGTTAGGTGTTACACAAGTCTTTTTGTTTTTCTTTTTTGGCATCCAGTATTAACTATTCTTAATAAACATCACTAATAAGGTGGAGGCTTCAGACATGTAATTAGGGTTCAGGAGTTGCTGGGCTGCTGGTGAAGGCCTGCTGGACATCTGCTGTAGTGCAAGAGAGCAGTGCAGTGGTGACTGCCCTGTGAGCCAGCACCCTATGGTCACATAACACATTACACCTGACAACTCTAATGGGACCCAGGATTCATCCCCTGGATTTGCAGATGTACAATACAGGATGATACACCTTAACCAGTCATGGAAGTCCCTGATGTGGTGAGAAAAAGGCACCTGTAGGCTCAATCTCTTGTCTGCTTTGGGAGTGCAAGGTCCTGCCCATTCGTGCCCATGTGTCCCCAGGACAGCCAGCTCAGGTGGATTCATCTTCATCCAAGTCACCTAGGTGATGTGATGGATCCCATCTGCATGTCTGACAGCTAGCAATGGGCCTGGGGATGCGGTCACGCAGGAGTCTGGAGAGCTGGATTCATGGTGGAGGATCCAGAAGAAGGAGGGTCTTGGGCAGTCTGCGAGCAGTGGAGGGTCTGACTATGGAGAGGAATTGCTTAGGATGTGGTGAAGGGCAGAACCATGGAAGTGGACAAAGGAAGACAGCCCTCACTCCCAGAAAAGTCCCAGAAACATCCTCCCTCCCAGGGGAGCAGAGGAAGCCCTGGTCCCTGATCCCCTGAACGTGCATCAGGCCCCTCCAGGATGCCAGGATTTGGCAGCAGGGCTGGGATGAGATGGCATCAGCAGGGTGACAGGACAGGGATCCACATGACCGAGGGCAGCCTGTGCATGACCATGAAGAGGACATCTCCCTCATCTGGGCAATGGCAGAAGAAGGTCCGGTGGCTGGAAACCGAAGCCAGGCAAACCCATGTATCGATGGGTTTTTAACAGCAGCGTGTTAACAACATTGCTACAAGGACCTGGAGGATTTACCACCACTGGCAATTTTGTAGTCAAGGATGATTTTTTTTTCTAAAAGCTGGGCTTTTCTGAGATGCGAGTGAATTGACAGGTCTGAAGGCCTGTATTTATGCAGGAGATCACATCACATTAGCTCTGCAGTCCCCTCTGACCTTGTACCTCTGAATCTATTACATTTCCAGGATAGTCATCATTGCAACAGCTGACTGCTAAAATTAGAGCTGAATTAATGATTTAATATATTTACATATATGATAATGTCTGATATAAATCTGGTCATTGTTATTATTATGAATTCACAGTTCTGATCACTCCTGCTCAAAGAGCACGGGGACTGAAAGTCTCAAGCAACAGATCAATGAAAATGATTAGAGGCCTGGGAAGATTTCTGTAGGAGGCGGAATTGAAAAGATTAGGACCGTTTAGTTCAGAGAGGGGATGAAAAAGAGTGGACATGAAAAATCAACACAGCAGCGAAAGCCAGGTAGGCACCCCAATTTTGCACGTTTTGTGCATGCAGCAAGCCCCACTATGCCTTGCAGTTGGTCCTGTGTGTATTTATGGGATTGTTTCTGTTCACTAAATGAATGAGCAAAATCCTTACAGCCAGGTCACCACTGCCATCTGAAACTCACAATTTCCAGAAAGCTGCTGCGGCAGGTAAACCTGGACATGGAAATGCAAGTGAAGGGAGCATGCGGAGACGATCCAGCCAGTAGAGATGGCAGGCTCACATGGGGATCACCACCCCTACATCCCTCCCAGCCACACCACAGGGCTGTGCATTTACATCCCCATTCCCCATAAGAAACCATCTACAGGGGATGCTCCCCTGCCCCTCTTGCCCAGTTCCCACAGCAAACTCCTCTGATTACAGGCGGTTGAGAGCTTCCCAGTCATTTTGGGCTGTTGCTCCTGATGCTCCCCCGGTGCAGCGAGGAATGAGATGCTTCTCAGCGTGAGTGCCCATGGGGTGACCCAGCTCTTGAGTTCCCTCAAAGCTCAGGACCTGGTGACAACCTGGTCCCTACCAGGGGACATGGAGAGTTAAACAGCATTTTCAAACTGGCTGCATCCCACTGCTAGTCTTTCAGGCTGGCATTTTCCCAACAGACATGGGCTCTTTGCCCCATCAGCACTGACCAAGGCACCAACCTGGGACTGAGATGTCCATCCACCCTGCCCACTGGACCCGTGGTGACCCATCCCACTGGGGTCCCCCATGTGCCAACAGCTGCTTCATACTTACCCCGTGTGAGGGATAAGTCATCCAGCCCCAGTCTCCCAGGATTGTTGACGTGTCTAGCAAGTTCACTGGAAAACACAGGAGCAAAATGCTGCGTTAGAAAGCTTTCTCCCTGTCCCCAAGGGGCAAGGAACCGAGCCACCACAAATGACCCCTCCTTGCATCCCACTCTCTTGATTGTCCCCTGTGCCCATCAATCCATGGGGCTGCTGCCAGAGACCTGCCTGGCTGCAGCTGACACAGATATAGAGTAAGGGGATGGCAACAAATGATGCTCCCCAGAGCTGTTGGTTCTGGGTAGAGTTGGGGTGGGGCTGGCCATAAGACTGAGAGCAATGTGTCCATTTGGAGGAGAGGGGGCTGCAAACAGCAGGTCAGAGGGGATGCAAAGCAAGGGGGAGCTGGGGAAACAAACTCCAAGCATCAGGTTGTCCACCAGCCCCACCCTGTGCCAACACCGATGCACCGGAGCATTGTTCCTCACTTGGACACTTCTCCTTTTGATGCTCCACTGAGCCCTTTAGGCTCACATCCCTCCCAGCATCACCGGTTTGAAGTCTGCACTCCAGCAGCCACTGTAATTACGCACTGCAGTGCCTGGCTCCAGCCCAAAGTGACCTCCCATGGTCCTGGCTGACACCCCACTGGAGAAGCCAGCCCTTGGGGGACAGGCTGCATGCAGAGGCCCATCAAAGCCAACCCTTCAAAAGCCCTGCCACCACCGGGAGCTCAGCTTAACAAGGAGAGATGGGAAAAGCTGCAAGGACAGGGGAGCAGCTTCTGCAGGGGGAGAGGCGAGGATGCCTTTGAACGTGCTCAGGAGCTTCCCATGGAAACCTGTGCAGTGTCAGCAGGCAGGGGAAGCGGGATGCCATGGCATTGCTGCATGCACAGGGTGAGCTGCCCCTGAGTGTCATCTGCTGCCCATGAACCCCACACCCAGATCCCACAGCATCAGGCAGAGGAGAGACTTGCTGCTGCCTGATACCCCCCTGACTTCCTCAGCACCTGGGGAAGGATCCCAAGCCCCAGCTCCAGGGTGCAGATCAAGAGGGATGAAGGCTTGGAAGAGGGTGCCGGCAAGGTGCCCTGACCCTTGGGAGTGAGCGCAGTGGGCACCGACACCAGTGAACCCATGCCTCATCACCCCTCATCAGCACCAGGCTCCCTCAGGGACCTCCAGTGCCTCCAGCTCTCCTCAGTGCTCTTTGCCCTGCAGCCACCCAGTAAGGTCAAGACCATGCTGGATGCTGCATCCATGCTGGCTGCTTTTCATCACCCTCGAGCAGCATCAAACTGGACCTCGAGGCAACTTGGCGCAGCATCCCTGCTGCAGCACCGGGTCTCGGCTGGTCCCTGGGCTCTGGAGGGATGGTGGTCTCAGTGCAAGGCACCGGCTTGTCACGGCGGGGACGGGGCATGTCAGGACAGCAGCTCCAGCCCCAGCAGAGGCTGGACTCAGCATGATGCTGGTCCCAGCAGCTGGAGGAACGGGTGCCACTTTCATTTACTATTACCAGGCAGGGAAGGAGACGGAGGAGAGAGAGGAGCAGAGACGTGAGCTGGCTGTGAAACGCCCAGACGTCATGCTTCTGACATAGCAGATTAGGAGCTTTTGAGGCATTTATTAATGTTAGCAGAACAATTTGAAAGAATTTCCAGGGCTTCTTGTGTGACTCCATTGGCCCAACAGCAGGGCGAGCCCCTCCACTCCCCGCACGGCACTGCTCCCACTGCTAAAGAGGCCCCTTGCCCTCAGCACGGAGTAATTACCTCGGAGATCTCAAATCCATTTTTATTTGTTATTGTTAATCTGAAGATTTTCTGCCTATTTTCCCTGGGTAATTCACCCAGCAGGAGCCGGGGCTCAGGAGTTTCCCTGCTCACAGTGCAGGATCACAGTCCCGGTGACCCTCAGCAGGCAGGCTGCAGGGAGGGGACCGCTTTCGCAGGCCCTCTCTCCCCCCAACCATGGTCTTTGCACCCTCTTTCCCACGCTGAGATGCTCAGCGATGGATGCGGCTGCCTCTCGCTTCTCTCCAGGCAGCATGAGGAGCCTGCAGAGACTGGGGTCCAGCTGGAGCACAGCGCCGTGGGGAACAATGCTGAGATCAGAGCAGGCATGGTGGGACGTGCCCCAGGCTTGTCTGAACAGCAGTGTGGGACCTGGAGCCAGCTTGCTACACCCCATCCCACCATGTGGACCATATGATTGTCACCCAATCTCATATACATGAAGGAGATGTCTGTTTGCGGGTGCTTTGGTGCACAAACAACTACACAAGCTTGCATTCCCTGCAACAAGCTCGTGAAGCAGATAGCTCATGCCTCTTTGCAGGAAGAGGGCTAAGTTATTTCTTTTATTCCTTAGCAAGCGTTTTAGCCAAGTGCATAGGAGTCCTACACATTAAGCCCACTGCAGTGGGCATTGCACAAATACAAAGGCATTGCGTGTCCAAGATCTCTCGCATTAACTCATGGTATAGCACACATGTCTGTGGATATGAGCATCCATCTAGCAGCACTATTATATGCTGTGGTCAGATATAGGGAGAACAATAGTCTCCCAAAACCCAACCACCCATTTCAGGGAAACGCTACAGACCAACACCAATGAAACCCACTGCATTGCATGCGACAAATGCCCTGTCCAGCCCCTTGCAGGTGATCTCCCGGCTGTGTCAGTTCTCTGGGGGCGATGCTCAGAAAGATCCCGCCCTTGATGCCAGAGGGCAAGTGAGACCGCCACAAAGGACCCTTTTCAGCTGAAACGTTTCTCAGAAAACGTGCCAGTTTGGGAGACCTCTCTCCTACAGCTGGGCAATTCTGTTTGATGTTATGGACTGTCTGCACGTATCAGACTCAAACTGCGAGCTCCATTTTGTTTTCCTGAGCACCATTTTGTATTTTCCCTATTCTGTGTCTTGGCCTTGACTCGATGTATTGAGCCAAAACACCAGGAGGTGTCAGGGGAAATTCTCGCACTGGTGGAAAAGCTGTCAAGCCTGATTGCCCGTTCAAATGGAAGCACCTAGGAGCAAGCAGGTCGCTTCCCCAGTGCCAACTGGGGTCTTGAGACAGAGTCTCACGCAAGGCATACCTACTTGCTCCTTTAAAAAATTGCATCATGTAATGTTGTATGGGTAGTGCACATTGCAATCTCATAGATGCACATTATGCAGGAGTCAAAGATTAGGTGTATGTATATGATGTATATGTATATGTATAATTTATTTATACCTACATCTTTATTTTTATATCTACATCTATATGTATCTGTATCTGTATCCATGTCCATATCCATGCCCACATCTACCAAATTCTAAACACCGCTTGGGATGAGCAAGGAAGCCGAGGCAGGGACATCCTAGAGGATGTGCGTTTTGCCTGGGTCCTTATATCTATATCTATAAAGAGTGAGTGCTCAGAAACCCTTCCCAACACTTGTGCTAGTGGTTGTGGCTCCTGCGGGGATGTATTACATCCCTACAAACAGAGGCACAGACACCCTGGGGTCCCGCATCCAAGCATCCCAGGCTCAGGAATTGTGCTGTGGGAGCCACGGCTGCCCAGCTCAGGGGAACATGGAGACCCTCAGCCCACCTGGGAGTGCATGGTGGGGTGGCGGGACAAGCCCGGGGGTGACATGCTGCGGGATGTGCTGAGCCCCAGCCTCTAGAAGAACAGTGGGGGACCAAAGAGGGCTCTGAGCTCCCTTGCTAATTGTTAACCCACTGCAGTCCTCACTCTAATTACTCCGCCATCTCCCTCCCACGCAGGGGCTTTGTAGCGCAGGCGTGGGGAGGAAGGGTCAGTGGGAGCAGCCCTGTTCCCTTGGGCTTCAGTTCCTCTCCATCACAACTTCAAAGCCCTCCCAAGATTCACAGCAAGGCTCTCCCCCATGTAACAACGCCTTTTGCATCAATAATTAAACTCTTATCAGCACGGTTAGGCACTCCTGCTCCCTGCTACCCAAAGACCAGTGGGCTCAGCCCCCACAGCCCCACACAGGTCTGCACACCCCACAGCAGGTCCACAGCCCCAGCCCCACTTGGTGAAGGTATGATACGGGAAGGGTTGTCTCCAGCAGAAAGAGAGAGTCGGTGTATGGGAAAGGGGCAGGAAGAGGCTCCCTGAGAGGATGTGAACAAGAGCCAGCAGCATTCATTTCCCATAAGCTCAAACAGAACTTTGAACAGGCAGGTGGGGCCGGGGTGGGTCAGCCATTTGTGTCCCACCATATAATCCAAGGGCATGCTGAATAGCCAGCCATGACCTTTCCAACTCGGGATGCAAAGTCAAGCAACAAAGCTGTGTCTTACTGGCCTCGGAGCATCACAGGGGGACAGGATAGGACGCTTCGCTTTCAGCTTCCCCCTGCCCGGGACAGTATATATCTTTAAAGAGAGCAAAATAGTTATTTATTCACCAACACACAAGGCCGACTGTTGGGGCTTTGAGGTAAAAGCAGCAAGCCTGGAGGGTAGGTCAGCTCTTCCCATTCCGGAGCTCTGCGCAGGGGATGTGCCCCACGGATCCAGGTCAGCACCGCGGCAGTGGGGTGCTGCACACCAGTACTCCACCGCACAAGTGGCCAGATCCCGGCAGGCTTTGTCAAGCAGCTGCTTGTCGATGAGGCTGCATGTACTAAGGACACAGCGGGGATGGTGCTCACATCGGCACCCGCTGGCCTCGGCTGCCCAGAGAGGAAATTTAGGGGTAGATATAAAAGATGTCACCAAATCCATCAGGAATGTGGGATTTCCACATTTCTGGAAATGCCAGAATCAGGCTGAAAAAAAAAAATATTAAAAAGAAACATTTTCAAACAATTGCCGTGAAAAAGCAGCGCTGCTTTTTGGACGTGCCCTAATTCCCATTTCAGGATTTCTTCTCAGACCTCCGGATTGTTGCTGTGAACTTTCTGTATTTAATTTTATATCTTTTGTAATGCATCAGGAGCGGTAATGCCCATAAGGACTGCCCAGAGGGTCACCCCTTTTCAGTATACCAGGAGCAGAAGATACTTTGATGTAGGAAGAAAGCTTGTTTGTTCAATCAGTGCTAACAAAAAGCTGCAGTTCAGGTTTTAAAAATAAAATTATCAACCTGATACTTCCAGACCCTGCATGATATCATGTAAGATAATGTGCAGCGCAAGACCATAACCTGTGGTAGGACTGAGGTGTCATGAAATAGTGTAAAAAATGAAACAAAACAAAACACCCTGAATAAAGTATTTCCAAGGCTAAAAACCTTGAAATTACAGGGCAGCATTTTTTTCCCCAGGAAAAAAAAAGAAAAAAAACCCACATCAAAAGCGAAACAACAAAAAAGTGTTTCCTCTCAGAAATATAGGTGAGAAAATATAGATGTAAAATGCTCGTGTTTCCTACTCAGTTTGAGACTCCTGATGCTCGTGTGTGGTGGAACAGCCAGGGCAAATTGGGCAGGCTGGCTTCGGCAACCCAGATTAAAGCACACATACTCCCCATCTCCGGGCAGGGTGTTACAGCACCAGTGTGCATCCCCGCTTTGTGGCACACACAGGTTTTGGTGCAAACAGAGTGTGTGGTCAGAGCTGGACGTAAATAACTGGAAATGTTAAAAAACCACAGGCTGTCCCAGGGTTCGAATATGGGGTGTATGGGGCCAGACCTGAGGCTCGGAGTGAGGGGTGAGCACACATTTCCACGTCCCCAGTCCAGGAGCTTGTGCTGGTGGGGAAGGAGCTATTTTGGGCTCAAGGGGTGGCTAGGCTCATTGTAATTCAGGGCAGAAGCTAGAGGAGGAGGTGGGAAGGCTCTGGGGATGGGGGGGCTCAGAAAGGTCAGGGAGGCAAGAAATTCCATGGAAACATCCGATGTGAGCAGGGGAAGGAGCAGGACTGTGGCGAGGCTGGGGAGAGGGCAGGCACTGGGGAGCACCAAGGGCAGCTGAAGGGTCCCTGCAGCCCCAGTGGAGGGTTCTGCAGACTTGGTGTCCCCAGGTCTGGATTTGGCCATCAGGGAGTCATGTGAGTCCTTTCCATCACAATGTCTCCAGCCTAAAGGACAGCAAGATGACATGGACCCATCCATCAGCGGAGAGGAGCCCTTGCCTTGCACAGCCACACCTTGGCAATTCATTTGGCTAAAGCCCTGCAAGACCTAATCTGTTCAACCCACAGACCATCAAAGGACAGCTTCTTGCATCCCTGACCAGTGTCCCCAAACCCAGAAACTTGAAGAACAGGTAACAGACCTGCACCCAGACCAGGACGTCCCACTTTCCACAAAGCTACCATCCTAGTCTCAGGGACAGGCTGAATATCTCATGCCACCAGTAATGCAATATCGTGACAGTCTAAAAATTACACAGGAGACTTTTCTGACACAAAATACACCTCTTCTGCTTGCAGTAAGCAAAACCTGTGTGGTACAGACTCAGAGAAATGGGAGCCCTTTCCAGAGGGTTTTGTGCCAGTGTCCTCACACCAGTCCTGACTTCCTCTTCTCTTTTCTCACATTTGTTGGGTATAACAAAATAGACATGAATGCTTTTTCAGCTTTAGCTGATGAGGTTTCTGATTTCTGCAGCATTTTTGGGGAGTCAAAGCTCATGCCAGGCAATCCCCTAACGCCATCCCAGGTCCTTATCCCAGAGCATCTCAGTGCTTCCACCCCCAACCCGTAAGCCATATGTCTGCTCGGTTATCTCCTGCCTGTTTGGGATTTTGCAGATTTCTTACCCAAAATCAGGACTCCTTGGTGTCAATCACAGCTGCTTTCCATGCCACCCACAGTGACTCAGGTGGACCTGGCACTGGAGATCTGTGCCTGTAGCAGAGCCCGTGAGTCCATCAACAGTACAAAGCCTGCAGACACCCTGCCCTTCCCACTGACTCTTGCATCCCGGCAGTCCTGGCAAAGATGTGAGTTTTATCCTCTCTGGAATATTCACTAGGGAAATGTGGATTTTTGCAAATGTGCTTACTTATCTGGGTTATCTGAAGGGGCTTTGGATGGCAGTTTTTCAGACTGTCGGGTGCTTTTTCCCCGATTTCTCTGAGGACATCTTTTGCTCTCACACTAGTTGGCCACCCTAAACCATGCCTAGCTGTTTGTATCCCAGTGACATTTTTAAAGCAAGTTAATTTCTTTTAAAGGCAATTACTTTGCTCTCTTAAAAATAGCTTTCTAAAATGGAATATTTTCATGGACAAAAATACCAATACTAAAAATGTTTGAGGGGACAGGCTGAATATCTCATGCCACCAGTAATGAAATATCACAAGAGTCCTTAAAAACTGTATGGGAGATACGTAACACGAAAGGTATTTCATCCAAGGAAAGATCCGGTGACCTGTGCCCACCCTTGATGCTGGGATGGAGCTGGTCTATTTAGCTGCAGCCAGTGCTGTTGCCACTCACTTACATGGTTAAGGCATTTTAAATATGAGAAACTGGAGACAGAGCAGAAGATACCACAGGCACAACCATGACACCAGGGTTGGAGGAAAAAAAATACGAGAGAGAGGAACCCACAGAGCCCAATCTGCTTGTGCCCATGAGGAGTGCGAGGCACCCAGTTGCACTCAGCGTACTTTCATGGCAGAAAAATATGGGCTCTTAAATCTAGCAAGGAAAGCCTAACAAGAACAAATGGCTGGAAGTTGAATCCAGGCAAATTTGTATTAGGGAAAAGAGGGGTCCAATTTTTTAAGGCTGAGGCCAATGGGCCATTGGAACAAATTATTGAAGGCAGGGATTGGTCTGCCTTTGCCGTTGTCTTCAGATAAATGTTGACTACCTTTCTGGATGGCATCCTTAGGCCAAACACAGTTCATTAGGCTTTATTGGTGTGGCTGGACCTGACCCGTAAAGGAGTTACGTCCTTTATGTGGTTATTTATGACCTTAAGTACCGCACATCTACACAGGCAGGACATGGGGTTTTTTTCTTTCTTTTTGAAGGAAATATGACTGTGTGATCCCGCCGCTCACTTTTGAACTACCAGGGCTGAAGGGGTTAATCGTTTCTCTGTGACAGAGGAATAATTTTGAGTGTTGGTCATGCAAACACACTGGGGTTAGGAGAATGAACTATCAAAAACTGTCAGGGTATGAATAGAGTTATCATATGAATGGATTTGCCCCTGGAGATAAAGGCAGCACTGAAGGCTGCCAGCGAGGCGAGCAGGGACGTATGGAACACAGGACCCGACCGAAACAAAGAGCGGAGGTGTCAGGATATCTTGATGAAATCAGCATTCCCCGGAGTCTTGCCCGCCAGGACCCACGCGTGCTGACCCCAGCGGGATGTGTGGGACAAGCCGCTCTCCCTCCCTCCCTGGCTGAGCATCTTATGGGGCTGGGGTTCGTTGTTTGGTGTTTCTTTTTTCTTTCGGGTAAAATATTTTTCTAATAATTTCTCAGCAATCGAAAAAATAGGGAATTCCTTCATCCCTGTAGTAATTCATTGGGTTTTCAGTTGTACTTAATTTTGGATTCATCAGATCTATTTCCACCGTCACCAAAATGGGTGCCCATTTATTTTCACTGTAAATAAACCCCTCATGATTTCAGGAAACAAGAATTCAAGGAGAATGAAAAAAAGCTCATGGAGTAGGTGTATTTTGTGTGCTGTTGTGTTATTTTTCTGCAAATTTTGTGGTTTCATTATCCAGAAGTTTTATAAGCTATTAATACAAGAAGGATGGAAATGAAAATGAGACCAGAAACATATCCCCGTGAGCCTGCCTAAAATCATGCAAGTATTTGCTTTATATCAGCATTTTGGGAGCAATCAAAAAATTACACACCCCAAATTTATTTTTTTTTTTTTTTGCAAACATAGCCAAAATCAGCTCCCTGTTCTAAACTAATGCTTCTCTGTCCCCCCATCACCAAAAGTCTGTATACCTAAAACGTCTTGTTTCCAATTCTTACAGAGGATCACGGCATCCTCACAGCCTTTTTACAACTGCAAAAGCTATTTCCTTTCCCTTTCAGAGCTTTGCTTCTCCCGCAGCCCTGACTTCGGCGTTGCTGCAGAAGGGGTAGAAAAGTAGCATTGAATAAACATGCAGATAAGTTTTTTACCTCTTTTTCTGTTTGAGCAGAGGGGTAATTAATGAGATTACAATTGAGAGATTAGCAGGGGAGATTGCCACACAAGCTTCCTCTGGCCCCCATTTCGGCAGCACAGCAAGCTGCTGGGTTTTCCCAAGGACCCTGGTGCTCTCCCGCACCCCATCCTTGTTGTGAGGATGAACAAAACATCTCCATCACCGACCCCGTGGTGCGGGGAAAAGGCGAGCATCCCTGTGTCATCAGCTCTGCATCCTCACCAGTACACTCCCCGTACATCGCCCTATCCCCATCACCTGCTGTTTGCCTCGGCCATCCCTACGTGCCCTGAAATGCTGGGGGACATGTCCCTGGGTCCCCCTTCCCTGCTGCACCATGTTCCCCACCGAGGTACCACCCAAGCTCACCCGCGGGCCATGAGGTCTGTGCTGTGATGGGGAGGAAGGTCGCCCACCTCATGGATGGAGGGCAGAGCTGAGCTGGAGGCATAACCGGGAAGGGAGCAGACCCCAGGAGCAGCATTTGACGTGCCATTTTCCAGCAGAAAATAAAATTTTGTCACTCCCTGCCCAAGCCCCAAATGTGGTAATTTCTGCTTGTCTGATTTTCTTTCAATACAACAAAGATATTTCATATTTTATTATTGCACTTCAATTTGCAGTGTCATATAAAATATCTGCTTTAATATTTTTGCCTATGTAACTTGGTGTGTAACAGTGTAAATATTTTAGTCTATCACACTGTCTTCATATTATTGAAAATAACTTTTCTACCTCCCTGCTCTAAAGCAATTTAACAATTTCAGACAAAATTTTTTCAGTGCTCCAAATGAAAATTTTCCACATCCTGCAAATTTTCACCCACCTAGAAAAAAATCTGAGTTTTCGCTTTCAATGCATTTTGCAATGGCTGTCATGCTGAAATGTGGGGATTTCCCAAGGAATGGTGATTCCTTTTTTCTACCATTTCCAGGACACCCACTGCATGCAAGAGTGAAAGGAATAAAAAATGTAAGCTCAAAACTTCTTGGAACAAATCTTTCAGAAAAGAGAAATGCACTGGGAGCTCTTGGAAGGGGAAGAAAATCAGACTAAAGCCATTTCTTCAGGTTAATATACGTCTTTATATACCAATTGCCTCCCAATACACACACACAGAGTGCAGCGCACACTGGCCTTAAATTTGCTTTGCAGCTGTAATTTTCTACCCTGCAGCTCTTGAGCATTGGGTTTTCTGGGTAGCATGGCCAGCGATACACGGCAAGAAGCAGACCATGGCTGTGGCAGCAGGCAGAGGTCACGGTCAGCAGCAGCAGGGCACCCTTGTGCACCACGGCTACACCGTCACACCGTGCCCGCAAGTGCCACATGCTGTAGAAATGGGGTAGCAAAGCCCAGCACAACCGGAGTGCAGGAGACGCCAGGGCAGTGCTGCACTTTGCAGCATCTCTCCACATTTCTAGTCCCATCCCCATGCCAGGGCGCTCAATGACCGGCACCGCAACTGCTCCGGCATGGATGCTGCCACCAGTCCATCCCCGCACCCAGAGATGCTGGGAGCTGGCAGGAGCCTGCAGCCACATCCCCAGCTCCGCTGTCTGTATTGTGGGGCCCGGCTGACACTGAGCTGCCCCATGCCACTGCAGAGCAGTGTCCCAGTACCCACGGAGGCACAAGCATCCTTGGTGGTGGTGAACAGAGCACCACCAGCTTTCTGCAGGGTCCCACACTTTGTCCAGATGCCACCCAGCACCTTCTGCCCAGTCTAACCCAGATCCAGCCCGCTTGGTCTTCCCCAGAGCCTGGCTCATCCCCAGCCCCACGCATCCCCCTGATCAAGGCTGTTATTGAGACTAGCTTTCCTTTCCAAAAAGTCTTGTGGGAAACCCAGGTCTTTCCAGCTGGGGACAGGCAGACAGAAGTCCAGGGCCTCGCTGTCCGTACAGACGCCATAAAACCTACCCCAGCAGCCAGCAATCTCCTCCACAGAGGAAAGCAAAGAGGCCCCAGCCTCGCTTGTCTGTGCCCAGCGTTAGCTGAGTTCAGGCAGGGCTACTTGGCTTTGCAGAGCTGCAGCACCGAGACCCCAGGGCAGCGCAGGCAGCATCCTGCACTGCACTCTGCCCAGGGCTCGGGGTACAGGGCAGCTGCTGCACCATGGAGTGGAGGGCGAGCAAGGGCTGGGGGTGTTGGGGGGCTGGGTTCTCATCCTGCACCCACACAGCCCGTCCCCAGCAGTGAAAGCCCAATGCATCCCCCCACAAGGGCAGGAAAGCCAGTGGGGAAAGGAGCAGGAGGAGTACCAGGAAGCAGACAGCTAGCATGAAACAGGGTTAGGACCAGCAAATAGCCAGAAATGGGTAATTGAGGTGAGGAAGACAGACTGGGTTGGAGGTGAGGTGCGGGTGGGTGTTGGAAGATGGCAGCAGGTGCAAGGACCCAGCCCGGCAGGATGCCGCAAAGTGCACGAGGCATCGTGGTGCCAGCCCGTGGGCCTCAGCAAGCCAGAAGGATGGCAGGGATGCAGGGGCAGGAGAAGGGAGGGATGCCACTGCCGCCACTGGGTAGGGACACCAGCACCGGGACTCGCTGCAGAGGGCTGCACCGTGCTGGCCGCGGCTCTCAGGCATAGCAGAAGGGAGGAAGGATGCTGCTGCTGGTGCCAAGGACATGCTCAGGAGCGGGAACAGCAGATCTCCGGGTGATGAAGATCAGCAGACCTGGGAAGCAGCCATGCTGCCGCTGCCAGTGCGGAAGAAGGCAGGCGAGCGGGTGGGTGGCAGGCAGTGGGAGCAGCGCTGCCGAAGCTGAGGGGGACCCAAGATGCTGGAGCAGGGTTGCACTGCTGACAAGGGCCGGGGATGAGTGCAGCCAGCAGCAGGGTAGACTGGCTGGGCAGAGGGAGCAGGCCTGACGTGGCTGACACCGAGATGTTGGGAGAGGGTCCCGGGCTGCATCCCTGCTTTCTACTTCAGAAGTTTCCAGTCCATTCCTTCATGACAAGTTTCCCACCCGAGTGCCCTTCCAGCTCCCCACATCCTCCGCACACCTTCCCGTGCCCACCTGCTTGCTCCATTGCAGCCCACGCCACCCGGCCAGCACACACGGCCCCGCGCTGCCACCAGCTCTGGTGATGGGGATCGCCATGGCTGAGCTGGTGCCTGTGTCCCTGTCCCCTCTGCAGCCACCCCTCCACGCTGCAGCAGAGCCCTTGCAGGGGAGGCCGGTCAGAGCTGGCAGGCATTGCTGCAGAAATCAAGTCCTCCTGCCCAGCTCAGAAGTTTAGCCTCCAGTGCAAAAGCTCCAGGATCAGGAAACTCAGGCAGGCAGGAACCCGGAGCTGCGCTCCCCTGGGAGGAGGGAGAAGCTAAGCCCGACAAAGCGAGCAAGCCCATGTGGACACATCCAAACAGCCACAGTGATCCCACAGGTCCCCCCCAACACTGCCCCATCACGCCAGGGCCAACCCGGTTCCTACCTTCGCTGGTGGTGGCAGAGAGGCAGGCAGCCAAAGCGATGACGATGGAGAGCGAGGATGTCAGATCCCCCTGTGCCCATGCCATGATCCGGCAGGGCCACCAGGCATGGAACAGGGCCACCTCGGTTGTCCCAGCACCTCTGCGAGCGAGCGCCCAGAGCTACGGCACACGCCGGCTAATGCAAAGGCACTTTGCGCACATTGCTCGCATCCACACAGGCGAGCGGCTCGGCAGGGAGGGAGCAGCCTGCCTGTCACCGCTCGCAAGCCAATGGGGTGGGTGGGCTCTGCAGCAAGCCCCCCTTCCCGCACCACACGCGCACGCTGTACCCAGCCCGAGCATCCATCCAGACGGTGGGCTCCCGCTCCCCACTGCCATCCATCCTCCCTCCCTCGTAATGCTCGAGCAGCCCCCATTGCCTCTCACGCTCCCCAAACCTCTTCGCTTTTCTTGTCCAGCTGCTGCAAGAGCCAAACTTGCAGCCTGAGCTGTGGCCCAGCGGGGAGCTCTGCACTCAGTTGGGGTCAGGTGTGAAGGGGATGGGGTTGCCCTTCAGTCCCAGTGTGCACAGAGAGGAAAATCCCTTGCACATGGTCCCTTTGCATGTCTGGGGCCGGGGAAGACAGGCAGAACCACCCCCCCTTGATGCTTTCCATGCCACATCGTCCTGGGATAGATACTCTCTGCTCTCCCTTGAGCTGGGTCAGCGGGAGCAGGGGACAACACGGCCAGGGCTGACAACACCCAGCCTGTTTACAGCCACATTGGCTGCCTGAGAGAGGGCCAAGCCCTTCAAAAGCAGAGTTTGGGAGGACACTGCAGTTGTCCCACGGTGGGCAAGGCCAGGCGCTGGGCAAGGGTGCACTGCAACCGGGGTCTGGGCTGCCTCGGGAGCACAAAGCAGCCTCCCCACAGCCCTACTGAGGACGCCTCTATGTCCCTCTTGCTTGGAGCCACCAGAATTGCCGAGCCAGGTGAGTACCTTGCTCAGCATTAAACACTCGGCATCTGTCAACAGACCTCCTACAGTGGCCACAACTGTTTCCCCATCTAAATGCTGAACGATCACTAAAACCTGCCCATGGTAACCACATATGCTGACTCCCACCTATGCCACGTGCGGTAGGGTTATTTGCTCTTCCATGTGCTCATGACCAGGGAACTGATGTATGATTGCAGCCCTCCCCTGCCCCCAGCAACTCACCCCAGGAAAAGGCACGTGAGGGAGGATGGGCATCTCCCTCTGCTGACTGTCAGGCCATCCCTTGGATAAAGCTCAACCCAACTTGCTCAGTGGGCTGGGGGGGAGGGAGTGTCGCACACCCTCCATCTAACCCTTGATCCCAGCATGTTCCCTGGAGATGCTGGACCCCATGCTGGGGCACCCCACAGCACTGCCAGCAGCTTCCTACCTGCTGGGCTGAGAGGGGCTCCCTGCCCGTCTCACAGCCTGTGGTGGCAATAATTCCCCATTCAGAATGGATGAGGATTGTGCCTGCGGGGACATGTCTGCACCACTCATCACCAGGATCTGGGAACGGCCCAGGGCGTCAGGTGCCTCCAGGTTTTTTTGCTCTGCCTGCCTGGGAAACCATCCGTCTGGAGACAGTGCTGGAGAGATCCTGTCATCAGCGGTATCATGGGATAGGCTTGCAGTGCAGCTCCAGCAGGGACACAGCCATGGCTTGGGGAGGACTCCAGCAGTTCCCAAGGAAGCTGGCAGAGGCTGAGTGGTGCCATCTGGCAGGGGGTGCAGCTAAGCAGTGGTCTTTGCAGTGCACCTTGGAGCAAAGGGGTCAGGGCTGGTGGTTTCCTGAATAGCACCAAGCCACCAGGAAGCCCCAGAGCAGTGCTGATGCCATGATGGTTGCACCCCTGCAGGTGGTGGGAGAGCTGATTTTCTGCCAGCTATCACATTGCTACTCCAACCCAGCAATCTCCTGGTGCTGAAAGGGCTTGTCACAGCTCAGTGCTGGATCCCTCAACTCTTTGTCACCCAGTGACCAAGCAGAGCCAGGCATGCCAGAGGGACACCATCCACGCTGCCATCATCTCAGCCCCAAGCTCTGGAAATGAACCTCTGGGGAAGCAGAAGCCAGCTTTGGCCTTGCAGTACTGAGTGAAGTCTGCTCCCAGTGTGATGCTCTAACACAGGGGGTTAACCCTGCAGACCTCCAACAGAACCCAGGCACCCACACAGGTTCTCCAGTCCCCTGGTACCATCCCAGCCCCACATGTCCCAGGAATGTGGGTCTTCCAGGTCTTGCCAGGGTGTTCAGAGCTACCAGATATTGCACCTCCCCACAGCTTTTGGCTTTGCTGTGACCCAGGAGCCTAGAAAAGCTGTGGTGGTTGAGTACTGTTACAGAATGTAAAGCAGCTTCGCAGGAGGCAGGACACAGTGACTCCAAAATAGTGTGCCCCAAATCACTCCCAGGGAATGGGAGACCTCTCAGATACACTGTCAGCTTTGGTGAGAGAGGATGACATGTACTGGGGTGCCTGCATGCAGTGGTGAGTGCAGCAGGGTGCTGAGCCTTGGTGGAGGACTGTGCTGGCTCAGTGTGAATGGCATACCGTAATGCAGTGCATGCACACTGGGCACTGAAGGGGTGTGGGAGTAGGGGCAGGCATCCTGGTTTCACTGGACACTTGGTTTTGCGGTCAGGATGTGCCTCGTGTGCATAATTAGTGTATGTGCCTGCAGGCTGGGCACTGTCGGGAGTGTGTGAGCTGGTACAGGATGGAAACACTTGAGAAAGAGCCTGGAATGCTGCTGTCTGGAAATGCGGATGCTTTCCCTACCAGGATCCACATGTAGCCGCAGACACAGTCACAAGGCATCCCAGAAACCCCAAACAGCCCAGGAACCAGACACATGGAGGGCATCACACCAGGATCCCTGGCCGTTCTCCCCATCTGCATCCCTCCCCAGGCTCCCAATCACCTCTCCCTGGCCTGAGCTGGATGGGGCACAACGCCTGCCTGCCAGCTGCCTCCCCCATCTCACTGCGTGCTGCTGCCTCCGCTCCTTGGTGAGTCTCTTGCCGTCACCACGTCCCTCAGACGTGGTCCTGCACCTGGCTGTCACAGAGATGGGGAGGATATTTATAGATGCTGCGGAGAGAGGAAAGCACAGCTCAGACAGCGAGGATCAGCAAAGGAGGGGAGCCAAGCCTGGCTATACCCCCTTTTAGCATGACCCAGGTCATTGTGCATTTACCAGAGAGACCACAGCCTCCTTGCTAACTCAGCAGCTCAGACCTGAGTGGCTATTGCCCCTTTCACCCAGCTTTGCACCCAAGGATTGCCCATCACAGGCCTGCCAGAGCAAATCTGTGCCTGGGCTAGCAGAGAGGACAGCCCTGCCTGCCTCCAGTGTCCCTGCTCCTCCTGGGTCAGGAAAGCAATACCCAGGCACTTCTGCTTTCCTGTAGCATTTGCAGGGCCAGGTGCCTCCAGGTCAGGGCTCGTGCAGGCAGCACGGGTGGCAGTCATTAAGGGAATGACACCATCTCCAGGACCCATGTCACCCCGTGTCAGGCCACCAGCAGACCCAGGTCCCCCCTTTAACCCTGCAGGGAAGGGAACACTCAGGGCAGGGAGCAGAGCCATGTTGCAGGTCTCTGTAACCCCCTGATGCCTGTCCATCTGTCTGTCCCCTGCTGTACATCCCTCTGCCAGGAGGAGGAGCGCTGAGAGATGACGGGGAATAGGTGCCCTCTCCCAAGCCCAATGTGCATCCCTGTCCCACTCACACGGTGTCTGCGGGAGGAGGAGGAGGATGAGCTGAGTGGGTCCCCAAGCACAGGCAATACCACACAGAGGTCCAGGATCCTCCTAGCAAAGCCGTGCCCCCCTGCAGGGTGGGGGGACAGGAGTCCTGGGGATGCTTTCCCCACACAAATGGCCATGCACAATGCCCCCTCCATCTCTTGCACAGACAACAGCCCTGAATCCAAAGATCTTTTAAAACTGGCATTAAACAAGTCAGGCTTCTTGTCCTGAGCCCTCTACCCTGGCCTCCCCAGCAAAGCCCTGGGAGCAGCAGGATAGGAGCGGAATGCTGTACCCATGCAGGTTGTACATCCCCGTTCTGCACTTTCACGTGGCAATGGCATCCACCAGAAAAACTTGCATTTGGTGCCCCAGCCTGAGCTGTTAGCAGTAATTTCCAGTGAACTTCAGTGTACCCCATGTAACAATGCATGTGGACAGCCCTTTAAACTGGCATCTAATATATAAACATGCCAACAAGTTATCTATATCGTTATAACAATTCATCTGGAGCAATACCTGTGCTACATCAGTATCACTAACTCCTCGTGCTGTATCGGGGCTGGGACAGATTGCTCGGCAGCAAGGTCAAGTATCACAGGGACCATGTTTCCCCTCCTTCCTGCCTCCTGGGCAGCGTGCACAGGGCTCTTTTCCCTCTCCAGCGCCCTGAGTGCTTTTGTTTTCCTAATGTGTCAGGCCCCTATTTCAGCAAGGTGCCTGCCCTGAGGAGCAAGCCAGGTGGTGCCTTCCCTGTTTGCCCCAGGGACTCACCAGTATCCCCATCACTGCCTGGCCTCTTCCCCAGCAGAGCAGCCATCGAGCCAGCATCTTTCACGAGATGCCACGGCCAAACGTCTTGCCTAGCCCTTCACCATGGCCAGGTGGAGGATGCTGCTTCCCTCCTCGTTACCATAGGTGGGTGCCTGGTTTCTTCCATTAACGCCAGCGGAGAGGGTCAGCTCTTGGCATCAGTTGTGACGAGGTGCAACTGTGGGAGGACCTTGGCCAGCTGAGCAATCAGCACCCGATTAATTCAGCTCAAGGCTGGGGAGGCCTGGCATGCCTTTCTTCCTTGTCATTATCAGAAATGATGTGTATTAATATCCTTTATATTAAAAAAAAAATCTTATCATAATTTTTCCTCATTGAAGGAGATGGTTTGGAATTGGAATTGAGACAAACACAAGCCAGGAGCAGTGGCTGCAGAAGGGGAGAGTTTAAGAAAGGCCTTTTGGTAATATCCATCGTTCCCTTATCAGTGAGGATATTAAACGTATTGAAATGCTAAGCAGCTCTTTAATGGCTGTCTCTGATTTTCATTAAACAAGCAGGGGATGAGCAGGAGGGAAGGGGATGCAGCACTGTTCTCTCTCTAAGAAATTCTGATTGCTGGATATTAACGGCATTAATGTTCTTTTATCCAAGAGTGCCAGGGTTGTGCTTGCCTTCTTGCCTATTTTCTGTCTTGCTGAAGTGGAACTAAGTCTCTGCTCCCCAAGGTGGGTGCACAGTTGCTGTGAAGCTGTTAGGGACCAGGGTTGTATAGAGATACAAAGCAAGAGTCTCCCAGGGACTATTTTTTTGGTACAAGTATCTGCAAGCACCACCATGTCCATGCTGCCCAAAAGGACATAGAAGCTCATGCCTTAATGGGGCAGTCTGGCCCTAAGAAGAAGAGGGGATGAGGAGTCAGAAGAAGTTTAGCCCAAGCAAAATCACCACAATAGCCCCAGGCCCAGGCTGGAAGCATTACCTGCAAGCCTGGAAATAGCGCAGGGGATGGTGAGGGATGGTGAGGGATGGGCTGCCCCTTTGAAATAGATATGGCAGTAGGTCCTGGCGATCCACAGGCATCTCCAGGCATGGAGAAAAATGCTTCTGTACCCTGTCTGAAGGGAGGACTGGGCAACATCTCTGCCCCCCTCTGCATCCAGTGCTGTAATGACCTGAGGGACCACCCCTCAGCTTCCCAAATGGGGACATTGCCATGGGGATCATTGGAGGAAAGACATCATAGCATGTAGTGCCTCAGCATGAGCACAAAAGCAGGGCTGGGTCCACAGCAGAGGCTTTGGGGTGCTCTGCAGAGGATCTCAAGCCTGATTGCAGTGCTGGCATGGCCAGCTGAATGCTTGTAGGAGCTCCAGCCCACACTCGCAGTTCTGACACCCAGACAAGGCTGTGAGAGCCTCTGGATTTCTCTGCAGACAGCCCAAGAAATGATGCTTTGCTGGCTGAAGAAGCAGAGATGCAACACACAGTCAAGTCCAAGCACTTCAAAGACACATCAGGAAACAAAACCCATGGATCAGGCACTAAAATGGCACGAGAGCCACAAATATACCTCACCACTCTTAATATCTCTCCTCACTCTTAATACCTCTCCTTTGCCTTCCAGTTTCTAACCTTGGCATGCACATGGCTACATTCTGCACAGTCACAGAGGCCAAAGGCTTTGCTGTTATAACCATATGCCTCCAGGACCTGGGGCTTGAAAGCATCCAAAAATAACACAAGGCTGCCCATGGTATTATGAGAGTCAGCAACAATGGAGGAAGGCAATCGACCAGCCAGCTGAAGTCCCCTCTCCCCATCCAGTGTACATGCATTTGGAAAAGAAAGGGACAGAGGGACAGCCCTGGTGCTCTCTTGGGAAAGGCTGATACAAACAAACAGAAATTAGCTGGAGCCAATAAAACAGGGGCCGCCACTAGCCCAGGCAGCACTGCGTGTATTTAATCCCAGTCTCCAGAGCACAGCAGCTCTGATATTGCCGAAGGGAATGGCTTTGTGGGCTAAGCAGGTGGTTTGAAATGTTTAGATTTTCGGAAAACATAGGGTCCCTGCAGGGGTTGCAGCTGAGCCTGCAACCCAGTTCACTACCCCTCCGCCACCCGGGACCCCGGCATCATCCTGCTCTGGGGCATCCCTTGCATTTCTTGAACCCAGCTTGTGCTTCTTCCCTCCCAATTTATTCCACACCTTTTTCTTCTCTCCCCTCTGTCCTTGCTCTTTCCTTTCTTGTGCATGGGTTGTTCTCTCCTGTCTCCAGGGCTTTATCCCGCATGGACAGAACTGCTTTGTGTCTGCCAGATGGCAGTGGCACCTCAGTCCACATCCCCTGCCACCCACCGCCTCCTCTGTTTGCACAGCTGGTCACTGCTTTGCTCCCTGATACCAGCTTCGTCTTTATCCTGCCTGCACCATGAGGCTTCTCCAGTAGCAATGAGTCGAGTGCTGTCCAAGGCACCCAAAAACCACATTAGTTGTGCTATGGGATACAAATCCTCCGTAAGATCAGAGGGGGCACTTCCATGGTCATTTCTTCTTGGTGTTCCCAGACCAAAAGTCAAGCCTTTCTCTGGACACTGGCAATGAGATGGAAAGTAAAGCAGAACAACCCACACCAGCCACCTCCAGAGTCCTGCAGCCTGCCTTGGAAGTATATTACAACAAGTGTAAACACCCTCCAGTGTCCCCAGCCTCTGCCATCCCAAGCAAAAGATTTCTGCTTGGCCCCAAACCACTGGTGCTAACGGCATAGCCACAAGATGGGCAGAAAATACCTTCAGACCCATCTCAGGCATCCTTTGCGCTGCCGACAAAATGCACCAATAGCTGCCTAAACTTCTGGCTTTATTTCAAGCACATTGTTTCTGCTGGCAGTGGAAATCTCAAAGAGACTTAATTATAGAGCTGGGCAGACACAGGTGTAATCCTTTTGAAAGCTTACAATGAGACGCTTTCCAAAATTAATTTTGACACTGCAAAAATAACCAAATAAAGCTCTCTTTAAAATGGGGTGAGTGATTGGGGAACAATAGTGAAGCAAATGGGAACACCCACAGCCACTTCAGAGCTCTGCCAGGATTGTCCCTTTGCAGAGAGGGACACCGGTCAGGCATAAGCTGCAAACGTATTGGCTCCCTGCCAGTGGTACCTGGGTCCCATTTGCCTGGGCTATACTTTCACAGAGCTGGGCTCTGCCTTTATCATTTATCACCTTAGGAAATTTGGGAACAGGCGACCACCATGCAAAGGTGGGGCTGGCAACGGCAAAGGATGGTCCTAAGCCAAGATCTTCTCCTCCAGTTTCAGTTGCACATCCCAGGATCCCCAGCTGCAGTTTCAGGTTTAATATTTGCTTTTTCTGATAATGAAGTCCAGCTATATCAGGGACCATGCCACCAGCTGGGACTATTTAGTATCCAGCATAGGTCTCTGTGTATGCAGTCTGGAGCCTGCCTCCTGCCCAGGAGCCATGTTCCTTCGTGTGGGATGTTAGATGTAGGACTATTCAGGAAGAAGTGGAGCTACCCACCCAGCCCTGGCTATTACACAAAGTTATAAATAACTTGGTTACCTTGGGTAACCTTGTAGAATTGCAGCCTAATTTCTTCAAACATCCAACTCTCCACCTTATTTCACTGAGATTTAACTCCCTGTGGGGTGTGAGGGGTCAGTGAAAAGCCCTTTGTTAGTTCAAGGGTCAGCAGAAGATGAACAAACAAATCGAAATTTTGTAAAGAGCGTGTATTTAATTAATACTGTCTCAGGAACTAATTAACAGATTCACTTGGAAATTGTCAGGAATATAATCTATGTTTCAAGGGTAGGTGGTAAAGGGTCAGGGAGGACATGTTATGTATTTCACACAGAGAGAAGGACTCAGATCTGGGAATCAGATGTAGACAAAACCCAGCCTTTGGCTGGGAGCTGAGGCATCGCTGCAGGAAGGACCACGAAGGACCACACTGTTGCTGCAGCTGGAGGCAGAGGAGAAGGCGCATCTCTCTCTTCCAGAGCCTCGCTTGCTCAGGGTCAGCAGGAGGCTGTTTGCTGCTCCCAAAGGTCAGTGCAAGCAAGTCCAAGCTGCACAGAGTAGCAAAGAGCTGTTTAACGCAGTCACTGTGCTTTAAAGGAGCCAAGGCTGGCAGCACACAGCATCACTGGGTGGCTCTGGCTGCCAACCCACAGCCTCTTTACAGCTAAACCAGCCACAATGCTGCTGTGTCATCTCACAGCTCCAGGTTTAGATCTCAGCTTTGCCCCTGGATAGTCTTCAAGGGCTTACCCAAAATGTGTTATGCTCCTGCCTGCTCATCTGAAGACAGTGGCATCAGCAGGAGAGTCAGGAGCAAGAGGTCACGTTGCCAGATTCTGGCATCACTTTTCTCCATGCCATGTTTTCAAACATGGGATTTACCTAGCCCCCAGCATGGGTGAAGTTTATTTGTCCTCTGGTTTGGGGAATTTGGGCTAAATTGAAGTCAAGTGGCTTCAGAAGGGAGCTTCATCAAACTCCAGATATTACAGGGCCTGAGACAAGTGCCCAGGAATTGGCAGGACAGCCATGCAACGGTCATCTTCCTCCCACTCCAACTGACAGCAAGCTGTCTCTAATTTTTAAATATATACAGTTTTTGCCATTCTGTCTTTGGAAAGTCTCTCCATAAGGCAAAGTAAAAAGAGCCCCAAGTGAAGCTGATTTAATTACTCCAACTTCCCCATGGGTTGTTCTCCTCTCCAGTACCCCATCCTGAGGACATTGCAGCAAAGCTCCTTGCCCATTGCTAGCAGCCCCCGCGTGGGCCCTGTTGTGTTGTCTGAGGTCCCATGGGGCACCAGGCACTGGCAAGAGACCATCCAAGGCTTTGGTCTGCCTGCAAGGCAAGACGCTGTCTCCTGCCTGGGCATCTCAACCCACCAAGGCACCACCCCTAAGACCATATCTTCTTTCCAAGCTATCTTTAGAAATACTTCTCAAGAAGCTAGTCATTCTCCTTTGTAACGGTGTGCCTGGGGTCCCAAAGTTCCCTAAGAGAGTATTTAGGCAATAGGCTCCCTTTGAAGGCAGCTCTGCTGCCAGTTGCACTTGTCCTGACTGTGCCATGCCCTGAGGGTCTCTCATCCCAATCTATGCACTGAAAGTTTTGTGGTAGACTCCATTCCCCTTGTTTGTCTCATCTGGCCATGCAGGAGGACATCCCCTAACAACTTCTACTACTTTGGTCCTCCAGTTACAGCACTCAGGTCCTGGGACACTTGACTGGGTGATGATGTTAGCAGAAATAGGTTCTTATCTGATCAGTAGTACACTCAGGTGATGTCCACATGTAGCAGAGAGAAGTCCCTTCACCACTGTCAGAGGAAACTTCTTTTGTAGAGATACTTTCTGGCTTGCTCTCAAATACATGTATTCAAAGTAAAGCAAGTTACCTTGGCCTGGAGATTTAGAGTCCATTTGCCTTCTGCTGCAGCACTGTCCTTCACTCCTTTGAAAAAATCATCTGAGCTAATAACATGGTCACCTTCTTCTTTATCCTTCCCGTGCATCTGCTGGTGCTTGCAGACTCCTGCATTTGCTGCCTCTCCGCAATATGCAGGGTGCTTTGCTTTCACTGCTTATCACAGTACATGCAGCATCCAGGTGCTGTGCTGGCTTCATTCCTTCTTTCAGATCTGCTCTCATCTCTGCCACGGGTCACTCTAGTGGTGTCAAGTGTTTTCAACCGTGTCTATGAAGGCTATGCGCTACTCACCCTTCAAAGTTGTCACTCTGGACAGGGTGACTTCTGCTGCCTGGCAAATTCTAATTGCAATGCCTGGAGTTAGCTCTGCAACCAGACCTCTCTTGCTGCCTCTGTCTCTCTCTCAGTTGCCTGTTCTCCAGCCACAGATCAGTCACTAGCTCTTCTGAGATTTCTCTTTCTTTCAATCCTCTCTGATTAAACCATACCTTTTATATGTACCATTTTTTCCCATGGTGTTCCCGTGTGCCTCAGATTTCTCTGCCGCACTTCCGTAATTAGCTTCCTTGGCCTCAGTCAACTGAAAGCTACCAGAGAAATCAAATGCTTCAAAACCAGCCAGTGTCAAAAATAAGGCTACTGCCTTGACACCTTCCTTTTTACTGCAACCTATTGCTTACAGTGGCTGTGAGAAAATCTGCTTGAAGCTCTTCGACCATGCTGGAGGAGTCCAGCTCCAGAGGAGCTCTAGCATCCTCCCATGGACTAGTCTGCACCCGAGCAGCTGGACAAGCAGGGCAAGAGGAGAAACACTCCAGTTATATAGCAGCACAAGCAACCAGCAAACTCACCTGTGGTATGGGACAGAAGCACCACAACTCCCTCTTCCCAGGAGGATTAAAACCCCACCTTTTGCCTCTCCAGATCATGCCCCAACCTTCGGCAGGAGATGTTTCTCCCATGGCGTGTCGCTGGCCACCCCTTGGTCGGTGCGTGCATGTACAGATGTGGGCCCTGAATACAGAGCCTCTTGCAGCAGATCAGCCTTCTACAGGACTTGGAGAGACAGATTTTTGTCCCAATGAGGTCCCTGAGAGGTCAGGCGTGGAGATCAAACTCAGAAGATGGCTCTGGAGTTAGGAGCATACCTGAGAGGTGCGCCCCAACCTTAGAGAGAGTGGAAATTTTGGCTCCTCAGCTTTTCCCAAGCTCCAGAAGACTCCATTCTGTCTCAGCGCTATATCAGGTGCCTTGGACTGGGAAGGTGGATTGCACCAACTAGGCTGCTTTTGTGGTACCAAAATCCCACTAAAGATGGCTTCAGATTGAAGTGTAATAGGCTCTAATGAGCCAAGTAAAAATTATATCTCCCTGCTTATTTGGGAAGCTCAGTATTTCACAGCAGAGCATCCATAACATGACCAAGGCTGAGGATTTGCAGACCATTTTTCTCTTCTATCCAGAAGAAAATGCTACTGCTCCAGAAGCTATTAAAGAAAGCAACTGAAGATCTAAGTGCACCGAAGAGGAGGGAACAGGACAGAGAGGACAGGACTGCCTTTGCACAGCAGATCAAGTCCTGGGTCCTGTTCTCTCCTTTGCTTGCAGGTTTATACTCCAATTCTTGCCTTGCCTTAAAGCCCAGGCAGGCAGATGTCCTGGCCAGGCTACCATCTCTCAAATCCTTCCACATGCTTATTAAATGAAATGCCCTTGTCCTGCCCTTTGGGGGGCTGGAAAATCATCTTATATGTTCCCAAAGACTTTGCAAGTACTTTACATGCAGCAGAAGACACGAGCTGAGAATAACCCACGTCCAGGGGTGGCAGATGTACAGCCTGGCACAGGGGGAATTGCACCAGGGTCTCCCACACAGGGGACTACCATGCTTGAGGAGATAGGTCCTAAACCTAAGCAGGAACGCTTCTGCTGTCTAAATAATGTCATGCATGTGGAAAAGATATACACATCATCAAGGAAAAGGCTCAGAAATCAATGGGTAAAGTCAAGGACTGGGCCAGGAACAATCTGCATGGGCCTGATGGATCCACTGATCACCTCCTTTCCTCCAGCTGAGCTGATGGCAGCACCCCCCCATTATCATCCTGGGGCAGCATGAAGGCACTGCAGTGGGTGTTACTGTGTGTGGGAACACCAACAGAAAGCAAACAGCTTTAGACTGAAGTCAGAATTCTGATTTGGAATTGGTATGAATATCCCTGTAGCTCTGAGATTATCTTCAGCCTGTCCCACTTTGGCACAAATCCGTTGACCTTCTCACAAAGGCATTCCCTGCTCTAACAGGCAGAGGGGAGCAAGGACAGGGGCTGCTGGGGCTCTTTGGAGACACCCCCCCACTCCCAGCATTTCTGAGCCCCTGGGGAAAGCAGAGCAGCACCCCCACAGCTCAGAGCAACACGTTTCCAGAAACCCAAGGTCCCCGGTGACTGGAGGAGGTGATGTTGGGATGAGAAAGCAGCACACCAGGCAGGCTGGCCTCACTGAGGGTTTACTTGGAGTCCGCCAAGTCGTGCCGTGGGTGCTGAGCTCAGCTCACAGTAACCCCACGGACTCCACAAGGTGGGGGGTCGGCACCGAAGTGGGATGTGGACAAGTGTTTCAAGCACTGCAGTGAGATGTTATGGCTCCTCTGCACCCCCCTTCCCCTGAAACGAGCTGTCAGACCTCCACTGGAGAGACTTGTCAAAGGCAGCGGGCTCCTGCGGCAGGTCGGGGCAGCAAAGGCCCCCCCTGGGCATAGCCTGATGGACAGACACTGGTGTGGATGTGGGGGGCAGACCTCCTGGGGTGTGTGCCAGCATCGTGCCAGGGCTGCAAACCTGCCCTTGCCAGGCCCATGGCCTGGGAATGCCTGCCCAGGGCTGTCAGCAGCCCATCGAGACATAGCACAGGTAGGGGGTGATGCCAGCAGCCCTGTCCGGACATACCTGCACTTACTGAAAGACAAGCTCCATCTGGTCCCACAGAGGGGATGGGGTGCCTGGGCCCCAGGGTTGCTCCTAACCCCACCCATGATGCGATGCCACCTGCACCTGCTTGCCTGCTCGCTGTCCTTCCCCTCCTCACACACAGATGCTGAAGGTCCAGCTAAGCATCAACCCACTGATGGGTTTGCCCCAGGGTGCTGCTGGCTGCCCACCCTGGGGCAGCGCAGGAGCTGGGAGGTCTTCGTGGGATGCTCCCTCGAAGATGACAGGGCTCCAGCTCAAGTTAGGGGGTTATCCCTTGTGGTCTTTGCTGCTCCAGCCAGCAATGAAGAAGATAATTACAAGCGATAATTTATTCATTACCGGTTAACCCGTTTAGTCTGTCTAAGCCTGCTTCTAATTAGAAAACAAGGAACAGGCCGCCTCTCCTAGGTGGTCTCTTTCCCTAAAGAGGCTTTTCCATTAGCGATGCCCACTGCTAAGCAGAAAGGGAGCCGGCAGGACCACTGCCCTCCCGCAGCCCGGTGATGCAGTGCTGATGAGCTGAGTCGGGCTGATTGAGGGAAGCCATCAGCAGGACTGCGCACTGCATCGGAGGGGTGCACAGGAGGTACCGAATTTCACTGCAGAGGGATGTGCATCTGCTTTGGGATTTGCAAATGGGAGAGGCTGAGACAGGCCCATCCCGTCACCGACACGGTCAGCAGCTGGCGCAAGCATGCTAGGTAGGTCCTGAGGCCCCATGTCAGAGCCTTGCTGGCATTGCTGCATCTGGCTGCTGCAATCAGAGCAGAGCCCCGCATCCCATACAAAACAGCACCTACCTCCCTCTCCAGGAACAAGGAGCCACCCGGGAGCGGTGTTGCCCAGGGGCAATGCCAAGACTCCCTTCTCCTCCTCACCCCTCGTCCTCCCGCACATAGGCCAGCACTGCAGGGAGAGGGAGAGACAGCTCGATGCAGCAGAGCGGCAAGGGGCAGGGTGTGAGGGCAAGCTGCCCGTGTGCAGGCAGCCCACAGCTTTGCGTGAGGCCACTGCAGTGCAGCCTGGCCCAGAGCAAGCTGCACACAGCTGCTCCACGACTGCTGGGCCTCCCGCTGGGCACCAATCTTCATCTCTTTGAAATATGCATTAAAATACATGAGCCACACTCTCTGGCCAGGGCTCCCAGCACTGGATAATTGCTTCTTAAGTGCTTTCTAAATGCAAACTGCATGTCATTCTTACCACCACTGCCACCTCCTCTGCACCCAGCCTTTGATCTTCTACATGTCATGACAATATTGCAATTACCCCGTCAGTGTCGGGACGTGGAGGTGCTCCCGGCTGGAAAGCACAGAGATGCGCTGGACTGCAGAGTCCTGCCCTCCTGATCGATACATATGAAGGGCTGGCAAGAGTCCTCGTAGCCATGGGCTGGCCAAGCCCCAGTGTAGTGGAGGATCCGGAAGAGCACTTGGGAGTCACCAGAAAGGAGCGCCGGTGCAGATCTCCTTGGTTAAAGAGATGACATGCAGCAGGCTGTGGCTGGCAAGCAAATGCAATGGATCCCCTTGCAACGCTCGCTGCATGAAACTTTCTGGGTGTGTGCTCTCCTTCCCCCTGGCAAGGCATCTGCAAAGTCCATAGCCTTTAAAAACACAACCCCAGCTCCCTGCTGGTGTATTCTTTTCCCTGTGGCCCCTGAGCCTTAAATGATGCTGAAGCCCAAAAATCACTCACTTCACCCCAAAACCAACTTCTTTCTGACTTTGTGATTTTTGGGAAATGCTGGGGGGGGGGGGAGAAAGAAAAAAAAAAAAACAGCAAAAAAAAAAGGCCAGTATTATTCTAGATTGGTCCCAGGTGATGATTTAAAAGCACTGTTTTCAGACCTGGCAGAAAAGCTGAACTCTGATCCACCTGCCTCATCCTGGGGAAACACAGCTTTGAAGGCAGCAGCCAGTGAGGCTTCCCCGCAGCTTGCCCCAAGCTCTCTGTGAGCATTGCTCCTCAGTGCTGATGGGCTGCTGGCAGGGACTTGTCCCTGCAACTGTCCGCAGCCACCCAGCCCCACTGCCTGCACCCCACCCTTTGCGGCAAGGTGAGACAACAAGGCAGTGTTGTTTAGCAGAGCGTGGCTAGGAAAACCTTAGGGGATGTCATGGGGATGCAGCGAGGAGGAGCAGCCCTCAGGTCTTTTCTGTCCCCACCTGCTCCATCTGGCCCAAACGGGGACAGCGAGGCTGGGACACAGGTGGTCCCCAGCAGGGGACACCAATTGGGATGGAAATGCTGTGCAAAGCACCCCCCAGTGGCAGCAGAGAATTTTGGAGTGTCACGCCAGCAGCCCCAGGAAAAAAAAAAAAAAACCAAACAAAATGATCCTAATGAAGCTCTGTGGGAGCAGTGCACATCACACATGTACCACAGCACCGTCCACAGCATTACCATCCACTGTTGCTGTCACTGTCACCATGCGAGTTCAGGGGTACAGGGCTGTGGACTGGATCCTCCAGCAGCCTGATACTGGCTTCCAGTATGCTCAATGTGCCCAGCATTCTGCCCCAGGGAGAGGATGCAGACACCTGGTGGTTCCCCTCTCCGCAGGGACAGGACAGAACGACTCCCCCATCCCACCGTGAAAGCCCCAGAAGCCACATTGCTTTCTGACGCTGGGGAAAGGTGACAGAAGGGACATGCAAAAAGATGGTATTAACACTTCTTTCCTTCCCCATTTACTCTGGGTGGCTAACTCCCTTCTGACCACTCCTAAATCCTACAGGGATCCTCCAGTCCTCATGGCTGTGTCCACCATGTCTTGGGCACGCAGTCATTTTGAAAGGCATTTGATGCCCCACACTGTCGCCACATTTGCCACATTTGATGCCCCACAGCTGTTGCCAGAGGGAATCCAGGCATTTCATACCTCACCAATTCATCTGCAATGGGTCAGAGCCCTGTGGCCATCACCGTGGCCTTTGTGCCCATGAGCAGCCACAGCAGCAACCTGCTTGGTGCGACACTAGAGGGAAACACCACACTAGCAAGCTGCTGGGGATCACTGCCATTTTGGGGAACAGAGCAGATCAGAGATACTGTCTTGCTTGATGCTGGCAGAAGGTGGAGGGAGATGGAGGCAGATGCAGGCAGCTTCAGCAGAAATGAGCTGGTACTTTGCCCTCTGCTTCCTGCTGCCCTCAATCCCATGGACAGATCACTTGAACTCTGCCAGAAAGCACTTTGTTGCATCCATTTGCAAGAAGGACCCTTTCAGTTCCCCAGGCGCTTCTTGCTTTGTCGAGGGTGACTGGTGGATACATCTTCCCTGTCCCATTCATTATTATCTCCATCTCACCGTGTTCTCTCTCATTCATCCCCTCTCAAACTAAATAGCTCCTTTCTTCTCTCTTCTCATGTGGAAATCATTCTCCACCCATTATCATTTTCATGATTTCACTTTCTGCTGTATTCTCTGTGAAGAGACACCAGGACACAGCAGTTCTCCGTGCATTTCTGGGCACGTGGATCATCTTACTTCACGCTGGCGTGTCTTGTCTTAATGCATGTGGAAAAACTCATTTCTTCCCTCTTAGTGGTGATACCATCCCCCGGTGAGAGCTCATTGCTGCAGTTCCCAGGCCCTGTGTTGATGCAGAGGCATTGGAAACACATTGTGAAGGTCTTGTTCCCAGCTTCAGATGATCCTCTTAGCTGTTGCATTGCCCTCTTTAATTTCCTTCTTTTCATCCTCTCATGCCAGTATACAAAGATGCACCATGTGTCTCCCCATGGTTCCCCACCAATTTGCTCCTGGATATCAAGGCTCAGTGCAGCAGCTCAGAGGTATTTCCACCTGTGGATCGTGCATGGTGTGGTCCCGTCTCAAAGAACTGCCAGCATCATGCTAATAGCACTTTCTTCAGGCCAGGCTTATGCTGCCTGGATCAGCCTCTGTGTTACACTCAACGGAGCAGTGTTGCGACCTGTCTCCACTTCAAGGCAGCATCTCTCCCATCTGCAATACAGCAGGCAGCCTTCCCCAGCCACAGCCAACCTGACCACTTGCAGAGTCAGCTGCTTGCAGAGCTGAACAAACACTCGGGCTAGCACATTCCTGATAAGGCTCTTTTTTATTCTGCAAAACAATGTCACACTTCTTATCTGACACAAATCCACAATGTTGCTCCAGTAGTTCTCCAAAGCAGTAATTTAACCATGGACACGTTAGTGTGAACTTGGGTAATTATATCCAGAGCTGCCTCCAGCTCTGCGAGGTCTGTAGGTGTTACAGGTGCTCTGTCTCAGCAACGTTAGTGGGATTAGATACATCATCCTCCCGTGAGATGGTAGCTCAGTCCTGAAAAATAAATCAGCCTCTTCTCTAGGCTGATATGTCACCTTTTTCACATGACCCCCAGAGCATGATGCAATGCTTTACACCACGTTTCCCCTGTGACTAACCAAAGCATTAGCAATTGCAGCTGGTCTTTGGCGTCTTCTGGTTCGTGGCCAAATTATTATTGAGTGTGGTCTCCAGATTATGACCAGGTGGCACACCAAGCCTGACCAGCACCACCAGCAGAGCCTGGAAATGGTAAGGCTCAGGCGGGCTCCCCCTGCCACTTCCCTACTTCTCAGCAAAACTGAAGAATGAAAGCACAGGATTAACCTTTTCCACCCTGTCCCTGTCCTGTAGAGCCAAGTCAGGTAACGAAATGGCCACCACAAGCTGATCAAAGCAGAGAGAAAGTGCCAGACATGCTGCTCTGCCCAAACGCTTGCTGGGCTTGGGGAGCCTTTCTGAAGGGCAGACCTTACAGTGGGCACTGTTATGGCACTTCACAGGTGATTCACGATCCTAATGGCAGAAACAACCGAGATGATGGCTGTACTGTTTGAGTCCACCAGTCCTAAGCCTACAAGCTTCATGGGCAAATACCTGGGCTGGGCACCATGGAGAAGGTGAACAGATTCACACCATGGTCCTTGGGGTGAGTGTAAGGGGCAGTGACATCTGCAGTAGTGTTGCCCCACTTGGCCACTCCGCTCAGGGCTATGGACAAGGGAGCAGCATGGGGCCACGCTGGCTCTACCCGCAGACCCACAGACACTGGCTCCTGGCGGGGGCAGAGCTGGACATGCCTAGGCTGGAGGAAAGGAAGGGATGACCACGGTCCCGTGTTCAACATTTGCAGACTGATCCCAGGAACCTTTGCAAATCCTGACACATCCCATAGCCACCGTCTGGTGGCAGACCTTGCTGCTGGAGAGGAAACCCGCTCATCCCCCAGGCTGTGGTAGAGAATTGGGAATTTCCCAGGGTTGAAGACAAAAGGATGGATGAGGACCCCGAACACCAGCATTGTGCATAGGGCTGGGGCAAATTTCAGGTCTGATCTCTGCATGTCTAATGGAAAGCGATGCCTCCCTGCACAGGCTGTTCCACTGCAGTAGGGACAAACTCAAATGCACTCTGAGGGAGGCACGCAGATGCTAGCATAATTAGCCACAAAATAGACTTTTCAGTATCACACAATGACAAAGAAAAATAAAAAAGGCCTGCGTGCTGATAATTCCTCAGCGCGCCACGGTGACAAGGAACTGGGACAGACCTGAGCTTCCACTGAGCCAGAGGAAAATGTATTTTTAAAAAGCAGATTATCTGGTTAAACAGAGGGCAGGGGGCTGAGCTGAGAGATAATGGGGGTGTCTGTGACAGCTTTATTAGGAAGTGCCTAATGTCGCAGCGATTTCACGGCAGATCTCAGAGCAGCAGCCTGACTCCGGGAGCTGAGGTCTCCGCCGCGGAGCCTCAGCAGCACTGTCAAACGGGCTTAGACGGCAACTGACCCCGGTTTTTTGCTGCAGGAGACAATGGCAGCAGCAGGGATGCTTTGCAGGTGGGTTACCAGCCCATGCATACTCCTGGGGTATCACCTGAGGGGTGGGATGGGTGAGCGCTGTATTCATTAGCCATTGGTAGTAGTAGGATCAGCTTTGCTAACCTGAAAAAAGGAGCATGCTTGGAAACATGGGCCAGTGCCATTGCCTCTACCGTCGGTACTGGCAGCCTTGGCCTCTACAGCTCCTGGGCTCAGCAGGCACAGGGTACGACCCTTCCTTTGCCTCACAGCTGCCTTCCGGGATGCTCTCACCTGCCTGCTCTCCTTGTCTTTTTTTCAGGGTTTTCTCGCTGCTCCTGTCTAATTCCTTGCCGTGTCATCTTCTCCTATGGTACAAAGACTCCTGCAAAGCTGGCAGGGAATCCATGCAGCCCATTCCAGGCAAGGATGGTCCCCAGGATGTTCTGCATCCAGGTCCCACAGAGAGACACCACCTCCAGCTCTCAGGGTCCTGCTGCCCACTCTGGCAGCATGGCATGACCCACACAAGCACCTCCTGGCACTGACCCCTGCGGTGCTGGGCTCCCAAAGATTCGGGAGTGCACAGCTCCAGGGTGTATGGGCAGTACTTTACTGGGGTGTGTGTGAGCGCATGGGGCACGTACTTTCCTTCTCCGGGCTCTTCTGCCAAGGCAGGGGCCCAGCCTGGCATCAGTGTGGGGTGGAGCACTAGTGGGATGCTCACCACTGAGAAACCTGAACTGGGATCATCCCATTCCCCGGGACAAACTAGTAATGGAGGGTACCAGAGAGCATGCATGAAACAAGGCTTTGCCAGCATGACTCCTGGCCTAGGTCTCTGGGAGCAGCTGTAATCAGGAACAGGGGGCACTCGAACCAGGCTCTAATCCCAGATTTTACATGAGCTGAACAGGTCCTGATCAGCTTGCCTGGGGCTTACCGTGGGATTGACAGCCGCTCCCACACTGCCCGGATGCCCCGGCCAGCCAGAGCAACCCCGAGTGGCTCCCACCATTGGGGCCAGGGCTTCCCTGTGAGAGGAGGGCAAGCTCGGATGCTGGGACTGGCGCTTAAACGCGCCCGGCCATGGCTCTGTCCATGGGCATCAGATTGAGGATGTAAATCTGGGTCTCTGGGAACAAAAGGCTGCAGCGCCTCTGCCCCCAAAGCTGCCAGCTCAGCATGAGAGGACTCCCCAAGGCACAGGGGAGCCAGCGATGAAGCTGTCTCTGACAAAGGAAACTAAAGATGTAAGAGGGAGCATGAAATCACAGGTGACAACCATAACAGGGGCAGCTCCAGACATGAGAGGGGGAGCAGGAGCTGTGCTGCATCCACCCAGGAGGCTCGCCCCCCTTTGTAGAGAGCAGTGCATGTGGTGGTGGGGTGGAGGACCAACGTATGAGATGGAGACAGTCCCTGCATTGGCCCTGCTGCCTGCTGGTGCTCTGTCCCCTGTCTTTCACCAATACCGGGACTGGGTGACATGTTACCCCAATTCTGGCCATGCTGCAACTTGCAGACTCCAGCCACTGGAGCTTGCCATCTATTGCTGTGACCTCGACTGAAATGCATTGAACCATGAAGGGGATCGCAGCACCCAGGGTGCAGGATTGCAGGGGGGGCAGTTGTTGACAGATGAGCCCAAAACCTGCCTGCCATTTTCCCCTGCTGCAAGAGCTTATCTTCCCTGGGCTGCTGGCCTAGGCAGCCAACTCGGACAGAAAATGCTTGCTAATTTCCCTGTGAAAGCATTTTCTGTGCCATTATCAGTTTAACCCGGATTGCCTGAGCCATTACACCGTTTTGTCAAAACCCCCGGAGCTGCCGAGCACACTGCCTGTGCTGGCAGGGATGCTGCCCGGCAGTCCCCCATCGCCTCCTCCCACCTCCCAGCTCCACATTTCCCCTTTGTGCGCCTCTGCACAAGGGCGCCAGAATTTAGCCACCCTCTCTTTCAACTTTTCTCCTCTCTCCTTTCCCCCCCTCTGTAACAAATCAGTGAAAAGAGGGAAGAGAAGAGGCTCCAATGACAGATGGAGCTGGCGCTATCATCTCTCTTAACTGTCACCGAGAAAATCACACGGCAGCCACTGAAATTCAAATTAGAGTTTTGCTGAAGCTGCTAAAACTCATCAAAAGATATCTTTGAAGTCCACTGGCAGGCTGGTCATTTCTTTTAAATTAGTCCCTGTTGAAAATGAAATTGCAGGGAGTTGGTGTATTAGCATATTGGAGTGCGAGAGACAGCATAATACTGCCTTTCCAGGGAGCAGAGACAGTTTGCTCCTGCACAAAGACCGCACTCAAACCAGGCTCTTATTGCATTAGGATAAATGAACGAGTCATTTCAAAGCTCCCTATTAAGGGGGACGGGCTGGCACTCAGAGAGAAGACGGCAAAGACAGGTCAGTGCTGTCCCCGCGTTCATGCCCTCGGAGCCAACCTCCTGGCCGCAGCATCGCAAGACCATGCAAATGAGGAGCTGCCTCATTAGCAGAGCCAGCTTGTTGACGAGGGGAGAGGGGCCATCTCCAGTCCCAATCCAGGGACCGGTGCTTCCCAGAGTTGATGTGATGTGCAGGACATGCAGATCATCACAGCCCTCTGGGGGGATACAGAGCCAGGATCAGTCCCACGAAAGCAGGTCCGGTGCCCTGCCCTTTTTCCCCACTGTGCTTTCTTTCAGCACCTTCCAGACAGACCAGAGTCAGCATCCCGCTGCCCCAGAGGTAGCTGAGCCCCAAGGAAGCATCATAGAGACGCCCAGACCATCCCTGGGAAGCTGCAGCAGAGCCAGTGGGAGCCCAGGACAGACCACCTCTAATCATTTGGCACTGGTCTGAAAAAGAAGGTCAGTTCTGGTAGTGGCTCCTCCTAACCTGAACCCCACGTGCCTTGCATCTCAAAAGTGCCTGTTGGAGATGAGTGCAGGCATTCACAGCCTCCAAGGTCCTCATGAGCCAAAGAGCATGGTGGAACTAAGGGAATCACACCGAGACACTGGAAACCAGCAGCTGGCTACAGTGGGATGGTGGCCAGTGGCCCCAAGAACAGTTGTAGCATCTCCCATTAGTGAATATTTCTCAACACGGACACAATTGGGTTGACATCCAGCTCCAGTTCAGTCCAACCCAGGCATTTGCCCAGAAATAATGGCCCTTAGGATGAGTACCAACCCTCTTCTGTTCTCCCAGGCTTTGCACTACACCATCCTCCCCTCTTCTGAGGGGCTGAGTACAGCATTGCTGTCTACCCAAGATGCAGACAGCCACTGTTGGCTCTTTCCCCAGGCCTGCTAGCCCAGGGCATCCAGTTTCCTCTGCCTGCCCTGAATTTCTAAGCAGAGGTTTCCCTGTCAGCCTGAAACCTTGAGATGTCAGCTGCTTTTGGATAGAGCTGTTTCTTTCATTACCAAGCTGATGTGATGGGATTTTGAGGGCACTAGTTACACTCCTGCGTCTTTACACATAATGTCTTCAAGCCAAGAGTTATCGGCTGCAGATTTCACATGGCTCTGAGAGGGGTTGGGAGTGGGTCAGAGGTGGGAAGTGTGGCCAATTCCCCCCTGAACTGCAGGAGAAGACAGAGCAGAACTTGCCCCAGAGCATGTAACCTGTGACATTTTCCTGGGCTAATGCAAATTGCACCAACACAGACGGAGAGATGAGCTCCCGCCATGACGAGCACACATGGCACTTGCTGAGCAGAGGCTTTTGCTGCAGGTTTTGTTAGAAAGGTCGCTACAGTCCAGGGCTGAATGTCTCTTCCAAATTGTTAGCTGCTTACTGTGGATTTGCCCTGGATTTCTGACAAAGGGGCACAAAGAGGCACGGATCCAATCTAAAAAATACACCATCAGGGTACATAGTGAGAAGTTTTTTCACAACCATCTTGGTTAGTTCGTGGCATTTAGCTGCATTTCTCGGCCTTGGTCGGGTCCAACACCACAGTATCTGGATGGGGTGGGGACTGTCTGGGGGTTGTGCAGACTGTGCTACGTATAGCCCACCACCCCAATTTCCCAGGCAAAAGCAGCAAGCAGGGACACCAGTGCCAGGGTTATGAGCATGTGTTTCTGCCATGCAACTCAAAATCCACTGAGCAGGAGGGCTTGAAGCAGCAACTGCAGTTTGCCGAGGGTCATCAGCCTCTGACTTGGAAGAGGAAGCAGTGCCCAGGGATCACTGGGCATGTCCACCACTGTTGCTTTTGGCAAGCAGGTGGCCAGCTGGTCTGCAACTGGTGGTATCACATCCTGGTCACCTTGGGCAAGGTGCTGCCTGATCTGGAGGTTCAAACCTCTGATGGTGGTTTTCAGTGTCTCACCTCATCCCTTTGCATCCCCCCAGAAACCCTGTCGCTTTGGCTGCCAGCAGCCTGGATGGGAAAGCAGTAGGATGGCCAGAAAGCCATGCCAGAAACAAATTTCTTGCAGCTCTGGGCTGTTGATCACCCTTTTTCTGAGATGATGCCAAAGGCTGGGATGCTGCAGGCTCCCATTGCTTTGCTTTTCCCATGGCAGCTCACCGTCCCTCCACAGGCACCAGCAGTCCCAGCGAGTGTGCACCTGGGGCAAGGGCAGGAGCATCCTGCCCCAACTGGGACAGACATCTCCATCGCTCACCCCAAGCACCAAAACCCACCAGGCATCAATAACAATAGCTGCTGTGCTCCTTATTACTGCCATTGTAATGTAATGGCTCCTGAGACACCAGCTGCAACACAAGAGGAGGAGGCAGTGTAGGGGCCTCTGTTCCTGTATCAAAGACACGGAGGATTTCTCCTTTCATCTGCTCCGTGCAATGAGAGGAGCAGCTGGTGCCTCTCCCGATCCATCCCTGCCCCACCGCCTCCTGTCTTGGCAAACGTGCCCTGGCCCAGCCATCCAGCCGGGGCGTTAATTGGAGAGTGAAGAGGGTGGCAGGGAAGGGGAGAACCCGGACTCGGCAAGGCACAGCCACCGTCATTAACTTTTCACTGCGTCTGCCACTTCCTCTTAGGGAGAAAGGCTTTAAACGTCACCATTTTCTGCTTTAATGACCTAAGAAGCAGCCACATGCTGAGCAGTCAATCTAAGGATTGCAAGCCCAAGGCTGCGGAGGTTTCCAGCTCAGCCCTTGCACGTGGGGATTGCAAGAATGGACAGAGTCCTACAGGCCGGGGTGTCAGCTCCGCAAATATCCCCTTTCACTGAGCCCAGAGAGCCTCATGTGTCATGGGAGTCCCTTTTCAGGACATTTCCTCGGTGATTCGGCAAGCTCATGAGAAAGATGGGATCATTTCCCTGTGGGATCACACAGGGTCAGGAAGTGGGCTGGAGGAGGGAGCAGGGACTGCACGTCCCAGGCACGGACACGGTGTCAGTCCAGGGACCAGTGCAATGGCCACAATGTCCCACTCATCAGGAAGAGAACTTGAGACTTCTTCATTTAAACATGCTTGGTTTTTACCAGAAAAGATCCCGTTGATAAGCTCAAAATGCAGGAAATTGATGTAAAAACCTCAGTGGGAGACTGCATGAGTGGGAAAGGGATTTTACTTAATGCCATTTCCAAGATGTCCTTGTGCACTCACCGCCATGAGTGTCCAAGTGGGCTGGCCAGGATCACTTGTTCATGACAGAGGGGACATGGGACGTCAGCCAATGATCCTATCTCCAGCACTAGTGATAACAAATGGGCATTAACACCCTTTGGGAGGCAGCGGTGATTACAGGGTGATGTCTCCCCTCAGGATCTTGCTTACTTCAGCCCTTGCAGATCGTGGGCCAGGTTGCTGCCCACTGCTTCTTTTGTGTTCTCATTTGGCATGTTGATAGTTACAGCCTTCCTTCTGGAGGTCTTTCCCAGAACTAGCTCAACTGATGTCCTCTGCTGTGGGCTGTTCCCCCGGGCAGGGCAGAAAGGCTGGTTTTGCAGGATAGGTATGGAGGGAGAAGTCCAGGTCATAAGCTGTTTGCAGGGGGGGTCTGGTCTGTGCCCTGCGGGGAAGGAAGAACTAGTCCAAATTTCTACAGGCTGGTGAGGATTTACCATCTGCTGCTCCAAGGGGACCTTCAAACCACAACCTGTAGAGACCATTTCTTCAACATCTTGCTCAAAGAAAGGATTTATCAGAGAGGCAAACATAGTTTCATAGTGTTCATTAAAAGCTTTATCATCTATTTGGGTTTAGCATCAGCCTTAGTGTCTGGTGGTGAATAACTCAGGGACCACTGAGGCAGCTTGAGAGGCAGAAATTGGGTGACTGCACCATGAATGCAGATATGTAACTAGAAAACAAAGCTCTCTTTAATGCTGCCCAAGAAAGGAGCCACATTCTCTGGAAGGATTAATGGCAAGAGTAGCTCAGCCTGTGCTGGGCAGAGGGAATCACGTGCTCACGTCTGTCTGCTGGGGGTCTGACATTTTGTCTGCATAGGGACAGTTGGGTCTGGCTTGACGGATGGCCTTGCAGCGAGCTCCCAGAGCTACGTGTCTCTTTGGGCTGGATCCCTGTAATGAAGTCTGACAGCACCACTCAGATCTGCTCTCCTGCTCAGCATTATGTTAATGAGGGGGCAGATGAAAAAGAAAACTACATATATCTTATTTGCCTATTCAGGAGATAAATAAACAAGCTACTAACACGAGCGAGCAGTTTGGAAAGGCTGGTGCAGAACCTGTTGTCATATAGATAAGTTGGTGCAGCACATCACAACTCTTCTTGCATGTACTGGGTCACTGTTTTCCTTCCAGAAGCAGAAATATCTGCAAACAGCATGGACCCAGCAAACACGCCCCAGTCCCCACAAGCACATGAAAGACTGTGAATGAGTTTTGCATCTCCAACCAGGAGAAGAGGAATCACCATTTACCTGTCGAAGCACAGACCAGCTCTGAATGAAGAGATCCCGAGTTTCTCCAATCTGATGGCATCCAAAGGGGTCACTTCAGAAATTTGGAGACTCCTGAATCCTATTTTTTCCAAAGAAGTATTTTTGGTCAAGCCAGCCATTTCATACTTATGGCTTTGAGATTAATAAATCAGCATTTTCTGTGGGGGAAAAAAAAAAAAAAAAAAAATCACTGTCCAGCCCCAGTCATCCTCCTGCATCCTTGATCCCACTGAAGCCTACCAAATCCAGCAGACAGAAAGCACGAGCTGGAAGGATCCGCACCTCTACCGTGTGCCCACGGTGAGCTCACCAGACGTGCTCACCAAGCATCTCCTCATCTCCTGAATCCTGGGACACACCAACATCTTGGTCTTCTCCTTCCCCCTCCTGCACTGCTGAGGGTTACCTCAGCCATCCTCGTGGTCTGGCTCTCTGGGGCAGGAGTTGCTGAGTGCAGCCACGAGCCCCAGCCCTGTCCCTGCTGCACCTGCCGGGGATGGAGACCTTGGTAGCCCTTGATGCAGCCAACATGCGAGCAGACTGCTAATGCCAGAGGCTGTTCACAAGAATACATCCCTCAAGTGGTGACAGGGCCAATCAATATGGTGGCTGCTCTTTAGCAATCCCTGGCAGGGAGCAACAGCCCTCCCAGCGCTATCTGCCAGGCAGGCAGGCGGCCACTCATCTGCAGGATGGATTAGGGGACAGACTGATAACAGGTGGCTCTTCCGCCACCACTGCCACCCACACATAGAGATTGCAGCTGTGCTGCACAGCTGCAGCAGGGCAGCCTGGAAATAGATGGTGACGAGGCCACTCACACACACATAGAGATTGCAGCTGTGCTGCACAGCTGCAGCAGGGCAGCCTGGAAATAGATGGTGATGAGGCACAGGGACCAGGTCACACATCCCATGCATGCAGCATTACACCCACATGTGTGGCTTGGGGATATGCTGGAGGACAGTGTTGGCTTTCACAGGGCCCGCCTGATCCCAAGGCCCCATGGGGCCCCACGTGCTTCCTGGACACTGCACGGCACAGTGGGATAACCCACAGCTGCAGCTGTGCTGGGCCAGCAGAGCAGCCCTGAGCACACGGCAGAGGGCTCACAGCATGATGCCATCAGCATCCATCCATGCAAGTTGTGTGCAATCCCACTGTCAGCAGGAGGCAGATGAACACCAGGAAGCAGGCATCTTTGTCAGGAGAAAGAAAAGGTTTTAGCTCAGCACCCTGGGTTTAAACTGGCTTAACCTGTCTTGCTGCGGAGCCCAAACCAACCAACCCCTTATAACAAACCAAAGCTACAGAGATGTAGCCGGCTGGGCCAGGCACTGTTCCCCGAAGGTCCCATGTCCATCCCATTGAGCAATGGATCCAGGTAACTCCAGCACTCTGGCTGCACCTTCGTTCCTCAAAAGGCCCTGTGCGATGGTGCCACCTCTCCACAGGACTTGTTTTTTGTCTGCATGGACCACACGCATCTCTCCTGCCCCTGGCTGCACCAGTGCTTGGTACCCAAAACCCCTGCATGCCACTGAGCTGTGCTGGTCCAGGGACATGGCTCTTACCTGGGGCGTGTGACTAGGGCCAGCAACAGGGCCCTGAGGGATCACGCATGGCCAAGGGGGAGCCCAAGCAGCCCAGCAATCCTGCTGCTGCCCTGCCCCTGGGGCTTCTGTGGGCAAGATCCTCAGAGGAACCAGGGAAGAAGGGAGAGGAAAGATCTCCTGTTACCACCACACGTCCCGCTGGAGCAAAGGACCAAGGGCTTGACACAGAGTCTGCAGGGCTGGCAGCATACTCAGACAACCGCTCATGAAGCAGAGATGAGCCAGGGAAGGCAGCCAAGCCTGTCCCAGGAGAGCCCAGCCCTGCTCAAGAGCAGAAGCACGTCAGAGCCTCTTTGTTGTCTGCTGATGGGAGGGAGCATGATGGCCCCATGGAGATGCCACTGCCAGTGCAGAGCTTGCCGGGACACAATGCAGAGCTGCACAATGGAACCACATTGGCACAGTGGTGCAGGGCCAAGATGACTGGTATAGTCAGGACAGTGGTGGGAGCTTGCAAGGATGCTGTTTTCACATGTGCCGGGCTCCCAGGACAAACATTGCAGCACTGAGACAGAGCATTGGGAAGGTGCAGTCTCTGACCAAGTGAAAGCCTCTTCCTCAGTGGGGCAGATGGGGACGAGATGGGGTAGAGGGTGAACCAAAGCAATGGGACCAGCTCTGGAGACTGGGAGAAATAGCTGCATATGCTAAATGTTGGAAAACATCTCTCAGTCCAAGCCAAACCCCAAACCAGTGCCAATATGTAACAGAAATTACACTCCTGCCATTGCTGTGGCTGGGTGCAGGCAGGGAGCAGCCGCACCGACAGCACAAAGAGGTGCTCAGAGCAGGCCCTGCCAAGGAGCAGCCTTCAAACTGATAAGAGCTGCAAATAATGCCCAAGAGCTCTTCTGTGGCTCTTAGCAATCATAAAATTGTTATTATTTAGCAAAGATCCCCAGCTTTTCCATGTGCCACAGGATGGCACAGGCCATCCCGGTGTTTGTATAAGGGATCTGCTTCAGTGGAGAGGTATCAAGTGAAAATACTGTTAGATGGGACAGCTAAACTGCACCTGCATGGGAAAGTCTGAAACAGGCTCCTCCCCAGCATCCTTGAGCAGTCAGAAGCAAAATGCGTTGATTCTGGTGAAATTGCAGAAAATAGCTTAAATGCAACAGAGGTCCCTTGCACAACCCAAGCCAGAAGAGATGGTTTTGGATACAAGGTTTCCAGACCACCTTCTGCTGGAGAAGAACAGGCATCTTCCAGATCCAGAGCAGCACTTGGCTCCAGGGAAAGAGCCCTGGGAGCCCCGTCCCATGATGCTGGATCTCAGCCCCTCTGGGCTGTCTGCGAAAGCAGGGAAGAGGGAGAGCAACATGTATTAAGCAGATTAACTTTGTGCCAGAGTAGAAAGGCCATTGAAGCAGCTGCTGTGCCACAGCTGGAGCAGGGAGCCTGCCCTGAGCAAGGCGGACCTCGCTGCGATGCAGCAGGTATCATCTGACCCTCACTCGCTGGGTACCATGTCTCCCCCCATCATTTCAAAGAGACAAAGAGAGGAGACTGTCTCTTCCTCCTGAAAGATAAATGCCTCCAGATTGTAGCCACTCAACAGGTCCACTGAAATTCATCAGTTCTGACTTGAAATGAAAGCTGTAATAAATATCCCCATTGAATAGGAGATCAAAGGCAGATCATTAGAGCTCTTGGATTACCCAGTGAGAGTGCACTTCCATCAGCTGCTGTGCTGCTGGTTCCCCCGTGTCCAGAATGACCCCTTCAATGGTGGAGCTTTGACTCTAAAGAAAAGGACTATTTCCCTTGGAAGAGGTCTGGGCTGTGCCCCTCTCCTCTGCCCACCTCTTCCCTGACTGCTCTCAGACAGTTCTGCACAGCTCATGGCCACATCCTTGGCAGCCACGCTGGTACAAGCTGCTGCACAGCATAGAGGGGGACATTGCTCCACCACAGAAGACAGAGCAGAAGAGGTCGGTATTGGCCCAGCCCTCAGGGGAAGTTCTTCCCCACATTACAAACCTCCTGCATCTTCTTTCCAGGGAAGGAAAACCCTCCCCAAGCTCTGGGAACTATCCCAACTCAGTTGCCCTCCTTTAATTAAAGACAGACCTCAAGCTGCAAGGTAGAGCCCTGCAACACTTCAGTGGGACCAAGTGTCCGTACCACGCCAGCTCTGGAGAGATGTATAAGGACGTTGTGCTGATTTTCCACTCCACTCTGTAGTGAGTATCACTGAAGAGTTTGCTGACCTGTGCCCACGAAGGATCAGGAGCAATCCCTACCTCAGCCTCTCTAAACCCATTTGTTGGTAGCAGCCTACGACGCGGCCATGGTCTTCATGGGCTGCACAGGGAAAGTTGTCCCCCTTTCCTAAATCTGTGTGGGCTAACCCCTTCTCTCTGCTTGGACCATGAGATCCCAAACTCAGCCAGTCTCCTGTTCCCTCATTTCAACCTCAGTAGCCATCTTAGTGATACATCCAAGCTGGCATCTGGTTGTGGGTGCAGGGGAAGGTTGTGTAGCAGGAGCAGAAGGTAAAGGAGGCTTCAGACTGCAGTGACATCCTACCAGCCATACAGCTGCTTGTCCACCCTTCCTGGCTCCTTGGTCCTGGCAGGGATGATCTTCTCCCAACCTAAAGCTGATCTGGTGAGACAGTTGCACCTGAGCCAGCTGGAGGGATGCTAGAGAGCAGATACATCAGGGTTAACCCTGATTCTCTAAATGGTTTTATTTCTCTAACAGCATAAGGGAAGTTGGTCTTTCCCAATGCCCTGGCCTGTGGACCAACAGATTTTCACTAAAACAAGCTGGCAAACATCATCTGACATCCCTCACTCAGCACAAGGAGGATCCACCACTTTGTTCCAGGTCTGGGTGCAGCAGAGCTGGGACCGGGTTTGTGGGCTGCCTGCCCAGCAGTGCCTGGAGAGCCGGGGAGGACAGCTGAGGGACTGGCCCATGCAGAAGCCATACAGAGGAGTGAAGTTTATCTCAGTGCAAAATGTGTTGCACTTGACAGAGTGAATTTCATTCCTGGAGAGATTTTTTTTTTTTTTTTCCCCCACTGAGAGGTTTGCTGAGCTTAGCTCTGAAATGAGAGACCATAATAAGTCCATTAGCTTCAGAGGAGTTATCCTGAGCACACAGTTCGACCTGTGATCCCTCATTTTACAAAGGGCTAAACACGGAGAAGATGTAGCAGTGGAAGTAAGTGAGAGACCCTCTGCCATTTTACACACGGGAGGACTTGGCTGTGATATGAAAATCAGTACTGGGGGTGAAAGCAGGGTTACGTGGGACTTGTTTCACTGTCTGAAATGCGTGGTCCTGGCAATTGAGCTTCTCACATTACAGCTGCCCTTCTATACTGCAGGATGGGGTATGGGGTGTCTTACGCTAAAGGCTGTCTGGAGACACAAGGTAGATGTGTTGGGGGTGTCCCATGATGTGGGGAGTCCTGCAGTTGGGTGTCCTGTGATACACCCAACAACACAAGGTACAGGGTACCCCACAGTATGGGATGTCCTGAGGATGTGGGTGTTGACAGAGGACACCCAGCACCATGAAAAGAGGCACTTTGGCTTGATTTTTACTAGGTAACAGCCTGGCTGGCTGCAGGGAAAAGTCTGCAGCTGGGAAGAAAGCAGCAAAAAGGGTCCCAGTGCTGGGGCCCCGATAATGAATAAACAACCCTGCAATTTGTAGCTGAGCTGACAGTTTTGGAAGCCCATCTCATGCCTTTTGAAGTGCAAACTGGCACAACACCCCCCCATTGACCAGCTCACTGCCGAGAAAAACCCACAGCCTTTTGTGTCACCTCCATCGCAGGAGGTTTCCCGGACCCCTGAGCAAAGCCCCAGACGGACATTCGTGCAGATGAAACTGCTGAGCAAGATCAAACACAAACCATTCCCCAGGCTCCCCCCGCCTCCTCCAGCTGCCTGGATAATCCCCCAGACTGAAAGAGAACCTGAACCCTGAGTGGTTTAGTGCAACGGGAAACGGAGCTGAGCCCCCAAACCCTCTTTGTGCTGGGATAATGGTCACAGTGCCTTACACCCCTGCGCTGTCCCACTTCCCACCAGCACTGGCTGGGAAGATGAGCTCTGGAGCTGTCACCACTTGGAGCTTCAATCCAGCATAAACCAAACTTTTTGTTTAAGGTAGTAGTTAAAAAAAAAAAAAAAAAGCAGCGTATGTCTTTGATCTTGAATAAAGCTTTTATCACAGAGCCTTCAGTCCTGGTGAGCAAAGGGGATTATCTTTCTCTAGCACAAAAGTTCACCTCCTGGTGCAGGTCACGGGAGGAAGATTTCACTGGAGTGGGAGGCATTTTCTCCAGGGCATTCACCCCAAGTCCGGCAGGCAGCCGCTCCTAGGGAAAGCTTTTTATGAGCTAACCTACTGCCTGAAATCCTTTCAGATGCAAAGGAAAGAGAAAAAAAAAAAAACCCTCTGAAAGAAAGAAGCGGGTGCAAACTCCCTGACAATCGCTGCCAGCCTCATTTAGCAGGAGAGACCTCAGCCCAGCATCCTGCCAGCTATCCTAACTTCCAGCAAACAGCCAGGACTCAAAGAAGTCACTTGAGGCTGTGTCCTGACCCAAACCCCAGCCTGCATGCAGTCAAAGCACAGGCTGAATTTAGTGTTGCGCGGGGTATGGTCTGGGTCTGGCTGCTGGCTGTGCCCATGAAGCTGTTCCCCATGCAGGGCAGGCCGGAGCCACGAGGGTCATCTCTTTCCCCATCGATAGGTTCATACAAAAGGTGCTTGTTGCCCACACCACAGGTAATTGTTCTCATTATTGATGCACTGGGCAGCCTTCCTGCCTTCACCTCCCCTGCCCGTGCATCAGGCAGGCACTGCCGTATAACAGGATTTATCACCAGTGCCTGGAAGCTGCTGCCTGCTCCAAGGATCTGGCAAAGAGGTGGGGGCGGGAGGCAGCATCACCAGCATACTGTAGCCTGCTCCAGGAGGGCAGACGTGCATGGCAGGGCTGCCTGAGGCGCAGCACCCACCTCCACTCTCCGGCAAGAGTCGGGAGCCACAGGGAGCAGAGCGCTGCCGGCTGCCTCCATGGCTGCAGCTGGGAAGGAAGGGTGCGAGGAGGGGGGAGTGCCAAGTTCCCCTGCTCCTGGGACATTAATCGAAGTGACAAATATGCCTTGACATCAATTATGTTGCTTTCGTGTTCAGCCAAGAAGTAATTAACTTAAGTGAAGCAATTAGGTAAACTTATCAAGTGAGGTTTGCAGTACCTTAAGCAAACAGCTAATTGGGCTGTGAAGGGAGTGCGGACAAAAGGGGATGGGGACAACACACTCAAAGGGGACCTGGGGGTCCCCAGGGGCTGAGGCTGCCACAGCCATCAGTTCAAGGGGCAGATCCTGCAATGGGAACGTCTGGAGTGAAATATCTTTCCTCTCCTTTGTACCTCTGAAACACCCTGCATCCAGAGCAGGTCACACTCCGCCCCTTGCTGTCCCTCCTGCTTGTCTCAGGACACAGGCAAGAGGAAAAGACCCCAGGGGTCTCCTAAGAGCAGAGGTAAGAAATAAAGCGATCAATGGGGAACCCCACAGTGTACAAGAGATTCAGACACACAGGTCTCAAAGCGTTTGCTGATAATAGCAGGTGAGGCAGAGGATGGAGACGGACACTCAAGTGATGCTGGATTCCCTGCGGGGAGAGCAAAGACATGACTGTGTCTCGCTCCCAGCCTCCTACACCAGAGGAGCAAGAGAAAGGGTTGGGATGGTCTGCTGGGACAGATGGTCACAGGGCAGTGTCCCATGGGGAGGTGGGATGGTGGCATGGAGAGGGGTGCTGGGCTAGGAGCCCCCATGGCCCAGAAACGCTCCTGGAAGCCCCCCTGCTCCCAGGACCCATCACATTGTAAAAGACTTAAAACTCTGCAAAAGCTGCCTCAAGAAGAATGACAGAGGGTCAGAGCAGCCAAGCCACGTGCCAGCCTCCTGTCATGTGTGGAGATGGATGCCGTCCCCCCCAGGGCCAGCACCGCCTCCTCGGGCAGCGGGTGCATCCATGTGCCAGTCTGGGTTACGGTCACTTTTCAAAGACTCTTTAAGATTTTCTTCTCCATGGTGCATCTAGCCCATTTTCCTATCTTCCAAGCCAAGGAACTACTAAATCTTCAGATTTAATTTCCAGATTTCAGCAGAATCCATGGCACGAGCTGCTTTTAAAGTTTGCTAAGGTGTCGAATCAAAATGCAATATCATAAATCATTAATGCACCCCTGTGTCGCAATGAAGCTGGAATATTTTAATCACTGAATAATGAAGTCAATACTCACAAATCTCAGCTGTCATTAAAAGATCTGCGTGCCTCTGTGTGCTCAGCAGGAGAGGAAATCTTGCAAGTGGACTGGATTTGCCCGCTGGAGGTACAGCCAGGAGTACCACAGTGGCAGTGGGACACAAGGGGCTGGTTTTTGCAGCCCTGTTTTGTGATGGACAGTGAGTCAGCATTCTCTATGGTACCTGCTCTTTAAGCAGTATGATTGCTAAAAGAAAGAAAGTCAAGCTAACTCACTGTATGGTTCCTTGGTAGGAATAACGGTGAACTGAGCACATTACAGCTTGGACGAGTGAGGGGTTTTCAAAGTGAACACTACCAGGCTGCTTGCCTTGGTACCACGAGAGTTTTCTCCAGCCCCACTGAGGACAGACTGGAGCTAGGCCAGCACGGGAATGTCCTGTCTACTAGGTCAGATACCGTCCTGGAGCTGGAGAGGCCCTGGAGACAGCAGCGTGGAGAAAATCAGAAAGGGCAGATCCGGAAGATGGTGAACAGAAGGCAGAAGGGCAAAGTTAAAACAACTCTGCAAATGCTGGGACATGCCTGCAGGCAGCAAGAGATGCCGTGTCCCTGGCACAGATGGAGCATGTGGCTTGGAGCTGCAGCAACAGCACCAGGGGGGGAGGATGGTTGGCCCTGCCAGGGGAAAGGGAGACAGGCGTCAAGCATTACCGAGTAAGACCAGCTTCCTCGAAAAAAGGAAACGCCTGGAAGGACAGCATCAGGCTGGCAAACAGCCACAGCCAGCATGGAGGCCGGACACAAAGAGAGAGGTGCTGATACCTCTGCCTGCCCCCAGTTAGGGTGTTCACTGTGATGCACTACTCGGGTGTATAGTCCCACTGTTTATAGGACCTACCTCATGGTGTCTTGCACTGTGACAACAAGCCTGAGGCTCCAAAACTGCAACACTGGCAGGATGGGGCTGCCATCCAGCCAGATGTCTGCCAGATGTCTGGGTACTCGTGGAAACTGCAAGGTCAGATTAACATCACAAGGACAAGAGAGCAGTGTGGTCGAGGATGGGGGGACCCATCATTTTGGTACCTCCAGAGCTGGGTCAAAATCACATTCACAGTAAGATACAGCTGATAAGACCTGTAGGAAGTGGAAGAGGTCAGAAATCACCCCTTCATTTCTTCACAAAGGTAGAAGCAGTTGTAAGAGTGCTATTGCAGTGGGCACAGAGCCGCCAGACAGCCACCTGAACCACAGGAAACCTCCCTGGTTCTGGAAAGAGCAGGTCAAAGTGCCATGCCCCAGTCTTTCTGGGTCCATGGCATAACTGGGAGTCAGATATTCTTCCCCCAGGAGCCAGGTGAGACAAATTTCCACCCTGAGTTGCCCTGCTCCATCCCACCTTGGCACTAGGATTGCACTGAAGCCGACACCAAAGGTGTCTTGGGTTTGGTCCATTTTTTCTCTAGCAGAAAAATGGATGCAGCCCTCTTGAGTTTAGGGTTTGCTTGACATTGCTCTGTGCTGCAGTAGGGAAGCCCAGCCAAAGCCATGGACTCATTCCTCAGGTGAAAAATCAGAGATCTGCAAAAAAATTGCCATCACAGAACTGCAGAGTAGTTGAGGTTGGACAGAACCTCTGGAGATCACCTAGTTCAGCCCCCCTGCTAAAATTCTTACTGTACCTTTTTCCTCCCAACATCACAAAGCACTTGGAGATGCCACGCTGGTGTAGATGGTTCACACTGCAGGGTTTAACAGCACACAGAGGCACAGCAGGACATTCAGACAGCATCGTTCTATGGGTGACCATCAACAATGTCCAGCAGATATGACTTCTGATTTACCATGTTTGAGGCCATGACTTCACAGGTGGAGCATCCTGGAGAATATATGGCCAGTGCTGGTCCCCTGGACACAAGGGGCCTGGAGCAAGTCCTGCCAACTGACCCCTAAATTAATTTCAACCTGGACAACACTCATAGGCTTTGCAAGAGTGGAACAGGGTTTGGTACTCCAACAAGGACGACCTAAACATTTACTTAAAAGCTGAGGGGGCTGCAGTCCTCCAAAGGGATTTCTTTCCCCATCAGGCTGCTGCAGAAGCGCTTGTGTGAGTGGCCGAGGATTTTCACCTTTGGAGCATGAGACTGGTCACTTCTGAAGAGGACCCTGAGTGAGCTGGACCAGCGTGGCAAATCCCATTTCCTCATCGATTTTCTTGAAGGATGCTATGGAGGAAGCTGGGTGAATGTATTTGTGTGAGCAAGGGATATTAGAGAGTCGTGCAGTGAGATTATAACCAATACTGAAGGTCGTTCTCTCCTAAACCCCTCTTTTCAGGCGTTAACAACTTAAAAAAAAAAAAAAGAAAGAATTCTTTGTGGTGGAGATGTCTCAGGCTTCGTCACAGACGAAAGGGGTTTGGGGGGAAAACTGAGAGGAAATCTCCGTGGATGTGTTCTGCATTATCGGAGCTTGGGAAAAAAAAAAAAAAAAGCAGGGGGGAAAGCACTCCCTGTTAATACCGTTTGTCATAATCCTCTTCTTCCATCATCCTGCCCAGCAACAGCCACTCCGCTCTGCCACTACTCTTCCTACGAGACCAGGCGCTGATGCAGCGTCATGTGAGCACCCCCCTGCACTCCCCCTTTCCCGCTGGAGCCATCTAGAGCAGAGCAGGTAGGTGGACGAGGGCACCCAAGTATGCCTGTGAGATGCCCTTCAAGACCATCCCTTGGGCAGGCAGCTGGAAGATCCTGCCCCCCCTTCCCCACTGACTCCAGGGGAGAGTTTCCAGGCTGGTACCCTTGTGCTCAGCACCAATGGGGCCGGCTGGAGATGCCAGGACAAGGCAGGAGGCACTCGGTCTCAGCAGACAATTATTCTGGCCACACTTGCACAGGGTTGGGAGGGGAAACCTGGTCCAGGTCTGCCCAGCCCACGCAGCCCCACGTAGAGAGCATGGAGGAAGACCTGCAAAGAGAGCTCACTGAAGGCAAGGAGGGACACGGCATGGCGGGCAGAGCCAGAAGAAAATGGAGCAACCCACTGATGAGCAGAAACTTGCCCCAAACAAATGAGACCAGAGGATGGGGACAGCTCCCCGCAGCGCAGGGAGGGAGACCTCCCCCAGCCCTCATCACAGGGACCCGCAAGCCAAACAGCTTCTGCAGGTTAAACTGCTAGGCTCCAGCCCCCAAAGGCCTGTTTGGGGCCTCCAGAGCACCAGCAGCGTGTTTTTCCCCCCAAGACACTACCCGTCAGCCCTGCAGCATGGTGCAGTGGGCTCAGGGAGGGCAAAGGGCCAAGCCAGCAGAGGTGCTCTGGGATCAGGGAGTGCAGGAGATGCCAATGTCTGAGCCCTAAGGGCCCAGCCAGCGTCCCCAAGGATCAGGCAGGTCCTACAGCCCCTGCTGAAGCCCATTACCAGCTAGGGGCTGCATTCATGCCCCTGACCTGCAGCCATTGATCCCAACTGCTTTCAGATTCTTTCTGCTTCCTATCACAGGCAACAGCCCGGCTGCTTTCACATTGAAACCAACACCAATTAGTCCCCCCTCGAATTACAGGTCTTAGTAATCTTCCCCCCCGCCAGCCCAGGGGAAGGGATTGTTCCCAACAGGAGACCTCTCTCTGCAAGCACCTGGCATGAGCACAACCCCAGGAATGGGCTTGTGACACAGAAAAAGGAAATTGTGTTCGATCACTTTGGCAAGGTGAGCCGCCTGCTCCCTGGAAGGGAAAGGGGAGCTCATGGTCCCTGCCGGGGCTGCAGAGCTTTGGCAGGGGGAAAGCAGCCGGGCAGGCTGCAGAGGCAGGAACACAGCAGTCGGCAGCATGCCAGGCTGTCCCGGGGCTGCGTCCCATGTCTGCTCGGGCACGCGGCTGTGTGGGGACATGGCTGACACATGGAGGAGCACAGGGACCCTGCTCACCCCATTGCTTCCCAGAGCTCCTCCAAGATGCTCAAAATAATCTCTCAGGCGTTTGCAATTCTCTACCAAGTGCTGAATCATCCTTCTGCAATGTTTGCATTAAGCATGCCGGAGCGGTAGAGACTTTTGCAGTGAGAAAGGGGAGGCGGGGGACAGGTACGGACACACAAGCAATGAGAAGTATCAGCAGTAATACTCTCTCTGTGCTACCTGCTCTGCTGGCCCTCCTAAGACTAAGTGGAGGAGGGGACAGAGCCTGCCAAAGCTTGGCAGTCGCCTGTGTGTATCCCAGAGGGACACAGGCAGGGTTTGGACACACAGCAAGGCTGATGGTTTGGTTTCTTCAGCATGAAAGTTAAGTCACTGTGAACCCCCAAAGCAAGTTCTACCTGTCCTCATCCTCCACTAGAGCTGCAGGCAGACCCAACCCCAACTGTGCAAAGCTTTTGGGATCCCACATCCAATCACCTACCACAGGGTCCCATCAGCTGCATCAGCTCCTGGTCAGCTATATCACCGATAATCTGAACTAGCCCATCAAGCAAACAGCAATGCCTCACCTTTAAAAAGGAAAAGCCCTCTCAAACCACTGAGAAATGGATAAGTAAAAATGGTTTATTTATTTAGACTTTCAATAAAACTTTGACAGTATCCTGCACTGGGGGATTTAAAATCTCACAACCTACCCCAGTTACGCACAAGGACACCAGAACTTTTGTGTGTTTAACAGATCTACAGAGATGTGGCAGATAGCAGAGGATTATCTGGGTTAGTCGATGAAAGAGGCTGTAAGAAGCTGCAGAGGGAATTCACTGCTAACAGAGACCAGTTTTGCTGCAAGGGAAACGTAGTGTTGATAAATGGAAGTTCATGCATGCCATAGGGATCATCTGACCTACTCCTGCGTATCACCAAATTCACTATCATCTATAACCATGCTGGAAAAAGCCCTGTGTGTCACTGGACAGCTCAATAACAGCTATTAAATGCTCAGAGACAAAGAAACAACTTAAGGTTTGAAGTGCAATGGGCTAAACAAATGTAATATTATTATGGCATTAAGTATCAACTGACAGGGCAGCCCTGCTCTAAATACTGTCTCTACTGTAGCCTCTGAGCTGGAAGAAATGAAAACAACACAAGCTGGATAAAGTTGGATGACCCACATGTTTGTAATTGCCAAGGGGTCCTTCCAGCCTTCCCACCCATCTTCCACCCAGCACAGAGCCCTCCTTTCAACTCCTGCAGAAGGCCAGAATGGGAGTTATTTACCAGCAGCTAGAGACTTTCCAGATGTGCATCCACATGTAGTCTCTACACACAGCAAAGCCCTCCATGGGGCTCAGCTCATGGCAAGCATATGTTGAGATGTACCATCTCCGTGGGATGAGCTTTGGGGAAGATGCTCTGGGTGACGACAGACTAGGTGAAGGTGAGTGGAAGGCTGGGGTGAACCTGCAGGGAGACCTTGTCCAGGTGAAGCACAGCAGAGTGGAGGGATGAGGGTGTCTGGCAAGGACTGGAGCTCAACTCTTCCCTACCAAAGTGCTGGCCAAGAAGGCCAACACCATGGAGTAGGTGGCATATGGCCTTGGCCTCCGTGGGCAGAGAAAGCCAGATTCACATGTCAGGGAAAGCCATCATCATGCCTGTTAGCAGGTTCAGCACAGCTGGAGGGGCACAGATTATCTCCACAGGCAGTTTGAAACCTGAGGCAGGGCTCTGCTCACCTTATTACAGCCAAGAGGAGGACAGCAAACTCCATCTCCGGCAGGAAGCGTCCAGTGGCTGGAAGACCTAGGGACTGAGACAATTTTGCACAGCACCAAGCTAGATCTAATCTATCTGGACAGACCCATTTGTTGGCAGCTACTTTGTGCCCCAAGCAAGGATGTGTACAACAGACCCATCCTGGCCAGCCCTCCTCATCTGCAAGAGGCTCCAGGGCCAGTGGGAGAAGGTCTGGGAAGTACAGAGAAGAACACAAGCAGACAGCCTGCCCAGACCAGGCTTCCCATATGCTGCAGGGCTCTAAGTATCCCTGATCCAGGGGATGAAGGAAATATCTGCCAACAAACTTGACCCTGAGCTCCCCGGGAACAAGACAGGGACTGACTGCTCCTGTTAGAAGTGAAAAGGTCACTGTCTGGACTGCCCTTAACGCTGGGCATCTCAAGGGTGTCCAAGCAGGGAAGGGAAATAAGGCAAATCTAAGCATTTGTGCTCTGTACAGATGGACCCTTACTAGTGATGATGCCCTTCAGCACTTTGCCTTTGCTAGAGTACAGAGACAGGAGTGAACACAGTCCCCCAGCATAGTGGGGTGAAGGCTGCCACCAGGTCACCCCTTAGCCACACCAAGCAATTAGAGCTTCTTTGTTCTCGTGCAATAAGGCAGATTTTCCAGCTCTTGACTTGTACTGATAGTTGTTTCCTGCAGAGCCTTCAATTTGTCATTTACTTGTCATACACTGCTGTGGGTGAGCAGCTGTATGGGAATGACATCCAGTTGCAGCAATGCTCAGAGCAGTGGGCAGCAGTAAACACCTCCCAACTTCTGCCAAAAGCAGCCACTAAAGGCCCCAAACGTTGCTCACAGCTCCACACGCCTCCGGTTATGACCAGCAGACCTCAGGATGCTTTCAGACATCCTGACCACAGTCCCCCCCTCTCTCCACACGGCCAGCATCACGTCTTCCCAGATATGCAGCCTGACATTTAGCAATGCTAAGATGCACACAGCTTGACTGCGCCCGCGTGCCAGGCAATTTGGATCCCCACTGCTCCTTATTGCTCCTCCAGCCTCTGTCTTGCTCACACGCTTTGCCGGCAAGGACTTTGTTTCCTTGCAAGTCACAGAAACAGGTGCCATGGTCCAACCCATGGGTGCTTCCCAGCCCTACTCCTGTTTGTAGATGAAAGCTATATATAGCAACTTAACAGCAGGTGCTATGCAGCATCCATGTGTGTCATATTAAATGGACTAAGAGCTACACTTTATCAGGTTTGCTTAAATATGATTAGAAACCTGGGCAGATTTCCTGCTTTGAGTGATCATAAATGGTGCAGGGAAGGCAAAGTGAGAACTTCTGCTTGCGCTCTCATCATGTGCAAAAGGCTGGCTGGAGACCCAATAAAAGGAATTACTGTTTTAACTCAGGAAATTAGGAATCGTGGCGACTTACTGCAAGGAGGCACCATACAGCTGACTGTGCTGGGGGATTAGATGTATTAACCAATGCTGGAGAGGCAGCCGAGCCCCCTCCATTAGCCAGCCTGCTCCTCCCCATTACAAAAGGTTACTGAGCCCATCTCCCAGGGAAGCACCTCAGCTCTCACTGTCTGCAGCAAACCACTGATATTCGGGAGAGGGAATTCCCTCTGGCTGCTGAAGCATCTCATCTCTGTCCTACGAAACACCGCTCAGCATTTGCTGAGCTGGAGGCCGTTGAAAACATCGCTTCCCTTTTCCAGTGCTTGAATTTGCTGGGGACTTGCTGGCAGCCTGCCAGACCAATAATGAAATCTGCCAAGACATCAGCATCAGCCAGGGCGCAGGGGCTGCCAGGGCTTGCCCGACTCACAGAGGGTTTTAGACCGCTGGTACCTGCTCTTCTCTTCCTTTCCCCCAGGAGAGGCTTCAAGCTATGTCCGACTCCCCCATGCTCCCACCACCTCCATTCCTCACTCCTGGGCAAGGCAGCATTATCTTTGCACCTAATCACAGATGGGTTGGATTTAAAAAAAAAAAAAAAAAAAAAAAAAAAAGCCCAGAGCACAGAATTTACATATACTGTGTTAAAATAACACCTTGGAGCTGCAAAATTACACTTTGGGTTGGGAAATGCCAAGTAAGGGCTGCTCACAGCTGTTGCCACACCCAGGAGCACCCTGCCTTTTTCCAAAGGATCCTTCAGTGAACAGGACAGACACCAGGTCAGAATGAAAGTTGTGCAGAAAACAGACATTTCCTAACAGTCATAAGCTTAATCCTGCACCCTAAATCGCACCAATTAATGCATGGAGATATATAAAACATTAACTGATCTAACATCCTCCATGGGATATTACTCCCCAGGCTTCTGTTACAGACACTCTGCCCTTTTTCCAAAAGCATCTGGCACCTGCAACAGGAGGACACAGCGAAGGGCAGAACGGTCCCATGCTCCAGCCTGACCCGACAACAGCTTCTCCACTTCCTTACAGAGGATGGCACCAAGGTCAAGAGGGACACAGGATACCACCAAAAAACCCAATGGGTCACCCAGCACCTGGGATAAGACCTGCAAAAATCACATTTTCCTTCCAATCAATTGCTTCACATGACACTCTGTAGCTACATCTTTCATTCTCCATGTTTTATTTTTACAGAGGAAAAAAGAATATGCAGCATAACAAGAAATCACTAGTGATCAGCATCTTCAGCGTTGTGCACCAGACCAGGATGTGCCCTGGGAAACGCATCTCCCTTCTGGGTAGTACATAGGTGTTGCTAACACTGCAATTTGCTCTGACGTGCATATTTCATCCATCAAGAAGGAACTGGAATGTGGGGATCCGAGTTATTATCTCCTCATAATGATACAGGAGATGCTTGATGGTCTCTGTACAGCTGCAGACCTCTCACTGGGTGTATACTGCTGGCAGGACTGCCAAGGATACATCCACACAGGCTTTTGCAGGGCACAAAGGCAGGAGAGATGGCCCTAAACAGGAGAGGTGAGCCTGAACTGTGCCTGATGTGTGATCTACACTGTCCTCCTTCAACTGTGACAACACTCAGTCAACAGCCAAGGATCAAATGGATCAAAACCAAAATGTATCACTTGCATGCTCTTCCCTAGCTAAGCTCCCGCTGCCTTACAAGAGGGCTACAAAATAAGGCAACTTCTCCCCAAACCCTGCTAAATCTTTACTCTTCCTCCAGAGTTTTTCAGGAACAAAGGGAGATCAGCTTCACCTAGTGCTCCCTGCAGACAGTGACTCCCAAATGAAGGCTAGGACATCTGCAAAGCATCACCTGGACAATACAACCCCTGCTCCAGAGCACTCATGGAGCCTGTGCAGGATTTCCACAGCTCCCAGCCCCCACAGAGCCAGAAAAGAGTGAACAGCTTCCATCTCCACCAGCCTGCAGGATAAAATCCACCACTTACCTCCCAACATATCTGCTCTGAGACCATCAAGACATACTTGCTTGTTCTGTCATTATCCCCATGCTCATCCTAAGCACCACACACAGCTCTTCTGTGTCCAGGCAGGCATGAGATGGTCTCCAGCAGTTCCCCCTCTGCTCTTCTCCTGGCCAAGGGGGATCTCAGGCTTTTTCACTGCTTCACCTCAGTAACAGATGTATTTTACCCTCTCCACATGCGGCCACAGCCCAGTTTCAGGTTCTTCTTTTTAAGCAATGATATCCAGGGTTTGGAGGTGTCCTGTCCAGGGCTTCGAGTTGTCCTCCAGCTTTGCAGTGGCTCAAGGGCTCTCCACACCTGCCAGCCCAGGAGCTGAGGAAGGCCTGGGAAGGCTAAGAGGAGCTTCAGCAAAGGTGCAGAGGCACCTGGCCATTAGCACTAATCCTCAAGACTTTGAGCACCATCTCCTGGTCATTCCTGGACTCAGTGGCAACTTAACCTCATGCATCCCCCACTTCACCATCACCTCAAAGCCTGGGGGACAAACCGTGCATGCAACCAAGGAAGAGAAAGGTGGGAGCCCTTCAAGACATGTGCAACGCTTCAACGGGGTCATATGCTTGCTGCCACACGCACACAAAAAAAGCCATGCAGAACATTAGCTCCACCAAGCCCCTCTCCTGGGAGCACCCCTTGCTGTTCACTTCTCTCCGAGTTGTAATAGGAACAACAAAATATCTCACTGGCACAACCACCTTGGCATGCTCCTGTGTGACCATCTCTGACTGGTGGCTGTGAGCAGCCAGCACAAGATGCTGCTGGAAAACTCCCATCTGTTCATCTCTCGTGCTCTCGCGGCTCTGGGCAGCGTGATAAAACGGGTGCTGCTCACTGCAGGGTCTCAGGCTGCAAGATGCGGTGGGGATCACCGCTCAGTATGTAAATATTGCAGTGGCAGAGTTCAACCTTTTGGCATGAGGGAAAGGAAGATAAATGCTACCAGTCCCCTCAGAGCCACAGGAACCCTGCATCTATCTAATTGCACTTCATAATGGATTCAGCAAACCATTAATTATCAGATTATATTTTAGGAAACTGCAGATAAAAAAGCTTTATGAAATTTAGCCTTAAAGGGGCCGGTATGCTGCAATGAAGCTGTTGCATCGTGCTGGCACCAGAGCAGCAAACTTTACAGTAGGTATCTGAATGCATTTTACAAAGCAACGCCCTGTGTGCCACGGGGAACATCTATGTGCAGTCACAGCAGCTATTGCACACTCAGACAGAAATGCCTTCATTAGTTCCAATCCACTGATACCAGTAACGAGGGCCCCTGGCATGCAGGCACAGCTCCTTCTCCTTTCTCAGATGTGGCAGCTTCAGCACGTGCTCAGTGAATTAGAGGAGGCGTGGGAGATCTCAGGGCTGTTTGCTTGCAAAGAGGATGTGGATGCCCAGACCTGCCTGTGACCCCTCTTTGTAATGGACAGTCACAGCAAAAACATGGATGGGATCAGACCTGTGCTACACAAGATATTACCTAAACAGCTCCAAAGCCATTTAGCACAACTCCCAAGAAGTCTCTGCTTGAGCAGAGAGGCCCAAATGTCAGCTCTGCGCTGGAAGAGTTTTCTAGCTGGCACAACAGGCAGCACAACAGTACATGGGAGAGCAACAGAAGAAACAAAGCAGCCCTTACTCACCCTGCAAAGCAGCAGATACCTGTGAGCACATCACTGATTCAGCCATAAAAATCTCCACCTCGAATTCTCAGGACAGCTTTTTCTTTGGTTTCACATACCCATACCACCCCAACTTTGTCCTGCACTAGTCTGCTCTCTTCCACTCTGTTCACAGCAGTGGAGGAACACACATGAACACACCATATTCCCATCTTTTCCTCTGCTTCTTTATTTCTCTTGAGCCGGAAAAGATGGGTGGTCCAGCTCACCTGAGCTGGCAGCTGCTGACTGCAGGGAGACTTCCCAGGCCCTTGTGAATGTCTACAAATCTCTCCTGTCCATGGCCATGCTGTCCTTGCTGCATGCCATTTCTTTCGCAGTGACGCATAGCCAGGGTTGCTTTCCCAAAGAAACCCTGAATCTCCCTGCTGGAGCAGCACATTGAGGTACAGCTCCTGAATGAGTCTAGTGGATACCAGGCGCCATGCACAGGCACCTTCCACACACTCTTACTTGGCCTCTTCACAAATCAGAGTGACTTTGTCATCAAATAAGTCCTCCATAGTCACTGCCACCAGCTCGGAGCCAGTTTGGCTCGCTTGGGATTCGGGCAATGTCACAAAGACTTGGGAGCCAGCGAGTTGGGCGTCGTCGAAAGAGATGATGTGCTCTGCTGCTCCTTCCTCCGATGTCTGAATCACCTGCATGGAAGATGACCTGAGGGTCAAACACTTACAGCACCACTTTCCCCACAATCACGTTGCTACCCATATCTTTCCCAGCCCCAGCTCCAGTAATAACATTTAGCTTCACACCAGAGGTCTGCAATTACAATAGGCGTGAGACTAATGGGAAACACCAAACCACACACACCAATGATGCAAGAGAAGAACGGAGAGTAATTTAAATATTTCTCTCCACAAAATTGCTATAATTTAGCTCCACAAGCAGTCATAGACAATAAACACTCTGTGATTATCCACTGGAGGAATGCCAGCCCAGGGAATCTTGCACACTGGGCTCCCTCATCCAGGGAGCTGTTCTCCACTGATGGCTGAGGTACTAAAGAGCAAGAGTCTGGGTTCAAGCCTAGCATTTGTCCTGCAACAAAACAGCTATAATCTCACAGGGCATGTCATCTGGGTTCTAATAGCCTCTGAGTAACCAGGCACCTCTGCACACACTGTCAGTCCCTCATCCTCGGCTCCTGAAAACCAGGACTGAGCTGCTTCCCCTCCAGCAAGCCCGCCCCACACTAGCACAGAAATCCTAGAGCACTGTGGGCTGAAGGTCTTGCATCCTGGACCCCTCTAAGAAGGGGGAATTGGGGAGCAGAAGGGGTGACAGGAGCCACAGGGTGGATTTGGGAAGAATAAGAGGGTTGGAGAGGGAGGTTGGATGAACAACCGCGAGGGCTGCAGCACAGAGCAGTCTATACCTGCACAATCTGGGCCGTGGTGGCTTGGGAGAAGACCGCCTTGGGATGCTCAGCACTGTAGTGCCCCTCCAGCTCGCCCTGGGAGGGGAAGAGCTCCCCACAGAGCTTGCAGGTGAAGGTGCTCTCTGTCTGCTTGAAGTGCTCGCTAGTGACGTGGTTCTGCAGGGCCCCTGGGAAGCGGAAGAATGCTGAGCAGTACAAGCAGCAAAACAGCTGGGAGCCTGCAGGGAGAAGCACTGCCCTGAGCCTGGGCTGCGATGGCCAGGGTCAGCCCAAGGGCACAGGGAGCTGCAAATAGCCAGGACACACAGCGCTGAAACCCACCAGGGACTCAGGGCACAGCATGTGCCAGTGTCCCTTCTCTTGGCTGCACCACTATCTGTCAAACAGTTTGTGGCCGTTCAGATCTGATTCAGCTCTAGCTCCCTGCAGCACTGGCATTCTGAAACCAGGTTGGTGTATCTGATTGTAGCTACAGCTGTCCCTTCTCGCAGACGTCTCTTCTCCCTGTTCCCTCACACCATCCAGCACTGCTCCCTGTTGGCCTGGCTTGCACTTCCCGATTCAGCTACTGCAAACCCATTATCCACCCCAGAGGCTCTCTCATCTCAGAGAGAGCTATGTCTAGGTCTTCTCCCTCCTCACTCTCCAGGCTGTGGTTGGCTGCCCCCTCCAATATCTCCTGATCCACCTCCTCTCCTGCTATCCCACACACAGCCCTGGGGACCTACCTTTTGTAGTAGTCTGGTCTATCAGTGCACTCTGTCCTCACAACATTGCTTCAGCTTGCCCGCTTGCCAAAGGGCCCTTGATGTGGTCTCCCCAAGCCCATGTCCCTTCTCTAATCTTTCTGGTGCTAAACTCCTTTTTTTTCTCCAGTCTCCCACTAGCTCTACGCTCCACAAACCCCAATGCTTGGGGTTCAGTTCCTCGTTTCTCTATGCTGATGTCTCCTCACCTGCACTTAGCTCTCTTCTCTGCTGTAACAAGCAGGTCCAGATCCCTCCTTGACTCCAGTGGCTCCAGAAGCTTAACAAACATGTCCCAGCCTCACCAAAACCAGTGCTTTTCCACTTCATCCATATTTTCTGTTTCCTCACATTCTGTTTTCTTACCATGTCCATCTTCACTCTCCCACTTACAGCTTAGATGTCACTCACTGACAGGAGCAGTCATTGCTCACAAGGTAACATGAACAACAGCAAATGTAACAGACCTGAGTGCCTGCACTTCACGTGGACCTGCAGGAGGGCCAGCGTGGGGAAGAGCTCCTTGCACGTCTCACACTCGTGGAACTTCACATCTGCAAACAAGGGCAAGAACAGAAAAGCATGCACCCAAGGTCTTCTACAAGAGACCTTCCAGACCAGAGCTCTGTTAATACTTCAGCAACACCACACATGCATGCAGACGTGAGGAGCATCTTTGAAGATAAGGCAGGAAAAGGAGAGGCCAAGAGCAAGTGAGCTGCAAGACACTGAGATGAGACTTGCCAGAAGAGACTGCTACAGGATACAAAGAATCTACTGTGATTTGCAGGTAAACAGGATGTGCAGCCTTGTCCTATCAGAGTTATTACTACATCTCTCCCAGCAGTCACCACATGGTTTTGTTCGCTAAAGAATGGGCCATTACCTGTGTGCTCTGTCTTGACATGCTTTCGGTGAGCAGCAGTGCTGGAGAAGGTTTTGTCACAGGAGCTGCACTGCAGGGAGGAGAACTTGGAGGAGCGGTGATTCTGAGCTGCAAAGACATCAGGGTGGTGGGTCCGGTTGTGATACCATAACCCTGACAACTGCTGCAATGATAAGGATCAAATCATGGTTACAATTCAAAGCCTTCCCAGGGGCATCATGACAGCAAGAAACTGTGTGGAAAGCAACAGGAACAGTGGGGTTGTGCTCAGCAGATACAAGACCTGCTCATCCTCCCACAGGACAAGAGCTAACACCTCACTTCTGTTTCTCCATTGCCCGCGAAAAGCTGAACACTGTTGACTCCCTCATCCTCATCTCACTCACTGCAGGTCCCCTTCTGGCATTGAATTTCTGCTCCCTTGTAGGAATGTGCTCCCACACACACTTCCACTGAGGGATGCCATTTGCAACACAAGTATTTTTATTTCTACACTTCTTGGCAGCTAGAAACTTAGGTGAAAGGGATTCGTGAGGGTGTAGATGGGCAGGTGTGTAGCCCTTTGCAGTCACGGCCCACCTCTCGCCATGGACTTGCCTTTTTCCCACAAACTCTGCCTCGTCTGTGCAATTTTTCCTTCTGCTGACCACAAACTGCTCCACTCAGTGCACATGGCCAGGAGAGACATCCTGGTGCAGGAGCGGGCAATGGCAACCTCCAGCACACGAGACCAAATCCTTGCTGCACCAGCTCACCTGGTAAGCTTTGTCACAGATCTCACAGCTAAAGGGCTTTCCTCCAACATGAGTCACCATGTGGCGCTCCAGGAGGGATGGAGCGCTGAAGACTTTAGTGCAGGTGGGGCAGGGGTGGTACTCCCGAGAGTGAGCCTCATGGACATGTTTGCGGTGCTCCTGCAGGGTGGCAAAGCTCATCCGGCACTTCTTGCAGTCATAGGGATCTTCAATGTCTGCCGCCCAGAAATGCAACAAAAACCACAGGGGACAAAGAAATCAAGGAAAAAAATTAATTAATTAAGAGGAGAATTCACAGGGGGAGGAAAGAAAAGGGAAAGAAAAACTTGTTACTTCCCAGACAAAAACTAGCACTGGAGTTTTGGCTTTGCATAGAGATGTTGCTGCTCCTGCTCACCTACAGCTTCCCGTGGTGGGTTCCCAGCAGCTTGCAATTTGCTGGAAGTCACCCCTACCATTTTCTTTGGGATAACCCTACTCATAGCATCAAACCACTAGAGAGTCTTGCTTTTCTTGAGAGGGAAAAATCCCACCACAAGACTCCCAGACAGTCTCCAGGCACCAGTAACACCCACACAAGCCTCCCCTAGCACAGATGGGTCTGCCATGACCCCACAGAAGCTTGCCTCGCAGGCTGGACTGCCCAAGCCAGGGAGGCAGCTGGCCACACTCACTGTGGAAGGTCCGGAGGTGGATGGAGAGCCCATTAGCCTGGCGAAAGCCTTTCCCACACTCCCGGCAGACATACGGCTTGTCCCCCGTGTGAGTCCGGACGTGGCGTGACAGCTCGATGGACTGGGCGAACACAGCATCGCAGTACTGGCAGGCGTACATCTTCCCTGCAGCGACACCCAGGGTGAGAGCCTGCACCTAGCAGGACAGTAGCTCTGTCTGGACTATGCCTAATTTCAAAGGGAGGGGGAAGAGACTGTAAAGTGGACAGGCTTTCCTGTGGTAGCCAAAGCATATAAAGCGCAGGGTCAAAAAGTCCTAGAGGTGCTGGAGAAAACCACAACTGCACAAGAAATATTAAATTACTACAGACCTCAAGTATCCGGAGGTACTACACACTTCTAGAGGTACTACACGCTGGTGTGCCTCATGTTCAAAATTAATTGCCCAACTGCATCACACTAGTGCAACAGTGGGAAATACACCCAAGCGTATTTCTTACAAACACAGCGATGCATGCTCTGTGCCCATCAGCTGGAAGAGGCATACTTAAACCCCAGTAGCACATGGGGCTGAGTGCAGGGGCAGAAGAAGCACTGGCATGAAAAACTACGTGAAATTCAGCTAGAGGAAGGGATGGGAGAAAGCTGGTTAACCAGAGGGAGAAGGATGCATCGCAGGAGTCTAGATGTGAGGGGACTGAGAGGAGCTACTCAGGAGAAAAACAAGGAAGGCAGAGGAAGATCCCCTTAATGGAGAGCAAACTGCCAACTGGGTGGCTAATCAGAGGACCATGGAGTCCTTGTAGGAGTGGAGTCTTGTAGGAGTAAGGGCATGGGAGAAAAGCAGAGTGGGGAACTGCAGGCAAAACCATGCAGGTGAAGGAGATCTGGGAGCAGCCTGCTGCCCAGGACTCCCCCAAAGGATGGGGAAGCAGCCAGGAGGCAGATGGAGGAACAGGGCATGAAGTAGTGGATGGAGCAAGCGAAGCCCATGGCCAGGCTTCCACAGGGAAGGCTCACCTTCAGCGTGCTTCTTCTTGGTGTGGTACGCAAGGGCTGAGGCCTGCATGAAGGTCATCAGGCAGTGCTTGCACATGAAGGGCCGGTCCCCTGTGTGCAGCCGCAGGTGGTTCTTCAGCGTGGAGTTGGCCGCAAACTTGGCCCCGCACTCCTCGCAGGAGAAGGGCTTCTCATCAAAGTGCTCCGTCAGCTTGTGGTACTGCATCCCTGGGGAGGTAGGCAGGACACCCAGGTGGCACCGGTAGGACCCACTGCCAGCCCTGCCTGACCCTGCTGCAGACGCACCAGTCCACCCAGCCTGGAGGTCCACCAGCCCACCCATGACACCGGGGGTCAACCGGTGTCCTCTGGCCCAGAGGTCCACCATGATATCATGAGCTGCCACAGGGAGGGCAAAGAGACTCGAGTCCTCTTACTCGTCCTGCTAAACCAGCCGCAGAACTGGAACAGCTTGATTATTTTTGGAGGCTTTTAAATTTGCCAGTAGCCCCACTTTTCTTTGATGAGCCATGTGGAAAACCAATTAGGGAAGAACTAATCAGAAAGTGGTTGTGCTCAGTGGGGCAGGAGAAATTAGCTGAGCTGTGTTTCTCACACACAGTGCTCACAGAGCTGCAGGGAGGAGGAGGAGGAGGAGATTTCAGACTATCACTTTATTATATTGTCCAGACTTTCCAAACACCCCTGCTCCCACCAACCGTACCTGAGGCATGAGCAAACTCTCGGCCACAGATGTCACACGCCACAGGGAGCCGCTTTTTCTTCTTCTTGGCCATCCCCACCACCCCGTGGACCTCCAGCTGATGCTTCTCCAGCTCCTTCTTCGTCGATTTGACCTCGCTGCACTCCTTACACTGGATCTGCTTTCCTCTGGCCACCCGACAATGTTTCATGTGCACCTTCAGGCGGCAGTAGAAATGGAAGGTCTTATCACAGGCTTTGCAGACAAAAGTCTTCTTGGAAGAAGCTTTTTCTTGGGGTTCCCTCAGTTCCTTGGCAGTGGCATCTCCCACCTTGTCCTCATCTTTGTCCAGAGCTTCAACTTGGGATTCACTGTTCACCTTCCACTTCCTGATCCCAGGTTTCTCCCCACTTCCCTCAGTCAAGAGACCTACAGAAAAAGCAATTCCTGTTTCAGTGGTGACCACTAGGACTAGGCACCAGCCCCTCAGTCTCCCATCTCCTGAATGCTCCTACACAGACAGTTGTCCCTGGACAGCAATAACAGACACATATCAGACACGCTGTCCCATCACAATGGTGGCACATGGCTCTGCCCAAAAGTGGCCGTGGCCATGCATGGTACGATGCATGAAAGAGTGGACCTTGAATTTCTCCACCCACGAATAACAGGGGTTGGATGAGATGGCAAGAGCCAGGGCCAGATTTTCTAAAGAGCTTGCTCCTCAAACAGGAACAACTTTTGCTTCCAAGCATCTGCCTCTTGCTCAGACACGTGAAGTTACGGCTGTGCTTAAATGTTTGAAGATCTGTGCCTCAGGTATGACACTGTCTAAGTCTGCCATTGAGAGTGGATATCCAGCCATTAATTACAAGAAATCTCAGGAACACTTCCCAAACACAAACTCTTTGAAAGGGAACAGATAATCTTGCTACGACCCTTTTGAATCTTTTGGTTAGGGCCCTGAGGTATTCTAAATCGCTCATTACATTCACTTCTTACAAAGTATAATGCTTTTCTGAGTTCCTGTAACACCATCATCTCAAAAAGCACAAGCTGGAAAATTCACCTAGGATCTCAATCTACAAAAAAGACCCACAGGGAATGCATATATGGAAGAAATCAAAATACTAACATATATTTGGCTTCTTTGCTTTAATGAGAACCATGCAACTGTGTGGCCATGGAAACCAGTGCAGACTTCTCCTTTTGCCAATGCACAGGAAATTCACCCTGTGCTTGCAAAACTTAATTTCTACCTTCCTCACTATGGGAAGAGCTCAGCAAAGTGTCCTCCCTGCACAGCACTATTGTCCTGGATTTCCAACCCAACTAGAAACCAAATGACATTCCAACACACTTGGAAATCTTAAGATGTCAAGTGGTGACCCACCAACCAGTGAACACATCAAGGGAGAAAAAGACTGGAAGACTGGTTTCCAGTTTGACCTGCTCTATAAAGATAGCAATACGCACCTTTCACCTCTAAGGTCTCTTCTGACATCCCTACAACCAACACTGTCAGTTTTTCTGACCCAAGTGAAGAAGAATCTTTAAACCTGATGATGATGATGAATGTGGATGAGGATGAACGTGGAGGAAGATGTGAGCATTAAGGACACCAGGACTGGAAATGTCTAGAAGTACCACCATGGCAGCAGGGGTGTAACCTGAGTCAGATGAAGTGGAGTTTTGCCACAGACCCTAGTGGGCCAAAAGCTGGCTCATGGTCCTCCTGCTCTTATGCCTGTGAAAATGGTGTTCAGGATTACAAACCTTTAGCCTAGCCAACAGCACAAGACTGTAATGGTATAAAGGCAGGGGGAGCTCTCAACTTCAGTCCACCTTCATGGGGAAATACATAAAGGGGCTCAAGGAACAGCTCTCCATCTTCAGGGGGATGCTACTACTCCCAGAGAACAGTTTTGAAAGAAAGCTGAAGCAGATCACGTGAAATCAATGGCTAGGTACCTGCACCCTGTAGTCCCGTGCCAGTGTAATATATAGATCCTGGATGGCAGGAGGAACCTTGCCATGATGGAATACATCCTCAAAAGCCTTTCAACATCTGGCTACCATGAGACAGGAGAACGGGAGACATGCTAAACGGCACAACGCAAAGCTGATGTGGCAGTAAGGTCAGGCATCAGGTTGCTGAGCTTGCAGGTTTCTTTAACAGTATCAAGTACCACAGGCTGGCTGCTGCCTGAACAGAAGAGAGGACACATGGCACTGCTACATCAGGACAGCAATTCCTTTCCACTTGGCAGCCAGGTTGTCTCCCAGAACCCCTCCTATGGGTGAAGACAACATTTCATACCTCATGAGAGCAGCACTGAGCAACAGACTACCCAGCCAACTTCTGTCCTTGGAGATGTAGGAAGCTTAGAGGTGAACTTGATTGCCTTCGTGAGAAATAAGACCAGAGTGAAGAAGTGATTGCACATCAAGTTTGAGGGGCAGTAACTTAGCATGCCTTTGCCATGCCCCTGGCTGAGCCTCCTGGGAACAGACAGAGCCCAGGGTAAACACACACCAGAAAAGGTCCCAGACAGGAATTCCCAACTATGGGGTCGTCTGGGACTCTGGACTCCCCAGCACTTTCCATTCTCTGGTGGCAAAGACATTCAGCACTGGAAGAAAAACCATGCTATTAATTATGGTGTATTTCACACCAAGTTCTCTTTCTCTTTTTTAAGTGGTCTGCTGAGTCTATAATCCTGGTGGCTGCTCTACCCTCCCTGCAGAACTCCAGAAGCAGAAGATCTCTTAGGGTGTGACCATCCCATCTCTCACTTCTTCAGCTTAAGCTGGAAGAAAATTCCACCTACCCCTTTGATTCTTGAAGGTCATTCCAATGTTTGCTGACACGCATAGTGGCTTCTAATGCAGAACTTCTACAGGGGAGAATGGCATTTGCTTCCAGACCCTCCAATTTCACAATTCCAGGGGCTGACCCAGGCCTAAGTTAGATGGCCTAAGTTAGATGCTAACTGTCATTTTTAAACACAAGACTATGCAGAGGAAAAGCCTTTTTGCTGGAGTTCTTGATGCATTTCTGAGATTTGAAAGTGAGACATATTTTGACAAACATGATCTCCCAAGAAGTGATTGCACGGAGACCTGGAAAGCAGCTGGCCAAGGAGAAGGTTGTGGAGTTGGCTGGAAGCGCCAAACCTCATCCTTGCATGCACCAGCTGCCAACAGGGAAAGTGCTCTGACTACAGAAGGCACCCAAGGAGAAACCAACAGATTTCATATTGTACCTCCACCAAAAAAACCAACCCATTACTTTGGTGATGCTGAGTGTGGTTGGGGATGGACACAGTCAGTTTCCTCCACAGGGATGCCTAGTGCTTTCCAACTGCTTCAGCTCACCTAAATTAAGTATCAGAATTATTTTTTTCTTCAGTAGAGATGTAAAAACCGTTGCTTTCAAATGGAAACGCAAACTGTACGCATCTCCACATAGCACATACGTTCTTCAGACATGTAAGATCACCTCTGTTTCAAGTGGAAGCTCACATCCCTCAAACACGAGGCCTGCAGTTATCACTCATATCTCATGCCAAGACCCACATGGCTATTGATCCATAAAGCCACCTGCAACATCTAGGGCTGGTAAGCAGCAATATCAGAGCTGAGGAGACTGGCCTAGAAATTAAGATATGGAAGTTCAGTGTAAAGATCTATAGGATGCCAAAAAGGGGCTGGTAACTGGCAATCCTCCTCTGAATGCTTCATACAGAATATACATTTTTGCCAAGTAAATACCATTTTTCCAGGGCTCTTGTTTTTGATGTTGCTTCTTGCTTGATTTCGTCTCAACCTTGGCTTGAAGCCCTGCAAAGACACTTAGTAACAGCAGTCTGCTCTCTTTGATATTGGTGCCAGAGAAGCAGGCATCTGCCAGAGCAATCTAGCTGACTCCCCAGGTCCCTCACTAGTAAGCACTGCAAGGTGTTCAAGAGCTTAGGTGGGCTGCACATTCACAGGCACGTGCAATTGCTGTTGGCTTACCTCCTCTAGAGTCACCAGGGCACCAGCACTGGCACATCCCAAGGTCAGACAGGGTCAAGGGAAGTGGGACAAGTGCCTGCAGCTTCGGAAGGAGACAGAGAAGGAATGGCAGATAAGAAGGAATTGCCTTTTCTCTGGAAATCCTCATCAGAGCCATGACCAGGTTAAAAAGCCAACTGGATTGGTGGCAGCTCTTGGTGGAGTTACAAGAGAGGACCTAGATCTGAACTGGGCATGAATACTGGACCTACAGTGTAGGACATCTCTCAGGGAGACCACTAAGGCCACTGAGTCAAGAAAGCAGAGCAGAGCATGTGCTATCACGCTCCAAGCCCTACAGCTAGAGCAGTAATCCAGATCCTCAGTTTCTTCTACACATGCCCTGCTCCCCATCACCCAGTCCGATTTACTACCCCAACAACATTGCCTCATTGCTCAAGAATGCAGGCAAGCTAACTAACCTAGGGTGCAGAGAGTGACCTAGGGGCAGGTCGCTCTCTGTCCCTTCCCAGCACATGGGGAACATTGGCTTTGCCTGTCACTGTCAAACACAAAACAATGGTGAGTCTCAAAGCCAGGAGGCTCGTGTTCATTCATAAAGACTGATCGTGGCCCTGACCCAAATTTTCAGACAAAGCAATTAAACCTACTCCTAAAAAAAGACAAGACATTAATAACAAGCTGCTTACCCTAACTACCTAACAATCTGCTAGTATTTCCACACTGCGCCGTAAGCTAAGCAGCTCTGGCATCACGAGTAAATAGGGATGGATTGAGCTGAACCAGCGCTTGTGCTTGGATTAAAAAAAATAAAAATAATAATAACAAAAAAAAAAAAAAAAAAAAAAAAAAATCACACTGTGTACATCCCAGTGGATTCTGCAGCCCAAAGAATCTGGATGCACTGGGAAACACAATGCCATGAAAATGTATGTGAGCAAACAGAATAAGCAAGTCACATTTGCATCCTTTTCAAGAGAACGCAAACCTGCAGTTAGCTTCCTGGCCCTCTGTTATCTTTTTCATTAAAGCACCAAATTCTGTTAAGCATTGTTCCTTCAAATGACGGATGCAGAGATACAATTCAGCTCAGCTGGAAAGCATCCCACAGCTCAGGGCAGGGTCTCACACACGGTTATTGCTATGCATTTGTTTCTGGAGTTCACCAAATTGCTATCTGCATATGTTTTGTTCATACCTTTGCCAAACTAGTACAGTATGTAACATTCCCCTACTGCTGTGGGACCCTCCCAGGGGATCATTTGCTCTATAAAGTTTATACACAGTAAGACCAAATTAAGGCACTCTAAGAAAATTAACTCAGAAAACAGTCTGGGACTACAAACTGCACCATCGTGGTCATCTTTGCATAAGACAAGTGCACTTGTGACCTTTCCACAGTCAGCCTGTGAAGTATCCACACATACACATATAAAGTCAAGGGACTGCAATACAAGTCCAAATTCATACAGATCCAACAATACAGGAGGAGCCAAAGAAACCCCACAGCTTGAGGATAGTAATTCTGAAAAACAAGCCAATATAGATACAACTTACATAACTAAGTTGCTTAAACGCCTCCAGAGCAAGGACTGGGGTGGAAAAGTGCAAATGCAGTTAAGGAATACCAGTATGGGCTAAGTTATGGTCTCCATAACCCTCGTGATGTACAAAACTTTAATATGGTGCATTTTACCAGCAGGAGAAATGCATGCTCCAGGGCCTGGATCCAGAGGTCGTCCCTGTGAATCCTCCTGCAAGTACAACCCTGATACCTGGCCAGGGGTAGTTCTGTGAAATGACCTCAGGCCACCAGGACACTGAGATCCACTACCAAACTGCCCAGGACTCCCATAACTGTGTGTAAAAGATCACAGAAGGATGAAAGCCTGTGCTTTTCTTACCCACATGCCCCAGCTCCTGCATCACTGGCTGCAGGTCTGGGAAGGACTCATGGACATTGCACAGCAGCTGACAGATCTTGATGGCTGGGACAGACCTCTCCTGGGCTGTGCTCAGAGCCGCTTTCAAAGAGGCCTCTGAACTTTCCTTCTGAGCAGAAATACTCAGTAGCTGCAGAAGTAAGAAGAAGAAGAAAACATCACATGACAGAGATTTTGGGCTGTGAAAGGTCGGGATGGTCTGGGAGTGAGGGCACGTCCGCTTTATTTCATCTCTACTGCTGGGAACCTGCTTTGAGAAACCAGAAAAGAAATCCCTTTCCATACAGGTCTTTGTCCCTCCACTGATGGATGTGCATGAACTGAGAGAATTTCAGGATTAAAAAAAGTTACAAAAAATTAAATTCTCAGACTTTCTGGTTTGGTATTAGCTCACTCAAAACCACCTTTCCACAGAAAGAGCAGTTCCTCAATGCCTTACACCATTACAAGCTTACCTAACTCATAAACCTGTCTTTCATATACAACTCTCTCTGGGCTTTTCTCTCCCTTCCAAATCCAAACCTGCTTCAGACAGCCACTGCAAGTAGAACCAAGGTGAGAATCTGTGCATGCCCATACATACCTCACCCTCCCAGATCTCCAACAGTACCTAACCAGAGCAAGAATGAGCAACCATAGACTGCTTGGTGGAAAAGGCCAGCTTGTTACTAAGTAACACAACCCATTTTCTTTGTCAAAGAATAAAAAAGGCAAGGCACTCTGGAATGCTACACAATCATGGCATCCTCAGTGCATTTTCTAGGAGCGTTTCATTCTCATATGTCCTGGAACAACCAACTCAAATGGAAACCCACTCCCTGGCAGCTCTGCTTTCTCCAGGACTTCAGCACCCTTGCAGAGCTGGAACAGTTTTGCTGTGTTTGAATACCCACATTTTCACCAGCTGAGAATCTTGCTGGCAATTTCTTTTACCTAAAAGCTCCTGCAGAATTTAATACAAAACACCCAACACACTCTTACTTCAGCAGAGGGTCACCTCCAACTTTGGATGGCTTCCCCAACCTAAGTAATGTCCCTTGATTTCAGTGCATGCTATGGCCTGTCCACCCTTTGAGCCCCAAACCATGCCAGCTCCAAGAGCATCCCCTTGCACCTCTTTTACTGCTTCTGTGAGTTGTGCCTCCCCTGGAGCCAAGCCCTCCGGGTCCACTCTCTGCTGGATGGCCTCCGAGATCAGCTTGCTGTGCCGCAGGATGATCTCAATGGCTGTGCTCTCGCTGGTGGCCACTAAAGATGAAAATAAAAAGTAAAGGTATTTAAAAAACACAAAACCCAAGGAGAACCTGAAGGCCTTAGCTTTGCTTAGCTTTGTCCAGCCCGCTCCTGAAACTGAGCCGTTAACAGGAGTGACTTCTTTAGGGCATAGGAAACAGCAAACAACTACAGGCAAGCTTTGGTTATACTAATTGCAGCACTGACATCCAGCATAAAACCCTAGCAGACCTCATTTCTCACTGCTTGTCCAACTTCGGGTGAGAAGATCAGGTCTTCCAAAGCATGTTGCTGAAAGAGACAGTAACAAACTCAAAAGGCAGGCATGGTTCTCCCAAGACTCCAGATTTCTTCTCTCCCCCAGTTATAGACATCTCATTCTGACTTTTGCAGAGAAACAGGCATTTCTAGGCACAATTTGCCTCATCCAAGGACAGCCACGTAAAAAGTGGCCAGATGCACCACACGCCAGAAGTGCTGGTTTCTCCAGGCTGAGCACAGAGGTGATGGCGAAGAGGAGTTCAGATGGAGGCAGCTACACCACAGGCATCTGACTGCAGGCAGGTGAACCCCAGCTTTGTGCCCACAGGGCCAGCACACAAAGCTGTGCTCTGCACAGCCTCCCTCTCCTGCCCCACAAGACCACCAACCTCAGCGCTCCTCAGACTTGCATGAGATTTTGACAACGATATTGGAGGAAAAGCACAGTTTAGGTTTTAAAGTAGGAAAACTCAAAGCCAGAGGCTGAGAGTCTGGGGAGGACAGGGTGGTGGCTGCACACAGACCTCCAATGAAACCCATGCTTTCAGTCTGATGGGCCTCCAGCTGGTTATAATTGCAGGATGGTGGCCAGCTCTCAAAAGGTTTCCTCATTACAAAACCTGAAAGCACAGAGCCACAAGCAAAGCACCTGCATTTGCAGACCAAAGTGCTTTTCCAAACAGTCAATTGTTTCACCGAGGACATGGGTGTTGAGGCCCACTGGAAGAAGAGAGGTTCCCAGCCAGGGAGAGGGTGAGAAGTTAGAAAGCAGCTCCTGCCAGCATCAGGAGAAGCTCAGGGAGAGCAGGGGGGTACACCAAGGCCATTACCTGCTTGGAAGAAAAACTCTGCGCCAGGTTGTTTCCGAATCTCGTCCATGAGCAGGTTCAGTGGTGCAGGTTCCCGCACAGCTAGAAGCAGCTGCCAAATGGCAGAGACCGACAAAGACCGCTCCTCCAGCGCTGCTGACACGAGGGAGGCGAAACCACCAGCCTCACACTTCACAACCTGCTCCATCGCCTTGGAAAGACCCACAGCGAGGCACTAACAAGACTGTGCCTCACCCCAGACCCAGCCTTCCCTTGCTCCCACCCTGCTGAAGACCTGGCTCACATTGCAACTCAAGTGGTGACCACTTGGAAGCCCAGCTCTTCACACAAACATATCAGCTATTTTCTCAACTCTCTCCAAAGCTGAGCATCTCTCCTCAGTACCCAAATCAGACACTCTTACTTGCCAGCCTTCAGCTTCATATATGTTATCTGCTTCACTCCCACAATGGGATACTGAGAAATCATTAAACCGAGTCCTGCTTGAGGACTGCCCCAAACCAAGCCATGACAAGTAGTAAATCAAGTCCTCAGGACTTGATAGGGATCCCAGATGGGGATTAAAGCTCAGTATCTGCTTGCACACATGCAGGAGACTGCTTACCTCTCTCTCAGTAGGAGCCAGGCTCTGTGCAGCAGAGATACCCTGCAACAGTGTCTGGGTGTCTGTGAGGAGCTCCACCAAGTTTTGTCGGTATCGTCTCAACAGTTTGGCTCCATAATCCTCTGGGGTCCATTTGGCTGAATGCAAGTGAATGAAAATAAGAACAGCTCAGCTTGCAGCACCTTCCCAAAGGGCTTCAGAGCTAGGGGATAACAAAAAAGCCAAAGCAACCAGTTCTCCCTGGGTCACTAATGCTCAGGGCCTTATGCTTAGGACACTTGGATTCACCTTCAAGCAGAGGATAAACAGGACAAATCAAAACACATGGCAAATCAAAACTGCTCCAGACCAAAGACAACACAGAATATCCTCTGCCCATACGCGCCTACAGAAATAGATCTCTGGCACCCAAATGCCTTCCAAGTCTCAGTCCTGGTCTGAGCCCAGAAGAAGAAGAAAGTCTCAGTTTTCAGCCATGTTCAGCAGGTAAACATGTAGCCTTGTCTGTGAAGATAACACCTCGAGATGGTCATCAGCCTCTTCTGATGGCCTGGAATCAAGGAGACCCCATTACTGACTCTTAATTGTAGTTTCATTGAAAGATGTCTGTAAGTGCGAGTCTTTGAGCTGCTCCACTGAGAAGGAGCTCTGCAGCATGCCCCATCTCAGTGGTGTATGACTATCAAACATGCTAACATTTTACGAACACCCAGATGGTCCAAGGTAATCAAGAACTTAGCAGGCTGAGTTGTCCTTGCTGAAAATGTTAAGGGAACACAAACCAGACTTGTGATTGCAAAGCGGCAGTAATACCCTCTTCCCTCCCTTACTCATTCCTTCCCACTCCCATATCTAATTCCAAGCTGGGTCTGCTGAGCTTTGCCCCGATGAATCTGAGAAACAACTCTAGAGTAACACCACAACCCTTTAAAGACACTCCGGTATCAGGACACAACGGACTAATTCAAGAAAGAAGAACAGTGTTTATTCAGGATAATGAAGAGACTTGGGCAATATTTACTGTGTACCAAAAGTAATATACGATTGTACTTATTGCCAGATTAGTTGATAAATAAAACTGGAAATTACCAAACAGATGAATCTGAAAAGGATTTTTTTCACTCTTGGAGTTACTAAATTGGAGAAGATGCATAGTTATACTTTTGTAGGAGAAACCAAAACAAAAAACTGTAGTTCATCCAAGACATCTGTGCATGTTTTTTGTTTATGTGCTCAGGTCTTTTAATCGTTTTGGTTCAGTACCAAACAGAACAATCTATTATTCACACAGCACTACTTGGGAGAAAGGCAGCTAAATACACACAGCTTGGTGAAAAAAAAAATAATACAGTCTCTGGGACCCTGAAAACCTACGGTGCCGGGTAAGAAGAGAAAGCTCTCCAGGATGGTGAAGGAGGCAATGGCAGGCTGTGGGAATAATCAACGGAAGATTTTGAGCTAATATGAAAAACTCCCTGGACAAAGACTTCTTGGAGACATGAGTCTACTCCCTGGCAAAGGTAAGTGAACCTCATTAAGTGCTTGAGCTCCATAGTGTTTAGGTATGACTTGGATGTGCCCCACATGGATCAGGGGATGGTTTACAAATAAAAATATTTTCCCCCTTCTCCCATCGGAATGTTTCTGATTTCATTACACAAATTTGAGCAGTTATGAATGCGCTCTCAGCTCAGCTGCAGTACCAAGGTGAGCTCCATAACCTGTATGCCCTGCGCCAGTGTACAAGACATCCTCCTTTCTGTTAGCAGGACAGCACAGGACATCAAAGGCTGCCATCAGTGGCTCAAATCATTCCCTCCTTCTTTATTTCCACAATAAGGAATATTTGTGCTTCTGTTTGTTCAAGCTGCAATTTGAGGAGATTCAACTCTATATAATTACGGAATGCTCCTCCTTGGAATGGGTATTACCACTAGATAATTAACCATGTTGGGAGTCTGGTGTTTCAAGAAAGCAATCGTGCTTAACAAATGACAAAGCAAACTGCCTGTCGGGAATGTTTGCTACAGAGGAAATTATCAGCATTATGAGCACAGTTTTGCTTTCTATTAAACACTCATTTACATTTCACTGCATGTTAATTTAGTTTTTAATTTTTATGTGACTTCAGAGCTGGTGAAATTTGCCTCTCCATCTGAATTGCTCAGGTGTGTGCCTAAACCCACTCAAACTTGGAAGGCTGTCCCACCAGTCAAAAGATGAGGACTCATGAGTCCCTGAACCACCATAGGCAGGCACCAAACAATAAAACCCCACCAAAACAAAAAGGAGGGGACTAGCTATCCAAGGTCATGATGTCTAATAGAGACACTAAGTGTGGGACTCCCATCAGCACACTCTGCTCCACACAGGAGACCACGAGTCAGTGACCATGATATGCAGAAATGCTACCTGGATCGAGGACAGGCGCACACCCCAACTAAATTTTCCCCACAATCTCCCTCAATCACAAGGAATTCACAAAGACAGCAGCCAGGTAAGACATTGCCTGTATTTAATGTCAAAACATCTATGACTTTTGGGAAGTTTCAGGTATTTGCTTAACATATGGTACTTGCTGGCTTTGAAAAGTCACCAGTGGACCAGAGTTTGGTAAAGATGCCTTCACCTATGAAGCATTTATTATGTGAAAATTGTTCTATTTATTATGGAGACACATGCTGCTCCTGCTTTTAAGTGACTCAAAATCAAAAAGTAATTTGACACTGCAGGGAACAGTTCTCCTCTTTTCCAGAGATGACATCCTAGCTTCTACCCTATCAGTGTGAAACTCAAGGAAGGAGCCTAACAGGCTTCTGCCCAACACTGCTCATTTCATTGCAAAGCAGGGGCCTTCTTGCTGGCATAGCCCTCCTACCCCAGTGCTCCCAGACCATTTTTGTTTGAATAAAATGGCCATCCCATTCCCCTACATGAAAGTAAGATTATAAGAGCATGCTGAAGTCCAGACAAGCATCCAAACTCCCTGGCAATTCCCTGAAGCGAGCCCCCAGGCTCTGAAGTTTAGTATACCCATACCTTTGCCATCAGAAACATTTGCTGTTGCCACCAAGTTGTCTAGCAGAAGGTGGAGACCAGGGAATGATGCTTTCACGGCCCCCAGAAGTTTGATCAAACTTTCCGCTTTCAGGGTTTTCTCTTCATCTACCTTCCTGAGCAGATTGTGCATGGCTTCCCTCTGAGAACTGCCTTCACAGCAATCCAAAACTACCTGCAACAAAGAAACAGCCAAGAACCTGTTTGTGAGAGCTTCCTATAAATTCTTGGATCTGAACAGAGATCAGAGAAACAGGAACAGTATCACAGTACTGCAATAAACCCATATCCACTGCTTTCACTCATTTGATTAACTGGGAGGTGTTATGGAGTGCTAGTTACAGGAACAACTTAACATGTTGCAGCTAATCTGACACGTGTCACCTTGAAAACTACCCTGGTGGGTTCTTCCACCAAGTCTAGCTCTTGGAAGTGGCTGACAAGCAAAAAACCATTTTTTCAAAGGAAACAAAAATGGACTTAATGATAGGGTTCAAAACAGTATTTAATCTAATAATTTTAGTAAATACTTTTTAAATTGGCAGTCTCTTTTCCCTTGTCTCCCCAATTTTTCTGCTTGTCATCGAAAGACAGAGATGGACAGAAAAAGAAAAATAAGATTCTCATTATTTAAACAAGCATCCTATTAATTGAATGATTATTTCTATGACAAGGCCACATGAGACATCTCTTATGCAATCACTTGGAAAAGATCTAGTATGCCAGTAGAATACCTACAAGGCTCCTACAAGGGAAAGCCAGTTGACAAATACAGGTTGACCTCCTCTCTGCAAATGCTGTGTTCCTAAGCATTTGAAATGTAGGACTGGCAGAAACTCTGTAGGTCACCAGCCCAGCTCCCTGCTGTCATAAGCACTACACTACACAGTCCCATTAATAAAATTATTAAGATCTGTCCTAAAACTAGTTACATTTTTGCTCCCTTTCCCCTGGTTGGAAAGCTTTTCCAGAGTCTCATTCCCCTGTTGATTCTTCTAATTTTCAGCTTAAATTTATTCATGGCCAGTGTATACCCATTTGTTCATGTGCCAACATCATCTTTTAGCTTAAAAAGCCTTCTAAACTCTCTGAGGTGTTTACCCTACCCTTCCTCTCCAATCTCTTTATAAGAGCACGATCACATTCCCTCTCAGTCATCATTTCACTTGTCTAAATAAAGCAGCTCCTCTCATAAAACAGCTTCTCCACTCCCCTGATCTTACGACTGCAGATCTGTCGCTGCTTCAATACAAATTCATCTTTTTTGAACAAGACTGGAACTGCACACAGAAATTTCAGATGAGGTCTTAATTCTTAGTTCTTGTTACTGCATCTAAATGCACGCCCTTCACTTTACACTACCACGTCATTCAGTTCTCACTACTTAGTTCTGCAGCCATGTAATTCTTCTCCCTCTTGCAGATCGTCCTCTGTGTGGACAAAAGATCCCAGTTTTGCTCATCAGCAAGTTTTGCTAAGCATGCTTTGATATTTTTGTGTCAATAACATTAGTGTGAATATTAAGTAAGTGCCAAGAATCCCACTGGTAACCTTGCTCCAACCTGTCAGTCCTGCCTTTGGCACAATCTGTAGTTATCTCCCAATAAGACACATCCTTTTTTAATATCACCGCTTCCTCTAGTTTAACAATTTCCTCACATGAAATTCAAATGCTTTGCTCAAGTCTAGACTGAGGCAGAAAAAAACATTTTTATCTCATCAAATAAAGATTCCAGGTCAGGCAGAAACAATTTACTTGAACACCCTCTACTGCATTTTATCCCATTGTTTTTTGCTTACATGCAGTGCTTCAGCTACATATGCCCTCCAGCCTGTCCCAACACATATTCCTGTGCACCCACAGAGCTGACTGCCTAGACCAGTGCTTCCCTCTCCCACACATCTGTCCTGGTCATCAATTGTAGGGACCACTCTCAACTTGGAAAATACAGTAATAAACCTTGCTGTCGCTCTCATAGCCACATGTGTTAGCTCCTCCACTCTGTTGGGGGATGCCCTTGGAATTGTGGTTTCATTTCAGCTGCAGGAAATCTCCATTTCTGTGTTTCTCCTGGATTTGGCCCTAGGCTCAGCCGTGAGTTTGCAGGTCATCTCCTCTCATTATTCTTTTCCTTTACTTGGTCAGACAAATGTTTGTTGCTTGTCACAGTATGTGCCGTGATGCCCGGCAGCCTGACGTGCCACAAGTCTCTCTCCATACCTCTGAAGTACACTTCTTTGCCTGTCGGACATTTCAGACATTCCTTGCAGGTCCTAATACTCTTCAAGTTATTCATTCACTCAGGTCTGTAACCTCTCATACAAATTCTCCTCTCTTGTTCAGGATGCAAACTTCAGACAATTCTCCTACCTTTAACATAAAAGAAACTAATCCAACAGCTCCTCCTGTGCTCTTACAAGCAGCTGATCTCATTAATTAGTTTCTCTCATTTCTGAAGATCTGTCCTTTTATAGTCAAAACTCTGTTAGTGAACCTGTTGACATATCCTCCCATCTAATTCACACTGAGCTGACTCTGGATCTCTCCGACTGAAGTCCTCCTTTAAGAGAACACAAAAAGGGGTACAAGAGCAGCATCCTTTTGGGGAGTTCACGCTGTAACCTACCACTGCTCCCAGACAAGTGCCAAAAGGCACAGAAGTGATGTCCCTGGCAGTGGCAGATGCAGTGCTGACATTTTGAGACTCATTTTGACAACACCAGGTGAGATGGTCGGAAAACATCTCCCCATTCTGCTTGCAGCAGGACTTTTCCATCCCCCAGTGTGTCCAGTTAAGATAGCTCCTGCAACGGCCAGTAACCTTGCTTGTGTTGTCATTGGTACCTGTCCTAGCTCTGAAGCAGTTTGGTTTGAGCATCAAGCTGTGTAGGCACTGGAGCCAAAGGGGAGGGAAAGCACATAGCTCAAAATACCCAAGTCCCCTTTAGAAGAGAGCCCAGACAGAAGGAAAGGACGGGTGTTTTTACCAGCTACTCTGATGCTCCAAGTTCAGGGCTGTACTGTGGACTGGTCACTCTGAACTGTGCAACAACCTAAGCCATGGGACACCATGCACATGCTCTTCCTTTGTATCCAAGTTTACTTCTTTTAAGTGATAATCTGCATCCAAGCCATCCCTCAAATCCTCCACCCTACCTCTCCACATTACAGAAACACTAATAAAGCCACAAAGTTAAGCACTCAAAAAATAGAAATGCTAGGTAAAAAGTTCCCCAGAAAACCAGGGATTTACAAAGAGGCTTCACAACACATCATGAACTGGTTTTCCAGCAAAGAAAATCAGACTTGCTCCATGCACAGCTTGGACCAGGCACAGAAAGAACCCAGTTACCTAGAAAAAAGGCTGTTACACATAAAACTCACACTTGTCTTGCTGAATAAATGTGTAGCTAATGAGGCAGTGACTGTGAGAAGAAAAAGGAAAGCCTTGTCTTTATGAACCCTTGGAGAACTAGATCCTAACTCTGCCAGCCCAGAGCTCTAGTGCAGTGCTGGATGAATCAGGTAAGACAAAACCTTCAGAGGTGGCTCCTAATTCCATGTTCGTTTTCCCAGTACTGCACATGAGACACTAGAGATCTCAACTGCACATATGCCACAGGCCCACCATTTTAATTTAACTTTTGAAATAATTAAGCACTTTTCCACTTGTCTGAGGGGAGCGGGGAAATAAACAAATAAAACAAGCCTGGAAAAAAGGGAACCCCCCAAAGTCAGTCTACACTTGGCAATTTCTGCCTTATTTTCCTGTGCCACAGCAGGGAAAAAGCTATGCACCCAGCCTCACTGGAGTGCTCCCCAAATACATTTGTTATTTGCTGGGAACCTGTGGGCTAAAACAAGAACATGAAGGGATCCCATAGAGAGAAGAAGGATTTTGTATTCACAGCAGGGTTTGGAGGCTCTGCAGCAAACAGAGCATAGAGTGACTGAAGAGGATAAAGAGAAATACTGAATAACACTACCCCTTCACCAAACAAGGCAGGATATATATATCCCTAGTATATGATGATGCAATTAAAGGCTGTATCCTGTGCCCAAGGAACAGAATTATGATGGCAGAATGGTTTTGGTTTTGGTTTATTGTTGGGTGTTTTGTTTTGGTTTTTTTTCAATGGGAAGGAAGATAAAAAATGGCTGCATTTTAACTACCTAATTTCATTAAGACAAAAAGAAGAGTGCAGGGAAAAGGTGCAGCCTTTAAAAGAAAGACCACACTGCAACATGAACAGGCATATATGAAAAATCCTAATCTCCCCACTGCTGATGCAGCTTCCACAGCTAGGAGTTCAGCTCCAGGCACCCCCATGCAGGTGTCTGCCGACAGCCAAAATATCCCCAGCAGATGCCAAGTCCTTTGCTGCATTCACACCTTGCTCTCTCCTCTCACATCGCCATTCCAGGCTCAGCCATGCTGCTTTCAGAGGGGAAAATTCATCAGCCACCAGTCACACCCTAGCCCATGAGGACAAGGCAGATGCCTCTGTTGGCAGCACCTTCTTAGGCCCTCCTTGCACCGAGCTGCGCCCATACTCAGGGATGCTCCAGGTTGGACACTTGGTCAGGGATTGCATGCAAGTGAGCAAGACAATAATTGAGGGACTTAAGAGACAGGCAGAGGTTCTCAGCCCACCTGTCATGGCTCTGGTCAGGCTCACTCAGACAGAAAGCAGACATCATTCATGCCACTGAGCACAACAGTGCTTTCCACTCGCTATAATCCTGCATCAGGGGAACTAACTGATGTGACAAACTAGGACAGAAGGTGTGCAAGCTGTGTACTGAACGCAGCATGCTAGGGCACCCTGCAAGTTTCAGCTGCACAGGCGGGGTATAGCCAGATCGACCCAAAACACAAAGGAAAGCAGGTTATACACAATATTTTGTCCTTTATGGTGTCTGCAAATCAGCATACATAACACAATTGCTTACGGGAAAGCAACAGTCTTCCCCACCAACTGCTGCATTCAACACATTAAACAAAAAAACAAAAAAAAAAAAAAAAAAATCAGTCAGTGGATGTGCTACTCTTGCAGCAACTGTGTGATAAGAGTTAAAGCTGAGGGAGTCAGCTGAAAGGTAAGCTGATGACCACGCACAGAAGGACGTAACTAGCAAGCAGGCAGCACAGAGGTATCAGTGGTTCTGCTGAAACCAAACTCCACTACAGAGCCTTCTCCGGGCTTACAAAAGGCATTTTCAGGGCCTACGAGGAGTACCAGGCACCTCCTCTGCCCGAGGCTCTGCTTGCAGGGGCAGTCTGACGCTGTACCAGGCAGTGTTCATCCTGGTCTTGGGGTGGCCTTCACAGCTCAGCTTTCACTATTCCCACAGTTCAGCACAGAAGGACCTGAGACAACACATATGTGCAGTCCGTGCTGTGCAAAAGGGAGGTGAAATTGCCAGGTGAGGCTAGCGCATCACTTGGCAAACCATGCAGTAAGATGTTGCCTTGCAGACACACACACCCCCACAGTTTTCCTTATTTCAGATTTTTTTTACCCGCTTCTCTGAGGCGGTCAGGAATCCCTCTTCTGCTGCCTCCAAGAACTCTACAATGGGGCTCAGCTGTGTCACGCTCTGGATCAGCTCCTCCCTGTGTCCCAGCAAGCGAGCGGTCAGCGTCTCTGCCTCGTCTGTGGTCTCTAGGGGGAAAAGGATTCAGAAACACAAGAGAAGAAACAAGTCAGTCTGAAGGAACTGACAGGCTCCTGAAGAGAGTGAGACTCTGTGAAAGATCTAAGTGAATAGCAAAGCTCATCCCAAGCACACGCAGCAGAGGAAAACCACTTTACTATTCTCTTTAAACTCTATGAAAGGAAAACGTCTCATTTATCTAACAGAGCACAAAGCCATAAAGCAAGCTGGAGGTTAACACCAGGTTTGCAAGGCCACTGCTTTGTGTCAGACTCAAGTAAGAAAGGAGCTTTCAATCCTGAGGCTCAGCTGTGCTCTGACCCATGCTGGCTGCGCAGCCATCGATCCAGCCCTCCAGGCAGCAATGGGAAGAGCCCTGCGCTGCCTACACCCCACTGCCATGGGACAGAAACACTCCAGGATGTTGGCCAGCACGGGATAAGCCTCCTGCATCCGAGTAAGGATACAGGGTTTCTGGAGACCTGCTTTGCCTGTAAGGTTGCCCGCTCACTTTGCCAGAGGCTGCACCCAATTCTCTACCTGTCTGCTGCAGGGCTTCTCCGCTACCCTGTTCCCTCTCCAGCAAAGCTGCTCTGAGGTTGGGATTTGCATCTTGAAACAGCTTCAGTAAAGATACGAGGGTCTGAGCATCCTTCACTTTGCTCAGCAGCTTCTTGAACACCGACTGTTCCCCTGCCTCTGTCAGACAGGCAACCAGAGCCTACAATGGAACAGGCAAATGCAGGGAAGGTTTTAATAACAGACTCAACTGCCCTATACAAACTGACAAAAAAAGCAGAATCCTGGGGGTTTTTTTTGCTCAGGGGACAAAAAAATAAACAAAACAAAAAATAACGACACAGACACACACTCAAGCTCCAGTCTGCGGACACCAGCCCCGGGAAGGAGGGCAGCAAGCCCTGCCTGCCAACCCTTATCTTTACAGCAAGTCCCAAAAACTGGAGCTGGTTCCAGTACCAGACATCTCTTCATTTCTCCCCCTAACAGCCAAACGCCAGTAAGTCTGAGACCTAATAAAACATGGTTTAAACACTGTTACTTTGGAAGCCCAAGGCTAGGGCAAGGGATACTAGATTTCACTGCAGAACAAAGAGAGATGATCACTTGCACAGAAAGCAGAGAGCATTTTAAGTGGGACTTTCAGGAATCTCCATCCTCAAGTCACAATGGAGTTGCATCTCCTAGAGAAAGCTTTGGAGAGGAGGCATGCAAACTCTGAGTGTCGTGGGCTCTCAGCACGCCTGGCAATCAGGCCCAGAGCTCCAAAATCAACTCCAGTGACCCAAAACAGCAACCAGAAGCAAACATGCCTGCACAGTTATGGAAATAAAAGGAAAAGAAATAAGCTGTAACTCTTGCTCCCATTTCCCCGGAGCCCTTTAACGCTGTAAATATTGCCCCTAAAGACACAGGCTCCCCAGCTCTCCAGGAGAGATGCCAGCCTTTCAGAGCAGGCGTCCTTTATTAGAGACTCCAGGGATGCTATAAAAGTACCTTTGAAGTGGAGAGCTTAGCCCAGCTCCAGAGAGAGCGGCCATTTTCTGCTGTCATTGTCATTTTTATTTCTACGATAAAAAGACTGAATGCAACTGCTTGGGGCCTCACCAGGGGGATGGTGGACTTGCTTTTCCTAGCAGGTGTAAATGCTCATATATTAGGGCAGCGTGACAGTGCAATGACCTATTGCAAAGAGTATCCACAGAGGGGAAGCTGCAGGGGTCCCAGCTCCTACCCGCTAACGGCATTTTTCCTGCTGAACAGAGAGACATGGACATGAAGGGCTCTGTTATGAAGGAAGAAAGGAGATGCCACAGACATGCTGAAGAACAAGCTTAAAGGTATTTTTTTAATGCAAACATTAATTTGTAATGAGACTTGATAACCAGATCATGTTTGTTGTCAAGGTTTGCATGCGTGGCCCCTTCCAGATCAAAATGATCCTGTAAAACACAAAAAATCTTGACTCTCACCATCCTAAAGGTGCTCAGCACCCTGTCAAATACATGGTTTTACTAATATAGATGAAAAGTAACTTGCATTGTTGCACTGGTTTTTTTTCTTTTTAATATTTTTTTTTTAATTAAAATCAGCACAGCATTGCTACCCAGGGCTCCAGATAACATCTCTTCCTCAGTGCATAGATCTGGTTAATGGAAATGAGTTTTCAGAAACTGAAGGGCTCTGCTATTTATAGTCTCGTTCCGGAAGACCTTTCCTTGGACACATTGCTCAGTGGGAACAACAGCCTTTTAGCATTGTTTTGAAAGAGCACACAGTACATTTTAGACTTACTTCGAAGCACTAACAATTCCCAGAGATCCTGGAAAAAAACGGAGAAATACTGGTATTCCAGCTTCCACTTAGTCATAATATGCCCACACATTACAGCCTGATCCATTAGGCTTTCACTGCCTGGGACACTTGCAAAACCCTTCATGGCCAAACTGGCACAAATTAGCAGATATCCAGCTTCCAGACTGGAGCAAAAGACCATCTCCTTGAGCAGGGAAACCAAGTCACTGAGACCTAGATTAAGCTTGAGCTGTGCCACCAAATAGGTTCAATGTCCACCAAGAAGTTTGGTCCCAGTTGAGGATGTCAGTTCTGGTGGCCACAACACTCCTAACTCAGTACCACAACGGTCACACACCATGAAACAGCCCTCCCAGTTCATCTCAAACCTCCCCATTTCCACAGCAGCCCCAAGGCAAACTCTGAACAGGAATCTCTGCAGGTAACGCCCCAGGAGGTAGGTCTCCTATCTCCATATCATCTGCACATCTTCCACATTTTTCCAGATTTCTTTCCTAATACAATCAATTCCTACACTGCCATGTCCCTTTGCCCCATCGCAGGATCTCCTGCTCTGCCCCATCGCTCCTTATTATTTCTTGCTCTTTCCAACGTAACCTGCTGCTTTGGGTGGGAAGACGCACAAGGCTGCTCGTGCAGAGCTACAACCTGCTTTTGAAATGTGCAAGAGCTGAGTTAACACTGTGTCCTCCCAGCCACTCATTTCCCTCCTCACACCAATCTACAACACTCCTAGTAAGCCACTGCCTCCAAGACCTCCACCTCCCGCTCCAACATGATTGTGAGATTAAGTTTTTTGGGTGGGGACAGGGATGCTCAAAGAGCAGCTGGTGGCTGGCCCTGTAGGGAGTGACCCTGAGCCTGGGCTGGGCTGAACTCAGTTGGTGTACCAACCTGAGGGATGTCCTGGGACCCAGAGAGGACCTCAACCAGATGGGCAAGTAATGCACATCCCACCCGAGAGTGTGATGCCCCATAACTGAGACTAAAGAGGGATGTGGGAAGAGAAGGAGGGCTGTTCAGTGCAGCCACTAGCCCAGCTGGCCACTAGCCTCTTCTCTGCAGGTGGGTGAGCAGGGTTATGGCTTTTCATGCCTTATCCATGCTCCTGCTCTCATCATGAGAGCACATCTCAGCAAAAAGCCACTTCACTGACTATTACTGAGTGATCTCTCTCAAGCATCACCTTTAGAGCAAATGCAAGCACTCAAAGTGTGGTGGGGAAGGATCTGCAAGAGACAGACTGGAAAGCCATGGAGTTTAGGGTGACAGAAGAAGCTAGCTCCCTTCAGACCCCTCCCTCACAAGCTGAGGCACATTCAGTTACAAGACTCACCCCTGAACGTGGTAAATCCTGTGCCAGTACCTCAGTGCCACCTCCGTTCCCTGAGGAGAGCTGCACTGGCCATTCAGCAAGCTGCAAAGTCCCTGATGGCAGGAGGCTGGGCACCGTGGGGAAACTTCCAGAGATATAATCATCAGTCCTCTATGAACATGAGCTGCTTTGGATTTTTTTACTGGTTAATTTTCCATGTACATAAGGTGAGGCAAATATAAAAAAAGCCACTGGAAACCTGCATGGACAAAGCTGCTGCCTGCAGCATCGATGGCATGGACAGCACAGGGAGGGGCTCTATACATATGGACAACAGAGAAGCTCCTAGGCTATGACTGCACCATGAAGTCAATCAATTATCACTGTGTGTACAATAATCAGAAAAACTACGTTCCCATTTCTAGTTCAGAAATCTGAAGTGCTTTTTTTTCAAGCCTGCATTTGTACGTCACTGACGAGGGACACCCCAGTAACAGCAACGCTCCATGGAGAATGCTGACCCCTGCTTGCTCCCTGCAACAGGAACAAAAGCTCAGCCCAAACTTCCACACAAGTACACCAGAACAGGGGGAAAAAAAGTTCTCCAGCTCTGCCACTACAAAATAAAACCCTCACAACCCATCACTCCTAATCAGGATGCAGAAGATAACGGGAAACTTCTTTCTTCTGCCGCATCCAGAAATCCCTGCAGCTGCAAACGAAGGACGACAATAATTGGACAGGCCCATAGGCAATGGAAATGATCCACAAGCACAGTGACATTTATTCTACGTGGGAGAATCAACGCTCCCCCACTTCATCTGAACCCAGTAGTAGAGGGAACAAATGAGCTGTGCAATAATTTGAATTGAGTTTCTCTAAGAGAGCACAGGAAGATAAGACTTGACACCAGCAAAGCTCTTCTACGCTTACCCAAATTACTGCAATTTCAGTCTTGTTCTCATTTCCAAGCAGGTTTCACCCAGGCTAGAACCAAATTAAATAGGAATAGTTTATGTGAGATACACAGAGAGACTCTAAAACAAAAACAACCTCAAAAATCATATCTCCCTAAATAGAAAAGCAACTAATCTGCATTTTTCAGCCCAGGGAGCAGAACGTAACATCAAACTTGGAGAGAGGCAACAATTCTCACAAAAGCAAGCCCTGCACCACAAACCTCCTTAGGGAAAAACCTCACGACCTAACAAATCTCTGCTGGAGGTAGCAGGAAATAAGGCAGCAACACCAGAGGGGAGCAGACAGGAGCACTGTGGGGAACAAGGCACCCATGCAGGTACAAGCTCACAAGCAAAGGAATAGAAATACAGAGGCTACATCCAAGGCAAAATCCCACTGAAACCAAAGGGAGCCTGAACACTGGGACAGCCTCAGTGTCAACAGGCAGGCTTGCAAAACCCCCATGAACACCCGTAAGCCCCCACGCTGCCCAGGCTTTGCTGTCCAAAACACATCGCTGCTTGCCTATAGAGATAAGCCACCCACAAAAGGCTCCTGAGCAGAAGGACATGCAGGAGGGATGGGAGATCTCCCTTGCAGCAGGGCAAGCACACCCAGCAAGACTGCTTAGTACAAAGAAACAGCATCTCACCGGCTGCCAGACCGACTTTTACTTGCTCTGAGGCACCTAAAAGACTTCAAGCAAATGACTGACAAAATAATAAAAAAAAAAGGGTGGGGAGGGGGAGAAGGAGGGAGAAAAAAAAAATAATCCATTGACGCCTACCACTGGCACCATCTCAGCCTTAATTACGCATCCCAAGCTGGGCTCTTTGGAGCTGAACTTGCACTTTAAGCATGACTTTGAAAACACACCACTGTGTTTCTCCCGAAGAAAATACTGGGCCCTTGTGGGAAAAAGCTACTCTGTCTGCTGGAAACAGAGCCCAGGCGCAGTGCCGGTGCCCACAGGTCCTGTGGCTCCACATGTCCCAGATGGGAGCTCAGAGAGGGACAGATGTGGCTGAGCCCTTGCTTACAACAGGCTGCAGTCTGTGCCCCCCACTGCCCTGGGGCTGACACTTTTCATGCTTGTCACAGCTGAGAAGTGATTTTTCAGGAAGGCTTAGAGAAAATCCATTTCTCATTTATTCAGCGTTTATTTATAGCTGCAGAGAAGTTGTCCAGCTGCCGTTTTGTGGTCAGACACCCAAACTGTCTCTGAGCTCCACAACCTCTCGCTTGGCTCCTGCTGCAACAGCTCATTTGGGAGCATAAAGGGCTAGGCACAGGTCTGCAAACCTCACCTGCTGGGTCTTGGAGGTGCTGAAGAAACACAAAACAACAGTTACTGCAAAGCAATAGAAAATGGGCCTTTATGCAGAGCAAAAGCAAGTCAGCACGCCTGCCTGGGCACTCTGCTGGTGCAGTTCTGCCCTGTGACCGTGGAGGCAGCACAACCGGGCAAGGGAAGGCATGCCAGTACGGGTGATGCCTGCTGGCATGGGTGCATGGAGCTGCCAAATCCCTTCTGGCAGCACCCATCCACATCACACAGCACCCTCCCCAGCTCTGCTCCAATTGCCAAGGTGCAGAATAGGTAAAAGCTTAAAACTGACATATTTTTCCGATCAGGATGATGAACAAATGTACAAAAACCTAATCTTTCTCAAGGTGCACAGGCATGCTGACAGCAATGCACTCACAGGTGCTTGTCAGCCCAGTCAGGCTTGGGCTTGCTGCTACAAACATGAATTAGGACCCACATTTCCCTCCTAAAGCCCCAGAGATGTTAAGTTCAACACCATTAGGAAGGTCAGCAGCTACGGGAACACAGGCTTCCCTCTGTGAACATTTAAAGGCTCATCAGAGAAGAAACCTGCACTCCCTGACTCAAGGGAATTCTCCTCCCTGCTGTCATACAGGTTTTTTTCTAATAAGCATGTTGCCTTGGGTTTTTAAAAGCAGACCACCACCACGGCCAAAATTTCCCATGTCCCATAGTCATACTGGGGACCGAGTGACTTGAATCCAGACAGCTTCCTGGCCAGCAAGCGCATGGAAACCTAGATAGCACTGCAGCCCCCCAACTGAAGGAATAGCATTTCTTGGCTTCAAAAGGTCAGCTAACCACGAAGCCACTGAAGAGCTGGCAATAAAACAGTCGCACTCTCATTTTTCCACATACAGAAAAGGTACGCAGGGCAGTTCATGCAGCCTGGTATGAGAAACACTCTATCCAAAACAGCCGGGGTGAGGAGAGCAAGTACAGTCCCATCCTCGCTCCATAGTGGCCACAGCTTTTTCCGTAGACCCTGCGATCATGCAGCAGCACGCAGCCAGCATGAGTGCCCTCCTGGACCCGCCACAATCATTTCCAAGCTCTGTGTCCTGCACAACTGCTACACCAATACGGACGTAACCTGCTGTTTCTGCAGTGGCTCTGAGCCGGTACGACAGCTGGTATCTGTTTACCATTGTTCACAGCCCAGAGTATCAGTATCCTTCAGGATTAACCAAGCACCAGACTCAAATATCCCCTCCAACAGTAACTCGAGCATCATTCATCAGCGACGACTGCTTTTAAAGCGGCACATTGCCAGGAGAAGCTCAGCGGGGTGGCACCCATAGCCCCCCCCCCGCAACGCTCCCCACAAGCAGCCTGCCATACGCAGAGTGGAGCAGATGCTCCGCAGCAAGCCCTCGCTGAGGGCTCGGGAAGTCTATTTTGGGATCTCATATGTCAGTCGTTTACAAGTCAATACAGTTCCCAAAGCAAATGCCATAAACAGGAGGACAGAAATCAGTGCTGGAGCTCTTCTACAACACAACGAAGATATCTTCAGGGCAGGACATATACTTCCTCACCTATGTGCACGAGCAGCTTGCTCTTACAGATGCTTCTCTCCAGGGCGTTATTCAGGTAAGCATGTGTTGTCCTTCAACCAACCAGGCACCAGAGCCCCAGTTGCCCATGAAACAATTTCCTAAACAGGGCACAAACTATTCTAGCCCTCAGCAGGGTACAAAAAAAAAAAACTTGTATCATTTACCCAAGTAAACACACCTACCTCCTTTTGAGAGGCATCAATTTCTCTGCACTCTTCTAGTCTTTTCAGCACAGCTCGGTTATCAGAAAGGGCCTCTGAGAAAACACTTTCATACTGAAGAAAGAAATCCAGTTTACAGCTTTTGCTCTCTGCTGCTGTGTGAGAGAAACAAGACAAGTTATTTGCTAATTGAAGGGATTCACAGAAAGTATGATGTGATTGAAAGGCATCAGTTTGTAACCAGCACGTTGGCTGTAATAGGGAAACTGTGACTCACAAATCCCTTCCAAAGATATCACGCTGCCTGGAGGGAAAACCAACAGTTTATTTAACACCAGTTATAAATGGAACATTTATTTTAAACCCAGTACAGTCTCTGTTTTCCTCCCATGCTGAACAGGAGTTTAAAGGATAAGGTAGCATTAGCAGGCAACTCTGTTCACTTACTGTTATACAGATTGTCTTATCAACCTCATGTCCTGCACTAACGCAGATCCCACTGTACGTCAGATGCAATCACATGCATGAGTAAGAAGAGTTTTGCTCACTACGGCTCTGTCAAAGTGGTGAGCGACAAGCAACTGCAAAGGCCAAAGGAGAGTATTGCACAGTGCAAAAGGAAGAAAGTCCCTGCAGAAAAGGGGTACATGTTGGTGCTGCTCCCAACCCAGGGCAAACTAAAAAGAACAAACAGGGAGGAAAAGAGGCCCTGTAAAAGAAAAACGTGAGTCAACGCAGTTGCAAATAAGAGGCAATACTGAGCCCAGACCTGTAAAGTCTCACCTAAATCCCTCGCTCCTCCTTTCTCATCCGGAGGCTCAGCAAGCTCCTCTTCCACACAGCCACCCTGGCTGGCACAGGCAGGCTGATCAGGACAAAAGCCTGAATCCTCCTGGAGGGATCTGGAGTCACTCAACATCGTGTTCTGCTGAACCCAGGTGTGATTCACGGCAAGTTCCTGGCCAGGAGAAACATCTGCTTCCATTTCTGCTTCTAGAGGGCCAGGAAAAGGGGAAACTCTCTGAGGAAGGAGGATATCTGTTTCTCCTTCATCAGGTTTTTCAGACCAGGGCAGGTTATTAGCTTCACCATGGTTTCCAGATGAGTCTGCTGCCTGGCTGGAGACTTCTCTCACTACCTGGTCCTGAGCAGAACAGCTGATGAGGTCCCTGAGGAGGTTTTTGCAACTAACAGCCACATCAAACATCTGCAGACTATCTGCCACAGAGATAACTTTGGTAAAATTGTGTTTCCCCAAGGGGAGTTTGCCACTGTACATCATCTCCAGCAGGAGTGCAAACTCCTCAGGAGTCATCACAGAAGCATCGATGGAGATGGTGTCCGTGCTGTCCAACAAGGATTTAAAAAGCAGGCTGGCAGCAGCCAAAACCACCTTGTGTGCTCTAAAATGAACATTTCCAATGAAGATGGTGCAATCGCAGAACTGCTGCTCTTTGCAGAGAGCGTACAGCTGCTGCAGCAGCTGCTTGCTGTAACTGGGAAGCTCCATGGCACCAGGGTCTACTGGCTTCCTCTTGCTGTGGACTCCACACTGCTTTCACAAAGCCCAGCTAGTTTAAAAAAAAAAAAAAAAAAAAAAAAAAAAAAAAAAAAAAATCCTGTTAGCACTTTGCTCAGATACTAGCCAGACAGAAAGAAAGAGTAAGCAAAAATTACTTTTCAGGTTACACCTCCTAGTAGTTTACTATGCTGCAGTTCAGTGGTTCCAGCAAGAGGCCCCATTCTGAACTCACACTCCCCAAATTCATCAACTTACCCTACTAGAGCTGAAAAGTCTAGATACTGTTCAAATATAAATACATCAGAAAGAGCTTGGAAATGAGTACTGAGTCCCAGGAGCTATAAAAAAGGGAGAAGAGACTTCCTGATGTGCCTCCTACCATACAACTAAAGGAGGTGTGAATGCTCTTCAGATCAGGCACTGCAGTGCCAGGCTTTGCCTGCATCCAGAAGCTGGAGCTGATGCCAAATTCAACAGCTGGTTTCTGAAAGGGCAGGAAGATCTGTTCAGACTATCTACCAAACACAGAAGAGAATCTGAGGTGTTGGTTTTGACATGCAAAGCACTAGGTGGTTTGGGACCAGTTAAATCTCTCCATGTCACTACTAAGATCAGCAGGGGCATGCAAGCATTAGAGATAGAGGTCTGCTTGCAGCCCAGGGCCTTCAGCACCTCCCTTCTCAGCACACCACAGTCGTAACTCATCAATTTACAAGTCTTTTCCCCCAAGCTGTAATTTCTTGCAGAAGTCTACAGCCCTAATCCCATACACCAGAACCTCACTTTTACTTCCTCACCCCTGCCCCCATTACAGGAGGGAGAACAGATAGGACATCTGCCAACGGAATTTTTATCAGCGGGCTATCTGGTGTTTTTATCTAAACTAGACAAGATAAAGATGTTACTGCCTTGTCTACACACTAGGATGTCTAACACTGGTGCTGGCAATGATGCTGAAACAAAACAGCATGAGCACTAGAGGAAGAGCACCTGGATAGACACGATTTACATGACCTTCAACTGCTTAACATCTTTGCACTCAGCTTCCCACTCTCTTGTAAAGAATAGGAGTAATATTGCCTATCATCAGGGCACAAGCTTTAATGAGCCAATGCTCATACACCACCTTGAAGCGCTGTCTTGCACAAAAGCAGGCTCAGAACAACTTCCAACTTGCACCAAATTGCAAGTTGCAAGCAGACGCTGGGCGCAGGTTGAGCTGGCGTCTCGCTCCCACAAGGCGCCAACCCCTCTGGAGCTCAGACTCTGTGGGAAGCAGGACCTCATGCCCACAGGCGGGCAGGTCTCCAGCTGTCCTTCTGCATGGCACTGCCTGTGGTAGCTGTGGGAAGACAGGAGGAGCCAAGAGACATCACTTCATACCAAAGCTACAGACGGCTGAGCAACTGGTTGGTGGATACCACCCATGCAAGAGAGCTCTCCTGCTCAGCCAAGAGCTCCCCCGTGCTTTAAAGAGAAAGTACGATGTAACTTGCTTTTCAATCAGGATAAGATCACAGATGGTTTTGACATCACCTCAAAGCAGAGATGTCATGCTCTCCATCTGAATACCTTTGAAGCAAGAGCACAGGGTAGGTGGGTCCTTTTCTGGAAGGCAGGGAAACCTAAGTAGCTACCCCACCCTCCTACTTCCCAGGAGCCAGAGCTTCTCCAGGCACATTGCTGCGAAAGGCTGTCTGGTCTGCAGCTCATCTCTGCTACTTTGCAAGTACCAGATCCACCCCCTCACCCGTGCACAGGGCTGGCCACCTGCACTTCTAGCCTATTAAATATGTGGGCTCTGCTATCCTCCCACACTGTTGTAGATCAGAGTAACCAAGCTGCCATGAGCAGAGTTGCTGCTGGTCGTGGGAGAAGAAGACGACCCATTTCTTTTGCCATGCTCAATGTAATAGCAGTTTTAGTCCACCCACTCCTTCCCTGGAGCTGAAGGACTTCCAGTATCTGAGAGGAAATTGGGTCTGCTGGTTAATTAATAATAGCTGTGGCTCTTCCTACAAAAGGACAAGGAGGAAACATTGATGTCCTGGAAGAGGTGTCTGTTCACTTTGCCATGAATAGCTTTCTGCATAAAACCTATCATTTCCACCATGGCAAGCTGGAAGAAGCAGCAGCACCGTCTGCTCCCTCTATTCCTGGCAAGAATATAGAAGACATATTTGCCCATGACAGCTCAAAACAGTAAAGCTCTAAGCAGCCTAGCAGCACCTCCCCTTCTTTATTACAGCAACCCAGAGCACTGGAAAATGTGTCCTGAGCAATTAGATCAGACATCTTTGTTTAAATACATTTTACTTCTTTAATTACAGGGACCCAAAGATCAAGCACTGCCAAAGAGAACAGATATTTTTTAACAAGGGGTGATGGCCAAGACCATCCTCAAGGCAATTGCCCCCTACTCAGAACACGCTTCAGGCTTTTATTCAAAGCTTACAGCCAGAAGGGACCACCACCAGCATCATTTTTCATCCATCACTGCCTCCTAGATTTCTGGACTCAGTAATTTGGGTTTGGCTAAAGTTTCTCTTCCAGCAAGGTGTCCAGTCATGATAAGACCTGATTTTTAGGGGGAGGACCCTCCACTGCCATAGTTCTTCTAACTGTTAAATTACATGCCTCATTTCTTACCTGAGTTTGTCCAGCTTCATTTCCCAGCCATCTTCTAGACAGCTTTTGGGAGATTTGTCTGGGACTGGGCTGAACTGGGAATCTCTCTGAGAGCAGGTAACTAATACCTCAGCAGCAATGACTGCTTACAGAGCATGAGCCATCTACCTCTGCCAGCACCACTGGTAAGAAAAAGCCATTTGTTACTTTTTCAGCTTAAAGCTGCTTCTCTGCATCCTCTTTGGACCCAGGCTCACTGGAGTTTTTTTATGAATTTCAAACTTAAGATAAGTGGGCTGCTTCTGGGGTCTCTGACACCTGAGCCACCAGAGCACTGCCCTATTTCAAAATACCAGCTCACTTGAGTCAGAAGAGGAGACAGAGGAGACAGAGGTCTTTGCTCATCTTAGCTGCCCTCCAGATGGGCTTTGCAAAAGAATGATGAATCTTTTAAGGAACATCAAGGGACATCTTAAGCCTTGTCCTGACAGCTTCCCAGGGAGAACACCAAGGTGGCTCAGGAGTCAGTTCCACTGACTTCCAGTGAGACTGCAAAGTCAATCAATTTGAGTCACATTTTCAAAAGTGCCCAATATTCCTAAGCCTCTGCTCAACCACATGTTGATAAATGTCCTCCTGTTCATCCTTAAGCAGCAGTTATCATCTGGGACCGCTCTCAGGACACCCACTTCAGCAAAGACGCCCCTTCTTCTGAACCTCCCAAGTACAGGAAGTCCACAACGGGTCTGCCCCAAACATTATACTCCACCATCCAGTTCCATCTCTTTCACCCTTTTCCCAGGTATTTCTGTCCTTATACACCTCCACAGTTCAAGGGGATCATGTCTTTTTCTTTAAGCTACATTAGAACAGGAAAAGGATATGTTGATAGCAACAACACTTCTTCACAGAGGAGGAGGAAACAGGAACACCCAATTCTGTCTACATAACCAAAAAGGAGTTTCCAAATTAAATTACTTCTCTTCATCATTCATATAATTACTTCAATCCAGATTCAAAAGCCATCCACGTCACTAGGCTTATCAAAAGATAATTGAAATTTAGGACTGAGCACTTTAGCAATTACATGCTACAGAGACAGGTGCTCCAAAGATGCACAGATGAGACCAACCCTCCCTTGCAGTTATGAGCCTGCCACAGTATCTCACATCGTCAGAAAGTCCATCACAAGGCACAGAAAAAATTTTAATGCTACCATGGCCTTAGTAAAAGGTATACCTCTCACTGCCATAGTTAAGGGCTTTTACAAGGTGCTGGTCAACACACCTGCTGGCATTAATAAAATAACGCCAAAAGCTACTTCCTGCATTGATTAGTAGCATCTCAGTAGCCAGCTTGAAGATGCATTCCATGCCTGAAATTATTCCTTGGGATGCACATGGAGCAGGCTTTTTTTAGCTTTCAAAAAAAAAATTTTAAAAAAACCCCAACAAACTATTGCTGCACTGCCAAGGAATTAAGCAATACCATAACACTGCTTTTTAAAGGCACAAACCCACAGCCTTGCGCTCCCTCTTCTGACAGCGCAGTGCAATGCAATGCACAGACGGATGATAAAGCTTACTAAAACCAATCCGCACAACCCATGCAAAAGTAGAAGAAAGCAAATCCTATGCAAACTCTAAAAAGCTAAAACAAAGCATGTAGAAAAAAAATAAAAGTGGACAGAAAGAGATAAGCAAAATGGAAGAATCCAACTTCTCTCTCTTAAGTAAATGCCACTTCTGTTAGAGCTGATTAGAGGGTCTCACAGGAGCAGCCCAACAACCCTCCTGTTCCTGCACTCTTAGCTTTCTGCTCAAGGGAGCTAAAATCCAAAGTGGTCATTGAAGTAAGTGCAGGTCCCAGCCCAGGAAGGCTTCCTGCCTCTGTGAGAGGAGCTCACTCCATCACTACCCATTTTGCACTTACTCAAAGGTTCGTTTCAAAAGACTCATGTAAATCAGTAAATGCAGCAGGACGGTAAGCTGAGATTCATTCCCTTGTGTTACCTGGCCCTGCAGTCCCTTGGGTACAACAGCAGCCTCCAGGCAATGGGCAACTTTCTGTTTTTAGCTCTGAGGAGTTAAGGACAGTGACAGCCTTAAATCAGAATCTGAATGCTTTTTGTGTGTGTTTACCAGTTTCCTGTTTTCTTGTTACTAAGATGATGACCTTACAAAGAGGGTTATTGGAAAGCCAGAAAATCATGTACTGCAATTCAATTTTCTTACCTCTCCCACCAAAAGTAATTCAGTCTTTGGAGTGTTGAAAGAGGCTAAGGGGTCATTACCTTTCTCTGGGGTGCTCCAAAGGGCCAGAGCAAGCAGCAGTCCCAGAGGATAATGTAAAATCCAGTACGAGGAGCCAGGACACACCAATTTGTTTTTCAATCTATTTTATTTCAGTTCAGAGCATCAGTGCAGACAGATAACAGAGGAAAATAAGCAACACTTTGACTAAATTCAGCGCTCCACAGTCTCTAAAGGCAGCAGAATATACCGCTCAAAAAACACGCAACACTGGCTATCTGTCTGCGCTGATGCTCTGAATGGAAATATAATAGATTGAAAAAAGAATAGGTATGCTTCAACTCTTAACAGCAAGTTTTCCATTACTCTTCAAAGCGAGGGCTGATGCCTATCCCTCCTGGAATAGGGTTGCCCCAACAAGAGAATGAAATCACGCAGTGGAAAACCAGCACAAACACAAAGCAAGAGCTAAAGTTTGCTCCAGTCGCTGCTCAACCATGTCTCACTGTGCCCAAGAATACTGAAAGCGCTAATTGTATTTTGCAGGTTCCCATAACATTCCCTCAAAAACCAAAAGTTGGACATCTGAACTCCTGTTTGTCAGGCAGGTTTATATCAGAGAAGATTGCATGTTGTAATTTATTAGTGGCTTTTTAAAAAAAAAAAAAAAAACAACACTACTTTGACCAGCTTTTGCAATCCATTTTGCTGTCAGCAGAAGTGCAGAAGACATTTTTTCCTACACCCAAGAGCAGACATGGTACAATGTACCCGTATGGTGCCTTGATCCAAAGGACTCTTCAAGCACACAGGGAAAAAAGCTTTAAAATTACACTTCTCAAGCGTGGTCAGCCCAAAATGGGAGCAATTCCCTCAGACTTGTTAGTAAAGTACACGGAATTACTTTGAGCTGAATCTATCAAGACAGCAAGCCAGGAAGCACCTGGACTTCCACCACTGTCACCTCCTGCTTCAGGCCATCAGAAAGGCACCTCCACAACCCTGAAACTCCATTAAAGCAAAAGGACCTACAACAACTCTTCAAACATGAGTGCAGCTGCTTTAAAACACAGAGGATGCAGCAATGTAAAAGCCTAACAGCATTTACCTCAGTAAGCCAACTCACTTCCTCCGTCTCCTGGAAGACTTCTGTAACTGCTGAGCTGCGGTCTGGGAGACAACAGGCGCATTTTCAGCACCTTCTTTAAGCAGTATGTTGAGGCCGTTAACTCAAAATATACTGGAAAGAGAGATGAAACAAGGGCAAATGAGCAGGGCATGGAGGCTGGGGTGGTCAGCTGGGAGAGGACCTCCGTTCTGGTCTGTACTATAACAGGCTATTCCTGCATCACCCTGTCCTTGCACCAGGGTTTGAAACCCAAATTCCTCCTCAAACACAAGACACTTGGTATCTCTTAACCAAAAACCTGCAGAATCAGGCTGCCTCATGTCATATCTGGGCCCATAAATCAGATGTGCCACCTTTCCTTTCCACCACAGAATAAATTACCCCTGAGAGTCACCTACAAGCCTGTCTCTCTCTGGGAAGGAGATGGATTTTATTGACCAGGATCCACCACAGCGCATTTCCATAACACATCTAACCTGACCTGGGGACAGGCTGCTACAGAAAGGAGCAGCCCTGCTCCTCCCTTCTCCGTGCTCCTCTGCAGCAGCTCTGTCGAGCTGGTGACCACACAAGAACACTGGATCAGACCGCTGATTTCTTGGCTCAGTGCAAAAAACCTATTTATTTATCTCGTGATGGGTCAGTCTTCTAACCCATCATCTCAATGGACAGGCATGACTAGCCATCCAAAGCAAAGGAGAGGAATCTGTAGCAAAAGGCATGGAAGAGCAAGGTAATGCCTTTCCCTGCCTACCTTTAAAATACTTTCTGGGAGGTTCACAGCTTCTGCCAAAGCAGGGGACACAGCTCAAAGAGCCCCTAAAGCGTATCCAATGAGAACCATCTTAGGAGGGTCAGTAGTATCCAGCTGACAGGCTTTGGCTCACAGATAGAGCTGAAATTGTGGTGGAAGAATCTTTGCTTGTAAGCATAGGTTACAAAAGGAAAGACTCCGGCCATATTTTCCATGGCAGTAATGCAATCAACCAGCTCACTTCGGCAGAACGGACACGGGTAGTGTTTTAAATGTGAGGGACTGCAGTCCTTCAATTCTTTGGCCACCCGTGGAGCACCTATCAAGCACACCTTGATTTAACACAGCACTCGCGTGGGGGATCCACCTCCCGGCCAGGCTGCAGGCAAGGGCAGGCCCCAGGCTCCCTTCAGCCTCCTTGGGCCGCCTGCGAAGGCTTCCCAGGAGCCGGTCCTGCCCCGCGGGTGAGGACGGACTCTCCCGTCCCCCTGCCCCCCGGGACGAGGCAAACCGCCCCATGCCTGGCGCGGCAGAGCCCGGGCCCAGCTGCCCTCCCTTCCCCCCGACCCGCGCGGGTTTGGCACCGAGGTGGGGAGGCGAGGCCTGGTCCCGGCGGGGGAGGCCGGAGATGGGGACAGCCCGGCGGGGGCGGCGGGGGGAACTGCCCGCCGAGCCCCTCCGGGACACCCACAGGGGCAGTCCGCAGCGGAGGGGCCGAGCGAGGCGAGGTGGGGTGGGGTGGGCTGGGCCACCCCCGCAGCGCGGCGCGGCGCGGCCCCCAACCCGGCCGACGCCACCATCGCCATGGTTACCTTTATTGGGAGCGGCGCGGCGGACACGGCTCGTGGCGGCAGCGGCCGCCGCCGCGGGAATAATAAAGCTTCAACAACAGCCGCCCCTCCCCCCGCCCCCCTCAGCGGCGCTGGCCCGCGCGCCGCCATCTTGAAGCGGCAAAGGGCCGGCTCCCGCGGCACGTGACGGAGTGGCAAAGGGGGGAAGAGAGAGCGCGCACGAGCCGCCGCCGGCAGCTGGGCATGCGCAGTTCTCTCGCGCGCCCTGCCCGCGCGCGCGGCTCCCTCACGCCCCCCCACTCCCCCTCCCCTGCTGGGGCGCTCTGAGGGGGCGAGCGCCGGTGGGCGCCAGGCCGGCCCCTGCCGCCGGGCCTCCTCCGCGCCCGGTTGCCTGAGGCGCCCTCGGAGCCCCCCTCGGCTAATGAAACACCATCCTCCCGGGGTAGAGCCGGGGCCCGTTTCCTGAGGAGGGCGGTGGTGGTGGCAAGGCACGGGCCGTGTGTGAGCAGCCTGGTGGTGGTGGGCGGCTGGCTGCGAGGGGGTGCCGGGCTGAGGCGGGGCGTCCTCGGGCAGGAGCGCAGACTGCTTCTGGATCACCCGCCCTTGGGCTGGGCGAGGGGAAAGGAAGACTTGGGCTGTGCTGGGCCTTTCAGAGCTGAGGTTATGGGCATACTTTGGGGGTGCTGGCCACGGGAGGGGAGTGGGGCAGAGGGACACAGTCCTGGCAGTGGTTCCCAATCTTCCTTCTGCTCCATCAGCAGCTTGCCCAGTTGCTAGCCCTTGGCTTCACAGCACACTGCTGGCACAACTGCCTGCCCCCTCCTGGTGGCCATCTCAATGTTGTCGTGGTCCCCTACACCTTCCCTAGCCACCCTGAGGGTAGCCTCACCAGCTAGCCTGCAGCCCAGTTCATGGGACCTTGCACCACACGCTGGAGAGACCACTTGGGTCACCAGGCCTAGAAGGTGAATCGGGGTGGGGGGGTTGCAGGCAATTCCAGCAGGGACCCCCAGTGTGTATGGCTGGCCCCAGGAAATGCAGGGGGCAAAGGAGCCACCAGATGCTGAAGGCCACTGTGCTTTTCAAGGGCCTGCGCACGTCTGTTACGCATTAGCCTGCGCACGGCAGGATGTGGGGTGGGAACAGGCTGTCCTCACTGAGCCCGTGTACGAGCAACCTGCTCTCGAGGCAGAGGTGACGAGACCCCAATTTGTATTTCTGTACAGACACATGCTGGCATAGCAGGAGTGCTCTTTGTTCCCCCCCAAGACCTCGGTGTGTTTATGTTCCCTGTCTCTGTCAGTAATCTGACCCAGCCCGTAGCTCAGAGAGGGCCTCTGGGTGCATTTCGTTTCAGCAGACTTTGAGAGCTTCCAGATGGCCCCAGTAAGTGGGACTGCCCCCTGCCATCAAACAGCCAGTGCAGGGAACAGTCAGAGGCCACCGAGTATCCCTGCAGGCCTCACTAAATCACAACTGTGCACGGATCATGCCCTGGCCAGCAAAGATGTGATCCCTCTCCTGTGTGTTAATGTGGAGCGGGCGTTTTCTGCTTTCTGTACGGTCACACAGTGCCAACATGCACACCTGAAAGCTGCTGATCCCTCTGTGCACAGCTCTGACAGTGCTCTGGGGAAGTTTTGTCTGACTCGTGTCCTTGTGGAAGCAGAAAGATTTGGGCCGTATTTTGCATGAAAAATTAAAAAAAAATCACCAGACTGTGCAGGGAGTAGCAGGTTCAGGCATTGCAATTTGTATTCCCAGGCCTGGAAGGGGGCTATTTGCTGCCATCTATTGATGAATAGAGGGGGAGACCTAATGAGCCGACTCATTTGCATAAACAAGTGCTAATTTCGGGACGAGTGCATGGAGGTGGGGAGAGTAATATCCTCGGCTATATAGCTTTGAGACCAGGCTGTCTGTGATCTGGCAGAGAGCGGCAGGCAGGCAGGGCCTGAGATTGTGGGTCCTGGCGACTGTCAAGCCCCTCTCCGCAGGGATGCACATGAAATTCTGGGGCTGGCATGTGGTCAGGCAGATCAGCTTGCAAACAAGTGGGTATTAATTAGAAACCCACAACGTCATGATGAGACCTGCTTTGCTCTGGGGCCTCTGCGCTCTGCCAGGGAAATGCCTTTTGGCTGGGATCCTCAGCCGTGAGTGGCACAGCCAGCTATTCTGGCCCTTAGAATAGAAATGGCATCGCAGCAGCAGGTTTCAAGGTCACTTTTGGTGAATGCAAGAAAAGCAGGACAGGCCATTTTCTTGTGGAGGTGTAGAGAGAGGTTGCTGGGGAACCTGCTCAGACTATGGTCCTTTGCCAGTCTCCTGCAACTAGTTGTCTCTGTTACAGCTGTCAATTCCCGCTCCACCAGTTTTCTCATAAGTGCTCCTATTTATGTGCTGAAGAGTTCCCCGTGAAACAGTGCTGGACCCAGATCTGGATATTTTTATCCCCAGGCCGGTGATGATCAAAGCAAGTTGATGCTGAAGCCCTGAGAACTCACTAGTGTCTGTTGCTCTGTGGCTGCTGACAGCAGCTGACCTGAAGATGATGACCAGGCTCTGTCAGATGAAAAACTTGCTCCCCATCTGCCAGGGGGAGAGGCTGGCACTTGCCAAGGAGCATCAGTGAGACAAAGGACAGCGAACGCTGCCCGCTACACTAGAAAGACCATCCTCATCCCTGTCAGATCTGCACTTGCTGGCAGGGTCATCTCATGCTGTCTGAGGCAGCAGAGTAGGAGCTGTGTGTTGCAGTAGGTGCCTTCTCTGGAGCAGCAAAACCTTTCCTGCAAAGTCTAGGATGGCAAAGAAGAGCCCTGATATCTCTGGTACCTTGAGAATTGGTCCCTGGGAAAGAAACTTGCTGCTCCAGCACTGGAAGAGGTCTAGTGGGTCATGAGGTTCTGGCTCTGTGTTTGTGAACCTGCCTGTATGGTGTCTGCTTTGGCTTTGTGTTGTGGTACTTTCAGCGAACACCTGGAGCAGGCACCTGTGATACAGCTTTTCTTCCGAATTAGAGAGGCAAAAGCTGAATGCCCATCACTGCCCAGATCAAGGCAGTGCAGCAAAAGGTGAAAAAGGGGTGGCTTTTTGCTGAAAGCAGCTCAAGATGAAATTGCTGTTTGCTTGGTGGTGTCTGTGATTCAGGGTGGACTGACAGGATAATGGCAGCCTGCTGAGAGAGCAGCTACAGCCTCCTGCCTTGGAGGTGATGGACAGTGGTGTATGGAGATGACAGGACAGTAGCATGATGAGAGTGATGGAAAAAAAACAACAAACGTGCCTTCAGAGAAGCCAGGCAGCTTTCCTCCAAAGGCTGAAATTAAGGTAGTCAGAGGGGACAGTCCCATGATACTACATGGATACATGGCTACAGGGAGAAAAACGGATTCAGAAGTTCCCTTCCCCATCTGCCTGTTTCTGTCCCCTCTGCTGCTTAACTCAACAGGTTTTGAGGCCACACAGTGTAAATCAAACCAATGCCATGATCCAGGCTAAGAGTAGCCTCCCCAAATAAGGAAATGGGTGAGGAAACAGGGGACAAGAACAGTGTCCCAATATACCTTTGTCAATTCCCATCACAGTAACACCCTGTTGTCCCTTGGAAACATCTTAATTCTCGTACAGCAAGTACTGGCGCGTGGAGGTGTACCATCTGAGTGTTTCCCTAAAGTATAGGACTGTAGGATAAAGCTCCACCAGGTGACCCTCCAGGGAACCCACAGGGGAAGAGCCGAGCAAGGTGAGCTGTTTTTGAGTCCACCATCCTGCTAGGGATCACTTGTGTCACACAAAGGTGCCCAGATGAGCACGTACAGTGTCTCCAGCTCCTGCTGTCTCACTGGGAGCAGGCAGAGGTCCCACAGATCCAAACAGGCCTTATCTCTTGTTCCCTGAAAGAACCCCTCTTGCTGAGACACAGCCCACTGAAGGAGCGAGGACTGCCCCACCTTGCTGTGCCAAAACTGTCTCCACACAGCTTGGAAAGCTCTTGGCAGGGAGTCAGATGGGGTGAAACACAACCTCCCCTTCGAAGCGGGGACACTGAGACTTAGTCCTCTCCTTTCCAGAGGAGGTCACATCTTCTGGAGGGATGGGTCCAGGAGGTCTGGCTGGGTGGGATTACTCCAGTGGTCATATCCAAACCACACTGTTTTCACAAGCTTTTGACATCCTTTCCAGGCAATACAGAACACAGATCTGCTTTGGATGCTCTTGGAGCATCTCTTGGTGACAGCTGGGCTTTCACATGGCGCAGATCTGCCCACGCAGGGGAAAAGAAGTAAGACAGGGGGATGCAACCGTTTCGGCTTTGCACAGGAAGGGACAGCAGTGAGCCAAGCTCAAGGCCATGCAACCACATCTCTCCCCTCCTAGTTCATAGTCTGTCCTCTGCACCGCAGCCTGGGTGGTAGCAAGCTCCATCCCTGGCTTGCAGGTTCTCCTTTGAGCACTTGAGGGCACTGTTGGAGTTTGGAAAGAGGGAGATTTCTGCGGTGAAAGAGTTGTTTCGTGTCATATACCATGCTGAGGCACATCAGTTTGCACGGACTCTGGCTTCCACTGGAAACCTAGCTGTTCACAGGGGTTTATAACTTTGGCAGGAACGCCCTGTCTTAGGCAAAACCTTTCGCAGAAAATATCAAGTGAAGGAGACTTCTTTTATCTTCCTTTTTCTGAAAGCATTTCTCCCATTTTTTAATCCCAAAGCTTCTCTCTTCAGGGTCTGATTTCAGGGAAAGGGGTGGGATGCATGGTCAGTTCTTGAGGGGAAGCAGTGAGTTTGATCACATGAAGTACACTTCACCTGCACAGATACTTTAAGTTTCCAAAGTGCTGTTGATGCAAGGACTTGCAGCCTGTCCATGTGCAAACACAAATCTCTTCGATCCTGGTATTGGCCTCCAAGGGAGCCAGCAGAGCAGGCTGTGCTCCAGGGTCAATGCTACAATGGCTTAGAAGGACTGCACACAGCACTCTGCTGAGAAGCTGTGCCAGAATAATTATTTACATGTGCTGGCATAAAGTAATTACTAATGGAGCGGAACACCATGCACAACCCCTCCAGGCTGTCCCAGAGGAGACACTGGGAGTTACCAAGCAAAGTGCACTCTCCATGTACTAAAGTCCAGATTTCCTCCCACCCCAGTCCTTCCCCCTCCTCCCAGGGGAGCAGCTGTTTCATGGCAGAGGAGTCTCTGTCCCCACTTTTGCCCAATCCTCTTGCCTGTGCCAGCACATTCCACGGTTGTACTCAGAGACTGTAAGTTGCCCTGTTGTTCCAGCTAAATTGCCCTCAAAACTGAGTCTGATGAGGTCTTTTGGGGAAGGGGACATTCACATTAAGAAGCAGAGACTGTAAATGGGTTTGGAGTATTTCACTGCTGTGTTTCTCCAGCCACACTGAATTTTCACTTAAGAGGTGGACTGCTGGCACCCAGACTGACTTCCAAATGCCCTCTTGTAGTTTCTGGTTCACCAGCTTCCTTGGCTTTTGACTTTATTGCTTTTTATTGCAATGATTCACAAGGGGGACCATCTCCTTGGCATTTGCCATTCCTGCTCCCTTCTGTGTGGTATGTGGGGAAAGATATTTTGTGTCCAGGTTCCCACAGGATGCCAGACTGCATCCACTCTGTTGCTGAGTGTGGTGGGCCAGTGTCTGAGCAGAACGTGTTGAGAACATCAGGCTTTCCAAAGTGCATCTTCAGTGCATCTTCACCTTCTCCATCAGATACTGACTTCAGTGGCCTCTAGAAAGTCCAGTTCCTGGGCTCTGTGGTTGCTATTGCAGCAATCGCATATCTGTGATCCATTACTAAATGTGATCAGATTTCTTCCAGTCCTTTCACAGACAGGTTGGAGTTTCAGGAGGCTGCAGATTCCTTTGAGAATGGGGCACAACACTTGTCTTCAGCTGAGCATCAATATCCAGTCCTGGCACCACTCCAGGCATGCCTTCATCCTCAACTCAGCATGCCTAGGCATCTGTCCATGATGTCAGCTCTTCAGTCCCCTGGTATTAGTGCCTGGCCTCTTCTAAGCAAAATCCCACCCTAAATGTGGCCCAGAATTCACTTCTCACCTGCTGGCAGGAGCTGCTGGTCTCTGTCACATTGATTTTCTGTGATATCACTAACCTTGCTGTACAAATAATTGTCCTGTCTCAGTACCCGCTTCTGTTGGGATCTTTGTAACATCCCTTGAGCCTTTCCTTCCAGCCATGCCAGTGCTGCAACAAGCTAAAAGACTGCAGATCCATCTGCATGTGCAGTGCAAGGTAAGCCCAGCTCAACTTACTTGAACTCTTTTTCCTCAGAGCTGATCTCCAAAGCTCTTCAGTAGGGGCTTCTTCATGGTGACCAAGGATCGCTCAGTGTATGCACTGCAGTGAGCTAGAGGGTTCATCCCCTTCCAGAGGATGCAGTCAGCAGCTCCTTTTCTGTCTGCAATCTCCTTCCTGTCCATAGATGCTCTCTTAGCAAAGCAGCAAGCTTCTGGCTTGGCAGGATCCCTGCTCCTAGATCTGCAAGACAGCACTAAGCACAGAGCAGTTCTTCCACTGCTGCCCAGAGCCTCACAATTTTCTGTCCACTCTATTCCCTTGTGTCCACTGTACATCACTCTCAGTGTGTCTCAAATGCTAGCAGCTACCACTCATTATCAATTGTTTCTCATAACTGTTAGTCTTGTGACATTTCTTCTGTGTTAGATCTGCTTCTCTTAGCATCTCCCCTAGATGTTCCAGTTTACTACCTCCGCAGGCCCATGCTGATGCAGAGTACCCTGCTCCAGAATCAGGTATCTATTTCTTCTCCTATGTCTTGGCCTTAGGTAAAAAACAGTATCTCCATACTATCATTTTTTCTGGTGACAGCACCATCAACACCTCTCTCAGCTGTTCTAGTGCTTCAAACACCACTCCTGGGCTGAAGAGTCTGTTCTTCCAGAAATCGTATCCCCATTTAGATAATAAAGAGGTTTCCTTTCATTTTTCTGTCTTTACTCCTGGTGGCCAGCTCTGCTCACAGCCTGTTTTTCCTTCCATACATGTGCATGGGTCTGTCTGCGATCCAGCATCCCCGGTGGTCTGGGTCCCTCCATGTTGTCCGTTTGCTTCGTTTCTAGGTGCTGATTTGTTTTCCTATTAATCTCACTCCCTCCCTTGCTGCAACTCTCCCTAGACTGACCGCTGCCAACATGTTTCATGTATCATGTGCTGCGTAATAACACAAGGGAAGGGGACTCCATGCCTGTAACCTGGTTCTCTGTAAGAGCTATTTCCAGAGGTGGCAGGTGCTGGCGGGGCTCCAGCCATGCACTTGCCTGCTGATTTAGCTGCTCTCCCTCCAAACTGCCCCCTGTGGCACATGTCCCTCTGCATGTCCCAACCCAGTTGCTGCATGGACCATGTTCCTGCTGGGGCAGAGACTCCTGCCAGTCCCCTTTTTGGCCCTCAGTGCACACAGGCAGCTGCAAGCCAGTGCCTGCTGCTGGCTGGGAGCAGAAAGCATGCTTGGCCTTCCCTCCACCATGCTTTGCTTGTTCTGCTGGAGGAGCAGGGGTTGGAGACTCCTGCAGTCCCCTGATGGTGCCAAGGCAGTGCCATGGTTTGGATCACGAGCTCCTTTCCAGGCAGCAGGGTTGAGCTGCAGAACAAAGAAGGGCTCGATGTTCTCCACCACTCGGCCATGCAGGTAGATCTGTGCCCTGTGCACCTGCCTGGGAAGCATCCTGCTTCCAGGCGTCCATCACAGAGGAGCAGTGCCCTAAAAACTTCAAAAGGGTCCTTTCTTATCGACTGGGACCTATCCTGTGGTGGGATCAATGAAGGCCGAGTAGAAGAAGTCCTGATGGCTGGCTTCTGGCAAGGTGGGACCTATTCCTAGCTGAGGCAGGTAGAGCAACCTGCAGCCCATATGCTGTCCCTCAGATATCCCAGTCCAAATGCCAGGCAGGACATTTTGGGAAGCAGTGTTGGCAGAGGAGGCTTTTTTATCAGGAAAAGTCAGTTTATGAAGCTGGTGGTAATCATCTCTCCATCCTCATGCCACAGCTTGCTGTCCCTGCCATCTGCTGACACTTGTTTGTGCTAAAGATCAAGCTGTGGAGATGACTTGGGGGTTAAATATAACCCCCATCTGCTTTCTACAGCAGTCCACAGTCAGCTGGATAGGAACAGTGGAGGGGATAGCAAGGCATGAGAGGAAGGAGAGAAATTATTAAAATCATCTTTGTCACCCAAGAAAACATGCTGTGTTACTCCGGCTGTGGTGAGAGGGGGCGCAGGGGCTGCCAGCCAGTCTGGTAGGAAAGGACAGCCGTCCTGATCAGGGCTGGACAAGTACTGTGTTTGCTAGCTGATTTGTGGCCTGGAAAATTGCAGTCCAGAAAACACATTTCACATTGACCCAAAATGGTTATTTCTTTGCAGTTTTCTTTATTGGCTCAAACTTTGGTCATGTCCATGAAAGTTGAGGCACTGACCTCCAGACTCTTCTCCATGTGGGCAGGACAGGCTCCTGGGAAGAGGAAAGCTTATCCAAATCCTGGGCATGGGCGGATGGAGACAGTCCTCTGTGTCCAGGGCATGCCCCCCACTCCCTCTGCTATCACAGAGGAGACCCCAGCCCTTTCTGATGTGGGAAAGCAGCTTACCACCAGCCAACATTACTGGGCAACTTCAACCCAACTGGGTCAGCTCTGGCACTGAACTTCCTCAAAAATTCATTATGTTTTCATGTGGGAGGAAAATTCAGCCTCCATGTGAGCTTCCCCTACCCAGCAGCCTCCCTGCACAGCCCAGACCTCCTCCCTCCGGCTGCCCCAGCCCATCCTGCTCCCCTGGGGAACAGCAAAAATGACTGACTATTAATGCACGCAGACCCAGCTGGGGCGGCAGCAACCCTGCCCGACCCGGTTCCCGTATAAATCACCGGGTCACGGAAGTCGTGGCATTTATAAATATTGATCCTGTCTTTAGGGAAGCTCACCATTTCGGAGAGGGAGGTTTTTCTAAATAGCATTAAATAGAGATGCTGGAGTTATTTTTGGCTCTGTCAACAGCATGGATCTGTGTGGTTGGCCTGTGCGCGGGGCTGAGTGCACCAGCCTGGTCCCACTCCCTGCTCTTGCTTCTCTCTCCCCTGGGGCTTGGTGCCTTGGGGAGATTTATTTTAGGGTCTCTCTGGCCAGGGCAGACCTGGAAAAAGGTCTGTCTGTCACAGAGCTCTTTGCAAGGGATGTGTCTTAGCCCTTTGACTGTTTTAGCCCTCTCCCTACACACTAGGGACAGGTTGTGCATGGTCACCCACCCACTCCTCCAGAGCTGGCTCAGGGCAGCAGTGTGCCAGCTGTACGGTATGCTCTGCTCTAATGCATGGTACCCAGCAACAGTCACCCTCCAGGAAAAACACCACCGGCACCTCGTCTGTGCCTCCCAGGCATCTGCACCATCTGGAAAATGAAAGGGAGACTCAGAAATAGGGTGGCAAAAGGTTTCCAGGGTCTTGCAAAGCTCCAGAAAGTTTGTTGGCAGGTTATGTGACTGAGATGATAGCATTTCTAATCAAGTCTGTGAATCAACTTTGGGAGGTCTTTTACACCAGCTGCAAAGGATGAAGAATGGCACATGTTCTGGTGGGCTGGGACACTGCTCTTGTATGTGGAGGGTCACTGGGTGGACACATCTGGGTGGAAACCAGGGACCTTGATCTAGCCTGATCTCCTGGGATGGGGAACCTCTAGAAAAAAAAAGTGGTTCAATCATGATAAGTTGTTTCAAAATCAACGACACCATTCAAACTCCCCATCCCTGAAGATGAGGGCTCTCATTTGAAGCTAGAGGCATAGCCTACCATGGTCCTGCCAGGGTGCTGTACCCTAAGGGCCATGTAATCCCTCAGGAGGCAGTGCTGGACATCTCTGTAGCAACAATTTCTTAAATGTTTGTGTGGATAAGACTGCCCTGGCTGGGACATAGTACAGATAAGATAGAGGTAACCATAGTGGGTTAGCAGAAGCAACTGAAACCCATGCTTGTCAATCCCTGGGGGAGGGAGCTGTGGACCAGGAGTCTTCCTCTCTATAGAAGTTCAGGGATCTTTTGCTGTTTGTCCTGACCTGGCAGCTGTGGACATTTCTTCCTGAGACTGACACCGTACAGGGGAGGGCCGGCATGGGGACAACAGACCAGATGGATGGTGAGCATTTGGTCATCCTCCCAGGAGAGCCCCCAGCCTGGCCAGGCCCCATGGACAGCACAGAGCTTCTCCATCTCAGTGGGATCTGGGGGGGATTTTGACCAATAAACTGCAAGGCAGCATGGGCAGGCAAGTGCCGGGACAGGCACAGGAGGCTCTGAGGACAACAAGCGTCCCAGAGATACCCACCACTTAACTCAAACCAACTAAGTATGAGCCAGCCTACCCTTCCTTCCCAAAACAGTGGGTTGGCTGCTCCAGCAGTGCCGTGGCATGGGCTGGGAGCAAAGCTGGACTGAAAACACCCCATTCCCGTGACCAATAGGGACAAATGAAGGGCCAGTCCTGCTCCCCCCAACCTGGGGTGGATCCTCTTCTTGCACCCAAAGGGAAGAGCTGATTCTTGCACCTCGCAGCCAGCACAGGGACCTGACAGAGGGACACCTTCCTAGAGGATTGTGAATCTCTCTGGGTGTGGGAGATCTCTGGTGAGATGGGCTTTGAAGCACAGAGTGCACTGGAAATCATAAGGCAAGAGGAGCCACTCTTACCAGCCAGAGCAAGCTCTGAGCTGGCACACGCTCGTCCTGGTCTCTCCTTTCCTCCTGAGCTCTGCATCTCGCAGCCCCTTTTACCACCTGGGCAAGGTTCTGCATCCCTTCCCGAGGAGGGAAGCAAATTGCTCTATGTGTCCCCGCGTGCCCCATTCTGGAGGCAAAAGCAGAAAGGCCGGTCTGCAACACCAGCCAGCACTAGCCAGGTGGTCCACTGGTGATGCATGTGGCCAGCTAGGAGCAGTGCACACATCAGGCTGGTCCTTGGGTGGCTCTAGGGCTGGAGCCCTGGGCCGAGGCCATGCAGCTGCAGATGAGTACAGTCAGACAGCTCTTCCCCCAGGCAACCTCCTTCTGGAGGCTAACACTGGAGGCTGGAGTTGGCCTCCTGGGCTCCGTTGCCCCGGTGAGCAGGTAGCAAGTACAGACAATAGCTATGTGCAAGGGCTCTGTTCTGCACATGCTGCAGCCAAACCATGAACCCATTTGTCATTTCTCAGGCACTTTGCTGACTCTTAGTAAAGCTGCTGCTCTCCTGCAGCAGGGCTGAGAGCCTCCCTGCCTCAGGGCTGAGAGCCTCCCTGCCACAGGGAGAGGATCCCCATGGGTAGGGGGGACTTACGGGTTAGCAAAACGGAGTAACTTGGGGCAATGGAAATTCAGCCTTGGAGTGAGTCAGACACGTGAGTCAGCGGGTCCCAAAGCACAGACTGCAGCATCCAGCCTTGTGTAGGGAGAGGTCAGCGTCCTGCTCATGCTGTGCAGAATCTGCGTGGGGACAGCTGAGGGCAGGCCTGCATCTACCCACGTGGGATGCAGAGGTCTCAGAACAGAGGAGCAGGGCAGATGGGTATCTCCTCACCCATCACCCTCTGCTCCCTGGGATCTGTGACCATGGCAAAGGCACTCTGCATGAGTCATTAACCTGGTCAGCAGGACACCTCCTTCCCTGGGAGGAGAGAGCCCCCAGGTCCACACTTGCCTGCCATGATTCAGCATGCAGGAGAGAGCAGCACCTGGTCGGGTGAGTCCCTTTACTGCAGTCCCTGTGCCATGGTCCCTGCACTCTGGAGTGATTCCTCTTTGCTGCTTGCACACCTGGTTTTCTGCAGAGAGCAGGCACCTGAATGCTGGTGCTGTCCCATCCTGCCCCCTGGCTTCCTGCACACACTGTGTTGATTGCAATGGACAAGAGCCTGACGGCCGGCTGTGTCCTGCCACGAGGATCCTCACTGGAGAGTTGCTACTGTGGGCATCAGGGTCAAGAGCCAAGTGCAAGCTCTACCTGGCCTTTCCGAGGGTGGGGACATACAAGCGTGGGGCCAGGAAGGAGCAGGAGATGTGGGATGAACATAAAGCTGGGGAGATGCTTACCTTGATGCTGTGCTCAAGATGAACTTACCCATTCAGTTGTGCATGAGGTGTATGCTTTTGCAGAAGGTGAAGCAGATAAAACATGGCAGAGGGTTGGTTTTTATTCATTCACTCATTGGTGAGCATTTCAGGAGACCAGAAAATTTACAAATAAATGTCCATCTTCTCTGTCCCAAAGCCGTTGTGGTGGCCTGATGGACTGTCACAACCACACAAACTGCATGCTGGTATACCAGAGCTCTGTCCTTCAACCCTGACTCTGGAAAAACAACTTCCTTTGACGCAGCTTAACCTTTGCAGTGAGCCTTGAGAAGAGACTCTTAAGCACAGCTGTGCTTGTGCAGAGCAAAGACTTGGGATCTCCAGACAGCTCTGGAAGTAGGGTGAGACACATCAACCATCTTCCTGCAAATGCTCCAGGACCACATGCAGCCCAGTGTTAAATAAATGCATGTTTATGGTAAGCCACCAGGGACTTTGGCCTGTGAGATTTTTTACCTCAATCTGAGGTTTTTCTTCACAATTTTGCTGTTCCTCAGCCTGAGGTTAAACCACAACACCCTTTTCTTTTTGCAGAGCAGAAAATCCTGGGATTTTCTTTAGCTGTAGGTCACTTCTGTCTTCAACTACCAGTACAGGTTGCTGGAGCAAGAGCAATACTCTATAAAGAAACTATAAATCCAGGACTATGGCCAACATCGCAAACAAGGCACTTGATATTTTTGGGATATATTTCCAAACAGCTGAGTGTTCACTCACCACAATTACAGCCCCTAGAGAAGATCTGCCAGATCTTCTTCAGAACTACAGAGAGACTAGAAACAAACCTGGAGGCTTTAACTTTCATATAGGAAGGGCAATTTAATTAAAAATTAAAATAAGCAAGGGGCTGGAGCAATTTTCTTGTGAAGAGGCACTGAAAAGGTTGGCATTCATCATTTTGGAGAGGAGAAAGCTGGGAAGGATGTGACTGAAGTTTACAAAATCCCCAAGGTGATGAATCAGGTGCACATGAAATCAAATCCCAAGGACAAGAACTAGGGGCAGTCAGTGGGACTGGTAGGATATCACTCTGAAACAGAGAAAAGGAAAGATTTCTTCATGCAGTGAGTAAAACCTCAGGAATTTACTGCCACAAGAGGCTGTGGAGGGAGATGCTGTCAGCATGGTCAGAAAGGGATTAGACCAGCTAATGGACAGCAGGTCCATAAGGGAATATCAGAGGGAACAGGCAGGTACTTGCCTTCTACTGTCCCAAGCCCAGTGACTGTGGATGGTAAAATACGAGGTGCTTAGGCTGCAGAAGGCTCATCCAAGACAGCATCTCCTATTGCCCCTGCTAGATGCAGGCTAGACAGGCTGTAGCACTGACCCAGCAAGGTGTCTCTTATATTCCTATTCCCTCTCCTGTTCCAATTTTCTCCTGCAAGATTTTTCCATCAGTTAGCACTCAGCTAATGGGGCATCTCAGCAATGGGACTGAGGGACATGCCCATGAGGATAACTTCCACTCTCACCATGGGGAGGGCAAGCTCTTATTGATAGGGAGAAAACACACAAAGAAGTGTGTGCTGTGTCCACGTCCAGGCATGAGACCATCCACCTTCAGCTACAAACATATAACACCCTTGGCAGCTCAATCCTTGCCTGCACAGCCCTGAACTGCCTGTGGCTCATGCTGGAGCCAGCAGTCTTGCTGTGCCTTTCTGTGCTGGACATGCAGCCCACGGGCAGGCCACAGCTCCAAGGACGTCTTGAAAAAGAAAATGCAGGCAGTGGATAGAGCTGTCCTGGTCCAGGGTCAAGAAGACACATCCTTTCCCAGCATGGGTCCCACGGGGACTTGCCAGTGTCGAACAAATCCTGTACACCCATCAGCGGACGTTTTGTACCACATACCATACAGACATCCATGCAGGCCATTCAGTTTTAGTTCTTTCTCCTCAGGGTCTTTGCGAGGCAAATAACCCATCTGCTTTTCCCAGCATATTTCCCCTAAATTATTGAGACTCCTTTACAAATGAATCCCACCTGAATAGGAGGCATGGTGTGAGGTTCAGGCAGACCTAGGACATCATAATAATGAACCATCTTCCCAGCCAGCTAGACGGAGCTTACTGCAATTGCCCCATTACAAGAAAGTGTTCATTAAAGATATGTAGGAAGCAACTAGGGATGGGTAAAATGGGCTGGACTGGGTTAGGAAGAAGGCTCCATCTCCATCTCTCAGTTCCCAACATATTCTGAGTTTCACAGGAAAGTAATTTAGAAGATCTTAGTCCTTCCCAGGGCCCAGAAACCAGTGCGTAAGGATGCAGCTGTGTTTCTTCACATTTGTATCAGGATCCAGGACTCCTCGCAGCCTTGGGAACATGCTTGGATAAACCTCGTGTGCAGCAATGAACTGAGCAGTACAGTTTAAGCCCAGGATTTCAGTATGCTGAATAGTTTGACCAAAGCATCCACTCTGGCTTCAAGCATGAGACGCATTTCAAAATGCAACTGGTCAAGGATGAAAGCTGTGATTGTCCAGCGAGGCAAAGGAGCCGATGTATTTCACTCTCTTCCGAATTCTTCCCAGGGTAATCTCAGTTCCTGCCAGTGACTTCCTCATTCAGGAGTCTCGGTCAAGTAACTTGGACAAACAGTATTTAGCCTCAAACTATTTTCAGACTATTTTTTGCTTATTTGTTGTTCGTTCGCCACGATGCCTAACTGGGCTGCTTGGCCACATGCGGTGGCTTCTGCTCATGGATTGGATGGACCTGAAGCTTTACAAACAGAAGGAAGATGGGTGCTGAATAGCAACCGGCAAACGGCACAGATGCGTATTTGTGCTGTCCTCCAGCAAGTGCCAGCATCCACAGTTGCTATTTGCATCAGCCTTCCTGCTGGGCAGTCAACCAGAGAGGTGGCCAGCTTGGCTGCCGTGTGGGGAGCCTGCGGTTTAAGTCACGTCAATGTCAAATCCAACCTTCCTGCCACGACGCTTGTCTGAGCCCTTTTACATCAAAGAAAGGGTGTTTGAGGTGCAAAGACCTACCTACACAAAGCTTCATCTGACTGACCAGAAGACATTTTACCCTGGCAGTGCTGTGACCTTCTTAGACTCATGAGAGATGGCGGAGGGCCTCATACCCCAAGCAAAGCTAGGTTATTTGTATGCTGTAATTGTAATATAATCCAGCAATGCCCTGGGAGCCCCTGCAGCATGTCCCAGGAGTCACAGTCTCCCAGTTGTGATGGCACAGAAGGTCCCTGGAGAAGTGGCGAGTCCACTAACTCCTCCTGGGCGAAAGCAGCCCATAAAAGATTCTGCTGCTGCACCAGCTGCAGTCCAGCATAGTTTTCATCACTGCAGCCATGAAAGATATGATACTGATCCTTCCTAAAGGCAGCAGGGCAAACTCCCAAAATGAGTCTGGGCATATCTGCTAACCCTCCAGTGTAACTGGGAAGAGGGAGTTCCTAAGCAAAGTGTGTTTGGGGAGGGAGGCAGACCTGAGCTGCCCCATTGGCACCTGCATCTACAGGACCCAACATCCCCTCTGCTGACCTCTGAGCAGACATTGTCAGGAGAAGTTCAGGCATGGGTTTTCCTCATTTCATGTTTTCGCTGAGCAAGTTTATTTTCAGTTTTGTCCTGAAAAACTTAACCTTTTGCTTTTCTAGAATAAAATTTGTTTCTGCTCTTGTTCTAGATCTGCCTTATAGGGGAATTACGGAAATTTCCAAATGTGGCAACCAAATGAGTTTGGGATTAATGAGACCTGGGGACTGCCTCCCAGAAATGCCTGGGGAAAATTAATTTTATTGCATGCTGAGGAAAAGGGGGAGACCCCCTCTCCAAGGGTCACCAGGCAGGATCTTCAGCAAAGGTGACAATCTGCACATTCATTAAATCCTGCCCCTGATACCTTCATGATATCGTCCTTGTCAGGCTGAGCTGAGAAATGCTACAGCCAATTCTTGACAGAGAAGCTGTGAGCAGTGTTGAATGTGAGAAGGAGCAACTGAACTGCCACAAGACCCAGCCACGATACTTTTGTTTCAGGAAGTTTTGCTCTAGGTAACCTCCCAGGAGCTTTTTTCCTCATGAAAATTCATTTTCAAAAAATATTTTTAAAATACCAGTCAGATGCAGAAAGGTATTCTTTCACATTTGCCAGATACAGAACAAGCTCCCAGGAACATTGCATTGGCACAAAAGAAGAAAGGATCAACATGGATGAATGTACCAGAAAAGGGAGGTTCAAACAGCAGAATTTTTGCAGTCTCGGGTAGGACTTTACGCAGAGCAAGCAAAGCTTTGTGCTTGTCTGTCTTTGCAAATGTCAGTAGGAGCTAAGCCTGGCCCTACCACCATGTCAGCATGTGATGAAGATGGAGTATATCTCTCTTGCCACCATGGATCATTTCAGGTTTTCTTAGCTGAAAATTCACATTTCTAACTTCACCAAGACCAGCAGCTTGTGTTTCGGTTCACATATTCACAGAAAAGTGGACAGTCTACTTTTCAAGGCTGTATGGGATGGAGAGTTTACCATGTCTCTGGGCTCCTTGTTCCAATGGTCAGTTATTTCCACTGTTAAAAATAGTTACTTTATCTCAAGCCCAACAACCACCAGCTTTGCTTTCCAGTCCCTGGACCTTTTTCTGTCTTTTTCTGCCCTCTTAAAGAGCCCTTTGCACTCAAAGTTTCCCCCACATCAGTTCTCACAGACGATGATTAAATCACCTCTTTAAAAACTAGATAAACTAAACAGATCATGTTCCATTAGTCTCTCATTGAGAGTGATTTCTAGCCCTGGGATAATTTTCTAGTTCTTTCCTGAGTCCTTTCCAAGTTTTCAGTGTCACTCTCAAACATAAGCACTAGACCTGAGTGTGCCATTTTGGTGATGATGTCACTAAAATCACATGCAGGAGTAATGCCACCTCTGTGATATTCCCTGCTTGTGCATATCAAGATCATATTCAGCCCTGCAGCAGCAGTGGGAGTTTCTGTTCTCTGGGTTTCAGCTGAAGCCCAAACCCTCTCCAGAGTCCCTGCTTTCCCTGGTCTATCATTGCAGAAGTGGCCTGCACATCTGATATCAAGCAGTCATTAAATGTTGACTGAAATGTCCCTGTTTGTCTGTATTCCTGTGCCTATGAACCCCTCATCCCTCCAGCTTGATTTCTTCCTGTGCCACCAAGCATCCATCTGTGGTTTTCTTTAGATAAGTTTTTATCCCACCCCAGGCAACCTCTCTGTGTTCTCATTAATCCCATAAACAAGCTTTTCCCATGAAGTTCTTGTGCTTGCAGCATACCAGTTGCTTCCAACAGGGAAAGAAAATCTTTGCCATCACTTTGCACAATATAGACCATTCCAGTTCATTTCTATATCATTAAGTCAGGTATTTCTAAAATGAGAACTTTTGGGGAAGCATCACAGGCAGTCCCAAGTTTGCATTCTGGGAAGGGTGTCATGGGGTTGACAGAGACAGTGCATCCCACTCTGAAAAGGCATCTGAAATACTAAAAGGAAATGCCATTTGGAGGGATCCACCTTTCTTCCCCAGCTGCAGAGAATCCCAGACAGCTCCTAGACTAGACAGCAAAGTGAGGCGAAGCCAAATGACAATGAGAGTTAAAGTCCTATCTTTCAAATAGCCAACAAGAGTCAATGAAATGCAGCGTCCAAATGCCACAAAATTCTTGCTCCAGCATTCATGCATGTGCCTTAGCAGAGCTCAGGATCCTCACCCACCCCCAGGACGGGTTGGAGCTGGGGCAGCAGCATCCCCGTGCATCCCACACTTTGCACCACAAGCACAGCTCTGGTGAGCGCTGCCCTTCTTTCCCCACAGCAGATGTTGGGTTTGCAAGCTCTCCTCTGGATGCACTCGCTGCACATCTCAAGGGGATACTTCCATCTAGCTGTCAAGGCTCTTATTTAAAAAAGTATTTAAGAGGTTAAGGTGCCCCTTAATAAAGCACGTAGAAATATCTTTAACATTAAGAGATGAACTGCGGTTAAGTACTTGGCAATGGGAGGGGCATAGAAAAGTCAGCTTGATCGTACCTGTTTGAGATGTATCGCTGAAGGGCTAGTGTCTAACCCGAGCCCTGTGAAGCCAGAGGCAACCTGGGAGGTTTTAGCAGAGGAGCTGGAGCCACCTGTGAGAGCCCAGAGCTGTTCACTGTCTACCTGCATGTCCCCTTTGGCTCCGCACATGACAGGGAGAGGGCTGGGCTGAGGCTGCGCAAACCATTTTGTAGATCATCAGCTTGCTTCGTCTCAGCTTTGAACAACATAGGGCAGTCTGTGGAGGAACAGCCTTCCCCAGAGGATTCCTTCTGGGCACAAGATGAATCCCTGGATCTTTCCCATCCCCATCTCAGCAGAGCTGCACTTTCCTCAAGCACCGGGAAGACGCACTCAGTCCCTTCTGTTTGTTCGGCTGCACCAAAACATCCTGCATCACCCGCTGCTCCCACTGTCCCTCTGTGGGAAACCAGCAACCGCCAAGAAAAGGCAATAACCAACTCTGAAGCAGCCGCATCTCAGATGGCAAAAGCTGGTGGGAGGCTCTTCTAGCTTTTCTGGATGGCTTTTGTATGTGTATTTCCTCCACTCCTTTGCTAAGCACCAATTTCTGAACAAGGACCTGGCCTTCAGGGCCCATGCCATCCTGCAGCCCCCACATCAACACACACAAGCCCTGCGAGAAGGAGAACCTGGCAAGAGGACTGGGAAATATTGTCACTTCAGCTGAGGTCACTCCGCAGCCCATCTTTTACCCAGAGACCTCAAATGAAGAAACTGGAAAATAACACTGGAACAAACTCACATGTTATTCTCCAGTCTGTCATTACCCTGAGTCAGATGGAGACAAGCGAAGAGCCTCTACCCAGGCTAGATTGTAATCGGAGTGATGGAAAGACCATTAGGTCATCTGGGCCATCTGCCCCCGCCAATACACGCCTGTTCTCTGTTTCATGTTATCTAGTGCTTAGCTTGGAGTGAGTCAAGTGATGCAGCTTCCAGTTTCCCACGGGAGACTTTTCCTAATAAAACTAATAGCTGAGATGGAAACGTTTCCTGATATTCTGCCTAAATATGCTGTTGCTCACATACATCCCATTACTCCTGCTGGTCCTCTCATGGGGCTCTCTGAAAGCATGTGTCTCCTTGGTGTTCATACCCATCACATTCCTGCTGACAGTTACTGTCACATTTTCCCTGGGTTGCCATCTAGACAAGCCACATTTTACAGGATGGTGGTAGTGACTCCAGAAACAAGGCTGCAAATAGCTTTCTTCATCCTTGGAGCCTTTGGACTCCTCCTAAGAAGTTGGATTCCCCAAAAATTCTGCAAAGGGAAATATTCTGGAGAGGTTTTTGTGCAAAATCAAGCATGAGGCTTAGAGAGATGGGCCCTTGAGTGAAGAACTTGTTTCCATATTTCTGAAGTTTCTCATGATGATTCTTTATCTTTTGTTCTGATCTAGTTTTCCTTCTTTAAAATTTGATCTCTGATTTCTCCAGGGATCTCCATCCCTTTTCCACACTTAATTAGAGCTTGAAGTCCCAGCAAGATACATGATGCCACTTAGAGGAATGATTCAGGTACCAGGTGACTTAAAGGTTTGCAGTTTGTAAAGAGACTTTAGCATTTACTAGCAAGGTAAATGACAGAGAGAAAGGGAGATAGGTAGATATATAGATTGATGCCTTTAGGAGCAAGAGATGTAGCCATGACTTGGAAACTTTCTAAAGACTTCAGTACATATGGCCTGGCTCCTTTCCCTCACTGTGAATAAGAGGCTTATTAAAATAAGTGATTTTCAGGGTTGTGCAAGCCCCCTGGTAGAGCAGCTCTCCAACATCAGATGCTGCAAGCGCGGGGAGTCGCCTCTGTCCCCAGTGAGCATGGTGCGGGATGAGGTCCTCGCTGAATCTGGCTGTTGTTCAGCCCTTACAGTCAAGCCAAGCACCCACTGCTCCTTGGGGTTTCCTCCAAGGGCACAACTGGGGACCACATTGGTGGCAGTGAGGTGTATAGAGAGGAAGGACCTGCTCCCTGAATGAGTCAGAGGGGGACACGGGCTGTGAAAAATTGCAGGTTTTTCCTCAGAACTGAGCGCTGGCTTTCAAAGCACTTCTTACCATTAGCATTTCAGCCTCTGAGCTCCGCTTGCAAAAACCCTGCCATGCTGACTCAATGCCACCAGCCTGGGGACGCTGCAGTCCCCGAGGGGAAGAATGTCTTGCACGGAGCAGAATGAGCTACAATCCAAGATGGAGCCCCTGTGTAGGTCAGATAAACAGAGCTATGCCTGCAACAGGAAATTAATTTAAATTTAGAAGAAATAATTTTTTCCCTTGGTCGAATGAGATGGGAGATCCTCCTTCTGTTCTTCATTAAGCAACAAAGGGTGAAACCAACAGCAAATTGTGTGCAAACCACCCAACTGTGGCCCTGAACTCCTGAAACATCTTTATTCACTTAATCTGGGATTCAGGAAATTCTCTTCCAAGCCGGTTTTATTGGGTGGTTTGAATTGAGCTCTCAGCCTCCCAATCAGTAACAGATGAACAATTCTGCATAACATTTTTCTCCTGGATTTTTGGCTCTGCTCCGTCCTTCCTAGCGGCTGAGCTGATGAAGCAGGCCTGTTGTTCATCCTTTCGGAGAAGGCAGCCTTGCTCTGATTCTGGGAATGGCCACAGGCTGCCCTGGGTCCTGATCAAGGCCAAGTCCCACCTTTCTTGGTTTACTTCCATCAGTGGCTCATCTCCCCATCTCTCTCACCACCTCCCTCTTGGCTCCTTCTTCCAACTGCTTCCAGGGCTGGCATCAAGTACTGAGCCCATAAAGATCAGCCAAAACCAGGTCCCAGCTGCTGAAGGGCAGGCAGTAGATGCTGATAAACTGCAATGCAGCCTGACTGAGATGTATGGACATCTGCTGATAAAACACAATGAAGGACAGGTCCTGGCTGTGGCTGAAGCTGCATGGGGAGAAAGGATGCTTTATGGGCTGACCTGCCCTTCAGCACCTCTCCAGGCAGGTGACTGCTGGGCTTGTTTTCATCGCTCGCTCTGGAGCGTGGCTTTTGTGGTTGGGAGCAGAGCACAGGTGGATTTCTGTACCATTGGGATACCTCTAGCATCAGTCTCCACGTTGGCCCATCACCCAGTGCATGCGATGGTGCACCTGGCTGTGGGACACGCTGTGCCTGCAGACCTCCCATGCACAACATGTGGACACATGTGCCAAAAGAGGTGTGCGTGTGCTTGCATGCATGCTTATCTCCATGGCCAAGGTGGTGTCAGTCTGCAGGGCTCTTCTGCCCTACTGGGAATGCATGGCATCTTGACCACTGGGAGAAAGCAAAAGGAAATGGGTGAGACCCTGGAAAAAAAGGGGATGTAAAGTGCCTGGAGAAATCCCAGCCCTCTGGCAAGGGGCTGTTCACGTCTGCGCCCCCATGTCCGTGCACGTGTGCATTACTTGTCAGCATCTATCTGCCTCCACCCACACTGCCTTGGCTGCCAGGAGCTGCCAGGATTCAGTCGAAGGCCAGTCAGGAAATGAAATAGGTGCTATGCACCCCCTTGTCCCCCCCTCGTGGGTGGGCTCCCTCACCTGCGCGTCACCCCCCGCACCCCCTGGCAGCAGATTTCGCCGGATGATGTTGCAGCCTTGATGTTTCAGCACTGCCATTTCCCAGAATAACCTGGTCCTGGGGCTGGGGAAAAACACTTGCTCAGCCGATATGTTTGCTCAGACGCTTCAGCCCAGGCTTTTATTATTATAATGCCTCCGAGATCTGGGGCTTAGAGTGGGATTTGCTGCCATGTGCCTGACAAAGAGGAGTGACCTCAGCGACACCGGAGAGCGGAGAGCGTGTAAAACCTTCCTGGGCTCTGCGTAGGAGTGCCGCTTCCCTTCTTGGCTGCTTTCGGCTCCATCTGCTCTCTCCACACACGGATCTCCCTGTTAGTCCCTCTTGGGTGGAGAGAGGACCAGGCAGGAGAGAAGTGTTCATACAAATGGGCTTGACGTTATTTGCAGAGCTCCCAGATCAGCATGCCCTGAATTTTAAGCACAAGAGTGATTCCCCTTACTCCAGTGAGTCTGCTGCTTCTCCTCTCCATCCTTTGGGGAGCAGGGCAAAAAGCAACCAATGCATTGTCCAATCCACATGAACTGCTCACCCCATGCACTGGCTCTCCATGGGCGAAGGATCTCCCTGCCCCATCTGTCAGCTTGTCTACAGGGACTTGACCCTGACTCTGTACTTTTCTACCCAGGTTTCTCCTGCGCAGTTTGGTGGTCATCACTACGCATTGCGGAGTTGGAGCTGAGTCAAATCAACATGTCAAAGATCATATTAGACATTCCTTCACTCACCCCATGAAATATTGGCCATCTTTTTTGCCACATGGAGCAAAGTAAGTTGCAAACCCAATGGGAATGGCAGGAAAAACAGTCATTAATAACTGTACTTAATTACAACCTAATTTCTTGAAAAATGTGTTTGAAAGCAGCTGGCAACAAGTTGAACTATGTGGAAAGTTTGAAGAATACCAGACCAGACATTAATTAGTCAACAGCCTCCAGAAAAGGTCAGGCTCTGGAAATATTTAAAGGTCCCGTAATAAAATGAATTTTAATTCCAGTGTTGAATTAAAACTTCATTGCAAATGCCCAGAAAATAGACTCCTTCCCCGCAGACTACAGCGTACATGTTTGAGGGAGACTCCCTCTCCACACACCACAAACTCCCTATTGGGTTTCCCAAACCATCTCTTCCAGTTACCTCCTTCTGGTTGGAAACTCTACACAAGCACCTTCTTTTCCATTAAGGGGTAAGAATTGTTAACTTGAGACCTCTCCAAATTACCAATTGGCCACTGTAATGCAGCATGACCTCTCTAGAAGCCTAGTGCCATTGGTAAAATCTGATCTCAAACCCACACTTGTGCATGGAGAGGGGCAATCTCTTGGGAAGACCTGCAGAGATGCTGTGGCCATGAGCAGTATGATCAGGGATGTTTTTTGGAAGTGACTGCACATCACTTGCTACCAGCAGACCAAGAGCATTGCTGTTATGCTGTCCCTTGTTGGTTTAACTGAACTCTGTCTGAAACACAAGCGTATGGACAGATATGACCCGTGGTTTGAGTCCCCGCAGTTCTGGCAGAAGCAAGGACCTTTCCCTTTGCCACATCAGTGATCATGTCCCGGGGGTACGAGTCATTCACCAAACACAAAAGTCCCAAGAAGGAAATCTGCTGATAAAGAAAAGCATCTACCAGTAAAGGATGACACTCACCCAAGAGGCATTTGACAGAAAGCCACTATCAGGACACATTTTCTAAGCCTCTGAGCTTGAAATATTTCATTCTTCTTAGCTTGTTGGTTCTCCAACCCTGTCCTTGTCCTGGCTTTCTTCAAGGGCGCTCCTTGGCATGTACTGTGCAGGAAAACGTGTGCAGAGGAAGGTGTGAGACCACTGGAAATGTCATGATATTTATAGTCAGAAGGGGCACATCTACCAGTCAGTAGAAGACGTCCTTGTGGCAAGAGAACTGGCCCGTACAACCAACTGTCTAGTCTAACCATCCCGTTACAGACACCTTCGCCTTCCCATATAAAGGTACCACTGTTGAGGTTGTGTGGCTTTGCTCTAAAAGCATGAATTCAAGGTTTACATGGGAAGAAGAGCATTCCTGGTCCTATGGCATGGAATCTACATGCTGAGCCTTCACACATAACTGCCTGTTGCTTACCCGTTCTGGCTGCTATTCCTCTCTGCTGCAGTGTGCTAAATGATATGTATCTCCTAGGGAAGTGGGACTGGGACAGGCTCAGAGCTCACTGACAGATGCTTTTTGGCAGAGCAGAGCATCTTTGAACATCCGACATGCAGATTTTGACTGAGTGCAAGCTTGTATCTCTGAGCTCTACCCACTTCCCTACTGGCTCATCTGCCCACCCAGCTCTGAGGCAACCACAAGCCCCAGACCTCCTGTGTTCCTCAGCCACTTCCAGAGCAGCTGGCAGGAAGCAGTGGCTTCCAGGTTTGCAGGAAGTTGTGAATAGTTTGGTTTCAGAAATAGCAAACTGTTTGGACTGCAGGTGTTTCCAAAACAAAACATCTCAGTAGCTTTCCTTCTGCAAAGGATTTAATTAATTTTTTGTGTCAGTCCAACTCAGAATAAGGCATTTTCCTAAGATCTCAAACTTTCCAGGGAGAGCACTTCTGCCATGTGATGGCTAAGTACTGTCAGTGCTGAAAAGTTGGCAAGCTTTGGGGCCACATGTCTGACACCAAAATATTGCTCTGTTCTCCTTTTCCCTTCTTGGCACGTCTCCTATGGGAGAGGGAGGCAGGTGCAGTCTAACATCCCATCACTAACAAAGAGGGGGGAAGCAGCAAAACAAAATTCCCAAGTCTTTCCCATGAGTGGCAATGTTTTTCAATAGAAATTGTGGGGTATTCTTTTCTAATCCCAACCTTGGAATGTTCTTCTTGAGCTGGGAGAGATGTTTCTGTGCTCTACTTGCCATTCAAAGGTGCCCAGTCCATCTCTACAGCATCTGTACAAAGTTGCCAGAGAGGCCAAGCTGCCTCTGCAAATCTAGACCTGAGGGTTGCAAGGGCAAACAGAGAGGATGGTTTGTCTATAGTTCATTTTGGAAGAAGTTTCCTTTCCTTCTGCTCCACATCATCTTAGCTCATCCAGAAGATGGCACAGCAGCTCCTGCTGCTGAGGAGACACCAGGGACAGCTAGGTGGTCAATGTTCTTGGAAATGCTGCTTCTAGATCAACTGTCACCTTGTGCTCATTGATCCATTTTGGGGGACACATCACAAGAAAAGTGAGGTGGAAATGTGAGAGAGAAAAAAAAAAAATTGCTGTAAGCCAAGGAAAAGAGGTGCTGGAAATGCACAGGACAAATTCTGCCGGTAGGAAGAATGGAGTCAAGTCTCTGGTGATCCCAGGCAACAAAATAGTGACACGTGTTTTGCCCTTGTTGAGGTAATTGCTTGGATCAAACAGAAACAGCAGACTGGCCTCTGGCCGAGTCTTCAAACCAGTCCAAGGATTTAAGGGGCTTCACCAAAGCAGAACATAGTATACCCATGGGGAAACCTGACATTTCCCTGTGTTTGATGTTGCAAGTGAAGGTGGCTTAGGAGGAAACATAAAGTGTCTTTCCAGGAATTGCCATGGACTCAGATCCCTGGCCTCCACCACGTTTACAGATAGGGTACATATCACATACCACATGCATCTGAAGAAGAGCTGTAGGGCTCCATGCCGTAGCTAGAGGCTATATTGGCATAAATACCTACAATCCCCAAGCCAGAGGAGGCCCTCCTTGGCAGAACCTTGTTGTATCTTCATAGAAGATCATGGCCCTCGAGCTCATTGGAGCAGAAGAGGGAAAGGAGAGGACCCCCAGGTCTAATTCATTCCTGCAGGAGGACATGCCCTTACCTGTGACTTTGCAATTGCAGGAACAGTATTGCACACACGCTGTTGTCTGTGGTCCTGCCTGAGTGACTCAGCATGGCACACCGCAGAACCACCAAGGCACCCCATAGGATGTCCATCCTACAGGGACATGCTTCTTTCCAGGGTACAGGGGATGCAGGGCTCCAGGGTTGGAAAGTGTGGCTGCTGTAACAACCCACATGAGAAGCTCTGACAATGAGGGACTCGCTTTAACGCTTTCCACTTGGAGAGACCAGGAGACAGTGGAGACCAGAAGCTGCTTGGAAACCACTTCTCTCTTCTCCTGGCCTGACTAGGGGATGGAGGCAGGAACAGGAACACATGGGCTCATAGACAGAGGGACAAGGCACCCTGCCCCCAAAATCATCAGCTATTTTTGTGAGTCTGTCCCTGGCACACGGGCTGAGCCCTGGTAGCCAACACACTGCTGCCAGCCACTGTGTTTATGAATCAACAGTGCAAGACCCCAAACAGCCCATTCTGCAGAAAGGCATCACGAACTCCAGCTGATGTCAGGCAGAAAACTGCCTGGGCCCCACCTTCCGTAGTGGAAAGCAAATCCCCTCTCTGGGAAAGGAAGTAATCTCTGGGCTATGTCAAGGAGCCTAGCCTTGACATCAACTAGGACAGTCCCAGCACTGCTCTGTCCTGTGGGCTGCTACCCAGAAAAGTCAGCGTGCCGTCTCTCCACCTCCCTTGCCCAGGGACCTACACAGAGCATCTGTGGGGCTGCCAAGCAGCTTCTTCACCTTGACCCTGAAGCCCTTGTTCCCCACCGGGCAGCGAGTGCTATCAGAGCTGGCAGTCTAGCAGAGCCGGGTGAGGAGTAAGTCAAGGGCTTGGAAGATTTTCCTGTGCACGGTGATTCATGGCTCATGTTTGTCAGTAGATGGGAGTGTTTGGAGAAGAGCCAAGTCATCATGAAAACATTTACAAATCCCAGACGTTTTGTGGATTTCACCACAAATTATCTTCTGTCCAACACAGCCAACCCACACGTTCATCAACATTTTTGAGCTGCAGTTTATTAATCCTCCATTTCCAGAAATGGTGTGAAGATGGCAATGGCCAGCAAGAGGGGACATTCCATTAGAGTTGTACCAGCTGGAGAGGAGAAGGGCAAGTGGTTGGAAGCCAAATAACTCCTCTCTTTACCATGGCCACATCACCTTGCCAGCAGTCAAAGAAATAAGAATGCAAGCCTTCCCTGGGGGAGAAGAAAGAAAAGATTGTGCTGGCTGTTCCTGGGAAGACAAAGGCTCTTACTGAGGGCCACACCAGCTTTACACATACAGAATAAAATTACTGAAACCATTCTGGTACCCACTGCTTTGTGCTTTTTGTCTTGTCTCAGACTGTGAAGAGATTGTTTGGAAAGGAGAAGTAATGCCAGAATTGCCTATCACCACCAGCAAAGACCAGACTGAACAGCATGCAAAAGTTTTTGTATCCCCCTTGGCTGAGCATGCACCAGCCACAATCCTCACAAGACTGCTCAGTGGAAGGATGGAGGAAAAGGCGAAAAGCTCTCAAAAGTCATGCCTTATTGACACAACCTTCCCTGATCAGAGCAGACAACAGGAGTAGACTGGGCTTCCTTTGAAAGACCTGTCTGTGAGCATCTATGGAGATGTGTAGGAGAAACATAAAATCTGAGTGAGGATGTGTAGGGGTCAAAGCTCAGGAATAAATGTCAAAAAGGGATAAAAGAATATCAGGCATTGATGGCACCAAGGTAATTCAGATTACAGCACATCTGTGAGTAGCTTTTCAAGACAGACCAACTGGGAAAACAAAAGGCAGCCCAAAACAAAGAACAGCATAAAATTAAGACCAGACTATGCCCAAAAAAGGAGTCTAAAGGAGTCTTTAAAAAAAAAAAAAAAGAGTTGAAAGTGTGTAAATCGGCAGTGTTGCCCATTGACTCACAGGGGTGGACCAGCATGAAAAGAATGATCAACTCCTAAATAGTACAAAAAGGTATATCCAAAGCCAATGTATGGTCAACAGCATGAGAGCCCAGGAGATGTGAGGACTCACTAGCTAGCATCCCTTCTCCTCTGTGTCATTGCAAGGAGCTCTGGACAGACCACCTGGAGATATGTCTCAGTGCCTGAATGCTGGACACTTGTCCTGGTGCTATGAGTATGTGTGTGTGAGACACTGACTGCATGAAAACAATTTTGTTAGAAATAAAATCACCTTTTCCTCCCAAACCCTCTCTCACAGGTATGGGGAAATACATGGGAATGTGGGGAAATACATGGGGAGATCTGGGGAAACATTTGCATGTAGTGCAAAAGTCCCAGCTTCCCATTCCAAAAAGAGGGCAGAAAGCCATCCTTTTTCATGGCATATCGGGCTGATCCTTCAGAGAAGGTGCAACCCCCAGTTAACCTGATGTTTTGGGATATAACTGCATAGATGTTCTTCTCCCCATGCTTTACAGTGCAGGCTGCCCCTCCATTAGGAGGTGGAAAGGAAATTTGGCATGCTGGAGATTTCCTTCAGGGCCTCTCCATTTACAATGACTCCCTGGGGCAGGACAGAGCTCAGCTTTCTTGCTTGTTGAGCATGGGAAACACAGATCCATGAAGGTCATGGAAAGCTGCTCGTACCTCTCTGGCAAAATTAGGGCCTGGGGAGGTCTCATTATTCACCAGGCAATGAAGGCAAGAAATTGGACCCCTGAGAAGGACTGGTCCTGGAAAGGTTCACCTGGGAGGGACAATCCCTTTCAGGCTGATGCTGGGATGCTCCTAGTGTTCAGGGAACGGTCGTCTCCACCCTTACCATCTGCAGGTCTCTCCACTTGGTTCATTTTTTCTGATTCAGATTTTCCCTCTTGTGATAGCCAATGCATATAGCAGCAGCTATGGCTAACACTGCTGAGACTTTCCATTATGCACCCTTGCAGAGTGGCTCTTGGCTGCCTCCAGCCTTCAGTTTTGGAGCTGAAGTGATATTTGTGATATTTTAATTTCTATCAGCTCCTACACCTTGCCAGTGTGGGTAGATAGTGAAACATGGCAGGGAGAAATGAACTGCCCCCCTCCATGAAAACCCATTGTGACCGGGCAAGATGGTTCCCAAGCTCCTGAAGCCAGATGGGACCACACATGGTGGCAGGTGCAAAGCCTGGCCCTTTCCTGGACTTCCACAGGTTGGTGTTAGCTTGCTTTGGCCGCCCCTCCCCTCCAGACACCCGTCCCCCACCCTCCATGGCGATGCCAGTTTTTACACCTGTGGAGTGGAAGTGCTGCCAGGACCCAGCGAGTAGGGGCCAGTGTGCCTCTTCACACCATGAACGAGCAGCAGGTCACATCGCACCTTTTGGTGCCAACCACTTTGGGGAATGGCCATGCAAACCAGTGGCCAAGGTGTCCCCAGGTGTTAAACAGCCATTTACCAGGACCAGATCTCAGGGCTCCCATCCCGCAGCTGAGAGCCAAGACCTCTCTCCCCTGCCTGCTCTCTGCCTGTCCTTTGCCAGGACCGTTGTAAGGTCATGTTGATTCCAGATAACAAGGCTATGCATATCATGAGAAAAGTAGAAAATTGCCGAATTCAACGTCCTAGGTATCTCAAGCCTTTGATATTTACTTTGATTTTTCTATATTAGGGCTAATAATTTGGCTAAAGCATCTCTTTCAGATAGCGGTGTTACTTGATTGCACCAGCACTGCTTCATTAAAGAAAAATCTTGCCTCGCTGTTCAGTCAGGATTTTATGGTGCTGACAGCAGGGCCATTAATAATGTACCCATTTTCTGATGTATTTTTTTCAATGTAGAATAATTTTCCAGGACTTTCACAACTGTTTTGAGAATCGGTTTCTCTAGGGGCAGTGTGGGAAGCTGCAGGGAGAAGCAAGTCCCAAAACTGGCAGGAGGAGATGGGATGACCTTGTCGAGCCCATCCAAGGCAGGGGACTGCCAGATCATGGGGGACAGGGTGAGGTGCAAGGCAGCCTGACCCCTCAGGAAAGGGACAACATGTCAGCAAGAGAGATGTAAATGATCTTGTTCCCTCAGCACAAGTCCTGGGATGTCCTTCCTGGATGTTTCTCTGGAGCACCACCGTATCTCAAGCAGAGTAATTATAGTAAAACTAAGTAAGAAGTGTTGGCCAAGGGATAAAATCTCCTGATCCAGGCTTTAAACTGGCTTTTTGGGGTTAGCAGGAAAGCAGCTTGCTTGTGCTGGTGATGGTTTTCTTTAGCCTTCCTCCAACTGGCCGCTCTTGCAGACGGCTCTGGGGAGTCCAATGCAGCATCTCTGCTTCTCAGCACCCCACCCCAGCACCTAGATGAGCCCAGCCTCCACCATCCCAGTGAGTGAACTCAAAGCAACTTAAAGCTCTGTTATTTCTTTCCTCCCGTTCTCAGAGTCCTTTTGAATATCCCTTCTCTCTGCTCCAGCTCTGCAGGCTCCAGGGATTTGGCTCTGGCAAATAAGCTCAGGCAAGCAGGAGCTGACTGTTACATGACCCTTCTTGTAATTTGCTGGAAATCTCGTCCGTAGGATAAACAGACCAATGTTAACCTTTATATAGTAAATAAAACTCCAGTGAATGTGGCCACTTAACATGTCTAAAAGCTACATTTTTACTTCTAATATTAACACATTTTTTAAAGAAATCTTTCTTTGGCAAAAGCCAAAAAAATATTTGTTTCCTGTTTCAGTAAACAGTCAGCATGGCAGAGCAACTCCATCTGATACTTACTCCCTGCTCCATACAGCTGATCCCCCTTTATCCCTGTTTACTGCAGGGATACTATTAAATACCTTCAGCCACTCCTGCTTGCAGATTTCCAGAGAGCCCATATCCTGTTTATAGCATCTCTGCCCTGGTTGCCTGCATGGGGGAGCTCCAAGCAGAAGAGAGAGAAAGAAAAAGGGTTGAGGGAGAGATGCTGAGATGTGAAAGGAAAGGAACAAGGTAGAGAGATGTCTGCTGCCACCTCCAAGCACATCCCACTGAGAGCGACAGCAGCATAGCTAAGTATCTCCCCCAATGGTCCCAACAGCATCCTCTCCGCAGTAGAAGTGCCTGCTGATTGCACGGGAATGCCTGGATCAGGCCTTACAACCTCCAGAGCAACTGGGCTGTTGTCAGGGGCTGCTGCGTTAGTGATGGAGGGACCTGCCCTATGCTGTGAGCGCTGCAATGCTTTCCATTCACAAAGTCATTGCTGCACTATTCACTAGCTTTCTCTGGGCATCAGAAACTCCTGCAGCCTCCACAAAACCACTGATGCAACTCCTGCTTGAGAGCTTGGAGCCAGGGCCTTCAGTGCATTAAGCAGACAAGCAGGGAAGGCTTCAGAGCCTGATTTATTTTGCTCTTCCCAGCTGTTAGGTACAGGTGGAGCAAGGCTCTTCCATTTCTTTCTGAAAGGACTGCACCCATCCAGCAGTCTGCACGCAGTGCTGCTGTCAGAGATAGACATGGCCATGAGATGTGTGCCCGGGTACCTGCTTAGACACACCTGTGAAAAATTTGCACACATCTGGGAAAGGTATCCCATAATACCTACTGGGGACTTCAGCCTTTTATTCCTTCATTAGACCCTCACGGTGATTTCTTGCTTCCCCTTCAAAGTGCTCAGTTGTTGCTTTGGAAACATGGGCAATAATCTAGAATGGATATGTTTTTTTTTTAAGCCATGTGTGCTTTCTGCAAGAGAATTTGTGAGAGCAATAAAAGGCAGAATGATGATTAGGGGAGGCAGGAAAGGGTTTGCACATCTTGCTGAGAGCAATCTTGATTTTGTTTTCTTGGCCAATCTGCCTGAACTGTGACGTTTCACGTCACATCTGACTTGCATTCAGAAGGAATGCAAATGTATCCAGCATCTCCCTGGTCTCTTGTAATGGGCTGAGCCAATTTGGGCAGTGCCTGGGGCTTGTGGGACACCAGACCTGGGGAGGATGACCTGCCCTTGCACTTCTGCAGCAGGATGACCACAGGGCCTGAACCAAAGCTGGCTGAAGTCAACATGCACCCTAAGTTTCACAGGACCACATCCAAGAAGGGGTTTTGCTGCAATGCTCTGCACTGCACAGCTTGAGTTTTATGTGTCCGGATCAAGACATGGATTTGCAAGGCTGGATTCCATCTATGATGGACAGAGAAGCTGGAGAGGGGACCCAGGCAGCTTCCCAACGCATTGGGAGCATTGGACCAGGAGGCCATTGGTGAGCAAGGGAATGGCTCTGAGGCACAGGCAGAGGAGGCATGGGAGGCCCTGGCTGCAGCTGAGAGGCTTTGGCTCTTGGCTGCAGCATGGGAACCCTGAGATCTGGTCCTTTCCTCCTAGATGATTTATGTACATCGCATTTGACAGTCCATGGATGAAAAGCAGAAATGATGCAGGGTCTCTGAGCTGAGTAATTTACATCCTGCGGGGTCTGTGTCACACACTGTGGCCTGCATTTAGGCACTGGCGGGTAAGGGAGCTTTTGTGGACCACTTCCAACTTTGGCTCTCCTGGGGAACAGGAAGAGCAAAGAAGATAATATGAGGACTAACAGCCTCACCAGTGCTTCCCCAGTGGATGCCTCCCTTAATGAGTTACCCTCCATCCATCACAAACCCTGTTTCAGTGCTGGGATTACCCCGCACCTCCCGGCCGAGCCTGTGTATCATCACACCTCATCCAACCCAGCAGTGTGGCGGTCTCGGCGTGACCACCCACGCCATCCCAGCTCAGGGCTTGCTGTGGAGGAGCACAGGGACACGGGAGCACCAGTCACCCCAGCGTGCCTGGCCAGGTCAACAGCTCAGAGACAGGAGCCCAGCCACAGGGCTGGTCCTAAAAACTATGCAGTTCCAGCCTTGTCATCCCATTGACCTGAGCAAGGCTTGGAGAGCCGGGAGAGCCATCCCATCCAGAAGTCTGGCAGACCTGGATCCACAATCCCGGCTGGCAGCCACCTGCCCCAAGCTATGTTCTCTGCCGCCCCCCCCCAAGACAAGCGATTTTTGTTCAGGGTGTGTGCAGGATGTGGCTCGGTGACCCCTCTCAGCGAGAGGCAGCTCTCTGTGCCCACCGTTTCCCCGGCAGCAGCCGGGTGCGGAAGGCAGAAAGCCCTCTTTGTGCTGGGGAAGGTGTCAGGTACCCGGCGTGCAGGCAGCTGAATTGGGGCTTTTCATCGGTCGAGAGGCTTGCCGGTTGAGGAATGCTGGCTCCCGACTGGAGCTGGCAGGGAGCTGCCTGCACCAGGCTCGGCGGTCCCACGATAAAGCCCGCAGCCCGCCCTCCTCATCCAGGAGCTATTTGGGGGCTGAGGGCAGCAGAAGCGGTGTCCCCTCTGCAGGGACACAGGGATGAAGTTGCTATTTATAAATAAGCGGGTGTGCAGAGAGCCCTCGAGGGGGAGAAGTTGCCTTGCTGTTTTGTGAGGCACGTCCTGATCAGGGCATCTTGGGCAGGATGCTGCACTCAGACCATGCCAGCTCATGCTACGCAGGAGCTGGGGATGCATCAGAGATGCATCAGAGATGCAACATGCCTGCAAACCCTCAGCACAAGACCTGGAGCGTCTGGGCAGCACGAGGGGATGGCCCAGCAAGGTGTGCTTTGGAGGAATAGTTTCTCAACATGGCACACATGGGATATTTTTGCAAGGGAGGCTTTTAAGACACACTTTTCAGCCCAGGCATGCATATAATTGTGCTTGCAATTTTGCTCTGGTTTGAAAAGTTTGGGAATCTGCAGTATTTGGGGGAATATCTGCTGCTTCAAGCCTCATTTTCATGTGTTTAGTTTGGAATCAAGGAATCCGGAACCCATCTGACAAAAGTGCTTCGAATTTGTAATTAAGCTTTTGTGTCTGTCAAAACTGATTGTAATGACTATTATCAAAATTGATATTTCTCCCACAAATATCTGCAACCACAATACGAATTACTTGGGTTCCAGTTCATGCAGGGGTGACTGATCTGAGCCAGACAGGAACACAGAGAGTTACGACTACTGCCTGGGTTGTTTATTTGGTTTTTTTTTAACAGATATCTTGCCATTTCTGCCCTCACTCCAAAGTCGCATGGAGGTTTTACTTCAAGAAGCTGCCAGTCGCAAGCTATTAACTTCCAGTGAACACAACGCAATTAGCCAGAGTCACTGGGGGAAGCGCTGTCTCCAAAACTGCTGGAGGCTGCTCAATGTTAGAAAGTGGGAACTTACTTCAAAATAAATAAATGAGGAGAGTTCATTTAAAGGACCCTAAAGGCAAATTCATTTAAGGCCATAGCTTTGATATGGAAGCCTTGTATGTGCGCATCAATGAGGCTTTGAAGGTTGCATATCCTAAGAGGAAAAGCAGAAAGGCCCATGTGGGAAAGAAAATCAACAGCATTTGCTGAAATGACAGGGTTTCATCGTGTATTCTCGCTGAACGGGGGTACTTCAGAAAAAGGAAATCCAGCCTTAGCGCAGGCAATAGCAGCAAGCATAAAGCATGCCAGGGATTACCTAACAAGGGAATTAGGATGGGATTTCATCAGAGCAAATGGCAAAAAATGTTATAAAATGAAAAAGGTATAAAAATAAGCAATAAAAAGACATAAAATCTGATGTTTACAAGTAGCTGGAAGCCTGGGAGAGAAACAGAGGGTGATGGCAAAAAGTAGCAATTAGAAGCTGAATGGTTTCTTCAAATCATTCATGACCACAGAGGGTGCTGGGGAGAAAGCTACCCTGGATCTGCTCATTTCAGGTTATAAAATGAGCAATGGTGGTATCAGAAGAAGATGGTGGAATAAACTGACACACTGAAGAGCAATAAGTCACTAAGCCCTGATGATGCATCCAAGACTTGTGTAGGAACATAAGAATGAAATGACTGAGCTACTAACAAAAATATGCACACAAAGATCCGTGCTCAGCAGCAATCAAAAACAAACCCAGGGAAATGATAGGACACAGCAGGGATGGGAATGGAGGGGAATCTGGAATATATTATAAAGCCATCACATGAGCCAGCGGGGTACCCTCCTCTGGAGCAGTGCCCTCCCCTGCAGTTGTATCATGCCCGTTGGGATATGGGGGAGCAGAGGGGCAGAAAGGCTGGGGGGAACAACAGTGGCGTCCACCAGGGAGACCAGGAGGGACGATGGTTTGATGGGACGAGCGGGTGAGGAGGAGGTGTTGGGATGGGGATACCCACATGATTTGGTATCCTCCATCTCACCCTCTTCTGTTATCCAAAAATGGGGTGGCAGGGAGTGAATCACAGCAGATGAAAAGGAAACATCTTGCTGTGGGACTCACTGATGCTCTGTGGTGCAGCAGTCCTTATTTTAGCAGCAATTCGTACAAGATGTACCAGCTAAGAAGGACTTACATGGACACCCACAGCTTCTCCAGAGGGTTGCCAAGTGCAAGGGAAGGTCATAAACCATCTGACTCTCTTGGGCTGCTGGCAAGGAGGAAGATGTCCTTCCCACATGCCAGCTGCAAGGCTCTGGAGCATCTGTTTAAGACAGCACCAAGGGCCAGGAGATGCAGGAGGAGGGACGCGGGTGGCAGGAGAGTGGGACCCATGGGGCAGGGTGGTGCAGAAACACTCCTCTCCCGGGGGGCAGAGACAGATGGGAAGGCAGCAGGAGAGAGGAGAGGAATTCCCTTTGGGTCTGTCTTTGTTCACGAGTGTTTTTCCTCATGTCCTAGCCAGCTGAAGATCTTTTACAGTCTTATCCAGTCCTAGAAGACCTGCTCATGGTGGTTATCCACCTTCTCTCTTGGCCATTTTGTGTCCTCACAGAGAGTTCAGGAGTGGACAAAAAAAGGAGAGCAGCATGGTTTCCACCTCTCTTGCATGGCAATCTGCCTTGTCAGGGGAGGAGATGTCCTACCTCACTCTCTGCTTCAGCCTTGGAGGCAGTGCCTGCTCACGGACCAGCCAGCACAGCTTCCCTGGGAGTCAAGGCTCAGCAAAGGAGAGGGTCTCCAGGAGATGATGATTCATGGTTGATCACTTTAGCCAGAGCTGGATTGAATCAACTCCTCTCTCCCGTGGCTCTGCCAGGTCTCATGGCCCAGGGAGGGGAGGAGAGAAGAAATAATGAGATTTCCCATCCAGAATCGTGGGGGATTTATAGCTGTTGTGATAACCTCGGCCGTTAGTGAGGCTCGCACAAGAAACCATGCTGATTTCCAAGTTCCTGATTTACTAAACAACAAAATGAAAAGTCAGCATAAATAACCTCTGCTCACATAAGTGGCAGCTGTGGGGTCCCTGGGAGCCTGCCATGTGGATATACGAGGGCTGGTGCCCGGGTGTCTTGATTCCAGGGTCTTCTCTGAGCTCTGACCAAGCCCAGGCACTATATGGCAGTCCTGACAGAGCCACCTTGCCCTGTGATGAAATGCAGCAGCAGCTACTTGGAGGGCAGTTACAAAGAGCACAGAGCCAAACTGATGGTACCAGGGGCAATGGCTGCATATTGGGGCTTGGTAGGTCCAGGCAGGACACTGAGAAACTCTTCTTCCCCATGCCCTGGGACAGGTCCCCAGAGAGGTGCAGGTTGGGGTTTTCCAGGACTCAGCTAGACAAAGCCATGGCCGCACCAATCTAGTGTTGAAGATAGTCCTGCTGCTGGTGGGAGGCTGGTCTGGAGAACCCCGAGCCCTCTTCCATCAGCCCTGCTAGGATCCTGTGTTTCCACCAGCACATTTCTCCCAGGTATCGTTGTTCCAGTCCAGGACATTTCTGCTTTCTCTTGCAGTTAGCCCCTTTAGACAGCTTTCAGATGCATCCTTTCCAAGAAAATACTCCTGCCTTCCCAAACCAGATGGAAGAGTTCACATACTTCAGAAATGACTGTATTTTCCGGAGCTACTACTGACTATGAAACAGGAGTTTAAAAAAAAAGATAAAAGTTAAAAACCCGAAACCTTACATGGCAGCAGGGTGTGCTACAGCATGTCCTGTGGCAGCAGGGGAGCAATGACGCATGATGCACCAAACCAGTGTCAAACTCATGAGAAAATAAGTGGCTGTCAGGAGCTGCATTGAATGAGGCAAGAAACCATTCTGTGTAATTGTACATTTCAGGATCACCTTCCAAGCAAAGGTGAACAATGGGGCAGATCATAAAGGTGGTGCTTGCGAAATGGCAAAGGGAAAGAAATGATCGATACAGATCTGTAACAACCACGTTTGCTAGCTTCGCTGGCTTTTCTGCTTGTGCCATCAAATTAGCAGATGCTGGTACTGAAGCAGGTTAAATATCCCCAGGCTTCTGTAAGGAAAGCCTGGGTGTGTATCACTCTATCTTACCATAAAAGACAACACAAGGACCCAAGTGGTTTGAGCAACAGCCCTGAAACTACCCGCAAGATTAGAAGGAAATTAAATTGGTGAGAAGGGAAACAGGCAAGTTGGACACATTCATATCTGGAGACAGAAGTTACTATCTTAGTAAGATAAAGCGGAGAGAACCTGACACACTGCCAACACTGAATAGGATAGGGAAAGTTGCAAAGAGATGAGTGTGCTTAGGACTAAGGACAGAAAGAAATAATATTAATTTGCAAAATGGAAACACACAGCAAACCTCTAATAAAATACAAGCAAATTTGTTAGGGGCAGAACCAAGTAATCTGCAGCTCAGGGAAAACACAGTGTCTAAGACAGAAGAGTAAAGAGAAGGTCCTTGGATGCAGTACAATTCACTGACCTCTTGGAGATCCATCACTACTGCAGGTGACAGGAAGGGAGAGTGGACATGGCTTTGTTGGTATTTGGTGTCCTAGGTCTGTGACTCTGTGAACTCCACAGCTGGGCCATCAAGCCAGCATCAGCCTCAACCCAGGAAACAACCAAAGGCTCTGGACAAAAACTCTAACAAAGGACTTGGTCCTTTCTTTCCCTAAACATCTACCTGCAACCATTTCTGGAAGAAGACCATTCCCTGGGTTTGCCTGGATCCTCTTTATATACCTGTGATGGGAGACTGACACCTGTAATATGAAAAAATACATTGCACAAAGACATTAGCCTGACTGTCCTAACTGATTTCTCCTCCTGACCAAGCTAGTCTGCAGACCGCAGAATTATATACTGGATCTGGTCCCATAAAGTGTCTTCCAACCTACAGAGACTTTCATAAAATTCAAATATTTCTTCCATATTCACAGGTTACGCTGGAGGGTGCATTGGTCTTTGCTGAGCAGGGGAATGCACACTACATAGTGATGATTGTTTTGAGGCTTACAAAGAGGAAAATATTGTTTCTGGATAAATAATCCCATCACGTAGCTACACAGCACATGAAGCAGCACCTGATGAACAGACTCCCCAGCAGCCTGCTCATTTCCGATGGGGCTGTGCATAACATTATTTTATCCAAATCACACTCCTGGCCCTTGAGACTTAGGAGACATTACATTACAGACCCTGCTTTACTGGACCAGGGTTACTAGTTATTGATTTCAGAGCCTTCAAGGTACTGCAGAACTTACCATGCCAAAATATATGGGGCAAATCAGTACCATTCGCTGCCCTAAGGCATAGGCACTGAACAGTGGTCTGTGTTTGATACCACATGTGCACGGACATCTCTTCAGGACTGTCCTACTGCTCCTTTCTGGCTGGGAAACACCCTCAGCACCTCTGATGGGTCTCTCATCTGCACTCCAGTGTGCTTGGGTTTCACCTTCATCCCCCCAGACGGGTACCAGTCCAGGCAGAGAGGTCAGCCCTGCTGTCATCTCAGGAAGAAAATTCACCAGAGACAGAAAAATGAACTGTTAGCATTAAATTCTGCCCAGCTCATCACTGCCCAGGACACAGAAACACAGAGGTGCTGCAGAGTCTCCCTGGACATCCAGGTCATCTGGGGCCTTGGCTGTGCCTTACCTGACCTGACAGGAGCAGACAATCTGCCCCAGGTTGAGACCCATCCTCCTGGCTGGTAATTAAAGTCTGGCCAAAGCAATCAAGATATTTTTGTCTCCCAGACAAACCCTCCTCAGTGACCACGATGGCTTCCTACAGTGGGGACTTCCCACCTCTCATTGCAAAGCCCTGTGGCCAGAAGGGCTTTCCAAGCCCGCATCCTTCTTATCATTCTTTGCCAAATCCCTGCAATTTCTGCAATAAATTGCTAAACTGTATACAGTCTTTCTGTGGTGTGGATCACAAATACCGTCTGGTAGCATATATATTGTGCTGTGAGACCAGCATGTTACTTTATATCAGCTGCCAGGATTTCATGTTCTTCCTCAATTTTCATTGTAACAATTTAGACCAAGAGATTTTTTGACTGGACAGGATGCATTCTCCATGCAAGAGTCCTTGCGCTGACCTTACAAACTAATTGCAAGCAGGGAATGAGGAGGCCAGCACTGAGAAGCACGAAATGGGATGAGATAAGATAGGGCAAGATGGTATGGCATGGCATAAAATGGCACGGCACAGGGAAGAGACAGCTAGGGATGGAGGGCAGATGTCATGCTAATGATGTGACCTGCATGTCCCATCCTCATCTGTGGGAGCTTCTTACAGCCCAGCTGATACCAACAGGAACAAATCTGCATGGAACTTTTTTCTGTCCTCCCCAATGGGGGGGGAAATGGTTTAATGGGGGTTTGTACCTCACTGCTTCTTTGATGTCATTTTCAGTCCATATTTTTGCACTGAAATATCTCAAGCAACTAAACACAAATGCTGCTCTAGGTTTCCCCTGCTTGATGCAAAGCTGCTGACAAATCTCAGATTCTCATTAAGGCTGCCTGTTTGTGGGGGCAAAATGGGGGAAAAGAGTCACACAAAACACAGGAAAGCCCTGGCGATGGAGGAGGGCCCACGCTGGGGTCCCCAGCCCCACTGAGAAACCCTTGTTTGGTAATAAAAATATTCCAAGCCATTTAATAAAACTTGACAAATGGCATGAAAGTGTTTCACAGCTCTGGTCATTTTCCCATCTGTGACGACCCGGGAACCAAACAGAGCTGAGTTTGTAAAGGACTGTGGGGGAGCAGCACTTATTAGATTACAAAGAACATGACTTGTTGTGAGAAAACCCAAAAAGTCATGTTTTTTGTCATGAAAGTCTAGGCTGTGACAAATTCAACGCGTTAATCATGATGGATTTTTACTGGAAATCCGTAATGCAGAGTACAGTCATTAAAGAGCTGGCCTCATGCCCCGTTGTAGCCCTCCTGCTTTGGCTGTGGTCGAGTAGCAATGAAGCTGCACACTGAGATTACCCTTGCGTGTACCAAGAAGGCAAACTGGTGCGATCATCTCCAAAAAAAGGGACTGCTGAATCCTCTCTCCCACAACAACCTCCCTTGTTGTGTTGAGGGCTGGCAGGACTGTTTTCTCTGACCAAATCCGTGTTTCACATCTCTCCCTGCCTGACCCATCTCTTGTTCCTGCAGATAAATCACCCTCTTGTCCTCCTCGGGAAGCATGGTCTGCGATCACAAACGAGCCTTTCTCCACAGGGCACGCTGATGTCAATCTGCAGCTTTTTTTTCACTTCTCCCATTTTTTTCCTCTTTCTCCTCCCTTTGGGAGGCTCTTTTCAAACAGGTCCCCTTCCCATTTGGCCCAGAGGTTCCTCCTTTGAACTTGCAACCCTTCCCAGCCTGCACCGTTGCTTTCCCTTCGATTAGCACACCTCATCCTAGGCTGCTTTCTCATGGGGTGGAGTAGGAAATTGCTGCAAGGGTGGCCTGGCTTCTTCAGGGGAGACACAATTTTAGCTGCTGATCCCTCTGCTGCCCAGACAGTGCTTGAACTGCAGCAACAGCTTCCAAGAGGATGGTCCCGTGGGAGGGAGGGGGCAGGGTGATGAGCTGGTGTGCTCCACAGTGGGGATGGAGAATGGGCACTGGAGAAAGTGGTGGGAAGAGATGGTCAGCAGGGCGGAGAGTGAAGGTCTGGCTGAAAAGGCCTTGGCTGAAAGATGGGCTGGTGGGCAGGAGTCTGGACCTTGCCAGAGGAGGATGGAGGAACAAAAAGGAGGGAATCACACCTAAGGTGAGGAAAAAGAGGTGCCCAGGGGTGAGAAGGGAAGGAGGGGCAGGGAGGAAGGACTGCATCAGCAGACACAAGCATCAAGGGAAGTTTGAAGAAGGTGGCAGCTCAGCTGAGGAAAGCCCCTGCCACAGCCCTGCAGGGAAATGTGCAAAGCATCTTCCCCTGTTGTTTCACACCCCTCAGCCCTTCTCTGCAACAGTCCTTGTCTCCAAGCTGTGGTAGGGTTAACACTGCTGCAAGGCTCTCAGAGCTGCCCCATCTAGCAGAGGGCATCGTGGTGTGCAGATCTTGACATGGTCCCCCAAGGAGGGGTAGCGAGCTGCCCTGGGCATCCCAAGGGACATCCATTCCCCAGGCTGTGCTCTGCTGGATGTAGGTAAAACCCTTCCAATTCCCTCCAGCTGGGCTCTGGGGTTTCCCAGTATATCCTCCAGCCTTCGTGTCAGCATTTTCCCTGTTTAATCTTCATGGTGGATGTTACGCAGAGAAGGGAAGCAAAGAGCAGCCCATGCTGGTAGGATGCAACCAGTTTTAAGCTGGCACAGGAGGATGGTCAGCCAAGCAAACCTGCAAACCACAGCAGCGGCTTCCTACCCACAGAGCAGTGCCCAGAGCTTCAGGACCCTTCCTGCAGGCTCCTTTAGGGCCTTATTGCCTGGCATGGAGGAGATATCCACAGCCCCGTTCCCGGCAGGAGCATCACAGCATCCCACTGCCCAACAAGAGGGTGCCACATGCACCAAAAAAAGGTCGATATGAACCCTCCCTCCTTTCCCACAGCTCCCTCCACTGTTTCTCTGACCCTCCCGATACTGGCTTTTCTCCCCTGCTCCCTTTCATGCTTGGTGCTCCCTTCCCGCCTATTAACTCTCCAACCCGCCCGAGGAAATGTGCCCCCCGCAACAGCTCTGCACAGAGGATTTATGAGCCCAGCTCTCAGGGGAAGGAGCCTGGGCATAAATCACAGAATATTTAGGAAAGTGATCTACATTTATTACACTTAATACTATATTTAGCATGTCCAAGAGGACCTTATAAATCAGAGACAGTGCAGAGCTTAGTACAGGATCCTGGGGGAACCCGTCCGCTCAGTGAACGTGTGTGAAGTCTGAAATCAGCAAGCGCAAATTTATGTTTGAATTCTTTGCTAAGTTTATTCCCCTAATTAGGGCTGCACATCATGCTGATGGTTTCCTGAATTGGGCTGGGGATTCGGGGCCCAGGCTCACTGCCTCTCCCCACCGGCAGCTTCTCCTCACACACACCAGCTGCACTGGTCCATCCTCCAGGACCGTGCCAGCAAAGTCTTTAAGCATCTATCACGCCGAGGGATGACAGCACTGGGCAGGTGATCGTTAGTCTTCTCATAATCCCAGGTTAATGCACCGTGCTCCAGCTCAACATCAGCCCGTTGCTGCAGGCTCCTGAAAGAGACATAAAGTCCTCTTGTATTTCATAGAGAGCCCCGACTCTGGCTTAGCCCCTGTCTCCTCTCTTGCTTCACTGGTATTTAACACTCCATCATCACAGGGCAGATATATGCCTCCCCGCCAACTGTGCTGGACCAGTGACCCGCCTTCATCTCCTTTGCAATCAGAGCTGCAACACAGGTAGCTCCCAGCCTCTTTTCTGGAGCCCAGCACCCCTGCCACAGGTTTGGGCTCAGGCAAGGGGAGGCTTGATAGCCTGGTGATGGACTCCAGGGAAATGGGGGGGTAAAATGAGGGCTTTAGCCCATAAAGCCTTGTCATCCTCCAAAATTGATATTTCTGACGGCAACAGAGGTCTGTCAGCTGGTGGGGAGTCTGGTCCCTTCAGAAGGAGGACAGACCTTCTCCAGCCGGTGCTGAACTGATCATTCCCACCCTGCTTCTCCTCCCACCTGCATGAAATTCCCAAGCCAGTAGATAAAACTGGCAAAAAAATAGCACACAACTTTTTTCCAGCTGAAGGGTCCCTGGAGAAGTGAGTGCTTAGGAGAGCAAAACCCTCAGCCACGTCTCCCCAGCCCCAGTTGATCAGGACGTGCTGGTCCCATGGCATGCATGGGTAGGTGCTTTGCACAGGTGCACGCTGCTGCCCACGCAGCTCCAGGGATGGTGGTGGCAGCTCATGGCAGTGGCCAGGTCGCCTCCCGCCAGCTCTTGGCTGAAGCTGGCTGAGCATTGTCTCCAAAATAACTGAGTGAGGCACAGGTTGCTAACAGGAGCAGCTGTCTTGCTTCCTGACACAGTGTTTAAACCCAGGTGGATGGAGAAAAGCCCCATGCATTGTTCTCCTGGTGCTGAGAGGTTTATGGGGCAGCTCTGCTGCTGACGCACTGACAGCTGGGCTCCCGGGACGACTGATGGGTCCTGGGCAGAGGCGGCTTGCCAGGGGGGCCAGGACAATGCACGAGCTGAGCAGTTTGAAGCTGGGACTTGGTGAGCGGTGAGTACAGCATGGAGGAGTGGAGTCGTGACCTCAGGGCAGCTGATTCTTGCAGGCTGGATGCTATCTCCCATTGCACTTCACAGGGGATGCTTGTCCCAGCATGGGAGGTTGAGGGGTGCCCAGCACGACCCTGACATGACTGAGCACTCAGGAGCAGCAGCTCGGCCAGGTTCATGATCCCTCTCTGATGATGTGAGACGATGACTTGGTATCAGAAGAGACTTCAGCACCACCAAGGGAAAAGTGTTGCCCATCTAATGCCTGGGCACGGAGACCGTGAACCACCCTCAATGAGCATCCCCACTGCCAGTGGGTCAGCCCTGGCTCCCAAAACAGGCGCCTCCAACCTCAGGCACTCCGGAGATGCCATGGCAGTGCCAGGCAATGCACGGGCTGGTGCAGCACTGGGGTCAGCAGAAACATTTCCTCACCTCACTGAGGTCCTCGCACCCCAGCCAGGCGCACTCGCATCGGCAGCCAAATTTTCCCTCCTTCCCGGAACGCCTTGCTGCCCGTGGCCAGCCCCGCGGCGCCTGCCCGCCCGCCTGCCCAGGAGCCATGGGACCCCACGGCTGGGTGCATGTGTGTCAGTCCGTCTGTCTCCTCTCGCGACTTTCCAGGAAAGCTGCCGTGATTTATGAGCCGCGGACAGTGCTAGCTGAGTGCTCAGGAGGGCTTGATTACAGTTTCCCAGAGGAAGCTGTCTGTTTGGAGATGGCAAGGTGACAGGGTTTATACAGAACAGCACAATGTGTCTAAGCAAAGCTGTCAGCCAGAGACGGATGAAGTGACGGAGAAAGCCCATTACTTCATTCACACCTCAACAGGCAAACAATAAAACACTTACACACAGCAGCGGCCGCAGGGGGGAGGGGATCCCCCAGCCCCTGCAAAAAGGCAGCAAGCTGCTGTTGAGTCATTTTCTGCTCTTTGGGCTCAACACAATGGGGCAAAGGAGGGGACAGAGGGGAGAAGCAGCACGGAGGGAAGATGTTTCACCCTTTGGAGATGGGCATTTGTCCCCAAGGTGATGTGCCATGTTGTTGCATTGGACCGTAACAAACCCCTGATGTGTGCGCCCACTTGAGCAGCAGCATCATAAGGCTGAGCCTCAATGAGGGACCCATCCTGGATCATGCACAAGGCACCCAACCCAGGATGCGAGGTCTGCAGGGTAGCTGATGATCATACCTCTCAGGGCCAAGAGCTGGCATGGCCCTGAGACTGGGGACATGAAAGGAACTGTGTGCTGAGCAGGCATAGCCCGGCCTGTTGAACCAACTGGCTATTTTAGCCCCAGTTGACCTGGGAGCAATATCTGGATTTGCACAGAGGCCACCACCAGCTGTCCGTAAACTCAGAGCTCTTGCTCTCAGCACGCAGGAGCACCTCCATGGTGATCTGCTGCCACCAGCCAACCCACCTGCATGAGGGAGTTGGTTGGGGCACAGTCGGCACTTGTCAATGAAGAGCAAGTGGCGCAATAAGACTTGGCAAAATGTGTGTTTTTCTTTCATCAAATCACCTCACACAGACCTGCAGGTCACTGATCCCAGCACATGAAGAAATCCGTTACCCCGCTCCCTTAGGACAACTACTGCAACAATGAGAGGGGGCAGAAACAGCACCCCAGCCTCCCTTCCGCACCTCCTGAAGCAGCCATGGAGAGGAGAATGTGGAAATGTCTGCTGCAATTTGTGCAATAACCCATCTGGTTTGTAAGAGCACTCGGAAAAGCCTCCAGGTCCCTGAGTAACCAGAGCTGCCCCTGACTGGAGGATGTCCCACGTGGAAACGCCACAGCTCATGGTGAAACCCCAACACATCGCATGCTGGATGGGGAAATGATGTAATGCTGGTACCCCGGGATGCAACAACACCTCCTCATTATGTTGGTTTTCTGAGACATGCACTGGGCCCTGCTTGTTGCTGGATGGCACCGAGGTCTGGTGAGAAGTCAGGCAGAGCTGGGTCAACCACACAAAGCCCAGGATAGGCAGCGACCTCGTGCATGGTGAAATAACAGGACAATAAAATCAAGAGGGCTCACGCTGGGACATACTCACTGTATGTCCTTGGCTGATGTTCAAGTATCTGAAAATAATGACTCAGGATGTGATTCCTGTTAAGAAGCCTGTTTTGCTTTCACTAGCTGCGTCCCAGCTGAGCGGGTCCCTAAGAGAATGTACATCCATCTCTCCTGGGGTTCAGCGGGAGCTGAGCTCTGCTAATGCTCCTGCCTTGAACTCCTTGCCAGACTAAGCTCTCCTCAAAAGCAGAAAATTAATTACCTGGCTGGCTTATGGGCTTTTCACAGGAAAGAGAAACCTCTGATATTCTCACTGCAGTGTTGGGGATGGAAAGCACCAGCACTGAGGATTGTTTATCAGTGTTGCATGCCAACGACAAGCTCACATGCTAGAATTTTCTAGGAAGCTTTGCAATGACCTGTCAAGGACCCTTAAAGTTCAGCCTGCAAACTATGCCACTTAAAGCATAGGCTGGCAATTTTAATGACAGAGACCCTGGCCATTGTCTTGTGGTTGGAAAAGCTATCCTACACCAGTTTAACAATCCCCCCCTCCCTGTGTGGGAGAAGCTAGCCCAGGAGAAAGAGGTTTTCTTACTTTCCTTTGCTGGGAGATATTCCTAATACAATTTCTGTAGACAAGAGTGCTGAACATGCTATGGTGGGTGCTGATGATTTGACTCTGCTGGATTTTGCATTTTCCATATGTTTTTCTGCCACTCTATTGCAGCATTACTGGCTGTATATCGCATGCTTGAGCACAAAGCTGCACACTCTCCTCTACCGGGAGCTGGAGCTACATGAAAAGTTTCTCCTCTTCCACGATCTCCCTGCAGTGAGGAAATACCATAGGAGGGACCCTTCATCTCCTCAGCATTCGATCTCCTCCTCTGCACCAGCACTTTGTGGTTTCCTCCTCTTCAGTTTTCTCTGTGCTATTTATTAGCAGGACTGTCCTAGTTTGGTTTTAGTGGGCAATGTGACAACGCGCACAGGCACATGCCCTTCTCCTGTCCCATGTCTGCATGGTTGCGAGTTGCTTCTTTGCAACCTGTTCTTCTGATCTTTCTAGGGAGGAAAACTGCTCTGGGGGACGGGCCAAATTGCACCTCCCTGGCACTGCCCCAAGGAGAGGGAGATGGTTGCATGGCAGAGGTAGATGCAGGCAGGAGAAATCTGCAACTGGGGTTGTGATCTGGGAAAAGCTGGGGAAAAAACTTCTGGGAAGAGAAGGAGCAGATATACAGCCAGTCCTCAGAGATGAAGGAAAGAGAAATGTTTCCTGGGGACCTCAGGGACATTGCAGAAATCAGTGCACATGAGCAAATTGGGTCTGCCAGCCCAGCAGGCAGAGGGAGTGTTGTGTACAGGCTGTCAATCTCCCTGACCCACCACACATAGCTTAAAATGTTGCACTTTCACATAATTTCTCAGGGCAAGCTACTTAGCTTTTTAACAGTAATTAGAAGAGGTTTGAACAATTTCAGGCTCAAGTGTCTTGGTTTTTCAGCTTGCATCAGGTTTACAGTCACAGTCTGCAGCAAGCTGTCAGTGCACAGTAATAGCAAGTGCATTGCTCTGGGGTGGCACAGTATCTTTGTTTGTTAATTAGCCAAGGTTACTCATCACACTGAGCCTGGGTGCAGTGTTGAGCCAACAGAAAACACATTCCTTCCATGCTTTTTCCATTCTCTCTGATGGAGTTTTTTGGGAGAGTTTCAGATTTAAAAAAAAAAAAAAGAGAATTTAAAAAATCATAAGTTTTGGAAAAAATCCCAATCAAACTTGGCAGCAGAAAAACGATATTTCATAAAAATGGGATATTTTGAAAGAAAGCTCTTTATTTCCAAGGAAAACAGCACTTGTTCATAATAATTGTATGGGATTACTTCTGACCACATTAGATCAGGGCAGCCCTGCCTGGTGATAGGGGCCGGCACAACCACCCAGGGCGGTGCTGGCCCCACCCTCGACCACAGACAAGGCCTGATGTGCACCCACACAGGTGCTTTATTAATGAAAAATGTATTGGAAAAAGAAAAATGATCCCTCCTCCCTACCCATCCCTCCCTCTCCCTGCCAGCAGCCAGCACCTTGCACACGCCTTGACATCTACAATACTGGGGGCACTGCAGTAGCTGCTTTTCTTGCCCAGTTTCAGTAGGAAATATGGACTTTCCCAATTTACTGCTTGTTAAAACCCTGCTAATCGGCATCTTTGTCTGTGCTTTTGGAAAGCCTGGCACCCCTGACAGATGAGCTCACAGCTTGCTCTTGGATGAGTCGCCACAGTGTGACTGCCACAGACAGCTTCGTGTTTTGCAACTCCACAGCCTGAGCTGCCGAGCAGGATTGTGCAACCTGTGTACAAGACGGCATCTGTCTGGAGTTCGAGCAGCCTTCCAGCAAGGGGAGCAGACCGCATGCTCCTTCTGGGCAAGGGTGAATCACCCACCTTGCTTGGACCAGCTAAACTCAGGATGTCTTTGCCTGATATGGATGCTTTGCTGAAGTGCTTTAGAGTTCAGAGTGAGCAGGGTAATAGCTTTTAACCAGTTATTTCTCTAAATCAGTGTCATGTTCTTAAAGAGTAAGGTGCTACATGCAGAAACCCATAGTGGCTACTTTTTGCCACCTCAGAAACCCTTTACAGAAAAAACCCTTGACTGCAGACAGCATTGTTTTGCAGATGTGCAAAAATCTCCTTGGAGAGCAGCTGTTACCCAGCTCTTCTACCTGCAAAGGTTGCAGGAAAACATATGTGGGCTTTTCCTGGCCAGCAAGGTGATTTTTTTTCCACCTGCCCAGCCAGGCTAGCAGTGCTTTGTAGAGTAGCTGTGTGTGCACCCAGCAGAAAGGGGTTCCTGCACTAAGTGATGCTGTAGTTTTACAGGAAAACCAACAGCATTAGGGGAACAGATCACATCTCTGCCTTTAGCTACCATGCTGGTGGGAGCTAATCCTTTGCTGGCCGCTGTGACTTGATGTGCCCCAAAGTGTAATGTTTCTAGTGTCTCTCACTGCAGCATCTTTAAACTGTGGGCACGATGGGTGGCAATTTGCCTTATTTCATAGTTTGTGGCTAGATCCTGGCTCCCTGTTGAAGAAATAATTCTAGAGAGGGAAGGAAGAACTTTCAGACCCGAAGGGCAAAGTTGCAGCCAGGGTCAGGGCAGAAGTACAGATCACCCTGCACGATCTGAGCATACACCCTAGGAAAAAGCAATGAAGCTGCGACATGTCCCCTCCTCCGGGGCCAGCATCCCACTGTATCATCTCTTCTCTCACCTCTCAGTCACACCATGGGGGAGCTTCTGTTTATCTTGGACCTGAATATCTGGGGTGCTGCAGGAGGGGCAATATCCCTTTGGCCTCATCTGACCCCTTGACTGCACCGGGAAGCCCAGGCTGGGTATGGGATGTGCAAGCTCCATGCACTGCAGTGGAAAATAGCGTTACAAAACTCCCGGCACTGCATTTTGGTGCTGTTCCAACAGGACATTCGGATAATGGGAAACTGCAGAAATAAATCTGAGTCTTGGCTCTCCGCAGCCTGGGATCTGCCCAACTGCATCCAAGAGATGGGCTGGCCTTACAGCACCCACAGCCCGATGGGATCAGAGGCAGGGGCTATCATCTGAAGTCTTTTGCTGCTCTGCCCCACTTGCCTTCCCCAAAATAATGCCAGATTCTTGGAAGATAAAGCCCTCAAAGCTCCCTTGATCTTTTTAGTTTGGGGATTGGTTTTTTTTTTCCTTCTAAGTTCACTGTTTTCAGAGGTTTCAGCTGTTTCTTTGGATCTGAAAGTGATGAAAGAAAGGAAGCAAACACCAGGGAGCACTTCCAGCCACTCTGAAACACCAGTCTGGGTGCACACTATAATCCAGCCCCCTCAAACCATTGCTCTTCCAGCCTCAGTATCTTGCGCACACACACACTTACTACAGCTCCCCTGCCTTGGCCTGACAGTCATCCAGCTGGAGCTGAACATGGGATGAAGCTGTTCTCCTGCAGACCTTACAGCTTGCACTGATCCACCAGGCAAAACCCAATGGGAGGTCTCAGCTCTAGAAGCAGATTCAGGCACCTGCATGTCCTGTGCATGAAATGCAGGACTCAGCTCAGGTTGGGCAGCATGCTGTGATGGGACACAGTAGGAAACACCAGAGGCAGGACAGTGCTGGTGCTGTCTGTCGTCTGGTCTCAGCACTGTCTGCCAAACCATGAGGAGGTTGACCAGAGTTGGAGACAGCCTTCTGCACTTGGCCCAAGGACCAATGCTTTCTCTTTTGATCAGGAAGGGGTGCATTTCTTTGGAGCACCTCTCCAGCACAGGTTCTCACTTAGGGGTCAGAGAGTTGCTTGACCTCCATAGGCAAGGGTCTGACATCCTCAGTTTTGCTTCTGTCCAACAAGGAAGCTCCTCAGGGAGCAGTGTAAGCTGTACGTGAGGCCCTTCCTAAGACTTTCCTCTGGTGCCAGCAGCCTACAAAACCAGTCTTCCGGCTATAAGCCAAGTGCTCTAACCAGTAGACTCTCATGCAGAAACTGAGCAGCGTCACCACCACTCAATGATGGGGTAAGACAGAGTTTCTGTTTGGCCAAGCTGACCTCAGGTGAGACACAGTCAACTGCAGATGTTGAGGTGCTGGGTACCCAAACAGAGCAGATGGGGACACCCCAAACACACATCAACCTCCCCAGCCTTTTGTTGAGTCTAACCTTCATGACCACCAGACCACAAAAGGCTCCCAGAGGCAAAGAGCACCCCAGTGTGCTGGCAGTGCCCAGACAAGTGGGGTCTCTCAGAGGGCAAACAACCAACACTTGAGCAGTGTCACTCCACATCCAGAAGAGACAGTTGGGAAGTAGTTATATTTCTGAAAACCTCCTGCGTTTAGTTATTTTTGGCTAACTTAGGCCAAAGAGGTTAAATGAAGCTGCAGCCTGGCAATAAGTGCTGTACTTCCCACAAAGATGAAGCAGAAAGATGTTTTTAATCAGAAACTACAGAAGAAAGATGCTTCATGAGTAACCTAAGGCTAACAAGCCCATCCATCAAGTCTGGGAGCTAATAATGTGGCTGCAGTGGAAATCTCAGGGTGGGACTTGGGGCAGGTCCCAAATGAGTCATCTACCGTGAGACAGGATGCTGTCATGTGCTGAGCATCCAAACTGGCACAGCAAAGGTGGCCCAGTGCTGCTGGCATTGATAGGGTCAGATACAGGGGGAACAGATGTGGGCAGAAAGTGGCAGGATCTGGGAGGTCTTAGGAGGTCTCCGCAGTGCACCAGGAGGACCAGGAATTCGGCTGTATCTTTCATACTAAATTCGGCAGCTCAAGGGAATACGCTTTTAAATTTGAATTAAGTTGCATCCCAAGTCCTTGATCTGCTTGTAAAGATACCTGACAACTTACAGGAGGGGGTTGGGGAACGATGTATTTTCTTGTGGGCCGATTATATGACCTTTTCCTGGTGCATGATCTTCAGCGGGTGTGGTCAGCAGAAAAGCCAAGCTGCTGGAGATGATCGTTGGCTGCAGCTGGATGTCAGACACCTCCTATGAAACATTCCTGGAAACAAACAGAACAAAAAAGATTTGGGGAAAGCATGGGGTGTTTACCTGGGCAAACCACTGCAGAAGCACCCCATCTCCATGCAGAGCAGGCCTGGAGAACAAAGCCATTGGAAGCCAGTGTAAAACTCTCCTAACTTGTCCCTGTGCTGGGGACAAGTGCAGGATGTTTCTGGGAGCAGAAAGTGCAGGTTTTTAGGATTCATGTGTGGAGCATGATGCTGGGTTAGAAGCATCAGGGAATAGAGCTGAAAGAGGCACAAATGGCTGCTTTTTGCAACAGTGGGGCCGGGGACTCCCCAAGGAGCCAACATTCTGCCTGCGAGAATGGGATGAAGGAAGAAGCAAATAAATCCCTTTTGCTCTGGCCAGGTGGTTTCCTTTTGACAGATGATGGCTGTGGGTCAGGCAGGTCTGGTTTTACAGCCCCCCTGTGCCAGCCTGACATGCCCATAACTCTGCTCTGGCAGATTACTGAAACGATTGCTCATTCTGCAAGGAAAGCCAGAGCCTAATTACAGCGAGGCATGTAACACGATTCCGGCGTATGGAAGTGCTCTCCAGTGTTAGCTTTCCACGCACTGCCCAGGAGTGCATCTCAGTGCCCTCTTTTACATGCACATCCCAGGCAGCTTTCAGCAAGAAGAGCCATGAGGCTCGCCCAGCATCTCTCAGCCAACTGTACTGCATCCCATATCGTTTGGGACTCACATATACTTGACAGTGAGACCACTGGAGATCTGGAAATTGCTGACGACAGGGAAAACTGTCCAGGTGATGGGGGCAGGAGGACTGTGGTGGGAGGTGAGCAAGAAGGAGGTCCTCGGACACTCGCTTAGTATTGAAGTATCTCTCAGTGGCATCACAGTCTTCTCTGGTGCATCACAATGAGGGCCAAAGCAGAGCTCCTCACTCTGGACCAGGGCATGAGGAACTGGTAAAGGATCAATGATGAAAAGCAGCTGGGTTGGTGCAGATCCCGGTCTGTGAGACAAATGTTAAATGATGGGCATGCCCACAAATGATGGGCATCCAGACCTGCCACAGCCAGGCTGTCCCAGCCCAGCCACCTCCCTCCTCCTCACCTGCTGCAACTCCCAGCCAGCTCTGCTGAGCCCTTGGCCGCAGCTAGGGCTCTACCCACCTGGAGATCAAGACAGCCCATGCAGGGGGAGAGATCCTCCATGTTGGGGATCCTGGATTGTTTCTTGGGATCTGGTTGCTCCCCGTGCCAGCAACAAGATCTCCTGAGCTCCAGATGAAGGGTACGGAGAGACCCATGCCAAAAAAGGGAGGAGAGTCCCACAAAATGCCCTGGCACCATGCTCCACAGCAAATCCCCAGCTGAGCCGGGGCAGCCCCCCGCAGAATCGATGCTGAACAGGACATTAACACAGCATCCTCAGGTTGTTTCTGATCCTTCTGTCCAAGAAGAAACCATCATGGATGGTCTTCGGAGTCCTGCCCCTAACATGCACTCAGGCGCTCTGGCTCTGAAGCAGGTTGATGGCTGGAGAAAAGGGGCTTCTGTGGGAGCAGGGAGAAAACCAACACCTCCTCACTGCCTTGCTGCAGAGGAGCTGGGGGAAGCGGGGCCGGCTCGGAGGCCACAGCATCCCCGGTTGGCGGAGACAGACCTGTTCTCCGCCACCGCTCAGGAATGTGGCTCGAGGTGGAGCAGCAGGTGCTGGAAGGAGGGTTGCAACCAGTCTCACCCTCCAAGAAAAATACCAGCCCCGCTCACCGAGGGGAAGGAGCAGGAGCGGCCTCTGCACAGCCAGATTTATGGGCCCCAGCAGGCTGGAAAAAATCCAGTGAACATTTCAGCAAATCCAGCCTCCGTCAGAAGTTACAGAGTGATAGGTGTAAGTCCCCGCCAGAGCTGCAGCTGCTGCCCCTCCTGAGCCAGCCCCGGGCAGCCAGTGAAGTCACCTTCGCACCTTGGGTTGCGGGGATGGTGATGGGGTCAATACAGGCGGTGGTGAGTTCACCACAGGCACCGCTCCGCCCGGGTTTCTGCAACAGGACAAGCATGGGCAGCAGCTGGGGGTGCAACCAAGTGGATGGGGCATTTTTCAGAGGATGCATGACCTCAGCTGTGAGGAGCATGGGGCTCATTTACAGAAAAAGGGGGAGATGGGCCTATGTTGACCCCAGTATCCCGTACGGTTCCCGTCTGGGCCACCCTCTCTGGCAGGGTCCTTCAGGGGTCACTCCCTGTTTGCAACCATTTCCTATTGCCAATCAAGGGTGCCCACAAGGACCAGCTCCCTGAATCCCACAACTTGCATAGACAGCTTGCCCCTTCAGGCAGGAGATTACTGCCCCTTCCAAAGACCTCACGATGGCATATGGTCACCAAGCCTCAAACAGATGAGCAAGAGGAGGAAAAAAAAAAACAGGGAAGATTCTCTTTAAAGTTGTTAACATCTCCATTAATGTTGCCTAGTGCCAGGTCTCGGCCCTCACCATCCTGCTTGTCCTTATCTGCAGACAGCAGGCTCTTTGGGACAAGGCCAGTCGCCTTGAGTTTAGAAAGCTACACTGAGAGTGATAAAAACATCAACTTTCTGTGGCTGGGAGGGGCCACCACTTCCCATCCATCCTTTCACCGGCCCCATCCATGCCCTTCCCACCGCATCTCCACATCCCCAGAGAAACTCCCCTCCCAGTATCTCCAGGGCTTTTTGCACAACAAAACCAGCCCTGATCTTGAGATAATGCCTCTGTCCCAGCATCTGATTGGGAAACGATGGAAGGGAGACAAGCCTTGCACAGACCCAAAACTGCTGTGCACCCTTCCCACCCGTTATGCTGCAGAGGAGGTGTCCAAAATCCCCCAGATCCTCAGCAGTCTCCAATGAGGGGATGAGCAAGGACCCTCCTGCCAGATCTTCACTGTCTGAGACAGGTAATGGTCCAGCTGCCTCCTCCATCTCCACAGAAACCCGAGCACCTGTCCGGAGACACGGCTTGGTGGCAAGGAGTCCTCAGCACACAAAGCATGGAGAGGATAAATCAGCCACCCCTGTGCCTGCCATGGGGATGATTTATCAGCTGGTTGTGGAGCCCAGGGCAGTCGCCTGTTGCAGCAGGGCTCACCAGGAGAGGGGCTGAGGCAGGAGGGAGGGTGGCATGGGTCAGCCAGCATGGGATTGATGAAGGGGGGTTCTCAATGGGGAGAAGCCAGCCCCATGTCCTGGCACCCTGGGCAGCACAGTCCTGGGGCAAGGATGCAGAAGAAGGAGCAGGCACAGGAGGTGAAGCAGCCCCTTTGCTCAGTGTTGCCATGCCATGGAAGGACTCGCTTTCTCTCGCTCATCATCTCAGAATACCAGGTTTTTGCTTGTTCTTCCCACAGCCCAATTCTCCCTCCCAAAGGACACAATTTGGGGGTGACTCATGGTCCTTTAGCCGCACAGAGGAGCCAGCATCTCCCTCTAGCATCCCTGAAGCTAGGCAAGCCAAGATGCTGGGGCTGTGGTACCTTTGGGGTAGAGAGCAAGGGCAGAAGCATATGGAACTGTGCCTCACATGCTGAGCTCTGTTATGAGAGCATGAAGGAGAGGGAGGACTGTATGTCAGTTTTTCTGCATCCCCATGCCTCTCACATAGGGCCAAATCCCCTGTGTAATGCCCCAGGTTGGTACCCAGCCCCACTCCCATGCAGGACCCTGCCAGAGCCAGTCCTCAGTCCTACTGCATCCCATCCCTCCACCCTCATACCTGGAGCCGTGCAGGACTGGTGTTCGCCTGGTGTCACCCCTGGGTTCCGCAAGAGCCGTGCAGAGATGGCTGAGCCTGGAGTCACCATATCCATGGAGGCATGCTGGGCTCCCAAGCTGGCCCAGCCCCAGTTTCATCTCCCTGCTGGAGCCACAGCAACCCTCCGACCTGGAGCCCAGGGTGAGATTCAGCACGCCAGTTCAGGGGCTTTTGCAGGTTTTATAGTGCCCTTTATCTTAGCTCCAAAGCAGACTGCGCTCAGCCAGGCCAGCCCCTTTGGAAAGGGCTCCCGCTTCGGTTTCCAAGTGCATCCGTCCATTTTAGCCAAGTTTCCTAATGAAACAGAGGTCATGGGATAGCACTCTGTGTATCTCTCTCAGCCCTCTGAAAGCTTGCCCAGCTTCATGTCCAAACATCTAGTGCAGTTCTCAGCGATATGATGTTCCTGGGAGATTTTCGGGAGGAGGGTGGAGGACCTAAGACTTCACAGATGCCTGTAGGCTGCATGCAGAAGTTCAGACCTTATTTACCAGCAAAGGATCCCCATGGAGTCTGTTCCTCCAGGCACAGATAGCCGGGAAATCCAGCTCCAGTGTTTCTGCTCTTCCTAAATGGCTTGTTCTTCACTCAGGTTCCTCAAACTACCCCCACAGATAGCCCTCCTTGAGCTTCTTGCTGCAGGAGCAGCAGAGATTCAGGAGCTGCCAGGAATGGAGATGCTTGTGAAGAACAGCTTCTGTGAAGCATGGCACAGAAGTATCCTTCCTTCTGTGCAAGACCTGCTCCTGGCCTCATCGGAACCAGGAGTCAGCCCCAGCCACAGGTTTTGGAGCTGGTTCCACCTCAACTGTTCACTCTGGGCATCTCTTTCCATCCATCCCTCTGCAGCATCCCCCTGTCTGGCTCCAACTCTGTCTGTCCCTCTCCTTCTTGGAAAAAAGCACTAGATCAGGAAGTCTGAGCACTCATCTTTGCCCCATGGGCTGAAACTCCTTCTCTGCCCTGGAGCTCTCTCATGCAACCACCTCTGATCATCCCCTCCTTCCTTGTGTCCACTAGACGTGACAGAGGGACAACAGGCACAGGCAGACCCTGGCATTAACAGAGATCACTGTGGTGGATTACCATCACCAGCTTTCAGGAGTCACCCTAACAGCCAAGGTAATTCAGCCTCAGGACAACGGGCTGCCTGGTCAAGTTGGAGTTGTGTTGGTGGCAGGTAGAAATAGAGACAAGAGGGTCCCCCCATCTCAGGAAGGAGGACAATTTCTGGGTTAGGTGTTGTAGAAAAGATCAATGCTTGCCTAGGGAGGAAGACTGCTGTCTGGAGGTATGTGTGCCTGGGGTTGAGCATGAACAAATGATACAATTGTCAAAAAAACCTGGGTTTGTATATCCTGAAACTCTTCACAAACACAAGCTGAACACATGCAGTATTTTTCTCTAGGAAAAATATTTCAGAGCAACTAAGCAAGGAGGGAGAGTCGTAAAGCAGATGGGAGATTGGGCCCATCTCAATGTCTCCCTGCAGACATCTCCCCTGAGATCAGGAATCCCTGGGGGATTCCCTAAGGGGAACATGGATACCCTCGTGCTGTCCATGCCCAAGGGTCAGTGTTTAGTGGGACGTGGAGGTGAGGCGGTGACAGGACCAGTGTGGGGACTTGCACGTGACAGGGGGGCTGTCAGGCCAAGGTTGCGCATTTCAAGATCTGCACATTGTTTAAGCGAGTGAAGAAGCCAGATAAAACAGCAAGGCCTTGTTCATTTTTTTTTTTTTTTTAAATCTAATTTAAAAGCTCGTTACCTTCAGTAAAAAGGGGGTTTTGAAGTCTGTGATTTCTCCCCCTGGGCAATCTGTAATCCCTCAGCTAAGTCCTGAGCCCTTTAATTAAGACCTCAGTCATTTAAATTGTTAATGAAGATCCATTGGGGGACCATCATTCTCATTCCTGATTTCATCTTGTGCTTGTTAGAGGCTCCTGATTAAAATTCATCATCTCAGAAGATATTTATAACTCTCTAACTATCCTTAGACCTCATTAATTCATAGCCATCTGTTTGGAAAGAGGTGGAGGGACCTAAAAGGCGCCAGGATTGATCCAGAGCTGAGGTAACACCGTGTTGACTGACAGATGACAATGTTGGCCTCGGTGAGAAGAGCAGCCCCACACAGTATGTGAAGGGACACAAGGTTGCAAAGGGATGCCATGAGGGTAAGACATGAAGCCAGACTGTTCCTAGTGGGGCAAAAGGAAAGATGGCCAAGCAGCCACTGGCCAGATGTGCCAAAGAGGAGGAGACCCTCCTCTCACATCAGCGTCTTGGAGTACTTGGAGATGTTGAGCCATAGGAAGAGACCACCCCATGACTCCTTCTGTGTCCCACTGGCACATGTGGGTCCCAGCTGTCTCAACAACCCACCAGCAACATGGCCACTGTGCTCCCCAGGCTCTGGGTCATACAGCCTGGCTGCCCTGCTCCCTCCACAGCCTGCCCAACACTGAACTCCTCTCCTGAACCTCAGTGAAGCTCAACCAGCCTCATGGACCTCACCCCTGGATGGACCATGGAGTCCTTTTCCCAGCAAAACCCCCCAGGGTAAGATGGAGGAAACCCCAATGCTTCCAACCCTTCTTCTAACCCATGCCTCAGTTTGCTTTACTCTGGGCTTTGCCTCTTTCTCTCCCACCATGTTCTCCTTTGCACCACTGAAAGCTAAGCAGATCTGCCTCTCCCACTTCTCCTCCTTTGCTATCACCCACATGCTGCCCTTACCTTTTCCTCTCCCCCATCCATGCCATTTCCCATGGCTCCCTCTTTGCTATTCCTCACCATCCCACCAGTCCTAAAGTTTGCCATGACTCTGCTGATCTGCTGAACCAGTTTTTTCTCCCCGTGTTCAGTCTATATCTGGGTCAGGGACCAAGTCCAGGGATCAGAACCATCACAAGAGGTTTCTCTGGAGTCGTTTGTCCCCTGGACCCAAAAGGAACCCTTTCCTTTGGGATACCCAGTGTTTTTGCTTAGCCTTATATTCTCCTGTTTGGGGTCAGCCTTTAAATAAAAATGCCCTATGAAAATAGGAAAAGAGGTTTGTTTCAAGGTTGTCTAATGAAATACTCCAGCACTTCTGAAATGAGACATTTTGCCTTGGAAACATCTAGCTGACATCTATGCTGACACTTTCACACACATCCAAACGACTGAAACCTGAACTTACAGCTCCTTTTGGTCCTGCTGAAACCCCATTTTTGGTGAATTACAATGCATAAAAGGTTCCAGCTGGCTGCTCCCACTGCTGCCCTACAGCCCAGCTGAGTTTTGGGACAAGTCGTCCCGGGCCCCTTCCACCTTGCGTGTCACCACCAGCACTGCAACAGCAGTGTGCAGCTCACAGCGTGTTGATGATGTGTGAGGCAGAGGAGAGCCCTGCTTCCTCACATGGTGGCTGAGCCCAGCTGGCTTTATAGCAATCCCTGCATCACGAAGCAGGAAAAAATCCCTGGGTTGCTGTGGACAACGGAGAGGATGAATAAGAAGGATGATAAATGCATTTTGAATCTCTTTGCCTCTAGACAGACACATTTAAAAGTGACCTGCAAGGGACCTTCCCCTTTTGGTCCCAAATAATAGAAGCTCTGAATGGGTTTTAACACTGGGTTTATTCCCCTTCTGCTTTTTTTGTTCCTATTAGAAATTCAGGTCCTTGTGCAGGTTCCTGAATGAGTGAGTGCAATGAGGATGCAACAGGAGGGAAGAGTGAACACAAGAGAATGAAAAATGGTTTTTAAACACTTTCCAAAATGCCCAGCTTTTATCTGGCTAGAGTGGGAGAGGACGCTGTTTAATGCAGTTTGCTTTGTGCATGACAGATTTATTTAACTCCAACAATTGTCTCACAGTTCGGAGAAAGGAAGCCTTTGTTGAAGTTACAGCTCTCCGTGGCAAGCAATCTCCATGCCCTTGCTGGAGCGAGGCCACTTTGCATGGAAGAATGAACTGCTTTTTTGGGGTGGGTGACCCCAGAGCCCACTGCCTGCTGGGAGGCATGATCTGGGATGGTCCATCTTACAGCAGCTTCAAGCCTCAACTCTGCCCCTGGTAGCCAGGAGGGCGTCACAACTGCATGAGTCCAGCCCAAAGAGCAGGGGGTCTTTTAAGCAATGGAAAGACTCAGGGTCTGGGACAGAAATCACTGGCTGCTACCAACTTCTCTTGAACTTCCCAAAGGGACACACTTATGTTTGGAGTTGTCCAGGCAGCATTTGAGTGAATGATAAGTGATGAACCCATTATTTTAGTATCAGAACAAAGGGTGACCTCCCATCCACCTGGGTTGACCAGAGCTAACAACACAACCTCAACAGGTTCCCAGTGTGGGAAAGGTCTTGGCAAGCTCCATGAGGACAAAGCTGTCACTGGAGCCTGGCTGCCTGGAGCTGGGTCCCAGGGGTATTTGGAAACAGGGGTATTGCCTTGGATCCAGGACTGCTGAGCAGAGTCCCTGCACCTACAGGACTTTTCTACCTTCCCCAAGTCCACAGAAAGGCATCAGTTTCCAAGGATCAACTTCGTACATATACCAGGGAGTCCCTCAGCCTTTCCCTTTGGGCTTCTTTGCCCCACGCTAGGCAAGGGTTGATTGTTTGGAGAGATATGGAAAAGGGTTGTCAAGGATAGTACCCTCCAGCTCCTGTCTTCTGCTAGCAACAGGACTACCTGTATCACGGGGGAAGGAGCAGTCTTCTGCTAATGGGCACAGCACCATGACAGGTCTCATCCAGCCCTAGCAGAGGACAGAAATCTCACTCAGGTCAAAAAAAATGAACACCAACAACATCTTTCCACTTTTGGACACCAAAAAAAGCCAGTGAGGCAAGACGATGCTCTCCCTCGGCTCTTCCCACACAGGGCGAGATCAGCTGTGGATGAGACCCAGCCACCTACCATTGGCCATCCCACCCAGATGCCTGGGCTCTGGTGGTGCACATGTGCAGTGCAGGGTGGGTAGGGCCCCCATGCAGTCCACGGGCCCCCACGCAGCCCAGGTGTCGTGGCTGGGACCCTACGACACCTATGTGGCATGGGAGGAGACACCGCAAGTCATTGCCTCCCTCTTGTGGGCAAATTTGGGGAAGGACAAGGGGAGCACCCAGGGAGCCCTGGCTGGCACCCACAAAAACACCCCTCTTGCCCCATTTGCCTCACCAAATGGTGAACCCCCGCCGGGCACGCTGCACTCTCCAGCATCTGGGAAAACAAATGTGTAGAGCCCCAAAAGGCTCATATAGCCACAAAACCCCTCGTGGTGGGCTCATATAGCCAAATAGTGACCCCCTGATGGGCTCGCACAGTCAGATCTTGCTCTCTGCGGGTGCAGATACTGAGACTGAGCCAAATGAGAGGAGCAAAGTATGTGCGATGGTGCGGGGACCACAGTCTTGGGCCGTCTGTAACAGGCTGCCTGACTCTTGGGTTGGTGAAGATTGGGCTTCACCACAGGCAGAGCAAGATGGTCAGTGTTGGCCAGAGCACAGGAGAAGAAACCATTCTGTCCACTGTGATAACTGACCCACAGAGCATTTGGGAGCAGACAGCAGCAAAGAGCAGAGCAGCTTCTCTACAGGACCTGCTGGCTATATTCTGATATATCTGTGGTTCCCTGCCTGGAAACCTGGGTTGCTCCAAGCCCTGGGAGCTTCCAAGCCTTTGGGAGGCCTTCTGGGTCCCCACATGGAACTGGAAGGAAAAAGGGAACGGAGGTCCAAGGGAGCTATTGAAATCCCCTTCATGGGCACAGTGGGTGGCAGCATATTCCCAGCTGCTCCCAGAGACACTGAGATAGCCCCGAGGGATGCTTTAGGAGGCCTGAGGATGAAAAGAAAAAGGCTGAAAAGAAATAGCCAGGGGAACTAAGCAAGAATATGCAAACTCAGCTAAGACCTGCAAGGAAATGATAAAGGCCAGGGAAAAACAGAGAAAAATAACACTGCCAAGAGGGCTACTGGGAATAAGAAGGAATTTCACAAATTGCAGCAAAGGGAAAGAAAATACAGTGTGAGTCAGCCCATTAATAAATGAGAGAGGAACGCAAATTAATGAGAATTCAGAAGCAGCTGAGGTACTGACCTGCTTTCAGATTTTCTATTGCGTTCCCAACACAACAGGGTTTTAGGAGCCATTAACCCTTTCCTCTTTACCCTGCAGGACTGGGCATGATATTGGTCAGTTCAGGAAGGCTGGGATTTCCAAAGGAGCCTGTGGCACTGCAGTGGCCTCCTTCAAACTCCTTCATGCACTTGTGCAAAGCTTCACCAGAGCTGAATCATGAGTGTCCATGAATATCTATCTCAGCCGCCATGCTGCCACTGGCACCTTTCTCCTGCAAGCCCTCATTCACATGTGGCTGGGCTGACAGGAGAGCCTGGGGAAGGTCTTCTTTCCCACATGCCCCACACCTCTTCATTCTCCCACTCTGCTTATTTTGTCTATCAATCCTATTTGCTTTGAAGTTTTTTCCCAGCCAACTAGAGTCATGAGTTCACATGGGGGACCAGCTCCTCTTTCCACTCCATATATCAACTGCCTGGGAAGTGTGGGTCTTAGCCAGTGTAAACCAGTATACACTGGTTTTACGCTGGATACCTCCATTGTGGTCATGGGAGGGTTCTCTGATATACCAGCACCCTTTGGCCAAAAGCAGAGAGGGTCAAAGCATTTGTTGTTGATAACACAGATCGGTGGGATGTCTGCTCCATTTATCACTGTCTCTTTGGGAGGTCCCAGCACAACCTCTCTGCTGAGTGGTGGCAGATTGTTTTATGGATCAGCTCCTATTTGATGATGCATTCATTGATCTTTGCCACCATCAACGTGTGAATTTCTCATTCCAAAACTAATCTGCATCATTCCAGTATCTACCAGCACCTGCCTTAGTCTGAACTTTCCCCTTCTGCTCTCAGCAGCATTATTCACAGGGCAAGGTCCTACTCAGCCAAAGCAGCCTCTGAGTCACACTGATTTTTGTCCTTCACTTCATAGCAGCTCAAAGACCCTTCACACCAATCATCCCGCCCGGAGACACTTAATGACTTTCATATCCTGATTTTGCAAGAAGCCTATTTCCAGGCTTGTTAGAGGCAGCAGAATTAGGGAAGCCTATAGTTAAGTTGTTACGGCCTCTGACGAACTTTCACTGTCCTGGCTGCAGTTTCCCAGGCTGGATGCCTGCTTACACTGAGTAGCTTAAGAGCATTTCAATTAAACCAGCACTGCTGTCAGTCAGGGAGTGGAAACCTGGTTTTGAAAACCATTTGAGGGCACTGCAAATGATGCAAGAGTCAGAGAGACTGCCAGGGAGATGTGCCTAGACTTCCACGGGTTTTTTTTCTTCTTCCTTATCTGAGTCCTTAAACAAATGCCCGTTTGTCTTCCAAAGTACCTGGAACTTGCACTTTCAAATGCATTTTATAGGTCCCTCTCCAAACTGGGATATGGACAGGTAGACAGTCGCACACTGAGTCCCACCTTCTCTGAGGGTGCCTCTTGTCAGGTCCATCTCTACAAGCACTTGACCTGCTGTTGGGATTAGCTGCCCCTGGTGGAAGCCCTTCTCCCGAGTCTGAGCTCTGAGTAATGACCAAATGTGAAGGAACATGATCCAGGCCTGGATATAAATGGGCAGAGAGGTATAGGATGGGGACACTAGACTGAGTCCTCCTCCACTCTGCACTCAGCCTTTCTAGCCCAAAGCACTCAGGAGGGTGTTATACCAACTTCTCCCCAAGGTTTGGCTGTCCTGGATGTCCCACCTCAGCTCCCCATCACCTCAGCATGGAAGATCTTCTTGTGCTGTGGACATGACAGCTCCCAGGACTACTGTTCTGTTTGCCTCCTTTTCCTCCTCATTGAGTTTCCACCTAGGCTTCATGCAGATATGTCTGTGGTGGTGCTGGTGGGGCAATGGATGCAAATATCTGGTCTGCGGGTGTTAAGATGCCTCCTTGGTGCCAAACTGGCTGAATTTGGGAGTCTCGCTGCAGGGGCTGGCTTTTTAGTTCAAGTAATTCAAGCATTTATCTCAGATGAGCACAGTGAATGTGAGCATCTCCCTGCCTCTGTGTGTATATGTTTGTGTGTGTACATATATGTCTGTGCATGTCTGTCTGTGTAATGTATTCCTTAAGAGAGGTTTCAACCTCTCTTACCTCTAAGCACAATCCAGCAGCAGAGCACATTGTTCAGAGAGGCTGTGCAATCTCCATCCTTGAAGGATTTCAAGAGCAGATTGGATAAAGCTCTGACTAAGCTGACCTAATCTCATAGGTGATACTGCTTTGAGCAAGACATTGAACCAGAGACCTCCTGAAGGCCTTTCTGACCTGAACTATCCTGTGGTCCTGTGCATACAGGAATTGCACATAGCATACAGGATTGCATATAGCAATCAGCCTAACAAACGATATGGTTTATTTCTACAAACTTTGCCTTGCTTTTACCCTTAGAGCATGACAACACCAGCAACAATTGCACTCCCTTGTACTCATCATGTATTTGTGCAAGGTCAAAGGGTCTGTGTGCAGCCATGCAGCCAAGTTGCCATGAGTGTCAGATGGAGCTTGTCTGGGCTGTGCGCTTGTATCCCGTATTTTTAACCTGACCTCCACTTGACCTTAATGTCTGCAGCTACAACTGGAGCCTTCGAGCCAAAAGCCTCCCAGAAGCAGTGGTGGGGTTCCAGTAAGACACTCCGAATTGTTTCCAAACAGCTATTATAACATGCACTGTCAGTTCAGAGCCAGTGAGCATCCCTGTCCTGGTGTCAGGCCAAGACACAGAGCATGAGGTGCAGAACATGAATGCAGAGCCTCTGAGAAGCCAGAGGACCTGCTTGGTCCCATTTGGTTCCTTTGGGGTTTGCATTGCACCAGGGAACCTGTCCATCCAGCCCTTCTCCTTGTGCATTTCACAATTTACCCAAATTAAAATTTCCCTGCCCTCCCCAAGAGCGCACTTGGCCCTCACTCCTGTAAAGCCTGTTAGAAAGGTGCCCCAGAGGTGGCTTTTTAAGGAACAAGACCCAGAAACAGAGTTAAGCTACAGAGCAGATGATAGCTTTTCCTTCACTCACATCACCTCCCACCCCAACCATAGCCAAGCTAGGCACAGAGCACAGTTAGACTTCGAAATAGCATGGAATTGGCTTAAGCCGCTTGCAATCTTGTTTAAATATTACATTTGTTAATTTAGTTTATAGGCCTTCTGCTTTCGGGGTGCTTAAGCTGCTTTCAAAACAGTCTGTCAACTTTTTTCCTCTGCAACTGGGAGGATTAGAAAAGGATTTTTATTTGAAATGAAAGCCAAGAGTTGTAGTTATTCACAAGACTCCAGCATCTCAGGTTATTAGGGAAACAACTACTGGCTGAAATCGTGTGCATTGGCAGCACCTCAGCACACACCAACACCCACGTGTGCTCATGCTCAGGGGTTTGTGTGAGTTCCCAGCTGTATTCTGGCACCTATAGGATTGCCAGTCACAGATGTGAAACAATTCAACCATCTTTAAAACATCAGGCTCCAGAAATCATGAGACTGGCTTAAAAATTATGATTCTTTAATAGATGCTTTTTATTTGTCTCCAGCAGCCAGAGCTTTAAGGAAAATGCTAATTTTAGAGAGACTTGCAATACTATCACCCAGGTTGGCAACATTACACCTGATAGAGCTAGGAGTGCAGCCACAGCTTCATTCTTGGGTTTTAATGCTTTTCAGAGCTTCCAGAATATTTCACTTCTTGGATGAAAACTTTCCACTTTTGTCATATTTCCATCTGCTGTTGTTGATGTTTCTCCTTAATGTTAATGCAAAATAGCTCTGGATGAAACTAATTTTCTCTCATTTTCTCCCATTCTTCTCATTTTCTCCCATTTTCTCCCACTAAGCAGTGCAATGCAGTTGTCCAACCTGGTTCCACACCCATCTAGCCACCCGTGGTGGACAGGACCCGTCAGCCCAAGGATATCTCAATGTGGGCAGAGATGCTCAGCAGAGGCAGCACATGTCTTGCTCTTCCATTCTCTGAAATCACACCAGCATGATCAGGGCACGTGGGGAATAAATGTAAAACTGCAGCTGAACACCCAGCCCTGCACAAATGTACCCAGGAGGCAGGATGTAACTGAGACCTGGCTCTGCCTCCTCCGCTCCTGCACTGTCACAGGTGGGTCTCACAGCAAGGTCTGGTGTTAAGGCAGTGTTTCCTATTATAAAACACTGTTTTCAGTTACTTACATTTCACCAGACTTTAACCACCGGGCTATTTTCCATCTCAGCCAGCTACAGAGCTGCCTGCCTTTATAGTCACTGGAGAGAAATAGGGGCTTCTAGGGAAAAAATCACATCATCCTGAGGCAAGCATTGCAGGTAGGACAAAGTTTCTTGGCATTAACTGCCGTTGTAGAAAGTGCCTACACAACTGTCTCTCCCCTAGATATCTGGTGTCTACAGATTATTCAATTAATCCCACCCTCAGGTACTGTTTTGGGCTGGATTGTCTGCAGGGGAAACCTAAGCTAGAAGGGCTGGGCCAAGGAGAAATAGTGTTTGGTCTTTGCTTAAAGAATTTTTCTGTGTGTATGTGAGTGCCTGTATCCCGATGTTGTCACAACTTTTGCCAAGTTATGAGCATCATAAAGATTTCAGTTCACACATAACTAGAGAAGACCAAAGGAACTGATCTTGCCAAAGATCCTGCCCATTCTTCTTCTACAGTTCATGGTGATGGGATCTTAGCTAGTGAGGGGCATCAGAGCATTTCCAACCACAAGCACTACACATCCAAGGGTAATAGACACAATACTCAAGAAGAACTCTTCCCAGATTTATGCAAGATGCTCCACTTGCTCCGCATAGTCCAGCAATGGAGCAGTAGGTGGGAGAAGCTGATAGAAATGGACCAGAAATAAAAAAGCAATGTGAGGTAAGGTTCAAATTAATATAGTTGACACAGCATGGTGATAAAGGCCCATGCCCTCAGCACTGGGGTTTGGGATGGGCCAGAAAAGCAGGTGAAGTAGCAAAGGATTGGAGGCAAAGGGGACTACAAAAAGGCGAGGTGTCCACTACAAAAAGGCGAGGTGTTCAGCAGCAAGGCCTGCAGGTCTTCCTGGCTGATGATGGCAGGCATCCAGTAGCTGTGCCAGGGTTTGACAGAGGACTGAAGTCCTAGTTAAAGCCTAGTCCAGCTAGATCAGGTCTTAAATCTCCCTCCATGCCAGATGAGAGGGTAGGTACATGGCACATTTCTCTTTCCATCTCATCCTCTGGTGAGGGAAGGAGAAAAGGTAGAATGGAAGAAAGGAGAGACAGGTGGTGAACAGCACAGTCTAAGCCCTGTCAACTCCAGCTGTGAAATTTCCAAGAGACAAGACTTGCTCTCCGTGTGCACCCAGAACCAACACTCAGCACCAGCAAGACCCACAATTTCCTCGCAGGTGAAATGCCACAGCATCAAAGGAAACACCCGGCTGAAGCCAACTGGAGGACACAGTCCCTGACACCTGAGGTAGGTGTTTGTGAGTATGGCTGTGCTGGAACAGAAGAGCTCAGCACTTTGCTAGATGGAGTCTAAAGCCACCCCAAGCTCTCCAGCTATCCTAACATCTCTGATCTCTCTCTAGATTTGGATGCCAGGGCTAGCACTGAGATCTACCAGGTGGAGAAGAAGGGAAATAATGGCCAGGACCAGAAGAAATTACTTGGGGAAATGCCTGAAGCCACAACAAGCACCGCTCTGTGCTTCTTTCAGCCATCAGGTGCAGAAAAGGGAACAGTAACAGTGACAGAAGACTAGGTCTCCCAGCACCCTAGCACTGAATGGAAGGGAAACACCAGGAGACATAGCCGCTACCCTAGAGGAGACTGTGAAGAAATGGGACCGGTCAGTTCAAGCCCCAGCTTTCACCAAAAACATCACCCTTTCAGCCAGGTTGGGTTGCTTAGGTACAATCACCATAAGCTAAAAACAAATGCAGATGTCTGAAATAAGCACATCCCCCCACCCGTGGGTAAGGTGCTGGCAATGTTAATCTCCCAGTAGCCTGGTCTGAAGGTTGGTCAGTGATGGAAAAGGAGTGACAAGGCTTCTTGAGGTCGGGGGGTGCAGAGGGCTGGGTTTGGGGGTTGGGAAGGTACCTGCAGAGAGTTCTGTACTTCGGACCAGTGCGGCTAGATGGCACTGTGTACTCTTCCAGGAGTGGCACGGTCAAGCACAGCCTTCATGCCCAAGAATTTAATATCCCGAGTGTTTTCGGTCACTGTTGAACCTCTCCTCTGAGTGACGGCTTATCTGAGGGATGGCGTGGGCTGTTGGGAGTTTTGTCACGGCCAGGGCACAGGCGACCTTCTCGGGGAGGAAAACTCTGGCAGAATTTTCTGTTTCAGGATTGTCTTAGCAAAGGCGAGTGTGCATTTAAAGCAAGAAAAAAATGCCATTCCCAGCCACCTGCAGAGACAGGACCTGAGGAGTCAGGCTAGGAGTGGACTCATACCATTGCATCTGTGGAAAAGGCCCATGTTCATGTCCTGTTTATCCAAGGAAGATGAATGAGGGACCCCCAAGGGTCCCTACACAATGGAGTACTGGGACAGGGTGTCCCTATACTGTTATGTCAGTACTGGTGTGGGAGATGGGGACCTGGATTTGGGGCTGTCAAACTCTGAGAGACTCATCTCAGCTTCTTCTGTCCAGTAGCAAAGCTGGACACGCACCAGCTCTGCCTGGTAGAGAGCCTGCAAGGAGCCCACAAGGATCTTCTGCAACCCTGGAAGACATTTGGTCACCCAGTCAATGGGCAGAGATTGGAAAGAGAGGGAAAGGGCATTAGATGTGAATGGAGGAGTGGGTGAGCAGGGTCAGGCAGCAGACAGGAGGACCGTGAAGCCCTGCCACTGCTTTTTAGTGACTCAAGATTTATCTGGGGGTTCAATCTGAGATGAAAACCCAGAAGCAGCCTTAGCAAAAGGCAGAGCGGTCTGTCCCCTTACTCCCCTTTTCCCCCAGCTGGTGGACTCAAGCTGGAAGGCTGAAAGACCCCACCATGCTGTGGCCCACCAGCTGGGAGCCCGCCGTCCCTTGCCCAGCGGTCTGCATGGGAGTGGGGAGAGTTTAACATCTCGGGAGCCTGGCTCCCATGTTCTCCTCTTGCTACCAGCTGGCCAGGCGGGCTGCCAAGAGTATGCTGGCAGGAAACTGGGCAGTTTTCCATCAGGATTTCATCTGCAGCGACGGATATCTGGGGAATATTTCCATCCTGATGAATCAGCAGTCTCTGGTGGGAGATGGGCTGCCTGCTGGAGGGGTTAATGTCCAGCGCTCAGGAAAGGTGCGAGTCCCCACATCAGGCAGGTGTCAGCTAATCCACACACACCCCCCAAATCCATCCCCCACCGGAGGCCTCTCCCTAATCTGTTACAGTCCGCGTTTGCCCTGGGGCCACGGATCTGATATCTCTTCCAAGTGTGGTGTCAGTATTAACTATTATAATTCTGGATATTCTTGTTAGCCATGCAAATGTCCAGCCCGGGCTGGAATCTCACTTAACTTTTCAGCTTCAGCAACATCCTGTGGCAAATTGCTCTGTGTGGAGACACTCCTGTTTATCATCCCTGACTGTTCATCCCTGCCACCTGTTCATCTCTCTGTGTTCCTGTGTTATCCCGCAGGCAGAACAGACCCTCTCCACTGCCCTCCCTTGCCCCACTCCCTATTTAACACCACGAAATTTTGGCCCTGGCCCTTTATTGCAAAAATCTGTGGGGTTTTGGTGGGCTGGGGAAAGTGCAGTGGGGTGTTGATTCCCTTCCCAACTTGCCCTGGCAAGACAGCTCCACTGTTCGCAATGCATCTGCTTGTGGCAGAGTCCACCGGAGTCCATGAGAAGCGCGTGCATTAAGAAGATCCATCCCATGTGAATAATGACCGCTTGCCAAGCCCCTTGCAGTCAGTGCAGCGCTGGGGTCAAAAGCACCCATGCAATAGGATGGCAAAAGGTAAACAGTTACCAAAATTTGCTAGGACCAGGGTAAGAGGTGGCTTTCTGCTCCTACTGCGCGTGAGGCTCCTATTTATCACATTGGAAGCAGGTGTAGAGCTCAAATGGAGACCAAATGGCAGTGGGACAGAAAAATGTTAACAAGACAAAAATCAGCAAGTGCTGCACTGAGCTCTGTAGTGTGATTAATAAAACAAACACTTGAAAAAAAATCTCTGTTTCAACACATGGCCAGAAATGCAGAGTGTCGTGCTATCGGGGCTATTCTGCCCTCTGAATACCCGCCTCTCTGTTTGGGTTCACGCTAAAATACTCTAATGTGCTTTCAATTTTTATTTTTTTTTAATTTTTATTTTATTTTTACAAATGCTCAAACTTTCCTGCCACAAATTATTCTTGGCCTGGTTACAAGTAGAACGACTGTGTATAGCCATTTCTTTAAAAAAAAAAAAAAAAAAAAAGAATAGAAAGAAAAATAGTTTATGAGATATTTTTGTTGAATGTTTTTTTTCTATCCTAACATGCGGTCAAAGTTCAGGAGTTCTCACCTTTTTCCACCTAAAAGCCCCTCTTGAGCTGAAGCTCAGCCTCCAGCAGCTTTGACATGATCTCACCTTTACAGACCCTGCACTTGGAAAGCATATTACTACAAATAAAGCCTGGGACCATCTCCCTCTGTGGCCTCCTGTTTCACCCCAAAAAAGCTGTCTAGGACTCTTGTAAGGTCAGGCTGGCATTGACAGCCCCAGCCATGAAAAATTGTAACTCAAGGCTCTGCATAATTATGACTTTGGCATAAAAACCATGATTACACCAGTAATAAACAAGTAAATCTTATTTGCCTTTTGCTCCCAGGTGCTCTCAGGTTGTGGTTTTGAACCATGAAGGCTAGAAACTTCTTGGGGGACAGGCAATGAAAGCAAATTTTCATGCAAGCACACAACGCCGCTAAGCTGAGAATTCAAGGAAAACAATGAGCACCATCAAAACTCATAAAGAGCCTTGATGCAAGAATTGGCACCTCCGGCAGCCCAGCACAAATATCCCCACATCATGGAAGTTCATGGGCAGTTTTAGGATAATTAACCCCCAAGCACATTAAGTCCAAGCAAAACTAATTACTTTCACGGAACAAAAAAGATTGTTTTACAGGCGATGTTGTTCTTTGGCCTGTCTCTTCTGGAAAATGGCACCAGCTAAATGAAATCAATTTTATTAACTGACAGTGCTGTGAGAGGATTTACAGAAAAGGACTGTTTGATGGTCTTTTAATTACAGACCTGATGTCCCTTACCAGAGCTGACAAGTTGCACATGCTGGACAAGAGACAAGATTGTCTCTGAGCTGGAGACCTTTTCACAGCCTGGTAGAGATTCAGGTCAGAAAGGTTTTATTCTGCACTTCTTCCTCTAGAGAGTCCTAAATCAAGCTTTTAGCAAGGTCTATAGGACTCGCTTAATGGCACAAACCTTGCGATATCTCACCCAGACAGGTGGTTTTCATCCTGTTAGAAGTCATCATGTCGGGCTGCCTTGGAGAAAAGTGAGGCAGACCTCAGTCCACACTGCTTGTTTGCAGTCCAGCCTTCCCAACATCCCTCAGTGCTGCTCTGGCACCCATCATCCCCCACCGCACTGAAAGGGAATGAGCAATGGATATAGCCTGTAGCAGCCCATGGTCTTGAGGTGGGGTGTCCCAGAAGCCCTGCCGCCTGGTCCTGCAGGGACACATTGTCTCCCTGGCCCCGGAGATGGGGAGGTCTCGCCTTGCTGGAGATTGTTTGGGTAAATCATGATGGATCATGCCCCGATGTCGAGAGTTGAGGTGCAGCGGGAGGCTGAGAAACTTAACGTTGTAAATGTTTTAAAGCAAAGGGAACATCAAAAGATCTCCAGGAAACGGCAAACACCCAGAGTTCACCGATCTCTGAAACAGATCCCCTCCTCCCATCTCCATGTCTGGATAAGAGAGACTCCCAAGACAAAGGGCGATCAAGATCAGAGAAGATGGTAAGCTATAAATCAGCCACCTCTCTCTTTTCACCTCACTCCCTCTGCCCTCCAGGCTCAGGAAACCCCTGGAGCCACAAGACACAAATTCAAACAGCCAGATGACTCCTCCCGTATCCTCCTCGAGGGACTTGCCCCAGCGCAGCCCCCAAGCCTTCCTCCAAATGCTGCCCAGCTCACAGAGGTGCTGGGTGGGAAGCACGAGCCATTCTCTCCAGAGCTGCAGATTTTATCTGACGTGCCAGATTTAGTCTTTTCCAGAAAAGTCAAATCAGCCTTAAAATCCTCAGACTTGTTGTCTACCACTGGAACAATATTTTTCTATAAATCTATGAATACAAGGCTAGGAGGTTTCGACCCCAGTGGAGCTCAGTCCTGCACACCTACCAAGCAGGCATTGGACCTGGGCAGGCACACATCTTTCAGGAGCATTTACCACACAGCACATCAGAAGCTGCTCTCTGGCATGGGGCAGCCACCTTTCCTCCTGGTGGCCAGGCAGGCAGGGGTGAGCTAGCCCTGGGTTTTAATGCTGAAATGCATTTCTCGAGTGGGTGGATTTGGGGTAGGCATTCCTGATGGTGGACATGCTTCTTGGTGGTGTTGATGCCAAGCTGAGCTCCTTCCCCTCTCTATGGAGAGCCTCTTCCACCTCTGAGCATCCCACTGCAATGTGGGGTGCAGTACAGAGATGGGTGAGGAGAAGACGTCTGGAATAAGACAGAAGTGTCGGGCAGGATTTGCCCTTCAGAAGGGCCCACGGTGAAGCAGCAATGCAGGGAGTGCAGCATGTCTGGTGTAAGGGGATATGGTCCTTGGTGGGTGCTGGCTCCAGTTCAGGGGGATGTTTTATGAGCACACATGCATTAGTGCAGTTGCCAGGTTACTGGGCAGACAAACTATGATCAGCCTTTCTGGGCAAGATCTCATGCCCACGAGGCTATGGGTCAGGAGCAGAGGTGCTGGCAGCCCCAGTCTGTATGTCAAGTTTCAAGGGGTTTTAGTACAGCCTCAAGACACAGAGCAGGAGCCCAAAGGCAAAAAGAGGAAGACAAGGAAAGAATGGATGCTGGGGAGTGACACTGAGTAGCACCCCCGTTAGTGCCGTGTCTGGGGTACCTCTGACCTGAGCAGACTGACCCTCCCCAGCTTCATCACCTATCCAGCACCTCCTATGGCAAAGACAAGCTTCCATGAGGAGGGAAGGAACGCATCTCCTTTTCAGCATTTGCATGTTGCATGCATCAGCTTTCACATTCACCAGCCTCTTCTCCTTGCTTGTCCTCATCCAGAGGAAAGCAGAAGCTTTGCCATGCTCCATCTCCCCACTTCCAGGCAGCACAGGTGGCTCCTGACTCAGACCCTCTTAGCTTTCTGACTCAGAGAGTCCTACCTTCTTGGGTAGGGTCTGGACTTTGTGATCACCCTTACCTAACTAAATAGGCTGGGCCAGGCTCCCAGGTTCCACTGGGGAGATCTAGCTAAGTCCCATTAACTCCCTCCTTCTTTGATCACCTGCATTTAATTGCAGGAGAAGCAATAGCCAGACTGCTGGGGTGTGCGAGTCCCCAGAGCTTGCCTGCAGCACATTCTCATTGGAGGATTTGGGAAGCAACATGAACCCCTGTGCTCCCAGCAGGCCACATTGTGCATTTGGGGGTTCCCCTTCTGATGCTGAGGTCTGCACTCATAAAGGAAATAATGTGCAAGATGGGCTTAGAGCGCTTTTAGGGCAAGCCAGGTCTTTCTGCTAACTGTGCAGTTGTCCCAGTGAGTTGTATGGGGCTGTCCATATCTCTGCAAAGGGTCGTGGTGGGTAGGAGGGATTTCTGTTTCTTTCTTTACAGAACCCCCAACCATGACCGCAGGAATCTTTCAGCAGTGCTCCAAGATCCCCTCCCACATGGAGAGGTGGATTAGATACCAGTGGGAGCAACACAGACCACAGTGAGATCCAGTGCCCAGGAACAGCCAGGCTCCACACATCTCCCAGTGCCTTTCGCAAGGCTTGAGTCACCAGGGGAAATTCAGGCAAAGTCCAAGCAGGCAGTTGATTGCCTAAAAGGCAAGCAAGGAGCTTACATCTAGGACAGCTTTCAAGAGAATGCTATCAAACCTGCATAGCCACCCAAGACATTGACTTAAGATTTCTGGCAAGTCTTTCTTCCAATGTTTAACACCTGCTTGGTGTCCCTCAATCTGTGAGGCTCTCTGAGCACCTCCTTCTTCCCAAAGGCTGACAGCAACCCAGAAAGGGAGTGCCTCTGATTTACCATCTGCAGGTCCAGCCTGAAACAGTCAGCCTCCAGCTCAGCATGGTGGTTGGGCTGCATGATGGGCGTTCCAAACCCTATGTGGCCAAAAGGTGGGAAACTCAGACCCAGTCTTCACCATCCTTTACCAGTTCCTCTCCCAAGAGTGCCCAAGCTCAGAGGACATCTGAGGTGCAGGTTGGGAAGAAGGAGTCTCCTCATCCTGCCGAAGCTGGGCTGTGACACTGGCAGGAATGTAGTTCACATCGTCCAGTGGAAAAACACGATAGCCTTGTGGTTACAGCCTTCAGCTATGAGGAAGGAGTTGGGGCTCTGCTGCCTGGCCTGTCCTTTGCAAACCGGAGAACTCTTAAAGCTTTGCTGTAAACCAAAGCTTCATTGCATGGGAAGAGCCAGGAGACTCCAAGGGGCACCTCTACCACTAAAGACAGCTCCTTGGGAATGGGGTGGCCATGCGATGGGCTCCCCATGCAGCAGCTAGGTGATGTTGGATTGAACCCTGGCAACAGGCACCCACATAAAGTCAGCTTGGGGAAGGTCACAGCAGGTGTAAAGGCTAAAGGCATGACCAAAGGGCCTGTATGAGCCCCTTTGCTTGGAAGAGTCTGGGGGCTTCCCCTGATGTTGGGAAGGCTTGGGGGGGTGTGCATCCCCCTCCACCCCTTGGGGAAGGCCCAGCACTGGGAGGCAAATGTGGGAGAGGGAGCCCTTGACTGCAAGATAGGGGTGACTGCTGTACCCCCACGGTGAGGACCAGCTCTGGACCCTACTAGAGCATGCCCAGGGCAAATGGAACAAGTCCCTGAGGTAGGATTTTTCTCAACAATGTCCATGGTGTAAGCACCCCCATGAGAATGGGAAAGGAGCAAAGGGCATTGCTGTGGCTCTTCCTTGGCTACCCCATCTCTGGGGATAGATTGACCAGAGAGCACAGAGGGAGATGGGGGAGAGGGAGGTGTTGGGGAAAAAGGTGTGGGATGAGTTGCATTTGAAAGGACCATGGTGGCTCCCATGGTCTGCTGAACTGGAGTAGGAGCAAGCAGTGTCAGGATTTGGGGCAGGGAGGGCAGTAGCAGGGCTTAAGCCCTGCAAGGAGGCTGGAGGGGATCCAAACTCATGCTGGGGTGGGCTAGTGGGGAAAGGTTTGGGGTAGGCAGGGAAAAGCTGTGGGCAGAGGACATTACATGTGATGGAGAGATTTTGTGGGGGGATACATAGGGCACAAGGGTGTCCAGGGTCAAGAGACAGCCGCAGGGTCCCTAAAGCACAGGGGGAAGCAGAGGAGTTTTGGGACCAGGTGGCCCCCATGGCGGGCAAGAGAGAGGGTACTCGGGGCTGTGCAGCAGAGAGGGTGCACAGAGGCAGCCAGGGCAGGGGGGCAAAGCCCCCAGCCAGGCAGGCGTGGGGCTGGCAGACCCCCTGCGCACCCGGCTCCTTGGTGGAGGGGGGCTGGCTCGGAGGTGTTTCCCGGGCACCAAGCCACCAGGGTCTCCCCTGGGGGCTGTAACTCCAGCTCGGCCCCCATCCCGCTGTCAGGCCCTGCGCCCAGAGCTTGTTATTGCAGGTGCAGGGCAGCCCCCCCCCACCGCTAGCCTGTCCCTGTCCCCTTCACTGCGCCCTCTCCCTCCCCCATGCCAGCCACCCCTGCAAGAAGCAGTTTGGGGTGCCTCAGCCATGCCCACATCCTGTCCTGCTCGGTCCCCCACTCCTGCCCCCCTGCAAGCTGTTTCCCCACCCCAGGCAGTTTCTGTCTCCCCATCTAGCACTTGTGCCCACCACCCCAAGTCCATCATGCAAAGCTGCAGCATGGGCAGGTCTCCACCGCACAGGGCCACCAGCAAAATCTCAGGTGGCTTCAGCCACCAGGGTTCACCACTGGCACCCTGATGTCCTCCCACAGTGATCCACAGGGTGGGAGGAATTACCCTTCCCCTCCCCACCATGTCCACTCCTGCCTGCTTTCCCCCCACTCCCTCCATCTCCCCAGGGTCTGCAGCCCTGCCTTCTCCAGTGGCCACTCAGCACCCTCTCCATCTATCCCAGCCTCCCCAGGCTCCCTGCGCTGCATTTGGCTGCTGCTTGGCACACTCATCCCAGGTCCCAGACCCTCTGAGGTGCAGCCAAAGTGGCTCCAAATCTGGGCGCCCTCCGGCCACCTTCCACCTTGCAGCATCACCCCAGGCCCATGGGGACCCCGGGGGGCTGCCCTGGGCCTCTGAAACACCTCTGCCAGCAATGTCGGACCTGCAGGCCTCGGCACTGGGCACTGCAGCTGCATGTGGCGCAGGCGGGGAGCTTGTGATTTTATTCCCTTTGGAGCAGAGCCAGGCATCGAGCTGAACACCCCCTCCTGTTAAAAACAGCTCTTTTTGACATCTTTAATGACCTCAGCTTGGGGAGTCAGCAGCTACGGAGAGCAGAGTGCCACTGGCCGGCACTCAGCATCTCAGCTGAGCAGCGCCTGATCCTCCCTGGGCTCTCTCAGCCCCTCTTCCAGCTCGTCTCTGCTGAGTTTTGCTCGTGAGGATAACCAGGGACTGCTTTCGTGCATCAGTGCCACATCTTATCACACACCAAATGTTTGCAAAGCCCTCTACCCTGTGTCCTGCTTCTCCCAGGGCTGGAGCTCAGTTCCTCCCCTTCACCTTTCTCCTTGGCTGTCTGCACAGCTCCCTTCTCTCTGCTTTGCGGGGGACAGGGGAGTGCAGGCATGGAGGCAATTACAGGCAAAGCCTGGTAAAGACCTGCGTTCTCATGCCCTGGCCTTGGCCTTGCCTAAACACCTTGAAGCATTCCAGCACTGAGCTCGAAAGGACAAATAGTCCCACGGTGCGTTAAAGGCTTGCAAGCCTGAGTCTCTTCTGTGCTGCGCTGGCAGCTCCTAAGAGTCCTTGCAGGTATTTTAAGCACAGAACTCCAAATGTTTTAAATACAGGAACAGCCATGAGCAGTTTCAAAATAAATAGGGTAAATTAGAAAAAGCCCCTGCCTCAGAAGAAACAAGGGCAGCAATGGTCTGCATCTGCTGGCAAGCAGCAGGACCCCTGCCCATGCATGGGGGGGTCCCACCACAGCTTTGAAATAAGGTGACGCTCTGGACGTGTCGGGCAAGAGCAGAATGACTCAGAGAGGTTTATGAAGTAGGAAGTTCATAAAGCCCCTAGCAGGGCTTGGTGTCCAGATCCCCTTCAGCTCCGTGGTGAGGAATGGGGTGAAAGCTGATGAACAAACACATGGTGCAGGAGTGGTGGAAGGTGCTGAATGGGCTGCAGAAAGCTGGGGAAGGCAGAAATGTTCGTGTTTGAATTAATGCACTGGTGTGCAAATGCTGGAGGCTGGGGATGCAGAAAGCTGAGAAAGAAAAGAGTCATGGTGATCAGGGCCATCTTCTCCAGCCAGTCCCCCCGGACACCTACACAGTGCACTCCATGCTGTGAGGCTTGCCCTGTGCCACAGGGCTGGGGGGTCATCTTCATGGGCAGAGCTCCCCTCCATTGCCTTCCAGCACCCCCTACAAGCTCACAGAGACATTGGGGTGATGTTGGCTGCTAGTGCCACCTTCCTGCTCCTCGCAGGGTCCTGTGCCAGCTCTGAGGTATCTGCAAGCTGCCTATTGCCAGACGGGAGATGCCCTTCCATACTTGAGAAAGCCCCATCTCTTCCCAGCCTGCTAGGGGCTCTGGGATAGGTAGCTCCAGCTTGCGGCACCCACTCCAGGTGGTGGTGGCAACTTGTCCCACTGCACTTAGATCTCTTTGGATCACTGTGCCTACCCCAAAGGCAGTGGGTCTTGAAGGCTCCCTTCTCCTGTCCCAACCTCAATCATCTCCAGAGGACCTGCAGCTTACTTGTAGGTGTCCTTCTGTGATGGATGGGATCTGTTGTGCTTATTTGCCCTCATGTTCCTTAAAAAAGGGAAAGACAAGAGCAGATAAGCCCCTCTAAGGGAGGAGAGATTGGTCCTCCCATGGGAGGACATGGGACACTGAGCTTAGGGGAATGAGGCAGAGTTGAAGAGTGGAGAAAGATGTGTTTGGGACCATAATATCTCCAGGAAAGTAGACTATGGCCTAGCAAAGGCTGTGAAAATGCTAAGAAAAGCAGGGAACAGACTGACAGCCTAGTCTTAGAGGTGACAACAGAGCAAGACTTCTTAGGGACACAGAGAGGTGTTGCCACAAAGTCACTGAGTACTAAAGGAAGGACAGAGAGGGTAAGGAGAGGTGGGTCTACAGATCTCCTTTTTTGGTTCTTATCTTTCTTAAACTTAATGTTCTGTATTTTCTTTCTTTACCTCTTCTAAAAATACTTTGTGCTGGAGTTGGAAGACCTAGAGAAGGCCTGGTTTGATAGGAGAGGTCTGGTCAGCATATGGTCCCATCTCTGCAAAGTACTGCTGGTCTCCTGCTTTCTGGAGCTGTTGAAATAACACTCCCAGAACCCCATGAGGCTTATCTCTCCAACCCCTCTTTCACCTTTTACCACTCGATTCATGCCTGGGCAGAGATGTAGGAGAAAGAGTATTTGAGTGTCATCTGAACCTCTTGGTCAAGGCCCAAAATGGAGCACTGACCTTTCGTACGTGAGCTCTGTGAAAAAGCCCCGTGAGCATTTCACAGTGCTCCTGAGATGCTCCACCAGAACTGCTGCATAGCATGGCCTACCATTAACCAGCTCATGGCCAGAGGCAGAAGGTGCCTCAATTTATTGGCCAGAAGTAGTGCAATAGCTGCTTGGTATTGTCATGGTGCAATGTCCCAGCACCTGTGCTTGGTGAACCTGGACACTGTCCCTGCAGTCAGCTGAGAGTCTGGGGATCGAGCCATTCAACCTCACCTCTGGTTTTTCATCTTTAGGTGCCCATCCCTCCTGGCTTTGGGCCCAGGCTGCAGGTGGCTCAGAACATGGCTTCTGTTACTCATGATGGTTCAGGAGTTTCTCTCTTCTCTCCACCAACAGCTTGCCCTGAGCTCCTTGGCCTTCCTGCAGCGCTGTGGTCCCAACTTCTTCCCAGCTCTCCAGTATGAACTCAGACCCCCTTCCCCATGAGGACTTGGCCTCTTTTGCGCACTTCAAAGCCAATGCTCCTGCTTGCTGGCCCCACAGGACCTTGCTGGCAGCCTACTTGGCATGACCCGCTTGACACAACTGGAGACTTTCCTATGTGTCTGAGGCCCTGATCCATTTTACCACCACTTGGGCTGCTTGGAAAAGATGGGCTGATCCTGGTGCCCCCAGCAGAGAGCCTGGGTTTTGGTGTAGGTGGTCACTCCATGTAGCTGTCATTCCCTTTTCTGTCACTTGTAGCTTCATTCACACCAAAGCAGTTCGTCCTTGAAGTATCAGGGATTTTTTGCATCTTGATTTTTTTCTCCCCATCCCATGAAATGCCCTGAGCTCCTGTTTCTCATCCAGACCAAACTAGACTTTTCCTACCAGCCTCCCATTGAGCTGTGATTTGCGAAAGGCCTGGCAGAGAAGGTAAGAGTTATCCTTCACAGAAACCTTATGCCCCACTCATACCTCTCCCAGCATCATGTCAATTCCTATGGCAGCCACCTCTCTGTGCCTGTTTGGCTGTGGTCTTTCTGCTGTGATCTTTTTGCTCCAACCTGGCACAGCCAGACAGCTTCATGCTGGGCCTTCAACATGGTCCATACTACCATGGCCTTCATTTGCAGGTAGGCAGCAATCTTCCTCTGGGGTTGTGGTGGAGTTTATTCAGCAGCAGGATTATTTTTTGACATGTAATGGATGGCTTCATCTGGAGGCCATCCAGACCAACACCTTGTCATGCAAGGAGCTGTACGAATACAAACACCTCCATGGGAGAGATCTGCTTTTGGGCAGATGAGTCCCCACTGGAGGCAGTAGACTATGGATACCAAACAGTTGGAGAAGGTCTCTAGAGCAGGGGTGCTGCTTGTGGACATCACCTCAACAGACTGGCTGATTTAAAAGCACTATTTTGTGGGGAAAAAAATGCTTGATATGTTGGGTTTAGTTTCATTTTCTGCGCCTTTTTTGCCACTGAACTTCACAGAAGGAGCAGTCTGGAGGGTTACCACTCTTGTCCCCTCTCACTCTGCTCCCCAACCCCTAAAAAGCAGTAAGACCATAGTATTTCAGCTGTGTCTCTCTGCCTCCATGTTTCAGTGTTGGAAGAAGAAAGGAAGAGTGAGGAAAGAAGGAGGAAGAATAGAACAAAAAGGGAGTGAGAAACGCAGGGGACAGCATGCCCTGCCAGGGGATTTCTTATACAGGATGCCATAAAAAATCTCTTCTTTGTGGTGTCTGGATGAAGGCTTTGTCTCTGTTGCCAGCAGATCCCAGTCTCCCCTCTGCCTAGCTTGCCAGGATGGGATTCACTCTGTGGCTCTTTGTCTCTCACCCTCCTGCCCAGTTTCCCAGTCATCACATTTTTTCCAGTCCCTTGTCTGTATGACCTGTTCCATAACAAGTCGCAGTCTTGCACTGATAATGTTCAGCTCAAGGTTTTGGGGGCCACAGAGACTGGTGCCAACAAACCTGCCCTTCACCTTCCATACTTCAGTCTTCCCTCCAGGCATTGGCTGTCCAAGCATCCCTTGCCCTAGTTTGCAGTGGGATTCACAGCCGAACCGTCCCCTCCAGCTGACAGCAGCTGTGCAGTGAGAGGGGACATGTCACCGGCCTCTTATGTGCTGTGTTTTGCATGGACAGAAAAGTTTTGTCCCCAATCTGCAAGCACAGTGAAAAAATTGCACATAAGGCATAAGCGACTCAGCCAGTGGGAATAGTGTAATTGCAGATGGTGACAGATTTTGAAAGACAAACATCTCCTAGCTGCTCTCGTAAGGATGTCTTCAGCCAAGTCTTGCAGGAACCTCAGTGTCCAACGAGCAGAGCCCCTAGCCTCTGGACATGTCTTAGCAAATTCAGATCATGGGTTTGCAAAACAAGCCCAGTGACTCATCCCAAGAGCTTGCAGAGGGCTCAGACATGTGCTATATCAGAAAGAAATCTCCCAGGTTTGCAAAGAAACATTATCCAATGAGCGGTACTTATCTAGAGTGCTTCCAATATGAAGTGGACTCCACCAGGGTGTAATCTGGGGGTTGTGTGGAAGCACAGATTCTCATGGATCAAGTAAGGCAGTGACTTTGAAGAGCAAGGGAGGCTGCAAGTCTTCGTGGGGGAGACAATTACCAGGAGCAGAGCTGAATCCACCCCAGCAATACTACATCAAGATTGTCCAGCTCAGGAGAAATGGGCACTTCACCTTCTCCCCCATGGGAGCCATATCAGCTGCCTGCTAGCATCTGTGTGGGAGCAAGAAGAGCTATGCAGAGGCAGCAGACCCCCTCCCTGGGGCACTGGGACATGTCAATATTGGTTTCGCCATGATTTGGACACAGACCCAGAAATCTCCAAGTTCCCCATGATGGAGCCAGGCAGAGGTCCTGGCAGGCAGCCCTTAGCAAGGTGGGCGGCTGGAAGGGTTCAGGCACGTCTCCTTTGGCCCTCTGCCTGCTTCCCATCAGAAGTGCAGAAAACCGAACCCTGTCCTCGAAACTTTTCAATTTTGATGAGTCAGCAAAGGTGTTGGCAGGTTTTGTGACTTGCCTGCAAGTGAATGCGGGTTGATTCTTGCCCTCCTCCAGGAGGTCCACGCTGACCTCAGGCTCTGCTTTCCCCATAAGCACATTAAATCATGCAGGTACTGGCCCAGTGCCTTATGCCCAGATGAGGGCTGGAGCTTTGCAGCAGAAAGCCTAGGGTTAAAAGCTGTTTCATGCTAATATTGTCCATAAACTCATGTGAGAGATGAAAGCAAGTGCCTCCAGTGACAGGAAGCTGCCGTTATCACCCCATACTGATAGCGCGGCAGGAGGCAGCCACTGCCCCTTTGCCAGCCTGGGAAAAGGGAATTTCATAGCCTGTTCCCTGTGGGAGGTTGGGCTCAAGGGCTGTGCCGTGTGCTGCAGGTCTGCGAGTGCAATGACCCAGCGTATAGAGGGTGGCAGAGATGGGCTGGAGCCACCAGGGTCTCCACAGCTTCAATAGCATCCTCTGTGCAGGCAGTAAGACCACCACCCTCTTGCTATGGCCACATTTGGGGAGCAAAGGAGGGTATTTGTGTCAGTGATGCCAGTGGGCAAAGCTGTGCCCACCAGCTCTCTGTGGCTTGTCTGTCCTCCTGTCCCACCCACACAGCAAAGCATCATATGCTTTACCAGGGGAGGATACCAGCTCCAGCCTTGTGCAAAGGGTGCTGTAGGACAACTGTGCAGAACAGGGGCTGGGCATGAATTTCAAACCCCTGTGCCGGGGGAAGACCATGTCCATGCTGCCAACACTGTCTCCCGGACCATGGCATCTCTTGCAGGTGCCTGGGCTGTCCTGGTGGAGGTGCACTCTGATGGTGCTGTTGTTGTGCAGGGAAGAGCCCTTTCATGCTCTCCACAGGGCAGAATAAGGGAAGGGGCAGACCATCCCATGCCCCCATGTGCATCCCCCCCAAGCTGGCAACTGCTCGCCTCATGGCCCCAGCACTCCAGCACAAGGTCCTCATTCCAGTGAGTGGCCAGGCCAGTGCCTTGCTTGGCCAGTCACTCTCAAAATGCTTGGGAGCCTCCGAGCACTTCTTGGCATGCTGGAGTGCAGACTTGGTGCCCCTCCCCAGACTCAGCTGGTTGCAAAGAAGCTTTCTGCTGCTTGGGATTTGATATCCAGACTTCCCTGCGGCCACCGTGCCCAGCAAGCCCAGCAGCTGCTCTCTTCCCCAGCTCCCCCTGCACAAGTTCCCACGGCGCATCCAGCCCGGGGCTATCTCCCTGCTTCCAGCACCATCGCCTGCCACCACAGCCCGTCCCACCCAGCTCCTCGGCACATCCTGGATGATTAAACCCGGCTGGTGTTGCTGCCTTCCTCCCACACCCATACCCGGGCATACGCCTTCTGGGGCCAGTGAGGACAGCCCAGCTCCCAGGGCTCTTGGAAAGGGTCTGTCATGAGAGATAAGGCAGCCGTGTGCCACTGTGGTGGCAGGGAGGAGTCCTGCCAGACTGTGCTTTATCCCAAACCAAACAGCCTGGCCAGCTCCAGGAGTTATAAACAGATGCTGAGGCAAGGCTCTGGCTCTGGGAGGGTCTGGGAAGGGGAGAGGATTTGGTATCTGGCTTCCTGGAGAGCCACAGCCCTGGAGAATCTGCTGAGCCTCCCACGGCAACACCCCAAATAGCACCGGGAGGAAGCAGCTGCCCTGGGGCGGCTGCAGGGGTGGGCAGAGGGAGGACAAACCGGCCAGCTGGATGGTGGGCTTGATGCTTAAACTGTCATGGGTCTCAGTTGGCCGGGGTGGACATCATGTGGTCTGGACCATGGTGGCCATGCTGGAGCTGCCCAGGGTGGCACAGATCCCCCTCCTCCCCAGGGGGGTGAGAACAAGAAGTGAGACCCCAGCCGCCCGTCTGCCCCTGCCTTCGGGGTGCTGGGGCAATCTGTTTTCCAGACAGGTGTGCAAACCTGGGATGCAACAGCAGAGCAAGCAGCATCACAACGCTCCATGCAGGAGACCACAGGCACATTGAGAGAAGTCCGTGACTCCCCACCACATGCCAGCTGTGCGGAAAAGCCATCCTTTCACCTTTATTTTGTCCCCTTGCCTTCATTACCCAACAGCACAAGAATTCAGAAAACTCAGGGAAGCAAGGTCTACATTACAAAAAGCTCAAGTGCCCCTTGAGCCCTGCCTGAGGATCTCCATTCTGCTGCTCCAGGCACCAGCCTCTGCCACCAGGTTGCTGATGCAGAGGATAATTTAGCAACATTTAATTAAAAGTGGGACAGGTAGGGGACTTGCAAGGGATTCATGCAGTGGGCTTATGCCTCCCCCTCCTTCTTTCTGATACTGGGAAAAAGAGTGGCAGGAATTTGCCTTTCATAAAGAGAGCATTTTGCTCAATTTTCCCCCTAAAAATGTTGGGAAAGTGGAAATGGGGCCATCTGGGTGAGTCAAGCTGACTCAAGGATTTAAAGAAGAATAAGGGGATGCTGCATGTTGTGTCTTCACAGCTCTGTGACAAGGAGGGAGAATCTGTCCTTCAAGGCTCCCTTTAGTCAAAATATTAATTAGGCCACTGCAGTTCACAGAAACCTCAGATAAAGCAGTCTGGAAAAGTCTGGTTCCTTACGAGTACCTTAGATTTCATCCCCCTCTGCTCAGCAGTGTCAGTGTTTTACTTCCCTTGTCAACATCTAGTCTCCCAGCCTAAACAAGGACCAAAATGTGAACTCAAACATCCAGTCGTGGGGAGGGGGGGAACAGAACAAGAGAACAGAGCAGAACAGCAGCTCTCAGACCATCTGCTCCTGCGATAATGGAGCAGGGCAGGATGGCAGCCAAGGCTGTTTTGTCCCCTTTGCAGGTTGTCTCCAGCTAGCCCTTCACCTGCTTCTCCAGGCTGGGGTCTCCAGGCTGGGTTCTCCCTCGGTCCTTCCTTTCCAGTCTTGCCCTGGCAATATGGTACCCAGAAGCCACCAGTCTGGTCCCTCCTGAGGTTTTTCAGCATGGGTGCTGTGAGTTTTCCATCTGCATCCGTGCCCACACCATTGTCTTTTATCCTATTGCTGGATCACGTTAAAGATTTATTCTCTGTCTTCACTTTGCAATGTTACAGCTCTTTCTGCTTCCTAGGTTTCTTTCTCCACATACCTCCAGTGGGCCCATGCCATCCTACCCAGTTGCATTGCCAGCCTGTATGAGCTTCTCTTCACTCCTCGAATATGAACTTACATGCATTATCTAGGGGGGAAAAACACTCCTTTGGAGAGCAGGTGTTTAGGAGTTGAACAGACAAATGTGGCCAGGAAATACACAACCAAGGCACACGTCCTTGAGCGCAGCCACAAGCCACCATGGGCTTGACTGATGGTAAAGGCAGGTTACAATGGCACAGAGGGAGAATCACCTTAGAGAGCCCCCAATATCACTGAAAAAGTTGCTGTCGACGCCTGCAGGATGGCTCTGCCACAGGTTTGGGTCTGTGGCCTATGGGAATAGGAGGGCTGAGGGTCTGTGGAGGAGCTTTATGATGGGAAGTCCAGCCTTAGGTCACCATCTTTTTCATTCGCACTGTATTTGAAGGTTTTGTGCAGCATCTTCAACGCCTGGTCCCTGAGCACCAGGTACCTTTCCCATTAAGTAGCCCTGCTAAAGCTTTGACATCTCCCCAGCTGTAGAAGATGCCTGATTTGAAGTTGTGTTATAGCAATGGCCTGTCGCTTTGTACTCAGTGATTCCCAGTGCTCAAAGATGCCCTTCCTGGCATCTTCCTGAGCACAGCAGTGGTCAGTCAGCATGTGTCAGCAGCCAGGTACCTACTAGCTGTGACTCTCTGCCCACCTGCATCCTGCTTCAATGTCTGCATGAGCAACGTGCTCCCTGCAGCGCAGCACTGGCTGCAACCACAGTGCTTTGGAAAAATGCCTGGTTGCTGGTACACGGAGTCAGAGGGTCCTTGGTGAAGCAACTCGCATCTCCTCAAGCAACTGTTTCAGGCTCTCTATGGATTCAGGAAAGCATTGCTTTTCTAGTTCACTGTTCGTTTCCCAAGTTCATCTGGACCAAAGGTAGACTTGGGTTCCTGGTTCAGTAGCCATGCAGGATGGGGGTACCCATTTATGTCTGCCTCTGCCAAGCTCTCCCAGGGGAGACTCAGACACCAGGGCTGGCACCATCTGAGGTGCTCTGCAGTGGGACGTAGCTGCTCATCCATTCCTCCACGCCTCTCCTGCGAGCAGGCTGCACACTTGGCTGCAGCGGCTGACAAGGAGAAGTCAAGCCCTAAAGTTTTAACAAGAGCGCTGGGCTCCATAAGGGGAGCTTTACACTCAGCACTGGTCAGCCAGCTCTCACAGCTTTCCACTGGCTTCACATGCTTGCTCAGTAATCGGGCCCTGTTCTCCACAGTTACAAAAGTGATAAATTTTCAGCCAGGCTGCACAAACCCATCCCACGCTGCAACCTCCTGGCATTAACCCTGATTAACTCCCCCCGCAGACGGACCACCTCATGGACCTGCCTCAAGTGCTCCCGGAGGTAATGGGGCAATATTTGCCAGCCCCCCGCCCCCTCAAACAAGCATCTTTTATCATCACATGCAAGTGAGGACTAAGAGCTCCCTGCAGCAGAATTTACAGGGGGGCTTTCCAGCTGCAAGGCACCGAGCAACCCCAGCACAAGTACTGTAGACCTCTCCTGGATGCAGAGAGTTGCAAGAGACTCCCAGGGACCCCAGTCTCAGCCCAGCCTGTCTTAACCTTGGCACAAGCTTTGCTCCCCACTGTCCTCACTTAATCTTGCACATGCTAGCAAAACCCCTGTGGTACTCAAGCATTCCTGAGACCTCCAACACCCTCTGTCCTCTTGCAAAAGCATCCATGCCTGGTGTTCACTTTGGAGGGACCCCTCAGATCCCTGGAGTCATGGTGGGGAGCTGCAGGGCAGCCCGTGCTGTGGGTGGGAGCATTGGCGGAGGTCCCTTTGCTCCCATGGGGCCCCGGGGATCCGGAGGAGCCCAAGACTGATCAGAGGGTGTCAGTTTTTGTCCTTGGGGCTCTGGCGGGGAAGGGATCAGCTGCAGTAATTGAGGTGGGAGGAATGAGAGGTATGCTCCGAAATGGCGGGCGGGGGGTGCCGGGGGCTGCGCTGGGATCAGCCCGACCTGGAGCCCATGGTGATTTCCCAAATGCACCCTCCTTCCAAGCCCACCCCGAGCCTCGCAGACCCTGGGAAGAGCCTCCCAAGAACAACCAGCCCTTTAAGAAACCTAAACCACTTTCTCCAACACCTCTGAACTCTGTCAGGAACATCCTTCGTCAGAAAGCTGCAAGTGCCAAGCGGTTTCCCCTCCAGGGCAAATCTCCCTCGTGCTGTCAGGAGCAAAGCCGCCCGGGTTCACATTGCTGCTTAAGGTGAATGCGTGGTGTGTTTTATCAACTAATTGTGAAATTGCAGGCTGCTCCAGAGGCAAAGGAGAAGCATTTTATTGTGAGCAGAAGAATTAATCATACCTGGGGCAGGACAGATGTCAGCAAAAAACAATGCAGAAAGGATTTCTCAGGAAGATTGCTTGACATGAATAGGAAGGGTTTTTTCAGGTCTTTTTAGATATGAATGAAAGATTCTGAGTAGCTGTTATGACCCCCGTTAATACCCTCGCTTTCTAGATCCAAGAGAGGGATGTGTGTGCTGAAACTGCAAAACCATAAGGGGAAGCAATGTTTTATTCAAGAAATGGAAACTCCCCAAGCCAAGGCGTCTTCTGTAGCACTAATTCATGATGTGTCCTGTATAGTTTATGGCAGAGATTAAACAACACAAAGGATAAAACATTTCAAAAATGGCATTTAACTGGGAAAACAAGAACAGACTAGACTCCAACCCTTCACTTGTGCAATGCTGAGCTGTTGAGCTCTCAGCCCCGGCATTCAGATCCCGCTCAAGGAATATCTCTGGCTGCTGTTTGCATATGTGCAACACAGCATTTCATCACACCTTTTTGTTTGTTGCGGAGCGAATCCCCTAGGTAACATGGCCACCCCCTTTTCCTCCCTTTGTGCATTTTTCTCTGCCTGGGACTCATTACCCTGGTCCCAAGGGATACGCTTTCCCATGGCTGTTTCCCATTTGGAGGCTATATATGTGTGCACTGAGGAGTGGAAGAAGAGAGGGACTCAGTCTTCTGGTTCACTGCAGCCTTTCCCTATATTTTAAAAAGATACCAGTCATGGTCAGCCAAGCTCTGCTGAGCACAGGTTTATATCCTGACTCTGAGCTTGCCTCCATCAGCCAGGCCAACTCTGTAAGGCAGAGGAGGCAGTGGCAGGGCTGAGTTGTAGCGCTAGAGATGCAGCACCTTCCTGGCAGCTCCGGGACTATTGCTGCAGCCAGGGAGGGAAAGAAGAAATGTTAATAAGTGCAAGGATAGAGGCTAAAAAACAAAGAAGAAAGTCTGAAGTGTCATGTGTGAAACCAGGCTACATACATGGAAAGTAAGGAGAAAAAGGGAGAGAATGCAGGCAACACTGAGTGGGGCTGTATAAAGAACTGGGAGAAGGATGTTTCCTAATGTGGGATGTATTTGGTGATAGATTCCCAAAGTTTGCCATCAAACCTCTCCTCACAGCTCCATTTAGGCTCAGACAGCCATGAACCTGGAGCTGAGAAAAACAGGAGTCCCTCATCTTCCTTATGCCTTCCTCACCCGTGCCCCCACACAGGCCCAACATCAGGGTTACCGTGCATATAGACTTGACCTCGGCAAATGAAAGGCAATAACAAAGTGAAGAGGATGGGAAGCATAGCCAAAAGCAATGGCAGGACATCTTAGGGACACAAGACTCCTCTGGAGTAAAGGAGTAGCAGGTAACAATGGTGAACATTGCATGGTGACAATGTGGCATTTCCTCCTCCAAGTTTTCTTACCAAGCATGGCTTTTGCTTTTTAGGAGGCTCTGCCCATGCTCTGTGGGGTTTAGATAGGGGTACCAAAGTCAGTCCAAACTACAGAGGAGACATGATCATGAAAAGTCTGGTCTTTCCCTCTTTATTATCCTTATTTGCCACATCCGGATGACGCGGGGCATGACACAAGTTCATGGTGATGTCGTTTACCTGCACGTGCTCCCATAACAACACCAATGACATCAGTCTTGGGATTTGCACAGGGGACCCACTACCAGGAAATGACTTCTTTTTAAACACAAGGAAAGCTTGGTGCAGCCTTTGTAGCTTCTAGTCCAACAAGCCTGTAATATTCACAGGAATGAGACTCAAATTTCTAATTATTGGCTGAGTTATTTGTAGCTTCATATATTTTAAGGCCAGAAGGGACCATCATCTAGTCTGGCCTCCTTAAATGGAAAGCTCCATAACCAACAACCAATTCCCCAAGCTTCATTACAGTAATGAGCTCAGGAGTCCTGCCGTCTCGTCTCCGGCTCTAACTGCTAGACCCCGCCATGCCAAACACAGCTGCTCAGATCTGCCTCCAGCTCCGAAGGGAAGTCTAAGAGTTCCTCCTGAATAGGTAATAAATCAAATACCAACATCCACGATGATGGGGAAGGGTGACTGGCTGTACACACTGGCTCAGCCTGCCCGATGGGGATCTTGGGTGCTGGGAGCAAGCACCAGCAAGGACATGCATCCAGCCAGCAGAATGGGATGGAGTTACTTTGCAGTGTTGCAGTTTCCCCTGTGGGTGTGTTATTTTGGGAAAGGGAGAGGAAACCACTGACACTTGCCTGGTTCCACACCCTGGCCTTTGCATCTCACCCCGCTCTGCTCCTGTCAGCCCTGGGCATGGAGCTGGGATCGTTTCAAGGCATGTGGTGCTGGTAACCAGAGACCTGGTGGGGTTGCACAGCAGCTCTGGCAGGCTTTGTCTGTGCCCAGGCTCTTCAGATCGAATGGCATTGGGAACAATACAGCAACTGCTCTCCTCTGTGCCGTGTGTCAGAGGCAGATGCTGAAGAACCACCCAGTATCTCCCACCATGGGCTGTGCTAACCACCCACCTCCCTCCACAGGGTGAGGGAAAGTGGCCTCCAACTGCTACCACCAAACCCTGGGAGGGACAGTCCAGCTCTCCACGGATTCACAGGAAACCACCTGGCTCTGGCACAACACGGTGCGGAGGGCAGGAAGAGCTCCCTGAACTAGGACATGGCCAGAACAAGGGCTGGGACCTGTCAGGAATGAGCCACCCATCTTGCCCTGCTGCACCTCACCCGGCACCAGGCTGGGACCCGCCTGGGCAGCAGGTGCTCAAAGACCAGGTTGGACATGAGAACGAGAGGGGCCCTGGGATAGAATTGTTGGTGCAGGTGCTCAGGGGCAAGGGGGGCAGGATTTGGAGCTCACCCACCTGAACAACATGCAGTGGGAGGGCAGCCCCATACCCACACCATTAAGGTGCTCCAGGAGCCACCAGCCAAGGGCAGAAGCTCATGCTCGCACCGGGAGGGAAAGCTTGAAGGACAGGACACTTAACAGTCTTGTTAGACTGGTGTTCACACCTTCTTCCAGGTGTCCTCTCTTAACAATATAGCAATTTGCTTTTTCAGAGGCACTAGTGGCTCAAGGGAGCACCTCAGGGTCTCCTCTGTTTCCCATTCAAGCCTCCCCTTTGTAGGATGAAATAAGTGTCACTGTAGTGGCTTATGGCCACCAGTAGCAACCACAGCTATGGGCAGATGGAGGGGATGGGATGGGATGGGATGGGCCACACACAGCTTCATGAAAACTGAAGGCCACCCACCTCATGACCAGTTTATGGAGGAAGAAACAGGAAGGAGGTGCTCCAAGTCCTTGGTCAGGATGCTAACCACAGCCTGTGTCTGCAACATGACAGCTGGAAAGAGGCAGAGAAGCAACAAGCCAGTAAAACCAGAGCTTTGGACATGTTCCCTGGAGGCAGCCATAAATATTATCAGCAGAAGAGCACTCATCCCATCAATCAGCGAGGCTTCGCCAAGCACCATGGGCGCTTCCCACACACCAGCTTGGACTGCGCTGGCTGTGACACCCCTATGAGTCACTGCCCTGGGGTCTACCTGGTGGGATGAGTTGGCTGCTGGTCACACTGCGCAGCACAAGTTGCTTACTTGCGTTGTCAGGGCTACCACCCGTCCTTCCCCACTGCCATGGTGTTTGTGGTGATAACAGAGGCAGCTCAAGACTTCTTCCTGCAGGCAAGAGGCAATTTAGTGGCAGCGGCGAACTTGGCTCTGGGGAGAAAAAGGGCTGGGTTAGAGGTGTGGCAGAGAGAGTGTGGAGATTTGGGGAGCTCTGCTCACCCATGCCTTGAATTGGACTAGCCATCACCCTGTGTGCCCTTGGATGTGCCCATCACCTCTTTGGGTGCCAGACACAGAGACAGGGCATGCTGGATGTGTTGACATGAAGGTACAGTGAGAGACCTGCTGCTCATCCCATACTTTTGCTGCTCAGGGTATCCCAGCTCCTACCACAGGAGCCTGAACAGGCAGACTCATGTAGTGTGCAGAGCTCTGCAAAACCCAGCCCAGTCCCTTCAGGACCCGGTAAGAAGCATCTTCATGGACAGGGTTTCAGTGTGGAGATGGAGATACAGGCTGACAGAGCACACTACAAGGGCTGGAGGGTCTGTAGCAGCCTGGGCACACCTTACCCCCTCATCCAAGCAGCAACAGGCAGGGACAGGAGTCTGGCATCTGTGCAAGGTGTAAAGTCCTGCTGTTCTCTGCAGCACTATGTAAAAGTCTGGGCGGGGGGACTGCCGGGGGGGGGAGGGAGAGGAGGACAGCAGGTCTAAACCTCCCTCTCCATGCTCTCCACTACCTGAGCAAACTATCCTACCTCCATCATCTGGGGGACCCCAAGCCCTGCTTGGATGAGGTGTTGCAAGGGAATATGTGGTGCAAGACGAGGTCTGCAACAAAGATCCACAGACAGAGGTATGCAAAAAGCCCAGCTCCTGGAGCCCTGATGAACAGACTATGACTCCTGTTCAGGGGCAGGTTTTGCCAGTGCAAAGCGTGGCCCTAAATCGGTCCTGCCAGGCACTGTCTCATCAGCCTTTATGCTCAGTTGCTGCTTTTCTGTAGCAGGGAACATCAACAAAATCTGGAAACTGAGTCTCAGTGGTACACGAGGCTGGACTTTGAGGGCATCTCATCATAGCATCACTTTGCACCAGCATACGCATTGAGTCTAGCTCTCCTCACATGAGTCTTGGCCAGGGCTCAGCCAGATGAGTACTCTCTGTATGAAGGGAAGATGGATGTTCGTCCAAGACCATTGTCGATAGCCTTGAGCCCAGGACCACAAAACAAGCTGGGTAAAATGGTGGAGAGAGGAGCACAGGGAGCTTTGCATGCTGCCTGGCATGAAGCATGGCTGGACCTTCTGCAAGGTACGATGAACCATACCTCAAAGTGTCTGCTTCTCCCCATGACTATGCAGAGACCTCAGTCCCAACCAGAGTTTGCTGCCCAGCATGAGCAGGACAAGCAGGGCAGTGAGGACAGCTGGTCTCTCCTGGCCTGGGAGCCCAGGACAGTGGGTAAGGAGCAGCCTTCTCCACCCTGAGCTCACACAAAGGGTAGGCGGTTGCCTAATTGCCTACCCATGGGAAAGAGGACACTTGCTCTCTGGAAATGGAGGGGCTGGGCAGTCTCAGGCGGCCGAGTGACTTATTGCAGGCTGCTGGGGTAATAAATTGTGGCTAATTGTGGGCAGGTGACAAAGGCAGACTAAGGGAAAGGGAGCGGGGACATTCACTCCCCTGGCAGCTGCTGCCCAGCCCTGCCCCCTCCTTTCACTGCTCCTTTCAGGCCATTTGAATTGTGCAAACGCAGCACTTTCCAAAACCTGCCGACCTCCCTCTCAGGGGTCTTCTACCTCTCCTGCCCCCTCCCTTCCCACTCCCTCCCTTGCTGCCTGCTCTCACTCCTTTCTCTGGGGTGGGAGGTCCTGGCAGGGGACAGCCCTGCTAACAATGAACTCATGCCATGGGGCAGCCCTTATAATGCCATGGCACGGGAGTCCAGAGGATGTTTCTCCATGCCCCTGAGACCCACGTGTCTTCTCCAGGTCCTGCTCCCAGCCCTGATGCAGGGGGGGTCACCTGGGCAGGAGGAACAGCACCATGTTCTGGTTATCTATCTTCAACATGCCACTGAAGGAAGCACCAGGTAGTGCAGCCCTAGGGTGGCTCCAATTTGGACCCTGATGAAGGGAAAAGGCCACTTGGACCCACACGTTACTCTGATCTCAGGTCAGAGTGGGGCTAAGTTGAAAACAGAGCCTGTGAGGGGAAAATCCAAGGGTTCAGCTTGAGGAGATGGGTTTTGTCCAGCAAGCACTGAAAGGCCAGGAAGCAGCATGTGCCCACCAGTCAATGTTGGACCCTCCAGGGATGACCCAGGCTGCCTGGCCTTGTCCCACATTTTTGGTAGCTCTTTTCTCTTTGCTCCATGCGTGTGCCCTGGTGAGCTAGAAAAACAAGCACTAATAGGGGAAACACCAGCAGCAAAGAGTTTTCACTGCATTGCCAAGCCCTGGCTTTCCAGAGACACCTCTGCGAAGAGCTGGATCAGGGCTTACCATGATCTGGAGAAAAGCATCCCATAGATGGGACAGGGAGTGTGATGACCCTTAGGAGGGGCTGGATCATACCTGGGACAGCATCAGGCAAGGTCCCTGGCCCAGCTGAACCCACTGTAAGAGCCCAGTGCTCCTGCAGGGTCTGTGGTCCTGGACATATTTGTGACTGGCTCTTTGTACAGGTTGGATGGGTCAACCAGGGCAGACACTTCATACACAACCCACTCCGTGTTGCTTTCATGAGGCATGTCCTCAATTTCTCTGTGCTGTGTTTGAAGACAATATTTTGCATTTCTCCACTTCCCACTTCCCCTTGGACAGCCTTGCTCACACTCGCCTGCTTCTTCGCAGCTTGTCAGAAGATGATACCCACACTGGAAAAGCAGTTTAAAATCAAGTCTCAGCAGGCAGCTGAAAATTAGCAAGTGATATGCTATGCAAAAGAGCTAGAATTAACTCCTTCCACTCTACAGGGGCTACTCCACTCCACACACCCACCATCCACCCTAAGCCACTGACCATTTGAACTCAGTCAATAGTCCGGTAGCAATTAGTGGGAGAGAAGCAGCTGGCAAACATCAGCTACTCATGACCGTGCACTAACTGGATTTATCACATGCTTGGAAATTATGAGTACTTGCCTGTAAATTCACCGTTTCCATCTCACTCAGCCACAAATGCTCAAAAGTTAAAACCCCATATGTAAGTATGTCCCTCAGCTCTCTTTATACACAGTGGTGACCTCTTCTAAGTATCTGTCTTGGGATGAGCTGGATCACTCTGTGGAGAGTTATATTCCTTCCTGCTGACTGACAGAAGTCTGTGGTGAAGGCCTGGGGTCACCAAACTGTCCCATGAAAAGCAAGCACTCACTGAATGATGGAGCTTTTCCTCAAGGGTTTCCCAAGAAAATGTCAACTTTTAGCAGCTGCTTGCTAGGAGCTGGATATAGATATATTTCTGGGAGATCAGACATGCATCCAGGTTTAACCCAACACATTGACCCCTGAGGTACACCACTAGTTACCGGCCTCCAACTAGACTTTGTTCCACTGATCACCACCCATGGGCCTGGTCATTCAGCCAGTTTTCAATCCACCTCACTGTCTGCTCACCCAACCCATACATCAACAGCTTGTCTATGAGGATATCATGGGAGACAGAATCAAATGCCTTACTGGAGTCTAGGCAGATAATGTCCACTACTCTCCCCTCATCTACCAGGCCAGTCTTTTCATTGTAGAAGCTTATCAAGTTGGTCAAGCATGACTTCCCCTTGGTGAAGCCATGCTGACTACTCCTGGTGATTTGCTTGTCCACCATTTGCCTGGCAACGGTTCCCAGGATTAGCTGCTCCATCATTTTCCCAGGGATCAAGGTGAGGCTGACGGGCCTATAGTTCTCTGGGTCCTCCTTCTTGCCCTTCTTGAAGATAGGAGTGACCTTTGCTTTCTCCAGTCTTCAGGCACTTCTCCCAGTTGCCATGATTGCTTAAAGATTATCGAAAGTGGCCTTGCAATGACATCAGCCAGCACCCTCAGCACGCATGAGTGCACCCTATCATGTATGTCCAGTTTGTTCAAGTATTCCCTGACCTGATCCTTTTCCACCAAGGGTACGTCTTCCTTGCTCCAGAATTACCCCCTGGCCTCTGGAACCTGGGATTCCTTAAGGCTGATCTTGCTAGTAAAGACTGAGGCAAAGGCGGCATTCAGTACCTCAGCCTTTTCTGTGTCCTCTGTAACCAGGTCCCCTGTCTCATTCAACAATGGGCCCACATTTTCCCTAGTCTTCCCTTTGTCACCTATGTTCTTACAGAAGCCCTTCTTGTTGTCTTTCATGTTCATGGCCAGATTCAATTCCAGTTGGGCCTTAGCTTTCCTAACTTCATGCCTGGATGCTTGGACAATGTTTCTGCATTCCTCCCATTCCTCTTTGCTTCCACCCTCTGTATGCTTCCTTTTTGTGTTTGATTTTGGCTGGAAGCTCTTTGTTCATCCACACAGACCTCCTGGCATTTTTGCCTGACTTTGTATTTGTTGGGATGGAAATCTCTTGAGCTCTCAAAAGAAATTCAGAGAAACTTATCAATCAGAAATGTTTATTAGTCCTGGTGCCTCTGTGTATTCAGGACAATTTCCTTCCAAGGCTGGATATGACTGAATCAAGCAAAGACAAGATTTAACCCTGCCCAGGCTAACATGATCCAGGTGAGATCACATCACCACAACACAACATGTGGCAACAGGAGCTAAGCCATCTTCACATGCAGCTCAGTCCCTTCCAGCAGAAAGCCTCCCACAAAAAGGTGTCTTTCTGCACCACTATAATGCTGCATGGGCATCTGCAGTAGAAAATGGGAAGACATCTGTGTGATCAAAAATAATTGCTGCCAGACTCTGTGGCAACCAGGCTATTTCAGGGGTGAAAGAAATCTGAACTCGAAATGGATGAGCTTATAGCTCTGCTGTGCTCTGACTTGGGGTATCTCCAATAAGCTTGGCACTATTAAGCTCATGACAGATGCATGACCTCAACAGCACATCTGCAAGGCTCTCAAGAGACAACTGGACATCATGGTCCCAAAATGATTTGCTGAGTCCATCAGGGAGCCCTCTGACTTGGACATCTGTATGATCATTCAGCAATGTCGCCTGTGGGCATGCTTGTCTACCCAGATGTCTCGGAGAGCACAGGAAAAGATATCATGAATGTTATTCCAAAGCAGAAAGCCAATGTATGCTCAAAGAGTTTCAAGCTGCTGAAGCCTCATTAAAATTTAATACTAGTTCAGATTTAGCAGCTACCAATCTTCTGGGAAGCACCTGATCTCCCTGCTTGCTAAAACTAATTTTGAGTAATGAAGGACTCGCTCACCACCTTCCATACCCAGGTAAGGACCTTGTCCCAGAGTTGGGGGGATGAAACAGGAGAGCAATACCTGCCTGATGAGCATGCTGTGCACATCCTAACGGTGGAGACTTACTGACCAGCACCCCTCAGAAGCAACCAGAGCTGCAACCAACACAGAAACCTAACTAAATGTGACCAGGAGATGGCTTTACCCACATCACTTCCAGTCCCCTCTGCCCAGAGAAATGGGTTCATTAAGGCGATACCAAAGGCCCATCTGAAGCTATTTGGCAGCCCAGGAAAGATGGTATTAACTCATTGCCTTACATCACTTGTGTTTCGTTTCAGCCCAAGCAGGTGCCTCCACACTCCCATTCCAGTAAAGCCACAGCAGCTTTGCTACCCATCCCACACAGCTGCACTCCCCATTTGGGCTAGCTAAGTCCCGCTCTGAGAGACCACAGTGTCCCCGTGGCACTGCCCTGTCCCTGGGGTGGTGTAGGAGGAGGCTTTCCACTTCCAGCAGCCACTTGCTGGCCCAAGGCACTGCTGCTCCAAGTGCACACTGGGCAAATTAGATATTTGTAAGACACCTGACCTCACCCTAGTATGCCAAACCAGGCAGTCTGAGCTCAGAGGGTGCACGGGGGTTGTCGAGGCTGATGCTGTCAGCTTTGTCCCACGCTGGCTTGCAGAGGTCCCATCTATTCTCTGCAAGCAACGAGCAGAAAGTGCTGCTAACAGAGATGTGAGTGAGGAGGCTCCAAGCAGTGTTTCATGCCAGAGCTCACCCTCATGTCTGCCCTGATTCCCACTGTCCCTGCCCAGCTCCTCCTAAGGCTGGCATCACCCCCAGCATTGTCCCCCTGGCTAGAGCTGACCCCTGGGGCTGTGGTTTGAGCTATCATGATGTATTTCTGCACTGCCAGCTGCCACTGATCTGGTGCCAGGAGCTGATCCAGTCTGGAAGAACAGGTTGAGGAAGAGCATGGTTCAACTGGAGAGCATGTGTCAGCCTTTCCCCTAAGCCCTGTATGAGGGTTGTCTCACCACTGCATTTCTCTCTTCACTGTGCACACCTGATACCTCTGCTTCCCTCACTGCCATCTCCCTGGGACACCTGCAAGACCAGGACCTGAGAGCTAGTAGTCAAAAAGCCACGCTGGCCACTGGCCACTGCACCAATGTGTTCAGATGACAAACTCTGTATTTGAGGAGAGGTCTCAGCATGCCTGTCCTCTGTACCAAGCCCTGAACATCCTGTAGCTGCTGCCTGGGCCAGGGGAGACTTGCATTGCAACATGCCATGGACTTAATTAAACCACTGCAATTTCTGGGGCAGCAGGACAGCTTTTCCCCGAGGGCACGTCTGCCTCCCATGCTCCACAGAACTGCTCTATGAGGCAGGCCTATGGTTGCCACACTTAACTGCCATCCTGCTATGGAAATCCAAGTGGTTTCCCATGTTCTGGTCCCTGCACCCTGCAGAAAGTACGGACAGATGGAGCCCTGATCCTTGCCTCCCCACTGACATCCCTCCTGCATCCACGCCAGCTGGCTGCAAACATGGCTCTTTGCAGGGTTCTTTCTTCCTGGACTGCAGATGCAGGATGAAGCCTCTGTGGCAGAAATGCACTCCCTTGGCACAACTCTACCCGCAGGGCGGTGGATAACCACCCCTGCCTCTCATGCATGGAGCGTCCTTTCACCTCCAGGGTTGGAAAGCGCCATGCACTAGGAAAAGAGACACATCAGATCCCTTCCCTCTTCCAAATCTTTCCTTGCTGCCTCTGGTCTGCTGTGACTGCCTGCACAGCTGTAGATGGCCAGACATCCTCCCTCCCTTTGCCACAGTGCTTCAGTCCCCAAACCTGCAAGAGGGCTGTGAACTGTCCTCTCTCTTTCAATAGCTCATTTCCCTATTTAACTACCTGTGTTGCTATCCTGAGGTTGTGGGGATTCAGCAAAAGTCCTTCCAGGGGACTCAAGCACCGCAGGAATAGCCCCCCGTTGGCCGGCCATGCTCCCCATAGCCCCATGCTGGGGTCACAGCGGCTGCTGCAACCAGCCCAGTCGGCACCAGGGCCGCAACAGCATCCGAACCCCAGCTCCCTCGAGGGCTTGCCAGCACCTGGCACCACTCGGTGGGTGTTTGTCTGTCTGCCTTTCTCCTTTGAAAGGAGTTTCCATAGGAACAGGCAGGACAGCAGCCCACTGCAGTGTGGTTCTGGTGCATTACCCAGCGTGAAAGCACGCAGCTGCACAGCATTGTCCAGCAGCTGTTCCCACATCCCCCCAGCACTCGCTCGGCAGTGCCGTCAGAGCATTGCGAGGCCACTGGGCCGTGGGGACAATGGGACCACAGCTCTGTCACCCAGGCCCTGGGACCCAGCCAGGGCTGGAGACGTGCCTCCTCGCGGGGTCTGTTCCCTCTCTTTCACCCGCAGCATCGGAATGCTTCCCAGCAGCGCAATAAGCGACATGGTAGAAACCTGCCCCATGTGCCGTGTTTCCACCCTGCTGCCCTGTTCAAGTCCCAGGCAGGACAGGCACAAACCCCTTAGCCCAGCTGGCTCCCCACCATGCACCTCAAAACCATCCCAGACTCTCTGGGTGAGGGTGCAAGGAGCGCGGCTGTGCTCACCATCCCCTCCCGCTTGCAGAGACGGGGAGATGGGTCACCAGGACCCATCTGCGTGTGTGGCAACAGCCCAGCGCTGCGGCCGCTCGGCGTGGGATTGGCAGCACACAGTAGCACAAGTGGCTGCGCGGGGGGCCTGGAGCTGGCTGGATCTGGCCGGAGGATGAGGCACAGTGCATCTCCCAGACCGACACTGCCAGCAGAGCTGCTGTTGAGGTCCAGCCAAAACCTAAAGCTGCCTTCCCCAGCTGGGAGCCGCACAGCTCCCTTTCCTCCCTCCCGCACCGACCCCCAACACCCGGCTGCAGCTGCCTCTCCCGACACTGAAGGGCGCTCTCTGAAACCCCGGCTGGTGCAGTGCCGCTGGGACGATGACGAAAGGGCTTGCAAAGCCCCAGCCGGCTCTCACAGTGCCTGTGTGTGTGCCCGCACGTACCCCAGCCGACGCAGGGCTGCACCTGTGGGAATGCCTTGGTGGAGGGGGTCTCTGCAGGCCAGCTTTAGGATGGAGTCTTGTCCTTCCAGGAGGTTTTTCAGCTGGGAGGAAACTGCATTACTGGCTGTTTCCTTCCAAATCTCCCTTTTCCCTGGAAGCCAGATGGTCACCTGCAGCTCCTGAAGGGACAAGAGCTGCAGGTCTCTCTCATTGCTTCTTCTCCAGTTCAACCTGTTTCCCCATTTCTTCCCTCATGTCCCATTCCTGTGATGATGATGGGGGGAGGGCTGTGAGCGTGAGGGACAAGGTTTAGTGAGAGGGGGTAGAGCATGGTGGGCCACCCTGGGAAGCAGCAAGTGATGGAGAGCATGGGGGAAGGACAGGGAGCAGGAGAGGAGGAGGATGGGGCAGGGGAAGGCTTCATTTTTCAATTCACTGCTCCACTAACCCTGTAACTAGAGACACCCTGGCCTGGACAGGATGGACAGCTGGAGGTTAGCAAGCATCTTCTCCTCCCCCAGCCAGGGGACAGCAGGGGGGAGGCAGCTGGGGAGCCCCGGCTGTCCGAAAACCCCAGCCGCCCCATGCTGCCCCTGCTCCATCAATCCTGGGAGCAAGCCCACGTGTGGCTGTGCCCATCACATGTGTTATGGGGCAGGGTCTGCAAGCCTCCAGCCCTCTCAGTTCAGCTTGCCATCAGTGTGGGTTGGGGGCACAGAGCACGGAGCAGGATCAGACCCAAGCCTGGCTTCCCCTAGGCTCTGCAGGATCAAGGTCCTGCCGTTTTGGACAGGCTGGGTTTCAGCATCACCCAAGCCATGGTGTGATGGGGTGGAAGGTGGTGGTACACGTCACGCGCAGCAGATTGTGGCACAGCAGGGACCACGTTGTGCATGGCCAAGGACATCCCATCTCTGTGGTTCTTGCGGGGTGAGGGCTTCTCCCCATCCAGTCCCACCCTGCTGACCTTAACGTACCCACAGCATCCAGGTGTCCCATGCCAGGGCAAGCTCCTTTCCTGGTTCAGAGAGGGTGATGTCCTGGATGTCCTCAGGAGTCATCCCCAGCCCCTGCAGGCTGCAGTGGAGAGGAGAGAAGATCAGTTTTAGGAAAGAGACCTCCATTCAGAGCTGTTGTGCCACAAAGAAGGGTCAAAACAGGGTCAAAACTCTTCCCCCTGATACCCCAGAGGTAAATGTAAAAGGGCATCACATAATACTGGGACTACTGCTGTGACTTGAACTAAATTTGGAGCTTGACTTCATCTCAGCCCAAGAGATGTTGGAGCAAAATCCTGGACATCTATGAAGGGGATAGATGACCTTTTCCTTTTCTTTTTTTTATTTTAAAAACATGGCCGCCCTGGCTCATCCTGTGCATGTCCACAGCATGGTTTGGGGCCAGAGCAGAGCCTCCCACTGGTGCTGGTTACACCAAGCTTTCAGGCTGCAGCCTTTGGTGACCATGTCTCCATGAGACCTTTCTGCTGGTGCCCCTAAGCAGGGAAATAGCTGAAGAGCTGAACAATAGGGAATTTTTGCACTTCGTTCCTTGAATAGCATCTGTAGAAAATCTGGTCAGAAATCATCCACCAAAGGGAGGTTTTCAAGACATAATCAGATTTTCACTTGAATTTGTCCTTTTTATTAAAACATCTGCTTTCAGAGGAAATCTTCAGTGTTTCATCTGAAAAAAAGAAAAAGCATTGAATTCAAAAAGGCCACTGCAACATCTCCCAGCAAAGGAAAAGCTGGGTAGACCCTGCCATCCAGCTGAAGAGTGCAAACCCAAAACACCTGAAGGGCAAACATCCCCTTGGAGCTGAAAGGAGTCTGCCCTCCCCAATAGTCAGATTGTCATTTTTTTGCCAAATAGCTCAAACATCCCATAAAACCAAATGTCCTGAACATGCTCACGTGCCACTGGCCTTTGAACTGTTGTGGACCTGGCAGCGTTGACAAAGGTGCAACTAGGGGAGCTCTGATAATTGTTCCTATACCTGAGGCCACTCCGCAAAAAACTTTTAAAGACATAGTAGCATGGAAATGAGCAGTGCCAGGGGCATCCAGGGAGAGCAGCTCAGTCAGCATCCCACCCCAACCATCACACAAGGCATCTCACTTCACCCCAGCACTGGGGTCCCACATCCTCTGCCCCCTACTCAGCAGAAGCTCCCTGGCATGTAACTCATTAACGCGGAGCAAAGCTCAGCCCCAAAGCCTGGTGGGGAGCCAGGGCGTAAAAGCAAGGCCCTGTGACATGCACCAGAAGGACAATCCTGGCTGACAGCACCTGGGGCTTGGCTGGGACCCAGAGATGCTGCTCCAGCCGACATCCCCAGCAGCCGCCCCAGCAAGGCCAGGTTGGGTGCCGCAAGATGCGGTTTGCATGGACTTATTGTTCCATGGGAAACTGGCTGTCTTCCTGCTCTTCATCTGTCAGCAGGATTTTCAGAGAATATGCTCCCAAATATGAAGTGAATGCGGCAGGCTGGGCTGGAGCCCTTTGCTAGAAAACCTGGATGTCAGAGTGTGTCCGGTTTAATCCCAGAGTCTGTGAGAATCAGTGTAAAGTAGCATATCAAGTGAACTTTTCACTCTGTGGCAGGAGGGATTACCACATCCCCTTTGTTTGTTGTGCACTGCGTAACCGAAAACACTTTAACCCTTTCTTGCAGCCCTGCGGCACTAAGCACCCATGAAAATTCCTAGGAAAACTGCAGCTGTTTCACTCTCTGCTGGGTGGGGGGAGATGGGTACACTCGTTTTCCGTGAGCCATCGCTCCTGGGCTCCCTCTTGGCTAGGGAAACGGGTCTCGCTTTAAAATGCATCACAACCAAACTCCTTGTGAAGGTTCTGCACCAGGCAGTGCAGGCAGCACCAGCTGCTCCTGACTTGTGCATAGCCCTGGCCTTGCAAAACCTTGGAGGAGGCTCCGCTGGTTACATGTACAAGTGAGTTTTGCAGCTACAAAGCAGCAGTTTCAGCCCTTTCAGCACCCACACAGCTCGCCAGTCCGTCATCTTTTACAGCCCAGCATTAGCGCAGTTCCAAGGAGAAAAAATACACAAGAAAATCCTGCCAAAATATCAAAGTGAGATCATTTCTGTTAGAAAATGTTCCCTGTGGGGAGGCAAATTTTGAGTGAAGCAAATCAGAAAAGTTATTTTGCTTCAAAATGAATGAAAATGTAAATGCTGGCCTCTGAAAAGTGTCTTTATTTCTGATAAATCACTGGTTTCAGTCGTCCCGCCTTCTTTCTTGGTTCTTTTCCATTTAAAATGTCTCAAAATTTCAGCAGTGCTGGGCAAGTCACCAGGTGACAAGGTGTCACGGTTTTAATGTTCCTTTTCCTACTTGATAACTTTCCTGCCATTGGAGAAAATGAAGGGTAAATAAAATGGGGAAAAGGTAGAGAAGAAAAACTCCAGGACATGAGTCACCTCATTGCCCTCAGCAGCAAACTGAGATGAAAGAGGGAAAACTTCCCGTTTCCAGTTTCAAAAGAAAGGCTTTGAAACGCAAACTGAAAAGCTCAGTTTGAAATGCGTCTGGACTTTCCACCTCATCCTGCAATTTCCCACCAGCAATTGGAGAAAAAAAAAAAATCTTTTTTCCTGGAAAAAAGCATTAAAAGAAAACTTTCTTGGTAGGCGACTTTCTCCTTTAGGAAGCTGGTGGTTTCATCTGCAGCAGCTTCTCAGCAGTCTTGAACTCACTGTGTTGGCCCCACGATGCACCAGTTTGCTCCTCAGGATGCAGTTTCAACCCTCTCCATCCTGCACTGTGACCATCACCTCCAGTCACCCCTCAGCTTGTGCTCAATGATGATATGCCCTCTTGGTCACAACAAGTTTTGCCTCCAGCTCCCTCCTCTGGAGATGCCCATGGGAAAGTAGCTGGGCAACCCTCCACTCACCCACTGAAAAAAAAAATCTTTAAGGCCAGCTCATGTGTAAGTGCTAGAGGAGTTTTGGGGGAGCATTTTTAGTTATTTCATATGTTTGCAGCACAAGGGCCACATCCTGATGTTCATGTCCAGCACTACAAGTGGGCAGCTTAACAGCCTCTCATGTTGCCTTCAGACTCCCCTACTCTGCTAGGACGTGCCTAGGACCAGTAGGTACTGGGGGCCACCCAGAAGGTGCCCCCATCCAGACAAGTGCCTGCAGCCAAACAGATGCCTGCTGTCACGTCTTCCCCACCACAACCTGGGTGCAGAGTATGTTGCCTCCAGCATATGAAGAAATCCATCGCTAAGTGGTTCCTACAGTCACCTGCTTCCCAGCTTTCCTGAGCCCACGTTAGCATCCAAGAGTCCTCTCCACAGCTGAATCCCTTGCCTAACCCAGGCTCCAGTGTAGGTGGGTCCTTCTTCTGAATAGCAGGGGGACAAAAGGGATTTGAGATACTGATTCAGGCTGCGACAGAGGATGGGGAACTGGCAAGGCAGCCCAAGGAAGACATGCAGCTGTGGTGTCTGAGAAGTTTAAGCAAGGCCAAACTCACCCTGGCATTAGCAACCTGCTAACTCCGCTGAGCCAGGGAGTTTCTGACTCTGCTTAGCATCACCATCTGCTGCATTCTCCTCTGCCTCAGCCCAAGCACTGCTGACCTGGAGGCTCTGGAGGTTGACTTTCTCTCAGTGGGGAGTGCGTATCTCTTCCCATGTGCCTACGTCTAGAGCAGTGGTGGAAGGTTTACTGGTGCCCTTTAGTAGGCATCACCCTCAAACTGGCTCTTGTTCTGCAGGTTTCATACTCCTGAGATTGCCACAAGGTGCAGGAGTGGAGCAACCAGGTGGCAAGGTGGGGAGAGGAAAGCATGCATCACTGTGAGCTTCCCTTGGAGGGTGAGAGATCAGCAAATGTCTCTGTTGTCCATCCTCATACCTCAGGGAGGAGGTAAGCAAGCCCACCCCGAAAGGGATGTGAAGATGCAGCAATAAAGCCAAGTCCGGCTGTCTCAGAGTATAGCAATTTTCCTGTCACTGAGACATTAACGTTCAGAAAATTTCTTGTAAAAAAGACACCAGGCTGGACCCAGAGTGGGGATAAAATGAGGGACAACCTGGCTTCCACTGTGCTGGAGGGTCCCCAAATCCCTCGGCTGATTGTTGCTGTGGTTAATCCCCCAGGTGATAACATCTCTTCCTCATTTCTAGTCAGATTTTGCTGAGCTTCAATTTCAATCTGCAAGGTCCTGTTATACCCTTTTTTTTTTCCTATAGGATTAAACAATCATCCCCCAGTAGGAATATCTTCCTCTTGAAGGTGTGACATGAATTTCAGAGATATAGTTTCTTAAACAGCTCTCACTGCAAAATGGCTCCTGCTGCTGTTTGGTGGCCTCCTTCTGGGAGGTGGCAGTGGCACCGCTGGCACCCACATCGCTCCTATTGGCAGAGTATACCAAAGCAGCAGCCATCTCCTCTCCAGTTGTCTGCTTGGACCCCTGAGGCTACTGAACCCATTTGAGGCTCCTCACCCATCCACACTTGCTGCTGCCCCAAAGACAAGCCATAGTCAGGCCATTGTATGTGCTCCATCTGTGGCTTTGCCATGCCTCCCTCCCTCATCAACACTCAATCAGCCCATTTGCTTTTGGAAAAGATTCATGGGAAACTCTTTTACCTCACAGATCTTCCCCACTGTTTCAAGGGTTTCAACGGCTCTGGCTGGTGGACAACTTGATCATTTTTAGGGGGGGTCCCAATTCTCTCTCACTGTTTATATTTCTCCCCCTTCTCCTCTCCTGGAAAAGAGGATATTGTATTTGCACATGACAGATGCTGTTGGTTAATAACAGCAGGCACAGGGGTGAGACCTTGCACAGGTCTATTCTGAGTTAGCAGCAGCATGGGCTCAGCTGACTTCTGGAGGGCTTATTCCTCCCTGCCCAGTCAGTGGACACTTCTCATACCCCTGTGATTTGGTGTTTTAACAAAATCCTATTACTTTTATCTACTCCACCCATTTCTGCTTCTCCTTATCCTAAGGGTGACTGTGCTCAGGAGCCTCTGGGTCTTCACATCTTCCTGGCAGGATGAAGAGGCATTAGATACCAAGCAACGAATGGTGCTCATGGGCCACTAAATACATCCATCCTCATCTCCCTGTTAGTTGGGACCTCAGAGGTCATGGCCAGGCACTGGAGCTGGTGACTCAGTCAAGTGACCCCAAGTGTTCCCAAAGATGCCTAAGTCTACTGGCCCACAGGGATGCCTTTTGCTCCTGGTTACCCCAGGGATGCTAAAAGGTGTGCCAGACAACAATGGTGCTAGCAGATTTATCAGAGGAAGCAGATAGTGGCAGCTCAGCCATTTCCACTGAAGGCTTCTTTGCACTGAGATGATACCAAACCCAGAGGTCTTCACGGGTCCTTGTAGTTGGTACCTGCTCAGGCTGTGACAAAACTCCTTCTAAGAAAGGGTTTGAGCCTCATATGTTGACTCTGGAGCACCACTTCCATGGTGTAGTTCTCAGCGGGGACCAGAGTGCCTAACACTCTCAACAAGGCGTCAAGGAGGAATGGCATAAGAGAAATGACCTGAGCCCACAGAGTACAACATGAGCAGGCTGACCTTGCAGAGATGAGTCAGTATTCGGTGCAGAGCATGTGAGGAGGGTGATGAGACTATGATGGGCAGGCTGTGAGCACACATGTGTGTTTATGTGAGTGAGATGTGCATGCATGGGGAGGGATGCAAACATGCCCAAGCCCAGTGGGGTACACATGATAAAGAACATGTGTGTGAGAGCACACATCAATGGATTGCACATAAAGTGTGTTAGGCCACAGGGACAGGTGTGCAAGAAGTGCATGGCCCCACAGTCATTTGGGTGGGCGCTGTGTGGGACATCATTGCATATGCCTTAGGATATAGTGGGATGTGCCTGAAGGGGCATGTGTCCAAACGGGTTGTGATGGTGTGAGTTCGTCAGGCAGGACGTGAACACACACGAGTGAGCTCAGTATGGGAGCACACATGTGAGGGCGGGGGGGGAGAGGAAGAGGATGCCGCACACAGATAGCGCTCGGAGACATTGTGGATTACTGCTGCTAATTCCTCTGGTAAGAACAGAAGTCTGCTGGCTGGGAGCAGGAGCTGAAAGCTGAGCCCCTTGTTATGTTTCCCTGTTCCCGCCTGCACTAATCCCTTTGAGCCCCAGGAAAAAACTGCAGAGAAATCAAACGGGCTGTTCATGCCGCCCCAGCGTCCCCGGGATTAATTAATTTGGGATTTGTGGGGAGTCACAAGGTCACGTTCCCCCCACTGGCAGAGCTGGCTCTACAAGGCAATGGCAGGGCTGGGCTCTGAGTCTCCCATCTGGGGGAAATGCCCCATCCACACCATGGAGCAGGTCCCTTAGATGGCCACCCTGGGAAGGTGCTGTGCACTGGGCAGGGGGCTGACCTGGGGTGCCAGGACATGGAAAAGCACCAGGGGGTAGGACTGACAAGCAAGAAGTCTGTCCACATCCCACAGAGATCAGCCTTCAGCTAGAGGCAGCCACTTGGATGGGATCCTGCCTGCGTCTGGCCAGGTGCTCCTTGTTTCATCGTCAATATACATGGCATCCTGTTTGGGCCAGCACAGAAACAGAAACACACCAAAGGAGGACAGACACTCCAAAGAGATGGCTTCAGCCCAGGGGTGACCCTCGCCATCCTATCAGACAAGAGGATAGGGCAGGAGGGGTTGACGACCAGGTGAGGTGAGCTGTTTGCCCTGCTTATCTCTTCCAAGTAGGGAGCTCTGATTGCCTTTTGAAGATAGAGTCTCAGATGCCAGATTCCCACTTCATTCCATTAGTGGTTATTTAAATGATTCAGAAATTTGTTTTCAGGGAGCAATTGAGCTTATGATGTGGGTTTTCTGAGTGTTTGCCTAGGAAAACTCATCCTCAAGAGAGCACATTGGTGCAAATGCATTTCAAACTGTAATTGAATATTTGTGGTCATTTGTTTGGGCGGTATCTACCCAGCATTTGCAAGGAGACTTCATTCATTCCCACCCAAAAGTACTTTGGGATCCAGGACCGGCATTTGTCCCAGCTGTGTTGAGGATTTTGCTTAGGTGCTTAGATCTGGATGCTCTGCAGCCTCCTGGTACCAGGAAGTCACAGAGGTATGAGCACTGAGCCCATGGCCATGAAGGGGCCATGAAGGAAGGAAGAGAAATTATTTTTAGCACCTGCAAAGAGAATTGGGAAGCCTGAGACCTTCCTTTGGTGCCAGGGTTGGAGGGGTCATTAACTCAGCACTTCAGTTTCTAACAACACTCAAATGAAGAGCACAAAAGAGTGTCATGAACAGGAACTAAAACTGGTCCAGCAACCAGACCTGGTCCTCACCCCCTAGTGAACAGCCACTTGCCACAGTAGCACTGAATCCCTTAAGTACAGACAGTTTTGAAGCTGTCCAAATCAAGGTGCAAGACCCCAGGTGGCCTTCTGCCAGCCTGCTCCAGTAAATTCCTCCTGAAGTTTTTGAGACCTTAAAGCAAATGGGCTGCCCCAGTCACTGGCTAGTGCTGCCAGGATGAAGAGCTCTGCACAAACCTGAACCTTATGTCTCCAAACCAAGATGTTCAGCCTTGCAATCACCCATCCCCCTGCCTCCCAGGTCTGTGCTTCCTTCTGTCCCATCTCTGCTTCAAGCCTCCATGAAGCAGTTCAAACCTCATTATCAGCCAAGCATGGGCACCCTGAGGCTGCCTGCATGGACTGGGTGTCAGCTCCTTGCCCAGCTCCGAGGGCTTTTGAGTCAGAAATGGCTCTGGTGGGAGGGGAAAGCCCTCATCAAACAATGACACAGTCCCCAATTGATGAGATCCTGGTGCCTGACCTTCAGTCCCCTTCCAGCCTGGCAGCACCCCAGCCATGACAACTATAGCCATCCAACCATTCCTTGGGGTTATTCCAAAGTGAAATGGTGCTGTATGGTGGGATTGGAAAACTTAGCCAAGACTTGGTGCAGACAGCAACTCTTCTGTTTAGAGTCAATACAGACTGATAACTGTGGGGGACAGAGACATTATCAGCTTCCCTCCTAAAACCAGAGATCTTGCTTTCCAGTGGTCACAGAGATCTGTCTTCTCTCTAGTCTGGCTGAGCTGGAGTCAAAGCTGAGAACATTGAGGCCAACAAACAGGTCTCTCCCACACCTGGGTGGAGCAAGTGATGTATAAAGCCCTTGCTTTCTGCTTGGCATGGGCAGCTTTCATGGGGAACAGTCTGCCTGGAGGCAGAGGAGACTGCCCCCCAAGTGCAGATGGACAGGCAGCAGCTCCCAACCTGCTGAAACCCAGAGCTCAGTGGGCCACTAATTCAGTCCTCAGATCAGTATCAGCATGCTTATGTGATACACTCCAGGTCTGGGTCTCCACATCTGGGACCAGCTAACATAATTAATTATTTGTGCAAATTGCTCATTTGAAATGGACCAGGGCCTCTGACCCGGAGGAGTGCTTGTGGGTAACCCTATCCGGGTGACTAGTTTGGGGGTGATGGGGAGACAGAGATGTCTGAAGTAACAAAATATTCAGTTCTTCAAGGTGGCAGGCTCCCCATGTTGATCCAGATTTGGACCAGCATGACCTCATGCCACTAGTCCACATCTCTGATCATACTCAACACCTTTCTCTGGGCCTTTTCTAGTTCTCCTCCATCCTTTCTGAGACTAAACAATCAATACCATACACAGCAACAGTGGATTTTCCGCAGGGCTGTAATACATCCCATTTATTGTACCATTTATTGCACAGTGTTATCAACCTGGTCATTCAAACCCAAATCCATCCCTCCTGAGCTTGCCAGACCAGACGCCAAGTGTATGGTATATGAAGGGTTTTGTGCAGTATCTAAAGGCAAGGGATGAATCCTGGTGGAGTTATAAGCCGTGACAGCACCAGGTACATTTCCCACTGCTCCGGACTCAATGCAAACCTGGGCTTACAAGCACTGTGCATTGAACGTGGCCAAATGCTTCTAGGAAGGATGACTGGGGTCATGCTTACAAGACAGGGTCTTTTCCCTTGGTAAGCAGCCACACTGAAAGGGCCTTAGGCGATTGTGGAAACAACATGAGCTGAGCATAAGCTCCCAGGACAAAAGGGAGCTTAGCTGGCAAACAGTCTTACAGGCTTTAGCAAAGGGGCAGTGAATAGAGGGGAAGCAGCCTATCTCCGTGCATGGCAGAAGCAAGTCCATCGCTGCAATATGGGCACGGCTCTGTTGTCTGCACTTCAAAGCAGCTCTTGACAACGTGGAGGAAATTGAGAAGAGGGGCACAGTCATGATTCAAGGTCTAGAAAAGCTGCCTCTGAGCAAAAGGCAGCAACAGCTTTGCGTTGTTGGAGAGATGCTTGAGGTGCAGCTCGACCTGCACACCTGCAAGGAGGTTTTCAAGAGCAAATGGGTTTCAGTTCTGCAAAGACCAGATGGTGAAATGCAGCAGACACACACACACTTTGCAGCAGAGGAAGCAATAAAATGTGGGAATGAGTGACTTGGGGACCTGGTTGTTCACTGCTTCCCTGGACTCAAGGCTGGCCATCTCACTTTCAAAGCCCTGTTCTAGGTTTGGCCATAGATCTGAGCTTGCTGCTTCAACAAGGTCCTGGCAGAAGGGGAGACCAGAAGATCAGACCTGTCCCTCTGTGCCATGCTCTCTGCCTTGCACAGCTCAGGGAAACAGAAAGCTCAGGAGGGTGTGCAAGACACACACCCATTTTTTTCGGACAGAGCCTTATATAAAGAACAGGGCCAGGATTAAGGCAGCTGCTGCCCCCAGGCCAACTGCTCTACAGGCTTGTCTGCCGGAGCAGAGCAGGGTGAAGGGCTTGAACCTGCTCACCTTTGTCTGGCAAATGATCCAGAGGCTCACGCCCCCCAAATACACGGGCCCCCTGCCCCGGCCTGCTTGCATGTCTTCTCCAGTGCCTGCTTTTCAGCAGACCGTGTTTCTGATGGCTGGTTTTGGGTGTCTGGAGGCCCTCCTGGTATGGCAGGGGCTGGGGCTGGTATTCTGACCCTGCAGCCATCTCCCCGATACTGTTATCAACCCGGCGTGGCCTCAGGTTTCGCGGGGGCCAGTGCTGTCCATCAGGGTTTGCTAGGGAAGAAATCAGCGGGACAGCAGCACTGCCGGTACTCAAGGGGCATCCATTCTCCAGTGCATCCTTCCTCACCCCCATGGGACCCTCAGCCCTTTGGGGGCTGAGCCACTGCATTGTCACACTTGAGCTCTTCCAGAGGCTCTGTGAGGATTGCACCAGCCTGCTCCCATCATTTCCCCACGTGCATCCCCTTGCCCTGACCCACAGCGTGCCCCAGCCCCATCAGCGTGCAGGACCGCTCAAGCAGCACAGGGATGCCTCTGCAACCAGCCATCGGCTCAGGCATGAGCAAAATGGGTCTTTGAGAAGGAGATGCCATGAAAAGCCCAAGTAACATCAGAATACAACAACTGCTGGGGTGGCAGGACACAAAAATCGAGCTCACTCATCCCACCCCGGCTTCACAGCCAGCAGGACATAATATGGGTCAGCACAAATCACAGAAATTTAAATATGTGTCCCAGATGTGCTTCAGATACCTCCCAGCTGAGAGACAGTGGGTGAGAGGGATGTTGGATGAATCTGTCCCCTGTGGCTTTATCTGCTTGCTTTTTGGAGTCTTTAATGCACTTGGCCTTCACAAACACTGCATGGCAGTGAGTGCCACCGTTTAGTTACACACAGTAGAAAAATACTTCCTTTAGCTAGATTTAAACCTGCTAGCATCTCCCCTTTGCAAAGTCTGCTCTCCACCCATTCCTAACTCATGAAATGACATTTTTGCTCAGGCTGTGACAAAATAAGAGCTTTTAGTGACGGAGCTTGTCAGAAGCTTTTGGAAAATCAAGAATACTTTTTCAAGAGACTCTTCCTGATTTACACATACATTTCTTCCTTCAGCTAGGAGAGGCACCACCTCCACAGCAAGAAGTCATCTTAACCTTCTTCCAGGCTAACATGCACATGTCTATGCACATGTCTATTCATTTGGTCTTTTATTATAATATTGATAATTTGCTCAGCACAGAAGTCAGATTCACTGACCTTTAGTTTCCTAGGTCATTCTTTCAAAAATCGGTATCATATTTACCAGCTTCCAGTCTTCTGCAACAGAAATTTAGATAGCAGAGTCCGCTAAACCTCTGACTTGGCTCCAACCCTGTTGAGTGCAGTGTGACCCAGTGACTGTTTCTGTCCAGTTATCAATTCATTTTGCAACTTTCCAGCTTGACTCCTCAGCATCAGGCAACTTCTCAGCTCTTTTTTTTCTGGGAAGCAATGCTGCAAACTCCAGAGACAGGCAGGGGGTTCCCACACAGCTGTGGGCATAGGGCATCTCCCTGCCCAGCCTGCATCACTTCTGGGGTGGCTAATACCCCTCCCTTGGGGAAGGAGCCGCGTCTCCTCTTTGGATCTGCTCTGGGATCAGGTGCCATCCCCCAGGGCAGGGGCTGGGGCAGGCAGCTGGGTCCCTGCCTAGTCTCTGGGAGCAGGATAAACCTCAGCAAAGAACAAGGTGTATATTTCAGCATTTCCCCCACTAGTGGCTCCAGAGGCAGTGTATGCTTTGTGTTCATACACCCTGCTTACCCCATCCCACCATGCAACCCCCTGCTTTTCACATCTCTGCTGGCTGCAATATTTTGGGGTGGTAAGGCAAGAGCACATCCGTGCACATGCCTGACCCTGCAGACAAGTCTGGGTGTGCAAGGTGTATATGTGACCCATGATATATAGATTTTGTACCTCTTACTAATCCAGGCAGGGCATTATCCAGGTAAAGCCCCTGCTCACACCTCTCCATGGCTATTACCAGAGCAGAAGCAAGTTTCTCTCATGCCAGGACCAGCATTAGCCTGCAGGCAGCCCTTCCTCTTCTTCCCCACCGGCAGGGGTTTAGCACTGGCCCACCAGCTCCCTGGGAGTAAGGCAGGTGAAGCCAAATACTTTTGCTAATCCCAGCTCCGAAGAGCTGCTCTCAGGTTACAGACGATGTGAATAGGATCTATGTTCCAGGGTGATCAGACTTCCTGGAATTTCTGCAGGACCAGTTATCTGTTCCTGTAACCATCTGCAGCTGAATGTGCTGGTATGGCCCAAGTCCAAAATGCCCCCATCTCTTCAGAGCCTGATCTAATGTCTTTGGGTGAAGCATGGCTGGCAGCAGGAAAACTACCCTGCAGCTTCACACATGGGTCTCCCTTATTGAATGGCCCAGAGCACCTCGGAAACCTGATCTCCACAGCCTTCAACAGCCCAGACAAGAAGAGACAAAGAGCCCCTCAGCCACTGGACGTGCCGAATGTGACTCCCTAACTTAGATCCAACCACAACCTGACACTGCCCGTGCAGATTCATTTAGGGTTGACTCAGCTCCCCAGCATCACCGAGAGCTTGCAGCACTCCTGAAATGTCCCCGTGCCATCCCTGTCCCTGGAGGAGCATCTCAGATGAGGAGGAATCCTCACGTTGCACCCTGCTCCTCTTCTAGTAGGTCTGATGCCTCTTTTTGGATGTCACGAGGTCCCCAGGGCTGGGCTGATGGTGGGATATTGTCCCTTGCTCAGGACAAAGTAAACTACAGTGAGCAAACAGCTCAGGTCATGTGAATCCAGTCAGTGAACTTCTCTTCACAACCTTGCAGAAGATGCTGCAGTCTGGCACTCCAGTGCAGACCACAGCGTTTTCTCCCCATCACTACCCATGTTGGCTTTCTGGAAAGACCATGTGCCTTAAGGCCTGCAGGCATCACTGCAGGACTCGGGGGCCACACAGGCTGGCATGTGTACCCTGTCCACATGCTCTCCTGCTGCCAATCAGGCAGCTTTCAAGCCTCTGAGTACCTCCCGGCTCTGCCGCCATCCATGTTATGGCAGCAGAGCTGAGCAGAGGTGTGGGCTGTCACCCAGCTGTGCTCCTTGGAGATCAGCAGATGCAGTTCTGCTAGTTGAATGGCACTGTTGCATCCACATGAAAAATGCTTCATGCAGCACACGTGCCCAGACTCGGGCCTGACCAGAACAACAACCCAAGGGCAGGAGGATGGAGCTGAGCAGTCGTGGTTCACACGATGACCTTGTCCCTGCTCCCCATTGCAGTTGCTAACACTGGTTCAGCGGGTAGCACAGCACTGCTGATCCCAATCTGGGAAGGTGCTGTATGTCCTTTCTGCCTTCAGTTGCTTCCATGAGGCCCCCAGTGCTACTTCATTTGCAGATCGCCTTATTTCATTCCCTGCCGAGCTCATAGCTGGCCCTTCACAGTCCTGTAGTTACCTCTCTACTAGGGTCTCTGCTTGCCCATGAATTTGCCTCTCCTCTTTCCAGCCTGAGACACCATGGGCAGAAAGAACTGCCAGGGAACCACGGAGCAAATGTCCCCTTTACCCATTTCCCACCATCTGTAGCCCTGATGCTACACTTCTCCAGCCTTTGCGGCCATCACACACGTGGTGCCATGCATCCCTAGGGACACCTCTGGGTATCCATGGATCAGCCTTAGTAGCTGCCTGACACCACATCAAGCTAATCAGCCTGTCCTCTCATGGCAAATGCTGCCCAGGGCTTTGCACATTAATAGACAGCAATTAACCAGGTGAAAAATAACAGAAAAGTCCATGGAGCGAGCGTCTCTTTGATCTGTGCTTCCTGCTCCTCAGCAAAGCATGTTCCTTGCCAGGCTTTGCAGGGGAGAAAACACTCCTGCGTGGGAGAAGCTGTGTCTGGCAATAGCAGCCTCAGCAGCATGAGACTTTTATAAATCTGATGGCAGAGCATCCTTAGCCAGATCACACCGTCCTGCGAGGAGTCTGTCTGCTGCTCTTGGAAACAGCTCATCCAGAGCATCCCAAGCAAAAAAGAGGGGATCCAGCTCCACTACCAGCAAGCCCAAATCCTGGTGCCCCTCCAGACCCTCAGTTGGGGGAAGATGGACAGAGCCGCGGCATCCAAACAGGGTTTCTAGGAGAGCTCCATCCTCTCCACTGCAATCCGGCTCCTGGGGAGCGGGCTGTGTCCTGAGGAATGTGGCTCTTGAACTGAACTCCAAAGGCTTTTGCAAGCCTTTCAATCCCAAACACAGAGGCTGAAAAGGGGCAAGTGCCCCCGCAGAGGGGAGAGCAGTGGGGTGGGATTAGAGCCGGCACTAACGCCCTGCTTTCAGCAGCGGCGTCTGAGCAGCGCTGGGAGAGGTCAGGATTAGGGGAAATCCTTTCAGACCAAAAGGGAGTTAAGCAGCTCTCTCCTTGCACACACAGAGGGGGCACCCCCGAATCTCTCCCCTGCAAAAGGCCGTGCTGGGGGCAGGAGGCAAGGGGCAGCCTTTGTCCCTTTGATTCAAAGCAGAGGGCAATTAGGTGATGGACTTAGAGCCCAGGGAGCACCACTCCCCGCCTCCACAGGGATCTCTCCCTTTTTCTCTGCTTTCTTTCATCCTCCACCCCAGCTCCTAAATCCATCTGCACTAGGCCTTTAATTGAATTAGCCCAGCACCTTTCACTGGGAACAACTTAAGACGATTTCAATACAGTGTGATTGCTTCTTACAGCCCTGGACAGGTTTGACAGAGACCACAGGGCTGAGTTTAACATGGGGCGATTTATCCTGGGTGCCTCTTACACCTGAAATACTGTAGGTACTCTTAAAAACCCAGCCTCTGGAGCCCTGCCACAGCCTGGAATTACAGTTTTTATTAAAAAAATACAACCCATATTTCTGGACTTTGTGAGAAGACAGAGCTTGAAAATAGAAATCCCAAAGGGACAACCCAGAGCCTCTGGTCTCAGCAACTCTGAGGACCTGATGGCTGGTGTTTGCAACACTGAACATCACTACAGGTCGCTTGGACACAACTTTGGAGACCACAGCACCCCCTCAAGCTCCAGAGGCATGGATCAGCTGGGCCAGCACGATGGCTAAGGCAGCCCCTTGGGGGTTGGGAAGGTGCTGCTGCGGTCCCCATAACCTCCTCCATACTTTTCCACTCCTGCTGCCAGGTCTTTCCTGCTCACCCAACTTCTCTTCCTCGCACTTTGATGCATTCACATAAGATGCCCTAGAAGTTCCTCTGTTAACAGCCCATATTTTTAAGTGAAATCAGTTTCCAGCATGATAAGTCTTTCTGGATGGGTCCTTTCAGTCCCCAGGCACCTTGGGGCGGAATTTCTCTTGCATACATGTGCACAGCACAAGGGAGGGAGGGAGGCCAAGGACACATAGGTACCTGCCATGTCTCCATGCATATCTCTCTGTGCTGCCTGCGAAGCGGCATGGCTAAGTTCCTGTATCTTACCCCCAGGAGGGACTGTCCTGAGCAAATAGAGATGGATTTCAAATCAGCCAGACCCACACACTGTAACAGCATGCAAGACTTCTGTCTTTCTCCCAGCTTGTGATTTCAGGGTATATTACAGAGGTGTTGAGATAGGTGTGTTAGCAATCCCTACAGAGCCAGTTGGTGAGGAGGTGGGTTGTGAATGAGGCTGTCTGGATGGGTTCGCATGCAGATCTGGGCTGCTCCAGGCCCATCCACTCAAAGACAAGCCTGAGAAGGCACCCTCTAAATCACAAACACCACCCCTACCCTGACCAGCATGCTGCCCACAGGGGATTTCTGCAGCAGCTTTACCAAGGGGAAGATGGTATCAAACCAGTCCTTTGATACCTCCTCCCTGTTTCCCATGTTACTTACCTGGCAGCATTTAATAATGAATGCACTGCAACCTGGGATGGATATGGGGTGCTCAGCCCATGCAAGTGAGCAGCCTTGCTCTGCTCAGATCTTGATCTCTGCTTTAATTTGGTCAAGGACAGGAGACATCCACTGTCTGGGAATGGCCACAGACCCACTCTGTGACCGTCTCCATTCCCAGATCAGCTCTGAGAGGCCAGGAGCTCTGCAGGGGCAGCCGCTCTAAATAGCTCATGAGAAGCAGTCTGGTCTTTGCGTAGAGATTTCACCCCCAGCGCTGCTTGCACCCGTCCCATGAGCTGGTTACATGGAAGCACCAAGGATATTTTTAATAAGAGGAAAGCAAGGAAGAGGCAGACAGAACTGTGTAATTAATCATCCCTTTCACAGGCTGAAAACATCACTTTCTTTATCCGAGCCCAGAGCTGTTATGAAAATCTTTCATCTCTGCTCAGGCTCAGCTGTGAGGTCCTGCACCCCATGCCCTTGTCCCTGTGTCCCCGGGGAGGGGGCAGTACCAGAAGGTGGGTGGCTCTAATAGAATTTGGAAACATCTGCAAGTCTTGTCGTACAGATGCTATAATGGGGAATGACACATCAGTCATTTGCACTTAAGGATGGAGAAGACCTGCCCACCCAGTCCTTCCTTTTCTCTTAGTATAGCTATGTGAGAGACAAGAGCAAGCAGACTTTGGAGGAAATGGAGAAGACAAGGCAGATTTCAAGGGATTTCACTCTCTTCCTTCCGAAGCATTGTCTTCATATTTCCTCCAAGGCTGAGATGCACAGTCCAACATCTGTCCTGCCACCCAAAAGAGAGCAGTGGCATCTCACCCTCCTCCCCCCAGTGCCTTGTCCAGTATAGTGGTGGGTTTGGCTGGAGACTGAAGGGAAATAGTAGAAATGCTGAAGTGCAGGAGAGGCAGACAGACAGGCTTTCCCATGTGACAAACCAACATTTGCAGGGGTGGAAGTACGGCTGATGCACCTGAAAAGCCAATCATAACTTGAACAGTCTGCCAGATATGCCTGCCATGGTATAAACTGAAAGGCAGTGAAACAGACCAGATTTGTTATTGCTATGTTTGACACAGGAAGGTTATAAGATCTATAAGATCTCCATTTTATACAAAGACAAAGCATAGTTTCACTCCCTGTCCCCCTGTGCGTGTTCACAGCTGCTGGGGAATCTCACCCGTGCAAAGCAGAGCACTGCATAGGTACAATCTTCTCTCTGTATTGGAGAGACTAGGAAGATTTGTGTCTTCCGATGCTCCTACAGTACTTTTTCCAATCCCCACTGTGAAAAAAAAATCCAGGTCTCATTTTGTTAGGTGCTGGAAATGCACTTACAGTCAGCATAGGGTAAAAAGTATTATTACCTAGAAACTTGTCCAGAATCCTTCAGGGAACAAATGACAAACTCAGGAACTGAATTAAGCTATAGGGCACTCCTGTCTAATACCTTAGCTCCAGCCCATTTTCCCTCTCCTGCTATCTTTCATTTAATGCACACCTTGGAATTGCACTGAGTAATTACAGATGTTCTGGGCAAAACTGCAGGTTACTCCTCTAGCTGCACAGCTTGTGATTTGCAAGGCAGCATGTGTACAAACGAAGATACCTGGGAAGAAGCAATTTGCAAATCATTTTACATGATGAATTATAGAAATGAACAAAAATGTAGGTCAGATGGGCCCTCTGGAGGTCTCTTGTTCAACCCCCTGCTCAACACAGGGCTAAATTTGAATTTAGCTCTGATTGCTCAGGGCCTTGTCTATCTGAGTGCTGAAAATCTCCAAGGATGGAGAGGTTTTTTGGCCACAGCCTCTCAGGGCCCCTGTTCCAGTGCTTGACCACTTCCAGGATGAAGAAATTTTTCCTTATGTCCTATCAGAATTTCTCTCGGTGCAACATGTTCCCATTGCTACTGTCCTTTCTCTGTACACCTGAGCTGGGTTTTCCTTCTGTACAGTTGCCTTTAGGTAGTGGCATGGGCAGTTAGATCCCCATCAGGCTCCTTCTCCATTTCCAGCAAACCTGGTTCCTTCCACTTCTGCTCAGACATCGCATCCTCCAGCCCCCAGCCTCCTCTGTGGCCCTCAGCTGGACCCACTCCAGTTTGCAGACACCTTTCTTTTGTAGAGGAGCCCAAAACGGGGGACAGGATCCCCATTTGTCCTTCCCGGCATCCTGTTCCATGAGGATAATGCATCCCAGGTGCCAGGATCTGCCTTTGCCCTGAATCTCATGAATTTCCTGCCAGCCTCTTGAGCATGTTGATGTTCCTCTGAACAGCAGCTCTGGCCTCCAACGTATCGACCACTTCCCTCAATTTAGTGTCACCCTCAAACTTGCTGAGGTTGCATTCCCTCCTCTCATTTAGGTCACAGCAACCCAGGGCATCTTCATTTTATCCTTCTAAACAGAAAAACTAGATGTTTCCAAAGAAAAAAGGCCTGTGATTTTGAACACAGTTGGTCAGTGTGTTTCCCAGCCATGCCTTTGGTTTCAGAGAGCAGGGGGACCAGCCCACCCTCCACCAGCACAAACCATGGGATGAAACTTCTCACCAAGTGGGAAGTCCACAAGCCCCTAAAAGGCTGCTGCAAAGAAAATAAATCCTCCCCCAGGGGTACAACATGGGGCATAAATTGCAGGGAGGGATATTGGAGCGTGGGATACTGGGAGAAATGTTTAGCAGGAGAGTAGGAGCACAAGGGCAGGAGCTTGCTGGCTAATCTTTCAGATCATGGTGACCTTAGCAGGGGATGTGGACCATGCACTTCTTGACAGGTGTCAGTTTGTCTTCCCTCTGAGGAGCTGAGGTTGTGCAGGGAGCCCAAGAAACTGCTGGGCTGCAGCTCCTTTGGTGTCTATAGGAAAAAACCAGCTTGAAATGGACAGCACAGCCTCCTCTATCCTCTCCTCCTCTACTGGGTGACAAAAGGGGTCCCCAAGGACAACAGGACCTGGGAGCCAGGGCATGCAGAGCCAGGAGGAGTAACCCTACAAAGAAGCCCAGAGAGCAAGTCCATGCTACAGGTCTCTGAGCACTCCCACCACTCCCTGCCCAGATGCCAGCACCTCAGGGCTGGAGCAGCAGCAAACAGCTCCAGCTCCTGCCTGCGGTGCTGGAGCGGGTGAAGGCAGGCTCCTGGGCTGTCAGCGGTGTGAGCAGGGTGCACGCAGCAGCGAGACGGTGGCAGGGACCAACAGCCGGGCAGCCCACAGCTGAGAGCTGTCAGGCAGCTGCCTGCCAGGGTGGGCTGGCCAGCCTCTCTGGCAGGAAGATCAAGGGCTGGAGGGTGGGAGGAGGACAATAGTCCATTTTGGGGCTGAGCAGGAAGGGTGTTTTGGAGGAGAGAGGCTGAGCAGAAAAGGACAGAGCCTGCTGGAAGAGGAGGTTTTGCAGGGAGGAAGAGCTTGCATGGTGCAATGAGGGATGCCTTGCAATGCATGGGGAAGCCGGGCTCTTCCCCACTGGCCTGGGCAACCATAGGACACTTCTGCCTTCCCACAGATGCTCAGGACAGGGCAACATGAGGCATTGAAACGCTTTTGTGCCAGGCCTGAATGTTGTGCGGAGGGGGACCCCAAAGAACCTGGGGCTGGCCAGGGCTAAGGCTCTGCAAATAACCACAGAAACCAAGGAGGCAGCCAAAACGTGTCACATAATTGCAGATAAACACATAATCTACTCAGGTTATGCTGGGGGGAAACCACAAGCCACGAGCAGACAGAAGAGGAGAGAAATAAGCCAAAGGGAGAGAGGAAAATCCACCAGACGAGATGAAAGCAAGTCAGTAAATCACAGGGGCTGCTGCTCTTCTCCTGACCCTCCCCTTGTCCTGCCTGCCCGGGAAATTTCATCCTTGCAAATTTTGCAAGGAGGGGTTCAGAAACTGGCAGAATGAAGCTGAGGCAGGAGCCCCACCAAGAATCTGCATCTCTATCAGACATCTCTGCTGAGGTGCGTGGAGAAGTACATGGAGGTTTACCGCTGGGCACCCAGGGCAACAGGGATGGTGGCCAAGCTCTGCACTCCAGCAACAGGCTCTGCAGCTCCTTCCAGCTCCAAGAAATGAAAGGTCTTGGAAATACTTTGGAAATAGCCACACTGGTAGAGAGGATCAGTTCCCACCGCAAAGCCCAGCTCCCACAGAAAGGAACAAGGGAGGATGCTGGGAGTGGGGCTGAGCGGAGACAATCACTCTCATCCAGGGTAAACTATTCAGAGAGTGTTGGACTGAAGATGTGCAGATGGTCTGGAGTAAGAAAACTGCAGGCATTTCCTTTCCTGCCAGCGCCTCCTGACCAGCCCTGAGCTGGTCTGCTGGAGCCGATTCACAGATGAGTGCAGGCACAGGAATGCAGTGGGAGTAGACACTCCTTTGAACATCCCAGCCACGGCACGGCCGGTGGGAACGCGTAGCCAGAGAGGCCGTGCTGGGAGATAGCCACTGCTATGAGATCTGCCGTGAAATCGGTTCCCGGGAACGTTCTGCCAACCAGCCACGGCTTTCCCGGCAGGGGTAAACATCCACCAAAACAAAAGAAGATTTTGCTTTTCTTTTGGAGACATGGAAGTAAATGCAATCCAAAGAATCCAAAGAGCCCTTTGTGCTCCTGCCCCACCACTCCAAGGCCTGGGTGAGCTTCAGCAGGTCCTTGTAGGGTGGATGTCAGGGGTTGCTCGCTGGAGGACAGCGCTTCCCAAAAAAAGAGGAGCATCTGGCACAAAATACCCCACCGGCACTGTTGCCATCCCCTTGCCTTTGGGTTCCCTTAGCTCTTTCCATGGTGCAGAGGTCTCCAGGCTGCCAGCACATTGCATAACCCTGACAGCAACACTTAAGTGAGACTTGTCACAGTTCTCCCTTCTCCAGTACCTGGCAATGTTAACAAAACACAGATGAGCTGGAGGGTTAGGCTTAGACTTTTAAGGACCAACCTGAGACCAAAAGGTGACATGTGAAGTTCCTGGCTCTTCTGGCACTTGAGGACCAAGAATCTGCCCAGATGTCCCCCATTCAGCCCAGACACCAGAGCAGGGGACTCAGCACTGATGACAAAGCATCCTCTCAGCTTGGAAAGCCAGGCAGGGTCCAGCCCCACCACGGGGTGCATAATCCTGTCCCTCTACATGCCAGTATGGACTGTCCCTCCATTCAAAAGCTGTGTCCCAGGTGCTCCAGATGAAGCCAGGACATTGCCTGTCTCAGGGCAATGGGTGGCCTGCATGGGAGTAAGTGATGCTCTTCTGGGACCCAGTTCCTCTGCCATAGTAACAGGTATATAAAAAAACAGAATATACAAAATATTCCCCAGCCATCAGCCAAACATCCTTTCTGCTAAACGCTTGACCTCTCTGCATTATGAGCTTTCTGTAGAGACCACACATAATGCCCGTGGATAAATCTCCCCTCTCCGGTTTCCGTTTCCATGAAGCCAAACTGCTGGCTCACACCTTCCTCCGCTCTTCACAGGGCATCATGCCCTGAGCGAGAAAAACCACCTGCTGCTTCGCTTCCCTCCCAAGACACCCACAAGGGATCACAGCCCCAGCCCCCCCACCCAGGTCCCCCTGCAGGCCAGGCAATGCTTAAGAAGCTCCACGGGTCCAGGCTGAAGGATACTGCGAGCAGCAGCATGGGGAGGATGTTTGTGAGAGCAGAGGCACTTTTTGCCTGTCCATGGGGGAGACGGAAAAAGTGCAGCTTTCCCCAGCATGTCCATAAGTGAGGACTCCTCACCCTTTTCCCAAAGGCTTACTCCACCTCCAGCCCAGGTGTAGCCATCCATGGGGCAGGAGATCGGACCACGCAGCCAGGACCACCCCAGGTGGGTTTAACCCTGTAGGGAGTGGTTGCCAATTGGTAAGGAAAGAGGATGTGGAAGAATGTCAGATACTGGGATGGTGGGTTGGGTGAGCCTGGTCAGATAACTGGGGGTAGGTGGAGAGTTGTGTGGGTGGACTGGGAACCCGGAGCTCAAGGGAGGAGACAGTCAGAGGGAGTGTGGGAGTGCCTGGTCAGCAAAGGACTGGAGGTGGCTGATGGATTCCCTTTGCGGACACGATGTGAGCTGGCGGCAGAGGGGGTGGGAGGGTGTCCCACTGGGGTCTGTGGCTGGAAGCAGGGCTGCCATGTCCCCAATTTACAGGAGGGCAGGAGGCCCCCAAGCACACAGGCAGCAGTGCAGGATGACATTGGAATATCTCCTGAACAAAGGTCACAAGGCCAGGGAGAGCCCAGCTTCCTTTATTCATCACTGGCCTTAGCCAAGCTGCTCGGAAATAGATGCAACACACCATCAAATAACAAGGCTGAGCATCTTTACAGCCTAAATCCTGCCCAGAGGGGCTGCAGAGACCATGAGTCAGCTCTGTATTAATAGCAGGGCAGAAGCCAGGCAGGTGTCAGGGGCTAACAAGGGCACTACAGACACCACGCTCCCCTGGCCTGAGAAGTTATTATTCCTCCAAGGAGTGAATATTTCCTTTGCTCCAGTCGTTCCCCACTTCCCTCCTTCCTGAGGGGCTGGATGGGTCTCACTGTCCCCACCAGCTCCTATCTGCTGCACTGGACAGATGTGGCTTCCCACAGGGAGGGACCCAACACCCCTGGCAGCATCCCAGGCAGCGGAGCAGTTTGAGGAAGGATGCTGAGCTCGGTCCCCAAACGAACACCAGGGCAGGGGAGCTCCTTGAATGCACATCCCCCAGCCTGACCCATACATCCCATGGCCAAGGGCCGCAGGGTGCATCCCTTGGAGGCTCCCGGCATGCTGTCCTGGAGGGCTGGGAAAGCCTTGGCTTGCACATGCCGCCCAGAGCAGACTCCCAGCTCACTTCCACCTGTTTCCGATAAGCTCGCTAATCCATCCCCATAATGATTCTTTATTAATGGATGCTGCTGTCTTCATTACATGCCTTAATTAGTGTTTTGTGAGCAAATTCAAGGGGATAAGAAGCGTGTCACATTTTCCAATGGGGGGTTTGCGCACAGCTACCAAAATAACTTTGTCTGTGAAGCTGGAGTTCCTGTTTCACCCTGCCCATGAGCCGTCGTTGTGAGAGCTGTCTCTGCCTAATCCGGCAAGCAGGCTGGGCGAGCTGAGCTGCTGCCTGCTGCCCAGCCTCCCCTCCCTTCCTCCCTGGCTGGGCTCACTGAGCTCCCACAAGCCAAGATGAATTTCAGTCATGCACAGACTTGAAGAGAGATTTGTCGTCGGGAATCAAAAAATCCTAGAAAAGTCCAGACCGCTGCTGCCCTGCTTGCCGGACTACTCTCCCCCCACTGCGCTGTCTGTCTGGGGATGGAGGGCAATTGGGGCTGCTGTGGTCCCTGCTGACCGATGCTGCTCCAGTTGGTCACTTGGGCTTAAAGTATGAGGATGTTCCCTAAGATACCCGCAGTGTCCTTGGGGAAATGACAAAATCCCCTCAGAGTCTGCTTTCTCCTGGCCCAGGGGCAGGAGTGACCTGGGATGGCTCCAAAACAAGAGGACCTATGGAGCCGCATCCACAACAGGAGCAGCACTGGCCATGACCAGCCTCCCTGGGCAGAGAGAGACTGGCAGGAGCCAATCCCATGCAGGCAGCACCACCAGGATTGGACCTGGCACAGCCAGCCCTCAGCCCCACCTGAAAGGGAAAAAAGCCAAAGCAGTTTGTTAATGTGACCAGCACCACTCCTGCCCCGGGCAGGAGGTGTCCTCCCCTGGCACAGGCTGTTCTGTATCCAGCACCCTCCTGAAGCCAACACAGTCCCTGGCACCCATGGGTGCTTTGGGACCAGCCCCTGACCCTCATACAGGTGAGACCACAAGCAGAGACACAGCTGAGGTGTCCCGGTCATCCTGACCCCTTCCCTGGGGCCAGTCGCCATCCCATCATCACAGCACAGCGGGTCTGGAGACCCACTACTTCATGTGGCCCTGACCCAGGTCTGCAAACCCTCGACCCCACAGGCGCACATATGCCAGGTCTTGGTGTCAAAAATTTCCTAAAGTCTAATTGTGCCCGAGCTGTTTGCAGTAACAGCCTGAGGCTCCTCCTGGCTTGTGCCTGGTCCAAAGATCCTTATGCCAGAATAAGGGAGAGGATCGAGGCACTGGGGGAAGTTCTTCCACACGAAGCAAGCAGGGATGCCAGGTCCCGGTGCGTGCCAGCCTGGGCTGCATTACACTGAGATCCAGCACAGCCAGCATGAACGGGGATCATCTCCCCAGGTGCTGCAGTCATTCCCCCCTGCATTAACCCCTTGACATCCCCGTCAACACATTTCGATTCCCATTAGGGCTTTTCCTACTTTCCCCAAGAGTGAAATGAACCAAAACTTGCCCCTTCGTCATGGCTCTGAGGAGAATTTAATTCCAAGGTTCAAAGCTTCCCCATCCCTTCCCAGATAAAAGGGTGATCAGCAAAAGGGGATGAGCTGGTTAATAAAAGCTGAAGAAGAAAGCAGGACAGAAGGGCTGCGCCTATAGAGCACAACCCAGCAGGAGAGAAGCAGCTTTTCTCCAAGCAAGCCTTTCCCCAGTTAATAATTACAAGCCAGGCCCGCCAGTTCCAACCCGCTGCTCTGCAAGAAAAGGCAATTAATTTAAGACTAATAGGATTTTAAATTCAAAACAATCCCAAGCGGGTTTGTATGGCGGGCTGTGAATGCGCCAGAGAGCCAGCCAGCAGCAGGCGGGATGGAGGCTGGATTTGGCAGAGCGGCTGGAGGAATTAAGGGCGAGGAGATGAAATCTCGTCTCCTGCAGCCGCTGGGCTGGTGATGGCAGCTCCTCATTCACCAGGCAGCTCGGTGGGGGGGGTCTCCTCAATGGGAGGACGGTGAGGAGGCGTTTTATTGAGCTCATGCCAGTGGCAGCGGCTGGACACAAAGAGGAGCTGCTGGCCCATGCCGAGCCCAGACCACCTCTGATGCTGGGGCCAAGGCACTCCAAAGCCTGTCCCCACCAGAGACAGCCCTGTGTTGGCCCAGGGACTACAACCATCCCCTGGCTCCCCACAGCAGGTCCTCCATGAGGTGTAAGCATGCCCCAGCCAGACTTTCTCTGACCTGGCATGGAGAGCTGGGGTCCTGGGAAGGTCAAGGTGGGCCTGGGGCTGTCCAGGGACCTGCAGCTCACCCCGCAATGGCAGAGATGCTCATAGCCCTGTGGCTGGGTTTCCACCTCCCATCCCAGATGGGCTGGTACAAAATTTCCTCCCAGTCCCTGGAGGACTCTCCAGCAGCACCCAGCCAGGCTGAGCTCAGAAAAAGGGAGTGATGCCAGCCCATGTCCTAGAAGAGGGCAGGGGACTCATCTGTCATGGGAGTTGCATGGTGATGGCAGGGAAGGGACAGGCACAGGGGCCCTGCCCTGATCCCCTCCTTGGCATCCAGAGCCCTGCCAACTCACCAGCATCTGCTGGGAGATGCTGGAGCAGGAATCCATGTGGAGCCACCCAGCACTACAAGTGTGTGTAGAAACAAGAGAGCAAGGAAAATAACAAAAAGTGCTCTGCTACGGGCTGCACTGACAGGGATCTGCAGCCTCAATGACCAAAGCCATGAATGGGGTTTGAGCCCACGGTTCCTCCCTCTTCACACTGCAACCCTGCAAGATCTGGGATTTACCATTGCTGCAAGGGAAGGCTTCCCTAAGACTGATTCAAACAGCCTCTCCTGAAGTATTTTAGCATGAAGGCATCCTTCATTTCACTCCAGAGCAGCTGGAGATGTGGGCTTAGCCTCACAAGGGGGCTTAGATGTCACAACACCCCCAAATACCCTCATGAATCTGGGTTTTGGCATTTGGTCTCATTGGAGCAATTCCCTGCTGTGTCGTCAGGGACCCTGGGGAAACAGGGATCATCCTGTGCATCTTCAGTGCAATCAGCCATCATGGGAGCGTCTGCCTCTCACAGTGCATGTGCAAGGCAGGAAAAGGGAGGCTACATTTTGGAATATACACCTCTTCCACAGATGCATGAAGAACATTTTATGAAAGTCCTCATGCAAGTCAATGGGATTGGTGTTAAGCCCTCTCAAGATCCCAGGGAGCTCAGCCTGGTAAATAAGGACTGTTGGTGTCTGTGCAGTGCCCTGCACCACCCTCAGTGCCTCTGGGCCATGGAGAACCACTCATGTTGAACTGCAGCAACCCTGTCCTCTGCCAGGTCCCTGAGAAGGCACCGTCCAGACTGGGGGCCAAGGTCACGTCTCACACATCGTATCTGTCTCCAAGGTGGAAAAGATGGCCCTTGGCCAAGCATGGGAAACATTCAAGAGGGTGATGAAAAAGAGCTTCCCAACACCAGACTGTTCCTCCACCAAACTTTCCATGCTCACAGGCACCAAGCCTGTTCCTAACCTGGGTCACACAGTGCGTTCCTCCTTGCCTTATTTTGAGAGATCATTTTTACCAAATTTCCCACTTTCTGTAGCAAAACAAATCCCAAACACCAGCCTGGCGACAACTCCAGCCTCAGCTATGAGAGTTGACAGAGCTGTGAAGCACTCAATGCTGAGTCTTTCATTCTGGGAAACACTGAGCAACCTATGTGTAATGGGTGGAGTTTCTCCAGGAAAACAGGAGGAATTTATGGACCTGGCCACAGACTGGGGGAAAGCTCCCATGAAATGTCTTTGTCACTGGCCACAGGAAGGACATGACCTATGGTGCTGCCCTCACAGGCCAAGGATCTGCATGAAGCAGGGGGCTGGTCCTACATAGTGATCCCACATGAATGAGATGAAAAGCCAGGGATGTTCATCCAGTTGCTACCATTAAATGAATTCCAGCTGGACACACTTAGCAGGGAGGTACAGGGATGGAGAAGAGTGAGACCCCAAACACACAGGACTGTGACTATGGAGGGATGAAGATGAAGGTGGGCTGGTGTTTTGCCCCACTGCAAAAAGTTGCATGTCCCTGCAAAGCTGATAAAAAAAGCTGTCAGGATAGTAGGTGGAAGTAGGACAGCAGACAAGGAGGTGCAGTGCAGGGGAGATGCCAGGGGCCTGAGGAAACAGTCATTGCCAAGGCTCCCCAAATTCTTGCTGCATCCTCTCATGTGAAAGCACCAGTGGGAGGAGGAAAATCCAGTGGCTTGCAAGATGGCCAAGAAGTCCCAGAAAAATGGCCATATGGTTCTAGCATAGGAAGGAAGATAAAGTCTTTCTTTGCTGCAGGTCTTGATGAGGAAGGAGTGGAGCACCATTCTACTAACCCATCAATAGCCAGACAAGGGAACTCTGGTTTGGTTGGCTGTCGATGGGACAACAACCAGCTGCTTCTCCTCTGCAAGAGGAGTGAAGCTTTGTCCTGTCTGAACATCATGGTGAGAGAAACAGCACCCAAAGCTAAGCAGGGTCCTGCTCTGCTCAAACCACAGTGTGCAGAGTGTGGGTATCTCATACAAGTCTGGGTCTGGATGTGAAGGAAGCCTGGGGAAAACACAGATGCAATGTTTATTGGAGTAGGAGGAGGACCTCATACCCCTGGTGCAGACACAGGCCAAAGCGTTATTAGAAAGCATCACCCAGCAGAGAACAGCAGGAGCTCTTTCTAGCTGTGGCTTATGCCACTGTAGGGAAAACTAAAAGCTAGCAAGAAAGGCAGAAAGAAAACACACTGTTGTTCCAAGAGCAAAAGGAGCAAGAGGCTCATGGCTGGTGGAGGAGAAGCCTGTCGGGACATGACGCAGAGCTCTGCTGCTGACATGGGGTCAGCCCAGCTGAGAAGAAGCCCGTTCTCCTGGGTCAATAACGTCGATTGGCTTTGGGATGCTCAGAGGACCAGTGACAAATGCTGGCCACCAGCCATTCAAATAAACAGTAGGCAGCCAGTTGGCCAGTGGCCACTCAAATAACCAGCCCCAAGCTAAAAAAATACAGTAAGCTAGTAAATTTAGTAACCTAAAGAGAAACATTCCTCTACCAACCAGCATGCAAATAAGCCAGAAGGGGATATAGAGCTGACACAGTCCCCTGTTCGGCTTTTGATATTCGATGGCCCTTATCCAACTGGCTGCCAGTTGGTTATTTGCATTGGAACAGGAAACAAATTTTTCTCCTATTTATACTGCTTACCTCAGGAATAAACTAATTACTGTTATAAAATCCCATTCCCACAGTGTCCAGCACACATCTGTAACCCCTGGAAGGGACAAATGCACACAACTTGCCAGCTGGACTGTCCCATCGAAACGGCCAAATTGCAACTTGCTTTTTTGCTGGCTCTCCTCACTGGGTGATGAAGCAAGGCCTTCGCTACAAATACCCCCTCCTGCATCAGCTGTTTACCTTGCTCGTAAACAGATCGCTGCTACAAAACACTCTTCCAAAACTGCCCAGTTCACAGCAAGACAGCCTGGGGACAGGAAAGAGGAGCAGGGAGCAATCTGCTGGTGTTTCAGTTCCTGTGGCCAAGGACAGGGCCAGCTGGTTGCTCCAAGTGTCCAGGCTGTGCAGCAGCTGGGATGAAGATGGTCCGGCCATGCCAAGGCCCAGACATGCCACTAGATGGAGTTCGACAGTGAGACGTCCCCATGTTCCTGTCCACCTGCCATCTCGGTCTCCAGTGGGAGATGGTCTTCGGCTGCGCTGGCAGAAGGGGATTTCTGAGGTCCAGCACTGGCAAAGGACTCCAAGTCTCACCACGGTGGAAACCATCCCACCGTCATGCATGCATGCAGATGTCATGCCACATGCTCTTGGCAGAGAGGCCCCACAGTGCGTGACACCTTTCCTAATGTGGATATCCCACCCAGTACCTTCCCACCAGCTAAAATACAAGAGGAAGCTTCAACATCAACCACTGCTCTGCGTGCACAAAGGGACCCAACAGCCACGGCCATGCCCAGAAGCCCTAGTCGGGATGGACCAAGCAATGCCCAGAAGTGCAGCAAGAGACCAGGCTTTCAAGGACACTGAGGGCTGGCCAATTCTCAGCATACATTTTGCAAGATTTGCTGTTTCCTTCAAGACCCAGCTGCCGGAGTCAGGGGATTAGGAAAGAAAGGCTGCATTCTTCCTCTTCATCCTGTCTGTAAAGACTTTCTTGTAGCATGCCGCTTGCAGATGGCAGCTAAGGAGCATGCAAAGTGTATGCTTTGTTTTCATCTGGTTTTTAAAGCCAGACTTGTGACTTGCCAGGTCCTGACCCACGAACAGTTTGCAAATGCATGTTAGAGCCACTTTCCTCACTGCAAACTCCCTGCTGCCCTTGGCTCCCGCCCCACAGGGAACCTGCTCCACCTCGCAAAGGTAAGATGCATTGTGGTTCCTCCTTTCCAGAGCCCTGCTCACCTGAGCCAGCAGACCCCCTGATCTTTGTGGGGTGCCATGCCATGGCAACCCCTCTGCAGGGCTCCGCTGGGGTCCACATGGCTCCCTGGATTTGGAGGCAGGGAAGAAGTGATGGGTGATACCGAGTCCTCTGGCTGAGCTGCCTACAGGTTCAGGCAGATGTGGCCACCTGCACCAGACACAGGTTCAAAGAGTCACTCTGCAGGGCTGGGAACTGGTGTAACAAAGTGCAAGTGGCAGGGAGGCAGGCTCACAAGGGATCCTTAACTATATCTTACTTGGGATGCACCTTATCTGGCATTCTCCATGCAAGCTTGTGACACCAGGCTACAGGAACAGACTAGCAGAGATGAGGTGTGAAAATGAGGAGGAATGTGGACTGGGTGACAAGGAACACAGTGCTAGCTAGATACTGCATTCACAGGCTTGTCTGCTGGGATGTGGATAGAGCAGCAAAGATAGTCCTGCTCTGGGCTCACCTGGTTACTGAGAGCTGGTGATTTCCTTACCTTTGCCATTTAAGTACTTCAGCACTCTTTGCTTGCATGTGACTTTGTCCCCACGTGTGGCCAGGCAGAAGTGTGCATGCATCTTCAAATATGGCAACACGGATGGGGACAAGCATGATGTTATCCAAAACGTGCATGGCTGCAAATGACACAATGGCACTTTTTTTTTGTGAGGGTGGAGTAGTCCCTTCCAATGTTTAGAAACAGGTTTCTATTCATAAGTTACAGAGATGCTAGGAGGAGCCACATCAGGAGAGGTCACACCATCATGCCGAGGAGCCTTTTCACATCAGAGCAAACACTTTCTGAAAACATCCAACTTCTCTTTCAGCTCCCAGATGTGGGCTGTTTTCTATCCACGCTCTCCTCTGGAGTGTTTGTCTGTCTGTCTGCTGTCTGCATATCCCAATCCCAAGTACATCTCCCCTCCTGCTCCCATTGCCCAGAGCATAAGCAGAGGGAGAATCAGAGGAACTCATCCAGTTTGGATGAAATACCAGTTATGACCCACACCAGTGAGCCTGGTCTGGATAAACCCTCAGCACTCTGTGACTCTGTCATAACAATCCACAGTCAGCCCAGGAAGGTGGCCTGGCACTGGTCCTCACTGTGGACATCAGATCCAGGAGAAGGCTTGGGCAATGAATTTCTGAACATTCATTCCTGCACGTTGAGACTTCACCTCAGGGGGTTCAGGACCCATGGAGGGTCCTGGAGAGCAGCTCTAAGTGTTAGGGGCCTGGGTGAGAAGAGAAGATGCTACATGGCTATAGCTCATCGCCCAGTCCTTGTTGGAGGTCCCGTGAAGGTTGTTGCCTGCTAGAATCCAGCATCTACCCAGGGAGAGGATCTAAGGGCAGGGTGATGGAGGGGCTTGGAGCTAGTCCCCCACATTTCTGACCTGCATTTGGATTGGCCAGCCCCAGGGAGAAAGCAGTATCTTTAACATCACTGGGGCTTGTGACAAGGGCCAGATGTGTCCCTAGCACCAGCCCAAGCCAACCCTGCATGGGACAGCTCAGGCAAAGAGCATCTGTGCCGGAGCAGCACCATTAACCCAGGAAAATAGCCATAGGACTTTGAGGTCCATGTGTCCTTGCTGGCTGCCGTAATTGGGCCACAATGCCTGTTTGGTCACCAGGCACCCAGACAGATGAAATGAGCTATAAAGAGACCCAGACAGACAAACCCAGCCCAAACTGCTTACTAAGTTGACAGGCAGGCCCTGGCAGAAAGCAAGGCTGACGTGAGCTGAAGGGACTGCCTCGGGTCTTCCTTGGACCTGTCAGCATTGCAAGAAGCTGGGAAAGGAGAGCAGAGCTCATGGCTGCCGAGCAGGGCCACCCCTTGCAGATGGGAGAGAGAGCAAGCAGAGCAATGGCAGCAGGAGAGGTGGGGTATTGGAGCAAGAGCAACTTGCGCTGGGCAAGGGAGGCAGGCGAACAGGGATGGAGCCAGCTGAAGACGGCCTGCAGGAAAAGATGGAGATTTGTCATTGCAGGTGTAGACAGACGGGGTGGGATAGGTGCATGCCTGCCCTTGCAGGAGGCAAGCAGTAGGTGAAGATGGAATCAGGATGGGTGATGGATCGGTGAGCTTCCTGGGTCCATTTCCCAGTGATGTGCTTTCCTGTAATCCCTCCTATCTCATGTCCAACACGATGTTCTTTCCTATCATGAGCAGAGCTGGATGAGAAAGGCCCCTCCCATGATCGAGGGCATGCTGAAGGGTCTCTGTCACGCAGGGCAGCTGTGCACCAGGTCAGGAGGTTCCCTGAGCTCTGACAGCAGCTTGGAAACTCTGTAATGCAAGATTTGAACTGAGTTGGCAAGCCCAACCCAGCAGAATGCCAAATCCCCCTCCCCACCTGCAAATCCCAAATCCAGACATATTCCCTGGGACCTGAGCAGAGACAGCATTTCCCCGAGGTCTGGAGTCCACCCAAGATGGAGAAAGAACCTCTGAGGTTGGGGGGAAGCCAGTGGTGCCCCCAGGGATTTTTCCACTGGGCTCCCTGTGCAGCACCACCGCCAGCTTCTTCATGCAACCTCTCTCCATAGTGATGGTCTCCCAAGAGGGCCCTGAGCATCCCCCAGGATAACTCATGAGAGTTAGGTAGACTCAGACTCAGAACTTAAGGCCTTCTCAAATAATCCTAAACAAAGAGATAGAAAGCTGGAAAACTGGGAAGGGAGTTTGCATTTAGAACACATCCCTTTTCAGGAGGGCCATGGAAGAGGGGTATAAGAACCTTTCCTCTCTCCTGCAGGAAGGACACAACACTGAAGAGAAAGCAAAGACTATGGATCTGCCAAAAGCCATTTTTGGAAGGGTGCTCCTGCGGGGTCTGGCAGTGGTAGAAAACCCAAGCAGCTTACAGCAAGAGAGACATGAAAAGAGGAACTGGTGTGAGCAGGCCAGAAAGTGTTCAGAGGGACAGCTCAGTCTTGGGGACATCTGATGGCTCTGTGGAGCCAGCCCTGAACAGAGCAGAGTGGTTGGTGGAAACAGGCATGTTTCTCCTCCACTTTGACCACGGCAATATACCTGGTGAATGGGGCTGGGGAGTACACATGACACCATCCAGAGCCTCTTGTGATCACCTTGGACCTTCCATAGCTCACCAAAGACCTCGGACCTTCTGCTCTCTGTAGATCACCGTGGCCTTGGAGACGGTGGCGTGTGTGACCTGGTCCCTTCCCACTCATGATCTCAGCCTTGTGTCATACCTTCCCCATCCACGTGCTGGTGCAAGGCTGCTGCCACACAAACGTGTGACCTTCATTTCAGGTTCAGCCTACCCCAGCAGCAACACCATCACCAGTCCCCCATTTCCAACTCCTGCATTTGCTTTATTGGCCAAGTGTCCGATGTCTCCTCACACATATCTGGACACAAGTCACCACCATGTGGAGCAGGCAGAGCCCAGGACAGAGAGGCACTCAGAGCGGATTAGATTTGAGATTGGGTTAATTGCGCCTTTCCATCATTTGTTTGGCTTGGGATAGGTCCAAAACATATGAATGAAATCCCCCCATGCACGCTACGCTGCTGACAAGCGGATATTGCATCTGGTTTGAATATGGCAAGTGGCTGCAGAGGCAGAGACAGTGTGGAGCTGCTTGAAATACAACACACACCTCCTCACGCTCCCGGTCCCCCTGGACTATGTGCCCTGAAGTTACGTTATGCTGCAAGACCCCACCCTGCATCCCCAAACTTTTGTCACCACCTCCACATGCCATCATCTCAGGCCACCGTCACCCTGACCTGTGCCTCTGCCACTGCTGAGCGGTTCATAACCCTGGCCAAAAGGCAGGAGCAGGAAATGGAAGAGGAGGAGGACAACCCCTTGGACCAGCATGGGATCATGTCCATAAGGTGGGCTGGGATGACCAGGATGGCTGTGGATGACATAGATGAAATGGTGATGTTCCCTGGCATTGGGAGAGGGTGGGAGGGGAGATGCAAAGGGGAAAAAAAAGCAGGGTGGATGCCAAAGGCTTATTTCTCTAACCCTCCCCAGAGCCCCTCATCAGCCTGTGAGCAGCGGTGTGTGATCACTGCGGGGGCTGCAGCACGCAGGACATGAAAGGACTGGCGGACAAGCTGTCCCCAGGGTGCTGAGGCTGGCTCAGGGGGAGGTGGAGCCAATGCCAGGAGAATTTCAGGAGAGGAAAGTAACCTTTGGTCTAACGTCGCTGGCTGCAGGGTGCAAGGTGCCAGGGGCAGCCTCTGAGGCAGTGGCACCGGCAGCACTGGGGTGCTGGTGTGGCAGGAGAGCACAGGATGCCTTTATTCCCCCTGTATTCCCACAGGTCAGGGACTTTGCAGGGGCTCCAGTAAAGGAAGAGAGATCCAGGCCTTTGCAACTTTGCATGAAGAAATGGGAGCCTGCAAGACCTGCTTGCATAGAGCCCCTCAGAGCATGGTGCCATGCAGCAGCTGGAGGTGCAGGGCAGGACGTTCAGTGAAGGGGTGCCCTGGCAGATGGAAGCACATGCTAGGGAAGATACAGGCTACAAAACCACTGTTCCCAGGGTGAACATACCCAGGAAAAAAAAAGCAGGTCTGGTGTTAAGTTGAGACACAACATCAGGGTTTGGCAAAATAGCTTTTGCTCACAAATGACCCAAAAGTTCATTAATAAACTGAAAGCAAGCCCAAACCCCAGTCCCCTCCCTGCAATGCTTCCATTTCTTGCTTTTCAGGAGGAAGATGGGAAAACATTGGGCTACATTAAGCTGTTCCCCATACATTCTCATTTAGTTCATCTCGCAGGGAAATGTGCCCCCAGGGTGCGGTGATCACTTTGTTGGTAGCTGCAGCAGCACCATGCCCAGAGGACCAGGGTGGAAGCAGGGTCCAGCCATGGAGATGATGGATGTGCATTGGTTTCCCTCCTGGGCATTGCTGCTGGCACATGCACCCCAGTCAATCCCTGCCCCAAAGCTTAGCTGCCTCCTCTCACTATGAGCATCCACAGAGGTGGTAGATGGATAAGCCAAGAGCCTTCCACCCTGGTGGTGTGTGGTCTCCAGCCACTGCCTGGAGGGCAAAGGGATTCCCCTGTACGTTTACTCCAGCTCCCACCATGGCACAGAGGTATGCCAATGTCCATGTCGGGAGAGCCACGTAGGACCCTTCCTCCTCCTTGCAGGACAGCCAAGCCCTGATTTGCACAGGTGTTGAGCACCCACCATCCCCAGCAGCCCTCAGGGCTGCCATGATCACTCAGCACCTCCCAGGATCTGGCCTTTTTTCCCCTGTTCTTTTATGAAGATGTTATTTTACGGCTTGTTAATTTGTACTTTTTCTAGCTTTTAACAGGGAGCAGGGGCCAAGTCCCCAGGCAGCCCATTGGCCGTGAGAAATCCCATTTGGTATCATATAAATTATTGCAGATATTACTAATATTGCGTCTATTGTGTAAATACTGACTAAATGTTTGAAAAACACAAATAAATACGAGCTGAGCTGATGGCTGGAGCAGCTGCCTATGAGCCATTCTGGGCCCCCAGGGGAAAGAATCCACATTTTAAACTAATGTGTAAATATGTAACCTGCCTCCATCCCCCGCCAGATCGGCGTGAGCAGTCCTTGGAAGCAGCCCAGTCCCTCAGCTGCATGGCTATGATTTAACAACAGCTATAAATACATCTCATCCGCCGGGCAACTGCACAAACAAGGGCTCACCTGGCAGTAAGGGGTCACCGAAGAGTCTCCCACCTGAGACCACTGCTCACAGAGGGGCACGTGCTGGTGGGAGATGCTCAGGGCTCCCCAGTCCTTAAAGCCTCCCTTGGGTCCTGGATCTCATCAGCCCAGCCTAGCAGACCCCAGTGCTGCACGTTGCAGCCAAGTATGAGCTGATGGACTGCTGACACCTGATGGGCCACCAGGATGAACTAGGATGCTGCCTCCAAGCCAAGCAAGCTTCCCTTGTTGGGGCAGGTGCCCCCTGTCGCTTGCAAGCTCTTTCCCCCCATTCCCCATTGTTGCAAGAAAGTCACAGAGTCCTCCAAAGTCCTGGTCCCTTGTCACCATCCAAAGTCCCAGAGCAACATGCCCCTTGCCAGAGGGCAGGAGGACTGGCCAAGGACCGTGTCCCCACATCCCACTGCCTCCCAGCTCAGACGCTGCAAGTTTCCAGCCCCTCCCCATGAGTCCCCAGTTCCCCCCCGCATCACCCAGGGCTGGCTCTGAATGGAATGAGGAACCCCCTTAAGCCCTTCCCCACCCAAACCAGGGGTACTGCAAATTGTCCTCTCAGCACCGCAGACGGAGTGGTGAACTACAGGCTGCAGACAAGGGAGAGGAGACAGCCTGCATCCCTGGGCTTTGCCTTTGTTGGACATGGGATGATGCTGGTTTTTACCCAGCCTGGTTTTTTGTGACCACCCCAATCTTTTTAATCAAATTTAACCCATGGCCACTACTCAGTTGGGTACAAACACTTCTGGGTTTGCCCAGAGCGGCAGAGCTCCTGCAGAGGATGAGAGCCACTGGGTTGGCTACGAGCAACGGCATGGGGAAGATTTGCTCCTCAGCTGATGGACGGCAGCGTGGCAAAGGTGGTGCCAGGCTGTGTAATGGATCCTATCACCCGGGACTGCAGAGGGAGGTGCCGGCAGCTACAGGGCCCTCAGCACCCTGCCAGCAGGCGGGTAGCGCAGGCAGGGAGTGAGAGGAGAAACCAGGCCAGGAAGATGTGAGTCAGGGCAATAAGGTCATTGCAGTGGGAGCTGCTTGAGACACTTCTGGGCGGGTGCCTGTCCCCTGAGGCGAAACATGGGATTTAATGCAATTTCTCTTGAGAAAGGTGAAGATCACAGTATGGGTTCCCATTTCCAAAGGTGCAGGTATTTTTCAGGCATGGGGTGCCAGCTCTGATCTTGGCTGTAGATGGGAAAACTAAACCTGCATGATCTCCACAGGACCAAATGCTGCAGGGAGACTTTCCCCAACTTCTCCTGCCTCCTACCCCCTCTCTGGGACAGCCAGAGAGATGTTTCCCCACTGATTTTCTTAGGGTCTCCCACTGGAGATCAGCCCAGTGCAGCATCTGCTTGTGAGCTTGGACCCTCCCAGGCACCACCATGGCCACAGACTCCTCCAAAATCCAGTTTGGCTCCCCCAAGCCCCTGCAGTTGCTGTAGGTGCCCAGATGCTCAGACTTGGCCTAATAGGAGCAAATTCCCTTCTCAAAACTACCCTTTTGGCTCTTACATGTCACATCTCTGAGCCCTTATACAGGTTCAGGCATGAGTCCTTGGCCAAATGCATCAAATGGAGCCAAGCAGGGTGAGGGACCAGGGAAAGGACAGTACAGGATCGGGTTGTGCATCAGGGCTCAGCTCTTCCCCTGTAACTACAGATTAAAATAATAAACTCAGAGAGATCCAGTGTTTGGCAGGGCCTACGAAGAAGTGAAGTTTGACTGGCCCTCAGTTCACAGGCACACCCAAATAAATAGCATTGTTTATAAGGACTGAAAATTAAAAATTAAGGGCTGTGATTTTCAAAGCTCCCTGAGGAGCCCTGACATTGAACTCCCATAAAAGTTAATGGCACGAAATCCCATCCCTACATTTCTCTGGAGTGATAAAAAGAGCTATTCATTGTGCAATCAATTGCAGAAATTCATAATAATTTATACTAAAGAAATCCTAAGTAATTTCACTGCTATGGAGGGTTTCAGTTAGCAATAAATCTAGTAAATAAAGTATGTACCATTTGAGTAGGAGAAACGACTGTAAGATTCAGCAAATTAGCTAACACAATGCAAAGTAATTTCAATTACTATCTCCTAGGAATTGCAAGCCACCAATTTAAAATTGTTTACTCTAGTTTGAATTTTAAGTCATTTCTGCCTTCAGATGAAAAGCAAAACTTCTGTGGCTGATTGAAAAACATTTGAGGAAAATGTGGAGGTTTGCATGGTTTTTGACAAAATCATGACCTGTCAATCAAACTGCATGGACCACTGCTGCTTCTATCAGCCTCAGTTCTGTCCAGAGAAAAACATAACCAGGAGAGATTTTGATGCAGACTTTGGCTTTCCCTAGACATCTCTGCTAAGTTTCTGCATATTTGCATGTACCTGCAGGTACCGGGTTCCCCTGCCATCACCCATCACTTGCAGAGAATTGTTCAATTTGGTATCAGGCACCTTTGTCTGCCCTTTTGTGTGGTCTGCTGAGGATGAGATAGATGGTGCACGGGACTAGATATGCCACATGAAACACCACCTCTGGAGACATGCCATAAAGTCAGTTGAGCCCATCCAAACACATGCACGCAAACACACACATATGCTCTTCAAGTCCCACATCCACCCAGCCCACCTATGTCCATGCTGCAGGCATACAACAGGAGGTCACCAAAGCCACACATGCCCCACTGACACTCACAAGCAGCCAGGAGGGAAACTCCTCCTCACCCCATCCTCAGACATCATCCATGCTGAAGGAGCATGTGAAACGCACCCAGGGTGTCAAATGCCATGGTTGGAACATACATCCCTCTCTGAACACCGTGGTCCTTTCTCCACTGCGTGTCTATAGCTGGGCATCACACCTCTGGCTCCACTCAGCAGATGGACCCTGCAGCCATGCAAACAGCTATCTCACTTCCAGATGAACAGAAGATCAGCAGCATCATTCACGCCCAGGTATAATCCTCTTTTTTAGGAATTTGATCCACAAAATTGTAGCTTTCAAAGTTGGCTGAAGAATTAAGCATTGATCCCATTACAATTTGGTAGGAATCATGTACCATCCTCCTTTAGGTTAGTCTGAAACCCTGCCCTACTTTCAAGCCTTTACACAGGTGTACATCCAAGATCAAATCAGCTGTACCATCAGAAGTCACTGCAGCTAAGAGTCCCCAAGAAAAGGTCTGTAAGGAAAGAGAAGCAGGACGCTGCAGGTCACGACATCAGGCATGTACACAGCATGGCTATCCCAAATTAGTGATCTCTTTTTAAAGAGATGTTACAGTAAAGGGAAAGATAAAGTGGAAAACTCTTGAAACTCTTCCTCTCATTTGAGTCATTTTTGGGTCTTCCCCACAGGTCACATCCCACCATGCCATATGCCCGCTCCACACACTGAGCAGACCCAATGCAGGGTTTCAGGATTTACACACCTGGAAAATGCCAGCCAACCTCTGGAGTCATACCAATGACGAGCAGGAAGAGTGAAGTCCACCCCATCCCACACCACAGCAGTTGGCTTCACCATCAACCAAAGGGCCAGAGAGTTTTACATGCACGTTGCCTTCCTGTGGCTGGGTGTGAGCTGGCTGTAAGCACCACGGACCATCGAAGTCCAGAAGGTCCGAGAGGGCAATGGCTCACACTGGCCAGCCAGTCACTGGGCCACTGAGTCTGTCCCACAGGTCCACGCTCGTGGCCGGTGGCCCCGTTCCCTTACACGTGGCTGTGTCCCCCTCTAGTGGCGTGTCCAAGCCAGCACGCTGCTGGCCACTGCGGTGAGCTGGACGCACGCACCCTTGGCCTGGTCACCATGAATTCACGCCTCCATGATTCCTAGGTGGTCCTGTGCTGAGTGGCAGCATGGTCAGGCCTGTGATGCACAAAGAGGACCTCCAAGAAAAAGTGCTGCTGCTGCCCCGTATCAAGCGCCAGCCTCCATCAGCCATGGCAGGGCAAGGTTTTCCTGTAGGGAAGGGCTGGTCCATCAAGGTGAGCAGGACGTTCCCAGTCCCCCAGACCTCTCCAGCGGCTGGACTAGGAAGGACTGGAGGATGGCTTGGCCAAGCAGGACAATCTTACAGTCAGTCACAGGTACCAGAGTTTGTAATGGCTCCCCTGCCTCATATCAAGGGGGGTTTTGAGAGGGCTGGAAGGATTAAGTGGAATTCACTTCTGGCAGCTGCTGCCTGCAGATGAAGACATGAGTTATGGCTATTCAGGCTGCAAAGCTAGCAAGATGCCTCCTCACCACAACTAGAATATAGCACGCTGCATCACTGTTAACTTGGACTTCTTCAATGGTTCTGGTTTCATGTTCCCCCCACCCATAGTATCACCACAGGGCAGGATCAAAACTTGTTTCTTTGCTACATTAATGGCTCGAGATTGTGTTTAGTCCTGAAAAACACAGCAGGTCAGGCTCCCTGTTAGCTGTGTGTGCACCATGGGACGTAGCTGTTCTTGCTTTCCTAAACATTTAGTGTTTGCTTTGCTGGCTGATTCTCTTAAGCAGCTGTAATTTTTTCACAGCTTCATGTTTCCATATATCCTGGTAGAGTAAGCAATGCAAACTGCCCTGGTTTCCTCAAGAGAGCAGACCATGTTCAATCAGCGTAGCGTTTCCTTTGGTGGAAGGACAGACTCACTGTTGGTTTTGAAATGGTGCTAAAACAGGTGACCATAAGAGCTCTAAGAGATGATGGGACACCCTGGGAATCTGCTGAGCATGCTGGGATTGGGTCAGAACCTTAAAAACGCATCTCACCAAAGTGTGTTTCAATTTCTCTCTAAATTGTGGTCCCCAAACTAGACGTCCTTGTACACTTAGCATCAGAGTATCTGCTGAAAAGGATGCTGTGAGTGCTGCAGGCTCTGCTCACATTCACTGTGAAGTTCGTGCCATCATCTCCTGCAACTCTGGAGAGGAGCTGCTTGGAAATCAGTGCTCTAAACATTTCCCAATTTTCTTGAAAACTAGGAATTTTCCCCAAGCAACAGAAATCAGTAATCTGAATAATTAAGAAATTACCAAAAAATGCACTTTGGGAAGAGAAAAAAAAAAAAAAAAAGAAAACTTTTGAGTATTTTTCTAAGTCATTTCAGCAGGCCTTGGTTCATGCACACTGGCCACTCTGTACTGTTCATCTCAGCTTGGTAGAAAGCCAGAGAGATGGTTAAACATCTTCCCTTTGGCTTTCCCTCGATGCCAGATGTGCCCCAAGGTATTTCCTGAATCATGCAACATTTTTGGGCTGTATAAAGTCTGTCACTTTGTACAGTGTTTCTAGGATGGAAGATGACCCATATATCAATGTCAGCATTTACAACTGGGAGTCCTTTGAGACCCTTGAGTCACCCACGACTGCACTTATGAATTTTGGCATCTGTGACAGCAGCTCTGTGGGCCTGGGTAGCCTGACTTGCTGCTGTAATTTCCCCTTCAGAGACACCTGGGGAAAATGCCTCAAATCAGCAAGCGGTTCACAAATTTCATTTTTGAGTCCTCCTCACATGGGCTGCCAGGGATGAATTCATCTCAACCACTCACCCAAAAAAAGTCCAGTCTTAGGAACTTACATGGGCTTCTTTACATCTATGCCAAGCACTGCCACAGGCTCTGCGAGAACGACCCACTGGGAAGAGATGGGATAAATACCCACCAGAGAGGACAGAATTTCTCCATGGATTAAAAAGGGACCCTGGCTGATTATCTCACAGCTGACACCCATTTTTCAGGTGGTTACACTTAAGGAAGTTGTGTTGAACCCTTTGTGGTGGACTGCCATGCGTGAGCTTCCCACAGTGTGCTGGGTATCTGGCCTCTGTGGGATGGTGCATCCTGCAGATCACAGCAAAGGACCTGTCAAGGACCTCAAAGAGGTCCAGTGGGCCAGTGATGCCCTCCAGGCCCTCAGGTTTTTCAGAGACCACTGTAAAGTTTTACACATCTCAACATGGCATCCCCACCCAAAACCTCAGCATTGCCAAGGCCTTCCTTCCTCCATGGGTTCTGCTATTTCTCCCTCCCCAGGAAAGGAATAGGGGCCCATGAGGGGAAAGAACCCATGGGGGTCCAAGTCAGAGGACACTGAAGAAACTCTTGGGAGGAGGAATGTGGCTGACCTCTCAGCTTCAGTCTCCAGGTTGGTTACTGCCTAGAGGGTCTTGACCTAGGACACTTCCCTTGATGCTGAGCGTTTGCCTCAGAAAATATCTGTGTTAGGGAGCTCCTGCACTCTTAACATCCCTCTTCCCTGAGGCACTGCTTACCCAGACACCCAGGAGTGATGGGAAGCTCCGCATCCTCCGTCTCCACTGCTGGGTTTCTGTGCTGTGCCTTCCTGCTCCTGGCATCTCTTCCTCACCAGCTGCGATTCAACAGCACCTCTGTTAGTGCATTCCTCGTAGGTAGCCCCAGAGCACTGTTCTGTGTCTGCCTCACTAGCACCGTCCTGGCAGGGCTCCTGCATCTCAGCACTCAGTGGTTCACCCTATGGCTTGGACACTTTGCGAACCCGGTAGCCCACAGTGCTCTCCGTGTGGCCAGGGCACAAAGCCCTTTGATGGGAGAGGACACTGGGTCTAGTAACCCTAGAAACAGTGCTTAGCTCATCCTCAGCCCCCAACAGCCATCCCTCCACTGGCCTTTGCCCAGAAACCCCCCAGGAGTTACTCTGGAGGTGCAGCTCCCCTCATCAGGAAGACAAGATGTTGCTTCACTATCCATCACCACCTGGTTACTGAGTACAAGAAGCACAGATACATGGACAACACAATCTATAATTTTCATCTCCTCTCCACTTGCTATTTAGCCTTCTCCAAGGTGTCCTGGCTCCTTCCACCTGCCCATGGCTTGTCCCCCAAACATGTGGATTTTCCCCTTTCCTTCAGCCATTTCATTCTTTCCCACTAACCTGAGTGAGACTGTGAACATGTGCCTTTCTGATCCCGTCTCCTCCCCAAATTTCCTGTGTCTGAGCCCCTCTGCATTTCCCCCCTTTCCCTGGCTCTGCGGTACTTACGACCTATCTCTTTGTTCTGCTCTGGAGAAATCCCAGTGCTGCAGACTTGGCTGGCTGGGGTCCCTGGGCTGCAGCCACCACGTTGTCCCCAGGAGCTTTCCCATGAACAGGGGACAGGTGATGGATGCAGCACTGCCAGTGCAGGACTGATTTCTCATCCCCTGACCCATGCAACATTTTCCTGACTTCAAGCTGAATTCACAGATCAATATATACATATATATTCATATTCACAAGTCAAACATATGCAAGCACCCACAGCCATTGCTCACCTCAACAGTCCCAGTCTTGGTGATTTCTGTTAAGAGGTTTTCTGGAGCACATCTGCCCCATGGCTGAAGAACCCCTCTAAATTCAACATGCAAAACGATTCACGCCTAACTGATTGACTGTCTCCCATGTATCTCTTGGATCTGCACTTTTGAACCTCTGATCCGCAAATCCCTACTTACGCGGGATCGACAGAAAGTAACTCATCAACCTTGAGTCTGTTATCAGTACAGTTAAGTTGCTTTAGAAGGGGCTGCATTGCCACAGGAAAATTTTTTGAACGCAGCAAACCAGAGCAGGTTGAAAACCACTGAACAGAGATTTGGGATTCTGAGGAATGATGATTCAGAGGCTCTGCACTTCTAGAGCTGGAATGTTAATAAGAAACTATTGACTTTAGTTGGGATGAACGCTGCTATATTGACGTGAGAAGGAAGTACCAACTGAGAAAAAATAAAAATGAAGTCAATATTTGCCAGGTGGGATAATAAATCCTGATTTATGATCAATGCAAAATGCAGTGGTTGCGTTGCTATATACAGTCCATCAGGTAAACCGAGCCACTGCATTTCCTTTATTTCAATTAGCTGCAAGTAATTTGCTGAGATATTCAGGGTAATGTGTAACTGAGATGTTCTGAGGGCCGTTCCCAGCCTACAGCTAAATAACCTGACACCTCTAAGTGATGTGGAACATTTTTAGCCTTTGCTGGAGGCAAAACTGAAAGTTAGACAGTGCGACCCTAATTCTTCCCCAAATTGCTGGGATGGTTTCTGCTGGGTCCCTGCCCCACAGCCACGCAGCCTGGGTGGGAGTCAGGGGTAAGGAGGCTGCCCGAACACCCCAGGGGAGATTGGGTGCAAGGGGGGTCCCGAGCTACGGCTCCTCCCAGCCTTCACAACCAACCCAGGCAAAGGCAGCTCACATCAGCATGGAAAATTCACCCCGTTGTCTCTGACCACAAAGTGACTTTTAGCAGATGGGAGATCAGCGGTTCCCTTCCTCCGTGTGCATTAGGCAGCTTTTTTGTCCGGACTTCTGCACATCTCCGTAGAGCCATAAAACTCTGCCTTTCTTCCCTGCCACAGACGTTTCAAGCTTCACTGATTAGGTTTGCATTGTATGTAGCTAGCTATTAAAGCCAAGCATTTACGGTCCTTCCAGTTTTGCAGGATAATTTCAGAAGTAACAGCCCCAAAGAAGTCCTTTGCTATAGTTGAATAACCTGATTTGTACAAATATTTTAGCAAAAATCTGAACTATGCTGATTTCTACGTGGCTTCCCTCCCTTCCTAAGAATAACTGTGCAAAATCCTCTAAAACACAGGATAAACATAGTGGTTTCACTTTATTATAACAAAGTATAGATTTTTCGCTGCTGCATCACCAGGTCTCTCATTTGCCTTTGTCTCCAAAAGGTTTTGTTTTCATCATTTTATCACCATATTTACGTAGAAATGCGCTGGACAGCTGAGGGGATTTTACTGTCTCTTACATTTCCTGTTCTGTTGTTTAATCAGTCATTTCTGAAAAGAACATTACTTAAAATAAGAAGTTTCCTGCTTCCTGCTACAAGAAAAAATTAAATTGAAGAGCCCCACACAGCCCAACACTGCTGTGCGAGCTTCATTCCTGATGTGTTTCAGCAGAAACAAGGATTTGGATAGGGAATCAGATTCGATTATTGATTACATTTTGGCAAAGCAGCGGACTCAAAGTTGGTCTGAGTGCAGGAACCTGTCCCTTGGTTATCTCCCAAAGCCCAGCCCTGTATCTTCCTTCCAACCAGGAGACAATGCCCTACCCATGCGCCTTCATCAGCTACCAGCATGAAGAAGTTGTAAAGCTACAGCCAACACGTTGCTGCATTTGCATCTGAGAGGCCCCATTAAGCAAAGGACCAGCTCTCCAGAAGATGCTGCTCATATCTCAGGTTTCTGTTTCCTCCACTTTGTGGATGCAGATTGTACATTAAGCCAGCAGAAGAGATGGTTCAGCACAAACATTGGAACTTCCTGGAGTTGGGTGTGGAGGGGAAATGATGTCCTCATTTAAAACATTCCCCACTCAGGGAAGGGAAAGACAGGTTGATGTCCTCCATAGCCATGCTCTGCCGTAAGGCCGGTGTCTTGTCATTTGTCTGATAGCCAAAGACAGAAAAAACTCTGTTCCTTACTGATACTCCATATGGCCTTCAAAGGGCTTTGCCAAGGAAGCTCCACAGCTTCTTTGCCAAAGAAAAGAGGGAGAATTTATGCATGGAGAAGGCAGACACCTTGGGTGAGATGCAGCAGAGGACTTTGGGCCTGGACTTCTCCACCAGCACAGGCAAGCTTGCTTGTCTCTGCCCTTGCCCCAGGAGGAAGCTTGGAGGCTCTTTCCAGGCTCTAGTGCACAGTTTTTCTTGCTGCCTGAGATTTAGAGGATTTTCTCCAGCAGCATTTTATTCACTATCAGTAGACCCAATATCCCAACCAGCATCTTTCTTTTCCTTGATTTTCTTCTGTCCCTTCCCACCTCTGGGTTTGTATCTCCAAAAGGTTTTGTCTGCATGACTAAGCAAAATAGGCCAGGGAATGCTGCTACAGAGGGTTAAATGGTATGGACCTGCTAGGTGCCATATAGCTAAGCCTAAAACAAAGCTGCCTCGTCTATTCCGTTCCTTGGGACAACACCTCCCTTGAACCTTGCCTAGCCACTGCCTGGCAGGGTACAAGCTGGCTGGGCCAAAACCCCACTGGCAAGAGCACTAACAGGTTGGGTGGTGCCAGGAGAGAGCTGGAGCAAGACACATCTCCACAACCTCCTTTGAAGACGGTCACATGCAGGAAGAGAGATGTGAGCATCGCTTAGGCTGAGCACCTCGGCATTGATTTCACCACCTGGTGCGGCAATAGGTCTTATCTGCAACATGCTGAATGTGAAGACAATGTGAAGACAACCCCACCACAAATCACAAATGGTCAGAGGTGTTCACCCCTGCCCAGTCCGTTACTGGCCATCACCAGCCTGGGAAGACCCTTTGCAATCCTGGTAGCCACCATCCCTCCTCCCACCCTGCTCAGCTGAGCATGGCTCCCCACTGGCTCCCGCGACGGGGGATGAAGTCTCAGTGCTCCTGAATGCCTGGAGGTATAATAAGCACTGAAGAGGAGTCGATCAGGGTGTTATGTATCCAACCAGCCTGCAATCTCATTTTCTTCCTAGGCAGGGTGAGTAGGGCAAAGGTTGCAGTAGCTGGCTGTCACTCCAATGCTGGCTTGCTGCACGTGCATCACTGTTTATGACCACTTGTCCGGCACCTAGATCAAGATTTGTTTCAGCAGTGCTACAATCTGTTTGGTTTGGATGGCGCCCGGGTGAGTGGTGAAGTCAGTTGTGACATATTTTAAACCCCGGAGCCTGGAACTGTGATACAATCTCCTCTGAAGATAGTACAAGCCAGGGGACAATTCATTCACAGCCCTGTGAAAAAGGATATATTTGGCTGGTGAAAAACTTGGCTCTTTCTGCGATGGTTTGGTTTGAAAGCATTCACCATATTCAGTGATGCTCTTAAGTTCCCGCATGGACAGCACCCACAAATTCACCACAAACACTCATTTTTGCCATTTCATGGTCTGTTCAGAGGCAACATCCAAAAGCAAAGACCTTAAATCCCAAGCCACTCTGCTTTTTTTTTCAGTGCCCTGTTTGACAATAAACTCAGAGGAGTGAATTTTTCCAGCCTTGGCACCAAATTTCAGGTGATGGCATGGCAGATTTGTTAGGACTGAACATCTGCACCTGTGGTTTCTGAAGACTCACACAAAAAAATGCACATCCCCAAGCACACATGCTGAAGTGCTCTGCAATCCACACAGACCTAAAGGCTTCCTGTTGCAGCTGAAAAAGGACTGTCTTGATTTTCTAGTGACCATCATGTTGTGTTTAGTCAACCAGGTGAGCACGGGTTACAGCAACCACTCACTGTTTATAATGCACTGGACACAGTTCTTTTGTCAGAGCAATCTTCATCTTTGCAAAGCTGCTTCTGTTTGTGAACTGCACTCCTATACAGCACCTTCTCTGAGCAGTCATCAGTGCTGCTCTGAAATGTTTGGATAGTTTGAAATAAATTTCATCAGAAAAACCACAGGTTTCTATAAAGGAGTACAATTGTCCTGTGTTTTCTGGTATGGAGGCTCTCAGAACAGCTTCTCCTTTCTCCAGGACGGGATTAATACATGTACTGTTGCTAAGTGTCCGATATTTATGTTCCATTAAGTTCAAAACAGAATTTATTTCTATTCAGCATCAACTCCCACAGCCTCAGATTCACCCATGAGTTTTGCCTCCCTCTTTCTCGCAGCTCTTCTCCCCATCGCATGGCTGACACCACCGTCCGGACTGCATACTACCCCACTTCCAATCCCATTTGGTAAGCCCCAGGGGCATCAGAAAGTAAAAAAGAACCTGCAAAATATCTCCCACAACCTCGATGACTAATAGCACTCGTCAGATCCAGAAATTGAGCAAGAGTGCTACCTTCCTGCACTTATTCTTCAGTGTAGGTGCATTTATATCACTTAAATCTAGAGTCTGGCTACATCTTTGCATGGTCCTTTGCATGGGACAAGGGGTAGTAGCTTTAAACTGAAAGAGGGTGGATTTAGATCAGATGTAAGGAAGAAGTTCTTCACTGTGAGGGTGGTGAGGCACTGGCACAGATTGCCCAGAGAGGTTGTGGATGCCCCATCCCTGGAAGTGTTCAAGGCCAGGTTGGATGGGGCTTTGAGCAACCTGGTCTAGTGGAAGGTGTCCCTGCCCATGGCAGGGGGGTTGGAACCAGATGAACTTTAAGGTCCCTTCCAACTCAAACCATTCTATGATTTGCAAGCTCTGTGCTTTCATGTTGGTCTCAGAGTTGAAAACACCCTTCCTGCTACCACCACTGGGACCTTTTCCTTGCCTGTGATATGGCGATGGTAATTTCTCCGCAGCCTTTGAATAGAGAAGCACCTGGGCAAGCCTATGAAACACTCATCAGGTGCATTTTATTCCTCTTCCCATCCGCCGAAATATTTACACATCAAAGGGAGCCGCCTTATCTAATGGGGTTTTGATGTTCATTAAAGCACCACATGGGCAGTAATAAAGAGCGATGCCCTGCAGCACTGGGGTTGTCAGCAGGCGCTGAGCTCCAAGCCGCACTGGGGGTGACAAGGGCTCTTCATCCCCAGCTGCTGTCCTGAAAGGGTGGCAAAGGAGGGGCCCCACTGTGGAGGATGCTCTGCACCAATGCACAAGGCCAGGAGATCTGGTACCTCCCTTAAATGCTCTCCTGGATCTGGGCCTTCCTCTCTTCCAAATCAGCTGGGCTTTGAAGTGTTTACAGCAACCTGGCATCTTCTGAGTAAGAGGCCAAAAGAATCTAACTCGCAGCAAGCACCTAGGCTGCAGGTAACGACTGAGTGGTGTTTCATGGGCAACTTTGAAAAGACCAAGAGACCCCCCCTCTCCTGGTGAGTGCCCATTTCCACATTCTGTCCGTTCACACTCATCATCTCCTCCACAGCAGAGGCTGTAAAATAAACACCCCTCCTGCCCAGCCACGCTGTTATCATCTCCACAGATAGCTCACGCAGCACTTCCCTTCAGGGTGACTCACTCCAGATGTGTCTCCATCTGCCTTCCCTCCGGCATGGGGCTCCCACCCATCAGTCCATGGACACCCTAGTCCCAACACATCCCGTGGATGTGATCCCACGCTGTGACTGCTGCAAACTGCCTGGCATTCATGCTCTCTGCATATACCTCCCTTCCTGCTGGGAAAGTCGTGATGTTCCCCTCTGCTCTACTTGCTACGCTGGAGACAGTGGCTTGAACCTCCTGCAGAAGCAGGTGGACACACTCTACAATCCCTCACCCCAGCCAGGAGAGGTGTCAAGGCAGGTGTGTTGCAGGTAGAAGGTGGGAAATGAAAGGGAGGAGGGAGCAGACCTTGGGGGAGCATCTCCATGGGTGCTGGGGCCAAGTGGCTGGCAAGCTCTGCTGCTGCTAGCAGGGTGAGGAGCAGAGTGACCAGGGGATCTGCCTTCCCAAACACCTCCTTGGCCCACCTAACCTGCCCTTAACACAGGGCCAGTGAAACAAGTCTGGAGCCACGTGCTGGGAGGGGACATCATGGGGCAGAGGAGCCACTCTCATCACCCAGAGCACACAGGGCCCATACGAAGGGCCCTGGGAAATCAAACTATGGCATTTCACAGAGGTCTTCCAGCTCATGTCAGGCACCCACTGCACCACCCTGCCATCACAGCTAGCCCGACAAGAGCTGCAGGGTGCCCTGAGCCTGCCAGCAGCCAGCCCTAGCAGCAGGAGCATCTCTGCCAGGAATGTTCCTCGGGCTGCAGGTGTCCACACCAGCCAGGGTGCCCCTGTGACCCATGCAGAAACCTGGGACCATGCCCACCCCTCTGGCTTCTGTTGAATTCTCTGGTGTTTCTCCCTGGGGAGAGAATAACACATTTGAGGCCTAAAAATATGATATTCCCGTGGACCCACGTGGCTCTGGCTAGCCAGCCATGGCCCTCTAACCTCTCATTCCCCTTAGCCTTTCAATTAGCTCTTGCCTTCCTGATGACTTCACTCAACACCCAGAGCGATTAGAAGCCAGAGGAAGGCCACGGCTTTGTCTCCAACGATGAGCCAGATTAATCAGCTCCAGTTGCACTGAATTACCCAGTCGGGGCTCACAGCAACAACCTCCAATTCTCCGGCAAAGCAGCCAGCATCCCGCTTTCAACCGGGATAATCAGCAAGGACATGAAAGCCAGATGAATGACTAGGTGAGGGTGGGCTGCCGCCTGTCAGGAGCTGGAATATAAGTCAAAGCACTTTGAAATTAAATCCTCGCTTTGACAAGGAACTAATGCAGAGATTTTAAAGTAGGTGTAATACACTTAGACAGACATGTGTGCAGCCTGGTGCAAGTTGCCGTCCTTTGAATAAGTGTGTCCCAGCTACACTGAGAGCAGGAAAATGGAGTTGAAAAGACAAAGGGAATTTTGAATAGCTCCAAACCAGCTTGGCAAGATTTTAGAGATGGTAGCAAGAAGTTTTAGTAATGGACCTAACTAACAACATTGTCAGGAGATTTGGTGCACAGTTGTTGGCTGCCTGGGGTCTTGGATTTCACACCAAACAGCCATCTCATGTCGCTCCTGGCTTTAAATTAAGTCATTTGTGCCCACGTGGACCGCTGGGGATAGATGGAGGCATGGTGGATGGGGGAGGAGATAGATTCCCACCGCATCTCTTGGCCTCCAGGGTGGGCAAGCCATGCTGCTAGTAGCTTCTGGGATTCCCAAGAGTTGACTTTTCTAGACAACTTCAGAGGTGGATTTAAGCCTTGATACTTGGTCAGGCATCACCCTCCGCATGCACAGCCCGGAGCCCATCACCAGAGCTCCGTGGCCGGCTGCTCTCCCCGGGGGCAGCCCTGCAAAGACACCAAAAGAGTTTGCAACCTCGTCCCTGCTGCCGGCTCCGGCCGCTATTCCCTCCTGATAGAAATCTCCCAGACCCCTCTCCCTGTCTGGGAATTTTCAAATGCCAAACTTTGGCATTTACGGTGAGTCCTCAGATACCGGGATTTGGGAAATCCCTCCCGATCAAAGGAGTGGTGGTTAATGGAGAAGGCAGTCTCGGGGATGCTCAGGCTGCTCCCAGCAATATGGAAACCCGAGGCAGCGCCAGGCCCCCCCATCCCGAGGGCTCTGTTTTTTCACAGCCACGCGGAAATTACCCTAAAAGCATCAAATGCGAGAGAAAAAAAACCCAAAACCAAAACCCTCCTCCCCCCTTCGAGATGCCCCCATCCCTCCCTGCACCTCCAGGGAGAAGCAAAGCCCCCGGTGCCCCGATCCCACCGCGCCCACCAAACCCACCTGGGGGGGTTGCGGAGGGCGGGGGGGGGGGGGGTGGCTGCAGCGGGTCTAGGGGCACCGGCAGAGCTCCCCCCCGCCCCGCCGCTGCCCTCCCCGCCGCCGTCCCGCCTCCGGGGGTGTCCCCGCCGACGGGTCCCGCCCAGGTAGCGGCGGAGCTGGGGCGGCCCCCGGGGCTGCCCCCGCCCCCGGCCCGCCCCCGGCCCGCCGCTCCATCCCGGGATGGGCCGGCCGAGCTGACAGTCGGGCTCGGCGGCCGCCGCGGGCGCATCCACCGGGCAGCGCCCGCAGCCGCCGCCGCTCCTGCCCGGCGCCCACCTGCGGCGGCGGCTGCCCCGGGCGGGGGCTCGGGGGCTGCTGCTGCCGCCGCCGCCGCCGACTGCCGCCGCCGGCGGCGGCTCCGCTCGCTCTATCCCTGCCTGCCCTCCAGGATGAGCCCGGAGTATTTCCTGCGCTCCTTGCTGCTCATCATCCTCGCCACCTTCTCGGCCAACGCCAGCAACTGGCTGTGAGTAGCCGCGGGGCGAGAGAAGCGGGGGGAGGGGGCTACCGCTGACACTTGTTGATAGCCCCCCAACGGGGGCGGCGGAGCAGGTGCCGCCGGGGTCGGGCAGCATCGGGGTGCGACCCCCCGCCTTCCCCCCCAGCAACGATGCTGCTCGGTGGCGGCGGGGGTCGCAGCCTGCATCCCCGGGCAGGTGGGCTGCAGGGGATGCCGACCCTCCCCAGCCGCTCGGGTCCGCTGTATTATCGAGGCCGGTTGGACAGGGGCTGGTCATCGAGCCCCTGTCCCCTTTTTGTCCTTAAGTCATGAATCCGGACCACGCTGGGGGACGACGGAGGTTGGGGCATTGGGTCAGAGCGGGGCCTGGGGGTTGGCGAGGTGCCGCACGAGGGTCAGCGGTCCAGGGAAGGATTTGGCAGGGCTGGGGCAGCCGAGCGCGCTGGCCCCGGGGATCTGCGGCAGGCAGGGCTGCCCACGCCTCAGCCCCCCAGTTCTGGCAGGAGGACGGGTGGCGGGGGGCTGTCGCACGCCACAGAGGAGCCCGGTGACATTGGGAACCCGCTGAACAAACACTGAAATAATGTGTAAGGTAAACAGGGGCGGAAATCATTCTGGAAAATTCCTACGTGTTTGCCAAGGCAGTGGGACTGTCTTCTGGGGAGACCCCCCCGGGGCAGAGGGGATGGAGCGTGACAGCACCTTCCCGCCTAACTTTGAATGAAGGCACCGGTTCCTCCTAATTAATCTGCTCTGGTGGGAGATGGCGCTTCCCCTGCTCCCAGCGTTGCCGGCTGCCGTGAACTAATTAGTTCCCGGTGCATGCAGCCAGCAGACCCGCTCTCAGGCTGGGAACAGGGGCCACCTCCATCTCACCTCCCCGGGTCTCCATCAGCAAGGGCAGGTACACCACAGCTGGTTGGGGAGTCCCTGGGGTTGTCGGCATGAAAGATCCCAAGTGGCTTGTGCCTCTCCCGATACCTGCGCTCAGGTGGGCACGGTCCCACAAGCACATCCCCCGCACGCGGAGTCCTCTCCGCACCTGGCTCCCATATCTCCTGCCTTTAGATTTGCCTCGCTGGAGGCTGTGGGACGTGGGTGGGTTTTGGAGGATGCTCCCTACGCCCCGGGGAAAGTGCCAGGACAGCGGCATTCTCCAAGTGTCCTGCCCGTGGGAAAAGGTGCTCGCCCATCGGTAGCTGCCTGAGATGTGTTAGCACTTAGTCCTCCTCCCCTCCTCCTTTGCCAGATGGAGTGATTTGCGCGCCACGCGTCTCCGGCAAGTGGTGGGTGGATCATAGCAGCTATCGAGGTGGTCTGTTAAGCTGTCACGCTTCTGGTGAAGGTATATTGGGAACTGTGGGAGTGTTTTTCCTGCAGGGAGAAAGTCCTGCTGAAGAAGCCCTGCGGGATGGTGGCAGGTCCCTGGAGAGAAGCAGCCTCGGCTGCCGCGGGACGGGCACGGGGAAGTGCTTGGCAAAGGGGGATTTCACGAGCGAGGCTGACAAGCCGCTCAGCTTGGATGCACAGAGGTGGGACCCCCCGGGTCCCCAGCACCGCAAGCAGCCGGGATCGTATTTGGGAAGCCGAGGCGGAGGGGTGGTTCGCCGCAATAGACGGGGAGGGCTGTGTGCAGCCGTCCGTGCTGGCGAGGCAAGGGGTGGGCGCGGGGGGCTCGGCGGCGGGAGAGCGGAGGGCTCATTCCTGCCAACAGGGGAGGAAAAACAGATGCATTTCAGTGCGTTTGAGAGGAAGGGGGTCCACTTTTTTTGATGTTGCAAATGTATCATGATAAAAGGATCGTCCACAGCCTGTGCTTTTTATTCTTTGCCTTTAGGATTAAGACAATTCCCATTGTTTATCTTCTCACATCAAAAACAAAGGCCGCTGGAGGCAATAAAGAGAGTTAGAAGGATCCCAAGAGTTATCAGATATTTGAGGAATGAGCGTGCCTCGTACATCTTCATGAAGCCTCACGCGTGTGGGCTCCAGCATGCTCTGCTTTATCACAGAGCTGCCCGGGCGCTGCCAGCCCGTGCCCAGCACAGCGGGGCCGGATCCAGCCTCGCTGGGCGCATATTTCTGCGCATAGGTGTGTGCGCTGGGTGGCAGCGCACAGTGAAGTTTGCGTTTCCAGAAACCTGCTGGATTAGTGATTAAGCTCAGTTGTGACTTTTTTTTTCTTCCCCCCCCCTAAAGCTTCTTTCGACCTGTCCGGACTCGCATTCCCCCAGCGCTTCAGAGAGACGCTGCTTGCAACACTTGAGCTTGAAGTTTTTTCTGTAAGCCTGGCTTTGTGGGGAAGGGCTTGTTCTGGCCATGCAAATGGTGTCCTCTGAACCGTCCCATCCCATATAGAAGGGAGACGGTGTAGGTATCTCTCGGAGGGATTGCTCTGCTACAGCGACTGTTGAGCTGGAAGGGACTTTGCCAAATCTTTTCATTAAACAGACCAAGCTACTTTCTCTCTGGTTAGGAAGCAAACCTCAGGTGTGTTTTCTCAGTGTCTTGAGTTTGGGGAGTTGCTGCTTGGCTTGCTGTCTATCCAGAAAACCTTTGTTCTCCAAATCTGAAGAGATGCTCTGTTCCCCTTCTCATGAGAGCCTCACGCTTGTTCATCCTCCTGCTTTTGGAGGCTCAGAGAGTTTTAAAGCTTTTCCTCCTGCCTCTTAAGGCACAGAACTGTAAAATTACATAAAGGGCTGTAGTTAGTGCCTTTTAGATCTAGCTGGTTGTGCATGGGAAGGTCCCTCCAGCTTCTGCTTTATCTCTGGAGGAGTCCAGGGACATCCTTTATACAGGGGAAATAGCTAAGTTACTTTCCAAAGCAACTCACGTTTCACAGGCTCGATTCAGCTCTTGAACCTGCACGTGCAGTAGTGTGGTTGAATTTGGAAGCATGTTCTCTCAGTCGTCCAAAACCATCCTGATGCTGGGGGGCGAGGTTGTAGAGGGTTTCAGCCAAATGAGCACCTCTCTGAAGCCAGCATGGGAGCACCAGGCTCTGGTTGCAGTGGGAGGTAAGGGGCAAGCAGTCATGTAGTTATTTATTTATTCATTTATTTATCTATTTTGGAGGAAGGGAAGTCCACCTGAAGAGGTGAACTAGAAAATGTGCAAAAAGTGGGGTGTGGGTGTAAGCATCCACTAACTGCGCATGGCACTGGGGCTCCTGTGATCTGTAGCTGTTTGTGTGGTTTGAATGATGAGAGTCAAATCCCATGCCCGGAAAGCATCAGGTACAGCAGGGCAGGGGTCCTTTATGGGCGAGACCCCTAGTTATCAAGCTATCTGGAAATCATTACAGCCTCTCTCCATTTTCTTGCAGCTAAAACTGGCTTTGGAGGAGGCTCTCCATATGTATGCTGGGTAGTTGATATGCGGTTATGCCGCTGCAGAGCAGGGTGTGCCACCAGCAGCTCTGTCTACCCCCTATTTACAGGGGTTTAAAACTTCCGTCTGGGCTTGAGACTTGGCTTAAAGGGCCAGGAGCACAGATGGGCTTTTAAACCCTTTTAAAAAAAACTGAATTTGAGCACTCTGGGAAAGCTTGAACCTTGCAAGTATCCAAACAAGCCTGGCTAAGCAGCTGCTCTCTAATAGTTACTACTTTTGAGGGCTGGAGAGGGAGGGATAAAAGGAGTTTGGATTTCTCTGGCCCCCTTGCATCTGAACATCACAAGGTGCTTTGCAAACGCTGGGCCTGATTCTCCATGCTCATCCCTGACAGCTTCGAGGATGTTGCAAGAGCAGCCTGAACGCTCGTTTTGTGCCGGTTTGGATCATTGTGCAACGTAGAGGATTTGGGAAGAAGCATGCTGGAGTCCTACACTTGCATCCCTCTGTTTTTAAACCAGACTTGATTTTTTTTAAGGTGAGTCTCCCCAGCTTTGGTAGCGGAGAGAGCTCACTTCACCTTGAGCCTGGCTTGGTTTAATTTTGTACGAGATTCTTTGCATTGTCGTTGTGACCCTCCCATTTTCCACCTGGCGAGGAACCAGTCCAACATTTTCCCAGCAGATGCCATGCCACCACAGCGCTGATTCGGCAGGTACAGCTAGCTCCAGGGCAGAGCTGCTCCTGCCGAGCCCCGCTCCCCTCCCTGTGCTCTTGTTTTTTGATGCGAAGATAGTGTCAGGAAAGTTCCCCAAGTCACATCTGCTCTGGCAGCCGGGATGGTGGATTGAACCAATGGGGTTTGATGGAGAATTTCCTTGCTTTGAGGGCTGCTGTGGGTCAGATGAGCGGCTCTCCACTCCTGGGGTGCCAAGGGCTCCTTTGCATTGCTCTGGGGATCCTGCTGGGTCCACGAGGTTGGTGTATGCAACCAGTGACACCCATTCCCCGAGGCTGTGGGGAGGGAGAGTGAAACCAGCAGCCTCCACTGGAAATATTTATTAATTTTTATTTATTTATTTACAAGCCTTGCCACCTTTGACAAAAACAGCTAATTTTAGCTCAGCAATGAAAACAGACTGGCTTTAAGGGTTGCATCTTGCCTCTGCCAATCTTGGTGCTGGACTTCCAACCAGTTTGGCTTGTCTCTGAGTGCTGGTCCTGTCTGGCAGGAAGACTTCAGGGCTGTGTTTGCCAGGGTGTAGGAGGGACCTGTGCGCTCTGGCTCCTCAGCAGTGATGGGCATTTCTGTCCTAAGGAAGCCTCAAATAAAACTACATCCCAATCTTTAGCAGCAGAGCCTTATTCTAGGGAGGATGGACATGAGAGAGATAAAACCACTCTGCACCCCAGATTGTGCAGAACTGGAGCAGCTCCAAATATGAGCAACAGCAAGAAGCAGATTTCTTTTTTGCAGTGGTTTGCTATGACTCCGTGAGTCAGAACTGGACTTCTGCATTGAAGCAAAAAAAAAAAAAAGTTTGTTACTCTGCTGAGAGCTACTGTCCTCTCAATTAATTCATCCGTGCTGATGGAGAGAAATGCATTACAGCCATTTATCTGGGCTTTCTTAAAACGATGAAATTGCTGAGCAATCCTGGAGGTTAACAGTTTCGAGGAGGTTCTTCCATATTTCCTTACAAGTGCAATGACACTGGCTCTTACAGTACTTGGTGATTTTTTTCTTAAAGCTTGAAAGCCTTGCGAATCCACAAAAATCTCAATCATCCAATGCTGCTCAAATGGCAGACTCTGCTCTGGATACAAAGTGCAGGTAACCTTTGTTTCCTCCAGCCCCAGGCTGTCTGCCCCCCATGCCTGTGGGTGACCCCCAACAGCATCCTCCAGGCTCTCCAGGAGCTGCTGCCATGGGCTGGTGCAGTTTGCAGCTGGGAAGGTGGCGTGCAGGATCTGGCTGGCTCAGCAGAACTGGAGCCAGTATTGTGCTTTCACAAAATTACTTGGGGAAAAAATTAACTGAGTATCTTGGCCGATGGAGAGCAGCCTAGGGTCTGTTGCAAGTGGGACGAGATCAAACTAATCCTGCAGACGGCTTCTCTCGCCACATCTTTGCAAATTCTGATTGAAACTAAAAACTTATCAGATTTTCTCCAACCAGGTCTAGCCTGAAGCACTGCACAAGGGGAATTCCCACAGAGCTCAGCCTGGTGGCCTGCACTTGCCTCCTCTTGCAACAAGGCATTGCTGTTTGTATTCGAGTCCAGGAGTAGCTTCTGTTGACTTACAAAGGAAGATGCAGTAAAGGATATTTCCTACACATCCAAAGCAGATTTCCAAAATGGATGCTGCTCTCAGGGTCTTCCCATCTTCCATCCTGGTCTTCCCAGCTTCCATCCTGATCTTCCCCATCACAAAGTGGAGATGTTGCCCCTGGATGCTCAGAAAGCCAAGAAGCAGCACTGGCTTGGGACCAGCAGCCGGGCCATCTCACTGTCCCCAGAGACTTGTGATGGGGGAGGCAGGCCACCACCAATGGTTGGTGCATGGGTAGATGGGTGTTTGCTAGGTGCACATGGTGTTAGGTGCATGGTCCAAGATGTAGGGGGGACAGGATTTGAGCTGTAGGTTCACCTTAGAGCTCAGGCGGTGGAGCTGCACACTCAGGTCTGTAGGCAGGTAATGGTGAGCATGGCAATGCCTCCTCCTGGGAGACTGTTTTGGCAGCTGTTAATGGGAGGTGGAGATTAGGGTATGAAAAGCACGGTTTCAGCCAAGAGATGAAATGTGCAGTAACTGTGACAGGAAGGACTGAGCCAGAGAGCTGCTTTTCTTCCAGGGAAGAAACCAGACAGACTCTCAGATGATGACTTTGTAAATCATGGTTTACACTTAGAAGGGATGCAAAGGCAGGCTATCTAATCCCAGGAGGGGGATACCTAGTCTCTGGGAGGGACATGTCCTGCTGCAGAGCCATCAGCTGGATAAGGGCAATGTTGCAGGTTGCAGGTCTCTGGCAGATCCTGACAGGAACATGCCCAAGTCAGCAGACCTGCTGAACCATGCCAAGGATGTGGGTGGTACCTACGAGCCTGGCCGTGTTGGCACAGGGAGAGTGGTACTAAGCCCAGTGCTGGACACCACGAGAAAATGCAGGGGCTCTCTGGCCCACCTAGACCTGCCAACCCTAGGACATCTCTCCATGCCTTGTCTCTGCTTGGAAGAGGAAAGCAACAAGGAAAAGATGATCCCTTTCTCCATAGCTGCAGGATGGCTCCTTGTAGTTCCCGGTCAGTACCTCTATCTGTATGCATCTATCTGTCTATCTTCATGTACTTTTTTTTTTAAATCCTAAACAAGCCTTTTCTTCTTCCTCAGAAGAAACCTGTCTGCACTAGGCAGTGTCAATCCTAAGTACAACCCTGAGTCACTGGCTGACCATATGTTCAGCCACAAGAGGCACAGAGATGGGCTGCTAATCCAGGCTGACTTTGTTCCTCCATGAGCAGGGAGGATGTTTGCAGAGGCTGCCTCTCAGAGAGGAGCAGAGCTGAAGCATCTTTGCCATTTAAGATTTGAACAAGCCTTTTGTGGCCTTGGCCAGGCAGGTTGAGTGTTTGCTGAACAGGGTGAAGCTTCTGAGCTCATCTGACTTCTCAGCATCTTTAAGTGATATATCAGTGATGCCACTGGCCTGGGTCTCACTGTTATCATATTAAAGAAAATATTCCCAAAATGAGACAGTACAAAGAGTTCTTACACTTGAAACTCATTTGTTTAAATAAAAGAAACACCAGAGATTTCTGCTTTCTCCAAGACATCTGCTACATCTTCCCTGACCCGCCTCTATTGAGAATTTGTCAATGACTCAAATTTCCATACCTTCCCACGGCAGGGAATCTCCTCCCCTCTCCTTCTGGCTTTATCTGCCAACCGCTGTGGCTCTTCCTATGTGTTCTCATCATTCCACCAATTATTCTTCCTCCTGAAATTATTATCATAATTTTTATTTAAGTAGGGCTTCCCCGCCCCCGCCTTTTCAAAGCTCCCTGGATTTGAGGTTTCCTTATTTGCCATCTTGCAGGGTGGATCAACTGCAGCTGCTTAAATTATGGGGCTTCAATCTTGATCTATATACTGTGGATGGAAAAAAAAGGAAGGGCTTTCTGTCAGTTTTGTGTTAAATCAATGACTTTTAATAAAAGGGAGCTTGTTCTATGAGTGACTTGTTTGGATTTAAAGGCAGGAGAAAAGAAATGTAAATGCCATGATGAAACAAGAAGACAAAACTTGAGCAAATGGCTTGGGTAGCAGCTCACCCCTTGAAACATTCTTTGCCCAATCTTGGAAAGGGAAGAAAATATACCATTATTTGGGTTTTTTCCACAAGCAGGGCTGTTTTGAGGCTGTATGTGAGACTTAGGTCTTAATGTAGAGCTCTGTGCAGCTCTGCACAGCAATCAAGATGTAGTACCAGGATGGAGATCTGCACCAAGACCTTGCAGAGGGCAGGAACTGTTGGGTTTCCTCCTGTTGTGCCTGTCTTGCTGTGTGTGCAAGTAGACAAAGGCTTTGTCTGTGGTTTCTACCACCTCAGTCCAGGAAAACGAAGTTTGGAGCAAGGTCCTCATTAAGGACCAGGTGCAGTGCTAAAGCTGGGTTTTCATGGTGACCGTGGGATGCTGCAGATGGGTTTGGTGCCTTGCTTGGGCTCCACAGCCCTGAGAAACACTCTGTGACTTGCGATGTGGAAGCATCTTTGAGTGCTGCTGAGGGCAGAGCACGTTTCCCAGCTCTTATCTCGCCCTTCAGCTGCCCCAGAGAGGGGAAAGGGGGTGAGATGTTCCTGCCCGGTGCCCCTGCATGTAGTGTGGAGAGATGCCATGTGAAAGCCTTAAAGCTGAGGTCCTTCAGCAAAGGCCCTTCCTTACATCCTTGACTCAAACTCTGGATCCCTCCTGGACCAGGGACCAGGATGGGAGCCTCCACCCCACCCAAAAACCACCTTTTTTGGAAAGCAGTGATGGTACTCATGGGATGTAGGAGACTGGTAGCAAGCTGGGAGTCTGAGGGGCCATGGCATTTTAGGCACAGTTGCCTCCATCCCCAAGGAGGGGAGGACACACATGGGCTGAGGAGGGATGATGGCATACAGAGGACCTGTCATGGGCGAGAGAGGCCAGAGCACCGTTCTGGATAGCTTCATCTTATTTGCCTGCCTTGCAAAACAAATTACCAGACCTGTTCTTGGAGAGCTTTACCTATCTTTGAAGCATCCTTGGCCTTCGTTTTATCATCCCAAACAGCATTAAACGCTTGTTGGGGAGGCATCTTATCAGGCACATCTACTTGGAAAGGCTTGAAAGGCTCTGGTCACGCTTTTCTTCATGTGTGCTTTGAATTTATAGCTCCCCGTTGCCTGGAGAATCCCGCCGAGCTGGAAAATATATTAGAAAAGGAGATGATGCCCCCATCCTTAGTAGAGCTGATGTTAATGTGGCTGTTACACCTGCGGCACAGCTCTCTCCTGCCAAGGTGCCTGCAGTTGGACCGGGCACTGACTCATCAGCAGGACCAGCCGTGCTGCTTTGCAGGAGCTGGTTCCCTGTTATGATAAATGCTGCTTAAGTTGCAGGAAGTGGGAAAAGCCAAATCAGCACACGGGGTTAGTACTGGAGGCAGAATATGGTTTTCTTGGCTTCCAGGCTCAAAGCTGATCAACCGACCCATGGTGTCTTGGGATGAATCTCACCGCTTCATTGTGCGTCAGCTTCTCCATGCTCAGACTGAAGTGATGGCTGGACCTGGGAGGGGACAGGGCTGTCACAGTCACTCTGGGTTTGCTCAGTGTCAAACACCCTCAAAGCTCCAGAGGGTGATTTGCTGCCTTCATCCTGGGTCAGCCGAGTGCGGCAAGATGTGGGAACAGCAATTGTTGCACCCTGTGTCTGGGACCACAGCACAGGGATGGGGACACTCATTGCATGGTGTGGGGGCCAGCAGAAAGGTGACAGCCCTGTGTTTGGCCACGGTGCGGTTTGCAAGCCAGCCGTGTGCATCAGGGAGCTGCACGGCCGGTCCTCTGCAAACAGGGCTGTGCCCTTGGAGGAGCAGAAAGCCTTGGGCAAAGATGCTTAGCTGGTATAAAGGCTAGAAAAGAACTTGGCTCTGAAACCACGGCAGCCTGCCACTTCCCGCTGTCCAAGAGGCATTGCATCAAGTGATCTCCATGCACAAGGAAAGCTGAATGCTTTTGACGGCTCGCCATGCAGACTCCCCACGGACACTGCAAGCCAAGCCGGCTTTCTCACCGTCTCCCACGGCCTCCCAGTTGTAAGCATGAAACCAAGCTGGTGAATAATTCTGCTGATGCACAGAAGAGAAAATCCTGTTCTCTCCTCCTGGGGCAGACTGGCAGGGCTAATGGGAGGAAGAGGCTGTGACAACTTGATTTTGTGGCTGAAGTCAGCAGATCTGGCTCCTGGGACACATGGGAACAGGCAGGGAGCAGGAGCCACTTTTGCACAGTCACTTCTCGGAGGCAAGCAGGGCTTCAAAGGAAAAATCCTTAGCAGGATGTCGCAACTTGGGAGGAGGAGGAAAAAAACAAGCAAACAAAAAAACCCACAAGCTCTGTAAGGCTGGGAAATGCAGAATCAAGGAATGAGGTTTCCAAAAAGCCTTTGCTCAGTACTCGCATCTCTTGGTGCAGACGAGGTAGCAACATGAGCTGATGCTGGCGATTCCCGAGGACGTTAAAGCTCGGTGTGGTCAGCGGGTGCAAGCATGAGTTTTGCCTGTGCAACGCAGGGGATGTCCCTGCTCCACAGCAGGACGGGGCTCCACCAGTGGCAGTGTCACTTAAACCAGGTGCTAGCAGCTGTGGGAAGGAGGGAGTCTCAACTATGCACATGCTGGCACAGGCACAGATAGAGGATCTGGGATTATCCAACAACCTGACCGAGCTGTGTGGGTCTATCTTAAAACCCCTCAGGGATCTAGAGGCTGGGGCATGGGTGAACATGCACACATGCAAGGCACGGTGGATCGGGTTACTGGATGTGCAGGATGGACCATTGGGCCCATGTGCTCAGTGGGGACATGTCAAGAGCTTGTGGGGTCCTTGCCCCAAAAGGGGCAGCTCTTCTTTCCCCCTAGTGCCGACACTCAAGAGCAGCTCTGTAACTCCTTCTGCTGAGCATGGGGCAATGGAAAGTAGAGCACATCACCTCCACACTGGGCCAGTCTTTTCCAGGCCAGCAAAGACCTCATGGCCATGTTGGCTAGCCGGGCTGGTGGAGGAGGTGCCCAGCGTGTGTGGTTTTGTCCACGGCAGGCTCCTGACTCTGTCCTCCCCACTTCAAGCCCTGCTCAAATCACAAGTGACAGGAAACCTGGCAGCTCCCAGAGGCCATCCTTGCCTGCTGGGGGCCGGGGGAGCTAAAAGCAGGCTGCAGGAGGGAAGTGGTTTGGAGGGCAATGTTTGTCGGTGATGAGCACAGACCCATGCTGCGGGAGCAGTGTGGCAGCTGGAGCTGGCAGCCAAGCGCCTGTTCTGCTTGTTTTGGCTGACTTCAGAGACCTCTGGCTTTTCCTAGTAGCACTTGGATGTGCCGGTACTCAGGAGACCTGACCAGGCACATTCAGACAACACCGAAAATATCTTCCTTGCAGGCAACAGAGGCAAAGGGGAGCCAGCAGCTGGGCTCCCCCAGAGACAGGGGACCAGGCTGCAGAGGGATGGTTGTTTTGCTTGGGCTTGCTCTCTGCCAGCCAAAAACACATCCTGCGGAGCCACTGCAGTGGCACATTTAAGGTGACCCCAGATGGGCACCAGGCCTCAGGTATGGAGGGGATGAGAGGCTCACTCTCCTCACTGTCTGTGGTGCAGGGTGTCCCAGCTGAACATGAGTTCATGCTCCCCCAAACCTTACCTCCTAACCAGTTGCGCTGGCTGTTGCGGCAGGTACCTGGCAAAGCTGTCTTCAGTGGGGAGCATCTCCGAGGAGGAGACTTGCGAGAAGCTGAAGGGCTTGATCCAGCGCCAGGTGCAGATGTGCAAGAGGAACCTGGAGGTGATGGACTCGGTGCGGCGTGGAGCCCAGCTGGCCATTGAGGAGTGCCAGTACCAGTTCCGCAACCGCCGCTGGAACTGCTCCACACTGGACACCCTGCCTGTCTTTGGCAAGGTGGTAACGCAAGGTGAGCCGGGAGGACGCATGCCTGGGGTGATGCTGCATGGGGGGAATGGCTACAACAGCAGCCTAGTGGGCTGCAGATGGGTTTTGCTTGCTTGCCCCTGAGCCAGTGGCTGGGGAGAGTAGAGGATGGTCCAGTGTTGGATCTTGGGGCTGACGGGTCTTCCCTGGGCATTTCAACAGGTCTCTTTTGACTCTGTTGGGGGCAGCATATCCAGACCCTTGCAGTTCCTCAGCTGCTGGGTGCTCCTGCTCCCCCCAAACCTTTTTCACACCCCGCGGGTGCCCATTGCATGGAGGCAGCAGCCCAGAGCATCCGGAGAGCCTGGATCTTTTACAAGGACATGCCAAGTTCAAGCGGGGGCCCTGAAGTCCCCCTGCGGTCTAATCTCTTCCCTGCCAAGCCCAGGCGCTTCGCTCCGCAAAGCCGTGGCTCCATTTATTCGGTCTCTTCTCTGGGCAGCCCCGAAGCGGTGACCGCTGCCAGACTGGTGTGCTGCTCTCAAGCGGAGCTGTCTGTGGGCGAGACCTTGGGAGGACAGCCCTCTGCCGCCCGATGTGAGTAAAACACGCGGTGGCTGGACCCTCCAAGGTCAGCATCATCACCCACCACCACCCAGCTGCCAGCCTTCGGTGGGATTTATGGCCAGGGCAGCCCCTAGCCACTCTGACCCCCGCTGCACAGAGGCGTCCCAGAGGCACAGGGCTGTGATCAAACCAAGCAAGGAACCAGAGCATCAGGGTGAGGAGACGGAGGGGAAAGCCTCTCTGCAACCCCTGGAGACCACCAAAGCAGCCCTTGCCTCCCCTCAGGTGCCACTGCCATCTCTGATGCGCCTTCTCACTTCCCATCCCAGGACCCATAGACAAAGCCTCCCCCCAGCTCCTTGTTTGACTTTCCTCCCCTCAACGCAGGGGTGAAGATCTCTTCTTGTGAAGGTTCAGGGACTGGAAATACCAGAAATACCAGAAACTAAAAGTCGTCTCTTTTTAGGCAGCCACAGCACAAACCGACCAACACGATCCTACTATTAACCTCGATTAACTTGGAGGCGGTTCAGTCCCCGCGCTGGCTGGGTCCTCCCCAGCCACTGCCGCCTGGGCCAGATTACAGCTGGGCCACCAAAGTCTGGGCTGCGACCACCAAAGTAGCTGCTCTCTGTCCAACCGGCAAGCCGGGGTGATGTCTGCTTGCAAGCCGTCCCCGCCTCTACACCAAGCATGGGGCTACCCAAAATGCCAACCCTCCTCGCTCAGAGATGGAGGGGCTGTATCCTCAACCGGCCTCGGAGGACGGTGGGGATTTGGGTGTTGCAAGAGCTGTTCCCTGGCCACGCCACCCTGTGTGTTTATGCCCAGGGATGTCCCCTGACTCCCCAAACAAGCTCTTCCTAACCGTGCGGCACTGCTTAGGTAGACGCAAGAGCTGGGAAGGGGCTGCACGCTGGGGACCAGCATGGTTTTGCAAGGCGCTTTGGGAACAGAGTGGGGTTTTGCAGGGTAGTTTGGGAGGTGCTGGGAGCTACAGGACCCTGTGTGAGAGGATGGCAAGGATCTGCAGCTGCAGGGGATGTTCCTGGATGTGGAAAGCAGCCAACTATTTTGGATGCAGAAGGGATTTCATGGCAGAGGTGCCCTGCAAGCACCAGGCAAGACAGTCTCTCCATGTAAGCTCTGGAGAGCTCTCCCCACATTGGCAATACAGCCTTTGCACCTTCCTTATTGCCAGGTTGTAATTTACCCATTGCATTCATGTTTTTAACCTTGTGGGACAGTTCCCAGCTCCTTCACTATTGCAAGACAGGACTGTCACTGCTGCAAACGATCTCCCAGCACCGAGGTGTCTCTGCTGAGACTGGTCCAGGTTTGGTACTAAGCAAACAGCATCCCTAGGAGTGGGGAGGATGAGTGTCCTGCATGAGGTACCCCATCTTGGGAGGAAGAGACAGAACAAAGGGCTTGACCTGATAGCTCTGCATAGCATGTTTTGCTGAGAGCCAGTTTTCAGACCAGTTTTTCAAGGGGGTTTATGTGCAACACCAACGTTAGGAGGGAAGAGGAGCAGAGACACATGCAACAGCCCACCAAGGGCCTTTGGCCACCTGGCTGCGCCCCCTCCAGAAAGTCCTCTCGCATGCCTCAGACTTGCTGCCACATTTCCCACCATTGTTTGTGCTGTTGCAGGGACGCGAGAGGCAGCATTCGTCTATGCCATCTCTTCAGCAGGGGTGGCCTTCGCAGTGACCCGAGCCTGCAGCAGCGGCGAGCTGGACAAGTGTGGATGTGACCGCACGGTGCAGGGGGGCAGCCCACAGGGTGAGCATGCAAGGGCGGAGGGATGGGACAAACGAGCGGGGCTGCAAAATGGCCAAGCATGGAAATGCCCACTTTCTGGAGCCATCCAGAAAGGAGGTAAAAATTAAAAAAAAAAAGCTTCCTGTTAGTCTACATGAGTTCCTCAAAAAGGCATCTGGGAGCATCACCCATGGGACAGAGAAAGCATCTTGTCCATGTTCCCCCCACAGGGCCACAATCCCCAGCTTCCCCAATCCCCTAGGCAGCCCAGCCTAGTCAGCAGCAAGACAGAAGAGGGGGCAGGTCAGCTGTATTTTAGCAAGAGCAGGGCTGGAGAGGACAAGCAAGACAAGCTGGCTATATGTCTCATCCGTGCTCTCTGCCTTAGGCTTCCAGTGGTCAGGCTGCTCCGATAACATCGCCTACGGCGTGGCCTTCTCACAGTCCTTCGTCGATGTCCGCGAGAGGAGCAAAGGGGCTTCTTCCAACAGAGCATTAATGAACCTCCACAACAACGAGGCAGGGAGGAAGGTAATGGTGAGGGGGAAACCTGGGCAGCCAGTGCGGCTCTGCAGCATCCCAGCTGGGCTCTGCAGCCATTGCTCGAGCCATTTTGGCTTTATTTAATCCCATCAGCTCACATACATCAACATCACTTCCTGCACAACCCTTCCAGACCCCATACGTTGCACCCTTCTTTCTGCATCCATCCTGAGCCGACCGTTCCATCTTGTTTCTTGTGTCTGTTCCTCCAGGCGATCCTGAACAACATGCGGGTGGAGTGCAAGTGTCACGGCGTGTCAGGCTCGTGCGAGTTCAAGACGTGCTGGAAAGCCATGCCCCCCTTCCGCAAAGTGGGAAACGTCCTGAAGGAGAAATTCGACGGTGCCACAGAGGTCGAGCAGAGCGAGATTGGATCCACGAAAGTGCTGGTGCCCAAAAACTCCCAGTTCAAGCCGCACACGGACGAGGACCTCGTCTACCTGGACTCCAGTCCCGACTTCTGTGACCACGACCTCAAGAATGGGGTGCTGGGCACCAGTGGCCGGCAGTGCAACAAGACCTCCAAGGCTATCGATGGCTGCGAGCTGATGTGCTGCGGCCGGGGCTTTCATACGGACGAAGTGGAGGTTGTGGAAAGGTGCAGCTGCAAATTCCACTGGTGCTGCTCCGTCAAGTGCAAACCCTGCCATCGGGTGGTGGAAATCCATACATGCCGGTGATGCACAGAGGGGAGCACCCATCTGTCCCCGTCTCTAACTGACCTTGCTTCTCCCTTGCCTCAGAGCCAGGACTGAGGAAGTAACCCAGATGCTGCAGGGAGAGTGCAGCTCTTTACAGAGACAAAGCCCCAGAGGAAAACAGATTTTAAGAAAAAAAAATATTTAAAGTTTCAAAAAATTGACCATTGTTGGATTTTTTTTATTTTGTTTTGTTTGCTTGCTTTATTTATTGCTGAAGCCAGAGCCCCTTGGTGTCCTGTGCCAGCAGGGACATGTCTGCTCTCAGCGGCTGGCTGGGGACCGTGTGATGCCTGCTCTCATCGGATGAGCTCCCACTGACTCCGGAGCATTGCAAACAGGAGGTGTTTAAGCCAAGGCTAGCGTTAGGCACTTGGTATCTTCTATCGCAGTTATTTTTATTTAAGGCATGCGCTGAGCATCCCAGAGCGCTGCTTGCCTTGGCTGAGTCTCGGGAGGGGATGGAGCACAGCCAGCATGTGCAGCCAGGTGCATTGCAAAGGATGGGCAGATGGTGACGGGGCAGCACTGTCCCCAGGAGTTAAGCTGCATGTGGGGAGAGCCCAGCCAGGGTGATCAGTATATGAGGGGGCCATGGGACACTCCTGCATCCCCTTGTTGTGGGATGCTTGATGGCCTCCCAGGCATTGGCTGAATTTTGGAGCAGCTCCAGTGGCCACTCTGATTTACAGAAGCTCCTCAGCAGCTGCCCAGAGCTGTCAGAGGACGCAATGTTCCCACCATGCTCCCCTTCCCCTTGCAAGCCCCCCTCTTCCCCCCTCACTTCTCCAGCACCTTGTTCAGCTGGAGACTGTGAAGAGGGTCCAGAGAGGCCATTGTACCTGTAATCCAGTGACTCTTAATGGGGCTGGGAGCTGATGGGAGGAAATCCCAGGGGATTTCTTTTCCTCTGTCCCATAATTGCCCCAACCTTGCTCACCAGTATCCCACAAACAGGTCTCCTCTTCTTTCTCCACATGCCTGTTCTCTACACCCAGTGAGGGCTCTGGGGACAGTCCCCATCCTGTTGGCTGCTGAGAAAAGCAAAAGTATGAAGTGGAGCAATTTTGGGGGGTGAGGGAAAGACACTGCTGGGGGGAAAGGCAATGCTCGTGCTCTGCCACTATCACTTGGGGCATTTTCCTAGTGCTCCTTCCATATCACTGCCAGCACTTGAAGTCCAAGGTCTTGCCCTTGGGAAGCATGAGAGGAAGTCTAAGCCAGAGGGATGCTGCCATGTGTGCCCCGACCACCAAGATTTAGTACAGCAGGGCCCCAGCTGCCCCGTCTTGCTCCCTGCAGGCTGGCCTGGAGCGATGCCATGAGGATAACGCGCTGTCCTACCCGCTCCGGCTTCCCCTCTGCCTGGGATTGGGTTAGTGCAGAGTCCTTGCTGCAGGACGAAATATTTGGAGAACTAATAAGCAGAGGGGCACTGCGAGGGGAGGTGGAAAGCAAACCAGTTCCTCTCTCACTCACCCACTTGTCTGCAAGTCAAGAGGCAAAAGGGGAGCAGAGAAAAACCTCAAAATGGCACCTTAAGCCAACAGGAACATCTGCCAATGCTGCGGCGAGGAGTCGGCATGGGGTGGCATTGCTGAGCCCTTCTGTGCAAGCTGGGAGTTCCCTGCGTGGTCCAGAAAACTCTGGAACTGTGACCATCATCCTCTGGGCTGGAGGAGGGGGTCCTTCCAAACCTGCAGTCTTGTTTTTCTTCCTTGCTTTGTCTTGAGAGGGGAAAGGTTGGGGGAACGCGCAGACATACGTTAAATCCCATCTGTGCTGTGGCAGTGATGGGCTGGGGGAGAGTCTGTGTCTGTGGTCGCTGGAAGGTCTCCAGACACCATCCGGCTGGAAGGCTGCTGACAACTGACTTGAAGCAGCACAGGGTGAGGGAGGTTTGTATCAAGGCATCCCCCCAGTACGCCTCAGCTGCCTCCCTCCTGCCTGCTCAGCCCCAGCTCCAAAAAACCCTAAGCAAAGGGTGCCAGGTAGCAGGCGGGGCTGACACGCTGGGGAGATGCCGAGGTGGAGCCACCACAGGTTGATTCACTTCAGTGCAAACCAGAGATCTCACCAGAGCAGGGATTGCCTTTTCAATGGCTTGGTTGGTCAAGGGTGCAGCATCCTCAGGGCGTGATCTAAGCTCTGCCCCCACGGCTCCATCTCTTTAGCCCCCCAAGGCTGCAAGTTCTCAAGAACCTTGGAGACTGTTCCTCCTCTTCCCAGCTCATGCAGAGGAGGTCACAGACCTCAGGCCACTGGCCCAGTTTTCTGTTCATTGTCCATCTAGGATAAGGGCCAAAGCTGAACAAGACAATCCAGATCAGTGTGGAGATAATCTCTGCATACAGGATTTTTTCAAGTTGCGATGAAAGCTGAGCCCTGTAAATGTCACCCAGAGATACCCCGGCTCCGTAGCGCTCTGGCTCTTATCACAACTGTAAATTTCAGCACCAGAGGGGGGGTGGGAAGTGCCTTTTTTTTCATATTTACTTTGTCTATTAAATAATGAGTTCATGCTGAATGAGCCACGGGGTTTTCTTCTCCTAGCAATCAGGCTCCACTGGGCTGTGTAAAACCAGCACATGCTGCAAACACCTAATTGGTGTTGGTCTCCTCCTGAGAGTCCTTAGCTAGGAGGAGAGGTGCCCACGTGGTGCCTCTTGACAGTGCAAAGGGGACACTAAGGCTGCCCTTGTCCCTCCTCCTATCTCTCCTCGGGAGATGCTAGTGTTTGGACCGCAGGCTGCATCCCTGCTTTCCCATCAGTGGAAGGAGAGCTTGCTCACTAATCTTCTGCCTTAACCACTTGACACACCGCTGGCTTAAGAGGCCACTTATCTTAGATTTCAGTAAGTCTGCGACTTCCTCCTGTTAAGAGGGCGCTGATATTCATCTGCTTAAAACGGTGCACTCCTCCCCTGCCTGCAGCCAAGGGGCCACAGCTGCTACATGTGCTGCTGGAAGCATCTTACCAGTGGTCTCAAGGTACGTTTGGGCTGGGAGGGGGCAAGAACTGCCCGTAGATGCAGAGTCAGGGACCTGCCACCTCTTGCCTCCATCCCTGTGCTGCGGGGTGCTGGATTTGGAGGGGATGTGGTGCCAGATTCCCGGCACACTCCAAGCTGCCCCCAGCCAGTGCATTTCAGTTGTCCCTTATCCCTCCACAAGCCAGGGGCGCTCAGCTGCATCCTTTCCATGCTGTTCCCTACGGTCCAGTGCTGCTCGCTTCAGCATGGGCTGCTGCTGGGTCCAGCTGCACTAACGCTCTGCCTTGTCTCATTTCTTTAACTGTAGCTCTCCATTTTTGGGGTCTCCAAGCTCACCTTTCCACAGGGTTCATGGTAAAACCAATGGCTTCTCTCATTTTGGCCTCCATGGATGGCAGGGGTTGAGGGCTATTTTTTTTAAGTTTAACCGTTGTTGCAGAAATAGGATGGTAGGATGGGAGAAAATGAGCCCCGAGCCTCTCAAAAACCCTTCCTTCAAACGGCTCTTCCCCTGGTGGATCCCACCCCACAACCCCCCAGTTCCATCCCTTCCTCTCCCCACTCCAGCTTCAGCCCCAGGTTAGGGACTGTCTCCACCCCCCCACATCACCTTCCAGCATGGTGGTGAAACAAAACATGCTTCACCCTCATGCTGAAACAAGGTGCAAGGAGATGCCAGTTACTCTGTGACCACAGAGCAAAACATTCATGTCCTCCTCCTCCAGTGCCCTCCAACTGCTCAGCCTGTCCCCTACATCCCCCATACACCCAAGAACATCCCACTAAGCCTCTCCCCACCATGGCATCCCTCCACACGCTGGCCCCCATCCCAGCCCCACAGGCTCGATGCTCAGTCCTCGGCCTCGGCCCCCTTGACACCCTCTCCCTGGTGAGCTCATCTCTCCTCTGAGGACTCGCAGACCGACATCTCCACCCGGCCTCTCCCGCCCATAAACCTTCCTGCATGTCCCACTGCCAACTCAAGATCATTGTGGCAAAAACAGGACATCCCCTCCAAGTCCTCCCCACCCTGCTCCAGCGGATGGGTAACTCCATGATTTTTTTCCCATTCCCCAAACTCCCAACTTCACCATCATCTCCTGCTCTTTCTTTTTTCTTCACCTTTTCCCCTGGAAAATCCACCCCATGTGTCATGTACCTTCAACCTCAGCTACTCCATGCTCTGGGCTTCACATTTGCCAACTCCCCACCCTCCGTCTGAGGACGACAGGGCCAAGCACATGGGCAGAGCTGATATTTCTCTCCAGCTGTTTTGGCCACATCACCCTCGTGCCCTTTATTGGCCATGAACACTTTCATCACTCCCAACTATCTCATCCTCCCTCCCCGGGCATGCTCAGCCTCACCCGCCACTCTCCTCACAAAGCAATTAAATCACTATCAGTGACATTAATAGCGCTCATGCAGAGCACAAATTAGCACTCGCATCCTTTCCCTCCCTTACACCATCAGCGAACGTAATAGCACATCCCTTTGCATATTCCTGCAGTGGCAACCACTGTAATGTTCCTGTATCTCCTGCTCTCCGTTTATACACGTGAATTTACCGGCTGGCTGTAGGGAAGCCAGGTGATGGAGACAGCAGGAAACAAGAGCTTGGGACCACTGAGAAAAGATGCTTTAAAGATGGGATGGTGTCTCTCTGCATGGGCAGATGGCAGAAGAGAATGAGTCATTATAGCTACCACATCATGGGAATTGGAAACGATGGGTCTCACCTCAGTCTGGCACAAGAGCACCCACACTGGGGTGATCACTGCTCCCACCTACACTTGCTGAAGATGTCAGCAGTGCCTTGGCCACCCAAGCACTTCCTCCATCAGCCCCAAAGCTGCGGCAGAAGGCCACACTGAAGGACGCCCGGCGGAGCAGAGCCTTTGACAGCAGCGTGATCCCGTGACAGCAGGAGGGCGCCCAGCCAGCGCTCCTCAGAGAGGCCTCCCGACCCTGACTGCCAAAATCCTGCTTTAAGTACAGGAAAATAAATTGTGCAACCTGCCTTAGACTGGATTGTAACACCCAGTGCAGGCGGAAGGGGAGGAAGGGGCAGGAGCTGGGCTGAGGATCAGGCCCCACATCTCAGCATTTAGGCTGGACCATGCTAACATCTGGCGCTTGAGCAGTGCCTGCACCAGGCGCTCCCCTCGTCGTCTCTCACAGGTATGCCCGGGATGTTTCTACAGCCGCAGAACCCTTCCTCAGGGGTCCCAGAGATGTGGCCACACACAAGCCCCGTTCTTGTGCCTGTGCTCAGACCTCAGGAGCCATGAGCTCCCCTAGGCTGGCCTCCTCACCTGGCAAGACATTCCTCCCCCCATCCCAAATCTGACCATTAATATGCATTAAGTGCATGTGCAAGGCATGTTGGCTGGGTGATTCTCCGTACCACTGCAGATCCCCAACCTGCCCTGGGCAGTGCCTCAACACCAGACGCTTGGTCCAAAGCAGCTAAATCATACCTCAGGCGTCCTCTCCTTCCAGATCTCCATCGACCACGAGTGAAAGCTCAAATTGCAAGCCTTAATTAGAATCAGTTGCTCAGCAGTGCGGAAAAAAACCCACCCAAAAACCCTCAGCGGCTGTTGAGCCCACTTGTCCTTCCAGCTCTTACCTAGGACAGTTGTTGCACTATCACAGCTTTGCTCCTGTAATTGCAGCCACGCGAAGCAGAGGCAAGACAGCATTGAAATATCTCTGTGAGCTTCTCCACATGCACACCACAAGTGAGAGCAATTATAGCAAGGCATAATAAGAAGGGGTTGGAAAATGAAATGGCCTGTCTCTTCAGATGTCACAGCCTCCCTGAGCTGGGTGGTAGCCAAACTCAGCCCATGAGAAGGTCTCACCACTGCCTCCAGCCCCTCTAAAGAAGGCTATCAAGCAAGGTTGCAAAGCAGGCAACCACCAGTTGGATAACCACCCGTCACAAGTGACTACTGGTGTACAGACCAGGAACTGAAACCATGATGGCTGGTCACCTCTCTCACCTGCCTTATCATCCCCAGGTGCCCAGAAGGTGGTCTCATAGAGGTATATGCACCCTTTGCCAGAACAGGACCACTGTTTACCAAGCAGGAGCTCAACAGAGCTGTGACTTCTTCCCAACACCATAACCTGAGATGTCATCAGCTTCTCCAGTTCCCATCCTTTGGCCTGCAAGATGATTTCAACTACATGCACATACAAGCATTGCTTTGCTGGTCCAGAAACAAGAGATGCACAATCTGCTCCCACCACATGTCAAGGAACTGTCAGAAAAATTGCCATGGCCAGGAAAGGATGTAGGACACCAAAAGTGCTACTGCATCTTCCTTCTTATCTACAGTTTCCACCACAGAAACCCAAGAGACTCAGCACCTGACAAAGCATGCAATTTACAGCCTCAAAACCTCAACTTTTCTGAAGGAGAGAAAGTTGGTGTATGGAAGTTTATCAGTGAATGGTTTTTGAACCCAAGAATGAAAAATTTAAAAGGGAGTTTTCAGGCTGCTTCAGAAAAACAGTTCAGGCACCCTGTTGTACTGCAAAAAGTTGCTTGCCGAGCTACTGTCCAAGAAGGAAGTTGTGCAGAGAATTAAATGTGGCAGGATTATAGATGCCTTCAAACTCAAAACTTGGCTATAAAACAAGATGTCCAAGAAAGACTACAGAAATAGAGAACACGTTCAGAGCAGTGGCGGGGGTCAAGGCACTGTGGTTTATATGCAGCTCAGCTGTAGGAATGAAAAAATCTGGAATTCTGCAAAAAAAGGAACATCAGTATTCGTGTTGCCTCGCAGAATTACCAGGGGTAACAGACCTTGCACAGACAAGCTATCTGAGGCCAACCACAGGGTGACTGTCAACTTGCAGCCACTTCCAAGGACACCATGAAGATGTTCTGGAGTCTCTACCTGCAGCAAGATATTTAACTTATTTTGCATGGTAACAACACCCTCCAGGCTCATGGGGGGCTATAGGAAATGCATCTCAGAAGGCTTCATGTTGCAGCTTTCTATTCTAGAGCCAAGTCCTGTCTCTGGAAAGTCAGAGGCAGGTGAACTCGAGCACTTCATCTTTTGCTTCATTAGCAATGAGCCACACTTCCTTCCACCTGGTTTGCTTTGTTTTGGAGCAAAAGGCAGGCTTGTTCCAAGTCCATCAGTAGACCTCACTAGATCTGTGGTAATAAAGACAAGTGGGGAATGAGCATGGAAGAGGACATCTCGCAGCTCCAGGGCTGCCTCTCACATACGTGGAAGTTGGTGTGATGGTACTGCATCTTTGCTGTTTCCTCAAAGCCAAGAGAAGAAAGACACCAGGTCTGGATGGAAAGCAGGATGAACGAGTAACCAATGGGGCAAAAGAAGGAAGAATACACACAACCCACGGCACAGCAGGAAGATGCACAATCTCAAGGGGACTGGGACCACAAGGGGGAAAGTGGGACAGATGGGACCCCCAGGATGCTATTAAGAAAAACAAACTTTGAGATGAACATGGGGAAAGGCAGAACAGCCAAAGTGAAACAGCAGCAGTTGAAGCCCTGCAGATAGCTCATTTGGGACTTGGCCTGGTGTAAGTGCTCTGCTTTCTGTGGCCAGCTGGAAAATCTGCAGCCGTTTCATTTCCACCAAGAAACCTGGAACATCTGGGGGGGCCTCAGAGCTGAATTAGATGCAAAATAAATCAGTCCTTTGTGGTTTTTTTTCTCAATAAAGTCACTTTGCCATCTCAATTTTCCATGTGCCACAGCTAGGAAAGGTCAGGCTGATAAAGAAGCACGCTGGGATGATGGTACACCTCAGAGTCCTTGTTTGGGGTTGCCTGCAGATTCAGGAAGTCAAAGCATCAGTTACACTCTGCTCTTGGGCTTTTTCCTTTTACCTTCTCTTGGTTAGAGAAGGCTGGTGTATATTGTTGTACGTGCAAACCACACGGAGGTTTGAACACAATCCTGGTCTCCTTGGTGAGTGTCAAAAGCACAGAAGCCCTGATAAGAGAGGACAGTCATGCAATGTGAGGGGATCTTCCAATACCATGGCCGTGAGAGAGCTGCCAACCTACAGGCTTTAGCAGGCGAAGATGCTGGAGGCAACAACATACCATCTAGAGGAGCAGAGGTCAGAACAAAGATGGGGCTGAGGAGGCAAATGGAGATTTTGGAGCTGGAGAACCTGTCCAGTCAGACGGCTCAGGGCAGAGGCAGTGATGGAGGTGCTGCAACTTCCCCAAGCCCTGAGTTTCTCAGCCAGCATGAGCTGGAAACCTCCCAGAACTGGGCAAACAGCCCAGGAGAAGCTGAGCTCTGGACTAGTGGGGATGGTGCCTGGAGAGCAGATGAAGCCGAGGTCATAAAAGCCAGTTAAGAGTGAGGGCAGTGGGACAAATCTACTTGAAATCTTCCTGCACAGCTCTGCCACAGGTTTAAGAGCAGCCCTTTGGAGGTGCCCAAGCTCTCCTATGAGAGCAGTTTCCCAGCGGCAGCTCCTGCATCTTCCCATGGTGCCAAGACCCATCTGCCCATGTGCTTCCCCATGAAGATGTCCCACTGCTATTGAGACAAGAGGAGAAGTAGATGCTTGACTGGGTAGGTGGAGAGCAGTTGTTTTGTCACTGCTGGAGAAAGTGCTCAGCCCATCAGAGATTTGGGGGGAACCCAATTCTGCCATGGGGCTGAGCACCCACAGCCCAGTGCACCGGAGGAGGAAGGGCAGGATCCCAGCACTCGGTCAGGGATGACACTGGGCATTTCACAGGTCATCTGAGCACAACGACCATTTCCAGGGACGTTCTTGGGCACGGTAACAGACTCTGCACATGTTTTTCCAGCCAAACCCAGCTCAGGAGGGTCTGTTCTGTGCCCCGATACAGCAGAGGCCCTGAGCTTAATTCTGAAAGTACAGTAAAAATCCCCTCTAATAAACAAATTCACAATGGTCCTAATAATGCCAACCCCTTTTTTTTTTTCCTTTGTAGCAACCAATGGGGAAGCCACCTCAAGCTGTTTTTTCCTCATCCTATTTCTGTCTCCATCTCCCATTTCCTTCTATCCAATATTACCTTCCAAATTCCAGCTCTGATCCTCGGATAATTCGAACATATTGCATTGCTTTACAAACTGTGTTATTTTATCCCTTTCACCTGCCACTTTTCTTTTAGATAAACACTCATAACTCCCAACATATCACTTTAACTCTTTGACCATCACTGGAAACTGAACCAGCCAAGACCTTCACAGGGGGAAATTCTTTCCTCTCCTTTCTTCTCTGTTTTGTGCATTAAGCCAAGCAAAATCTCACCTGCCTTAGCACTGTCTTCAGATCATTTTACTTAAGCTCTGCCTAATAATTTCACCAACTTCTTGGGTTATTGTATCTGTCCAGGCTGGACTTGTGGTGTAAAGCTGTCTTAATCACAGCTCCTTGTTGAGGGCTACTCATTTCCTGCCCCAACCATCACCTCTCAGGATTTGAACACCCTGAGCTGTGTACAGGATACCAGATTTAGATACAGGCATGCCCCCAGCAAAGCAGGGAGCTGACACATCTCACACCTGTTTCCCATCACAATGCAATGGGCACAGACAGCACCATGAGCAGGAGCTGAGCAAAAAGCTCCCAAATGAGGAGCATTTTCCTAGTGCTCCTTCCGTATCACTGCCAGCACTTGAAGTCCAGCCCTGCCTCGTCCTTGCTGTTGGATCTCACCTCAGAGTTGCTCCAGCATCACCTCTTGAACGTCAGCAGTGTCCTGGAGAGCCAGAAACAAGCCATGGTGGAGCTGGGTAACAACAAAAACATGGGGCAAAGGGAAAAAGTTGCAAGCTAGAGATCCCTTTTTCCCCTACAAACAAAAATCAGGAGCACTTTACTACTCATTCTCACATCCATCACCCAGGGATCCCTGTTCAGCTCCTTGCGCTTAGCTGTACCTGCCCTCCTCAGGACTCAGATCCACCTCCTGCAATCATGGGATCAGCTAAATCACCATCCTTCAAAACGTCTCATCCCCTCAGTCCAACCTTAACTGCCTTAAAATCCACTGTCCTTCCCCAAACTTTTTCCTTCAGGACACTGGACCAAAGCGGGTTTTGGTTGGAGTTTGCTAAGGCAGGGGTGTTGCAGGGAAGCCAGCCACCTTGCATGGAGTCCCTGCACAGGTCAGAGCCAACAGCAGCCATTCAGGTGTGCTAAAAGGAGACCAGCATTGAACATGTCCCTCTTCACTCTGCAATAGCTGGATCAACACCAGCCATTCAGGTGTGCTAAAAGGAGACCAGCATTGAACATGTCCCTCTTCACTCTGCAATAGCTGGATCAACACTGAGTCCTGCTGAAAATCCTACCTTGGCCAAGTGCTCCTCACTGCTGGGCCACCATGGCCGGCAGCCTGGTCCTCTGCCTCCCATGTGCCTCACCACCACCACATCCTCAGTTTGGGTGTCATCCCAGTCCAGATGGGCTATGGGAACATGTCACGCATGGGGCAGGTCAGGTGGTAATGGAGAGAAGCTACTTGGAGCACAACTTTCTTGCTCCCATGTGAAAGCATTTCCTGGTATTCACCAGTGGATGCAGCACTTACTGTCACCTTCCTCCAGGGCCACCTTCATCATCTTTCAGACATTGTTTTGGGGGGAAAAGAGCCAAAACATGAGGGTCTTGCAGGGTCCCACACTAATGCAGACTGACCTCCTGGCCTCAGCACTCCACCATGGAGCCAACATCCCCTTCCCACTCAAAACCAGAACTCAGGAGCCACCAGTGGGACCAGATGGACTAAAGTTCTGACATGAGGGATAGCAGGGACACCTCACAGTTCAGGAGGGAACCCACAGTCCTCTGAAAACTGCTGCTGGCTCCCTTGCCATGAGCCTCAAAAGGCTGCCGGGAGGTGCCTGGGTTAACAGGGCTGCTCCACAGAGATCCACCCGCTCAGCCTGGGGTCACAGCCGATCTGTGGATCTGTGTCGCAACGTCTCTCTGAGTCATCCGTTTCCTCCCAGTCACCGAAAATTGCCTCTAAGTTTGCACAGATGGTGCTTAATCCCCGTTTGGACAATGGGCGTTTGGGCTTTTAAACGGCAATTACTAAATGAAAGCAGGGGGAGGAAGGGGAGATGGTGAGGGGTGGGAGAGGGCACAGGCAGGACTGCAGGATGGAGGCCAGCGGTGCAGCAAGCCAGGCAGTGCTTAGCATCCAGCAGGGATGCAGGCACTGGACATGCACCCTGGTTTAGCCCACAGAGGCTCAAAGCAAGTCAATGCTGAATCTGAGAGGGATGAGGACCAGGGGACTGTGTCCCCTGGATAAGGACTAGTGGACCATGTCCACCACAGAGACCTTAGCCTGCCTGGGGCTTTCTGTCCTTGACCTGGTCTAGACTGCTCTCCCTACACATCACCCTGGGGGTGCCATGGGTCAACAGCATGGTCATTGCTGCACGAAAGACAGTGGTAGGGTGGGTGGCTCCTTCCCAAGGCCAGGAGAGCATCTGGCAGGTTCTCCTCCCACCCTGGATCCCACCCACCTCTGGGAAAGGACATCCTCCCACCACAGATGGTGAATTTGGTCTCCTTGAAGGGGAGTGATACTGAATGACGCTGCGTCCAGCCGGCAAAGGGAAACGCTCAGCACCCTACGATGTGTGCCCTGGGCTTTGGTGCTGGCATGGCTGGAGGTCCCAGAAACGCTCTGTACAACAAGCAGTGTGGTGCTTTCAAGATCTCTCCTCTCCTGCCTGCACTCAGCTGGACTCACACTGAAGTGGGGGAACCGGACCCCTTTGCACCACCACCCCAGCCCCAAAGCTATGGCAGAACCAGGTACAGTGAAGGTTCAGGGATGAAGGGGGGCAAAATCCTCCTTCCCAACTGCTCATCCTTTCCAGCCACCAGTAGGACCACTGGGGGACTTAAAACAAGCATGAGAGCAAACCTGGGCTGAGACAGGGCAGGGAGAGCCAGCAGGACTCAGCACAGGGATTTGGGGCAGGGAAAGCCTCTTCCCTGCCAATTCCTCCTCTCCAGCTCAGAAGAGGTGACGTGGGGCAGGGAAGGGGGTTGCTCTTTCTCCACCAAAAGCAGAGCATCGTTTCTCAGTCCCAGGGCTCCCAAGCAACGGGGTCACAGCTGAAAAGCCTCCGCTCCCTGCAGATTAAGTGGGGCTGATGCAGCCAGGAGAGGCGAGATATCGAGGTCTCGAGAGCCCTGAGCAACATAGCATGGGGCCAGCTTTCCTCCCCGGCTGCGCTCTCTGTCCCCGTCACGCGTTTGCGTCCGTTTGACAGAGCCCCGCACTTCAGAAGCAATTAGCAGCCGAGTTGAACTAATTCCCCGCGTGGCAGGTCCAACACAAACAGCGCACGCTGGCCTGCGCCCCACACCTCCGCGCGCATTCACCTCTGTTTCGGAGGGCCAGGGTGTCCCTGCCAAGAGCAACACAAATAACCCGCTGCTTCTCCAGGTTAAGAGGCAGCCCTGGAGGGCTGGAGCTTGGTGGCCGGGGCCGTGCACACTGCTGCTGGCTCCTAAGCCGGCAGAAAAGCAGCCTCTGTTAACAGCTCAGGTCAGGATGGAGGCAAGCAACAAGGATTCGTGTATGCGGTGCTTGTCCCGGGGGGCCGGGGGGGAAAAGGCGCGAGGTCTGGGGGCGGGCAGCAAGGGACTCCCAAGCCGGGGAGCAGGGGGGTTTCGGGGCGGAGGGGAGAAGGTACTTGCAAACAGCACCTGCGGGGTGTTTGTCAGCCCCGCGGAGGCTCCAGCAGCTGAAATAACAACTTGGTGAAGGGGGGAAAATGCTGCTGGGCCCCCTCGCCCCAGCGCCAGTCCCTGCTGCTCGGCTCAGGCACGGCTGGGATGCAGGCCGGTGGGTCACCACAGGGACCGCCCAATCCCTTCTGGAGCCAGGGATGTTCCTGGGCTTGGTGACAGCCCCTGGCAGGGTTTTGGGACTCACCCAAGGGCTCCTGCTCCTGTTTGACCCCCACGACGCTGCAGCACAAGCAGGGTTGCCAGGCTCTTCTGAGGTGCGCTGTGATTTTGGGTGCAACAGGTCTGAAGAATTAAAATCGGGCCCCCTCTCTCCAAGGAAAGAATGCAGGACGTCTTCTGACAATGAAGGGACCCGGGCTGCTCTCCAGGAGACAAACCCACTGATGGCTGAAGACAGGAGGGGAGACAGCAGCAAATCCTCCCCCTTGGCACACCAGCCCGCATTGGGTCAGCTCTGCTTGGAACCCTTTGGCACAGGGCACCACGCGAGCAGGTCAGGGCTGCCTGCCTTGTGCAAGCACGCCAAGACAGCCCCAGGGCAGCAGCCGAGCACCCATCGGAGCTGAGACTTGCCGGGAGTGGTGCGGGAGAGCAGCCAGCAGGGTTACAGCAGTGCTGAGCACCATGTCTCACCTGGGATCAGCATGTTCTGGGGATTCCAGGTGGCATCAGAGAGGCTGTGACCCCGGTGTGCCAGCTCCTCCTCACTTTTCACTACTCCTGTACTTGGGGACATATTTATGCCACCCACCATCCATGCCAGGACACAGCCAGGATCATTCTGGGGGCACCCACTAGAGGAGAGGAGATAAAAAGCTGTATCACCAAGCATCAGCCCCAAATCCACATCTCCCATGCGTGGCCAGGGACAAACCCTGCCTCAACAGTGTCCCTTCAAGTACACTCGGACAGGCAGGGTCTTGGTTGCTCATCCTGCCCATACTCCCCCGACCAGCCCATGACCCAGCAGAGGGGTAACCACATCCCCCCTGCAGAAGTCAGGCTCACACAGCCCATCTAGACAGGGGACTGACATCTCCAAGACTCACAGTGTGCACACAAGCCTTTGGCCCACAGATGCTAGTCCTCTGCTGTGAGCAGAGGTCTGTCCAGCCCCTGTTGCAACGCGTGGCTGGAGATCCACCCCAGCAGAGTGAAACCTGGCTCTGGACACGTTCCCACACATGCTGCAAAACCACAGCCGCTGCCCCAAGCAGGCGATGGAGAGGTCCCAGGGTCAAGCTATTAAGCCTCCTATCTGTTTAAACCCTTAAGCTGTCCTGTGATCTTGGCCAGGCATCCCCATGCTGGACCTATGGTGGGGAGGGAGAGGGGCATTCAGCAAATGATGCCTCAGGCAATCGCCCCAAGGAGCCAAGGATTGGGGGCTGCCAGGACTGGGGGGGAGTGGCAGGAGGCGGAGGGCTTGGGGGGCTGCCAGTGGGCTGGAAAGGCCTCAAGGCACAAAGCAGCCCCTTTTCCACCTCTGCCCAGCCCTTGGGCTCCTTTCCACCATGCCTGCGTGCGCCCAGCAGCTTCCAGCCCCTGAATGCATCCACAAAGCCACAGAAGAGGAAAACGCGAGGGGGCCAGGGCAGAAGCTGGTGGATGGATAGGGTGAATGGATGCACATTTTGGCCTCAGTGGGAGGGCCAGCCAGTCATACCTGGCAGGACCAGGCTGTTCTTGGGCACTTACCCCAGGCAGCAGGGTTTGGCCTGCTGCTCAATGTCTGCTCAGTATATTCCACTGCTCCAGTGCATCCAGTGGCTGGGATTTGGCTGCTGCCACGTTCCCAGGGTCTTATCCTCAGCAGGGTGGGCAGGAGGAGGAAAGAAGCCATAAAATGCAAAACATGCCCTGAGATGGGCAATACATATGCCACACCAGTGCCACCTCATTTCGGGAATATTGTGCAGGCAGGAGAACTCCTAGGACATCTACCCATGAGATCTCCACCCTACCCACACAAGGTCTTCAGGGACAAGGGAAGAGCCAGGGCCACAGAGGAACAAACCTCCAAAAGCCAGGAATGCAGAGAGTCTGCCCCACAAGCTCCAGCGCAACTGGGTCTGACCCAGCACTCTTGGCCACCAGCTGTGCCACCAAGCAGACTTCTAACCCAGCGTTGCCACAGCTGCGGATAGGATGCACAAAGCGTATTGCCACCCAGTGATGGCCCTTGAAACCAGGGACCTGCTGCAACCACTGCCTGAGCTCAGGAAAGCTTGGATAAACCAATGCTTCCATTTTGTCTTGGTTCCCTAGCCACCAGCACCTCCCCAAAACAGAGGAGACCTTCCCAGCCAGCCCTTCTGAGATGCCGATACACCGCCATCCAACCAACATGCAGCCAGATCTCAGCCTCTGGTCCTTCAAGCTCTGACAGCACCCAGAGCGACCAAAATGATCCTTTTTGTCGCTGCAGCGACATCACAACAGATGTAAGTGCTCGTTCTGCCCATGTCTGTGCCTTCCAACCAGCCTTCAGGAGGGAAGCAGGCAAGGAGCCAGAGCTGGCAAGCTAAGCTAGCAGGTTCAGGGACTTTTTGGACAGGACAGTGTCAAAAGACTGACAGACCCAGCTGCATACCAGAGCCCTGATTCTCTGAGCTGCTCCCAGAAATGAAAATACAGTGACGCAGACCTTCCTAAACCAGCACCCAGTCCCGAGACGTTCCCATGGGTCATCGGAGCCAGCAGAAGCTCCCCCAGTGTGGTTTGTTTTCATGTTCCCCCCTTACTCATCCTCATTCTCCAAGACTCCAGGTCCCAGCGTTGGTCTTTGGATACAGACGTTACCCATGGAAAGCTGCAAGATTGCTTGGGTACCCAGGAAGCAGCCTTGGTCCCCCCCAGCTTTCTTGGGGTGCCTTGGGGGTAAGCCACTAAGAAAGAAGGGGGTCTGGTGACGAACACACAGCACACAGATCCTCCCCTACAACTCCAGCCCTGACAGGACCCACAGGGTGCACTGTGCTCCCTCCAGCCTGACATTTTGCTAACTCCACCCAAGACAGTAATAAAATGCATCTGGAGCAGATGGGGAATAATACAGCTGTAGCTCTCAGGCTTCATTATCTGCACGCAATTAAATCTCCCCCCCCGAAGGCAGGGTGCAGGCAAGGAAGGGTCTGGAAACCCAGCTTCGCTCACGATGCCTGCGCAGAGCAAGCCTGGAGCAAGTCCTGGGCTCTGAGGTTGGGCTGTGATTCCTGCCGGGCAAGGCAAGCCAGGCTCACCTGCACCTCCAACAAGCAATAGCTGCCCTGAGCACTGCCGCATTAGCAATGCACCTCCCACGAGTACATGTGCAAGTCCTTCCTCAGATGGAGAGCTGGGAAAGGGTGCTGAACATCACCTCTGTGATGGCCACAGCAATGGCACTGCTGGTGACTTGAAGTGATTTCAGAGACTGCTGTCACCTTGGAGCTCCCCAGGGCAGAGATGGACAGTCCCCTTTCCAATCACACCACTCTGAGGCAGTGCCTTGAGGCTCTGCACTTTAGGAAGAGTGGCCAAAACCTGAGCTAACCCCCACAGCACCCTGGCATGGCAGGGACATCCATCACCACATCCCCTGCTCCCCTTTGCAGGCTGACTCCCACCCACATGCAACACAAGCAGCAGGTTGAGTGACCAACACATTCATTGTGCAGTGTGCTAATTTTTAAACACCACAAGAGCAAACTGAACCTTTTGCAGAGCTGGAGCCTACCACATAAACTCAGTTATCTCTAGCAACCAAACCTGCAATCTCCCCAGAGAATGAAATCAGGTCTGTTAGACCAGGACTATTGTTTTCAAACCCAAATTGCCATCAGTCCCAGGAGGGGAGAGGGGACAGAGATCTGAGATGGTTTATTGTCTGGGTGGGTTTGTTAAAAACAGTTTGACAGATTAACCCGTGCTGGAGCCAGGCTAGAGCCAAGGCAAAATTAAACTAGAAGGGAGCAGGGTAAAGGGCAGATGCTTAAAATGAGCAAGGTTGAGGCAGGAGTTAAAATCCAGGTGCTCTTCCTCTGCAGAGGCAAAGCCTATGCCATGCAGTGGGGCAGGGACCCTGCTGCAGGGGTCCGAGGAAGGACCAGGGCAGAAAGTAGATGCCCACAGCACCACACTATGGCTTTCCTGCATTCACAGCCAAGTTTATCATTGAAGGGCAACGCAAGCACGGCATGCACTCCGTGCATGCCCCACTAGCACTGTAGACACATTACACAGCCCAGACCCTTCCCATTCCTCCCAGGGTTAGGAGTGCATCTGAACACCCACCTCAGTCATAGCAGGCAGCCCCAGGGTGAATCATCCCCCATCATGTCTCCAGACAGGGCTCCGGAGCAGGACAGGCTTCATCAGGGCACAGGGTCAAAGCTCACATTTCCAAAAGCCCCCTCGAGCAACACAGTCTCCTCTTCGAAAGCAATACTGCTTTCTAGGCACAGCAGCTGAGCTCTGGCCAGACACCATGGCCAGATTTTCAAAGATATTTCAAACTCTCAAGATACAGATTAAAGTCTTGGAAGGGTTTTCAGAGGCAGCCCTCTGGGCACCACAATACCTGCATCCATCAAGCTCCTGAATTACTTAGGCATCTTGAAAAAGTCTCCTTTCACAGCCACATCCCCAGGTTCTCTGGACTGCTGGTAGCAGCTCTTCAACATCAGGAGACATGCCAGCCCAGGAGATTCAAGCTTCCTCACTCTCGGGAGGCAAGAGATGCTCCCACTGTTTCCCTGAACCCTCAAAAGAAAAGTCCCAGCTCACAAACCTGAGCAGCACCTTCCCTTCACGCAAGAACATGAAAAGGTCCCCAAAGATGGGGAGAGGCATCAGCCTGCTGGCAGTGTCCTCCCTGGGACAGGTTTGTCCCATCCACCTTGGCAATTTCTTTCACCAAAGAGGCCAAACCACCCCAGGTTCACCAGAGCTAAGACACCAGGGGACAGAGAGCAGCACTGAAGGGACATCTACAAAGAGGGATGGGGTGTCTGGGCAGTGCTGCAGCTGGTACAGGCTTCTACGAAGCACGGATCAGGGCACCTGACAGGGGCTCAGCACTTTTGCCCACTCTCCTGTCCCCATGCAGAAACCACCCCATGGGGACACAGCTTCAGGGCAAACAGGCACTTCAGATGAGCTTGCTCCGCAGCCAGGGAGGTGCAGGGAAACCCAGGCTGCTCAGCACAGCCCGTCAGTGGAACAAACTCCCCCACTAAACTCTCTTGCCTCTCTCCTCTTCCTCTCGATCCTCTCTAAACCAGGGCCGGGTTCATCCAGAGGAAGCCAAAAACAACAGAGCCTAGGCTGCTCTCTGCAGTCCAGCAGCAGTCGGAGCCCAGCTGGACACTGCTAATTCAGCCATGCTCTGTTGATGGCGGAGCCCCGGCACAGTTGTAAACAGCTCAGCAGTTTGTACACTCTCCAGTATTGATGTTATACAAAGGAGCTGGAAATGTAAATGATTGCACTAGACCTACAGCCGGTGGCTGCTGGTGCAGACGGCCCCCAGTAAAAAAAAAAAATTAAAAAAAAAAAAAAAAGAATCTCCAGCCCACTCCTTGGCACTGCAAACAGGGCCTGATTCCGGCCAGGAACGGAGGAGCAAAGCTTTTACGTGTTTGCCATCTAGTGGGCTCGGGAAAGGCTGCACAGAGGTGCCGCCCTGCAGTGCAAAGCCTCGCCAGGTTGCAGGACTGGCACAAAATCTCTGCGATTTGGCCAAGACAGGTCTGTTTGGTCACCGTTCAGCCCACTGATGCTTTGCAGTGGTGTCAAGGCAGGGGGGTGGACCAGGACCTTGCAAAGCATCTGGCTGATGAGACCCCAGCTCTGGAGATAATATGTCTTGGGAAAAGACAACATCCATCAGGAGCAAAGGGTCTGCACTTATGTGGCAGAAGCCTGAAAATCCAACCCAGGACAGCTAAGGTGGCCACATCTCACAAAAGCAAGGATGCCGCCTGCATTACATCTGCTTCGCCTGTTCATAGAAGAGGCTAAATACTATTTTTAGGAATAATATTTTCATTTTTAAAATCAGCGGTTTCAAGGGAAAGGGGCTTAACATTTCCACTGTGCTCCCAGCCAACTTGGCTGCTAGCTCAATTAAAAATCATTTGAACTGTATGGACCCACACAGGCGTGCTGCCCCGCAGCCCACTGGAGCGTCTTTAGGATCATAAAGAAAAGGAGACATAAAAAGAAAGAAAAACACATGATACTATGTAACAGCACTAACAAGTAAACTGTTTTAATTTTCACCCGAATAATAATTCCTAAGGAGGAAAAACAAAGTTTGTTCAGCTGTAGTTAAGGTTGAGCAAACATAACACTAATCACTTTTGCTTTGCCTCTTGGAAAAGACTCCACAAGAGTGTCACATTTGGATAAAAAAAAAAAACAACAAAAAAACCCCACAACAGTACCAACTCTCAGCCCCTGGGAAAGCTCTGAAGAGCTGGTGCAACTTCACCCCCACCGAGAGAGGTGTTTAAAAGTCTCGCTGTGACCTGGAGCAAGCAGCCAGCTCTCCCCACACCTGCTCAGGAGGCTGCAGCAAGGCCAGCACAGTTTCAGCAGCACGTTTTCAGCCTCTGAAAGGCTTCGAACGATACGTGACCCCACGGGAATCAGGTGCACAACTGTTGGCAGATCCTACGGCACGCCGAGAAGTCTCCAAGAAAGCTTGAGCACATGGGAGCTGCTGTCTGGCCCTGTCTCCTGACATTACTTGCCAGCATCTCTCCATGCTGTTCCATAAACAAGTCCCCTCTCTGGGGAAGGGGGGACCTAAGAAGAGGCAGCTCAAAAGGACAGAAGGCAAAATGGGAGCAGGGGGGAGAAGAGAGAAGGAAGCTGCAGAGGGAGGGATAAATGGAAAGAGAGTAATTGCAGAGGATATGAGACAGGTGGAAGGGGTTAGAGGCACAACAGAGAAGAGTAACAATGTCAGAGGATACTGGGAGGACACACAGGGAACCAAGACATGGGAGAAGACTGCCAGTGGGAGAAGGAAAGGCAGAGGGAAATCAGCAGGAGCTCTCCCCCACCTCTCTTCCAGCCTCCCACAGGACAGTTCGTTGCAGTGCAGGGCTCACTTGGGATTAACTGGAGCAGTGACACCCCCTTTGGAAACACCAGGCTGGTCCTAAACCGCTCCTTTCAGGTCACCAAAGGTTTGCCAACTAGCCCACAAGGAGCAGGTGATAAGCATACACAGAAAAGGGGGTACCTGGCCCACCCCTGCAACCCCATAACTAACCCAGATATAACACCCCTGTGGTTTATCCCCACAGGATCTGCTCACATCAGAGGCCAGACTTGCACCACCTCCCTCAGACCCCGGTGCCTTAAGTTCCTTCCAGCTTCACCCACAGCTCTGGTGACAGTGCCGCAGCCATCCTGCATGTGACAGCAACATGAGCAAGCAGGAAAACCTCCATCCCAGATGCTGGATTTGATCCCAGGGAAAGCCACCGTGAACAGAGGAAGGGGACAGCACCGTGGCTGACAGGACATCTTGGTGAGGTTAGCCGCACAGGCTGTAACAACCCATGTGCTGAGCAGCAGTGAAAAATTCCAGATTATTTCTTGCAGCCGACTCTGTCCCCACACGTTCCCCCACTGCACGTAGGTGACAAATTACCATCTTTGTTATTCAAGCACATACCAAATCAGGGTGATCAGTATTTGTCAAATAAGGGAAGAAAAATACATTGCGCAAAACATTTCAAGGTTTATTTTAACAGGGTTTTAAATATCAGTCAGTGCCAGGTTCATAAGCACCTCTTGGGACGGTTGGCCCTGGTTTGCTGTAAGAGACTTATTTTTCTTCTTTTTTTTTTTTTCCCCCTCCCTTTTTCTTTTCATTAATTCAAAGGAAATAAAAAAAAGCTTGCTGCCTGCAGGGGCAGCAATAAGGATGCCTATCCTATCGGAGGACAAACACTGTGCTAAGCAACACCAGCTCTGCTGTACAGCAATGATTTAAGTACAGCTTGTGCTTGCCCTTGCCTCCACATGAGCCCAATACAGGCAGCAAGGGCTAAATCCCTGCCTGTACACAGAAGGCAACACTTGTCAATCCCCAAGCAACAACAGGGCTGGCCTTGCCTCACCCTGCACCAGTGGGCAGAGTTCCCAGGAGATGCCAGTCTGCACCACAAATGCTCTCGATGCCAGGCAGAGCAGAGACCCGCACCAGCATTCACAGCTGCTGGTCTCCCACAGGCATCAGGTGTACTCACAACATTCATGGAGCTTGGGCACTGACAGCAGATTCAGTGCAGCAGCCCAGATTTATCTGCCCGAGATAAACACGCAGCTGGCCATCCTCAGAAGAGGTTGGTGAGCTCATTTCTTTGCCCCTAAATCCAAAAAACACTGCAAGTGCCCCCCAGTCCTGTAAAAACCATGCCTACAGCAAGCAATACCTGCCTAGTTTACCCCCAGAGCTCCACTCCCAATACGGAACATGAGCGGAGAAATGCAGTGTCATAGAAAAGGCTTTTTCTTGTGCTTCAGAGCCAGACCTTTGGGTGCTAGAAAGCTGTGATTGCTGCTACATGCTCTGGTTAAGTTAGACTGAATGAAGGCAATGCAATACAGGACAAGCTTCAGAGCTATCCACAAGCAAACCCTGACAGCAAGCAAAGGGTGCAATGCCACATCAGTTATGCCTGTGACATCTCTGATTTACTCTACAGGAGCCACTGAGTGTCAAGTTCCTGTTCTCCAGTGACACTGTGCCTGGAGAGCTGAGCAGACCCCATCCTCTGCCAGGATCTGACCCAGGGACAGGACAAATTCACAGTCGAATCAATATTCATTAGCTCACCCTTTGCTGGCACAGGAGGCTCCTATGCCTAAGCAGCGCTGAACATCTCCAGGGATCTGCCATAGCCACCTCCTGGGTTGCAAAGTATCCCCTGCTGCCAGTGGCGACCTCAGCAGCCACCTGCACATCCCAACATAGCCACCACTTGGGATGAAGCCAGGGATGTTGCGCTCCAGGGCGGGCCAGCCAACACCTCTTAAAACCAAACTCTGGATAAAAAAAGAGAGCAGCAACCACGCAACTGTATCGTAGCCCCCCCTCCCATCCACCAGCCCTTCTGCCTCCTCCCGCTTCTGCTTTTCAGAAAGCGGAGTGGCTTTTCCTCCACAGCTGCGTTGCTCAGACACAGCCAGATCTCCCCGTCAGCGCAGGAGTGCAAGGGAGACCCGTCCCTCGTGTCTCCTTGCAGGAAACGAGCAACAGCCTCTTGGCTGCCAGTATGATGCCTCAGCAGTTTCTAAAAGTGGTGCCCAAGTCAGACACTCCCCAAGAGAAAGAAGCCAGAGCATGTTTACAGGGCAAGCCTTTCACATGCTGTTAGCTTCTACATATATTCAAGCATCCCCTCTACACCCAGCACAGCCCCACACCTCCAATGCACACATACAGCCCACCCAGGGCATGAAGGAAAGAGCTGACCGCGCTGGCAGGCCACAGATGAGAAGGCTGAAATGCTCCTTGAGGGCCAAAGCAGTCACTTACCTCACTTGGAAGATATCAATTCTCAACTCGTGCATGAAGGTGCTCATCGCGAGCTTCCAACCATCATCTGACATTTCTGGTTTTGCCTGCGTTACCCCCGCTCTGTGCTCATGGTTGCATCTAAAAGGAATTGCTTCTCACCCTACACTGACCCTTGGATGTAAGCACAGCCCAGAACTGGGACAGGCAGGTTAAAGACAGCAAACAGCTCAGAAACCACCAAGAAGTAGGGGACCACCCTGCTGAGAGCTCTGGGAAGCACACTGCACTGTGCTGGCATCTCAAGTTCCCCTTGGGTACCAAATTGTGAAAGGCAGGAGGAAGGAGACTTGGGAAACAAATGACCCAAACCAGGACCAGCTGCAGAGCAGGAGTACAGGACTTGTTAAAGGCTCCCACCTGATGGGAAGGGGAAGAGAAACACCTTCAAACCAGCAGAGCATCATGGAGCAGGCAAGATAGCTACTTGCTTCACTGCTGCCACATCTCTCAGCAAGGGAACCTCCCCACATATCTGATGCTCCCAAAATATTCAGGAAGGGTCAAGAGCTGTGAGCTTCTCCTGGGTAAGCTGTGACCATGTCACTGGGAACACAGGGAGGTCACATCTATGTGAGGGATAGCACTCTAGATCCCATGTTAAAAATTCAAGGGAGATGTATGCAGCACTCTCCTTACTACCCATCCATCTTTCCAGGGCTGTGTGTTGGATGAAGTAACCATTCCCCTGTGTGTCAATGTGAAAAATCCTCTCCCCTCCCCACGCAATCACAGGTATGCTTTCAAAATAACACCCCAAAATAACAGATGCTGATGTCCTCCCACACGTTGAGCATTGGCAGGTCATCAGTGTCCAAGACTTGTGCAGAAACCACTTTTATTCAGGAAAGAGAGGAGCTGGACTTTTTAGCAGCAACATTTGCTGAGATGTCAGCACAGTACCTGCAGATGTCCTAGGTTTTTATACAGCTCACCCACTGTAACTGCTACCAGGGAAATATCAGCCCATCAGCCAACAGGCAGATATATCTGGGGTCACCCCAGCAGGAATAAGCCACACAAACCTGCACAGTGTTCATCCAACTCCGACTAGCATCTCCAGCAACTGTACAAAGGGGACCAGTACACTCCTTGTAGTGTGGGGTTTAGGCTTTTTGCTCACACACTTACAACTACATCTTTCACACAGGCACTTCTCTAGCTTGAGAGGTGCAGTAAGTAGAGGCACAGGAGGAGTGAGCAGATGCACACACACTCCCTGTATGTGCAAGCAGCAACCCCAGGCTGCACTACGCAACCCTCAGCAGGGTCCCAATTTCTTCAAAACCAAGGAAAAGCTGGAAATTCAAAACTAACAGAAGTATTTTCACACATGCTTGAAGTCTAAAAGTCAGGAACTTAGTAAATTATCTAGCTCAATTTTATGTTTATGTAGTTTATCCCAGCACAAATACTGATGGCAAGGGATTAAAGGTCATCGTAAACCTGTGCTTCAGAGCTCAAGCCCATTTCTTATCAAAGAGCCCATGAAGAAGCTGCTGTAAGGCCTTCAGCCTGCATTTTCCTGCTCCAGTTCCACCACCTCACCCTGAAACATCCAGTCACCTCCCATGCAGATACCATGCTGTGTGACCCTTACAGGTGGTTTGTTTAGTCCCTCATCAGGCTTTACTAGCAGCACACATGACCCAGGCACCATTGCAGGCTATCCAGGAGGCCTGGAGGGCTGCTGGAGTTGAGCCCACCCTGTCCCACCCTGCTGCCGGCTCCTGCTCCGAGTGTTGCTCAGCTCCGGAAGGTCCCTGGGTGTGGTGCGGAGAGCACTCAGTCCAATTTGCTGCAGAGGCTCTTACGAGGGGCTGACGTCAATGACACAGGCTGATTTTTCAGCTCAGTCCTTCTGTCCAAAACCACCAGAGGGCAGCTTGAAACATAACCATTTACAGGCTTGGCCACGTTAAATATTTCATTTCTGAGCACTGAAACCTGCTTGCCCAACTACCGCCCAACAGGAACTTAAAAGACACCCCCCACCACATATTCTCTACCCTTTAGAGGGGTTTCAGGTGTGATGAGATGACTGTTAACACCTCAGGGAAGCCCTCTTCCCTACTGCGAAGCAGTCCCAGTGGCCTGCCAGCACACATGGCAGAGGGTCTGTGTCAATCCGGTCCTTAGCAGTATGCTCTCAAGGCTTACCTTGACAATTCAGGCCCAAAGCCTCCTCGGGGCAAGAAAAACACTTTACCAATTTCCAGGGTCCACTAGATTAGGGTGTGATCAGACAAATACACCACCTTTATTACTCTCAACCTCCAACAAAGCTGAGAAGCAGGCAGAGGGCAGCAGCATGAGGCTAGATCTAAAAAAAGTACAGAGTCTATACCCAAGAGAGTCCTCAAAACCAGACAGGAGCCCTGCTACAGCATCAGGAGTTTCATTCCTCTGCCCCTCATCCAGATCTCTTCTGTCCAGGTTAAATGAAATTTCTTTTTTATCCTGGTCCAGGCCCATGATAAATGATATTTTTTATTTCACCTCTCTGCAGCAAGCAGGAGTTGGTCAGTTGATACCAGGTGACAAGGGAAGAGGGAGGAGGTCCTGGACTTGCCAGTGTGTTTATGACGGGGCAGCAGGATCTCTAGTTAAGATAACCTCACCATTGAGCTCAAGCCTGTGCCCTGCTACCAGTTTCTTACACAATCCTGGACAAGTCATTTAGGGCAGGAGTTCACAGGAAAGCTCCAGCCAACCAACGACTCCCTGCTCATGGTTTCTTTTTTCCCAGGCTGGGTTTCAGGGGCTGATTCAGCTTATGAAAGGGACAGATCACCACCAGGACTAAGGTAACAAAACCAGCAGAAATGCACTGCCAGAAGCAGGGGCCTGCTCCTCTTGCCAGGTAGAACTAATTTATTCTTAGTTTAATCCCTTTAGGGTTATTCTTTACGTTTTTTTGAAGCAGTACTTTCCTCTTTCATGCTTGATCTTCTCTACTTGTTTTATTGCTTGCTAGCAGAAAGGTCTCTGGGCTCCCAAAGAGTGACTTGCAGTCCTCAGACAGGAGACCAGGGGTTGAAGAGGAGCAACAGTGAGGAATGTTTTTCAGAGGAAGTAAAGAAGAGTATGGGCAGCAAGGGAAAGCGAAGCAGTGTACCTCCCCAGCACAGGACCCCAGAAGCACCCCACATAAAATAGCTGCACAGTGAGAGAGGCTGGTTCATGTAAGTTAAGGCAACAGGAAGGCTGGGTCAGGGGCAATGCTGACACAACAGCTCTCACAAATCCCACTCAAAGTCTGTTTTTAAAAGGAGGCAGCTGCTACCAGCTGCAAAATGAGACCTAGATGGTGGCCAAGTAACAGAGGACACTGCTGCCTCTTGGGAACACGCCAACATCATCAGTCTGTTTTTAGCTGTGTCTACAGCAGCAAACAGCAGAGACGGCAGGAGCAGATCTGCCAAGTGAAACCATACCCAACAGCAACACTGAGCACTTTTCAGGGGGCCCTTCAAACTAACTCTAGCTGGGTCCCAAAGACCCAAACTCCATTCGCTGCTGGAGGACAATATCCGTTTAAATTTTACCTAGTATAAATCCAACTAGCACACTCCAAAAAACACTCTGGGATGTGAAATAGAGCATGTCAAGTATGGACAACTTGGAGATTCACTCATCCATCTGACCTAACACACTAAAGTAGCTGCACCTTGTCAAATCTCCCTTCTGGGAGCCCCTTAAGAAAGAAAGAGCAGGCAGACATAATCCAAGCAGAGAGAGTAAACAATGAAGAGAGGACCATCCCCAGGTCAGATGAGATAGCACACTGCTTGGAAAGCCTTTCAGGCAACATTTGACCACAGTTTGGGCAATGCCATGAAACAAACTGCTAAGGAGCCTGGGTGACTCAGTGGTGCTGGTAAAGATGCAGTTACTCCAAAAAGCTCTTCTCTCAGAGGTCTTATCAAATGTGCTCATCTTTCCTTACATACCCTACCCTCATTTTAATAAGGGCCACACCTAGGTAAGTATAATGCACAGCGCTGACAGCAAGAACTAGCATATTACTGGGAAGGAGATGGAGGAGTAAAGAATATGGCTGAGCAAATGAACTCCCTCCTGGGAAAGCTGCAGAGCTCAGCCTGCCTCACTGATCTCCCAAACGCTTAAGAAAAGACGACCCTAGCTGCACCTGTTGCTCAGCAGCACCATTTCTTCCAAGGCATAACATAGTTTCCTGTTGCCCCACAGGGAAACAGGCACGGGAGAGCAAGAAAAAGCCCATCTCCAACATGTTCCTGATGGCACAGCACAGGAAACATTGGCGAGAAAAAACAGTCACCAGTTTAACACAATCTTAGCACCAGGCTGAGTTACAGCAGCCATACAGAGACCATGCCTACACCAGGAGCTACAGAAACAGCAGGGTTAGTTACATCAGCATATACACAGTGGGAAATTTCTACACATTACTAAATCAGCAAGGGACAGACTGAGCATAAGGGTGTCCTTAGTTATCTCCTGCTCAGGAAAGCAACTGCTGCCCTGGAACACTCTTCCCACCAGTAATCAACCCTGGAATCCAACCTCTTGCTTTGGACTTCTGATGCAAGCATGTCTCTTACGAGAGAGGCAGGACTTTTCTCCAAATTAAGTACTTGCCTATTTAGCCAATAGTCTTCAATTTCCATATTTCAACTCTGTTGACAATAGCCCAGTGGGAAAACAAACTGATTCATGCTATTTGTCACCACAGCATACATGTGTTTACCCAATACAGCTGAACTGGTCAGACCATGTGCATACTCCTACCTCCTCCCTAACCCTCTATGCCAGATCTGCTCTCCTACCTCCTCCCTTGCGGTCATTTGGCATCAGTTTGACCACAAAAAACAGGCAGTAGAGTCTACTAGTTCAGCAGGAAAGTATCCTGCAAGATGTTACGTTTCCATGCAATTAGTGGATGTAATCATCTCCCTGTACAGCTGAATGGAGCTAACGTCTGTGGAGCACGCAGCCAAGGCAGGGAAAGGGGATGATCGTTGCTTCATAGTCAACAAGCAGCTGCTAAAGATAGAGCCACTTGTTCAGAGTAGCCAACGGAAGCAAGAGGTCCACTCACTACCTGCTTTTAAGCAAAACTGATTTAGTATTAGGAACTGGAGGTTCACGTGAGAGCCAACCAAAACTCAGAACTCACTAACCAAACCAAAAGATTTCATTAAGAAACTGCTGTGCATCCCAGCCATTAAAACAAGAAGCTGCTCTTCAGTGTCCATGCAGCCTTCAGTCCTTGGAGCAATTTTAACATGATTCTCAGATGCTTTCCCATCAGAGATTTTGGGCCCTTTACAAGAGACACCATTAACACATGTAGCAGTTGGTTCAGCAGCCAGCCCAGATCTCCTGTACTATTTGTGCTAGTGAGCTACTATGGGTACCTCAAGAATCCTCAGAGGTGAGAAGGAAGACAGCCCTGAGCCACGGGTGCATCTTCAGATAGGCAAGTCCCCTATTGTAAAAGCAGTAACATGAGGCAATCCCAGCCCATACCACATATTTGCCACACTAGCATTAAGGGAAGTGCCAAGTATTCCCACCTGCCTCCAAGACCTTTGCTTTCAAATGTGCTAGCCAAAAATGGCAGTCCCAGAAGGGGAAGTGGTGTTTCTCACTGGTTTTGCCCATTTTGCATGCCTTCACACAGGGAGACAGTCACCAAGGAGCTCTTATGAGAAGCTCATATAACCTGGTAACACAGAACACATCTCACACACCCAGCTTGAGAGACCTCACTACTGAGCTGCAAAGAAAAAAAAGGCATGGTGTGAAAAAGCCCATGAGCTAAGCTGTTCAAGCTTATTTAATCACGTCCAGCATCTCATCCTCTCTCTGGACAAAGACAGCTATGTACTAGCAGAGTCATGGAGCTATCCGACTTCTGCAAAGCTAATGCAACACAGAGAGGAAGGAAACAGCACTGCTCTTTGAAAAGAATGTTTTTCCATCATCCAGCACCTCCAGGATTCCCTCCAGAGCCAAGCTTAACCTCATGGCACCTATGTAACAACACAGAATTTATTGCTTAGCCAAATGGACCTGCATGAAAGGACTGGTACAGGTCACTGCCATAAAAATGTATGCAGAAGGACCAGAGAGCTATAGGCAACCCCGACATAAAGATGCATTCAAGACAGAAAAAGCTTGACAGGGTAACCCTGCTACCACTTAAAGCAGAAGTCTTAAAGGGTGATCCCTCCACTTCAGAGGCAGTTTCCTGCCTGATTTCATGCAGGCAATCCCTTGGTCACCAGTCTTGCTGCTGGCTTTAGACACGTGAATTAGGTTTAGCTATTAGAAGGTGCAGAAGCCCATTTCAGTCTGCTGTAAGCACACGGAGCAGCCACCAACATTCAACTGTCACCAAACATTACAAGTACCAGCAGTACTTTCAACTGCAACCTACAGACCTACAGCCAAGCCTCCCCACAGAAGAGAGCAATTAAAAACTGAACTGCAAAGTTGAACAGCAGCACTAATCACTATGAAAAGTGAAAAGCACACATTTTACCCTGACCTTTTGGATTACAGCACCCACAAGTCAGAGTCTTAAAATAAAAATGACCTTTAATGAGGCTCTTTGGAATGTGTTTTAATAATTAATACAAGTTATGCATCAACAGTGTAAGACTTCACCATTTCTTTGGAGAATTAACAAAAAGGTGTAATAAATTCTGTGAGCTTTTGGGTGAGAAATAGGTGTGATATCATTTGTCCCTTTAGGGTTTTTGCTATCTGCTCATGAACAAGGAGCAACAGGAAACTTCCATAAAGACTGGATTCTTGACAGAAGGGGTGCAAGAGCCCAGTAACCCCCAAAAGCCAACTTTTAGTATTTGGGAACATGCACAACAACGAGTATTCCTTTCATTAAGAACCACTATGCCCTCTCTTCAGAGTTGGGTACGACAGCAAGAACACTGCATCAAAGATTAGAGCAATCTTGACAGAACCGAGGCCAGCAGCAGACATGAGGGAAGACATGAACTGACAGGATTAAGCATTAAGACCCAAACTAATTTGCAAGGAGGAGAGCGGGGCTCGCAATGGATAAAAGTCATATGTACAAGTCCTTCACACTCAAGAGAAAGGCAAGGGAAATAACTACCCTCAGGCAGGCTTGTGAAGATACTTTGTTTAATACATCTGAAAAGAATGCATATACAAAGAACTTAGACATGAAAAAGCATTGGTTCAACACTAATGAGTCTACAAGAAATTGGAATTTTGGATGATGGAGAAGATTCCCTAAGTCTTAAAAAACTTTGAATTTGCAAGCCAAAATATATTTTTGGTAAAATCCCTAGAACACTGCAGTCAGTCTACGTAAAGACCCTGCACACAATCCTCAGCGGGCTGGAGCCCATCTTACAGGTTCAAGGTTACCTACAGGCGAAATGCAGAAAAAGGGGATTCCCTTAACTGGTCCCTATATGGTGCCACACTAAACACTAGAAACCCCTCCCTGCAGTTCCTTCCTACTGACACAGGTTTATCTTTCCACCCCTCCCTGAAGGATGCCAAGCCATCCAGGAAGAGATGCACCACCAGGGCCAGCTCCAAAACTTGTCTTAACATACACCAGGTCCTTTCAGAATGTCCAAACAGCAGTGTACATGCTGGTCATTGTAAGCATTTTGCTGATAGTTAAGGATTGGCAGAAGATGGATTTGTTAAAAGCCAACTGAATCAGTTGGGCATGCTTAAAAAGGTGTAGTTATTTCTTCATCACGTGACAAAAGCTTATGATGTCAAAGATTAAGGAAGAGACTGGCAAGCTAGTTTCAAGTCTGATGGTGCATCGAGAAAAGGATTCTCCTATTCCTAAGGCTTCATAACTTAGAGGATGGGGTAGAAATTTATGACCTGCACAGTGGAAAGCCAGGGGAAGAGATACAAGGCAACTTCAGAGGAGATGCAGATACATTTTCTACACTCCTCCTTAGAGGAGCACCAGCTTGGGACACTTTACTTTCCTGTATTTATCTTGAGTACTAAAGTCTGCTCACACCCAGGCTGCTGGCTGGCTGCAGAACAGCCCCAGAAGTTCGTGAAACCAGAACCAAGTCTTGCCAGACTGGCATAAAGGGACAAGGCTTCAGTAAAACAGCCTAGAATTAGTCTGTTACAGAAAAAGTCATCACAAGCATGCCTGGATTTTAAACAAAAAAAATTAGAAACAGTAAACAAAATAAAAAACTAGTACTGATCAGTGTTTTCTGATAATACATAATTACTCAAAATTAACTAGTTTAACTGAATTGAGGGGGCACTGGGGAATAAACACTAACATTCTCATCTCACACAGGGATCGTGTGGGGGAGATGGGAGTGCAGGGCATTTGTCATTATTGCAAAAACAAATTTTAAAATTTGTATCTTTAGTTTGATTTAAACATTGCTTTTAGTATGACATCGAACACCAGCTTTGCAGAAGGGGCTGTGGAGGGACGTTCATAGCAGCACACACCTGCGAGTCTTCTTCGGCTCCGGAGGCTCCAGGGCAGCCAATATCGCTTCGTCAAATACATTCTTTAGGCCTTTCTGAAAAGGGGCAAAGAGAGAAAGGGGCAGTCTCATTTTTGAGTTTTTACACAAACAAAACCACAGAAAGCCAAGTGGCAGACAAACCCCTCTAATGACGAATCAAGGTTTGCCATCTACAACTCCCAGAGTCTCCTTTGCTCAGCTAGGCTCTGTCCAAGCTGCACTGCTGTGGTTAGCAGTTCCCTAGCACAGCATCTGATTTTCTGAACAGGAACACGAATCCTTTGAGACCAGACCAGTATACTTCACAAGAAGCAAAACACACATAACCAAGTCATTTCCTTAAGGCAATTTTTATGATTAGTTGGCTATTAACACGTTTCACATGCTAATGACAAAGCAGAAAGTGTGCTGCATTCAAATGGAAGAGCTTGATCTGGAGCACACCGGGTACAGCAGTGCAGACACCCGTGTGTCAGGGGAGAGAAGACACAAGGCAAGCATGCAACGATAGATCAGTCCGGTACACGCTCTGGTCAGGCTTCCGGCCCCAAACACCCGATGGTTAGAAGCAGCCAGGTAGAGCCCAGAAGCTGTGCATGGTATCAGAGAAGTCAAGATGGGAGGAGTATGAAGCAGGTACTGTACGTTGCGTTAAGTGTTAAACTGAAGCCAGGAAGTGCAAATCGGAATAAAGCTTCATCAGTCATTTATACAAACAACTGCAATTTTTAATTTCAAAATTTAAAGACAAGCTACAATTGATGTTTTCTCCTTAAAACAATAAAAATCAGAAGCATAATAGTAAGAAGCAGCTTTACATCTTACAGTAACAGGCTTTAAGGATCTATTATTGAAATGAAGAGGTCTACCATGTTAGTGAAAGCAAGAATTTTAACAGTTCATAAAGCAGTAGCAAGTACATTGATATTTCCTTCCCCCCAAGGACCGACAAATACTCCACTACAGCACAGACAGCCAAAGCAATAGCAACAGAAAAACATCTCACTGCACAAAGGAGAACCAGAAAACCCTTCACATTACAGCGTAACTTGCAGATCACTGTTTCATGTACTTTTGTCATGCAAATACAGTTAACAAGAGTCACAAGTAGAAATTGAAAAAAAACACGCATCCTTTCTTCCAGTTGGATTCAGGAAGATCAAACATCATGTCTTATTCTTTTGATCTTTCTTTAAATAATGATGTAACCAGATCCCTTCCCCCAACAGCCTGAATTATAAAGCTACCCACATCTGGCAACCCAAGCAGCAGAGAGTTAAGCGAGTCCAGTTGGTGTTCCACAGTCACAACGTTCTACTAAAGATCTTAAGTATTGTTTTCAGTCCAAGAGCTAATACAGAGGTTGCTCTAAGATGGCAAGCAGACACAACAGCTTTCAATCAAGGTGGTTTTATTCACTTTTTAACCAGGTTTCTACAGTAGTGGGACAGAGGAAGCAGCAGCAAGAGGGGAAGAAGAAAGTTTAGAATATACAGCACTTCCTTTTGGGCTGAGTTTCCGGAGGCTCGAGGGCAGCTAGGATAGCCTCATCAAACACATTCTTCAGACCTCTCTACAAGACAGAGGGGAGGAGAAAAAACAGCAGCCAGGTTAGAGGATTAGAGAAAAACAAGCAGATACAAAGAGCATTCAGGATAGACCAGGCTGAATTCACAGAGGCAGTAAACAGATTTACTTTGCAAAAAACAAAGTAGATCCCAGGAGGAAATCTCATTTAGGTGACCCAGAAGTCAATGTCAGAGACAGACAGAACATGTGACAGACCAAGTTAGACAAAATGAACACCCAGAAGGGCAGAGGCACAAACACAGCGGCAATTGGCAAGAACAAGGGGGTGGGAGGGGCCGCAGAAAAGGTGATGGTTTCCATTTAACTGCTGAATATACACTGAGGGAGTTTACAGGGGAATAAACACAGGGGAGAGCAGCCTGCCCCACCACAGGGATCCAAAAGGTCAGGTAAACCTTTTTTAGTCACCCACCATGGATAAGCAAGCACCTCAGATGCACGGACTTACTGCTCCCAACTATCCCAGCGGCAGCTAGTCCAGAGCAAAGGCTCCAAACAACTCTGCTTTGTGAATTCAGCCCCTGAATAACTGAAGATCTCCAGATGGCTGGGGAAACATGATCTGGGATCGAAGCAGTACCTCTCTGGTAAGCCATTGTCATCTTCAGACATTGGCTATCAGTCTTTTAAGAAGCGATGCAATACCTTACCAGTGCTGCTATTTTGACATTGAGAGCCAGCATGGAAATGGTGCATTTCAGTTATTCAGTTAGTTACCAAAGCAAGTATAACCACTCAAGTGACAGGAAGACAGAAACGGTGTTAGGATTGGAATAACTGAGATCCAACACCAGACAAGCAGTCACAGAGCTGCAAGGAGTCTGCAGGGATTACGCTGGAGCACGAAGCATGCATTGCATTTGCTATAAGCACAACAGGAACACTGCAGTGTGTTACCACTCCCACGCAACTCTGCCAAGTTACACATGAACACCAGAAGTGAAACCTGGCTCAGTTTATGCTAACTGGACTCGCCTAAATCTACTGTCATGAGTGCAACCTTCATAAATTCCGAAGAACTGCTTTATCCCAGCTAAAGACAAACAGAAAAGCTTAAATTACTTCCTGTAAACAATTGTAGCCTTTGCAAAATTAAGATTTTTTTTTTTTTTTTTAAAATCATTCAAATGTAACTGGTTTCTCCCTCACAGGTTAGACTGGATATATCCCTTTTAGAAGGTCTTTAATCTTGTTTCACTGAAGCACATACATGGGAAATCTCTCAGGCAATTCCATCTGGAAGCATTTAAGTCCATCATGTTACATGCAAGATTATACTTGAAAGAACAGAAGTTAAGGAAATCACCATGTACAATCATTCTGTAAATCCTCCCCAGCAACTTTTTTTTTTTTTTAAATGAGTTACAACCCTGGCTGACAAAAGAGCTAGAGACTTCTGATAAATAATGCCTATGTGAAGTCTGAGTGCTAATTAGATTTTCTTTCTCTGCAAGAATACGGCTGTAGTATAAACTCAATTATGTACTATTATACAGATTAAGAACCCAGGCAGGGCAAGAGTCAAGAAAACATGCTTCCTTAATTCTCCTACTCAGGGACTCCTCTTTTGTTTTCCTGTTGCACAGGAGAAATTAATTTTTTCAATGGAACAGAATCTGGGATTTGTTTTGAAGGACCTAGCAAAAAAATGGGATAAGGGAAGAGGAAAAAAAACAGGACAGGGACAAAATTATTGTAAAAATGGGACTGGGGTTAAAAGCCTGGATGCTACAAGAGTAATCACGTGAAGGGAACCACGTTTGATACCACTGGCACACAGACCTCGATACTCGGGTTAAAGTAACACTGCTCCTGTGCTGCACTGGGGAACAGGTTGAGCTCAAGCTCCCTTTGCACCCTCCAGTCATGGACAGTTTAAGACACTTTAAAAATCTGTGTCAAAACTGTCAACCCAGCATCAGGGGGGAAAAAAAGGAACTGAATTCAAAAGCTCTCCTTTGTGTTAGGTACTAGCATTGAGCTTCAGAAAGTTCACTCAGACACTTAACTTTTACATTTAAGAGAAGCAACAATCATTTTAGTTGTAATCTGTGTCAGTCACCCTTTCCTAATAGCAAAGTGTTACCCACTTTTTACAGTGGTATTGGGTGCTATTTTGTAGAGAAAGGTTGAAAACAGACATTGAAAGTGCCTTTGCCACAATAAGGGATTCCACAACCTGAGGAAAGGCGGGGATAAGAACTGACTCCTCAGTACTGCAGTCACCCAAACACAGGGAGAAGAAGATATTCTGTCTTTACAGAAAAGGCTCAAACTCGGCCTCTTACAACTCACCTAATACTTTCAGAACAGAACATCGACCCTTTCACACAGACAAGCAAATTCTTCCTCCCAGGAAAAAAAAACAAACATGCTCTGGCTCCATGATTTTATGATTACTTGCTACCGTGGTGTCAAAGTAATCTGTAAATTACTTCAGAAGGAAAAAACCACCCTAGACTGCTGAGGTGAGCTGTGTAGACAGAAGCCAAGGTAAAGAGAGATTGAACTACCCAGCTGAGTGTAGCTTCAGTTGAAACCAGCCACTACAACGTTGCCTTGCAGGTAGGAGAACAACCCTCCTAGCTAGGAAAGCCAGCTGACTTCTGTGTTTAGCAAGCTGCCAGCCAGATCACTGCCGGGAAATTCAAACAACTCTTCGCAGATAATCTACATTTCTGTTTGGCAGCTGTTACTGACAGATTGACGAAAAAGGTGTTTTGTAAGGTGAGTCAACAACAAATGAAGAAAGAAGAATAGAGCAGATGCAAACCAACTAGTCTTCCAGGTGAGAAGGCTTCTGAACCCTCCTCCCAGGTTACTCTTGATTCCTAAAACCATCAATGGGTATACAAGCACTAGTGCTCTGGAAGAAATTCAGGCTGAGCTTCCAAGTGCATAAAGCTGTTCTCTGCAACAGATACAGTTTAGTCTATCTGGAAATAAAAAGAATGGATAAACACTGAAATTTTTAATCATATCAGCTCTTACTCTGGTAATTCTAAGTGCTTCCATGCAATTTGAGCAGACTAAACAAGGCAAGTTTAAAGCTACAGAGGAAACAGTCTCAGTGAGCAACAGGACAAAAGGTCCTGGTATATATTTATCCAACTAGCAGGTTCTACAGCCTAGTTAGCAGCAGCATTCAGGATGTGCCAGACACTATCTAAAATGGTATTTTGGGACTGAACAGATCTAGGAGAATTACAGCACAAGCACAAATAACCCTCAGCTTGCATGTGGGCAGTAAGGAAGCACAGCCAAGACCACCTTTTGATTAGGGATTCCCAGGATGAACTGCAGTGAGCCTCACAACACCACCTTCAGTGCCAGTATCCTGCACAATTCCATCAAAAGCCTCTTCTCAGCAAACACTCAGGCAAAGCTTTGTTACAAAAAAAGTTTCAGGATCCCAAATGGAAGAGTCAACATGCAATCTGGGCAAAAGGTGCAAGATAAGCAGAACTTCAGGCTTCATGAAGTTTAGCAATTAAAGCTTTGTGCTCAAGATGCTAGAGACGAATACAGAACAAAACTGAAAAGAGTGAGGTACTTGATACTGTGCACGCCTAGTTCCATGCACATCAGGTAGGGACAAATTCTTTACAGAGTAGCATTAAGGAAATTGTGAGAGAGTTGTAGTCAATTCTGCAAGAGTAGGCACGCAAGATTAAGTTCCCAGGGCATCCAAAGTCAAGGTAACGCACCAGCTAGCCAGCCGATGGCTCCCATCTACCCCACCCTAGCATTCCTACCTTGAAGGGAAAGAATAATAGGTTTCCTGGCCTCAAATCAGCTACTTCAGTTGGCCTTAGACTCGTGTTCACAAGTTAGTTCACACAACATCACCACATTTGTGTCTTAGGAACTACTTCATTTTCAACACAGCTTCCATCTTAAGGCGGAGAGAGAAAACATAGCTCACCACCAACTGCACAGGAAAAGAAAGAAGCTCTGAAGTATGAAGGCTTCTTCTAGTCTTAGAAGTATCAGAACTGACTTTTCTGAGAGGTTTTTTCTTTGCCTGCTCTCTTCAGTAGTGAGCTGCATCCTGTGTCCTAACCCATTTACTGTCCTTAACGCACCTTTAAGTTTTCAATAGCTATTTTCCTCCAACACAAAAGCAAACACAGCAAGCACATCCTCCTCCATCACCTCTCTACACTATGCCTAATCTTCACAGGCTGATTTTCTTTCTACCACTGCCAACTTCTTGTGCCCTAGAACAACGGGACAAAGAGAAAGCTACTGTCTCACCAGCAGAAACAGAGCTCATACCCTTTCACATCCATATTGAGCTGGTTTTCCCCTTAACTGAAAAAAGCATGGAATACAAGCAAGCAAAAATGGTCAAAGACCAATCCTCACCTGCGTAAGTGCAGAGCATTCCACGTATTTGACAGCCTTCAGGTCCCGGGCCAGTTTTTCAGCCGTCTCTGGAGTTATGGGCTTCTGCTTGTTCTTGGCAAGTTTCTCAATTGTTGAGGGATCATCTCTTAGATCAATTTGGGTCCCAACAAGCAGGAAAGGAGTCTTTGGACAGTGGTGAGTAATTTCAGGTACCCACTAAAGACAGAGAAGACACAGTATTTGTTACTAATCACCTAAGATAACTCCTCATGTATTTCTGAAATCAATGCAGCAGCTCCCTTTTCTGGCAGAGTTCAACCAACCTTTTCTTTCACATTTTCAAATGAAGAAGGAGACACCACTGAAAAACAGACCAGAAATACATCTGTCTGTGGATAGCTGAGGGGTCGTAATCTATCATAGTCTTCCTGACCTAGAAGAGGAGAAAATTAATGCAGTATTAGACCCAGACAATGAAATACTGCCCTTTACAGGTGGTTAGAATGCATATCCCAGCACAACAGCATTATTGTGATTAATCCTAACTCTTCAGCAAATACAGATGCCCTGAACCCAAACATTCGAAGTGCATTCAGGCTGCCTAGCAGCATTCCCCTAAAAATGCACTGAAGTCCCAGTGCGAGCTGTGCTTCAGAGGAAGCCAGACTCTTTCCTTTGGGTCCGTAAGAGAGCAGGCAGTCCCTGCAGGGCACCAGTAGCACTGACCCCCCAGCCCAACTGCCTGAGCTCATTCTTAAACCTCCTCATCTCAGTTCAGTAGCACTCTTTTTAGAAAGCAAACCTGGCACTAAAGGAGCTGCTCTACTTGCTGGCAACCAAATCAGAAACACTTGTTCAAAATGTCTCAGATTTCAACTGATGCTCTCTTGCCTATCATACAGGACAAAGACCTCTGAGATCTTGAAGGAGATGACTCAACACCTGGGACATCTCAGTAGAGGAAGATCTACAGTTTGAAGATGGAGGTCTAAACAGCTTGTTACAGCTATCATGCTTGGCTGGACACAGAAGAGCTAAGCACTGACCAAAATATCTTACAGCCATTAACAGACTACTCCAAAAAGCTTTGTCTTCCCAGTACAAATTCAAAACAAAGACTTTTAGGTTGTTTGTTCTGTGGATTTTTTTAATTTGACAGTTAGTAATAGGGGGTTTATCCATTGTTAAGTTCTGTAACTTGTGCTAGCTACCAGTTAGCAAAAAACACATGACCTTTAAAGAACAAAAGCCTCCCACTTCAGAAGCCCAGCTACAAAAGGAAAGCCTTTATATTCACAAGTATGTAGAGTTACCTACATGCACTAAAGTCACTTGGTAAGTTTTCAGAATTACCAGATGGGTTACTACACTCATGCTGATGAACAGTATATGGATATGCCTATCTACACACACACCAGTTTCCAGAGGCCTGAACCCAGAGGACCTCAGCAGGAAAACAGGCAGAGAAGGACCTAACACAGCTTGTATCCATGCAGAATGGATACAAAAAAGAAGCCAGAATGCTATAGTTGAGACCCATGTAAGTAGTGGTCCCTACAGCAGCCTACACAATGTGTGTCAGGAAGGAGACACTTCTCTACTTAACTCCTTATTCCAAGAACTAGGGAGTGTGCAATAACTAACACACAAATCACATTTGGGAGGAGAATGTGAAGAGCTAATTGAAGCTACAGTGTTTAATTGAAAGCCCAAGATTTTTTCATTAATCAAATACGACACTAATGATGCATCTGTAAGAATACAGCTGGAAACAGTCAGATTAAAGTTCTATCAAGACTATTTTAGGTAACAGCTTATCAACTAAACTCTCTGGAAGGACTTTCTTGAAGCAGAGTTTACAATGCCAGATGCTGCCATACCACTTTGGTATTATTACAGGTTGGGGACTGGGTAACTAGCAGTTGAACCAGTTCCTACCCTTTCTTGCTAAACTTTTACACGCGCAAAGCAATGTGTTTAGCTGTTTAATCGTTATACATTCCTCCAGCCAAACTGAGATACAGTCTAATAACCATAAACAAAGCAGCCTGCAGATTTATCTTTAATTTAAAAAAAGCACACAGCAAGAAGGCTTATAAAACTCCACATAACATTCTGATTTCATCCATGTTAGGAATGCAGAGACATGCCACATGCACATCTAAGACGTTCTAATGTTAGTCATTCTGTCTTAACATTTCATCAAAAAATAGGCTATTTACTATACCAAAACCACAAACAATCCACATATTTTATTCAACACAATTTTCTCCTTTAATTTTGTTTAAAAACATAGAACCCCCTTATCTTTCAGGTATCACCTAGATTAGAGGTGAAAGCTTGAAAGTTGTCATCTGGTGTCACAAAATAAAACAGCTCTAAAACAAGTATAAGATGTTCTTGTTTTGTTTTTTTGTTGTTTGGTTTTGTGTGTTGTTTGGGATTTTTTTTAATAAACTCAATTTTGCAACTCTCCAAAGGTCAGGAATGAAAAATCAGGAAAGATTTTTTTTTTTTTTTTTTTTTTTTTAATGAAAGGGGAAAAGAACCAACTGTATGTCTTCATGTTCAACACCACCTCAACTACATCTTGGGCAGTTACAATGACACAAGCATTTGATTTCTCACCTGCAGTATCAAAGAGGCCTAGGGTGTAAGGCTCTCCTCCAATCATCACTGTTACAGCATAGTTATCGAAAACCTGATAAGAAAAGAGAAACACATTTAAGAGAATGCGAATAAGCCATCTTTCAAACCATCATCCTACTCACCTTGCCAGACCACCTCCAATTTGTAGAGGAGTCACCTGCACAGGACAACAGAAGCCATTAGGCTTACAATGGTAGTACCGTTAAGGCTGTTAATAGGACAATTCAATATGGAATAGAGATGCAAGAGCTATTTCCACGATGTATATAAAGCAAAGGCACACTAGGTATACCACTGCATATAACAGGGTAAAAGCCACTGAACAGAACACCTGGAACAGCTCTTGCCTGTAATTGCAGAGGTTTCCCACATTGCCACAGAGATTTCAACCTTCACACTTGGTCTGACACAGTAAACACGTCCCCACGAAGACAGACCTGATAAACTTCAGCCCTGCCCTTCAGGGCACAGAGCTATGGGGCTTCTTCTCACAGGACCCAAGTCCTCTGAAGTTCATCTTTCTGAACATCTGGGAATTCAATACAGAGTCCATCTTTTCAACAGGAATTTATCCTCCATCTCTGGAGGAAGCAATATAGTTGGTCAAAATCAGTCTGTGTCAAATTCACTCTCAACGTAAATGGAGAATCCAGCTCCAGAAGACCAAATTATATTTATTGTCTCTGTACAGCAGCTGGCACAATAGTCCTGTCCTCCAGGGCAGAGCTGCTACACAGATCAAAAGCTAACACCACCAAAAATGTTTCACCCAGCAACCTATTTACAACACTACTGAGCACGAGGACCTACCCAAAGCCTTCTCCTTCACCACCCCCACACACAGCATTAAGGAGTATACTGTCTGAGGTCAGTTTCCTAAATTTCAATAACCATTTTATCTTCAGAACCACAATAGAGAGTGTTTCAGAAAGTACCTTTCACAAAAAATCCTTCCCACTCAAAAAAAAAAAAAAAAAAAAAACCAAACTGTCCCTGCATGTGCTGCAAGGTTATCAGAGACAGTTGAGATCTCTGAACAACGATAGGGAAGCTCTGCTTCAACACAAAACTGAAGTCTGAGCAGCCCCCACAGATGAAGTAAACCACAACATTAAAGAGGCCAGCAGTCATCTCAAAAGCTTTTCATGGAAGTGAGGGAGGGAAGGACATGGAGAAATAAGCAGTCACATGCATCTATTAACAGGGCTTTACTAAGAGCTTAGGTTCTTGAAAAAAATCCCACTAAAAATTGAGATAAGACCAGTGACACAGCACTTCAAAGCTGAACTTGAAGAGTTCAGATCTGTCTCCACCTGACTGTCCTGGTTAAAGCAATACCTAACACCACACTGATTTTTTCAGCTTTTCACAACTTACAGCAACTGAGAAAGCAGCTCAGGCCACAGCATGCTGCATATCCCCAGGAAGATCAGCTAGAAGCAGAAGTCCACCTCTCATACTATTTTAGATTAGCAGTCAGGATTCTAAAGTACTGCAAGAGTTTTCACCACTCATCTCCATTACCTGCAGCCCAATCCTTTACACGCTGCACTGAGTTTGCCTTACTGAACACCCCAGAAAGTGTCCAGCTACAAAAGTAAGACCTTTGGGCTGGGGGAAGGTGGAAGGCATTTCACAGAGCCTATTCAATATGCCACAGCTACTACTTCAGGACTCCAAAGGACAAGTCAGGATGAGAACTCATCTATTGCTCGGTACAGAACAAGAAACTGGTATGCTCCATGCTGAAGGTCAGAGCATTTGCTCTTTCAGATGTCAGAAGATGATCAGCAGCTTAATCCCCCAAAGATATCCCCTCATTTTTGTCCAGTGGACAGGAAGTCGATAATACTACTTGTCACTGCCCTTTGGGGGGATTAGCATGCACTCTCCCTCATCATGGGTTTTTTTGTTTTGGGCTGTTGTTTTTTGTTTGGTTTTGGTTAGGTTTTTTTTTAAGCTCCCTATCTGCAAAATGCAATTTTTTTTTTTTATTATTTTTTTTTTAAAGGTACAGCTACTATTGAACAGGTCTGGGGTTCAGCCCTAAGGAGGCCAGGGTTACAAGGCTAGCCTTCAGACAAACCTGACAACTACAGTCTCATAGTGCACTCTACAATCTTATCCTCAATTGTGCCAAACAGGCTAAAAACCAGAGCAACAACTAGCCCAACAAGAACTTTCAATTCCTGTCAGTGCCAGATAGCCCATTAGAGCAGGTGGCATGAGTTTTCCTGTTACAGGACTCACACCCGATCTGCTGCTACCCGAGCATTCCCAGTGCCTTTCCACAGACATGTCCCTTGCTTTTTTTGAGAATAGCAATGACATCAAAAACATGCAGGTGACAAGCCATGTGCAGTACCAGTATGAAACCCATCTCCCACTGGGAAATATCCTCAAAAAAGAGAAAGGGCTGCAAAACACAGGGCCAAGTGAAACTAATCTAATCTATCAGTCTGAACTGCTGCATTTTGGCCACACTGCTGCACAAGTACAGCTACGCAGGGCAACAGCACAGGCAGTTTACACCAGCCACTCCAGTGCCTGCACAGGCAGAGCAGCTCAGTTTGAAGCCAGACTGTTACTGATTTGCTAAAGCATCCCTACCTCCTACTAACTCTCTATATGCTCAGTACCACTGGACACCCTCAAGGAAGAAGTGTGCCACCTTCCTCTCAAAAGACACTTTGCAGTAGCTGCTGCAGCTGGATTCCCAGTGTTGGTCAGTACACTGGCCTTGAGCTACCACCAGTATTTACCAGGTTCTCAAAATCAGAACTTTACCTCCAGGTTCTCCTCCTGCTTAAACATTTTTGTTAAGCAGCAAGTCCTACCCACTTTACTCTAGAGTCCTTATTCAGCCACAAACGTTCTGGAGACATTAAGGTTTGCAAACTCTCAGACAGCTTGCTTTTATTTGAGGAACAATGCCATCTGTTATATTTCTTTGCCCATTTATTACTAGAAGTATTAGCTGGAATAGCAGAGGTTACTTACCAGTTTCCAGAGTCTGAAATATGCCTCTAAGTCATATACAGAATTAGGCATAGGCCTGTGATATCCCCAGAACAGCAAGTTCCTCAAATCATGAAGTTCAGGGGTAAATACTATTCCAGAAACATGGGACAGTTTTAAAAGACACTATAAACAAGCCTTAGGACACCTTGAACACACTTTACTGGCAAGTAACTTACTTTCTTTGAATAGCCTTTTCCACATTGCTTGTTAGCAGGGATTTATAGACAGTACTACCATCTGCAGGACAGCACACAAACTTGCAAGCTTTCAAAATACACATTTTAAGATTATAATGGTTTTTGACATAATTAAGGGTCATTTCACTAAGGATAAGTATAGAAACACTCACTGCCTGAACTCACTGACCACTTTCATTTTGTCTTGACCATAAAGAATAGCTTAAATAGGGCAAGCAGGGCTTCCACAGGTTCAGCACAGGATGTGGTTGTCCCAGAAGCATCACAGCAGGATACTTGACACCACTCTCAAAAACTTGAGAATGGCAAAACGCAGTTTCAAATGCAACTTCTTCCCTACCAGTCCATAGTGAGAGGATCTCCATGAGATGAACTTAGGTCTCTGGGCCTACAGCACAACCCTCAGGTTCCTAGCAGTGGCCACTGCATCCAACCTGAATACTCTCAGGTTTGGGAGTCCTTTCATTTTTAGTTCCAGATCTACAACACAAACATTTTCGTTCTGTTAAAGTCTGTCCTATTCTTACCAAACCTCAAATTTGGCAAGTTGAAGATCTTTGGATAGTGTACAAAGCCAATACCTCAAAGAGGCAATGAAGTTCACTGCAACTTCTTTCCCATAAAGAGAGGATATTTTTATAAAGAAGTAGCTATTCTGAAAGAGCTATCAGGCAGAGCTACCTGGCATCTCAGAGGAGCTATCTACTCTTTTAATTGCTTTATAGTAACAGAAAAGATCATTCACCCTTTCACTGACAGGCATTCAACCTCTTTGCGATGCATTTCCAGATCCAAATTTGTTTTAGGTACCTAGGTAAACTCTTCAATTTGTATATGGGTAGAAGATGACCTTTTCAGGTCCGTAACAGAGAAAATGAGTAAAAAGAGCATCCAGATGTCAAAGTCTCTTGCAGCAACCTCACTAAAAAACTGACCCACCTCAGTGTCAGTACGCTGGTCTTGCATATGCAATATTAATAAGAAAAGCACTTTCTTATTAGAAAGATAATGTACATGCCTCACAGGCAGTCAGCAAACTGCTCCCAGCTTGATCTTTAGATAAGTCAACAGATTCAGTATCTCAGAAAACTGAGCCTGTAAAACTCAAAAAGGTTACTTAGAAATAGTCAAGGACTATACACAAAGTTTGCAAATGTTTGTAAGTACCAATGAATGAGACTGCACAGTCTAAATCCAAGCATATTTCTCATGCTTAGCTGAAGTTAACTAGCCACACTCCATAGTTCATTGCACGACCTCTGGATCTTTTGGAGTTGCAAAGCAAAAATGAACATCAGAAAATGTTACATGTAGTCGCTGACTATTCTAGCAACATAAAATACTTCTTTCCCTAAAAATGAAGATTTAGCAAGAACTGAGAGACCAAGCTGGAGAGGTGTTCCTGCTGCTTGCTATCCACTTAGCAGTCCTAACAAGCACAAATAATCTTGTTCACAGAATCCAACTGGTGGCCATCGACAAACAGCAGAGCAGTCAAGCAGCAAGAACTGACCAGATACAGGAAAGGCATCCCAGCACTACCACGTAATACAAAATATAGGTAGCAGCAGTGTATCAGACTGATCATTACTTTTCCATGACGTATTGGTTAGTCTCCAACAGGAAAGCAGGCTGTAAGAACAAGTATTAAGGCGTGCACACCATAAAGGTTAGTTGGGAAGGAAACTCATGCTGCTCTACCCCATCATGCCCAAAGAACAACCGGAGCCATTCTCACACTTACCGTTGGTACATATTCCGATGGGAATTTATTTGTTGTATAAGAAATTAAGAGACAGGTTTTACCAACAGCACCATCACCCACAACTACACACTTGATCGTCTGCATAGCTGAAGTCTACTAGAATATCAACTCCAGTGAGCACCTAGAAGAAAAAAAAAAAAAAAAAGATGCATATATTTAGATGTTTCTCATACTCACCAGATAGCAGTACATGTCAATGATGAGCTTCGACTGGAGCCCAAACCACTAACAGCACATTTGGGATCTGAAAACAAGACTCCTAAATGAGTTGGTAGATCCATTCCCTCCATCACACACACAATAGGAAGCCGCTCATTTTCATAAATGCAAATACCTCCTCCCTATGGCTAGACCCCTCCCACTGCATACAACTGTCAAACACCACCTAAGACTATGTTTGGCACAGTCACTTTTCTACACTGGGAAGAAGGACTAGGTAAATTCAGTCACTCCAATATACAGAGGGATTTTTGCCTAGTTACCTAGAGGTGGGCAAAAAAAGTCTTTAGGCTTTACCAGACTCTCTTTTTAACGCATAGAAACATCCAGCCTTAAATGCACTGAAAGCTGAAAGTGTAAGCTTGGGTCTTGATAGCTAAGTAACACACATGGCTCCCAAGAGATCTTCCCTCTGGAAAGCACATCAGTAAAGAAAGCGCAGCAGGAAACACAGCAGTATGAGCTTTGAAACTAGTTTATGGGATAAAAATAAGCAGGTACAGACAGAAGTAAGCATGATTAATTCCACCTCCCCTCACCTTTTTAAGGCCTAAGTACAGTTCCACAATCTTCTGGCTAAAGTTGCTACTTAACATGTACCTTTATCCCCACTTTGAAGTGGCTAACAGCACTGAGAAGCTCAGCAGGGCGTCCAGTTCCCAAGGAATCATATTACTCTCCAGACATTACAAAATCATGATGCACCCAGCTACATCAACACTGTCCCAGCAGACTTTAGCACATGAACTAAATCAGTATTTGTCACCAATACCCCCTCCAAACATCAGTTAGCAGCTTCCAGTGCCAGACACAGCTGCCCTTCATTAATATATTACTTTAATTAGAAAACTAACAGGCCTCTGACCATTCATTCACATACAGGTGTGAAATCCTGACCCCAGCAAGCCTAGTGGCAAAGCTCCCACTGACTTTAAACATTTCCATATTATTGGAAATACTTTTATTTACAGCAACAAAGACTTGCAAACTGAGTTACCCCCTGCCAGCACGTGGGGGGAGAGGACAAGAAGAGACATCAACTGCAGCAAATTTACCCTCAGAATGGTGGCAAAGCTTTAGCCTAGCACGGATGTTGCCATGGCTCTCAGGTCTGGGTAACAGCATTAAAAAATTGAATCAATCCCTAGTGAACTATGCATTTGGGCACTTCCTGGGGATTTCAATTCTCAGAGTGATCTGGAAGAAGTTTTTGAGCGCTCTGGTCACAGCTAGCAAAGTGATTTGATACTGCACATCACATTGTCACACTTGCAAGGAAAGATAATTGCTAGCAACTCAAAACAAACCTTATACCACTAGCTTTTCTTCAGATGCTGCAAGGATGCTCAAACATTTAGACAAAGCCAGCTACCTTCCTAATAAACACCCTCAAAAGTTCGTAAAGACAGTACTTGTAGGGGAATACTAATCACCACCATTCCCACAAGCCACAGAGAGATCCACAAGCAGTCGATTTTAGGAAATGGCAGCAAAGACTTTCTCAGAGCAGGACATCAGCCAGCTCACAACACTGCTATATCTTCATCTATACATCTTCTTTCAACACACACAATCAAAGATTTGTGTAGGCATCAGGCATTATCACCAGTCCTCTACATGGTGCCGTATTTCTCTATCAAAACGGTAGAATCTGTTGATCTATGCTACAGTAGCAGACCTCAGTCTCACATAGAACAATCAGCAGTATGCACAGCCAAGCCCTAGCAACAGGCCCTTCATTAATACTACAAAAAGCTCTCAAATTTGGCCCTGAAGCAAACACACATTTACTCAGAAGGACAAAGTAATTGTTTCCATTTCAAAAGACATCTTCTGTGTTCAGGTCAGCTCAACCGTTTATATCTAAGTAATATTAGTCAATATTGCCTCAAGTGCTAAGGTGCTCACATAGTTCTGCCTTGCCACGCTGGTGGCACTGATCACAGAGAAGTCACACTTTAGAACAAAAAAAAGTCACCAGAAAGAAAGCAGGCAATGGAACAGAGCAGCTCAGTCCCAAATTAAGGCAGGCTTCATGCACAAAACAAAGGTGGAAAGGGATAAGTCACTTAAGTAGATTTTAAAAGGAAAACACATCAAAACAGGTACCAGGCCTAGCCAACCAACTCAAGCGCCCTGCAACTAAAACCAGCCTAAATTACCAGCATACCTCACTAGCTTGCCAGCCTTATCCATGCAATAAGGCACCATCATCTGCCTTTTGTCTGGGGATTTGCCCAAACACAACCATTCAACTGTGTCACTGCACAGCACAGGTAGCAGCCTTTGTGAATTTCTTTCAGAGTTAATAAATGAAGTACAAACCAACTCTCCACACTGGGTTTCCCAGCCACTTCTTGTATGCTTTTTCAGTTGCAACTGGAATTCATTACACTGCCCACCCAGACTCAGGAAATCCCTGCTCCAGCTGACCTTGCTCACCCCAAGTGCTGTCACAAGAGGACCAGCACATCCACCTCCAAGTTAAGAGCATTGTGCAGTCGCCCCTTTAGAGAAACCCAATCTCACTCGCCACCCTGCCCTCCCCCAGCAGACACCTCCTCCTCCATTCTGTATTCTTCTCCTCCCTTCCTGCTCTACCTCCTCTACCTCTTGCCCCAATTATTTGTATTTCCTTGTTTACCCATAATTTGCAGGTTACACATCTGCTTCAAGACAGCCTTTCCAGAACCCAGAAAGCACACTAGAGGAAAAATCCCGACTCTGAAGCACTTCCTATGCTCACTGCAGCATACCAATCCATAATTCACTATAAATCTTAAAATTCTGTATATGCACTTGCACAAGAAAAGCTCACATATGCCTTTGTAAAAAAGAAAAAAAAAAAAAAAGGATGCCTTTAGTGTTACTCTTCAAAACTCATTACTCTAGAGAGCACCAAGCAAGCAACAAAATGAAACCACACTATCAGAAAGCACATCAGATCACGAGTGCACTGTAAACCTTCACTTCTTTCCTGTCCGTAGACACAGCCAAGTCCCCACACTGGCCCTGGAAGAGAAGCTGCGGTACTCTGGTAAAGGCTCAGGTCAAAGACTCCAGCTAAGACAAAGCACAAGCTGTACACACATGCCTTGCACGCAGATTGCATTATTCCTGCAACAGACAACTCTGACTCTTGCAGTGAATGATCAACTTTACATAATTACTCTTGTAGAGAACACCAGCCGTTCAAATTAAGAGTATTTCCTATAAAAGTACTGCTTACTCTCACACTTACTTCACTCCCAAAGTAAAGGGTTAGCACGGTCCACATCACCGATGGAAACATGCACCACCCTACACTGGGTGTCAGTCTGAGGCAAAGGCCCTGAACTCAAACCATGCACCACCTTTTCCTACCAGCTGACCCGATCCTTCAGGCTTTCTGGCAGTGGGAATAAAACAGAGTGCAAATAACCCAAAGCCTCACTGTGGAGCATAAAGCAGAAAGTGACCTGCACAACAGGGGACCTGGAAAAGCCTGAGGGCATTTGTTTTGGGTTTTTTTTTTTCCTTTCTAAAGGAAGAAATTAACAAAATTTACCATGAAAAACACTGAACTAGCCCACTAGAAGTTCTCTATGTACCAAGTGACTACCACTTCTCTCACACAGTCGTTTAATTGCCCCTCCCCCCACACTTTATACACTTCAGGATTAATTACATCTTTAAAGGACCAAAATGCATTCGAGCACATCTTTAGGTAAAGGGATCCCCTCACCTTTTTTTTTTTTTTAATGGATATATAACTTTATCTTTAAATACTGAAATAAAATGGCCTAAGTTTTAAACAGATTTATAGTCTTAAGCATAGGCCTCCAAGGTCTTACCAGTGGGAAAGTGGAGTTGTTGAATAAGTTATTTTATTTGGATTAGTAGGCTTTCTAGATTAGCTGGATGAGCTACTTCATATTTTCCGCTTCTTAGAAGTCCACAGAACAAAGCTGAAAACAAGCTCATTTTTAGGGAGCTTAGATGCACTCTCCTGGGACCTGCTCTTCCATAGGAATAGCTTTAAAGACACATACATCATTGACTTGCAGTTTAAAAGTAATTTAATCCAATATGAGATACAACTACAGAATAACTCATCCCCAGAGTGCAATGCCAAGGGAGGTAGAAACAAAGAAGTTAGAAGAGGTTTGGGGTTGTCCCCCCTCCAAAGCAGCCTAATAAAAGGAAGTCTAACATATACAACACCCAGCAGGACTAGAAAACACTCCAAGTAGTTTTAAATATCTGAGGGAATTGAAACAGACTAGAAAGAGCTGAAGTCATCCCAGTTTGAGTGCAGTGAGTGGATTTTGAGCCATGTAATCATGAGCCATCTGGCCAAGCCCGGAGAGGAGAGCTGATAAAGACTGGGAATGTTAACACAAGTCAATATGACTTAGCTCTGTTCAACAAGATCTAAAGACTTCTTAAAAAAAACCCCAGCACATACACTGAATTTATTTAATTTCTCAAACTTCTCTGTATTGTAATCAAAAACTTCAGTGCTTCAATAAAGTATATGTTAAGTGATCATACTTCTCTGGATTTTAACCTGTTCAGCACATGATCACACCAGCAGGATTTCACAGAATCATAGAATTATTTAGGTTGGAAAAGACCTTCAAGATCATCCAGTCCAACCATCAACCATGCCCACTAAACCATGTTCTGAAGTGCCCTGTCTACACACTTTTTGAATACCTCCAGGGATGGTGACTCAACCACTTCCCTGGGCAGCCTGTTCCAATGCCTGACAACCCTTTCAGTAAAGAAATTTTGCCTAATATCCAACCTAAACCTCCCCTGGTGCAACTTGAGGCCATTTCCTCTTGTCCTATCTCCAGCCACCTCACAGAAGAGACCAGCACCCACCTCACTACAACCTCCTTTCAGGTAGTTGTGGAGAGTGATAAGGTCTCCCCTCAGCCTCCTTTTTCTCCAGACTAAACAACCCCAGTTCCTTCAGCCACTCCTCATAAGACTTGTGCTCCAGGCCCCTCACCAACTTGGTTGCCCTTCTCTGGACACGCTCCAGCAACTCAATGTCTTTCCTGTAGTGAGGGTCCCAAAACTGAACACAGTACTCAAGGTGTGGCCTCACCAGTGCAGAGTACAGGGGAACAATCTCTTCCCTAGTCCTGCTGGCCACAGTATTTCTGATACAAGACAGGATGCTGTTGGCCTTCTTGGCCACCTGGGCACACTGCTGGCTCATATTCAGCCGGCTGTCAACCAGCACCCCCAGGTCTTTTTCTGCCAGGCAGCTTTCCAGCCACTCTTCCCCAAGTCTGTAGCATTGCATGGGGTTGTTGTGACCGAAGTGCAGGACCCGGCACTTGGCCTTGTTGAATCGCATAAAATGTCACAGAACTCAACAGCATCCTGGAAACTGTGGATTGCAAAGCCTTGTAAAGTTTGTCAAATTCATCAGATTGCCCTATTCCAGACTGAACAGGCCCATTTTACAGAATTTTGCTTTAAAGCTCGATTACACTTCTATGAAAGACAGCTGATCTGCATTTAGGATTAATCCCAAAAAGTGGTAACAGAAATGCAAGTGCTGCAATGAACAGTTAACTGAAGTCTCCAGTGGGATGTTGTGTAGATAGGTAATCCTTCCTACTGCAAAGGAAAATTTGGAATTATGCACTTTCTCCACACAGGCCTGTACGCACACCAGAAGACACTGACAGATCACAAAAGGCTGAAGAAATCCATGGTACCTGTGGCAGGTTCCCACTTACTGAGTGCAAGTTGCAAGAAATGCTGTCCCAAATGCACCTGACACTGAGGACCACAACCCCTCTTGTGCAAGCCTAATTTTCCCATTTTAATGGCAAACACATGAAATGCGATGTTACTATGGGAGCTCCTTAGTTTTAAAAATTGCCTGTAATGCAGAGTAGTTGCAATATAATCTAGCAGCAATATGAACTACTGACTGTGAAGAATTAAGTGAAATTTTGTGGGTCTTTGTACACGATTGGCATCCCCTCCTAAACCAAGAGGTAAGAATCTGCATGATCTTGCCTTCACTCTTGCTGTACCTGCAATCTGAAGTAGAAACCACAAGCCTTCAAGCTTGTTAAGAATCCTTTTATTTTTAAGCTACCGAAGCCTGTTTTCAGGTTAAAATGTGTACATTCTCCTAGCCAAAGGAAACCGAGCTGTCAAATCTGTCTACACATCCTGCACTAGTTTCCTGTCGAGCCCCGGCAGCACCAAGGCTTCCTCTTTTAGGCAGGACTGAAACTGCTGCCATTTCATCACAGGTACCAGCTAAACGCAGCTTGCTGCAAGCAACTGCCAGCTGATGACCAAGAACCATTTCATGATGCTCTTTAGTATACACCATTAATTCACAAGGCGAAGCTTAACCAGTCCATCACAGCTTCCAGATCCTGTTTGAGAGCCTGCTCCACACTGGAAGAAAACAAACAGAACCATTTCTGAAAACTAAGAATAAGTCCTTTCCCCCTGTTCCCCCAGACAATGTAATTTTACAGTAAAGAGGTTATTCCTCTAACTCCAGTGGGGTCAAAGCACTTGGGAGTCCACAATGAAAGAAACAATATTCACAGGATTTTACTCATGATCTCTGTTAACCACTTTTACCCTTCCACACTACCTTCATTTCATATCTTATAAAAAACACATTTCTAAATAAAGTCTTTGTTTGCATTTGATAATCATTCCTAGATTAATTACATCCATTTCAAGGCACCCTTGCCCTGCCATTTCAAGGTCCTTGCCCTCTGGAACCTCCTCTATCCCTACTACAAACTAACACTTTTGCTTTTCAAAGTGACAAGTCTCCCAAATCAGGGGCACCAACGAGAGATAATCAGCTACTACGATCCAGGCAATCGTGTTTCCCCACCAGAGATACCTACCAGCATTATATGGAGAAGGTACTAATTGTGTGCCTGTATTACAAACCTGGCACAACAAACACTTCATCACAAAGACCACTGCACACAACACACCAGTTCTCTGCAAAGATTGCGAGCCACTAATGAAGACGACCACACGACTTCAGCTGTCAACTGCAGAGTTAAAAGACCCTGGACTTCTTGGTACACTGATACTGTCACAAACCTATGATGCAAAACACCAACAGAAGCCACTCTCTGATTAAGAGCTGAATTCCAAAAAGACTAACTGGCACAGAAGGCAAAATTGGTTTCAAGAGCAGTATTACCATGGCCAGCATTCTCCTCTGCAGGTGTACAGCAGCCATTTACAGACATTACCTAAATCTTCCAGCCCAAAGCCCACCTTTCAGCCTGCTAGGAATCTCCTTCTTCATGGAGATCTCACCCCAGAACTAAACACATCTGTCATTTCTATGCTATCAATGTGGTAAATGAAATTTAAAAGAATATATTATGCTCTAAACCACTCAATGACCAAGATCACCTGCCCATCTTCCCCATAGCTCAGACTACTGCAGGCACACAAGCTATATACACAAATGCATTTGCTCCCAAAGGTTCCAAGTTGAGCTTAAGGCCTGGGTACTTAATTTCTTGAACAGAGCCTAAAAAGGCTGTCAAACTACAAACCAGTGCAGGAGTTACACTCCCTTAGAACAAGGCAAATCACGAAGTCCAAGGCAAAACCTGCAAAAAGCAGAAGGGACAGACTCAAGAAACAGTCTTATACCACATCAGTTCAGGATCTTGAAAAAGATATCCTTCTTTTTAAGCATTGGTCAATTGGTTGGGTTTGGGGTTTTTTTAACTGCCACTAACAAGTCAGACAATCCTTTAAATCCTATCTCAGAACTTGCATTCCACAAGGGAGAACTATCTCCAAAAAAAAGCATTGTTATTTGGTTTATACGGAAGGTGTCCAATTAAGCTACTTTTCATATCTTCATAAAGGCTCCTCACAAGAAACTGGTAAAGCAGAGACATACGCAAGATAGGAAGTGAAGACAGCTGGGTGGGGGAATTTTAAAAGCCTGAACCTAAGCTACCAGCAGTACTGTAACGTTTCAAGTTCTACAACTTCAAAAAAAGAAGGGGAAAGCCATATCCATCCCATTTTAGTCCTAAATTCAAAGCAAGAAAGCTGCCCATGCAGCCTGGTCAGAGAGCACGCGACTCAGTGGGCTCTTTGCTGCCACACCAGTTACGCTGTGGTGCAGCCACGCCCACATCTGCTCACCTGCTTTAGCGCCGGCATTGTCAATCTATCCCACTTCACAGCTCAAAACAACTACCTTAACTTTATCATGAGCTCTATAAAAAAAAAATCAAAAGCGTCAACTTATTCTGTTATCACTCTGGTTAAGGTTACACAGTCAAACCAGCCACCAGCACTGGGAAAACCTGCCCCAGATTAAACACTGGTAAGTATGTGGGCTTACATTAAGTCCTTTTCTGTCAAAGGCATTTTAATCTTGCGTTATTACTCTTCACTTTCATACTCTACAAGAAGCTGTTTTACACTACCGTGTAACAAAATCCTGTTCAATATTTTTAACATTAAACATTAAAAACATTTAACATTAAAAAACCCTATCTTTATTAGCTTAGTTTCATACTGTTAATATTTAAAAATACAAGCTGTACCTATACTCCTATTTGCACGTACTACCAAATCACGGTGCACACTAGCCTCGATGCTTCTCTCCCCATACCCATGGCCAACTACATTTAACAGTGGTAAAACAGACACTGGCAGAAGTTCCTCTATTTTGAGGCACATTTTTGCATAATGGGAAGCACCCTGCATGCACATCAGTTGCAACAGATCACCCCTCCTTCCTGTTATGCTCAGGGAATGGGAGAGTTGCGGGTGCTCCATGCACACAGCCTGAAGAGTGCCTTGAGGATGCTGTGTGTTTGCGGAGGGGGATAGCTCAGGCCAAGTAGCAACATACTGTCTGAGGGCTAAAGACAGGAAGCTTTGTTAAAAGATATTGCAAAAACGACTTTTCCCAGACACTGAGCTATCTTGGTGTTTTATATTAAACCTTAACAAAGCAGCTGGAAGGCTCGCTCACACCAGGACTGAAGCAGCAGTGGTTGTCCTGCGCTCACCTAACCAGAGGAAGAAACCAGAGCAGCTGGAACCACCCTCCCTTGCACAGCAGAAGGCAAGCCACCCACAGTGCTGTGATTGTGGCAGAGGAAGCAAGACCAAGAGCCTGTTGGGCAACCAGCAGCTTCTCAGCAGTAGGTAAATGCAGAAAATGCTCAAGAAGAAGTAACAGCCCCCCACTCCAGGACATGGAAGAAGAGGATCCTTCTGAGAGGAACTAAGCCTTTAGCTCAGCAACACTTCACAAGCACTAAGAAAAAAAAAAATTACTAAACTCAAGCTAACTGCTCAAACACACCAAGGTGAACCACAACCAGAGCATACCCACTGTCAAATCCAAGCCCAGCACGGAGCCGTCCCACAACCAGCCCTTTTGCATTCAGCTGTTTACCAACCACAGCTGGCCCAACGTAAACAGCTACACCAGTTTATGAAGTGGCAGATGCCTTCTTTCCTTGCATCCAAAGCTGCAGGAGCATTTTTGTCATTTTTTTCCCCAAAACAGAACACTCATCATTGGCCAACAACACAGCACAGCATCTTTCAACTTGAGAAGAGCTGAGCAATTCAAAACAGCTTGTTACAAACCAAGACAATTCTGGCAGCCTTAGCTATTGCTGCGAGTCTGGCACCACAAGTGACAGCAATCCTTTCCTGTTGTACTCAGCAGTCTGCCTCTGGGCCTCCGCTAGTCCCACACCACTACACAGTTTAAGGTTTGCTCTAACACTGTATTAGCTTGGTAAAAACCTTCACCCTGCCATAGTTTGGTCTACACTTGGAAAACAGGCGCTGATACCACGCAACCTGACCACAGGCATAGAACTCTTAGTACAGATGAGCTGGTATCTGCGTACCACCTCCAGAGAGAAAGGCTCAAAGGAAGCCCCTGCGTTACTTCTTTAATAAAGGTTTTGTTTTGGTTTTTCACAAGACAAGAGAACAGTGCACAGACCAACTCTCCTGCTAGGAATTACACCATAACATTCAGAAGTAATGGGGTGAACTACCAGCACAGGAGCTTAAAATAGAGCAATGGTTTTTAAAAGCTTTTGCAAAACTAACTCTGTTTTCGCTTTGTCACTTGTTTAGAAGAAAAGTCAATACATCTCAAGAAAAGGACAGCTGCTTTACCGAAGAGAAAACAGGCCAAACAGTATTTTGAAGTTTTAAAACTCTTTAAAACAGAAGTCACTATCTGAAACTCAAAGGGAAGCTTACAAAGATCAACAACATGACAAGAACATTGAAACCCTGCTTCTTGTACTCGCTATTTTAAGTTTACTGCACACCCAGGGCTGCGTAAACAAATCCAGTTCTTCCACCCAAGAACAACGTAAAGGATCCACCACCAGAAGCTGGAAATACCTTGTCTTAATGCCATTTCTGTCACTTATCTCAGGCATTTACCTGCACACCATCATAAAGATGCAGCAGGGGCTGCAAGAGGCAGCTGACTGCTACATAGGGGTGGCCAGACATACTCGGGGTGGGATGACTTTGTGCCAGGCTTTAGCCCTAGAAGATATGCTGGTGAAAGGGTTTTACCTGCCATTTCTAGGGGTAATCCTTTCTGATGGACACCCTTAGCCAGTATGGTGTAAGCTATTTTAAACAGGGCTTGAAGGAAGCCACCTAGTTAAACGATGATAGGTTACAGAACTGTAAAAATACTCTAAATCTCTTTAAAACTTCAGCATAAAAGCTTATCTAATCAACACACTGTTTTATTTGTCATGTATTAAATACTAAAAATAGGGGGGTTTTCACCTGCATTCAGCATAATGGGTTGAGAGGAGCCAAGGCAGAAGTCTACCATACACTAAGTGGTTAAAGAGAGCTTCTTACTAGCTGGAGTACCAGAAACCAATTTCACTTCCATTTAATTTGACAGCACCTTCATCTTCTACAAAAAAAGGTGGTGTTTTTTCCTCAGGAGGGGAGCCTCAGGAGCCTCAAGAGCGAGGATAACTACATCCCCCTACAATTCCTCCTTACAGGCTATTACTATAGAAGCTTGGATCATTGAAATTCATATGATCGAGCCTAATGACAGTGTGAAAGCTCAGCTGACCACAAAAGGCAGGCAGAGGAAACAGAGAGCTAAAATACACAGGCCCATAGATGACTTCTAAAAGCTGTGAGCACTCACATTAGTGTAAAACAGATTACGCACACCTCAACTGCAGTGATGCATATTAATTTATTGTACAAGTTCTCAGGAGCCAGAAGCAACATTGGAACCCAGATACAGCAATATGCTGTATTAACTCTGAATCTTGTAGGGTAACAGATAGCTGTTGAAAAGATTTAAGATGTCCGGCTGTCTGTGCTCATAAGGCTTGGAAATTTATTTTAGTACTACAGCTGCATTTTAACCAGAAGCAACTTTTACATCAAGATTAGCAGTCAACTTCATGCTGCACCTCACATCGGGCCTTCTCGTGCTTTACAGGAAAGTAAGAAAAGCACAACTGCACACTCATCAGGGAAATCCCTAGGAGTTTCAGATAGGCTCCATTTCTGTTTACTATTGTTCTGTTAGTAGAAGATCCATGGTTTCCATTTTAGATAGTCCAGACACTCTAAGACTTCCAGAACATTTCTATTAAACAGTGAAAACATCATAAACTTCCTAAAGCTGGCCATCAGTTTCAGGCAAACAACCAACCCCAGTGCAGGGCATATAATGAATTAAGAGCATCAGTTGCAGGTCATGAATAACCAAGTTCAAAGTATGCAAATCTAATGACTAAAATTTCTACCTAGAACATGTTACCAAAGTGCAAACATGTTTTATCTTGCATCACAGTAGTTTGTATTCCTTGCCAAGTCTTAAAAATCCTTGTCCTCATTGTTACTGAGGCATACAACAAGTGAACAGTTTAGACACAGAATCATTTCTACAATTAGCAGTATACTGATTCAAGTCTTAATGTGCATCCATAAGACCTGTTTCAAATACACATTTGCCTACACTGCCTTCCCCATAATCCTACACTAACAAGAAGGAACAGTTTACAAAGCAGAACAATACATTTTCCACATATAGCTAGCTGAACACAAAGGCTTTCTATCTAAAGTTGGTTTTGCATAAGACCCTTTTGCTAACTGAAAGAGAGAAGCTTTAAGTGCTTTACTGAGTTATTCCGATTAGCAATACCAGGAGCTTGATCCAGATTTTAAATACCCTTCCAAAAAAAAAAAAAAGGGGGGGGGGGCATTTAGGCAACTATGATTTAACACTTTGAATAGACAGCTAGCACCTCCTTTCTAGGAGAGAAGAAACACAAACGAACACGAGACAAAGACAATCACAGATGGCCAGACTGAACTACTTCTGACTACCAAGTTGTCATCTAACATGGCCTCCTCGTTAAGGCCGTGTCTTCCCCATGCTTTTGTCAAAAGAGGGTAGCAAAGCCGCTCTGGCTCCACCAGTTGCAGTACCCACACGGACAGGGCAGCAGGAATTCTGACCACTTTGCAATTCTTCATTAAGCACACATTTCACAACGCCGGTTGTCATGTTCACAGCTACCTGGCTATACGAGCGTCTCCCGCTGTTGCCACCAGCTGCAAGTTCTACCCGCTTACGGGAAAAAAACATTACTGAAGTCCAGATCACCAAAACAAACCTTTAAAACACAGCTAGGTGACATGCTGCTGCAGTATATACATCTTGATGAGATTTCAAAGGAGAAAGAGAAACGTATGTCAACGCCAACCCTCAAAGTGGCACTGGCTCCTACCCTAGCCAAAACCAGCGACATCACTGGCACTGTATAACGACAGCAGTTAGACGCTCTTTGCATAATCCAGCGACCTCACACCTAGGCAAACGAGCCTCCCAACTCCTTTTCGTGCAGGAACTGACTTTTTGCAGCGCACACTGCTTAAGCTAAGCCTTTTCACAGTGCCCGCACCCCCGCTGCGGCTCAGAGCTCCTATGGTGCCCAGCGCTGCTCCCCTGAAAGAGGCCAGAGAGCCCCAACCTGCAGCCCCACGAGCACAGGCTGACCCTCGGCGTTTCTCCCCGCAGCCCCCGACCGCAGCCAAGCCGCACCGAGGAGCGGGAAGCCGCCGCAGCCAGGGCAGCGGGGTCCCGGCGGGGAGCGAGGCCCGGGCCCGCCGGCGATGGCCGATACACCCAGCGCAGGAGCGGGAGCGCTTCCTGCCGCCGCTCCCGAGCGCCGAGGGTCCGGCCCCCGCCCGCCGCGCCAGGAAGCGGGGGAGGGGAGGAGGAGGTGGAGGCGGCAGCGGCCCGCCACCGCCGCCCCCCGGCAGACCCCACAAAGGCCGAGCCCCCGCCCGCAACAGGCACCGGGGGTGGGGGGTGGGGTGTCCCCCCGCGAGCCCGCGCGCCCCCACCTCCTCTCCCCACCGGCTGCCCGGGGAGGCCCCGCGCGCGCGCGCAAACACACACACACACACACACGCAGCCCGCGGGCCCGGGAGGGCGGCTCCAGCACGGCGGGCGCACCGGCCGGCGACGCGGGGCCGGACGACGGGGAAAAAAGGTGGACGGGGGGGTCGCGGCGGTACCGTGCCCGCCCCGGCGCAGCCGCTCACCTCAGAGTCTCCGCCGGGCGTTGGCAGCTCGCTGCGGGGTCTCCTCGGCTCAGGCACAGGGGCACGCCGCCGCTGACGTCACCACGCAGCGGACGCCGAACGGGGCGGTGGCGAGGGGCGCGGCCGGCAGGGGAGGGGCGGGCCAGCCGAGCAGCGCCCCCTGCCGGCCGCGCCTCGCCCCCAGCGCGGGCGCGCGCCGCCCCCCCGCGGGAGCGCGCGCCGCCGCCCGCAGGGCGGTACACGGCGCGGCGGGGGCGGGGAGGCGGCTGCCGGGCTGTCCGCACCCGGAGAGGCCCGTCCAGCCAGGGGAGAGGCCCTGGGCCGTGCCCGCAGCACCCCTGTGCCAAGCATGCACCCCCGTGCATGCACCCCGGGGGCTGCGGGACCCCCCACCCTGCACCTGCACCCCCGTGCATGCCCCCCGGGGGCTGCGGGACCCCCCCCCCCGCCCCGCACCTGCACCCGCCTGCATGCCCCCAAGGGCCACAGGAGCACACGGAGGTCACAAAGTCTCCCCTACATGTTGCACGTGCACCCCTGCATCGCCGTTTCCAAATTCCCTCAATTTTTTCTTCCTTTTCTTTTCCTGCCTGGAGCTGAAGCTGAAACAAAAAGGGCCAAAGAGCTACAACTCCCCTTGTTGAGATCCAGGCTTCAGTGCCCAAAAGAAAGGGCCTAATAAAGAATTAAATCATCGCCCAGCCTTTGGGGGCTGTTGGGTCGCAATGCTGCGTGGGTGCTTCCCTGCGAGTTTGTCCCAGGTCCCCTTGTCTCCTAAGGGGAAAACAAAATCCATCCCCAAATTTTATTAACCTTGCTAGATCCGCTGCACATCCCCTAACGCTGGGGGATTGCAGATCAGGGGTTTATCACCAATAATGAGCTAATTAGTGCTGCCATCCCAGCAGGGCTTTTACTGAAGTCTCCCTGGCCGGGAGACGACCCCACGGTGCAGGGGATATTCCCAGGGGGTTATAACCAAATACCCCCAAGCCCCCCTCAAATAAAAGGAAACACTACCCTTAGGAACAAGAGCACGAGAAAATCTCCAGGTGCTGCCAATTTGAGAAGCAGGAGCCAAAATCTGGCCTGAAACAGAAAACTTTTTTTTAGAGTTAATTCAATTTTTAAAAGCCAGGAAGACCTGCCGGTCTTGCAGCACCGCTCAAGAAGGTGATGTGGAAGCGGCAGAAAGCCCGTGGTTAAAACTCCCTGCTGTGGGCAGCTGAAAACCACCTGAAAAGGCTGAAAAAAACCCTCTATATAGTTTTTAATTTTGCCTGCAAGTGCTTGGGCCTGGTTCAGTGCGTCCTGCAATTTTAGCACGTCTGAGAGATGTTTTCTCTCACTCAGTTATCGTTTGTGCCATCGAGCCATTAATAAATCCATCTTTCAGGACCAGAAGACAAGAAGAAGGCTCACGGCAGCCCTAAGAGTCAGCAAATGCCAGCTCTGGGGAGCACCCAGGAGAGGATCAGACGTTAAGAGCATCTTTCTGCTGGGCCTTTTAAGTGAGCCCTGGTTTATCTGCATGTTCAAAGATGGAGCAAAAACCGCTCTGCCCAACATTAATGGTGTCAGAAGCCCCTCTGTGTCTTCTCCTGCCAAGATTGTCCATCCATGGGGATTTCGGAGCAAGCCATTTCCTTCAGACCACGTTCACTGCTGCCCTGAGTGCTCACAAAAGAGCAAAGGGAGAGGAGTATTTTCAAAATGAATTTTCGAGATGAAATTGTGAATGGAAACGAAGTCTTGCAGGAGACAGCTGATTTTTAACCTTTTTATCTGGGAAATGTGTTACGTACTGCAGCTGGAACAGCAGCTGTGAGCCTGCAACCTCTGGTTCTGCCTTGTTCACTCCTTACCTACCCGCTTGTTCCTCTGAGCAAAGCAGACGGCACACACTCATCTAAATGAAAGGCTTGAAAAACACGTAGGAGCGAGACGCGGCCCATACCTCATCTGTGGACAACCTCTGCCCTCCAGCAGTGTCCCGCTGACTCTTCCCAGCTGATTTTTGGATGAAATCCCTGCCCTGTCGAGCCAAAAACCCATAAAGGCAACAGCTCAGTAGAGGCTGAGCCGAGCGGATGAGATCATGAACCTGGAGGGACTCGAGGAGTCCTCCGCCGAGTACCATCTCCTCGGTTCTCCAGAAACTCATCCTCGCTGCAAGCATTGCAAGAAACTCCAGCTCATCTTTCTGCCACCAGCTCCATACTTGCCAGCTTTCCACAGGATGGGTTGCTTGGCTCCGCAGGAGCACCTTCCAGTATTTCCAACATCACCGCAGCTCTTTGGGTTTAATTAGATCAAAACCCAGCCAAGATGGCAACGCTGGGTGAGCTGTTTCAGGGGAACAGTTCTTCCTTTCCAGCATCACCTCTTTGCTCCACTGCAGGATCATTCGGCAGCCGCATCCCCGCTTCCCGCAGTGCAGAGAGCACGAGCCCACCATCTCCATGTCTTGCCTCTGGATACGTTCTATTTTCATACAAAGCTATGGCCATAGTGGTTTTGCTCTTTTGAGGCAAATTCAGGAAGACTTGCCAGCGCCCAGAGGAACTGCAGAACACCAGCGAGTTACGGGGGACAGAGGGTCAGGGGCATTTGTTGGGAATGTAGGAAAGCATGCATGAAATGCCACCAAAGGCCAGCACGCAAAATCACAAGCTATGGAGGTCTACAAGCATCACCCCCATCCCCTTGCACATGTCATTGTACAGATTTTAATGATGGGAAACAGTGATAAAACTGGGGCAGGAATCCCCTCTTCCCAGAGGAGCATAAATCAACACATGTGAAGATCTCTGATGTTGCTGTAATTAGCACCATGGCAAAGCCCATGCAGTAATTAACTTTCTCCCTTCCAAGTTAAGATTTAATAATACGCAGTAAAATAAGACCTGGGGCGATGAAACAAGCAGGGAAAAAACCCATCAAATTAGACACTTGTGACTCGATAAGGAATGAATTATACCCTGGTGTAATAATAATAATAATAATACATTGCTTTTAATCTGCCCTTGGTGCTCCAAGTGAGGGAGGGTGAGCTGGGAAAAGGTGATTGAAATGTCCTGCATTGACTCCGGGGACCGGATTTCTGCCAGCCAGAGGTTCAACCATGTTGGGTTTGGGATGAGCAACTGCACCTGGCAGATCTGGGAGAAGAAAATCTAGGACAAAAAAAAGTCCTGGGCTGCCAGGGAGCTGTCTCGAACCTCCCATCCCTCTGTGATCCTGGCAGGGAATGGCTCTTCCCATGGGGAATCTGTGCTGCCAGCAGCCTCGAGCATCTCTCAAGGCAACTCCCAGGGTGTGCCAGGGGCGTGGGGACAAGAAGAGAGGGAGACTGGAGGCGAGGCTGTGCCCTGCCAATGGGGGAATAAACTGCAGCGATGGCAAGACCCAGTGATGGCGCTGGTCCCCAAGGGTCTCTTGGGGATGCAAAGAGGTCCTCCCCCCCCTTGGCAGAGTCACTGCAGCACCTAACCTGAAGCAGTAAATTCAGGCATTGAGATGGAGAGGCATGAGTCAAGGGTGACCTGGGAGAACACGGTGCTGCAGCAGCCTCCTCTGCAGGACTCCAGTGGGGCACCCAAACCCCTCCCAGCTGCAGGCGAGGGCCAGGAGGAGCAGGATGCTCTGGAGACTTGGTGTAAGATGAACAAATCAATGCTAGAAAGGGAACAAGGAAGTGTAGAGGAGTTAAAGAGATTATTTTGAGAGCGTATGCATGAACCAATCCAAGCCTGACACACAGACTTAGCCCTGAATTGTGTCAGGGATCACCCAGCAGAGCTGAAGGCAGCAGTGTCTTCCTCAGCAGCGGTAAGGAGAGGAGAGGCAATGCCTGGGAAGGTCACGTGAAGCTGAGTGACTGCCTGGAACAAGCAAGCCCCCCAGGAAGGTGAGTGACCGCTGCACCCAAGGCCATGCCGTGGGGAACAGAGGACACCAGTCTTCCACCAACACCTTGGAAGTCAGGAGAACCCAACCGCAAATGTAGGTGGAGGTGGTGCTTCTTGGAGCCCAAACGCAAGTGCACTTGTGTTTGTGCTCCACCAAGAAGCACCACCTCCACTCTTGGTGGACCCAGACCCTGGGGTCCCAATTCCCTTTCCTCAAATGGTCCCCAACCCTCACACGTCGCCAGCGGAAGAGGAGGCTAAGGCCAGTGTGCATGTGCAATGCCTTGAGCAGCACATAAGGTCACCACCTTGTCATCTCAGGGAGGTGAACAAGTCATGGGAGGATCCAACCAGATCTGACATTACGTGCTGGGATCCAACCTGGACATCTCCTTCTCCATCAGTACGTTCTCACCTTGGCTCCTCACAGAGGAGCAGGCGAGCTCCTGGAGGAGCCCTGTGCAGCTGGGCAGAGGGAGGACATCTCTTCAGCAGCTCTGATCTTTGCCTCTCCCCAGTTCTTGGTGGAAAAAGGCTGGAGATGTCCTACCAGCCCCACATGCCACCAAGTCTCCCTGGTAAAGCCAAAGGGATGCTTGCCATGCAGACAGGACACGGGGTCTGTCTCGGAGGTACATCTGAGATCAAGACTGATTTATTTTCTCCACTGCTCTGGCACAGTGTCCCTGCACATTCCAGTCTCACCCTCACAGGTTGTCATGGTTTAAGCCCAGCCAGTAATAAAGCACCATGAAGCTACCAAAAACCCTGCCACACAAACTCAAAACACAGAGCAACCACTCGAAGCCAAGGGGAACACGAGGACTGTGAAACACCCACCTTTTGAAGAGCACTTGTAGCCTGCATGGCACTTTTGAGGACGCCCTTCCCAGAGAAGAGCTCCAGGTCACCTTGTGGGCCAGACTCAGGTGTTTGGACCAGCTGGGACAGAGACCAACAGACTCTGGTCACAACAGACCCTTCTGCACAGGGTTTTGACCGCTCTTCCCAGGCCACAGAGCTAAATATGTACATTTTAACAAGGGGCAAAATCCAGCCCTGAAATCATTACCTGCCACAGGTAGTCACAGTGAGGTACACCAGAGCCAGACAGGTAGGACGTATTTTATAGCATTATCACATCTGCCCCAAGCATTTTTGCTTTTTGCCCCAAGCTCTCTTGGAATTGACTCCACCTGATATTATCTGCCTCTTGCTACAGCTTGGCATAAGTCAAAGGAATAAATTACTCAATTACTAGAAAATCCAGTAAGACCAAATGCAGAATTAGTCTCATTAAAGCACAGAGCAAGTACTGGCAGCATCAGCATTTTTGTTTCTTGGTCTCTTTCCTTGCCCTGCCTTTGGCAGCATGCAGGCACTGTGTGTCCTCACACAGGCACTCTGCTCAAGATGTCCCATATGGTCACTTGTGTCACTTGGTCAGACCCTGGAAGTTGGGCTCTGTACATGGGGGCAGTGCTGCCTGCCGGCTCAGCAGCTTGTCCAGGATGTTTATTTCAGCATCTCGTCTCTCAATGTCTTCAAACGGAGTCCAGGACATGTCATGCTGGAGCTTATAGGCACCGAGAAATTCATGGGGACTGGTCCCCCATTCCTGGAGGAAAAAGGAGAGATTCACATCGCTGCTCAGTTTCCCTTGTAGCTGGGCTATGCTGACCCCCAGCCCAACCTCTGCCCATGCTGGGTAACCCTACCACCTTTGAAGCAGCCCCAAGTACGTGACCATCCCATTTTCTAACCTACAAATAGGCTCAACTACCCTGAGTCTATGACCAGGTCAAGCTACAGTGCTGCTGATGCAGGGAGGCTTGGGGATACAAGATGTCCTTGACCTGCACAGAGCTCCTCTACATGCTCGGTGCTTTGCTCTGAAGCCTTTACCCTGTGTGTAAGAAAACAGGCGGCCTGGAAGGAGGATACCTCCAAGACCACCCCTACCAAGCTGCAAACTCACTCCCTGGGCTGAAGCACCCGAGGAGACTGTACTGCCAGACAGCCACACTGGACAGGGAAGGCCCAGGGCATGTTTGCAGTTCTTCCAGAGAGTGAACTGCAGGGACTGAAAGGCAGAATTCAGGTCCATGTACCAAAGGTCTTCTTGCTCACCATCCACCAAGAGCTAAGGGAACTTTATAAGATGGCTCTTACACCAGCAGAGTAACTCAGACCAAGGACAAATGCCAACTGAGTAGGTGCCAACAAATGCCCCCATTAAGTTGGTGCTTTTGTCTGAGATTCAGAAGTGCCTGAGCACCAGAAACGTGGTTTTTTCCCCTCTCTGCTTCCTCAGGGGGCTGTAACCACCCACCTTAGGAGACAGGATGGAGAAGTATCGCTGGCCACTCTCCCGCCTGTACATGTAGTAAATGTTTCCTGGCTTCTTCACAAGGTTGCAGGCCACATGGTGCAGATCAGCATCTCTGTTAGCTTCATCCAAGACCTAAGAAAAAAAACAAATTTAAAATTTCCACACTTGAAATAAAACAACATGCTATTGCCTCTCAGCCAGAGCCTGAGATACATCGCTTGACACACCGCTCAACACACTGCTCACGAGGCCTCATCCTCCCCAGCGCATGTCTGGCTTCACATGGCACATCTTTACTTGCCCCAGGAAGGAGATGCTTTCCAAAGAGATAAAGCTTTCTCCATGTTTCCCCTGTCAGCTGGACCTCAGAGCTCCTGCACCCCTCCACGGAGGTGGAGATACCTCCGAGCATCAAGGACCTCTTCACCACAGCCCCAGGTTCACCTCTGTGCCTGACCCCACCACATGCTAGACTCGTTCCTCGTCTCTGTACACAGCTGCTGGACCCTGGGGGCTTCCCTGCTGCAGTCCCCAAGCAAAGGAACAGCAAACAAAGGGTAATTCATCTCCCCAGCTCCACCAGCTGACTGCTCCAGAGCTCCGGCTCCACCAATTAATGATTATATGACGTAGTGGCCTTGATGGCAGTGAGCCAGTCGCAGTGACTGGCAGATCCTTTCCCACTCAGGCTCTGAGATTTCACCCCCAAGGGTGAAGCGTGAATTGAAGAGGACAGCCGAGCTCTGCTGGGCTTGCTGCCGGGGCCACCTGCTCCAGCAAATGAGCTGGGACAAACTGGAAAGCCAAGCCCATCATCAGGTAACAGCTCATCTCTCCCAGGGGCTCAGATCCAGCCAGAGCCACATTGTCACCCCACTGTGCTGAGTCCTCCCAGGAGCACAGCGCACACACTATGGTGACAAGAGTCATCTGTCTCAAAACCAGAGTCACCTCTCTGTACCTCCTGACACCTGAGCTCCTTTTGACTGGCCACTCTTGCTCCTCCTCCTTAACAGAAGTCCTCCCTGATGTGCAGAGGACTCAGGGAAAGCACCAAAAACAACCCTCCCCTGTCCCCAGCTGATACCAGACAATAAACCCTACTTATTTTACCACTGTTATCTTCTCTACTTGGCTCCTGGCCATGATTCACATCCAGGCCACAGCTCTTCCCAAATGTCTCGCAGTTAAGACAGACGCCAATCTCCCTCCCCTCGCAAGCACAAGGCAACAAGCCTTCTGCCCAGCTCACAGATGCATCCTCACCTTCCGAGCCTGCTCCTGCAAGTACCGGATCTGCTCAGCAATGACGGTCAATTTATTGCAGGCGTTTGCTCGGATGAAGTCATCTGCCTGTGAGGAAGAATGAGGTTTGGTGAGGATAGGGAAGAGCCACGGCCCTTCGGACCTTGCCGTGCTGGGCATGCGCTGGAGAAGCTGTGGTCGTGGCCTCACTCAAGGCTTTAACGGGGCTGTGGGTGGTGCAGGAGCTGCCCCGTGTGCAGCTGTGGGGCAGCCGTGGCAGCCCCAGGCAGCACAGTGACAGCCGTGGAGCAGGGACCACGCACTTGGAGCTGCCTGGACATGCTGGGTGGCAGTGGAAGGGAGCAGTAGGACATACTGGGAAGCACTGGGGTGGACCAAGAGGCAGTGGCATGCACTAGGATGAGGCAGTAGAACTTACAGGGAAGCATTTAGGTGGGCTGGGTGGACTGAGAAGCTCTAGGGGATGTACTGGACTGGGACGTATTACTGGAAGGCAGTAGGATGTACTAGGAGGCACAAGGGGGGATAGTAGAACATACTGGGAGGCACTGGGGTGGGCTGAGAGGCACTAGGATGGACTGGGAGTCACTGAAGGGGCAACAGAACTTATCAAGAGGTGCTGGGATGAACTGGGAGAGTCAGACACACTGGGGTGGACTAAAGGCAGTAGGGCATACTGGTATGGATTGGGAACTTAGTGGATGTTCTGGGAGTCACTGGGGGGGGACCAGCAAGACACAGTGGGAGGCACCGACGTGCAACGGGAGGTGCTGGAGGGATAAACAGCATGGCCCCCTGGGAAAAACGGGAAGGTACTGGGGGGCACTGGGGCATACTGGGAGGGGACAGCGGGATATGGTGGGAAGCCGCCGGAGACACCGGAGAGCAGCGGGACATGCTGGGAGGCACCAGGGCCGCCGCCGGCTGAGGAGGCCCTGGGGACGGCCGGGAGGCAGCGGGACACCGGGTACCCGCGCGGCCCCGGCCCCGGGCCCGGCCCCGCCGTCCCGCCGCCGGGGCACGGCCCTCACCTGCTGGACCTGCCGGGCCAGGGCCACCAGGTCCCCGGGGTCCCCGACGCGGGCGGCGCGGCCTGCGCTACCCTCCACCAGGGCCAGGCCCAGGCCCAGGCCCAGGCCGCCCCCGCCGCCTGGCTCCTCACCGCCCTCCGCCGCCATTACCGGCCCGCCAAGCCCCGCCCCTTCCGCCCAGCGGGGCGGAGCTTCCGCCGCGGGGGCGTGACTACGGGCCGCACCGGGGCGGGGCTACAGGCGGGGCGGTGGCGGGCTCTGATTGGTCGGCGGGCGGGGCGAGGCGGAGGGGGCGTGGCGTGCTGCTCTCCGGTGCCCGGTTGGGGGGCGGGGCGTCGGCGGGCGCGGCCCCGAGGCTCGGCCATGGCGCTGCCCGCGCTGCTGCTGCCGCCGCTGGTGCTGCTGGTGCTGCTGGCGCGGGCGGCGACGCCGCCAGAGCCGGAGCCGGGGCCGGCACCGGCCGACCTCCCGCTGCCGGCCCAGCCCCCGGACGCTCTGTTCGCCGCCGGCGCCGAGGCGTACGCTCGGGGCGACTGGCCCTCCGTGGTGCTGCAGATGGAACGGGCGCTACGGGCCCGGGCGGCCGTGCGTTCCCGGTTAGTGCGGTGCCGCCTGCACTGCGCTAACGCTACGGCCGGACCGGCGGAGGGGGCCGACCCCCAGCTCGAACCGGTGCTCCGCGACCTGCTCTTCTTCCGGGGGCTGCTGCGCCGAGCCGCCTGCCTGCGGGGCTGCGGGCCCGCCGCACCCTCCCGGTACCGACTGGGCGACGAGCTGGACCGAGAGTTCAGCAAGCGCAGCCCCTACAACTACCTCCAGGTCGCCTATTTCAAGGTACGGGACCGGCAAGGGGAGGGCGGGGGAGTCCGGCGGCGGCGGGACCGGCAGCGACCCCGGGAGGGGAAGAGGGGCGTCCCGGTGCGGGGGGATCCGGGATGGGCGGGATGCCCGGAGGGACGCCGGAACGGGGCATGGGACCGAGAGAACCGGGCGGGGGCGATCCCGGAGGAGGGGGTGCTCCCGAGACCCGGGAGGAGTCCGGCTGTCTGCCCCGGTGGGGTGGGGGGTGCCGGACGGCGGCCCCGGGCCCTGCCCGTCCCTCCGCTCCCCCCCCCCCCCCCCCCCCCCCCCCGGCAGTGCCACGTCGGAGCTCGCCGGAGCCACCCCCCGTCACCGCCCTCCAACCCGGCTGCGGGACCCCCCCCCCAGCCACCGTGATGTCCTGGGGACTGGGGTCCCCTCCGTACCCCGTGGGGCACGGTGTGGCCGGCACTGTCTCACCCCCCCCCTCCCCACCACCCGGTCCTGCCCAGATGAACCGGCCGGCGCAAGCGGCGGCGGCGGCACACACCTTCTTTGTGGCCAACCCCGGGCACCAGGAGATGAGACAGAACCTGGAGTACTACCAAGCCATGGCAGGCGTCCGTGAGGATGACTTCACCGACCTGGAGGCCAAACCCCACCTGGTGAGACCCCCCCCTCCCCTGCCTTGAGCAACCCCTCCCAAAACACCCAGCCGCTGCCGGACCTGGGGAGGTGACACCGCGGCTGTTGGCTCGGCAAGCTCGTGAGATGCCACCTTGGTGCTGGAGGGCCATCCCGTGGGGACAAGGCTCCCCAGGTGCTCCACCGCAGGGAGCGGGGCGCTGAGTCCCCACCATTGTTTCTCATCCATCTGCAGAGCGAGTTTAGGCTGGGCGTCCGGTTTTACACGGAGGAGCAACCGGCCGCTGCCATCCTGCACCTGGAGAAGGCGCTGGAGGAGTATTTTGTGGCAGACGCCGAGTGCCGCGCGCTCTGTGAGGGACCCTACGACTACGAGGGCTACAACTACCTGGAGTACAATGCGGACCTTTTCCAGGCCATCACAGGTGGGAGCCATGCATGCTGTGTCCCGTCTCAAGAGTTGGGGACAATCCTGGGGGGGGGTGGGTCCCCAAGAGGGCAAATGCCATCCTAGGCTTCACTAGGAGGAACGTGGTCAGTAAGTGGCAGGAGGTGTTTGCCCACGCTTAGCACTGGGGGTGATGCCCAGGAATCCCCCAAATTCCAGAGGGATATGGAAACACAGGAGAGGGGCCAGCCGAGGGTCACCAGGACGCAAGGGTGGGAGGCTGAGGATGGCCACTCTGTCTCCAGAGAGCGGCACAGCCCCACCACCGATCACACAGAGGTGGGCAACCACCATCCATGAGGCTTTCCACCGCCAAAAAGCTGGCAGCAGCCCCACTGGGAGCAGGAGGTTGGAGCTGAGACCCCTCAAGGTCCTGTCCACCAGCCCTTGGGTGACCACAAGCAGTGACATGGGGTTTTTCTCCACCAGATCACTACATGCAGGTGCTAAGCTGCAAGCAGGGCTGCGTTACAGAGCTGGCCTCGCAGCCCGGCCGGGAGAAGCCTTTGGAGGATTTCCTGCCCTCGCACTTCAACTACCTCCAGTTTGCCTACTACAACAGTAAGCAGCTCGTTGCCCCGTCCTCCATTGGCTGTCTGTGCTGGACATCATGCTCTGCAGGGGCCTTTTTTCACGGGCAGAAATCATACTCGCAGAATGGTTTGGGTTGGGAAGGGACCTTCAAACATCATCTAGTCCAACCCAAGATGCAGGGACATCTTGCACTAGATGAGGTTGCTCAGAGCCCCGTCCACCCTGACCTTGAACGCTCCCAGTGATGGGGCATCCGTAACTTCTCTGGGCAACCTGTGCCAGTGTCTTGCCACCCTCATCATAGAAAATTTCCTCCTTATGACCAACCTAAACCTACCCCCTTTCAGTTTAAAACCATTGCCCCTTGTCCTGTCACTACAAGCCTTGGTAAAAAGTTGTCTCCATCTTTCTTGCAAGCCCCCTTTATATATGGAAAGGCTGCAAGAAGGTCTCCCTGGAGCCTTCTCGTCTCCAGGCTCAACAATCCCAACTCTCTCAGCCTTCCTTCATAGAGGTGTTCCATCCCTCTCACCATTTTCGTGGCCTCCTCTGGACCCGCTCTAACGGGTCCATGTCCTCCTTGTGCTGTGGACCCCAGAGCTGGACGCAGTGCTCCAAGGTGGGATCCCGTGAGAGTGGAGTAGAGGGGGAGCATCACCTCCCTGGACCTTCTGGCCACACTTCTTGTGATGCAGCCCAGGATACGGTTGGCTTTCTGGGCTGCGAGCACACGTTGCCGGCTCATGTCCAATTTTTCATCCACCAGTATCTCCAAGTCCTTCTCCACAGGGCTGCTCTAAACCCATCTCTTTACTGATACTGGTGGAGGACCTTCCACTTGACCTTGTTGAACTTCATGAGGTTCACACAGGCATGCTCCTCCAGCCTGAAATGTTCTGCAGGAGATCTGGATCTCGCTGAGCCTCACTGCAGTAACCCTCCCTGTCGCTTTAGATGCTCAATTCCCGGGCAGCTTTGCTTTCCAAGTGAAATAACAGCCTAGAGAACCTTTTTTTTTTTTTTTCTCTCCTGCCAGCTATCCACATCTTGCTCCAAACCACAGAGGCACCCTCCCCCTCCAGAACTGTTAGTTATAACCCAGGCAAATATACCCCATTTTACTTTATTTTTTATTCACCTCCTTAGAAAAATCTAAACTGTTTCTGTGCAAATTTCTCCAAAAGGAGGGAAAAAAGATGAAGTCCAAGAAGATTGAAAGGCTGTGATCCTTTGCATGAAAGTGGGTCAGGGTGATTAAGTGGCTGAAAATTGCAGGTTAGCCTGGAAATGGTTGGGTCTTGCTGCCTGGAAATAGGCTTCAAGATGTAGTCCAAGCAAGAAAACTACCCAAGCAGTGGCCCTGATTTCTGGTGAGGTGGTTTCTGGAGGCAGGATAGCACCTCAGACTCTTAATTTTTGCCTTTGTGGCAGCAGTTATCTTTGCTCCAGGGTATCTGCCCTGCTTGGGAGACCCTTTGGAGAACAATGATGACTTTCTCTTGTTTCTCCTCCATATCCGTGTTTGCTCTGTCTCTGATGCTCTTGGATGTGCTGTTAACAGCCCCATTTCTCTTTGCAGACGGGAATTACGAAAAAGCCATTGAATGCGCCAAAACCTATTTGCTCTTCTTCCCAAACGATGAGGTGATGAACCAGAATTTGGCCTATTACACCGCCGTCCTGGGGGAAAACCTAGCAGGACCCATCCAACCCCGAGAGGTGAGCAACTGGCTGGGCTGAGCTGTTCAAGGGACATCTTCTCCCCTCCTTGGGGACCTCTGCAGAGGTTTTGGGGTCTGCTCTGGTCGGGTTTGCTCTGGTCCAGCCACCCTTCGGTGGCAAGGTGGAGAGGAATGGATAGATGCAAGACCCAACAAGCTGAAAAATAGCTGAGAGACTGAAAAACATCACTGGCAAAATATCTTTGGCCAAGTGAAGGCCTGATGACTTGCACAAATGGACCAGCTCTTGTGGGAGAGGTCTGTGAGAGGCAGACGGACAGGCTTTTTAGGAGGCTCTGAGCCCACCTCTGCTACAGACTTCTACAACTGAAGTGAAATTGCTTAAAAAGGAGAGGATTTGGCTTCAAAATAGCTGGATCCAGATGCTCAGGTGCTGCCTGGGAGGTGGTAGGCAGGGATGGAGGTCTCTGCCCCACGTCAGCTGGAGCAGGGAAGGGAATCTGCTTCTAAAGAGCTTCCCGCAGGAGGGACACGCACGTGCCTCTGTCTCCCCCGTCCTCTCCCCAGGGTTCATCCACACAGGACAGGGAAGTTCGTGCAGGATGGGGAAAGCCACTTGCTTCCCGGCTGCCAGAGGGACTAGGAAACCAGGGCTGCGGGTCCGGCGCAAGGACCGTGGGAATGATGTAAACGCTGCACCCTCCTGCCCTCGCTCGGGGTCTTTCCAGAACCCTCATGCCGTGCCCTCACCTGGTCCCTCTGCCCCTCATCACAGGAGATCCAGGCGTACCGCCAGCGAAGCCTGATGGAGAAGGAGCTGCTCTTCTTCAGTTATGACATCTTCAGCATCCCCTTCGTGGACCCGGTGAGTGGTGCTGGACCAAGCTGGATGCAGTGGCCAGTTGGAAAGGGGACAAGGGGTCTGCGTCCCAGCCAGATCCTTGTCCAGCTCCTGATGTTGTTCTTCTGGCTGCAGGACACGTGGACACCTGAAGAGGTGATACCAAAAAGGCTGCGAGAGAAACAAAAGTGAGTGCTCTCCCAGGCTGATGGCCAAGGCTATGCAACGGGGGGACCAATGGGATGTACCACTCTTCCTCCATGGGGTTTGGGCCAAAGACCATGGCCATGGAGCTGCTGCTAGGGAGGTTTTTTGGTGTTGGGGCTGGAAGAGGCTGCTGGAGGGCAGAACTTTGCTCCCCATAGGCCCTTGGGTGATGGGGATGGGTAGGTCATCCCGAGCAGCTCAGGGTGAGGGCTGCGTTGAGATGACTCTCTCCAGCCTTGGGCATTGTCACCAGCCCCTGGAGACAACTTGTCCTGCCCTTGTCCTGATCCCCCTCGTTGGATTGACGGCTGCTGCATGCCCAGGGTGGAGCGGGAGACGGCAGCGCGCATCTCGGAGGAGATTGGCAACCTCATGAAGGAGATCGAGACGCTGGTGGAGGAGAAGGCCAAGGAGTCTGCCGATATGAGCAAGTTCATCCGAGAAGGTGTGGAGGGCCAGGAGGGGAGGTGGGATGGGGACCTCCGTGTCCCCCACTGCCAGCTCACGGTCCCTCCACGTGGGTGGTGGCAGGAGCAGGTGGCAGGACCAGAGCTTCCCACAGCGCTGTACCCCAGAGTTGGTGGCACCCATCCCTGCGTCCTCCTGATCCCATTTGTGCCACAGGTGGCCCCTTGGTGTACGAAGGAGCCAGTGTCACCATGAACTCCAAGACCCTGAACGGCTCCCAGCGCGTCGTGGTGGATGGAGTCCTTTCTGCTGAGGAGTGCCGGGAGCTGCAGAGACTCACCAACGTGAGCACGGGGACGGGAGGAGCGGGCAGGGGATGCTGAAGGGTCCCATCCTGCGGCTCAGAAGTCAGACCCGTAACACTAATTGGGTTTTACAGGCAGCTGCCTCGGCCGGGGACGGCTATCGTGGGAAGACATCTCCTCACACTCCCAGCGAGACCTTCTATGGTGTGACTGTCCTCAAGGCCCTCAAGGTTAGGGTGGCTGTGGGGAGGGGGGAGAAACAGGCTGTGGAGACAAGGGAGGGGGTGGGTTTGAAGGCAGGCAGCTGCCCGTGCTTGCCCAACCCACCTGGGGCTGAGCCCATGTCCTTTCTGTCCCCCGCAGCTGGGCCAGGAGGGCAAGGTGCCCCTGCAGAGCGCCTACCTCTACTACAACGTGACAGAGAAGGTGCGGCACATGATGGAGTCCTACTTCCGCCTGGAGGTCCCGCTACACTTCTCCTACTCCCACCTGGTGTGCCGCACAGCCATCGATGGTGAGCATGGCCTTGGAGGAACACAACCTGAGGAGAAGCGAGTCTCCTTCAGCCTCTTGTCCTGTCTGGGTTCTCTCCAACAGCTGGAGTGGTCTGGCCTTGGACGTTTCCTTAGAGACCTCCTTGCTGCTCCCTAACCTGCTCCTTTTCCCAAAAGGCAGGCGTGGGGAGCTTGTCCCTAAGCCCAGTTTGGGAAGATGAGCAGCTCTGTTGGTTGCCTCTAAGGGGGCAGGTGGCTTTATGCCGTAAGAGATTTCAGCACCTGGAGGCATTTGGGATTGGGTGCTGGGAGAGGCTGTGTCTTGGAGGGCCATGGAGATGCCATGGGACGAGTCAATGGGGGCTTGTGCCCTCCAAATGGCCCCTCATGGTCCACGCTCCAGCAAGTGGAAGGGCTTTAGGCTACACGTGACTTTCTTGTCACCTCCAAGCACATGCAGCTTGGGGACGGACCCCGGTCCTGCAGGGACAAAGGGGTCCTGATGTGCCAGGTCTTCTTCCACTCTAGAGAAGCAAGAAGGCCGGAGTGATAACAGCCATGAGGTGCACGTGGACAACTGCATCCTCAACGCAGAGGCCCTGGTGTGCGTGAAGGAACCTCCAGCCTACACCTTTCGGGATTACAGGTACCGGTGGTGTCCATCAGCCAGAGCTTCCCCACGTGAGGGCACCATGGCTTGGTTGGCACCTGGGTTGGAAGGAGCAGAGTGGGAGGACAGCCCAACCCGGGCTTTCCTGCCTCTGGCTCTTGCCATGGCATTGGGGGTGGTCCCAGTTGCTAGAGCTGTGGCCTGGGGTGATGGTCGTCACCTCCACTTGTCCCCTGCTTCGTTTAGTGCCATCCTCTACCTCAACGGGGACTTTGAAGGAGGAGCTTTCTACTTCACCGAGCTGGATGCCAAGACAGAGACCGTAAGTAGCTCAGCTCCTTGAGGATCCACGTGCAGCACCAAACCCCTGGCCCCATGCCCTGTGCCACCGCAAGGGATGAAGTTGGGTTGGGGGGGACCAGCTCACCCCCTTGCCCACTGGGTGCATCCTGACTGGGGTCTCCCATCCATGACAGGCAGAGGTTCAGCCGCAGTGTGGCCGTGCCGTGGGCTTCTCCTCCGGCTCGGAGAACCCCCACGGGGTGAAAGCCGTGACCAAGGGCCAACGCTGTGCCATCGCCCTCTGGTTCACTCTGGACCCTCGACACAGCGAGCGGGTAAGCCCCCTCCCCAGCAGCGGGTGGGGTTTTTTTGGGGGGAACAATGGCCGTGCTTATCCCCGTGGGTCTTGCCCCACAGGAGCGCGTGCAGGCAGACGACCTGGTGAAGATGCTTTTCAGTGCGGAAGAGGGAGATTTGCTGCCAGAGACAGAGCCGGAGCAGGAACCGCCAGCTGCCGTCGCGGGGGGGAAGGATGAGCTGTGATGTCCCATGGGGACCAGGACCTCCCTGCCGGGACCAGGAACACCAGCGTTGCGGCTTCAGGCTGCTCAGCCGTGGGGCTGATGGACAGGACCCCCCCTCTGCCCCCAACCGACATGGGATGGGGAATTGGGGGATGCCCTGCACCACCCCTGCAGCATCCAGCATCCAGCATCCCCCCTGCGGAGCTGACCTGGGGGTATTGCAGAGACTCTGGGGAGGGAGGTGGGGGACAAGGGAGGGATGCTTTTTTAGGGGTGAGGACCCGGTGCCACAGTAGCAGACACGTGCCTTGCTGCTCAGCTGACCCTGCGGCTATTTAAGTGCCTTCTGCAGAAAATGGGTGAATAAAGGCAGGGGTTTTTTTTCTAAGCTGTCGCCTGCTGAGCAAGGGGGGGCCAGAGGCTGCTGTCCACCCTGCCCCCTTGGCTGTCATCTGGTGGTGGGACACATCCTTCCCTCCTTGCAAACATTTACCTGAGGGTTTTGCAGCCCTGCAATCCCAGGAAGGCATTTTTGGGGGGACAAGGGGGACTTTTTGAGGGGCAAGCAGGTCCCATGGGTGCTGCAACCCCTACATAAGCCCCACAGCATCCCCTGGACCCCGCTCCTGCAGCGTGGGAAGGGACCCACGATTTTAGGGAGGGAACCGTCCTTGAACAAGAAGGACATTGAGCACCGTGGCACCCCCCAAACAGGGCATCGAATTGTTCCCGTGGGTGTCCGGCCATTACCATAACCATCTGGGGAATGTGAGTAAATAAATCCCGCCCCACGCCGCCGGAGCTGGGCACCCCTATAATATTTGGAGAGGGCGTAGGGCAGGTCCCGTTCAGCATCAGAGTGGGAGAGGAGGGGTCCTGGGGGACTGTTTCTCTGGGATGAATGGATGGTCCCGCTGGTGGTTGCCCACCATCCCGGTGTCCGACCCCGGCCGGCCGAGCGCGTGAGCAGACTGCTGATGAGGTCGGGGCGGTTAACGATTGCCAGGTCCTGGGGCTGCCACTTGCTTGGTGTCACCGGGGCGGTGGCACGTGTCCCCCCTGCACCATCAATGGTGGCTCTTGTTGATGCTGCGGTGGCGTGCCCGGATTCCCCCCGTGGAGAGGCGAGGGTCAGGCCTGGGGGTGTGGGGGGGCACGACCCCCTTCTCCACTCCCGTGCCAAATTCCTGGAGCCACCCCCGGGGCCTCTGCGGCTGGAGGGGGGTCCTGGCCCACGGGCAGGGGTGCAAGGGGTCAGGGATGGGTTGGGGGCTCACCTTCCCCCAGTCCCCCTTCCCTGCCTCCCTTGGGGACCCCCATTTTCCCATCTCCCTCCACTGTTGCTTGGCGGGTCCCCACCTCCCTCAAGACCCAAATACCCCCCGTGCCCCAAATCTCCCCCCCCAAGACCCTATTCTTCCCCCCCCCCCAAGACTCAAATCACCCCCCCGGCCCTAAATCACCCCCCCCCCTCAATCTAAATCTCCCCCCCTCCAGGCCCCAAATCTCCTCCTCCAGACCCAACCCCCCCCAACCCCAAATCGCCCCCGAGGCCTCAAATCTTCCCCCCAGTACCCAAATTGCCCCAGACCCAAAACACCCTACCCTGACCTAAATCCTCCACCCCCCCAGATCCAAATCCTCCCCCAGGCCCCAAATCCCCATGCCCCAGGACACCAATCTTCCCCCTTCCCCCAGGCCCCAAATCTCCCACTCAAGACCCAAATCTCCCCCAGGAGCCCAATCTTCCCCCCTCCCCCAGGCCCCAAATCTCCCCCCAAAAGCCCCAAATCTCCCCCAGGACCCCAATCTTCCCCCCTCCCCCAGGCCGCAAATTTCCCACTCAAGACCCAAATCTCCCCCCCCCCCCCCCCCCCAAGTCCCAAATCCCCCCCAGGACCCCAATCTTCCTGCTTCTCCCAGACCCAAATCTCCCCCTGTGGGACCCCAAATCTGCTCCCCATGAGATCCCAGTTTCCCCCTCCCGGATCCAACACCCCCCCCCCCCCCCCATGTCCTTTTCCCTCCTCCCAGCCCCCTCCGGCCAAATCTCCCCGGGGGCGTGGCCGAGTGGTGAGGGGGCGTGGCCGGGAGGGGCGTGGGCGTGGCCGCGGCGGGCCGTGGCCGTGGCCGTGGGGGGGGAGCGCGGCGCGGGCAGGCGGGAGGCGGCGGCGGCGATGGGCGGCGGGGCGCGGGAGCTGGCCGGGTACCTGGCGGGGCTGGGCGGGTGGGTGGCGGCGCTGGCGGCGGCCGTGCTGCCGCAGTGGAGGCAGAGTTCGTACGCCGGGGACGCCATCATTACGGCCGTGGGACTTCACGAGGGGCTGTGGATGAGCTGCGCAGCCCAGAGCACCGGGCAGGTCCAGTGCCGCCTCCACGACTCACTCCTCTCCCTCGACGGTGGGTACGGGGCGGGGAGGATGGGATGGGGGGGGGGTGAAGGGACCGGGGCCCCGTGGGGATGAGCCTAACTTCTTTCCGTGGGATAGAGACACCCCCTTCCGTGGGTGTGAGCGCCCCTGTGTGTCTGAACTGCCCGTGCCCCCCTGCAGGTCTGAGCTCCTCTCTGGGTTTGAAGCTGCTATATGAGTATGAGCCCCTCTTATGGGTTTGACACCCCCCCCCCCCGTAGGGGTCTGAGCCCCTCTTATGGGTTTGACACCCCCCCCCATATGGGTCTGAGCCCCTCTTATGGGTTTGACCCCCCCCCCTTAAGGGTCTGAGCCCATCTTATGGGTTTGACACGCCCATATGGGTCCAAGCGCCTCTGTGGGTTTGACCCCTTCCCTGATAAGGGTCTGAGCCCCTCTGTGGGTTGGAGTCAGCCTCCCGTGGGTTTGAGCCCCTCTGTGGGTTTGAACCCCCCAACAAATCTGTACCCTCTCCACGTCTGAGTGCCCCTGGGGGTCTGAGCTTCCCTGGCCCCACCAGTGGTCTGAGTCCTCTGTAGGTCTGAGCCCTCTTGTGCAACCCCCCCGCCATGGGTCTGAGCCCCTCTAATGCGCCTGAGCCCCCTTTACCCCTCCACTGGTCTGAGCCACAATGTGGGTCCAAGTCTTCCCCCTCCACCCAGTGGGTCTGAGCCCCTCTTGGCCCCTGACACCCCCCCCCAGGTCTGACCCCCTCTTGTCTCCATGGGTTTGAGCCCCTTTGTGTGTCTGAGACCCCCCCACCCCGGCCCCTGTGGGTCTGACCTCCAGGGTGGGCATCAAGTTTGGGGACTGACAGTGCCCCATGGGGACATCACGAGCCCCGGGGCTGTGCATCACCCTTGTGGCATTTGGGGACTGTGGTGCCGCTGTGGGCAAGGTGTTTCCCAGCCCAGGAAATCATGGCGAGGATGAGTGTGGCAGGGAGGAAGGTCAGGGAAGACATTGGGAGCGGTGCCCTGAGCTGAGCTGAGGTCTCCCAGGCTGGGGAAGGGGTGACATGGGAGCCACGCAGCAAGGACAGGGTTAAGGACAGGTTCATCCCCGGCGTGGGACGAGGTGACCTTGCTTTCGGAGTCCGGCTGTGGCCGAAAGCACATGCTGGCGAGCGGCTTTTCTCCCCCCCCACCCCCGCTTACAGTTCACATCCAGACCTCCCGGGCTCTCATGGTGATTTCTCTCCTCCTGGGCTTCTTCGGCATCATTGTGAGCGTGGTGGGCATGAAATGCACCAAAGTTGGCGAAGAGGATCCCATTACCAAGAGCCGCATCGCTGTTGCTGGAGGCATCCTCTTTGTCCTCTCCGGTAAGGCAGCTCCAGCCTTTGCACCTCTCTGATGCAGAAGACCTCAAACACCTTTTAAAAGCTGTTTGATGGAGGAAGGGGAGAGGTTTGGTGATGGGCTGGGTGTTGTTGATGTTCAAGGTTTGATGTCTAGTTGAAGATGTCCCTGCTCATTGCAGGGTGATTGGACTAGATGACCTTTAAAGGTCCCTTCAACCCAAACCATTCTGCGATTCCATGTCCAGGTCTGTGCACGTTGGCCGCCGTGTCCCTGTATGCAACACAGGTCACCTACGAATTCTTCAGAGAGAGCACCGTCCCCATCAACGCCAGGTAAGAGCCCGGCTCAGGGGATGCTCTTTATCTGAATCCCATCTTGTCCCTGCGCTTCCCATAGGACCTTCCCTTGCCAGTTTTGGCAACGCGCTGGGTCGTAGGCAGATGTCCCACACAGGGTGGGACCTGTGTCACCCCACAGCTGCCATGGTGCGGAAGGTCTCCCCGATGCTAAAGATTTAGTCGGTACTAGCGCCAACTTTGCACTGGGACAGAGTAAAAGCGCTCACGTGGGGTTTCAGTCCAAGGGAGGATTAAAGCACGGGGAAACCTAGTCACTGGATTTGGCCAGCGTAAAAGATGGGGGTGGCCAGAGAGAAGAAGAACCAATATCTGCCTCAGTGTCGCCTGTAGCCTCGTCAGGGCTTCGAGCATCCTTGTGCCCACCTCAGTTTGCACTTCTGCCTCTTCCAGCTCCCCCCCTCCCCAATGCTCCCCCCTCTCTCTCTCCCCGCAGGTACGAATTCGGCTCAGCTCTCTTCGTCGGCTGGGGGGCCGCCAGCCTCACCGTGCTGGGGGGGTCCCTCCTGTGCTGCTCCTGCCCCGCCAAAGAGCGGCGAGGACAGCAGTACTACCGACAGTCGCAGCCTTCGACGACTCGGGAGTACGTCTGATCCCTAACCCTGCCCTCTTGCCGCCCGCTGCCTCCCTCCCCTCCCCAGAAACCGGCAAGACCCCGGCACTCCCACCCTGCCTGGTCCCTGGATGCCCCACGAGACCTTTCTTCTCCTCCTCATCTTCCAGGTTTCAGCACCATTTGCAGCGCAATCCTCTAAAATAGGGGGTTTGGGTGGTCATAGCTCCCGTATCCATCATTGCCAGGCTCCCCCCAGCCAGGCGGGTTGACCCCCACCAGGGTGGCCAGGACCGTGGGTGGCTGGACCGCGTCCATCTGCGGAGCGATGGCAGCGGCGGGGCGATGCCGCTCCCGTGGGGGCACGATGCCGGTCCCGTGGGGGTGTGCTGCACAGAAGTGCTTTGTGCTGTCACCTCCCCACACCCCACCCACCCTCTGCATCCTGTTTTCAGGAGCAAGCGGGGAGCAAAGCCGGTGCTTGGTTTTCCCGGGATGAAGCTGCTGCCCACCTCCATCAGAGCCAGCCCAACCCGGGGCTCGAGCATCCCTGCACCCCGCTTTTGGCAGAGGGATGCTTTTGGGGTGCAAGCTTTCCCCTGCCTCATTGCCACCCAAAAGCAGCATTATTTTTAATTATTATTAATTCTTGATTTGAGCCCAGTTGCTGGTGCTCCAGCTGAGTTCTGCCAGCTAAAATCTGCCCTGGGCTTATTTCTCACCAGGCACAAGTATGTGGCCTTGTTAAGCAGAAGAATAAATGGCGTTGGTCAAATTAAAGCAGGCAAAAAGGGGGCTTTGAACACAAAGCAGTGGTTTGTTTTTATTTTTGGTGCCCAGCGCAGCTATTTCAGGTAGCAGATGGACAGACCCATGAATTTTGATGCCTCCCCACTGTGTCCAAATCCCTCTTCCCCCCAACAGGATCCCCTGGAGCGGGCGGTGAAGTCTTCAAACACCAACGTGCTAATTGCCTCCACCTCCTTGTACCTCATCTTGACAGCTACTAACTGCTCTGCAAACGCCGTAGCTCCAATTTCATCTGTAAATCCCCCCAAAACCCCCCATACCTCCATCCATCCATCTGTATTGCGTGTGCTATGCCAGCTAACCTGCAGGAAAAAACAGTGGAAATGATCCAAAGAGATTGATTATATATTTTTTTGAATCCCAATTAGCTGAAGTAGCTGAATTTTTTTTTATTTTATTTTGCTCTGTTTTATTTAATTTTCCTCTATTTTATTTTATGTTGCTCTATTTTATTTCCTTTCCCTCAATTTTATTTTATGCTCATGAGCTGTTTTGGGTCGTGGTCTGTGCTGGAGGGGAAGCAATGCTATTTTTGCCCCGGGGGGGGGTTGATTCCTCTCTCTCACTTGGGACTAACAGCCCTCTTTCTCTTTTAAATTGCAGACCCCCTATAAAAATGTCTTCTTCACCCATCAGGGGAGAGCAGTGCTTATAGTCTGTCTTCACCCATCAGGTGCTTGGTTGGCTGAACCCAACTTGTGGGGTTCCCCTCCAAAAATACACACCAAAAGCTACTGCAGTGAGGATTGAAAAGGAAACTCGTGCTTTAAAAAGAAAAAAAAAAAATCTAAAAGGTGTTTTTATATCAGGAGCACAGCATTGTGTAGAAGAATGTTTTTATTCTTTTAATATAAAATTGCATTAACTTTTCTATGGGATGCATGGCCGTGGGAATGGGACCAGTTGGGATTTTTAAATGCATTTTTTTGCTGATTGTTTGTACTAAAAATTGTGACTCAGTGGTATTAAAATGTTTCCAATCATGGGCATCTTTCTAAAATCGTCTCTTTGTTCTCCCCTTTTCCAAATCTGAGCCAGTCCCCTGCAAGTGACGCCTTTGCTGGGTCGAAGCAACTTGGGTAGCGTGGTCCAGGCAGGCGATTCCCTCCCATGCTCAATGTTTTTTGCCCTCCTGGCCAGGTGCTCGCTAAATATCTTGAGTCTTTTGCCATGTGTTGCTCTCGAAAGCAGGGATGTGGCCTTAAAAATTGCTTAATTTAAGGCTAAAGCCATGGAAGAGCCCAGATGTCCCATGCAGCAGGGTTGCATCCAGCATCTTGTGTTTGCAGACACCACTTGGTCCCTCCGCAGAGCTCTTCCCAAGGCTGAACACGACCAGCATCCTCCTCTTATTGCCCCCTTAAGCTGGGCTGTCCCTTATTTTCTCCCATTTTCCATCAATTCAGAGCTGCCTTGTGCTTAATTGGGCACTTGGCTAATTGAAGCTGATTTTTGCTTTCCCCGCGGAGGGGCAGGACCCCCTGTCCCATGACGCTGTGCTTGGTTTTTCCTTGGGGGATGATGCTTCTCATCCAGGATTTTGCAAAGCCATTGTCTTAGCTCAGTATCCTCATCCTGTCCGCGGCACCTGGACCACAAATACATCCCGTCCCACCCCAAAAAGCAGGGATTTGGGGTCCTCAGTGGCTCCCGGGACATCTCCACAAGTCACCCAAGGGCTCCCGGGGGATGGACGCCCAGGCTGGAAGCACATCAAAGCAGGGGGGGTGGGAAAATAACTGAGCGACGATAACGTGTTTGGGGGTATAAAGGCCCCCACTGTCCTCTGGACAATTCCTCATGTGTTTTGCACAGGGCAAAGCAGGATAAAATATGGGAACAGGACACAGGGTTCACTGCGATACGTGGGATCTGCCTCCATCCACATCACATCCAGGCTAAAACATGGGGAGTTCCCCCCCCCCCCCCCAGCATACTTTTATTTAATAAAATCAGTATGATGACCAATATTGAGATTTCTGGTCATACCTCTTGCTTGCATCCAAACCCCTGTGAAATAATATTAATTTTTAAATAGGCAGAAATGAGGCAAAAGGGAAAATGACCCCCCAGATGCCAAGATTGCAGCAAATCTCACTAAATTGCCGCGGCACTGAAATTCCACGTGAATAATAGAGTAGAAAAAAAAATCACCTTTTTTTCCTTAAAAAAAAATCCCAAAAAACAAATTATTAAAATAATTTTAAAAGCCATTTCAGTGCCCCTTGTTATATTTAGCACGAAGATGTTTCTGCGACAGTGCCGCCCTTGGCTGGGGGCCCGCAGCCGGTCTGCACGCAGAGGGGCTTTTCTCATGCCTCTGAGCCATGACTGGTTTAATTTGATGGTGGTTTTATTCATTTTTATACATTTTTATTTGTTGGCCTGCCCCACTGGCATCTAGAGTCCTCTCCGCCTCTATGAGATCGTCCCATCAAAGAAAACATCTTTATTTCTTTTTTTTTTTTCCTTCCAGCCATAGCAGGTTTCCCCTGCACAGCATATGCTAAAACACAAAGATTTGAGTCTTTTGTCAGCACCATTTTTTTTACACAAGGGTTTTACAAACCTAGTGGGACACAAGATCTGATTTTCACCTTCATTAACCAGTGAAGTGATCTTTAATTCAACTACCGATAGATCTGCCCCTCTGCCTGCATCTTTTCAACCCCCCCCAAAAGGTTTCAGCTGAGAATTGACAAGGCAGATTAGTTCTATATATAATAAATTGACTGTTTGGATGAGCAGAAAATGAAAATAAGGCTATTTTATAGGTGTCACCAGGGCATGCAGCTGCAGTTTTGTATTGCTTCGGCATCACACCAGAATTTCACGTCATGTATATCCAAGTACCATAAAATCCTGAGATGTAAATGTTGGAAAATGAAGGTACACAAACCCTCCTGGATGTTCTCATCCCTATTTCACCACTACATGCTGAAGTGTTGGACCTGCCATGTGCCAAAATCCTGGGAAAACAGGATAACCCAAAATAAAGCAGCAGCAAGCGCACACATCAAGCACCCAGGTGCCTCTGCGGGGCTGAAGCTCAAGGATTTGCCAAGACCCTGGTGTGTTGCCAAAAGCCCCACAGTTCAATGCTGCAGAGGATTATCTAGAGGGGAAAAAAAAAAATCAAAAACAAACCCAAAACAAACCTAAAACGCCCAAGTGCATCTCTTAAATATAATCCCCAAAATGGAAATATGGATGTGTTTTCCACGGGTTTAGGAGATGAGGGTGTAGCAATGTCTGAGAGCCACGGGACACAGCTGATCCCAGGGATGCTCAGAGGATGCTGCAACACGATGCTTGGTGAGAATGAGAGCAAAAGCAATTTTTTTCTGAATAGTAGGGGATCAGGGAACAAACCTGAAGCTTTTAGGGCAGCTCCAAGTGCCAGGCAGCTGGGGTACCAGTTTCCAGGGTGACAAAAACCTCCTCGGGGGGCTGACAGGCCATGTTATCTGAGCCATAGCCACTGCAGTGGTTATCATTTGTTTTCCACTTCATGAGGGAAAAAAAAAAGGGTCTTAATTATTGACTGCATGCCTGGCCAAAAGGTTCTAATTATCTTCCTTGCATTTTAGCTTCTTTCTCTGGCCACCTCCACCCCTCTTGCACCAGTCCTGGGGACCCAACATGTCTTAGGCCACTCACTCCAAAGCATTAATTAAAAAAATTGGGCTATTTGCCCGGGACACAGAGTCCCCCACCTAGGGAGTGTTCTCGGCAGGTTCCCACAGGTTTCCCCACGTGATATTTTTTGGGGAGGCTCCGTTTCCAACCTATTACCGTTTTAACTGCAGGGATGCCTATCACGCCTTGGAGCACAAAGCCCATCTGACGTGCTTTGGAAAAACCTTAAATAGTCCGGCACTGGCTCTGGCAGGCATTGCATTTCCCCGACTCCATCAGGTGGGTCAGGATTGAATCCCATCGACACTTGAAAGAATCTTCAAGACCCACGTCCCCAGCCCCACTCATCGGCAACAAAGAGCTTTTGCCATCATCCCACACCAGCAAGGATGAGCCTGTGGTGAAGGTAATGCTCCCGCCCCGAGCCCCTTTTTAGTTTTTTTTGCTTCCTGATATAACTCAACTGGCTGAACAGATTTTCTTCAAAGGCTCCAAAACAGCTAAGGTTTAGTGGAAAAAAAATAAGGTTATGGAGAGTTAGCTCAGAAGGGAGCCTGAGAAATTAAAAAAATATTGCAAACGGGGGTCTAAGCAGCTGCCTGTTAATAATGAGATACACTCTTAGAGTGAAGCTGACGGAAACACTGAAAGAGTGGGGGTGAGTGGTACCTCTGCTCCCAGCGACGTCCCGAGAGGGGATGTGGTAGGAGATGTTGCACTCTGGGTGTGGGGATCATGACCTTCCTTCCCACCTCTGCCCCACGGGGAAGCCTGTGCCACGCCAGGGTGGGCAGCATCTGGGTGAAGGTCACAAACCCAGTGATCATGAAGAGTCATCACCCTACGATAATTAACCCATGCAGCTCAGAGACCTATCCAGTCTCATTAATTAACCAACTCACGGGAACCCCTCTGTCCAAAGGGCTGTCACAGTTGGTTGCGACTTCAGGCACTAAAATATTTAGCATCTTAGGTTGCAAAACGCAGCAAGGCGGGATTCATGTCCAGGCTTTGGAGATCTGTGCTCCATACCTTGGGCACAGCTCCCCTTTCTGCAAAATCCCTCCATCTCTGGCAAGGATGGAAAACAGATGGTTCTTACTGGTTTTGGAAAGCCTTGGCAGCACTTAAGGGCACCTACATCAAGCCCCAGCAGCCCTCATCCACCTTCATAACGGGAGATGCTTTCTTTGGGCTTTCTGGTTGAGATTAGAACACCTCCATGGGACACTTGCTTGTGTTCCAACCTGGATGTTTCAACACTTCATTGCTTTTCTTGGAAGGAAAAAAAAAAAAAGGCAAGAAAAGGAAGGTGCTCTTCCCACCAAATCACGTGGCTGCAGGGATGGGGACAACAAGAAAACATTTCAGCAGATGCATGCTGATCACAGGTTTTGACAACAGCAGTTGTTTGGCAATGGTTTCCAGCAGCTCTTGATTCCCAAAGGGCGAGTACTAATGGTTGGCAACTTCAGATGGTCTATTTGGAATAGAGGACATCTAGAGAGCAGCCTGATGTGGGTATGTCTCCACTGCAATATTAATGTATCCCTGAAGGCCCTGTCTAAGGGTACCTTGGCTAAGGGTGTTAGAGCATTTTGGCAGCACTGAGGACCATGCAATGGGGCCCAGATGACTCACAGGGATTCAGAGGATGCCTTGGCCTAGGTGGCACTTTGTCCTTGGTGGATCGGGTGCCTGGGAAGCGGTCAGAGTGGAGGTGGCAGACATCTCCGTGCCCTTGCAGGTAACCCCATGAGCACGGCCTTGCAGATGACAGTGTTCGGTCTTGCTCTTCTCTCAACCGTCTTCCTGCTCCTTGCCACATGCACCGACTGCTGGATGGTGAACGCTGATGACAGTTTGGAGGTGAGCAGAGCAGCCATGGTCAAGCTTAGCAGCTGGGAGCAAGGTGGGTGCCTTGATGCCCATGGGGCTGCACCATGTCTCCCCGGGCTTGGCAAGGGGACATGGTGGGACAAACCCACTGCTTTCTGCATGAGCTGGAGGATTAGAGAGAGAGAGAAATGCTGGAGCAGAAGGAGGAGACAGAGAGCAAGGTATGGGTAGGGAGTCACCAGGACATGTCCAGCTGTGGTGGTGAGAGCCTGAAGGCCTGCCTTGCTGGGCTGGGATATCCCTGAGGAGATGGGGTGCTTTTTGATGCTTTTTGCTTGAGTGTCTTTCTCCGGCTTCCAGGTAAGCCACAAATGCCGGGGGCTTTGGAGGGAGTGTGTCACCAACATGCAGGATGGGGTCAGGACCTGTGACCAGTATGACTCCATTTTGGCTGACCATCCAGGTAAGCTGGCATGGCCTGGAGGCATTTTTTAAGTTCACAGCTAAGAGTTTTCCCCATTCCCTTTTCAAGAAGATGATCCTTGTTGCAAAGGGCTGACCTTCATCAGTTAGCGATGCAGGCTCAGGGCTTCTCTTGGTCTCCCGTCCCATCAGCACAGCCTGGACAGCAACCCGTGGTTCAGCCAGATCTGCCATGGGGTCACCAAGCAGGAGAGAGGCCATGAAGCTGTGCCACCTCACAACAAAGGTGTTTTGGCATGCAGAGCCCAGGCGCAGCTCCTGCCCCTGTTGCATGGTGGGGTTTGCAACCCCATTGATGTTGCATGCAGGGGTGAAGACCGTTCCCACTGGCCAAGGACTTGTGTCCTCAGCTCACAGACAGTCATCCTGTGGTATGGAGATTTCCCCTGGCCTGCACAGGGCACGTCAGGCACTGCACAGGAGAGCCCTTGTCCTGTATAGGGTGATGACATGGGACAACACAGGTTTGGACAGTGGAGAAGGGAACAAGAAGTCGGCATGGACTAAGTGGGGCTGGTGTGCTGCTCTGGGGAAAAAGCTTTGCAGGGAGAAGTCACATTGGACACGGCTGGTGATGTGAACCGTGCCAATTCTCATATTTTTTTGCTGGTATGTTGACATTTGCTGTTCAAAACACCAGCTACACAACTTGGAGGAAAAAACAGACAGTCTGGACAGCAGCATCTTCTGTCCAAGCCTGTGCAAGAAGGTCTTGAGTAGGTGATCACATCCCAGGTGCTGATTGGTGCACCTTAAGTTGTTTGATTTCTTGAGCTCGTCTAATAATGGGCTTATTAAGTCCTGTCGCAAGGTTTCTGATGAGCCTGGTGAGCACCTTGCCTATGGCACATCGCAGGCATGGGGTTGGTGGGTCCCAGTGTAGATATCTCCTATGGACATGGTCACTGGTGAGCTGGGTGACTCTAGCAGGGACACAGGCAGCAATCTTGAGTGGGGAGACCAGTTCCTCTGAGCATTCCTCAATCCCCTTTCTGGTTTTTTTTTCCTTCCCTGCCCAGTGAAGATCGTGGTGACGCGGACCCTGCTGATCACAGCGGACCTCCTGGCTGGCCTGGCTTTGGCTATGCTGCTCCTTGGGCTCGACTGCATCAAGTTCCTCAAGGAAGATCCTCATGTCAAACTGAAGATGTGCTACGGGGCTGGTGTCATCCTTGGCGTCGGGAGTGCGTGGCTGGGAGAGCTCGGGGGCAGATGGACCTCGTGTCCCACAGGGAGTGGGGAGGATGCCGGGAACTAGGGGTACCCCCTCAGAGGGGTCTTGGGGAGCATGGGGGGGTTCTATGGCTTTCTTAGCCAGCCCCGTTTCTCCTAGGCATCCTGGGTCTTGTGGGCTCCGTGTGGTACGCAGTGGATGTCTACTTGGAGAGGGCCATGCTGGTGTCGCACAACATATTCCTGGGAGTCCACTACGACTTCGGGTGGTCGTGCTGGCTGGGGATGGCTGGCTCGATGGGCTGCTTCGTGGCATCCGTCCTGCTGACCTGCTGCCTCTATACCTGCACAGGTCAGTCTGTCCTGTCCCACCCTATCCCACCTTAAGTAGCTTTTTGCCCTGCAGGGGTTTACGTGGGGCAAAAGACCAGCTCGGAAGGCACAGGCAGTTCTCCCAGGGTCCAGCCAAATCAAAGGGAACCCCTTCATATCTGGCCCATGCACCTTGGTGGGGGAGGCTGGGTCATGCCAGGCAGGATTGGGCTAAGCAAGGACCCCATAAGCCCCGTCAGGGCATGGAGGGGGGTACAGAAACGTTCCATCCACATCTGTGGGATGTTGAGGTCCTGGTGAAGGTGTCTTGATGTCTACCCAAAGCAGTGGCCACACTGGAGCCACATCACTGCAACCAGCCAAAGCCTGAGCCAGTTTCCGCAAGGATGTGCCGGTGGAAATCTGGCCATCCCACCATGGGGGATGTGGGGCCGGTGATGCCTCACCAGACATCATGTCCAGCCCTTATGCCTGGTCCCACTGGGTGGAAGTCGACCCCACTGTCCGTGTTCATTTCTCCTGCCGCGTCCCCATGCTGTAGCACCCCCCCGAGTCCCCCTGCTATTGCCAGCCATGACATAACCCCAACTCTTTCCTGGCAGACCCCAGCAGCCGCTGGCAACCCCAGAGGCTTCCTCAGCCCCGGAGCCAAACGGCCACCAGCAAGATGTACGCCATGGACTCCCGTGTATGATGGGCAGCAGCACCTCCCGCACCCGGCCCCACTGCGGCACGCTCTCCCCTCCCAGCCTCACCCCATTAAAGCACCATCACCTATACTGGGACATCTCTGCGGTTGCTTTAAGGCTCTGATTGCAGGGTCCGCGTGAGCTGTAGCATCAGTGGCTGCAAAAAAGCAAGGGTGCTGCAGAAGTTACCCAGAGAGGAGGTTTTTTTCCCTGCTTCCAGCCAGGTTTCATGGAAATAAACCCCAGAAAAGAGCGTTGCTTTAAGCAAAGATGCCCCCCGAGTCGCCTGGGGAAGCTGTTAGGACGCTGAGGGCAAAGGAGCAACTCCGACATTGCTCAGCCGATGCTTTGGAGGAATTTAGCGGAAAGCCTTTTCTGCACGGAGCAACACTGACTCCACGTGGCCGGCGGCCCTGCGGGAAACCGCCCCTGCGCTCAGAAACTGGGCAGCACAAGGTTTGCATTTAAAAACCGGGTAAAGCTAGCAGCCTGGAGCATTTATTAATGTTGTCATGGGGTGACCACTGGAGGAACACTGCAGCCGTACAAGTCAGGCACAAGGAGGTGACTCAGTCTGAAGCCTAATGGAGGTGCTCTACCTGCAAAGTTGGGTTTTGAAGTCAAAAAGGGATTTCTGTTTTCCAAGTGAATTATTATCCTTCTTCACTTGCAAACCGTTATGAAAACAAACCAGAACCCAAAACCACCAACACCCCCACCACCACATCTGCTGACTGCTCAGTCTTCATACTTATCCCTTACTTTCCACCCAAAGGTTAGCACACAGAAGCGATGTCAGTGCAGGGAAGCAGGGCAGAGAAAGCTCCCCGATATGGGCTTTGTGACCCCAAAAGACACAGGAGACCAAGCCTGTGGCCTGAGCAGACATTGCTGCAGGGCTACAGCCAGTTCCCACAACGGAAAGGTGCGGAAGAGACTCACAGGAGCACTTCTGTAGCCTAGGCAGGCTGCAGAACACCACCACCCCCAAACCAGGGGAGTTGCAAGGGTCCTCCCAAGCCATCTGTCCCCAGGAGAGACAGCAACATCATTTCTAATCTCACCCAAAGCCGAAAGGCAGCAAACCCATCACTTTATCGCAGCTCCCTGCTTCGGGTGCGACGTGGAAACACCACCGGCCCACTGCTGTGTCCCACAGCGCAGGAGCAAATCCATCAGTATCATTAGCAATAATAATAAGTGATGCACCAGGGACGTGAAAAATTAAGAAATCCAGTCACTAAAGCTGTGTGACAAAACTAAAGAGTGTGACTGACAGTTTGCTGTTGGAACAGCAGGATGGCTGCAGTCCAAAGGACAGACACATCTAGAGGACGGGCAGTCAGAAGCACGTTAGAAGGTGTTTAGAGGGAGCAAAACCCTGCGCATTTAATGGCTGGCACTTGAGCGCATAGGAAAACAATTAAAAAGAGCATTGTATCATTTGCATGACACAAGCATAGAGCTCATTAGTGCATAGAAAGGAAAGCTCTCAAAAGCTGCCATCAGACAACCATACCCCACCCACTGGGTGCTCCTCAATGTTACTGGTAATTTATAACTGGCATTGTACGAGTGCAGCACGGTGAGCTGCGGGGCTGGGTGAGGCCAAGCGAGCAGAAAACAGCTCCAGCGCTGGTCTAAGCACAGCGAGAGGTGGTTTTGCTGCGAGGTGCAGCCATCCCTCTGCTCCTTCACCCCTGGCATGACAGCAGACTGCGCCATTAAGTCACCATACGGACACGAGGAGCCTGACACCACCTGAAAAGGCTTCTGGGCAGCAGCAATCCAGCTTCTCCAACACCCACCTCTCCAGAGGAAAAGCGGCCGCAGGGAGCCAAGCACAACAGTTAAGCCCAAGCCTGCAAGCACAAGGCTGCTGCATTCCAAACCCAGCTGGGAACCGCCATTTTCCCCCCAGTTTTCCCTCGATTCCCCTTCCCGCACAGCAGGAGTGAGACACACTTGTAAAGACGTCATGTCTGCAATGTAAGAAGTCAGGAGCAGCTGTGCTCTGCACACCTCCAATAACAAGTTTGAGGGTTTGGGTTTTTGTTTTGGGTTTTTTTTTTGTTTGTTTGTTTTGAAGCCCCCTCACACCACCCCAGTTTTGCAACAGCCCCATTCCAGCAGGGACACAGCTAAGCTGCTCTTGGGAATGCACCGGACTGACACAAGCACCTCCCCTTTTCACCCTCCAAGAGCCTTCTCACCCAGCTGCAGTCAGGCTCAATTACTTTTTTTTTAACTTTAATTTTTTTTGCATTTTACCCCAACAGTGTGTATGCTGAAGAAATAAAGCAGTCATTTTCCCCCAAACCTTTTATGAACACTTAACTTAAACCCTTCCATACAAAAGCAGCTTTAACATGACCAAGCACACAAGGTAACTCTTTAAGACCTTTATTAACAGATGCTTGCAGTTTGACTTGAAAAAATCAGGTGTATATTTCATACAAATTAAAAATGAGGTTCTTAAAAATCTCAACTTGACCAGATATGAAACAATTTAAAAACCTTTAAAGGTATATTGAGAAAAAACAGGCTTTTAAAAAACGTGTTTATCGTTTCCAAAAGGAGACTTCTTTAGGTAAAAATAATAAAAACCCCATGCTGCATAGATAATGCAGATAGTTCTAGTAATCTGGTCAACAGCAAAAAGCAAGCACTTAAGGTCTTCAGTTCCAATTCTTTTGTTCATTTCTTATTGCTGGAATTTCATTTTCTTTTCTTCTTCATTTCTTAAGTCTTTTCTTTGATGACTAAACTGAAAAAGAAAAAAAAGGATGATCAGGCAGGTGTCAGAGGCTTAGGCAGGTGTTTGGTCTACCAACACTCACCTGCAATTCACAAATGCTCACTGAGCTAACTTTCATACACACACAGGAAAAAAAAAAAAAAAAACCAACAACAAAAAAACCCCACCTGCAGCTCTTCCATCAGCCCACCACAGCCCACCATCAGCCCACTTTCAGTGGCCAAAACTGCCATCTTCCAAGCAAACAAGATGCAAAGGACTCCAGAAAGAGAAGACACTGAATTTGAACCCAAAGGAATCCTGTCTATGCCTCTCCCCTCCCCGGCCTCCTGCTCCAGCCTCTTCCCCAATGGCCTCCTGAGGGCTCCACAGACACACACGGACCAGCGCTGCAGGACCAGGTCTGGGAACATCAACTGCAAGCCGCCTCGGGCAGGCGGGAGGACAACAGAAGATCTTCAGAAGACAGCTGAAGGGCAGATTTCCACCTGTGTCTAACGGAGGCAGCATGGCTTCAGTCAGCCACTGCCCAGTCCACAGAAACCACCATTTATATTCTCCAGTACTATCCACAGACAGAAAGAGCAACCAAACATCATCTCGGTGCTTCTTTGAAGCCCGTGATACTCAGAATTCACCCAGCAGGCGTTAACCATTAAGATAACACCAGCATAAAACAAAGGCTCACATCAAGCGCACAGAAAACACTGCAGCAAGGCTTGAAGAGGCATCGAGCAATCCATCTGCACGACAAATCCAGCAGCACCCAAGCCCTTGAAGAAGAGTCCCTACGCTCTCACAGCTGGGAGAGGTCTGCTCTGCAGCTGCTGCTGAGACCAGGCTACTCTCCATGCCCAATTCCTGTGTTCCCTGTTCGCCCCATTATTGTGACCATTCATTACCGCTCCCACCAGAGCCTAAACTCATCTTTCCGTTTGCCTGCCCTCCAGGCAACGAGTGATGAGCGAGGCACAACAGAACAGGGTATGAACGCTGGCGAGAGGAAATACAGAGGCAGAGAGAGGAAGAATGAACAAGGAAGGTGCCAGAAAAAAAAGCAGAACAAGAGTCCTAGCAATGAAAATACTCCCAAATTAGCAAAACTGGCAACCAGAAGACAGTACCAAGCAAGTGGCAAATCACAGCCAGTCCACCTTGCAACGAAAACAACATTTTAACATCGACCTTTATGCATCCCTGCCAAGCAGCAAGCCACAGCAGTACCACAGTACTTCAACCACAGGCACCCTGGGTGCTCCATAAAAAGGACCAACTCCACCAGTTTTTCCAGCACTTTTTCATTTAGGTAAAAAGCTGCTACTGAGAGACTCCTGCAACTTCTGTGTCAGCTTCCTAGAAATTGATGCCTTAAGGTCTTAATGCTATTCACCTCCCCTTTGGGACCAAGCGATAAAAGCTCAGACAAGTACAGAGCTGAGTAAATGCCAGTGCCTGCTTCTCCTAGCTACTTTCAAGTCACTATACCAGCACTGCTGGAATTACTATTTTCTGGGTGGACAAAGACTGCCATAAGCCTGAACCACTGGGCACAGCCAAGATTTTTAGAGTAACAGTATTCCAGGCAGTGACACCATCAATGAAAATTAAAGCCTGTAACCGAGTCCTCCCAATTAATCAGTATTTGTACAGCAAAGTCACACAGTTCAGTTCTGTAGGCATTAGTGAGCACACTCACAAGCTCGGCCAGTTCAGTTACAACATGAGCAAGAACAGTCCAAACCTTGTAAGGCAAAAATTAAAGGAAAGCATCAAAAGAAAATAAAAGCCAGGCATCAAATCATATCCTCAAGAACCTCGGGACACATACCCGGATGATGGTAGAGATGGTAAGCCGGTATTTACTCAGCCCCGCCCTGCTCGGCCTCGGGAGCGGACGTGTTCTCAGCTGGTGGTTCGGCTGTCTTCGTCTCTTTGCCATCTTGTGGTTTAGGGTTCTCTGGGCGTCTGCGTCGGTAGTTGAAGTTACGACGGTACCGACGTTGAGGTGGCTGCTGACTTTGGGTCTCATCCCCTTGGTTCTCTTTATCTTCTTCGTTCCCATCCTCTCTAGGCTGTCTTTGACGAGGAGGACCCCTGAAAGTCAAGCTAGGCTTTAACAGTGCAGCATCTGACCATCACCATGTTCTGTCTCTGTTGCTAAAAGGCAAGGTTTAAAAAAAGTAAGTTGATCTGCAGCATACCTGCGAAATCGTGGTCTATAACCTCGATACATGTTCTGCCTGACTGGTCTGCCTTGTTCTCCTGCACCCTGGTTGTCAGCACCCTGGAAGACATGAGGCAACAAACCATCTTAGCCACCTGCAAAAGCCTATTAACGCCACAACTAGTCAAGCCGTGAGGAAGATGGCTGCAAGGCGGCTACCAGGCAAAGTCTGAGGCGTACAACAAGGCGGGCAGCCATCTAGGGCACAAGAGTACACACAATGTGGAATTTGTGTTTCTTCCAGTTAATCATACAGAAAGTTAACACAAACTCTAACACCCTCTGTTTTTTAAAAGCTGTAACATTAAGACCATCAGCTTGTCAACATCTGCTCCAATGTTGCATCTTACTGCCAAACTTTACCAAAACCACCCCGAGTATCTACAAAATAGCGACAAAAAAGCAGCATCTCATCACCCTGCTCCAAAGCAATCAAGCCAATTTAGCATCACACTTGAAGCAAATGTTACCTCCACTATCTCTCCCTGCACGGGAGGGTTGGAATATTGTGGTCGACGCCCGTAGGGCCTACGCATATAGTAAGGTGGGTACCGCCGCCTGCGATAGGGACGGCGTTGCTGGGCTTGACCTTCTGGTATGTTCTCTGCTCCTTCGTTCTTTTCCCCACTCTCACTGTTCTGGTAGTTTTGCTGGTAGTTGCGTGGAGGACCCCTACGACGTGGATATCGTCTGTAATGGTTACGGTCTGCTGCGTATTTACTGCCTTGCACTGGAACTCCACCAGGACCTGTAACATTAGCTGCCTCCGCACCCTAAGGAGTGGGGATAGCATTAGGTAAACAGTCAGCATCAAATCAGTTATAGCATAATATAATTTAGTACTGAGCAACGATTTACATCCACATTGTAAAGCAATGAAAAACCATTCATCTCTTTGGATGTCATCAGGCATCGACTCAAACCACAGGCACCACACCAAAGCCTGCAGACCAAGTTTTCCGTGCATACTCTAACACCCAAGAGATATGTTTACCTTTTCTCCCTCAACCACATCAAACTCCACGGTCTCTCCATCTCCTACGCTGCGGAGGTACTTCCTGGGGTTATTCTTCTTTATGGCAGTCTAACAACACAACATCACAGAATTAAATTTACAGGCATAGCATGAGAATACTATTTCACATATCTGAAGACTTTTTAAAAAAAGATTAAGGAATTTGAGTATTTCATATCTTAGGAGGAAGACCTGTACTCCTGAAAAAGCAATTAAACCACTGTGAAAATCCAGGAAGCCATAAAATCTACCTGTATTACTATAGTTCTGGCCTATTTGAAGCGTGCAACAGCTTTACCACTGACTGGAAACATCTGTCAACATGCTGCCTGCTAGCTGAAAAAGCAGTTTGAAAACAAACAAACAAAACCCACAATACACACTGGCCATAGTATTCCTAACGAGAGTTTAGCATTAAACAACACCCTCACAGTATTTATACATTCCTCTGAAGTCTATACACCAATATATAAGCCCTTCCAATCACACACTCAGACTTTCAAGCCCTCTACCATTTCCCACACCACACCATGCAGTAGCCTACATGTCCCTACATCGATGGCCAGAAGTCAAAAGATTTCTTTCTCTGAGGCTTCCAATACCATTGCTTCAGCCACAGTATTTACCAATTAATCACAAATCTACTCTAGCTGGGTATTATACACCAAGGATTAGCCCTTCCAAGGTGTCAGCACCAGACAAGCCTTTGTATCAGTATCTGCATGGTAAATGACATTACTAGAAAACACTGAATTTTCTGTGCTATTCAGCAGTGGATTACATTTTTGACAGATGAGTTAATACTCAATATGCACTGCTCTCAGCCACATTCTGCTTATCAAACACTTTAACTGAACAGTAATACAAGTGTAACAACTTCACAAAAAAACACCAGCAACAGAATTTGACTAGATTTTTTTTCCCTAAACAAAACAAAGTCTATGGAAAAACATGCCCACAAGTCTCAGCCTATAAAGCCGTGACTTTAGGGAAAGACGGGAAGCCTTATTACAACAGTAGCTGAGTCTAACAGCTCTTTAGGAGACCCAAGCTTGATAACAGGGATGGGAAAAACCATACACAGCTGTAACTCCCCAAACAAGTCAATTTCTTTCAGATTAGACCCCTAAAACTGTTTTATCATGAAAATGATTACATTAAAACAAATCACTGCCAAACTGTGGTTTTAGAAACCTAAGACAGTAGTTACATGACAAGTTGTGAAATCTGACTTGTCAGTCAAGGTCACTTGCAGGTTACCCTACTTGCAAATCGAGTAATAAAGTCTGAATGCTTTCCCCTTCAGGGTATATATTCCTGCCTCAGTACACAGAAACACAGCAGAGTCGCTTGGCCCTTCTCCACTGCCCATTACAGAATAACCTTTTATAAACAAATGCCTCTACATCTTAACAGCAGGTAACTCAGACACAGCACAAGCAAAAAGGTGAGAGCTGGCAAATCAAACTCAAGTCAAAACACTTTCCAGGAGTTAATTTTTTCCTCCCTTCCTGTTTACAACATCAGCAGTATATCCCTAACTCGAAACAAAAGAACAATCCATAGACTCCTAAATGCCAGAAGTAAACCACGCTCCACTAAGAACTCTTTGTGGGCTGCTTCACAACGAGAGATCCTGAGACAGAAAGGGTAAAAAGTACATTGCTGGTCGCAGCCTTATGAGGCAGACAAAGGACTAAACTAAGGCCAACCTGCTCCATGAAACAGAGTTGGTCTAGTTTCCAGAGGTTTACAGGCTCACCATACGTTATATCTAAGTGTATGTATCTGTTAAATTGAAAAAATGCCTATTAAAATGTTTGCAGACTTTCACTGAAAACCTGGAGCATTAAATTCTATAAAAGTTTTGCCTAAAACCAAAAATCTTCACTGGCACTTCATCCCTATTACAGCCCAATTAATTTCTCTCCCTGCTGCAAGCTTTTCATTTAACTTTATTTCCATATGCTTACTTAACAACTATATGAATCCACAAGGCAACTTGACTGGACTTCAAACAGTTATTCCCAAGCCAACAGAGCATACCTGCAGACAGTGCAATTTTCATCACTATACAGTATCAGCCTGCTCAACCCCACGTATCTCATGTCCTCACGATGGATGTACGTGGATATGCAAAACCCCCAGAGCCAGCAGGCTCTACTTGCAATCCAATAGTGAGAAACAGTTGGTTGTGTTCAAGTAACAGTTCTTGGAAAACATGAGGCTCTTTCGCAACTTCAAGCCTACTTACACGGGTCACGCATAGCAAGTTACCGAGAGGTAACACCTTTCTGTTTCAAGGAAGTCTTACCTGATGGACAAACACATCTTCCTTGGTGTCATTCCTGCAAGACAACCGGAAATTGAAATTCATGTATGAAATGCACAGTACATTAAACATTCAGTTGTTTGGGGTGGGGACAAAACATGGATCTGTCAAGACAACTAGCTTTGCTCCTCAACCTGCTCTCACCTAGTCCCGTACTAGCTTACTGCTCAAAGTGAAGAGATTGTCAGGCAGCCTATGCAAGGTTCACAGCACAGGCTGAAGTCCATCCAGTAAGTCACATGTGAAAGCATTCTTCCTCCCTCCTGCACACCCCTCTACCCTTCACATCCCACCGATGGAGATGTTTGAAGAAAAACACCTGACAGTGACCAGTCAGTCATTTCTGGTAGTGCTCTGCGCGGGAGATTGGCTATTGCAATCTCTGAGACAGGCTATGATATCACCACTTGAGCCGTGCGTGATCTCTCCAGAGTTACATCCTCTCAGCCTTGATGTTTCCTTCATTTAAGGAGCAACAACACTAGCTGACACTGAAGGCAACAGGGTTAGTCAAGCTGCATTTGTGAGCACAGAGAGGGAAGAGCTTGGGTTTCTCCCCTCACAAGAAACAGAAAACAGCTCAAGTCTGTACCTACAAGGATCCAAAAGCATCCTTCAGCATGATCATGATGCAGCTTCCACAACTGCCACACTGAGGCCAGACAACCACAATATGGTACCAACTTAAGTCAAAAAGTTTCTGTTCTGCAATTAAGAGGTATAGCCGAAACAGCCTCCACACCGGTTTGAGAGCTGTATGTGCCATTTCTACCACTCGCAACAAACTTATAGCCACACACCCAGCTCGCAGGGTACCAACTGAACCTTGCTGCGGTATTAGTTTCATTAGTCTTTGGAACGGTTTGAATCAATAGCTAAGTGGCTTTTCCTTCCTAGAATGACTGGTTAAAGACATTGCAAAGCAAGCTTGTGTGAAAATGTGCTCAGAGCTGGAGAGCTTACAGGTATGGGTAACAGAATACAGAAATTTTTTAAAATTTTTTTTTTGAAGACAAAGCCAAGCGTTCCTCACCAGTGGCTTCAAAATGAGACAATAACAATTAAGACTTTTCCAAAAACTCAATCCAAGCTATGGCTATTCTGTCAGAAAGCACCAGTAAAAATAAGTCACCTTGTTTCCTCATGGAATTGATGCCTATAAGCCTCAAAGGTTACTGGAAAAAGGTAGTCAGAAGGCAAGAAAGCAGAGCCAGCCTGAACATCATGAGGCAGCTTATCTCCAAGGCCCCATGATGCAGCACCCAGAAGCCCTTGCAAAGCCTGAGCCTAAATACTTTCTTCTTTGCAATCTCTTACCAGATGCTCCAAAAGCTGAAATCCTTCAGAAGAGCCCAGTAACAGGTTTTCAGTAAAAGCACTTCGCACCTTCCTTCACTCTCAACTGAAAAAACGGTGGTAGGAAGTGCTCATCGTCTGTGCTCTGCAAGTGTGGACGCTCTACGCTCTTGCCCAAGTTTGATTTTGGGCAACCACACCAGATGCTTGTTTTTAAAGTCCCTTTGAAAACACAGTTTCCATTTAAGAGGACGTTGGATGTTTAGATCGATGAATGACTCAGTTACACAGATAGAGCTCAAGGTGTCTACACAGTTAGTTAAAAAACACACTGGTCAATTTTAAAGCCCAGTGCGTGCCACAGGATTCATGACACCGTTTTCCAGCAAGCACATCTAGAAGCAGGAAGTGTGCTGCCACTTGGATGGTATAATAGTAATAGCAATCACTTTCTCAAAGAAAACTTGAAATGATACAAGAGAAACCCCCACTCTGAAGGTCTGATATGCCATTTAGCTTATCTTTGCACTAAATGACTCTCCCCTCAACATCTTTAATCTGTAACAATAAAAAAAAAAAAAAAAAAAGGAATCAGACAAGCAGACGGATTAAGAAAACGCCACTGTTAAGTCCAGCAGAGCACTAAATACAAATCCAGATATCAATGTGCAGCTCCAATTATGGTAAGAGGACCAAGTCAGCGGCCTGCACATCCATTTATTATTTTGACAACTGTGAGAAACAATTGACAGATACTCAGAATTCAAGCTAGTATTTCAGAACAGAAATCCACGTTTAGCGTTAAAAGAACACAGGAAATACCTGAAGTTAACGTGCACCTACATCAAAGCTAACTTTTAGTTCCAAAGCTAATTTTAGCTGCAAGCAGACCCAGCCGAAGCAAAGACAAGCAAGGGCAGGAGCTCCCACAAAGTTTCCCTTGCAGCAAGCCAGAGAGATTCCAGAGTTGAGGAAATGTCCTCCAGTTCAGTTCTCAGGCTGCGGCTCTAATCTCTTGATAACACAAGATCACACTGGGTTTCTCATTAAAAATGGCAACCTCAGGGATTAAACAGCTGCCAAATTAATGACTGGGGAAGCCATTCGGATGTCTTAACTAGCTGCTGTTGCTTCCTCGCTTGACTCACATCACTGAGCATTTCCACTACTGACGGAAACAGGAAAAAAGCCTTCCCTAGAGGTAGGGTTTGTGGCCTATGACTTTATACGCGTTTACAAAAGCCAAAGACGCTAAAGCTTGCAGCACCAACAACTACTTGACATTTAACATTAAATCCTACATGAAGAGTGCAAACTGGGCAGACTCAGAGTCAAGTTTTTAAAGCTGCAGACGCAAAACCCATTAGGGAGCTTGGCAGACACTTAAGACTGGGTCATAAGGTAACACAGAGTTAAAAAAAACGCAGTATTCAAAAGGAACCTAAATAAAAGGCCCAATAAAAGCACCAGTATCTACACTTGCTTCCCTGAAAAGGCATTCCCAAATATTCTGCCAAATTCTGAAACAGTGGGTTTGAAATACTAGGTGTTTAAGGGAATATGGCCTCTGCAAAATACAACTCACAGGGAGGCCCTCCAGAGCTGACTGGTACCAGAATTCCCCATTTTTCCAGAACTGGTTTGCAGAGCAATTCCAAGACTCCTCCACTACTGGATAGCTTCACTGACAGGCCTGTTTGAAGTATGTACACAACTCTTTAAGTGTTCAAGTTTTTCTTTAAATATCAACTACTGTCATTGAAAGAACCTTCTAGGCACTTGTTTCTTGAGACCCCTTTATACACCCCAGTCTTGCAATATATAAGAAATCTGAATTTTGCTCATTTCGCTATACATTTAGGGTTTCCTCAAGAGAGCGTGCTTTTAACTACCAAGTGCTCAAAGCAATTTTTGCTTACATTGATATGCCTGAACTTCACGCAGGAGTTTAAACAAATGTTTTGTGCGCGTGCTAACAGCCCGCAGACTTTTAGACCCCTAAGAGCAAAAAAAGAAAAACCCCCAAACCACTGCGAAAAAAACCCAACAACTTCCACGTAAGAAATATCACCATGAAATTAAATTCCCTGAGAGAGCAAGGTGCTTGCTAAGATTAAAGTACTAAGAAGCCAACCCAGTAAAAACCGAGGGGTGAGAGACCCTGGGATGGAGGCAGGACACATCACAAGTTTCTCCTGCCAAGCGTCACCAAGCAGGGTGACAGGAGGTGACAGAGCCCGCCCCGCTCCCAGAAGCGTGCTTCGCCTCGGGTCCGCCGCCTGCCAGGCCCGAGCACAAGCCACCCCCGCCCCGAGCCCTCTCTCCTCCCGGTGCCGGTGCGCGTGTGGGGGTGTGCATGTGGATCCGCCGCCGCCCCCGGACCCTCACCTGTTGATGAAGCCGTAACCGTTCCTCACGTTGAACCATTTCACTGTTCCCAAAACCTTCGTTGCTGAGGGAAGGGAAGGGGGAAGAGAGGGAGAGGAGGCGGGGGGGGGGGGGGGGGGGAGAGGAGAGAGGCAGCGGCGTCAGGGCGGCACGTGGCGGGGCGGCGCACACAAAGGCCCCGCGTGGCGGACATTTTGAGCCGCCCCGCCCCCACCCGCCGACACGCGGGGCCCGGCGGCGCGCGCGGGAGGGGTGGGGTGGGGGGGAGGAGGAGGAGGAGGAGGGCGCCCAACGGCCGCCGCGGGCACGAGCGAGGGGGCGCGCGCGCCGCCCCTCAGCGAAGGGGGAGCTCGCGCCGCCCCTCAGCGATGGCGGGGGGGGGGGGGGGGGGGGGAGCGGGGCTTCGCGCGCGCCGCCGCCGCCGAGGCCTCCCAACCGCCGCCGACCCCCACACCCCCCCCGCCCCGTCCCCTCACCGATGACCTTCTTGTCCCCGCCGGCGGGAGGCGCCGCCGAGGCCAGGCCGCTGCCCCCGTTCCCGGTCCCGCCGTTAGGCTTGGAGTCGGCGGGGGCGGCGGGGGCCGCCGCGGGGACGGGGGCGGCGGGCGGCTGGGTCTCGGCCTCGCTGCTCATGGCGGCGGCTGTTCGGTGCGGACGGTGGTGGTGACTGGCTGTTTGCGCCGCCTCCCGCGGTGTGATGGTGACTGAGGCCGGCCGTGGGGGGGGCTGCTCCCTGCTCCGGGCTCGCTGAGCTCCGCTCTCCGCTCCCGATACCGATCGAACTGGCCACAATGGCGGCCCGCACCGGCTAGCCACCCCGCGCGCCCCGCCCGCGCGCCACGCTATTCGCCGCTCGGCCCGCCCGTTAAGCGACCAGCCAGCCCATTGGCTCCCTCCTTCCCGGCCACCGCCCCTCGCCGAACGCCTACTGGCGGCGGCACCTGCCTTTCCTCAGGAGCGCGCGCCCACTGGCTGCTCCGGCCGCGGCTGCCAGGCTCTCTTTTCTTACCGGCCTACCCGGAGTCCCCACCTCCGCGCTCTGATTGGCCTCCGTCGCCGCTCCCGCCCCCAACGGGCCCGAGCGGGGAAGTGCGCGCGACCATGTGGCGGCGGCGGCGGCGCCCGGGGTCGCTCCGTCCCCTCCCGCCCACGGAGCACTGCGACCCCCGGTTCCTCCCCATCCCCGTCACCCCGGCGTTACCGGGTCTCGCTTGGCGGCGTTTCCCCTCGCGACGGTGCGGGCGGCCCCCGCCCTCGGGTGCAGCCCCGGGCGCTCCCCCGGGGCCCGCGCCTCCCGTTAAGAAAAATAACGACCAGAAGGAAGGAGCCCGGGAGCGTTAATTAACGGTGGGAACTGACGGATCTGGAGACATAGCGCAGCTGCTTAAAACAGCATCATTCCGGGCGGCTAAAGCATCGCAATGGACCTCCCGAGAACCAGCGTGCTGCCGTAACCGACTGGGAGGGGGGTCTCTCCTCTGACCCCCGCCCCCAGCTCTGACCCCGCCTCGGGGAGCAGCCAGAGGGTCCTGAGCCCTGCGCCAGCCCTCCCGGCGAAGAGGAGAAAGGGGTCCGGGCTTCCCCCGCAGAGATGCGGGCCCTGGTTTGGGGGGGGGGGGGGGGGCTGCCCGAGCCCCTCGGCGCGGGGGAGGCACGGCTGTGGCTCTGCTCCCCTCTGCCTCGCTCCCCACGGAGCTCCTTTGATTGCACCTGCCTGGGTAGTTAAGATAAACGCCTCCTAATTGAGCCATTGGAGAGCCAGGCCGCAGCCCCGGGTCAGAGGTCTCCTGAAAGTCTTAATTAGCCTTTTCCTAAGCATCCTACCCTTCCCTTCCCGGGGGAGCGTCTCTGCCAGAGGGATGGGGAGAGGTTGTGGGGCAGCTCCCCTCACCCCGAGCCCTCCTCCCCACTCCCTCCTTCCCAGGCAGTCAGGAAAGCATCGCTGCTGGGTTGGAGCCCTTCTCTAATGACCACCCTTCACCTCCTCTTCACCTCCATCCCCATGATCTTCACCTTACAGCAGCTCACAGAGATCCAGGATCTCTGCCGGATTCCCCAGAGGGAAGGTCCAGGGGAAATCCAGTGTTCTAGTCCACCAAGTTATTTTCCTTGGACACTTGAAAAATGTGGTTGTTGGCCTACAGATTCATAGCCCTGCCCTTGGCTATGTGATTTCTCCCACAGAAAAGGTCACCAGCAGCCACCAAGAAAGTCTCTGGGAGCTGACCCATCACTCCACCTTTGTGACCAACGTGTATCCCCTTGGGATCAGCCCTTACAGCATCACCCACAAGATACTGTCAGTTCCCCCATCCTAGTGTGAAAAAATAGAAGCCAGGGACCCAGTTTCCCACATCACACCATGGCCAGGTGAGGGGCTCAGAGGGGGCCAAGGTCAATCCACCACAACAACCAATGTGGGGTTACGGACCTAGCTCTTGTCAAGCTGTCTTGGTATCTTTTCCATGAGATCTCCAACTCCGCTAACAAAGGAGAGAGCTTTAAAACAATAATACAAGCCTGCAAGGGATCTGCATCCAGATTGTGACCTTGAAACCAGAATGATATCAAAATGGGATGATGCTCAGTAAGTCCATTGAAAAATAAAGTCTTAAAATGTAATGGTGAATAGGGAATCCACCATGCAAGAGACCTTAGCGGGAGAAAATTGGGGAGAAAACTTCAAATCTCAGTGCTGAAGCCTGTGAGGATGTCAGGGCCATGCACCTACAGAAGAAAACATGGGCCACCCAACAGCTAACAATGTCTTTTGGGGGAGCAACCCTGCAGGGCCCAGAGGCTAATCTGATCCTCAGATGAATCAAAAGGCAATCAGAAACACTGTCTCCAGAGGCTAATCTGATCCTCAGATGAATCAAAAGGCAATCAGAAACACTGTCTTCAGTTGCAGCATCCACAGTTGGAGGAAGACACTGGAGCTCAGAGAGAGAGAAGATCCATCATCTGCTCTACAGCAGGAGATTCCAGGACTTGCTACATACAACATAACTGAAAGGGGACTTCATCATGTGGGAATTAAACCCAAAAATGTGGTGTTTGAGAAAACTTTCAGCCTGCAGATAAGGAACAGCAAGATACATAAGCTGGAACTCTGTCAGCATCAAAGAGAAACGTAACAGGTTATAGTTAGCCATTGGAACAACTTTCAAAGAGGTTGTAATGGATTTGCTGCTGTTAATTAATTTGGGGAAGCTCTGTGACCCCTGCTACGCGGGAAGTCAGACTAGCTGATTGCACTGACATAAATAGATCAGGCCAAGAAAGTGCTGCTGAGCCTGGACCCAGAAATAAGCTGGTTTCCCTGGTGAAAAACTATGGTGAATTTGGGTACCCACAGCCAGAACTGCAAACCTCAGCACTGCAGCTGGCAGCCACAGCTCCCCTGAGCCGCCTGGAGCTAAGTTCCTGCCTAAACCCCGTAGGGAAGGGCCATCTGGACACATTCCCTGAGCAGGACCAGCAGCTGAGTTTCTTTTTGGTCGCCTTTATCTCACAGCTGTCACCCAGCTCCGGTTTTCTCCTCCCTATTGGGAATTTTCAACCCTCATCTCACAGGAGAAAGCCCTCTGCAAAGTCTTTTTTGGGGCTGGAGAGGAAAGGGACGGTGTCCTTTGTGTTTCTTTCATCACCTGACATTCTGCAGGTACAAGAAAGTGAGATGCCTCGGGCTGGAGAGAAGTGAGCACGAGTGTCCTCAGCAGCTGTGCAATCCCAGGAATGAAGACCTGGAAATCATGACAGCCAGAGCCTTCTTCAAGGACTTTAAACAGCCACGAGATAAAAAAGCACACCAAAGCACGCCTGCAGGATCTGTCCTCCAATACGTCAGTGCTTGGTATCTAGCACTGGTTAACACAAAAGCCAAGTGCACGGACTGCACCTCCCAGAGACAGCCCCACCCAATACACTCCTGCTGCCCAAGGAGTGATGGGACGTATCTGGATGGGATGAAATGCCTGCACGTGACAGAACAGACTTTGTCCCAACTCCTTTACATTTAATCTGCTGGATGAGAAAACTCACACTGTAGCCCAGCCCCCATGAGGGGTGCTTTCTTGTCCCCCAGCAGGTAGGTGAGCTTGCAACCTGCTTCTGGGAGAAAAAAGTCAGTTTTTCCACCAACCTGCAGCCTCAGCTGCACTCTTTGTAACCACGCAGGATAAGGAGCCCCCATTTCTCCTCCTACAGCATAATCATTCTCTGCTTCCTAGCCCAAAGCCCTGCTGCAACACCCTTGTAGCACTCTGGTAAATTCCTGTAACACCCATGGCACGTAACAACCTGATGACCTAGTGCTGTTATGTGCCAGGGGAGGTTTTACAAACATTTCTTTACAACACAACTCACCTCAGAGCCCAGCAAACTCATGCCGATGGAAGTCTGTGCCATACCAATTTCTTGTGCTTCAGTAAGGCTGCACATAGAAAGGTTCTGGAGATTCCCAAGATGACAGGAACCTCTCTGCCAGGCAGCCTTATTTACCTGCCAAGTAAAGGAGCTGGTGTAGCACGGCACTGCCATGCTCTGCCATGCTCCTTTCACCCCTTCTTTCCCATTTTGCAAATGCCCAGCAGCAGTGCCCCTCAATACCATGCACAGCAAAGGTTCCCTACTGAACCAGCTAGGGATAATGCACATTGCTGGAGATGCTATAGCCCTTCTCACCTGAAGAAGAATCTGTTCCCAAGCATGTTAACTGATGTGCACTGCACACATATTTAACAAAATTCTTTATTTACATTTCAAAATGTAAAAAAAAAAAAAAAAAAAAAAAAAGATGCCAATTATTAAATAATTTCAGGAGAATGTCAAGAGCGTGGATCTGGCCTGCAGAGAGGACTGGGGCAGTGGGGGAACTGGCTGGAGTTGGAACTGCATGGAGCCAGCACAGGCCTAAACACTGGTGAAGGAACACTGAAACGAAGAAGAAACAGGTCCAAAATGCTGGACAGCCATTCCCAACTCATCCTACAACAGCAAGACTGTGCAGTGACACCGGGGGCCGCTACAGTGATTTTCAAGTGAGTGCTACTTGCTGTATGCACTAGTTCATGTCAACCCTGAGCTAGAGAACTCAGGAGTCGTCCTGGGTCTCCATGCCAGGCATCTGTATCTAACTCTGAACTTAAAACCAACAGTGCCTGTTTCTCCTGGCTGATTTTAAAGGATCTTGACAAGTAAATGATTTAGCTGTCTGAAGCTGGGCAAGACAAATGCCGCTCTTGTCTACAGGCAGCCAAGCGGCAGCAGGGTGCAGAAAAGCAGTTCCTAAGACCTGGCTGGGAAGTAAGCAAAATGGCACCAGCCTCGTACCTAGAAATGAAAAGTTTCCAGTCCCAAGTTGGATGTTGGCCAGAGATCATGTATTCCAAATTGAAATGATCAACTCTGGGCTTGAGGACAACCCTAAGGGGACCCAACCCATCAGCACCTGTCTGCCCATCTGCAAGAAAGCCCATTAACAAGGTTGTCCCCATCTTCAAAAGACTATAAATGCCACCAGGAGTACCAGGGAAATGGAAGAATGATTACATTCCCTGTTGTCACTTCATCAAATAGGAGGAGCTCCCAAGAGTCTGAAGCGCTGCAGATCTGAAACACTATTATGGAAGCAGGGACGTGTCTTCGTGGCTAATGCCAGATGTCTTTGGAAATCATTTAATGGGGAAGGTCAAAAATTGTGGGGATTTGCTTTTGTCAGTGCTTGCCTGCTGAAATTTGAAAAATCAGCAACCAAAAGGCTAATACAGCAGATTTTTGACAAGCTGCAGCCTGACACATTGAAATCTAGACAGATTTGTTTAAATGCTTGTGTTTTTTATGGTGAAGTGGGCGGACAAATGGAAACAGAATACTGTACGTTAGCCTGAGCTCTGTCTCAAGCCTTTGGTTTAACCAAAATGAAGCCTGAATAATAGTAAATGCTGGAAACATCTCCCTTCAGATGAGGACAGTGGTATTTTTTCGAGTTAAGACTATGTAATGTTAATTCCTTGGCCCTTCAGTGGTGGCAGTCCTGCAGCTGTACTGTGCAAGGAGGCTCAAGTCCTCTCTTCCTCCTCTTTTCTTGATCCCTGCCTGCCCCACACACAGATACTCTGCTTTCTGTAGCAATAGGAGAGTTCACCAACCTGCAGGTCAAAGTGAAGCCCCCCACCCCCAGACTGCCGGGGTAATACCAGCTGGATTCCTGCTGCAGTTCCCTTTCATCCACTGGTTTCTAAAGCTGAGGCTTCAAGGTAGCCTAACCCCATCCAAGGCAGAGCTCCCACAACCCCATCTTCCCCCTGATTGCAGCTGCAAAATCTTATCCCTCTAGCACTGCCTTTGGTGTTTGTATAGCTCAGACGGAAGTCAGTTCAGGGAGTTGAGCTGGCAAAAAACTAACATTATTAGAGAAGCATTTTCTGGTGTTTCACTGAGCTGAGTCAGCTCTCTGCAGACTCAAATGAAAGTGAAAATAAGTCAGGAAAAAAGCAAGGAACAGAGCAGCCCAGAGTTCAGTTGCACTGGGTGCCTGTGAAGACTGAGACTTACCACATTTCCGTTTCATTGCTTTACATTTCCCCACACTGAGAGATCACAACTGGCAGCTTGGGTTTGTTATTTGGACCCGTAGGCACATTCTGGGGACAAACAAATACATAACGTTAAACCTTATAAAAGCACAACAAATCAAGTGAGTGACAGGTACTTGAAGACTGGTTAAGAGGTGTCTGTGCAACATCAGGAACAGGGAAATCTAGACACAGCTCTGAGCAGCATAGAAGCACCATCGCACATTTTGGCAGCGTTCAACTCCCTCTGTGTGCAGAGGTTTGGGATACAGACCACACCCTGATCCTTTGAATGGGAGGGAAAGAACAGAGGAAAAACCAGAGAGCTCCTCATGAGATACAGCAGGCATCATGTCACTTGAGGCTGCTCTGGCTTAAATTTTTAAAGTTCCTAATTACAGCTGCAACAAGCAAAGCAAACTTGTATTTGTACAGAGAGGGAATCTACACATGAGATAGCCACAAAGCAACCCTCATTCTGAATCTCTCATTCTGCTGGACTTCCTGATCTTTCATGAGTCTCTTAACTTAGTTCCTTTAACTTGCCCCTTACTGCAGTGATGCACAAAGCAGGCACACCACAACCCTTCCATCAGAGCTTTTGGTGAAGACAGCTAGCAACACATGGATTCTATCTTGCTGTACAGTTCCTTGCACGTGACCTTCTCTCAATACCTAACAGTTGTCAGCTCTGTCTGCACCCCACTTTTTGGATTCTCTGATGGCAGAGGCCCTTGTGCACATTATCCCATGCGTGTGCCATGAAGTTAGTGTCAGCTGTCTTGAACTCACTGCTATTTGTTAAATCTACTCATTACCCTGCCATGACACCCAGTCACAACGTTGGTAGCAACCACCACCCTTAAGCATATTTATCTTCAGCTTCTGGAAGCCCATCAGAAGATTAGTTTAATTTTTCTTATTAAACATGCCGATCATGGATCAGCAGAACTGATGATTTAGCATCCACTGAATAATCCCAGGCAATGGCACAGAAGTGATCTGCTTTACACTCTCGTCTGAGTTGCTGATGGAACAGCTTTTTAATTCAGCTTCCTGAACAAATGCAAAGCATTGCAAATAAAGCCACAAGAACACAATCCCCGCTCAAAGACTAACTAGCAACCATGAGAGCATAGCATTTCTAAAGTCAATCTATATGACAGCCTTTGCCTCAACAGATTTCCTGCTATTTTATAACGATGACAACCTATAATACCAGTTATCAGCACTGGTATTGCCTGGTATCCTGTAAACAGACAGCGGGAGAGAACAGAACAACCCTTGTTAATCCTCTACATGACTTTCCAAAGTGGACATTCAGAGAGAAACAGGCGAATTCAACTTACTTCAATTTTTCTCATGACCAACAGCCCATCAACAATTTTACCTAGAATGAGAAAATTTATCCACGTCAATATGGCCGTTTTTTACCTTTGCTCCCCCACACTCATCACAGGTATGTGCATTTTTGTTCCTCCTGGAAAGTCTTGTGCAGTACATAGCTACTGGGCACTTCAGGGTTTGTTACCAATCTCTAAACTGATAAAGGAAACAATCCCTCTTAAAACATTTTCCACATTAAGCGCATTTTCCCATCGCAGGGGTGGCACGTGTAGAAATCTAGGTGTCAAGACCTACCACCACCAGCTGTGCTAAAACACAGCATGAACAACTTCTCTATCAACACAACCTTTGTAATGATGCAAAAATGGCAATGAACAATATCAGTGTTACTTAAGAATCAGAGGAATTACTAAGTAGGACATCAGCTTCAAGGCTGGCATTGAAATCCTACAGCTTAAGTGGCAGTACATGAAAAGTTAGCAGATGTGGTTTCATAGAATTACTATCCAGAAACTCTGCTGAAAGCTCCGTCCTCTTTGACAGTGGAGAAGAAAGGTATCCCTTCACTCATCTGTCGCTTCTGCACTGGCACAAAGATTTATGTAGTAGCACGATACACCAAGCAAGGAACTGATCTAAAGCTAACGTGCAAAAAAAAATATGTTTCATTTCAACAGTGATCCATCTCAGTGTCTGACTGCACAGATACCTCCACTGGCACAAGTGAGGGGGGCAAGAACAAGCAGTCCGTGGCTGTTTATTCTAGCAGCTGCACCACAGGGAGTGTCTGTGAGCTGGTACGCCAGGCCTCTGCTGCAGGTACTCACCAAACACAACGTGTTTTCCATCCAACCAGTCACATTTGGAGCACGTAATGAAAAACTGACAGCCGTTGGTACTTGGACCACTGTTTGCCTGGGGGTTGAGAATGGCAAAGTACAAAAAGCGTACAATTTAAGACTTCCCAAAACTGAAGGCACACACATCTCACATAGGAAAGAGTTGTTGCTCTAGACCTAGCTTAGCTTATTTTTAGCTTATTGCTACACAAACCAAAGGAAGCAAGATACACATCTGCAGGAGAGTACCCTGTGCTGGGACGTGGCATGCCACCAAGTCTGATCATGCCAGCGTGCGCAAGAGCCAGGTCACCAACTTTTTATTATGCTTCTACGAATGCACATTCAGCACAAGAGTGTGCTGAAATCTGGGCTCTAGTGCATGCTCCTGAAAAAAGGCTGAACTTTTTGGTGATGAGTACTTACTGGCTGCAGTATTGTCCTGGGGAAAACTGAAAGCCAGGAACTGGGGCAGAAAAAAGCGCAGCTGATTTCTGCTATTTGGAAGGTTTCCTCAGAGTAAGTTAGGGGAGAATGTCTGTTCCGATGATCAGGATGAGAGAGGTGACGATCATACTGGCACAGGGCTCACAGGAGCAGTGTGATGCTGATGTGAAATCTAATTCACACCTCAGCACAACACCCAGGGCATTTGCGCTCTGCTAAGAAAACAGCTCTGCAACACTTAAGTCCATTTCAATTTTTCAAAGCTCTACTGACAATTGGGAGATACTAAAGCATGTGTCTCTGCTAACAGGTGAACTGGGCAAGTTTCGCAGCTGTAGGACTGCACAGGACACGGTCACATTGGATTTTTACTTATTGCTAGCCAGCTTTGGAAGGATCCAGCTGGGATGGATCGTGGTTCGGCCCAGCAGAGCAACTCCAGAGCCATGCCACTTTAACACAAGGCTAGCAATACCAGTGTGGATCCCTTCTCCCACACCAGGGTACACTAGCTGCTTAGCTGTGTCATGACACCTCTTTTTGGGCCATGTTTTGAACTGGATGAATAACTAATCCAAATGGTGAATGCCCTAAGCAAGTGGTTTTAAGAGCAGGGCAGCTGAAAGAGCTGGGGAAGAAGCAGCTGTGGATAGAACACTGAAGCACTGGCTCCACTTGATTTCTATTGCAAAAGTCAGTGTATTGTTCCTACCAGACAACATGCAATGGTTGCAGTTTTTCCTACAATGTTGAACAGGAAGCATATGTTATAAAAGATACCATGGTAACACCGCTATGGCTTTGAAACTCCCAAATCTCTTTGTTTCATCCTTGCTGAGGTCAGTGTTTGATAACAGTATCAGGGAAGAAGAAAACACCACCACTTGCCAGCGTATGAAAACTGTAAGAATCAAGCTATTCTGAAAGCTGACCAAACAAAGCCTGCCCCAGGACTCCAACAGGTAAAAAAGAAAGGATGCTGCAGGATCAGGACTTTTATGTTACTCAACACATTAATCCATGAAAAGTCTTCTGACTAGTAATTACAAGGCAGGTCTTTCAGACCTTGTATCCAATGGTGGAGATTTATGTTGTCCGGCAAGTAATTTATACACTTTGGAAAAGGGCACAGAGAAAGTACCAGAAGCTTTTTAGTCTTATAATGTCATTATTTTATACTCACCATAGAGAGCAGCCCAGGAGCAGAGTGTTTCAGCTTGAAGTTTTCATCTGCAAAAGGACCCCTATATATACTGGCTACTCCAGTGCCGTCTCCCTGTGCGATAGAGGTGCCCAGTCAGCCACAGCATTTGTTCTGTAGCAATTCAATTTAAAAATTAATTTTAAAATCCCCAAGCAAAAGGACAGGATTAAACTCAGCCCAAAATGGATGCTGTACTGCCATTTATATACACCAGCAGTGAACACATTCCATGTTTCATTTCTGAAGAGAAACAGTCACTGGTTTCTAACTACACAGTAAACTGTTTGCTATCCATATGTTGGCAGGAACCCACGGAGATGGTAAGGCTTAAGTCCAAGCCTCCCAGAGTGAGGTGGAGGCTATAGATTGCTTGGTACGGACCCACCTGGACTTGGCAGGGAAAAGGGAGGGGATGTAGAAGTATGAGCTGGTGTGACAAGGAAAGAAGTGGTTGTGTGGAAAAAAGTCGGCTGATGGTATGCTTACTTATTTCACCTTATTTTCTGTGACTTTACTGGAAACAGGGAAGTAATCTCTCTGTTCAGCTAGGACAGTTTCTAAAATACGGAGTTTCTAACTTTTGCTGTACTTTCTACCAAGTCAAGACATCTCGTACTTAACTACAAGCCTGAGCACTCAGATCTCAAGACACTTATAAATTCAAGCAGCATGGCCCATAACAGCTGCAGATTGCAAGTTTTGACTGCTCACAAGTTTATAACTTTGCAGAAGCCTGACGTGTAGTTCACATAAGACACGTTAACTTGTGAGACTGCTGGAAGGTCACCCTGCCCTTTGGTCCAGCATTGCAGAGACACTCCTGTGTAATGCCAAAAGGACCAAGCAGGGACCTTTCAATAGAATGGCCTTAAAGATGCTGCACTGGGGAACCCTTCAGGGAAAGCTGTAGAAGCAATGCAAACAGGTATCTCTGGCACGGTCAGTTAAATTCACTATTCTGACACTAATTTTTTCCCTTTCTGTGTTGATTTTCCCTTTCTTTGTCGCTTCAGCCCCATTTCTTCTGCCTTGCTGCAACCTGTCTCCCTTCATTGCCTTTCTACTTAACACATACATTCTTTATTAGGCCAAACTTAACAGGAAAATAAGATTTCAGTAATATACCATGTGCAGGTCCACATCTGTTGCTCTGCTTGCCTAGCCCTTGCTTCTTTTCCTCCTATTCTCTGTGGTTCACTTAAACTGTCGACTCTGAGACAGGAACATATACGCTTAGTGGCTGGTGTGACCATTCTTGCTCCCCAAGTGGCTTTGTAATAAGTGTCATTTATAAATTACAAATACTGGTGTAATCTGTAATGTTTGTTGAGCTTCAGTGGAAGTAATAAAGCCCACTGGGACATTTGAGCAGCATCACAATTAGCGACTACCTAAAAGTCTGGCGTGGCTGAGCCACCCTGCTGTGTGGTCAGTTCTCTCAGTGACTTTCATACAACCAAGTTTTATAAGTTTGGTATTAAAAAAGCTTTATCACCCGCGTCATATTTTCAAACACTTCCAGAAATGAAATAATTCTACTGGGTCCTAGGACAGTGAAGAGACCCTGTGGTCCTCCAGCCTTCCCCATACACTTGGCTTATCCCCAAGTCAGAGCATGACCACCACTGCAGGCACAAAGTCTTTTCTACTTTGAGACAACTCAATAACAAAAAGTTAGTTTTGATTTAAACTCTCTCTTACACTAGATACTTGGTTCTGTACTTAGGGTTTCTCTCCACAAAGCTAATAGAAATTCGCAGGGTTTCCTGTTTGGGGGAACAGGAGAAGGGGGAAGGACAAAAGTGTAAAAAAAAAACAAAAAAAACCAAACAAATCTTTGCAAGTTTGAAAAGCCTCTAGCTGTACTGCCATGGTTTTTTTAGACAGGAAATATTTTGGGAAGGAGCAGGTACATTCACCCAAGACTCCAGATTTATTTTCAAGTACATTACAGTCTGTTGCAGTAAGATGGCAGCAATGCTATGAGGAAACCTCCAGTTACTACTGGGTACCTCAGAACAGATCCCACAAATCAGCACAGGCCCTTGGAAACAGTTGCATAATATACCACGTAGGAAAAATACAAAAAGAATAGAGAAGTACATACGTTTACAAAGTCACCTCCTTGGATCATGAAATCCTTTATTACCCTAAAGAAGTAAAACAACTCTTAGTTCTCCATAGACAAATGCCTCAAGAAGCTTAATCTGTGTGATCTCTGACCTGGCACAACAGGAACGGGGGATCCCTCCCAGCAACCCCAACATACACATCTGACAGCACCCCCAAATCCCCCAAAGCTAAAGAAGGATGACATTAGCCGCGACCTACAAATGCCTCCCAGACCTAAAATGCCTAGAGGCAGGTCTCAAAACCACATCTAGCTCAGCCTGCTACTTAAGCGCCTAAACAAAAGCAGATGAATTACCTGTGGAAAGTGCTTCCTTTATAACCTATAGGGACACCATCTTTCCTGCAAGGAAATAAAAAGGAAAATCATTGCAACTTACTGGATATCCCAACACAAAACCCTCCCAGGAATTCAGAGTCTCAAAGCATTGCCCTATACGTTAGTAACTGCCTTGATATACAATCGAGTGCTGCAGCCTGGCTCTCAGCTGGCGCTATCAAGAGGCAAAGGGAAACCACAAGTGGGCTCTGCACATTAAATGACATGGTGCCCTACAACATCCATACCATCAGCTTTACAGGATCCCACTGCAATTTGTATCATGAGCAGGTGGACTTTTTAGAACAACCTGAGTGTGAACAAAGTCATGCCCAAAAGAGAAAGTCTGCCATCTCTGTGACTGGCTGAGCCCGTCACAATTTTATCACAGCAGATTTCTGTAACTCTTTCATTTTGTACTGGTATAGTAAGAAAAACTTCCAAGTGAGCCTTCCTCCTACTCACCCAGCCCTGTTTGTCTGAGTAGGCTGCTTAAAAGGACGCTATAACCCACTTACCTGAATTCACCTGTACAAAACTGCCTGGAAAACAAAAAAGAAAGCAGAGTGTGAAGCAGATCTGAACTCTGAGGACACAGAGGGCTGCGTTCAGCAAACAGGCACTGACTGTTGTGCAGGACCCTCCTTATTGCATCAGGGGTATCCCCAGTGAAATGGGAACAGGCAGTAACTCCTCCCCACTTCCATTTCAAAACAGACTTCTGCGCTTTCTGCAGTTGAGGAGGTCAGATATCTAACATCGAGGTTGTAAGAGATGGTGAATGTGGGCCAGGCAATGTATTTCAGAGAACAGGGTATATCCATCTCTCCCGTGGAAGCAGGATGTCCAAGCGGTACATCCTTCAGTCAGCGGCAAGAGAACTGGGTGGCGAGGAGAACTCTACCATGATGTTAAGGTACTGCCTTTTGTAAGTGCACTGAGTGTATCAGAAGCTCCACAGAGGGAGCAGGGAGGGACCGGAGTCCTTCACCTTCCAGCCAGATGGGCTGCCCCAGGGGATCAGGATGCTGCACGGTCACATATCTCTGGGAACAGCGAGAGGAACAAAGCAGGTGCAGAGCCTTGCTGGGGGGCAGGTGGTAGCCACCCTGCCGCCAGAGACGCTCCTGCAGCAAATAACCTTCGCAGCCCAGGTCCAGGCTGAGCTGCAGGAACACCGGCTGCTCCTTACCTGAAGTTCTCTGCCGTTTTGGGTACAACGTCGGCAAACAGCTCAATCTTCATGCGGCCGACCTCCTGGGGAGACGGTGGCCAGATGAGCTTCCCCACACACACCAGCCTCCCCACCTCCGCGCCCACGGAACTCCCACAAATTCAACCTCCTGCTGCCCCCCCCCCATCAGTGCAAGCCCTCTCCTGATGCACCTCTACACCCCTCCCCGCAAAGCTGCCACAAGCCCTTCCCGGTGCCCCCCCATAACCCTACAGCTCCCCTGCAACTCCCTCCCGCTGCACCCCTCCAGGCGCTTTCAGTTGCACCCCTGCAAACCCCACAACGCACCCCTGAACCCCCCCCTCCCCAAGGTACCCCCGCCATCCCCCACTGCGCTCCTACACCCCAATTAACCCCTGCAAGCCCCCTTCCCCCCCCCCACCCCGCTCCGTGCACCCCTGGGTCATCCCCTATCCTCCCCCCCACTCAGTGCTCCCCTGCAAGCCCCCCCCCGGTGCAGCGGCCGCGGCCAGGGCCGGGGCCGGGGCCGGGGCCGGGGCCGCGCCGTCACCCACCTGCCCGCCGATAGTAACATCGAAAAAGACCACCGGGTTGTTGGGGTTGGATGCCAGCACCGCCATTGCGGTCGCCTCTCCCGGAAGCGGAAGTGGCAGCGGAAGCGGCAGCGAGGGGCGGGGCCGAGGACCCCTGGGAGCCGGCCGAGGCGGGCGGCGCAGGCGCAGGGCCGGCGCTGCGGGGAGCCGATGGCCCGAGAGCGTTTCGTGAGCGGGCCCAGCCGTCCCCGGAGTCAGCCCCGCCACGGTTACTGACCTGTGACGCCACACCGCGCCGGGAGGGCGTCAGAGACGCGCCAGAGGGGTTTAGGACATCGGCGTTCTCGTGGCTGTCCTTTATCCCTCACGGACAGGTCTGAGCTTCCCGCAAGCAAATTCCTTATTTCCAGGGCCCTCCCGTCCAAGATGGTTCCCCTTTCCTGGGAAGCCCGGCAGGGCTGTGCTTCAGCAGGGCGCGGGGGCCGGTTTTCAAGCACTCCCCCTCCTTCATTTGTGCAGACGTGTCGCAGTGCAGAGGGTAGATACGAAATCTCCGACGTCCGATTTGAGATTTTCATGGGCTCTGGCAAGTGGCACCCGAGGAGAAGGTGTTGACGCCGTTGTGTTAAAGGTTAAAGAAGTTTGGCAGAAAATAAACCACCTTGCATTCCAGCTTATCCTCAAGATGTCAGAGGGGCTGGGGGAGGCTAGGTTTAACTTCTGAGTGGCGTCCAATTCAACGCTATAAGTCCGGTTGCATTCAATATGCTGAACTATCACGATGACGGATGCACTTAATAGCGTACTGAACTCTCAGCTTAGCCACACAAGAATTACCGGACTTAGAGAGTTTAGTTGCGTCAATGAACTATCATGACTAGATTAATGAGCAGCACAGTTTATTAAAGCAACAGTACAGGTTCTTTTGGATTGCCGGTGATAAATACACTGTCTGCAAAGCACGTGCAAATAACAATACAGTCGACTACAAGCACGCTAAATTATGGGAAAACTCTATACAGGGAAGCACTCGGTATAACCGAGGGCTTGAATCTTACCCAACAGGTGATCCTATGGGTGGGAAGAGAGGTTCAGCCTGTCGACTGATCCCAGAAGTCAGCGATGTCCTCCTGACTTGTCTATGATGGTGTCTTCCCTAACATTCCTCCTCTCTTAAGCCCTTTTATATTTTCTTACTTTTTAGGTGGAGCTTGAGTGACTCTAGTTAGACATACCTTTACTTTGATTTGTATAAAGTTCTCTCACTTTACTTTTAAAGGTATATGCTAGAGAAATCCAGAGCGCATGCTCAGTGAGGGGTGGCTACACCTCAGAGGCAGGTAGGTTTTGGGATGGAGGTGTGTTTTGGTATTGTAATGAGATTATAATGAGCAAAGTTCATCCAGAGAACATGATTTAGTGTGTCACTACTCCAGAACTGGGCACTTATGATATAAACCAGAAGTAAGGCCATAGTGTTGACAGAACCCCCACTGTTTCACCTCCTTGCTTCAGTGGATTCAATGCAGGGACCTTCCATTCTTGTTCCAGTAGTTCCAGTTCCCGATCCCTGCAGTGATATCACAGAGCCTGGCCGCGGTGTCTCCACTCCGCTCCACCCTCCATGTTGTTTCTCTTAGAGTCAGCATACCAAGCTCCCCTGGTGCTGCTAACACCTAAGGTTGCAGGTTATGTTGCTTAGGGCATTATTATGGAACAGATTTCTTGCATATCCACTGCATTCCACCCTGGAGGTTTACCTTCCCTTAAGTGGGGGGACATATCAGTAAGTCACCGCCAGCAATCATTCCACAGACACGCATCAAGGCGACCATGAAAGTCACGTGGCTCTTGACCGAAGGCAAGGACTTTGAATTTTTAGTCAAGAACATCACCATCCTGGTGTGCCAAGGAAGGAGAGTGGTCTTGAGGTTCTTTGAGGAGCTGCTCCTAGATGTGGATAAGATGGGGATCCTGGCTGATGTTTTTCTCCGTGTACGTCTGGCACATTTTCAGTGCTCCCTCTAACTCCTTTGCAGGCAGGTCAAAGCCATGGCCTTGGGCAGGTTTTCCTTGGTACGTGTGGCTGGGCCTGCCCTTCTCCTTCCAGAAAGCCATGCCTGAGGGCCAAGCTTGTCATATCTATCCAGAAAGGTGCAAGGGTGGGTCCAGACTCACCAGAAAGGCACATCCAGGGGTCTGGAGACGCCCTGAAACACATACCCTGTGAGAATGGGACACCCTGAAGTACACATCAAGCTGTTTGGGGTGCCCCGAAAGGCACACCCAGGGGTCTGGGGTAGCCAAAAGCACAGCGAGGGCTCTGAGGATGCACTAAAACACAGAAAGTGAAGTTCATGCAATGCTGACATGCACACTGTGGGGATGAGCCAAAAGACACATCCAGGGGTCTGCGACACAGAAAATAACATCGAGAGATGCCGTTCCCCCTGAAAGGCACACCTAGCCAGAGTCCAAACATTTTCTTTTTTCCCCCACGTAATACAATATGACCCTTTTCATCGTGGCTTTTCCATCCCACATCCCTTTCTGGCATCTGGTCAGCATGAGGTGGGCACCTTCAAGACAGCATCCTTCTCAAAAGACTACACCTTGGGCTCTCCTATCATGCAGGCCTGTTTTTGTTCCTCCTTACTGACCTTGAAGGAACGAAACTAATCAGGCCTGTCTGGAAGATGCTGTAGTTAGTTTTCTTTTAACGGTTTCCTGTAGCCATCTCCTCTCCCTGCGTGTATGGTGGAAAAGAGGAGCTTAATTTCTGCTGCTGTTATCCTCCTAACTTGGCCTAGACACACTTGAAAGGGCAGAGGGGACAGAACAGGAGCCCGTGAGGCAAAAATAATCTATTCAGCTGCCATTACGACGGTGCCTCTTCAGTTTGAGTTTACACTGGGAGGAGGGGAAGAGCCCAGAGTCCCCACTGCCTTCTAGGAAAGCTCCTACACAGATTGCTTGGAAGCCTGAGAAGCAATCCATCTGGATGCCTCAGAAGTCTATGTTCCTAAGTGCAACGGGGTACTGTCACGCTTGGGAAACAACTTTGTGCCAGTATGCACAACGGTCGTTCTTGCATGCTCCTGCATTTGTCACAGGGCTAATGAGGAGCTAGCAGAAGCCAGTGCTAAGAGCCCTCAGCAGCAGTGGCGCACACTCTTCAGTCGCAAGGCAAAGAGTCTGAGCCAGACCAGGGGACAGAGCGGAAACCCATCGGGCTCAGGTAAGCAGCGGCAGGCTAGATTCTCCAACAGTCAGGTGGGTTAGGGCTTATGGTTGGGTTTTGCCTGTGATACTGAAATAGCAGAAGTCTTTCAGAAAGCTAGTTGCCTGACAGTCAAACATGGAAAATCTTGCTTCTTCCTTTGCCTGTGTCACTTTCATCCATTGTTTCCTCTGACGGGCTTAAATCTCTCCAGATCTTTACAGTGTCCTGTCACAGTAGAGAGTTGTCCATGGACTTCCTGGGGTAGGTCTGCTGTAGAACTAATGTCGGATCTTACTTTTTCTCTCCCAGTCACTGGGGAACAGGAAACCAGATCTGCTGGGGATTCTCCCCGGGCACCTCCTGCTCTTCCACCACACGTAAATGAGGTCCAGGATCCCCCTTCCAGGGCAACACAGCCTCAGCGCGATGCTCTGTGGAAGAGTTATTAAGCTGGTAGAAAACACTTCTGAGAGTTTGTTCAAATTCTTTGTCTACCACGATCCTCCCGTGTTTTCCCATCACTGTCCCTCAGCCGGCCACAGTTGCCTGAGCATGGCCGTCCCCTCTGCCCGCAGCCTGCTGCCGGGCTGGGGGTGTCTGGGGGAGGCCCAGTCCCAGTCCCGGGGTGAGGTGGGGGTCCCTGGGGGCCAGGGGTGTTTGGGGGAGGCAAGGGCTTGAGAGGCATGCTTGCTTTCAAAAAAAAACAAGCATCTTTTCCCTGGGTTGCAATATAAACTGAGTGGATTACAGTTACACTTTCGAGCCATACATTTGATTTTCACAGAGACTTTATAATGACAGAAAAGCATCTGCCATTGAGCATTTTAATGGCATGATCTGAACAGAGATGTGGAGGTATTGTACAGAACACAACACTTTTTGCTACGTTATTTTCTGTCAGAGTTCATAAAGAGCAATAACCTGAGTTTCCACAGCACTACCGGAGCCAGGCCTGCAGATGTGAATGCTTCAAACTTATCAAAGGTTTAGAAAAGTGTATATGATGATGCTTTTAAAGACTGTGCACTTCTGCTCAAAAAGGGAGACTGTGTCAGGTTGTCCAGAATGAAAGAGAGATTTGAGAAAGGTTATCAACAAATGTTCACAAACAAAATGTTCATAGTAGCTGAAATTGTGAGAAGAGGACGGGTATCTGTGTACTGCTTAATGATCATGAAGCAACTGAGGGGCTGTTTTATCCTGAAGAACTTCAGAAAGTGAACCCTGACAAGGGCAGACTCTACAAAAGGGACATCATTGCTCCAACAGGGAAAGGAAGAAACAAACAGGGCTGGCCACAGAAATTTAACAGTTGGGTAGAAGCCACCCAAGTCCAGGCTTTGCAGTGGAGCAGGGGAGAAAAGAGTCACAGACATTGAGCTGTTGACCACTACTCTCTGGATGCAACCATTCAGCCAATTCCTTATCCAAAAGAAGGGTGCCAGGTGTGGCTTTCTACATCATGCTACCCAGCAATGCCAGAACATTTCCACAAAAAAAAAAAAAAAAAAAAATTTAAAATGGTTGAACTTGACTACACTTGACCAGGGAGGCCCCTGGATCTCTCCGGTAATAAGAGGTGGAGCTGGTGGAAAAACAGGACCCACAGTGCTGGAATGGCATCAGCAAAGACACCATGTCTGAAATAACACTGCAGAGAAAGACAGGGCAGTCTGCTTTGCAGAAAGGCTATTATCTGTCCCTCTCCACATTGATGGAATGTATGAATCATCTTCTTAACCCCCACAACAACGCTGCAGCTGTCAACTTCCCAGCCGTGGCAAGGAAAACAGAGCTCGAAAACGTTGAAAAGCCTTATGCTTTTTCTATGACTGGGGATCTGGCACATATTTTGTGGGGTTCTCTGGAGGGTTTAACTGTGCCTCTACACAGATCTGGGGTATAGCACCAGTTTTTGGGGGATTATGCAGTTCTTTTATTGTGCTGTGTTCTGACTGGTGGTAATAACAAGATCCTGACAGTGATAAGCCACACTACTTGCTGGTAAACTGCCAGCACATTGACATGACCAGCATTAAAATAAACACTGACCAGAACAAGCATGTCTCATTTAGCTTTGGAAAAGGACATTGTGAAGCTGTATCTTCAGCCCTGGAAGCCTCTGATATTTTAAAAAACCACACCAAAACGGGGGCAGTAAAAAATTACGGGGACCTGTCCTTGAACATGAATACAGAGCCCAGGCCAGCAATGGTCTTGCCACAATTTATGGTGCAGTTGTCAGAGGCATAGTCCATGGCCTGTTTAGGAAAGCTCTTTTGAAAAGAAGTTTGGAAATTGTTAAGTCACATGTTAAAAGCACCGCCCAAGATATTGCAAAAAAAGTGCTTCCAAGGTTGTCATGGACAACTTGGAAATGCTGTCAAATCAGGAGCACTAGGGACTTGCTTATATTCAAAGAAAAAGCCTTAAAATAAAAAGCCGTGTCAAGCCCCTGGAGGGAAGGTCCACCCCAACCCTTGGAGAACAAAAAGGAACAAGAGAACAGTTGGACCAGGACAAGAAGAAGAAGAAAAAGAACAGCAATTCAGGCTCCACCGTGCAAAAGAGACAAAAAAAACCTGATAAAGAGGACCCCTTATACTAGAAAAGGAAATATATTCTAAAAGGGATGGTTTTCATTCATGACTGCTCAGAAGAACGTACCAAATACGAGCTGGATTTGTTTGAAGTGTCCCCAACACAGACCAGCCTTGAAAAAGCCAGGTTACTGAGGTGCCTCCACTTTCCACTATTGCAGAGGCTGCACCTCTGGATTTTTCACAGCTGGGAATGGGGAAGGTTACATAGATCTGAACACCCTGCCATACCTTTACAAGACTGTAAAATCTGACGGGTCCAACCTCTGAGACGGTGAAGCCGTGGGTCTTGCGATTTATCCACTGATAAGCTTTTGTTGAATGGTGCAGAAATAAAAATCAAGCTAATGTGCACCAAAGACAGATTTGTGTGATGACCTTCCCGGCAGCAGGATCTTGCAAGCTGGTTATTACCTCTGTCTCACGTGTGTGTGAAGATGGCGGTGGTGCCTGGAGTGCATGTGGGGCACATCGAGGCATTACAGCCAATGCTAAATACCCCGTGGACCAGGTGTGCATAAAAGTATTCAGCACACTGCCTGGCAGTCCAAATTTGGCAGGAAAATTTGTTTCTGGGATAGCTACCCAAACTTGTTATTGTGTTTGTAGATAATGACACTTTTAGCATCACTTACACTAAGAACACTTCCAACTTTGAACATTATGATATAAAGTTTGTGTCCCTCAGTGTGCAAGATGATCATATGCTACTGAAACTGATGCAGCCTGATTTTGAGAATGGCTGCTGTGCGAGAGAACACATGCAGCTCATTCAGACAATGGACAGCCGTGTGAAGGACCATTCCCTGCTGCTTGAAGAGTTCACCTGTGGCTGTTAATTGTCTCCCTGTAATCTTTCTTCAGGCAGAGAATGTACTCATCACTGTTCTCCCATTAAAAGAGGAGACATAAGAGCAGAAGCATGCTTTGCAGGGACCGTGATCACCACCGTTAATATGATAGTGTAGGGTGCATTTAAAAAATGTGATAGAAATAAACTGGCTCTTCAACTATATGTGAGGATGGACACCGAACACCTCTCAGTTTCCTTCAGCAGACCCCCTACACCAAGGAAGCATTTATTTGCATTTACCTGAGCGGCTGGCTCCTTAGGGCCTGTGTTTCTCCAAGACTAGCAAAATGGCTTGTGATTATGCATTCACATAACCAGTCTGGAGAGCACTGGCTAGTTATTTTCCCCGCAGATCAGAACGGCACAGAGTTTTTTTGACAGGTGTGGTCAAAAAACTGTATGAGTGTGCTTTTTTGTGATCCCCAGACCCCTGGGTGTGCCTTTCAGTGCCCCCCAGTGCAATCTGCATGCACCCCACGAGTGCTCAGATGCTTCGCCTTCCCCTGCCAGCACTCAGAAAGCCTCGGCTGCCCTCCGAGGGCACTGCCGTGCCATTCATTCCCCTCTGGGAGCACTCAGAGCTCCTCTAATCCCCACAGCATCCATTCATGTCTCCTCTACGACCCTGGCTGCAAGCTTTGAGCCTCCTCTTTCCCCTTAGTCCATGGGCACATCCCCTTCAGTCCTATCCACAGCATTCAGGTGCCCTCCCTTCCCCTCCAGGCACGCTTAGATCTCCTCCTCAATTCCCATCCCCGGGTGCTCAGATGCCTTCCATCCACCTTGCTGGGCACTGCCCTCCCTTCCTCTCCCTTCCTGCACACCCACATCTCCTCACCTCCCCTCCAAGCTGCTCAGCTCCCACTTTGGGCAAGACTGGGCTGAGCTGCATATGCACGGTCACTCCGAGGGATGCTGGGGACAGACAGCACCGTGCATGCAGGTTGTTTTTGTGCAAGGATGAGCCAGCACACAGGATCGTTAACTGCCCGTCCTTCCCAAAGCCCTGCCAATGAATATCCTGCCAGGCATGTGTCGGTGATTCCAACTGGGAGCAGGCCCCCAGCATCTCTTAATTGGTATCTCCAAGAGGAATACAGCGCTGCCAGGATGTCCTTGTGCTTTTCTTTGAGGTCTCAGTGCTCCATCACACAAAGCTAAAGGAGAAACCAAAAGCTGTTCAGTTGGAGGTAGAGAGGGCAAGGCAGAGACCTCCTGCCCACCTCCTGCAGGGCCTGGTCCTGGAGGCTTTCTGTGGTCTCCAAGACACCCCATGCCCCACGGGGCCGAGACCTGGCAGCAGACAGGTAAGGCCCTCCAGGCAAGGTGTCTGGGTGTGGATGCCCTGGCAGAGGGCATGATAGGCTTTCAGCAGACTCACATCACCTTGCAGCACAACGACCCTTCAACCAACCCTCCTCCCCCACCACCAGCTCCCCATTCAGCAGCAAACAGCCTGCCCTTGGGGCACCCTGTCCCCACGCAAACTGCTGCCCCTGTCAAGGGGGAGATGGAGGCAAACCCCAGCTGTGACTCAAGGGGAAAGCACAAGTTTGAAGGTGTCTTCTTACCAGACTGTGACCTGGTCTCATAGCCAAGCTTGGTCCCCACCAGAACTGGCTTGTCCAGGTGGAACATGGGTCTCTGGAGCTTGAAACTCGCCTTGTTCCCATTACAGAAGTACTTGTCCCTGATGTACACAGTGACTGGCTGCAAATATGAGCGAGAAAAAAACCAGAAGTTGGAGTTTTTCCAATGAGAGAACAGTGTGAAGATTTGTCTGGGCGTGCTAAGGCTTAACTGTCGGCCTGTCCACCCCTGTGGTCCTCAGGGACTACATAGGGCATGTTGGAAAGCTTTGGAGAAGAGCCTTGCCCTCCAGATTGCTCCCTTCTCTCTCCTCTTCCCAGGGCATGCAAGGTGAAGGACAAGCAGGACACAGCACCTGGAACATGAGAAGGTCCAGGGAGGGACAACCCCTGGGAAAAGCCCTGAACACTGCCCCAGGGTCTCTGACTGGTCATTACACCCTGCCAGCAAGGCTAGGGAAGACTCCAAAGAAGAAAGCCCATGCTCTTCTTCATCTTCAGCTTTGCTTTTCCTCTCCATTCACGCAGAAGTTGCTCTCCAGCAAAGCTGTCCACTGCAGTATTCTGCTGGGGCGTTTTTTCTGCTTTCTAAGCTGGGGGAGGAATAAAGGGCAGGGAGAGGGGTCAGGACACATCAGAGTCTGAGGGAGGACAAGGAAAGCAGCCTCACCTTGTTCACCAGCAGCTCACGGTGACAGCACTCCAACACGCTATCCCAGATGTCTGTGATCTCTGGGGAAGAAGGACGGTCCATGCTCGCGGTCAGTAAGCTCCCCACCTCGCCAAGCCAGCAGATGCAGGCATCATCCTACACCACCACCTCCCCCCTGAAATCACCCGTGCAGGAATTGGCCTGCAGAGCTGAGTTTTAACCATGTCCCCATGAGAAGAATTCCCTGACGGGGACAGAGGTCTGCTTGAAATAGAGACGTGAGAAGGCTTTGCACAAGGATGTCCTCCTATCCACAACTGGAAGGCATCTCCGAATGCACAGTGGTCTGTCTTGAGCATGGGACCTTCTGGCAGCACTTACCCTTTGTGAAAGCCACCAGGTGTGGGGACAGCACATGGAGGAAGGCAGAGGAGAACCACTCCACGGTTGCAGCTTCTCCTGGCCGACCTCATTCACTCCTCCTCCATGCCTGGGCTCATCCCTGACTCACAGGGAAGTGCAGGTTGGGGTGCTGTGGGGACATAAGGTGTCCTGGTGAGGTGGGGTGTCCCACTGCAACCACAGCTCATGTCAGAGGGGCTGCAGGGACCACCTCCAGCCCCTCAGGCACCCTGCCAGGCTTCACCCTACAAGGGGAAGGGGGCATTTTGGGGGGCTTCCCCCATCCATCCACTGCCCTCTTCACAGGGAGACCCAAAGAGTCACGGACAACCACCATTGAACGTCACCTGAGCAGACACAAACGCGGTGCCAGAGAAACAAGATTAGAAGACTTGAAGGTTGAAAAAAGTCAAGTTGAAAATAAAAAAAAAAAAACTCTCGAAGATAATTTAAGTTTCAGGAGTCCTTGCTCAAAAGTTGCACAAGCAGAGAACCTCTAGATGAAGAGGACCACATGCCTTGGGAAAAGATTGCTCAAAATTGTTTTGAGATGGGTATGAAAAGTAGCCTGAGTGGAGAGCAAGAAGACAAATTCCAACCAAATATCTTTAACACTGGATCTCAGCACAGATACAAAACAGCATGGCAGATTGGAAAACAGTTTTTCTTGGAACTGCAGTTGGAGCCAAGTAGGCTTTGTATAAACCTTACCTGATGTGTGCTCAGATCCTCTTCATTCTCCTGAGAGATTCTCTGCTCCCTCACTTGCTCTCTTCCTGTTGGGGACCGCTCTTATCCCCACTGTGGCCCCCTGTGCCAGTTCAGATCCTCTCTGTCCCCCTCCAGGCACACTTGGATGGCCTCCAGGCTGATTCATTATTTTTCAGGACTTCTCCCATTCCTCCTCCAAGCACTCAGATTTCCTCAGTTCCCCCTCATGCAAACTGTGATTCCTCCCATGTCCTCCTGAGTATGCACAGATCTTCCATTCCCACTCACGTGCGTTCAGATCCCTTCTCTTCACCACAGCTCACACTCTGATCCTTTCTGATTCCCTCTTTGCATACACAGATTCCCCTCTACACCCCTGTTCTGCATGATCTGATGCCTTCCACTCCCATCCAAGCATCCTCCTAGACCCTCCATCACTGTCCATGAGCATTCACAAGATCTACCCTCTTTCCTTCTCTGGATGTTCAGATCCCCTCCTTTCTCCTGCTCCTATTCCATTTCCCTCGTCCCCTCCATCTCCATCTGCCTTCTGGTCCCTTTACCCATCATCCTCGCTCCCAGACCCCCTCCTTTTCTCCCCATCTTCCTTCTCTACATGTTCTCATCCCCTCCCCTCAGTACTCAGATACCCTCCGTTCCCCTCCACAGACTTGCATGAAGCAAAATGGAAGAACATGCAAAAAGGGGAACAACCGGCATCTGAGCACAGATCGAGAGGAATAGAGAAAAAGTGGGCACACGGTGGAAGGGAACACTTCTCCGAGTTTTATTTACAAAGCTTGTAGTTTTGGACTGGACAAGGAATTGGGGTTCAGGGGAAGATATGCTTCACCCCACCCCTCTTCCATTTTACTGAGTTCATCTACAAATTCCAGCCTCCAGGTGCATCTGGGATCACACACACACACACACATTTACAGTTGGGTAAGTTGAAAAAAAGCTGTTGAATAATTTAGTTTAGAAATGACCAGGTCAGTCCATTTGGCAATTCTCCCCCTGCAGTCCTTGTCATCCCACAGCAACAGGAGCCCAAACCCTGTAGTCCAGCTAATATTTTACAAACATCTCCCCCCATTTAGAAGTTCTCAGAGCTGATGCTCTGACTCTCCTCCTGCAACTGGGAGGCTGTGGTGTCTCCAGGTGAAGCTACATTTAAGTACCCGATCTCAGAAGGTTGAGAGGGGGATAAGCAAAAGGATGAGTCTTGGCTTTCAGCTTCTCCTTCAGGCTTCGTGTCTTGCGTGGCCTTCAGGGTGCTGAGAGAGTCTGGTGGTTCTCGTGATGGGAAGCTGAAAACAGATTTCCTCTCTTAAGTTATTCTGCAAACTCTATCTGACCCTCCACCACCTGCACAGCCCCAATGCTCCTCCCAACATCTCTGTGAGGCAGCGCAGGACAATGGTCAATGCCTTTTGCTGGGACTAAGGCTCCAATGCTCTTCCTCCAGCCAAGCAGCTGATGGCCCTCATCTACCCCAGAACCTACTCAGACTGTCACACTCCATAGCACCCAAAGCCTGTAACCAAGTCCGCTGTGCTGGGTCTCCAGCAAGCAGAGACCAGAGTTGCAGAGTCTCTCTGCCTTCCCCTTGCCTGTTTTGGCACAGATCGTGGTGCTCCTGGCTATACCAGTGGAGAAATAGCTCAAGCTCCCTCCTGCCCCATAGCCTGGGATGTGGGTCATACAGCTCTGGGCAGCAGTGGTCCTCTAAGCCTCATAACCTCTTTTGTAAAGACACTCCTCCAAAACCACTGGACACCAAGCCAATTTGTAAATCCCAGTGTTCCCTGACATATTTTGATAATTTTACTTCTCCACCCCATTAGTTTCAGAGTCTTTTTAATACCATTTTCCCTATAATTTGACCAAAAAAACCCCAACCCCCCAAAAAAGACCCTTGGAGGTGAAAGCACAGGGTGGAGCAGCCAAAACGCTCAACTTCTCCCTCACCACATGCACAGAGGCATTCCCTGCCTCCTCCTTTTACCCCACAGTACCTGGTACGGGGAGATGGCAACACCTTACTCTGTAGTTGGCGTTCAGAGAAGTTAACACTCTTCGAGTCCTGAAAGGAGGAACAGAGACTTTCAAAGGAGGAGGTGCATGTCAGACCCTGAATTTCAACATACAGTCTTGGTCTTCAAAGTGCCCCCAGCTCCACTGACAGTTCTCCCCATGAACTCCAGCCCCACAGAAGTACTAATCATAGATTTGTCCTTTGGGTCTGAATTTAAACTAAACAAAAAACAAACAACAACAACAAAAAAAAACCAACAAAAAAACCCCAAACCAAAAACCCTAACTAGCCCAGGTAAAACAAACAGAAAGAGATAAAACACAGTGGAACACACAAACAGCTCTTTCTGCCAGGCCCCAAACAGCACTTTCATCCTTAACAGCTCATTTCCAACCAAAATGGGTTCCCTCCAAATTTCAAAATGTACCAATAAACTTCCAAATCCACCTGTTTTCTTTGAAGAGTTGTTGAAACACAATCTTTTACTTTCCTGGATTTTTTTCCATTTCTCCCCACAAAGTTCATCCTTAACTTGGTCAATCCAAAACTGAATTTTTAGGTAAGGCATGTCTTCATTCAGTTCAATTTAGTCTGGGTTATTTCTTCTAATTTTAAAGCTAACTTTAAAACTAAGGTCTTTTAACAACTCTAAATCTGCAAAAGAGCCAAAGTGAAATTTCTGTCCTTGTGAAAAAGGCTCTCATCATGCAGCAGCTCGGCGGTGAAGTGATATGGCCAGTGCATTAAGCTTTCACCTGCCCACAAAGTCCCTCCTCACTGACAAAGCCATTGCAATCTACTTTGTGTTTGGTGTCCCCTTCCATCCCAACCAAAGGATCGATTCAGCTCTTCTCCAGCACCCTCAGCTGCAGGTACAAACACCAACCCGCACTCACAGAAGACATCAGCTCCTGCAACCCATCTGCTGATACCAAGCCCTCTCAGAGTCTCACCTCCATGTTGGGAGCATGGATGCTCCTCGGCGCGCGTTGTGAGGTGGGCACGTGACCGGAGAGCTGGAGTTTGCTCTCGTGCAGCCGCACATTCTCCTCATCCAGGATCTTCACTCTGAGCACGTCACACATACAAGGCACAAGTTATTTTCCTTCCAGCACGCTACATTTTCAAAGGGGCATTTTCTTTTTCAAACTCAGACCCTTTGGCCTCCACAGCCTTCAGCTGTATGCCAAGGGCTTTGCTGGGGAAAGGGGCTGATTACATCCCACAGCAATTAAAAGCCACAGCACTAGTGACTGGGGCGTAGTTCAGGCTTTCCTCTGGATTTCTTAAGAGAAACAGGCATAAAACCAGAGAAGCACTGGGAAGAGGCAGGGTCCCAGTGTATGACCATCATTATGTGCCCACCTGCTCTGCAGGGTGGCAATTGTAGACCGGTTGTTCCAAGGGGTCTCCTCTTGGTCAGTTATCTTCTGGAGGAGCCGTCTTCTTTCCTGGAGTAATTTCTCATTCTCAGCTGTGATCTGTGCAATCAGCACCTTCCCCTGAGCAGTGTTGCAGAAGGAAATAAGAACCAGCAATTACGCTTCACTCTTCTCTGTCCTCTGTAAACCTTAGAGAGCTTTACCAAAGCGGTCACCATCAAGCATTAACTCCTAGAAGTGATATGCTATTTCATGTAACATACCCCAAAAAGAGGCTTTTGAGTCACTTCCCAGCAGTAATATTTCTGAGGCAAACGAAGATGGAGCTTAGGTAGTTTCTGAAGGGGATTTGAGGACACGGGTTCGCCCGAGGGCAAACTTAAGCCAGGAATCTCCTTTTGGCTTTTTGTTCCTACAAGGACAGGCTGAAGCCCCTTGGCACTGCCAGCTGTTTCCCAGGGCAGTGTCAGTCCTGCGCACAGAGCAGGAGCAGCACATCAGGCAGAGCTCTCCGTGCTCTGACTGCCTGGCTGTTTAACAGTGCAATCCCACTGCATGCAAACCAGCTGTTCCTAAACCTCATTTCCTCTTTTCCGAAACTGCATTTCTATTTGGAAGAAGGAACACTCCTGCAGACACACTGTAGCCTACTCCCCTGCCTTCCCTTGCGGGAGAAACCCTTGGTGTCTTCTCTCACCTTTTCCACTTGGAGCTTTGACTCGCTGAGCTCATTTTCAAGCTGCTTAATTCTGCTGTCCCTTTGTTTCACCTCATGGATAAAGGTCTCCTTGGCTCTGCGGATCTTGTCTTTGTGGCGGAGCTGCATTTCGTTATATTTCCTTAGGAGGCAGAGAGACAAGCATCAGGCTATGAAATGCTTTTGTGTTCTGGGTCAAGAGCAAGGCAGAAGGTGTCCTGTATTTATTCAGGCTCTTCAAAGCCTGAACTGGGGGCCTCAGCCACCTACCCAACTCCTTTTGGCTGTGCAGCTAAAGGCAGAATGAGTACACTGACTTTCTGGACAATGTCTTTTCACTGATCAGTTTGGGTTTTTTTTTGTTGCAAAGGTTATATTGTTAAGTGTCAACCAAATGGAAATTGATTGAGGGAAAAGGACCCAAAGCATCCCCAAAACTGACTCCCATCTTTACAAATCCTTGTGCTCGTCCCTCTCAGCTCTTTATACCAAACAGGATTATAATATCACCAAAATTGGAAGTAACAGGGAGAGGGTAAGTTGTTTATTTGGGTGGGAATGTGGGTGGTTAAGGACAAGTACTTGTGTATGGGGGGGAAAAGGCTGAAAAAAAGAATTCTAAACAGCAAGGGTCAGGCAAACAGGTTGCAGAAAGAGCTACTTCAGTGGGAGCTTCTTAGAGCTTCGACACTGGGGTTAAATATTTGTCTCTACTGAGACATGTGATTGTTGCTCTTCCCTCAAACTTGTCCCATTTAGGCAGCGTTCTTGTTTATTTTTATCCAGTTGGGTGAGAAGGGAAAATAACGTCAAAAAAAAGAGAAATCTCTACTGTATAACAGATTATTTGCCTACGTTTGCTCAAAACTCATGACAAAAAGGCTACTATGCTTCAAAAATTAGATCAAAAGTGCTCTGGGGAGAAACGAGCAGCTCCATGGAGCATCTCTGCCAATGCCAGACCCTAAACAGCAGCACCTTCAGCCCTCTCTAGGCACCCCCTCATTTTCGGCGCTGCCTTCAGCTGCTGAAGAGAACATGACAGCAGACATGCAATACATAACATAATTGAATGCAGGGGTGTCAGGTTAAGGCAGATCTCTCAGTGCTAAATGCCTTGAACAGGAGAGACAAGAAAGGCTACAGAACAGTCAAATCCAGTGTCGCTGCCAAGCATGTAAAGGGCAATTCTTGGGTAGGTTTTTTTTGTGTCTGCACATCCCCTGCCTGCTGCTGCAGTCGTTACCTGACATACAGATCCTTCTGGTTCAGGAGACGGACTCCTTCCTCATACAGGGCTTTGTTTTCCTCCTTCAGCAATGAAAGCTGCTCTGAAAGCTTCTGGTTCTCCTTCTGACACTGGAGCTGCTGGAAAACATCTAATTTTTATTTGCGTGTGTGTCCTCAGCTGTAGGGGCCCCTCTGCCTCCTTTCAGTCTGGTCTCCAAAGCTTCTCTGTCATAAATCCTAGTGGTTCCCACTAGAGATAATATCCATCCATTCTGCCCCCCAAGGCCACTGCCTCCTCCCCTTAAAGAAGGGGGAGTGTGGATTTCTGTGCTGCTGGGGGGGGGCTGTAGGCTTCAACAGGGCAGAGAGGTAATGCTCCCAGGCAGCAGACTCTGCCAAAATTTTCCTGCAAAAATCTCCATGCTCTGCAAGAAAAGGGGAAGGGAAAGGGGAAGAAGCCATCAAGTCCTCCTTCTGTGCCCTCAGAGCTGCATCCCCAGGAAACCTACGTGAATAGGATGGTGATTTTCCTCCAGCTTCTGTTTAAATCAGTGGGATCTGCAAGGGCTCAGCACCTGGCTGGATTTGACACTATTTCAGCAGTTCCCAGGTACAGATTTCACACTGGGATGGTCCCATTTCCCTCTAGAGCTCAGTGGCCTGATCTGGAGTCAGCCACCAGCACAGCATCCCCTTGGGTGATGAGGAGGACCCATCCATGCTGCAGCTCACCTCGCTTGAATCAGTTTTCCTCTCATCTTCTAGGACATGCAGAGTCTTGGCCTGCAGCTCCACGTGCATCTTGGCCAGCGACGCCTCCGTCTCCCTCGAATGCCGGAGCTGCTGCCGCAGCTCCTCCACCTGCTGCTCCAGGAGCTTCCTAAAAGCATGTTGGTGTGACAGTGAGACACTCAGGTGGAGGCCAGCCCTTGATGTACCACCGTGAATTCAAGGCTGGCTGTGATCTAAAAAGAACATCACACTGCTCTGCACCTGCCCTGGGCAACACTGAGGGTAGAAAGAAATCAGTATATCCTGGCTGTCCCCATGTCCCAGTGGCACATGAAAGGGTATATGGCATATCTGGGATCATCAATCCCAGCTGCACAAGAAAGGGGACTGCTGGCATCTAGAGGGTAAACCAAATCACTGGGCTGGCAGGGGGGGCCACGCACCTTCTGAGGCAGCTGAAGTGTCCAAAAATCTTTTAAATCATAAAGAGGGGATCCTGTGAAGCTCTGCCAGGGACACTGGCAGGTCAAAAGGAGAGAGAAAATGTAAAACCAGTGGTGCAGTGACTCCTTGAGCCCACCTAGGGCCAGCCACTGAGCTGCAGGAGGTGGCTGCAGGCTGGCACAGCAGCATTTGCTGGCACACACCTCCCCTCTGCACACAGCACAGGCCTTATCCAGCTCTGGGTACCTTTTCAGCTGCTCCTCGTGAAGTTCTTGCTGCACACGAGCTTCATTTTCTCGGGCTTCCTTCAATTCCTCCTCCAGGAGTTTCTTGTCTGAAACACGGGCCTCTGCCAGCAAAAGCTGGTGTTGTGAATCTTTTAGCTTTTGCTGGAGTTTTGAAATCTTGGATTAAAATTGGACACAGATTAAACTTTCTGAATTTACAGGCCAGTATCCGAATCCAAGTGATTCAGATCCCTTTGATCGCTCAGTATCTGAATCATGGGAATGAAAGATTTGCTTGCTTCTACTCAAAAGTACTTCTGCATGTCTTTGTGTCAAAGTCCTTTAAAAGCAAAACCTTTCTAACAGCTACCAGATTTTGGATCAGACACTATCTCATAAATTAGCAACAATCCTTTTTGCACCTAATTTGATCCTGCACACTTCAAAACCAAATTCAATGATTAGTGCAGAAATAAGGCAGAATCAATGCCATGGAAAACACAAGCTTTTGCAATTTACCAGGTAGCAAACAGCAGCAAATCTCCTCAACAAGAACATGACCTGAGCTCCCTGCGCCTGCCAGCCCTACTACCAGTATTTTCAGAGATATTGAGCTTTAGAGACAGGAGTTGAACTGTCAGATTTGACTTCTATTATCTTGATTATGCTCCCACTAATAACAGACATTTTTCCTAAAATATTTAGCCAAGTGATCTCAAAATGGACTAGAAAAATGGACTTCAGGGAACCAATTCATGAGCTGCTAGTGGTTCTTTTTTCTGAACGACAGTTGCACAGAACTGCTAAAATCCTATGTCCTGTTAATTTAGCTCACGCTGATGAGTTACCTTTTTTTGTGCTTCGCATACTTTGGATTTCTCCTGTGCAAGTTTCTCTTGCAGACTGCTCTGCAGTTTATCAGCCGGGGAGCACTTCAAGAGCTCTTGTTCAAGTTCTTTGACCTTCTGCTGGCTTTTTTCCCACTGTGCTGAGAGAGAGGAGCATGTTTCAGTTGTGTCCGAGAGTTTTGCCCGGGCTTGCTTCAGCTCAGCTTTGACCTGAGTTTCAAAAGAAGAAATCAAGTTTGCATGTCAACATATATCACCTGAAATGTCTTGATTAGGAAAAGGGCAACAGGATTACCAGAGAGTGAACAAGAATAAAAGAGAAATGCAGGGAGCGAGTACAGTACGTTTTATTTGGAGGCAGTGCAATTTCCATGGAGCTGAGGAAGAGCACACTTGAGACCCCAGGAACTGTACAGTCAAACATAAATGAGGCTCAGTCTGTTGAAATCAGCACCTCAGACCTCCCATAGCTTGTAAAATGAAGTGATGCTCTCTTCAAGCAGTGCTCCCTGCTCTGTTCCTACCTTGGTGCATTCCTGTTGGAGCAAGAGATTTTGCTTTTGTAAGTCGACGTTCTTCTCCCTTTCGTATCTCAGCTCCCTCTCGGCTGAGCTGCACAAGTTCTGAACTCGACGCAAGTCCTGCCGTAGTTGCTGCATTTTTTCCTCCTGCTGCTGGAATCTCTCGTCAGGCAGACTCTGTAGGAACAGCAAAATGACAAAGGTTACATGGAAATTAACTTCAAGGAAAGATAAAGACTAGTAATTAAGAAGGGTAGAAGTATGCCACTAGGATTTAAGGGCATTTAAGTAGCAAGATGGGTGGTAAAGCCAGGCAGCATTTCTTCTGCCCCCACACTACATCCTGCTCCCTACCCTGTCCATCCCCTCAGAGAAGCCAATACAACTCTTGAGGTTGAGGGAGAAGATGCAATAACTTGGATGAGGGAACAAATCCCTCTTAAAATTAACCTGTCAAACAAAAGCAAAGCCATCCAGGTTTTTCTTAACTGTTGTGCCAGAGTCTCACTAAGGCAACTAAGCAGGAGCGGCACATCCAGCTGCAACTCCCAGAGGCAGCAGAAACAAGGGAAGTCCTGGCAGCAGTAAAGGAATGGACACACTGGCACAATGCAACAGCAGCCTGGACACCATGAGGTGATCACCAACGGTCTATGATGGCTTTCAGAAGATAATTGAGCTCTTTGGTTCACCCACTTTCTTGCAAGTGCCCTGTACACAGACTAAAAGCTCTTCCCATGTTTGGTGTACCAAAACGCTTCTTCCCAGCATCACTTTCAGCCACCTGCATTCCTGCTTTTCATCTTCATCCTCTGTTCTTGGGACCAGATGAAATCCACTGAACATCAAGCTTCCCTTCTCAGATAAATTCCCAAGCTGGGAAGTCTTGATCCAGCACTGTAGGCAATGTCATTTGTCCTCAAGATCAGTTAGGTTTCATGGGTTTTTTTCCCCCCACCTGCTTCAACTGGGATCCTTTTCAGCATCCCCTCTACACCTTGTATCTTGCTTTGGTCTGCTCTAACTGTACAGATTTGCTGCTTCTTGGTATCAGCATGACTCTGATCCTCTCCTTTCCACGCCCCCTCCTGCCTACAGGTCACCCTGTCCTCTCTTCTCTTCTAAACTCTTGCATATAATCCTTGCTCCCCATCCTTTCTTCCCCTTTTGGCAGGGCTAGCTGCTCTTCCCTTTCTTTTTTTTTAGATCACACAGTACAAAAGGTGAACAAATTGCATTTAAAACACAGCTAAACATAGTGACAAATAGGGGTCTTGCCTGCCAGCTGGTAAAACAATTAGAGAGAGTAACTGAGCCATGGGCACAGGGCTGCAGCAAAACCCAGCTGCTTGTGAACTGCCACTGCAGGGCAGCAGTTATGGGATGAGTTCAAGCACTGGAGCATAAAAGCAGAAAATCCCAAGGAGGAGCAGGGAAGATGAACAGCTTCTGCCTACACCAAGAGCAAGACCGCTGTGGGAATAGCAAGCCAGCTCTGTCACTCACACTCCAAAAAGGTGTTGAGAAAGAGCTCCAAAAAGGTTTAAAACATCATTTAAGGACTGTATGACTTATTTCTTTCACGTGTACTAAGGGGGCCATTCAGTTTATCCAAGTTCCCGCTACGTCCAAAAACACAACAGAAGGAAGTGATGACATTCCTAATTTCCAAATATTTTCCACAAGGAAATCAGTCAGCCTCATCTCCCTGCTGTGTGCTAACACTACAGGACTGGCTTCCAGTCCACTTTAATTAGGTTTTGCCACTAAATTAGTGAAAAGAAAGCACGGTGCAGATGGCAAAGCTGCCCATACCTGTTTAACGCTCCCATCTAAACTGCCTGCAGAGCTCTGCAACACGAGAAACCTGTTATCTCTATGCGCCATGCCTTGATTCATCCTCAAAGCCTCTTCAAGCGTGTTGTCACCCTGCTGCCGGGTAGTCAGGGTATCTTGTTTTAACTGGGCAATTTCTTCCAGTAACAACCGTTTCTCTTCATTGCTCTCTTTTAGCTGCTTTTCTAGCTCCTCCCTCTTCTTGTTGCTTTCTAGTAATTCAGAACTTGAAGGAGAAATAGTAAAGGAGAGAGATAACTATACACATCCAAGGAAAACTACCCTCTGAAGGGGAAAAACTTGGAATACAAGAGTCCAATGAAACACTCAAGGCAACGCCCAAGTGTCTCGGAAGGCTCCAAAGGGGATTTAATCCTGGGTCTAGCAGTTCCGGGCAAGGGTCACTCTCCCCTGGACACTGACCCACAAAAAAAACATGTGTCCAAAGGGTCAACTCTCAGTCATTCATGAGTAGGTTAACTGCTGGCTAAGGAAATATTCGTATGGGGCCACATGAGCAGGTCTGCACTCACAAGCAGCACGGAAGCACTCGCATAACACCTCGCTGTACAGAAGTATGGGCTCAGGTCTCCCAATCAAGCTGTCTCACTTATCTCAATCCAAACTGTATGTCCTCATAAGCCAACCTACCTGTCTTATCCTGGTTTTACTTTATCTCAGTACCTAGTTATCCAGGTAATCAAACTGACTGTAACTATACTGGATTTAATCCAAGCTTTTAGTTACTAATGAGAGCCTGAGCATGGATGCTCCAACTCCAAATTTGTATTGCTCTACTGAAGAAGGGGAGTCAGGGGACCTGTAAGAGCTTTATTTACAACCCTGATGCCTACTGACACCTGCCCTCCAAGGACAACTGAAATCCACAGCAGGATGTATATCAGCTGCTGGCAGCAGTTAGCCCCAAGGAGCCCAAGACCATGATGGGATCTTTTTGGGACCATGTTAGTCCAAATACTACCTCACCCCAAGAGAAAAAGCCTCATCCTAAGGACAGCTCTCATTTATGCCATTCAGAAACTAGAGTAGCTGCAGGAAAAAAGAGGTTTACTCCTGACTGATCATGATGCCACTAAGGGAAATGCTTATTCACCAAAATCTCTACAGAGAGATGATTACTCAAAAAGGAAGACACAAAGCTGCTGTGCCCATTTTTGCCAGAAGCAGCACTACGGGCATCTTTAAAAGACTAAAAAAATTAGTCAGCAGAGGTAAGGGGCAGAAAGTAGCACAGGCCTCGTTAAGGTTTACCAGAGCAGTTCTTGTTCATCCCTCAAGTTTTTGATCTGTTCTTCCAAAAATACTACTTTAGCCATCTGTTCTTCACACATCTTTTCATCAGTACATAGATCTTCATGTTTCTGCTCGAGTTTGTTAATCTGTTCTCTTTCTTGTAGGAGTTCAGAGACCTGTAAGGTCAGAAAACACCACGACTTTGATTTTCTTTGGTCTCATGGAAACCTTTTGAGCAGTATAAGGCAATCTGGGGAATTCAAGACATGGCTTGTGATTCTGTAGCTAAATTATTGTAGTTCTTCACCCTTGAAGATACAGATGCAAGTTCTTTTTTCTGCATGGGAAGTAGCTGCATGTGAACTATCATCAAATCACATTTCTTTATTTGATTTCATCCTTCTGTTGCCCATCTATAGTTCTCAGGGCTTTATATCATGTGCCATATCTCTTTACAAAACTAGCAACTCGTGGGAAAACAGGATGAGCACAAGGTGCACATTCAGCTGTCTCACGCAGAGAGCATCCTCCATCCAAGTCAACCCAAAATAACTTTCTACGGATAGCTGCTCTCCATGTCCAATGTTACCTCATGCCTCAACACCAGGCAATGGCAGACCCAAAACCTGAGACACGGAGAGAAGATGCCAAGAAAATAAAAGGGGCAAGAAAGGAAGGCACAAGGAGTGCATAAGGACACAGGAACTCCCAGACTGGATTAGAACCAGAATCTACCGAGACTAATATCTCCTGCTAAGCAGTGGTAAATCCAAATCCTTCAAAGAAAAATGCTTATCTACACCAAGATAAATTTACTTACATTTGAGCAACATACACAGCTTCTGTCTGCATCAGACACCAGAACGGGGATTTCTTTACATTTCTCACTCCTGTATCTAACAAAGCATTATCTTTTTGTAGCTTCTCATGGGATACATTAATAAGAGCCCTGCTTGCTGATGTTCTTTGGAGACTCGGGAAGTATTACAATGGCTCGTAAACTCCAATTTTGAGTCAGGCAACCCCAGTGTGAAAACCACAGCAGTTAGCAGACATAATATACTCCTAACTACAAGCTCAGAAAAAGCTTTCTCCTCTCAAATGTCCAAAAACCTCTTAAAAAACAAGAAGAGAGTTCCAAACAAATGCGAAGAGCTCTTTGCATAGCATCAGTTCATAGCACATCATTAAAATTTACAAGAACAAAAATACTATCCAATTTACTCGCCCATTCTATGCGTTGGACATCCTGACAACATTGAACAACCTCAAATCTTGACCTCTGGGTGTGTATCACCCATGAGAACCCAATGATTTCATGCCAAGCTAATTTCCAGCACTGTGTTGGTAAACAATTTGTCTCAACACAGCTGCTCTATCAAAAGGGAATGAACACATTTGTGAAGGCAGGAATCCCACCAAACACATGCAAAGTCCTCTATTTTAGAGACTGTTACAGTCTAATGCAGGCCACTGGATTTCATCTCGTGGTCCCTTTTATGGAAATATAGTCCTCTCCTTAGGCAAAACCACCAGGCAACTGGTAGCTGAATTACAACCAAACTTACAGGAATGTATGATTTTGATTAAAAGGTCCCCGGATTGTGAGTAGATTGAATTATTGGGGTGCAAAGGTTAAAGAGTGACTCTTCTTGTTTTCCCCATCATCCCCCAAATCAGATAATTCCTTTTCATGTGCGTATTCATAGACTGACCTATCCCCTTGCTAAACCACCCTTCAGCAAGGCTTGGTCTGCATCCCAAGCTTTTACAATGTGAATTTGTTGCCTAACAGCCCTACAAAAATCCTGTCCTCTAGATGCCACTGTTCCTCCAGTGAGACTCTTGTGTATGTGCAGTTGTGCCAACAGTTCAGGACTTTCAGAGTTTCAGGACTCACAGCTGGTTTAAGGCCTCTCAGAATGCTGAAAAATGGGGTTTGTAATAAATGTAACCCCCCCTTTGCCAGCCTCCCTCAGGTCCCCCTTGTCTGCCTGATCCAGGCCACAGATCTGCAGCTCTCCTGAATTTTCAGCCTAATTTTCAGCCTATATTCCTGCCTATGTCTGCACCAGTCCTTGTGCAATTTTGCTGGCATCATACGCTCTCTCTCCTCTATGGCCCAACTGGAAGACAAGAGCACCAGCAACTCTCCCAGCAGATATAAACCTCCAAGAAGTCTATCTAGCAGTGAAATTGCTTCAAGCAAAGTGTACTGAGGTCCTTAGGGCATGTAACAAAAGGCAGCGCTGGGATCCCCACAAGCTGTTCATGTAGACTTCTCTGACTCTTAGGTATTCTGACTTCTTATCACACCATATTCTGGTTAAGAAAGAATACTATTAATATTAAAGGGGACCCATGTTAAACAGCAGTCGTTGCTAACAGGTAACCATGATGTTGCTCTGCAGGGAGGTCTTGGCTCAAATCTACAAGTACCCTGCCATGTTGTGACACAGAGAGATGACAGTTCATGGTCATGAGTCTTATGGTCACAAATAACTCTGCAATAAATACCTAAGTCTGAAAACTTCCACTCTGCCCTCTAGAGAAGGGGGCTTTGGCTACAAAGTTTGAATTACTGTTTTGTTATTAGATTCACTGAAAGGAAAAATAAATTACAGAGTTAGACATGGTTCCATTAAAGCAGATGGATTTAAAACCATCTACCAAAGAAGCTTTGAAACTGGCTGGACTAGAGAAATGCATCAAGAGAAGTCAAAGAACACACTTGGGGGGCAACTGGGGCTGTTTTATGGAGTCACAAAAGGCAAGCCTCCTGCAGGGAGTCCCACTGTAGGAGCTATATGTACTTGGCTGCCCAATACCTTCTTCTCAGCCTTCAGATCTTCTCGTAACAGTTCAAGCTCAGATGCAAGTTGCTTTCTCCGTTGTCTCCGCTCTCCCAGCTGACTTCCCAACTTTTCTATTGTTTCCTGACAACTTTCCAGCATCTGAAACAAACAAAATTAAGAGTCACTTCCACAATGACATTTATTCTAGCAAAAGAGAAACAAATTGCAGAAAATGTGTCTTCTAGGAAAACAAGGCTGGGGAAAACGGTTCTCAAAAGTTGCCAGCAGGATTCCCATACCTTATATGCAGGGCTGGCTGGACATCTCTGAAGGCCTGGAGCCTCCACCTGACCCAACATACCTTGGGAAGGTCATCTCCCACATGTAATGAGCTCCGTCTGGCTTAGACAACTGGCAGATCCAACTGGCTGGCAAGGAACAAATCGACCGCAAAGTCAGCCCCAAACCAGCTGGGAAACAGCCTTGTAAATGTACCTACACACTGCCTAGGTTTCACTAAACCCTAAACAAGAGTCAAGCACCTTCACATGTGTAAACCCTTCATTCTCGCCAGGGAGAGAACAAGCTCCTCAGCTTGCAGTGCTGAAGGCAAGACAATCTCATAAGAGAGACGAGTTATCATGGAGATCATATTGGCATGTTAGCTACTTTCCTCCCAAGATATCCATCTGTCTTGCATGAGCTGATGGGCTACAAATATTCAAAAGATGGTGACAAAGTGCATTCACAGGAGATGCTCATTTGATATATTTCTAAACAAAACAATTTCTTTCCCAAGAAAAACCTCTTACCTCTTGCATCTCTTGTGCTCCAGACGATGCCTGCTCTTCCCCACTCATCTCAGTTTTGTTCTTCTGCACTTCAAGTAACTCTGTTTCTAAACTTGTGATCTTAACATAGACAAACCACAAATTAAAACCAAACCAGTACTCACAACTAGTACTAAATGCACAATTACTACTAAATTGCTCCTTGTGCTGCTATTACAGAATAAGCCCCATGTTTGGAAGCAAGGAGTAGGAGGAGATGTGGACAGTTGCCAGCATGGGCTAGCTCCAGCTCACATCTTTCATCCTGCTGCTTCAAAGGGTGAAGCAGCCATCCAAGGCCAAGTCAGAAAATGAAAGAACCCTACTCCACAAAAGGAGAGAAACGACCCAGACTTATGGTGAAAATTCAACGCCTCCACAGCTTGTGAGCCTTCTACATGCTGCTCTCCCAACACGGAGGACCCTACGAGACCCTGATTTGTATCACAGGCCATCCTCCTTTCCCATGCTGTTGCAGTACCCACTGCCCAGCAGCTGATCTCATCCAAGCAGATGTTGGACCTGGTCCACCAGGACTTGTCCTGGTCCCTCCACCACTCAAAGGAGGCTGTAACTCCCTCTTGCAAGGCTCTGAGGACTCTCAACTTAAGCCAGCAAAAAGCTGACCTCCGTGCTTCTGCTGGCAGGCAAGAGTTTGTCTGGACAAGTGCTCACTCTGCATCTGCACCATCCCCTCCCCCCCCACCCCAAGGCGTGTACCCTTGTGGAGGATCTCGTGGGAATGACTATTAGTCCTGCAGTTTTAAAGGGCTTAAAGGAGCTAGGAGCAGTCCAGCTTCTCCTCCCCATTACGGTTCCTGCAGACCCTTTTGCAAAATCCGAGTCTCGCCACTCACAGCCACTCTGCTCCACTGCCAGCCAGCGCAGCATTCAGCAGCCTTTCGTTTCAGCTCCTTATGCTTGGAAGAAAGTTTGTGCTGGTTTTCTTACTTCTAAACCACCAAGCTGGCCTCCCCAACTGCCTGAGCTGGGCTTTCAATGAACAAGGCTGCAGAGTGAGCAGGGACACTGGAAGGAGATGAAGTCCAGCTGCAGATGAATTACAGCTTAATCTGTACACAGCATACCCCCATACCCATTCAAGCCCCACTCAATACAGATGAGTGTATGGTGAAGCATTTAAGATGCCTTATGCCCTTCTCACCCTCCTTCCTTTGCACTCATTCGCAGATCATTTTTCATTCCTTTCCAATGGGAAGCCAAAGCCAAAGATGTGCCAAGTCTCTGCCAATCCCAGTCCGTTTAAAATTATTACAAAGCAGCACATCAAAGCCCAGGAGTTTTGCTTTCACTGCCAGGCTTCAGGCACAAGATGGCTCTCTTGAGGCTCCCAGCAAGGAATAATCTCTAACAGAGGAAAGCTGCTGTGATACTGCTTTCTAAAACAGATGATGTTACCCAACCTAGGTGTTAAAAGCAAATCGGTGGGGTGAAACACCCAGGCCTCTTGCAGAAGAGCTAGAGAGCAATAAACCCCCTTCCTCTTGCGTGACTAGATGATAGTTTGGGGTTCAACATGACTTTGGAGTTCTGGAAGGGCTTTCAAAGGCAAAATACACCTCCCTCCCCACCTCCCAGCCAACTTTTGGTCATGAAGTTGACACCCAGCTATGCATTTCCATCATTTTGCTTATTTTTCCTCCAAGCCGCTAACTTTTAAGCATTTAAGTTGCGCTCGTAAGTCTCATGCCAATGTCAGAACAATACTCACATTGTATCCCGGTGTCCTCGTTCCGAGTCAGTGGCCTAATCAGCCAAGATTTTTGTAGGCGTGCCAAACCAGAAAAGACTTCCAACTCTTTCTCACATGGGGCAGGCTGGCAAACACCCAGCAGCGCTGCTTTCTCCAGGCTCCAGCACACCTGTCTTCATGCAGTCCTTCCCTCATTACCTCCAAGGCACCCAAAAGCCCCTTGGAGATGAAGGATGCAGCTCTGCAGCCCTTCATCTGAGCAGATGCTGGATCTAACCAAGGGTTAACCCACCTCCTTTTCCATCCTGTAATCCGCCTGTCTCTCCTCCGCCCCGCCGCATTTCTGCCCCTTTTTCAGCTACAGCAGCTGCCAAGCTCATGCCAGCCAAAATGCCTTGCATCTCCCTGGCTACTCGGCACTCCCTGCTGTGCTCACCCTGCATCCCCCAAAGCAGCGCTCCCAGGGATCTGTTTAAGAACGCACTGAGCAAAAAAGGGATTTCTCCAACTTAAAGTGCATCTTCTTTGATTTGTGGAGGGTTGTGTTTATTCTACTTCAGTGAGAAAGTGGGAAACATTTTAGTGTGTGCTGAACAAACCCCGACTTAAACAAAAGCACAGTCATGGTGGACAGACCTTTTGCCATTCCCATCAGAGAGCCTGCCCTTGGCTTCTCAGCTACACACTTAGAAACATGATGTCTGCTGGCATCCTTCATTAAGGTATTTGAACATGCCTTCAGTCTGTTTCACTGTATTTAGAGACTTCTTTCTCACAGCCAGAGGCTACTGACAAGTAATTCATCTTTTCTTCCTTTGAACAATTCATCTTGGAGATGTGTGGCTGCTTCAGCATTCACATGGGATACGCCTTCACACTTGTACTATTTCCTACATCATGTTTTAACACAACAGCAAGCGTACGGACATATCCAAGCACCGCTTACTCCTGACTGAAAACCTCTACGTGCCTTTCCTTCTCACCTCAGAAACCCAAGGTCCTCTAGGGACACTGCAGACTGGCCCTGCTGCATGGCAGTCCAGGACCACGATCACTGCAGAGAGCATCTCAACCTCAGAGGGGAGAGGGCAACTCAGCCCAAGGAAGGAAGAGCTTTTGGCCAAGCTGCAGGGCTTCAGCCAAAGGAAAAGACCTCCTCAGCCAGCCTTTTGGGGGAGAAGCCCACCTACCCATCTAGCAAGACCAATTTCTGGCTTCCTTTGTTCCCTCTGGCTATAAATTCTTCAGCTGCCCTGTCTGCAAGGGATCATGTGCCCTGGTAGTGATGCTGCGCAAATGCTGCAAACGGTATGTTCCCTGGGGGCAAGCAGTGACAAACCAGTCTGTAAAGTGCAGGTGCTCCTCACAGAGCGACGTCCAGAGGGATGGAGAGTCCATGCAGTAAATTGAGGCCAAAGACCACTCTGACAAAGGCAGCATCAGGCTGAGAAGCTTCAGCAATAACTTAATCTTTGCTTAAAACATGGATGGAGATGGCTCTCCAGGTGTTGCAAGAAGACATCTAATGTTGCCACGGTTCTGGTAAACCAGATAATCAACATGGTGCTTCACATCTGCAATTTCCCAGAGGTTCCCTCACATGCAAATGAGCGGAAACAACAAAGACTTTCTATCAACCTCCTAAAGTCAAAGGATGATCTGAATGGTCTTGTCCTATTAACAGGAAAAGATTCAGACTGCCCTGGGTTGGGAGTGCCCAAAATCAAGCAGGACACAGGTTAGGAAGAGACTAGTGAGATCATATCTTGATCAAGATTGAGCAGAGCTTCTCCAGCTTCTCTTCTTGATCAGCTTATCACAGCTCTTCAGAAAGATGTGTCCAGCCATGCCTGCCCCATTCAACAGCAGATGCTGCAGCAAGAGACAGCAGGTGATGAGGGAAACTCACTGTCCCCCCAAATTCAGTATTTTCAGCAGGGATGTCCCCACACAGTGTAGATCCTGGCCCCCCACACCCAGAAGTGCCTTGGTGTTTGCCACACGGGCTGACAGGTCTCCAAGATGCTGTGCTTGGGGAAAAGCCAGAAGTGCAATCCTTTGTCACCAGCATGCTTAACTGGTGACCTTTCCTGGGATTAAGGAGCATCAGTGTTCCACATTGACCATTTTCATCCGTTGGACAGGTCTGGAGAGGGGTTAGGGATTCAAGTCAAAGCGTGGACTTCTATCATGGGTGCCAGGTTAAGGGACAACTCACGGGCTTCAGGAAAACCTCTTGCCTCTCTTCTGAGCCTCAGGAGGACTTGGGGCTTCCTGGAACTTGCTCTTCAGCAGGAACCACAGGCAGAAGAAACAACCATCCAACACGGAAAAGAAGTTCCTGCAGGAGACCAACGCTGAAGTCCGTCAGGAGCACTGATGCCATCTAAGACAGCCTCTCAGGGGAAATCAGAGCTTCTAAGCTACAAAAGCTTCAGAAGAAATAGCTCCAGAGAAAAAAGATGCAACTTGAATTTGAAACTAAAAGGCTTTGCTTCAGCTCAGCCAAGAAACTGAAGGGTGCACAGCCCACACATACAGAAAGGCTGTATGGGAGGAGAGCGTTGCCTGATCTCACTCCTGTGGATGCAGGAGGTACGTTAGCTAGTTAACTCTGCTTGCCCAAGCACCAAGGAGTGGGGACAGGAGCTGGAAAAGACAATGCTGCTGTGACACTGGGGAAATCTGTACCTCCAAGCAAGCATCATTTACTCACTGCTGGATTTTTTTCCTTCTTTTCCCCTTTTTTCTGAAGCTGGCAGGTTTTGCTAGTTGTATTTCTTGTCAAACTAAACAAAGCAGCATGCAGCTTTAGGTCAAACATCATTTTATTTTACTAATCAATATGCAGAGAGAAAAGCAGCTAGAATTAAACAAAACCAAACCATATTTCTTCCATTCCTTACTTACTTTCCACTGAAGTCCCTCCACCTCACTCTCAAACTGTTCCTTCTCCTGCTTGGTTTGGATCTGTGTCTCTCCCAGAATTGATTCCAGCTCTTCATTGCACTCAACCAAATCTTCGTGCTCCTGCTTCAGTTTTTGCAGCTTGTGAAGGAGCTGTGAATTCCTGCCCTCGATGTTTTCAATCGCCTCTCGGCACCTACACACCAAAGACCGACATCACCAAGGCTAGAACTGCTATGTAAATGCACTGACACACATCCAAACTGCTTACCACTGGTGAGGAAAAGCCATTGTGTTTTTCACTATGGAATATTTCTGTCCTGCTAATTTTGAGTCTCACATCCAGCATGACCTGTGCCTGCTCTTATTTAGGTGGCGATACACGGGAATTAGTGGTGACAGGCTCTACACAAGAAATGATGAAGGTCTGGGGAGAAAACTGGTCAGGCACAAGGATGCTAACAGCAGAGAGGCAATGGCAAATTCAACTGCTTGAGGTGGAAAAACAGGCTGGGGCATTTGAAGGGAAAGAGAGTCAGAGGGATGACATGGGATCAGACCTCCTTTCCTCCTTGAACCTGCTAGAAGAGGCACAGCAGCTTCCTGAGCAGGTCACAGGAGAACGAAGCTTTGACTTCCCTTAAAAATCACAGTTTACATATTTAAGTTTGAAAGCCAAGTGTTTTAGTACACCCCTGGACAGCAACCAAATCCAGAGAAATCTTGCCAGCAGCAAAACAGTTTTGAAAACAACACTGTTGTCTGCAGAGAGCCACAAAAGCCCAACCCTATTCTTCTAGGAAAGCCATAAACTGGAGAAAGTGTCAGAAAACAGCCCGCATTATTGATACCAAAGGCTACAGACCCACTCAGGACTGCATTACCTGCAAACTTTCTGATTTGGGAGCAGAGGAACAAAGGTAGTACCAAAGAGTATTCTAAAGAATCCAATACTTAAATCCACCCTGCAAGACAGAATACCAGCAACCAGAGTGCCAGATAAGCCACTGTGAAAATACAACAGGTGAAGGATTTCTACACTGCTCACCTTTTATGAAATGTTTCACTACCCTGATATCTGTCTTCTTGATCTGAGCCAGCTTTGCCTGAAACGCAGTCTCCTTCAATCCTCCCTTCATCCATTGTGCCTTGTGTCTCAAGAGAAAATGAAAAGTTAGCACATAATTAAGAGTGAAATCTTAGCACAATGTGATTCCAAAGCTACCGGAGTCTCTCATAAATAAACAGGACAACCAGAAAACATGAGCTACATCATCTACATCTATCTGCATTAGATGATCCACTGGCCATAGGAGCAAAACCCACCCAAGACCCATAATAATGTGAAGGCACTAGTGGGTATTGGCTTACGCCAAGAGACATGCTCTACACATTAGTGTATTTGTCAGGCCCAGCATAAATCCTACATCACACCTGCACAGGATGCACTCATGCATACATAGAAAGAAGAACACATGCGTTTCTGCACTACAAGCCACGCATCTTCAATTATGGCATGGGGCTGAAATGCAGAGGGGGGCCTGTTTGCTCAATTTGCTTTCTAGAATGGCAAACAAAAAGCCCTTGAAAATACCTGCAGCGAGGACGCAGCGACTTCTTCAGTCTCGGCTGGCGCAGGCAATGGAAGTCCTTGCTTCTCACTCTTCTGATACTCACAGATCTCCTCTTTGAGCTGTTCAACCTTCAAAAGGAAAACACTTGCTTTTATTTTTGGTGAACGTTCATCCTGCCGTCTTAGAGAATTAAAATTCCCCTCAAATTTGCTGTAGATAAACTGCAGATTTATTAATATTAACCACTCAGCTTGAGGGATTGTTTGACATCATGTGGCTATTCCAGCTGGGTGGCCTCAGACTATTTAGAGAGGTAAAGAGCAATAAAAGGGGGAATGTTGCACTGTATTAAAGGGTAAACGATTTTTCTTCATTTACTTCAGTTACTGATCATGCACATGTTGTACATCCCCTTTTACCAAACGGGATTGAAGGCAGAGGGCTGGACAGATCACAACCACTACTTCTGAAGACAACTTTTAGTCTTTGCTGTTATCGATAGGACCAATATAATATTATTATTAGCAGGCAACTGTTCACACCACACAGTCACTTACTCACTCGCACACTCACTCTTGGCTACTGGTTGGAGCAATAGCTGGGAGGCCAACCCCAGCCATTTACTCAGAGGTGGAGGGTTGTACCGCAGTGGCTTCTGGATGGGTGTTCATGAAATCCTGCAGACAGTGCTCACCTTCATCAGATGCAGATATAATCCTGTACTCTTCAAGCGTATCCAGCAGCACACGTGGATGCCATCTGAGCCTCACGCGGTCGATGCTAGGGACCTTGCACAGGTTCAGTGGACCATTAGTGTCCCAGCTTTATCTTTTTTTTTTTTTTTTTCCCGAATTTAACAGCACTGCTAGTCTCTGGAGCTCTCAGCCCTTGCAAAGCTTTCACACACCACCTTCTCAGCATGCATTTTTACTTTCTTCAGTCTCTTCAGCTTCCATCCACACCCACAGGCACCTGCAGAGCCCGCTCACACAGACTCACTCACACCACACAGACACCAACCGAATCCTGCACAGTTAAGGCTCAATACTCCAACTGGTGGAGCACATGGTAGGGATGAGGTCAGTCTCCCACAGACAACCAAACCAGAGTCAACTGGCCAGCCCGCTCCTCTTGCAGCCAGAAAAAAAGACTTCAGGATGCAGAATTTCTGTGGCTTGTAATAAAGTACATGTTCAGCTTCTACAAATTAAAAATCATGGTTTTCTAACTTCTATACCAACAGTTAAACCTCATTCCTAAGGAACAAAGGTAATTTGCTTTTAGCTTAACAACATGGTTGGTTGGAAATTATCTCAATCTGGCTATATTTTTTTTCTGTACAGAGAAAACAATACCTTATTTGTATCTGTGTATTTTTTGTGTATTTATAATTCTTTTTAATATAGATTTAGAAAAAAAATATATATACAGGTGTATGTATACATAGTGACTGAAAGAAGCAATGTCCTAAAGCAAAGAAAATGTTATTTGGAATAAAAAAAATGTAAACTGAGGAATGTGAACTAAATTACGTAATTTTTTTTGCAGACCCAGAAACAGACTGTCCTGTAAATACAAGGTTTGAGATTACAGATATGCTTAGATGCTGTGCTAAGGAAGAACCAGCAACTTTTTTAAATGCAAGGAACAGAACTACATACAAAAATTTTTAAATCCTCAAATGTGAATAAATTATATTCAATAGATATTATTGTAATGAGATGGGCATGGTATTTCTCAGAGATACTCGTATTACTTTAAAAATACTCATTTTAATCCAAGAGGCCCGCAAGGCAGCTGCTGAGCTATCTGTGCTGGGATGGTGTAAGTAATTATAGGCTGCTGGCAACCAATTATTGGCTGTTGAAGGACTGATATAAAGAATTTGAGAGTTAAGAACAGAAACAGAATTTGTGCCAAATGGCACATTTTAATGGGAAACAGACTGTTATATTCACTCACTATTGGCAATCTCAGTAAGGAACTATCTTGTTGATAAAAATTATTGCATTCAGAGAATCCTAAATGTAGTACCTCAAGTATTTAACTACTAGTAACATAACACTAAGCATTTAACTAATAGTAATGTAAGTAATTCACTTAAGAAAGCCCACACAAAATCAAAAGGATTAAGTCTATCTTCTACTGAGCAAATCAACGTAACCACATTTTAATGCAGCCAAGGAGGCTGAGAGGTATCAAAACATGAGCATAAATTTAAAATTGTTTTAAAAATAGCTAGTTTGGGGGTTTAGACTACACTTATTTGCTGTCTTTAATAACAGTCCTCAAGAAAAGGTAGAAATGTTGCTTATTCTGTTTACCCACTTGATTTTTTGCAAACGTTGGCTAGTGACAGAAAGCATCGACCTGATCCTGTACACTGGGCACAGAAAAACATGTATTTCAGGGCCCTACAACGCAATCCCTAAAGCACATGCTCAGTTTGAGCATGCACAGTCCCCTCCGTGTTCAGTGAAGCATCAAACTCCTCCTGCACTGAAGGATGCTATGAGAGCTGAATTTTTTCAGGGCTGCAGTAACAGCAGATGCTTTAAAACACTCTTTGGATATTTATTCTGCCTGTTTCCCAAAGTTTATTACTCCACAAGCCATGAAAGATCAGAACCACAGCTCTGAAAAGACTTGCTATAGAAAAGAGGGGAAAGAGAGAGGCAGGGCAGGTTAAGGAGTAGGACTGAATGTCAGGAGCCAGCCCAGCAGTGTTGGCCACGCAGAGGCTCGTTGGTGCCATGGCAGACCAGGAGATCCAGCAGCAGGAGATGGGTACTCACCAGATCAAGGAACGCTTTTCTCTCCAAGTCGAGTGTTTGGACCCGTGCTCGCAGCGCCAGAATTTCCTTGTCCAGTCTGCTGTTGTGCTCCATGGCCTTCTGTAGCTCAGTCCTGTCTGTACAGAACAGAAAAAACAGGTCACCAACACTGGTTTGGACCTTGACCTCCACCAAGCTCAGAGGGGAGCTAACACATGAATAAGGATTCTGAAATTGCATTGCCCTTATGCACAGGCGTATGTGTGCAACAGCACAGAGGGGAGTTCCCCGTACATACAGGAACACATTCTCTTACTCACATAGTAGAGGTTTATGTTTCTGGAGATCCAGATTCAACAGCAGTGCTATGTTTATTACAGGAGCACAGCAGTCTCTCCATAGTTATTCCAGGGATACAGTTTACCTCTAGATCATGGCAAATGCCTCACCTCAGATATTTAGGTATGGGTTTGACAGATAACTAGGGTAAGCTTTGAAAAACCCAAACAGCCAAATTTCTTATTTTCATCCTAAAATTCATTATTTGCTACGAGCAGAAGCACAATCACAGTTAATGTATCAGTGTTGTGCTAGCATTAATATTTATGAAATGGCCTGTACAGTAAAAATTATGGTTGCATACCAACCTTCAAGTCTGAATCAATAAACATATGCAACCGTCACACCAGTTAATGCAGACTACCTAGTATTTCAAGTGCAAGAAATAGGAAAAGATGTTTGTATTAAGAGCATATTAACATAAACATGTCCAAATATACAGTGGTATCCTAATAAAAACTAGTGAGAAGACAGTTTTTTCTTACAGAAAAGGTGAACAAAGATTTTTCCCTTTTCAGCTTAATGCTAGGCACGGGAAATTTCAGCTTAAATTTTACTTTTATTTAGGCAAAAATAAAAACATATCTTCTTTCTTGGTCCCAGTGTTGGGAGAGGGTGGGGAACCCAACCCTGTTTCAAACAAGGATTTTGATACTGGATTTTCAGTTTTGTAATTTAAAATAAAAGGCAAGGAACCCCTTCTACCAAACTGTTCATTTGCTGAAAAGCCCATTTACAACTACAGAAAGCCTTGATAAAATTCTGGATCTTCTCCGCTTGTAAACAGTGTGACTTACCACTCTCTCTCCATTCATTCACCCCTTCCTCCCGGCTCTCAGGTGCTTGCAGGGCTGACCATGAGGCTGATTCTACAAGGATAATAGAGACAGTTTTGCTGTGGCAGTCCATTTGTATGCTGAACGCTAAACTCTGCAACATTTTGCACTTTGTTAAATACAGAGTTGAAGGAAAATGAAACAAACAAAAAAAGCAGCAGCTAGCTAGACACACAATTTAAAATCTCTGATCACTGAAAACCCAATAACTGGGCTACAAACTGGCCAGGAGCAATCTTGTATTTTCTCTTCAATACAGGCAAGCAGCTGCAAGTTATCATTGAACAAAAATACACTGTTTAAGTGGAGTGTTACTAAAGATCAGAGATTTCATTTTAGGTTTGTATTAGAAAATCAATTTATTTATAGAGCACTTGCCTCTGAAGCTCATCAGGAGGAGAAGGCATGTAGATATACATCATCGAGGAAGCCAGTAAGATGTTATAACACTAATTTTGCACACTAATACTTGCGGCATAATAAACCACACAGACATAACAAGCATTAAACCCTTACTCACAGTTTGGAAAGCCTTATATTCATTTGATATTTAAGAAGATTATAAAACACGCAGGCTACAATCCACTGAGAAGAGTCGCACACTGCAGCCCGTCCATGATCTGGAGAAGCAGTACTGTTTGGAGGCTGCAGTACAATGCTCGCTCCATCCCCAGGGACGCACGTGTATCAATCGATACACAAAGCAGATGCCCACAGAGTGCTCATTTCCCTGCCTTTGATTAAAAGGCTGAAAACAATGATTTTGGAGGCTGACTAGAAGGTTTAGCTAGGTCTGAGTGTTGGGCATGAGCTGTGAGGTCAGCATCAGGACCTGCAATTCACACATAAACCCTACCCAGGTGGTACCAGTCTCCATAAGTAAGTCAGTCTCTGCAAAGGCACATGGGGCAGGAACATTATCTCATCACATTTTGCTGTTCTCCACTGAAATTCTGCATCACAGATTTGGGGACAACATAAGTAACCCAGAGAAAAAGCATCCAGAAATCAGTGTTTTGCTTGGGAAATGTCCTGTAGGAGGTAGCAGTGAAGCACCTGGCTTTAAGGACCACTCCAATAGGAGCTTTATCAAGTAGTTTGATTTCCCACCAGAAAACTGTTTATTTTTACAGTCAGTATTTAAAAATAAATGTAATATTTCAGGGCTGGTCAACAACAGTTATTTCAATAAGGAGGTTAAGCAAATATCAGCAGTGATAAGAATCTAACCAGTCACTTCAAGACTGCTGATAAGCTCCAGTTATGTGCACTTGTTAATGGCTCCTAACAAGGCAGCATCCCAAACATAGCATCTGAAGAACCTAGAGATGAGCGGTCCAGCTGTGCTACCATTGTGTACAATATACTTTAGCTACTCTGTTTCTGGACCAAGTCATCATTTCCTCTCCATCCCCTCCTAGGGCATGAATTTCTGCCTGCATATGAGCCAGGGAGAGGAAGTCAAGACCCTGCTGCTGTAATCACAGATCAGATAACCCCATGTCTCAGTTTTCCCCACTCAGAATTAATTGATTTGTGACTGTTAACGACTGCATTCTGATATCCTAGGTACAGGTAACATCTGACACTGATTTTTCCACATTACAAGCAGAGAGACACAGGACAGCCTGCCTCCAACTCCCCCGGGTGAGAAGTCCAAGGCTTACACTAACCAGGGGTGGTCTAAATGCAGGCCAGTAATTAGGAGTGGCACGCAGCCACAAAAGAAGCACTTACCGATTCTGCTCTGCTCCTTTCTTTGTGCATCCAGCTCATCTGTCAACCTCCGGATCTCCTCCTGGGCCATCAGCAGCCTCTGTGTGGCCTCATCCAGATCTCGTTCAACTCTTGCACGTGATGCTTGTTCCCTCTCCAGCTCCTCTCTGTAGGACTGAAACACAGGGGCTAATGCTCCAAAAGAAATGAGATAACCCTCCTGGCGATGCAACCACAAGGCAGTTCCCCCCTCTGCACTACTCCTGGCCCACCAGAACAGGGGCGGCAACACAAACAGAAAGCAGGTGAACTCGGGGAAGCCACTGCAGAGGCAAGAGACAGACACACAGTGAATAACCCTCTTCACCATGGACACATGCCAAAAAGCAGGTGCAGACCAGCATGCTGTGGCTGTTTTCCTACACAAGGCTCTGTTTTTCCCTGCTCAAGACAATGCCATTAATTACAATGCATTTTCAAACACATAATATATGAGGCTTTCCAATGAGAGGGCTCCACCACACCCCGTGACAGTTTGGTCCAAGGACAATTCAATTCTGCACATTTGTGGTCCCATGGCTAGCCCCAAGCCAGCCTCATGCTGCTAACCTCCTCTTCCAGTCTGCACTTGATCCTAGAGTGCAGGACAAAGACACTGCTCCCACTCACCTGTGATTCTGCAGAAAAGTCATTTCAGCTGATATAAAAAGAGCTATTTCTCACCCCCTTGACTTTGGTCCACTCATCTCCATACCATTAAAGGCAGGTGAGTGCTTACAAGCCAGCCCTGACCCAAAGCTGGGGAGATGTTAACCCTGACTCTCAGCAGAAGCAATTAACTCATGCTTAGCACCAGGCTCATGTGGTTGCACAGCCTGAAGTTCAGAGCTCACTCGCATCCCATCAGCTAAAAACAATAAAAAAAAAAACCAAAAAACTCACAGCATGCTCAAGAACAGACCCACTGCTTGAAATCTAAACTACATGCCATGTCATCAGCAAGAAACTGTGCATACATATTACCTTATTCATTGTCTCTCCAGTAAGCTGCGCGGATTCATGCTGTTGTTGGAGTTCATCTTTCAGTGACTGATGAACATGACCAAACTCATCCTTGCACTGAAAGATATTTTAATAAATCACCACCACCAGAAAGCATGCTGCCATGTATCCCTCAACACCAGTGTGTAGGATTTGCAGTTTCAACATATCTTGATTAGAAGGGGTTTTGTAATCATACCTTATATTTGAAGAGAACATTTCAACCAGACTTATCTCAAATCCTTGTGAAAATCCCTCAGTTGTCTCCGCTAGTACTGGGAACTCCATGGGTTCACTATTTTTTATTTTTTTTTAAACCTATGATCTCCTTGGCATCTTCCTTTTAGAGCCTGTAGGCTCAGCTTTGCCCAAAGAAATGTATTGGGGCTGAGCATGCTTGACTCACTTTATTAGAGTAACCCTGGGTTACTTCCCCATGTCCCTTTCTTTTGAACCACTTATCAAGATAATGGATTCCTGCTCCCCTGCAGCCTGCACATATAAACCAGCATCAAGGATTTGCTAATGCTCAGGAGGTTGGTTGTCATTATTTTGCACCTTGGCTCTAGAGAGGTGAGTGTGCTTGTACATGCCATGCCTTCTACCAGAGCTCAGAAAGCACTTCCCCACGTATATATTAGAGATGACTACACAAAGATGCATGTTTGTACCACGGCTTTTTGCATTAGCGAGGATGCATCAAAAAAAATCAATTATGCTTGAGCAGTCTAGCTAAAAGCTGCATTCATTTCTGTAACAGACAGGAACATATCTGGACCTCCAGTTTAAGAGTGAAACAAGTACGTAACAGGTCATTTGCGAATAAGAAAGGCTACATGTTCCAGTAAACAGAGTAACAAGAGCAATTAACCTATTAACCTGTAACACTGCTGTGACTCTAATGATTCTGTAAAACAAGTGTGATGCTACCCCAAACAATGGAGTGCTTAATCAACAGTTTCTAGTTCACAAGCATGGACAGCAATGACATCATCTGGGGAGAATAAACAGTCCGCTTTAGAGGAACTGTTTTCCTGAAAAATAGATCTCCAGTGTATCTTTCACCTGGTTTTAAAAATACAGAAAACAAGGTGCCCAGTATAAGAACTGCAGAGAAGTTGCATTTGATTAGAAATGAGGAGCATTAAGCTTATAATGTGTTTTGATCATGCAAGAATACATTTTCCTTTAATAAGTCTCATTCCTCTAAACAGCTGCAAGAAAAGTGGGTCAAAGTCAGGTATTTATAGGCCTGTCTACCTACTAGGGGACTCTGGCACCACGTACCAGGAGGAATTCAAGTAAACTCCACATTGTTCTTCACACATAGACAGCCTATATTATTTCCACGTACAAGACTTTGCCTTGGGGCTCTGTCCTTCACCCAGCCCAGGTGCAACAACACTCTCTCCATCCTTATCCAGCACTCAAGACCAGTCTTGTTACAGAAACATGTTAATTACAGGATCATTAGAAAGAACGGTCCTGAGAAGGGACTGCTAGGAGGTCAGCTGCATCCTCAGAAGGACAAGGTCCGTGCAAGAAGGTTTGGATTCAACACCAGACTTGCAGGCATCTGCATCCTTCATTTGCCCTGGACCTACTTCCCTTACTCAGCTGTGGCACTGAAGGAAGAGCAAATCCAGTCACACCCGGTAAATGCTCGGTAGCAGATACGGTTAACTGGCACTTAATTGGAAGGTTACAGCTCTGTCTCCCCTTTTTAACTACAGTGGGGTTTCTATTACGCTGGTCCGTAGGAAAAAATAACGTGTTTGCAGCAAACATTTGTACCAAGTGACAGGCATTCACGGGTAGATTATTCAGGATTCGTAGAGAGGCATTTTGTATCCAAGAGCAAGAGACAGCGCATTAGCGAAGTTCCTCTACCTCACTGCAAACAGATTCTTTGATTCCAAGGTGGATATTTACATCCGAAGGTGTTATTGTACCATGGATGAATCCTGAATGACACCCAGCCCTACAATAGTTAGGCAGACTAGGGCTCTCCAGCCAGAAAGGGATGCTCTTCAAGTCAGTAAAATCCCAAGTGGCACAGAAAAGGCAGATAAAAAGGCAATTGTTTCCTGCCTCTTAATACAAGAGCTGGAGAGCATCAAACAAAGCCAGGAGATGGTAGGTTGAAACAAAGGAACTTCATGTGACAGTAGCTGAACTGTGAAATTCCTCACTGTAAGATATTGAGGATATTAAGAAAACTGCATGGGTTTAACAAGCAACCAAATTCATGGAAGATAAAAATTAATCAAGGACTACTAGACACAACGATAGAACCTCTGGTTCAGACACTGCACGCCACTGGAGGCAAGGAGAGCATTTGTGATGACCTATCACAACATATTTGCCCTCCTATGACACTGTCTTCTGAGGTTTTGCATTTGCCTTCTGGTGAATGATGATGGCACAACACAGCCCAAACCAAGCTGAGCTTCGCAGCAGGTCTGCCAAGCCTTCCTCCTTCAGCAAGCTCACCCAAAAAAGGCCAATAAGCTTTCAAACTCCAAACCAGTTTTATCAGAATGAAAAACCAGAAACTTAAAACTGTAGAAAGTTCAAGATAGTGACAGAAGATGAGACGGCAATGAATTGGTCTGTCTGCAAGTCTTCCACCTGCTTGTGCCCCAGCCAACTCCAACTTCGAGGTCACCAAACCCTGCCAGTCCCCTCTGTCCCCAGGAGGGCTTTCCTATGAATCCTGGCTGGCTGTGCTTTGCAGGGGCTGCAGCTCCTGGCCCTCTTGTGTCCCCCTTGCAGCCTGGAGCCTTCTCCCCTAAGCTCACCCACTGGGTCCCCAGGCAGGAGCAACCCCTCTCCCTCCAGACGGGCAACCTGGCCTGGCGACTTCTGAAGCGGCAGGAGGAGACTGGGAAAAACAAGAAAAACTTAACACTGTATCACAAATACTGCAGGGCTAAACAGGCTCTGGACCTGGCCCAGTACAGCAATTTTTGTGCTCCTGTACATCTGACAGCCATTACTGTCAGAATTAAGTTATGGATGAGGCCAGTAAGCACAGCAATGTGGGAGAAACAGCTATGAGAACCAGCAGCTCCTGGGCTCCAGTTGCCTGAAATGGCCGTATTCAGGAGTAGATGGAAGTCGGGGGCCTTGGTGGGAGGGAGATCTCCCTAAGTGAAGTGATCGGTCACAAACTGTCTCTCCAACAGACAGTAGCTGCTGCTGCTCCTCCACCATTTGTCAGTGCTCTTCATCTCGACCTCAGAAAGCAAAAAATCAAGACATGGATGGTCCTCTCTAACCTGCCAATCATCAAGTCATGCTGTGAAATTTATTTACTGAACTCAGTTTGTAAGCAGAGGTTTGCTTAACTTCCATCCTCTAGCTCAGCAGCTAGAAGACAAGGGAAGAGATTTTTCTTAAATTAATGATTTTCAGGGGAACTCGGTCATCTGAAATTAAGTACTGGATCATCAGGAAATCTGGATTAATAGAAAGTCATTATTGCTCAATGAAGATCCTCAGACCAACTCTTCACATTCTTCAATGTTCTCTGTTAAAATTAATCCTGTTCACTATCCCTATGCAAGATGTGGGAGCAAATCAAGTGTAAAGACACAAGTGTGAAAACTAATAAAGAAATCAACTTCAGCATTAAGAATCTACAGTGTCCTCATAGATAGGAGAAATATTTTTACTTTAAAAAGTATCTCAGAGACATCCTTTTCCCCAGCACGCTTTCAGTGAGCCTGAGAAGCTAAAGCAGGAGGTACCTGAAGCTGTGCCGCACACAGCCTGTCTATGTAGCTGTGTGAATTCAACTTCTGATCTGCAATCTCCAGTTTCTCCAGCAGCGTCGTTCTTTCCACCAGTAAATAAGCAATCTGTTCGCTGGCATTACTGTGAGCTATTTCGGACAAGCCTTCCTGTTCCAGCATCTCCTCGACCTCCTTCAGCTGGGCTTCTGCAAGACAAGGCTTTCTGTGAGCAGAGGAACAAACGAAGCCCAATTCCTTCCAGATCTGCATCCTAGCTCCTCTAAACGCTCCCCACCACAACAGCCCTGGAGCTCACCAAGAGCTCGTAAAACATGTAGTCTCTTCTCCTGCTTCTCACTTCCCTTTCTGCCTCCTATCCCCTGTTCTTATCTCAGCCCCATTCCCACTGTCCCAATGTTTCTCCTGACATCCATTACCCTGCCTGCCAAGCAAGTGATAGGACCTGCTACGTCTAGACCAAGTTCTCCTGCCTTGTTTTAAGTAGGGGAGTTATTACGACCATTTTCTTCTACCCAGCAGCTAAGCTTCACCAACCTGGTTATCCTCGACCCTTTTAACCCTTAATACAGCTTGGTGGAAACAAAACAACAGATTAAATAGGCATTGAGAGAAACCAAACAGATGGACATGCAGTCACATAAACATTTTCTTTGGAAGAAGTCACATAAAATACCATATCACTCATATAAGCAGAGCATCACTATTTTCCTAAGGACTGTTTGGTAGGGAGGTAGATCTGAGTATCTTTTATTTTTCCCCATGCACAGCAGTGATGCACAGCAGCACCTGGTGCATTGTGCACAGCCCATGGGGGAGATCGGGGCGCTGTATGCCATGTGATATGGTAGGAAAGCATGGTGGAGAACCAACGAGGGTCTGAAGCGGAGTTAGAGAAACAGCACCCCATGGGCACAAAGGGACTCAGAGTACTTCTTAAAACATGACCTTAGAAATCACTCCCTGAACAGGGCTCCTGACCCATTCCTCCAAAACCAGCTATAAACACAGGCTAAGGACTGCTCCTGGTAACACAGACCTGTTATTTGAAGGTCTCCTGTAGGATTAAAGGAGCAAAAACATAATTTTAGAATTAGACTTCCAATTCTTCACCATTTATCCCAAAATTATAGCTGGGAAGCCTCTGTACTGGCCTCCAAGGCAAAGAGATGACAATGACCTTTGCAAGAGAAGTTGGTTTATGGCTAGGCATCATTGTGTTTGTGCAACAAACAGTTGTTAAAAAGAGCCCCTCGTTTGCATGGTTGGAAATTTATCTGCCAGGAGAATATGAGGAACCTTTGGTCTCCCACATGGTCAGGGCAGCAACACGTGCACTGGATCCAGTAGCTTGTTAAGCTAAGGAAGGGTTTTTCAAAACCTCCCTATGTAATTCATATTAAAAAGAAAACCAACAAAAGCTGCTCCCAATTTCGAGCCCAAACCAGATTATAAAGGTTTCCAAGTGCTGTAGGATAGGAACTGGGGGGACTTGTGGGTTTTGTATGGAGGAAAGAGGAATATTCATGCTCTTTCACTGCTTAGGGAGCTAGAGTTAGACATCTAAAGTTAAGCAGAGCAAATATTCCTCATACTGTTACACAGGATACACGCACAGCTCTGGACAAGTCTGTTCTTCATTTCCACACACTGGATTTAACAGAGGACCCAGTGCAATCACATCCTAAGGCTCAAATCAATCGCATGTTTCCACTCTGCATTTTGCAGTCAGCTCTGTCCAGCCCGTGGATGGAAAACAGCCTGCGGTTTCCCATTCGCCTTCCCCTCTGGTTATAAATTACAGCTTGTTCAATGAAGAGGTCAAACATGGCTGACTTGCAGCTTTCCTGCATGAAGCTGAGCAAAACATTGCATTTTGCAATTTAAAAGTAGCTGGCCACTTGCTCCATATGCATTATGAAGAGCCCATAGCTCATACTAAACTGAACTCCCCCTTGCCTCCAACCTACCTTGCAGTTTCCTCCCACAGTTTTGCCAAATCCCATCTAAAATAAGCCAAAAGCTGCTCTGCTTTATGGCCAGAAATGGGACAACCATCTCCCTTTAGGACAAATGGTCTGAACTCACATGGCTGGCTTCTGCATTGACAGTTTCGCTTGCAAGTACTTCCCTTACACCCAACCTGCAAAACAATATTAAGCAGTATAGTTTGGGGTAACGGAACCTAGAAATTTTCCACAGGCTGAAGAGGAAAAAAGATTTGTGAGGATGAAGGGAGTCTGCCATACACAGCACAGATTACCTGCTTGTAAAAGCCCACTAATTTCTTACAAGTATCTCAAACACCTTCCCTACCACATCTAACATGTCCTACTTGAGAACAGCAAATGCCTCGTACAAGCAACATTATACCAGTGCACTGATGTGTTCCCGCTAGCAAGTATCTCCTGCGCCACCTCTGCAGTTGCTTCTTTGGAAGCGAGTTTTATATTTGCAAAGGTGTCTTACCCCCAGAAGTTTCTCAGAAATAAGCAGTTCACCGGTATCCTCACACCCACCACAGAAGCTGCATCCTCTGGTCCATGCTGGGTACATTTAAGCAGTACAGCTGTTACAATAAACAAGCTCAGGCCACAACTATTTATTCTTTTTGTTTCACTTTTTAAACAAATTGAGGCAAGCCCCCAACAGCATTGTGTTTTACTGCCATTACATTTGTTTTTCAGAAAGGCTTTTGGTAATGCAGCACATGAGTTATCGATCTGCCCTCCAAAAACACTGAGGCATATTCGACAAGAACCATCGGAAACGGATTGTTAACTGCCTCGAGGAAAGGAAAAATTTCACTCTGGGCAGAGGTACCAAATGAGGTGAAGCTCAGATCAATAGCTCAACATAAAACCAGAAGTGGCTGCTCTCTGCAGTAACCCTTTGAGCCTGTTCCAGCCAAGAAGTAAACGTGTAAGTAGAAACTTACTTTTTATCATCAGAAACAGGTTTTAGCAGATCGAATTGCTCCCAGCAATCCTCAGACCAAGCAGATCTTCTGATCTGTTTGGCTGCTTTTAGAAGAGGGAGCACGCTCAGCCCCAAGAGCCTACCCAAGTGATCTCCTGCATTTACCCAAGTGTTTGCCCCTTCCCTTCCTGAGCTCTCAGCTCCCCAAAGCTACGACTCCCAGCTGCCACTACAAGCAAGATCAGGACAGATCCTGTCCGTTCACAGGTCAGGCCCCTCCTTTGTACCACAGGCTTGAACAAGCCTCTGTCCTCAACTGCCCTTTCCCATCTGAACTCGTTATCATTTCAAGCCTCCCAAAAGCTCCTTACCACCATCCTCTGTTCTTGCCTTGCCCACATTTTTGTTTAACAATCCCAGTAGACCGGGGTCTGCCTTTCCACAAGAGCCTTCTCCAGCCCCGTTTCCAACCTCATCTGCAGTATCATCTTGTCCCTGCTAAAGACAACCAGCTGCCCTGCAAAAATAAGAAGGGGGGTAAAGACCCAGAGGACAACCAACTTCTAGTTCAAGACCTTCGGCCTGTCCTACACCCCACCAGGGCTCAGGAGGCATCTCTGGGTTGGTTTGCACAAACTCTGCTGAGAAGCAGAGGCCCAGGGAATAGACACAGCGACGCAGCATCGAACCCTGCAGCAGAGGTACATTAGAGACCTGGAGCAGGCAAAGGCCTGACAGAAGTCTTTGAGAAAGTGCAGTAGCTAAAGCACAAGCACATCCATGTGCTCTGTGCCAGAGATGGCCAGTGGGTTTTTTTGTGAAGCAGCTGACCTGCGAAGCAAAAAGCCAGTCCCTCAAGAAAACAATCTACAAGGATCCCAAAACACACCAGTGCTGGCATCCCTCACTGCAGAGGACAGCCTGGTGGAAGGCAAGGCTTCATCCACTGCCCAGATCACTAAATTATCAATGCATATTGCAGGACTGCAGCTAATGCCATCAGTAAGGTAATAACAAGTCTTAAAAACCAAAGTCTGACAGCAATATCCCAAAGCACATTCCTCCAGAAAGCTGCACAGAAACACCGTATGACACCAAAGCACCGCAGAACCACAAAAACCCCTCAGGGATGGCTTGATTGCAATTAGCAACCCACTAGGGTAATAGACATGGATCTCTGTTTCCATTCGAGTGTTAACCATTGCTCAACAGCTACAAGAATCCCTAAAAAATGGGAAAAGTCCAAAGCAGCAGAGCCACTACGAGGAAATAAATGGAAACCCAGCTTTTGGGACATTTTTGTCATTCGCCTGCCACCTCGTGGGGAAGATGAGAGAAGAACCAGTAATGAAGTTCTCTGCCACAGCTATGCTCGCAAAGGCTCATTAGTCATTTAAACCCTTGCATACCAGCATTTTCAACACTAAACGATGGCTTTACATGCCCAGAGGAACCAGATTTTCAGGCAGTGCTTAAGCACACCCATCTTTGAAAAGTCTCTCCCATCAGATGTGCAACCTGAAACCCACAGGCTGGCCAAAACTGAACAGAGACTCAAAACTGCAATTGATTTCCCCAGACTCCTACATTTGCTGCCCCAAGTAAAGCATGCGTAACAAAGAAACTGTTCAAGCTGTACTATCACCCCCAACTTTACCTTAGGCCCGGGATAATATGCACCACAAAAGGAGGAGTTAATGAGAATGGTGTGCTACTAGCAGTACTCAAAGCACAACAGAAGACTAGGAAGACTGAAGAAAATCAAGAACTAAACTCAGTAAAATATATCTGCCCTTACTGGAAGGGACCCCAGGGTTTGAGAGGAAAGCAAATTACCTGAAGTGAAATATAAGTGAAATACCTTCTTTTAAACAAAATGACTATACTAAAATAAGCACACACAAGTTTTGAATCACCATCACAAACACGCCGCTGTCCTTCAAAGTTGTTTTAAAAACCGTGGACTTTGTCTAAACCAAAGCCAACAGCAAATTCACTGACTTCAGTGGGAACACAGCTCAACGCTCCATTACCCAGGGAGTCACTGTCAAATAATTCAGAGTTTGAAAACAAACAGCACCATCAACTCTGTTCTTCAAACACCCTCTGGAAGATGATTAGTGCAACAACGGAGCCACATGAAGTGAGAAACTGTCCGATTCACTGAATAAAGGCAGTAAAAGCAGACAAGAACCTCTAAGTCAATTACAAATCAGTTCTAGTATTTCATTAACACTTCTGCCAACCTCCCAAACAACATACCACGCACACTGGTCTAGCAGAACTCACTGAGAAAGGCTGCTCTCCTCTCAAAGAAGCTTTAAACCAGCTCTGCTGAAAGACCTGTACACCACTACCTGTCAATGCATCTCCTTGGACTGTGTTTTGGAGGGAAAGGATTACCCCGCTGCAGCTGCAGCTGTGTCAGCTCAAGCCTGAGCTGTTCATTTTCTTTTTCATATTCGGTGGTGATCGCATCCCGTTCCTCCGTCAGGTTACGGACGTGACCCACATAGCTTTCCACCTAGAAATAAAAGAAGACATGGCTATACCTGAGCGCGTTTACCAACACCTCGCCAGCAAGTTGTTGGCACAAATAGCTCTCCATCCCCCTACGTTTACAGGATAAACTCACACATTTGTAGGACGCTACTTCTTTATGCCTTGGTAACATCTGGGGATGTTAAAAACTTGACTGAAAGTTCTGGAAGGCGGGAGGGGATGGAGGTACAAAGGTGCTGGGATGTGGGGGACTCTCAACCCCGGCTCTGTGGGAGACACTGGGCTCTCTAGGTGCTTGTTGGTACCCCAACACGAGGAACTGGGCTGCACACCCATGAGTTCTTGAGGGCAAGAGAAAGCAGCTTTTGGCTGGGAACACCCATGAACTTGCTGCTGCCGCAAAAAAAGAGGGGGAAACGGGAGTGTTTGGGCCCGGAGGGGTTAAAAACCGAAGGGTAACTCTGGCGCCTTCTCCCGGCCCTTACGTCTCTCATCTCCTCGGCCCGCCGCCGCTCCAGGTCGCCGAGCCGGGCCTCGGCGCGTCGCAGCAGCCGCCAGGCCAGGCCCAGCTGCTCCTCGGCCGGGGCGGCGGGGTCGGCGCCCTCCGCCCGCAGCCAGCGGCGGACGGTCTCTGCCGGTACCGGGGCCTCCGCCTGCGGGGGAACCGAGAGGAACCGTGAGCGACGGGGACGCACCGGACCAACCCGCCCCCCCCCCTCCTCCCCGAGCCCGGGCACCCACCGGGGCGGCGGCGGCGGCCGCCTCCATGGGCGGCGGGCCTGGGCCGCCGCCCGTCCCCTCCCGTCCCCATGGCAACGGGGGGCGGGCTCCGGACGGCCCGGCCCTCCGGCGGCCGCGAAGCCACGCCCCGCACGCCTAAGCCACGCCCCTCCTCTCGTCGGGACACGCCCCCTCGCGGCAGGCGCGGGGCGGTGGCAGCCAGGGTTCCTCTTCTCCTTCGGGTGACCAAGGAAGGAGACATGTCCCACTCCTGGCCACCACACCGGTGGCGTTTAGAGCCTCCCTGTCTCCACCCACCCTTCAAGTCCACCGCACGATCAAAGGGATCTACTGAAACGCTTACGGCTAGCACCAAAAACCAAGCAAAAGGGGCTGACGGTTTTTCTGATTTTCTTCGGAACCCCACGTGAAGCTGCGGGAGATGACTGGCTTCCCCTGAGGTAAAGCGAGCACCTACATGAAACTGAGATGGAGAAACTGCCAGGGACAAAGCCGGCTTCGTCCTGCAGAGCTGACTCACCAGCTGAAGGCGCTGCGCAAGAGGACGGTAGACAAAGACCAAGACATGGAGAGGAGGCACAGTGAGGACCTTTGACAGAGCAGAGCCTGGGATCCTCATAAAGCGATGTAGAGATGGTCCTGGACCTGCAGGAGCCGCTTCCTCCTCATGGTACCACACCAGACATCCCCAAAGGGAAGGGCTGGTGCCCAAACACTGCCAGCACTAGAGATGTTGGTGGGATGGGAGCTCCCATCCTCCCGAACAGGACCATCACCAACACCGGATCGGGATGGCTGTGGCTTAGTTTGAGCTTTGAAAGTCTCCCCAGCCTGGGCTTCAGCACCCTCCTGAAGACGGAGGGGCAGACGTTACGCAGGGAAGCCCGCAGCCCTGTTCCCAAGTCACACGGTGCAGCCCCTTGAGACTCCTGCAGGGTCCGATGCCCGAGTCTTCTCCATGAAAAGTTCAGATTATTTCTCTCCTTCACAATTACCTGACAGAGGAAGTCCCAAATACTCCAGACAGCAGTTTTTGCACTTCTCCCACCCCTTCTGCCAACACTCCTGCAAGGGCACGTTCAATTTACACAAGTTTTTATATTCTCATCTTTGCTGGCCCACCCCTGGTTGGAAGTGCAAGATTCCAAATAAAGACAAGGGAAACCCCTAAACTAGCAGGACTCGGCGTACACATCGATTACGTCCTGGAAGACGAAGACAGGCAGCTCTCAGAGCCCGTGAGCGCATCAAACATGCACAGGACATTCCACCATCTTCTCCTTCCCTTATTTGCACATCTCCGATGGGCACTTCCCACATCTACGGACAACAGTCTCCACTGCACTTCTCTCTCCACCTTCTGCAGGTGTCAGTCCCAGCCACGTAGAAGTCGTTAGCTCCTTCTCCCGATTCAGTTACTAGCTGGATCTCAGCCCTCCTGACTCATCTGGACTGTTTCTCCCATCACTAAACATATCATACTCCTTTAGTGTTCCAATGCTCCCTCCTGATCCGCTGAGCCCATCCTCGTGCTCTTTTCTTGCTCTGCTGGGTTTCTCTTCCTCATTTTATGAGCATACCTCATTTTCAGGTGATCGTAGTCACTACAAAAGTACCGCTGCCTTCTTGAATGGTCGGTGGTTTTAAATAGAGCACAGTCTCACCTCTGGAGAGGCTTCAAGTGCAAGAACAGCATTCTTGTGTCTGTTACTGTCTGTCTTTACAGACTTTCAGCAAATTTATTTCAAAGAAAGTGTGTAAATAGACACACAATGGACAGCGGGAGAGCTGCAGTTAAGTTTTTTTACCAGAAAATTACACACTTTGCTTCCTGCAAGCACGAGAATATATGCTTAGAAGTTAGTAATCTTATGGAAGCAGGCTTTAGAGAAAACCAGGAACATCCCGGTTCTAACTCCATGCAAACAGCCAAGAGGCAGTTCTCCTCCCAAGGCTGATCACCACTACCCCATCCGCTTTCACCTCCCCACCCTCATCGCCTACTCCTTTTCTCCAACCTCTTGTCCTCAAGCCACGCTCAGAGACCACCCACCGCTTGTGCTCCGTGCCACACACCTCCTTGCCTTTATCCCGCACCAGCAACATACGAACACCCAAGATGGAAGGAAAACCTTTGTGAAACAGCTGCTTTAGGGACACTGCTACAATACCTATTTTTTGAACCACGTTTCTGAGCAGAGTTCCTGAAGCGTAGGTCCACTGGATCTCCCCCTGGAGCAACAGAAGCTCTCCAAAGTTGTTACCACCTCATTCGCCTTCATCTTTTGCCACACTTGTTTCACCATCCACTTTCAATACCAGATGATTGCCAGCTTTGTCGCTCCACTCCAGTCACAAAAACACATCTTATTTTCTGCAAAGTGCCATTCCTTCCGTCCAACAATTCAAAAAGAAACTTCGAAGAGGCAGACTCAAGAAAATCTTTTATATACAGACATATATACCATTTCTCCACCTCCCGGTTCTCCCAGCCCACGGGACAGAAATAAAGCAACATATCTTTTCCCTCCTTAGACACCAGAACAAATATCATCCTTTGGAATGTTTTCACTTCAGTGTATTTTTCTTTTTCAAAGCAAGCAACAATAACCATTACTGAGCTGTAGAAAAGTTACACTGTTTTGGACGGCAGCCTTTCCCACAGTGTTTCACTGAGGATTGTTTTATTTACCTGGGATAGAGAATGGCTCCAGTTCCACTCCCTCTCTAGTACAATTTCACTTGTTTCTTTCAGAGCCGGTCCTCAGACTTTCTTCTCTATAAATGCAGTATGTTGGCCCTGAAGATAGCTCACTATCTTCTCCTCTATCTCCATGCCTTGCGCTATTTCCTCATCAGAAAGAGACAATGGAGTCTGTGAGTCTTTGGTTACAATAATAACAGAGGTTCTCCGCGACTCCAGGATATTTGCTACCACCACCTGGTGACGATATTTCTCCAGAGCCTGCCGTGATTTATCGATTAAGATCAAGGGATCCGTCTCCAGTTTAAAGGAAATAACAAATGCCTCTGGGGCCCATTCTTTGACCAGAGGAGACAGCATTTTTGGCACCATCTTCATTGTGATCTACATTGGGGAAAGACAGTAGAGAAAAGTTTCAGTAAAAACATTACTCTTCCTAATTACAACATTAGGAAGAGATGGGGGAGGAGGGATAGGGACATTCCAGCTTCAGTTCATATTATATTTACACTGGGAAGTTTTCCAAGGCAGTACTTGGTCAGATCTCACCAAACAAGGTTAAAATGTCACTGGCATGCACTGTAAAACTAAATTAAGTTATCGGTCTGGTATTAACAATAAGCAGGGTGTTCTTAAGCAATGAAGCAGGCCCACAGTAACTGCATAAATGTTTTGTTATTTAAGTGCTAAAACCACTCTGGGAATATAAACCTAAGCAGAGGAAGATTAAAAAAAGAATTACAACTGCAGAAGTCCGAGTTTTCAGCTCTCCAAAATCCAAGCAGCTTATCAAATCTTAACCCTTCTTTCCATCAACTCTTTAGGGCACATAAAGCATAAATATGCCAAAGCATGGAGAACAAAGTAGGAGTCTCTCTTCTCCGGCTTCTTAACCTCTGGGTCTGCCACTGGAAATCGGGAGGGTCTCATTCTTCCTACGCTAAGGATAAAGAATTAAGGCTAGCAACTTGTTAAAAGCTAACTAAACTAAACAAATTTATATTTGTTATATACAGAGCTGTAGATCCACCTGCTCCCATAGCTGAAAGGGACCTGGGCACCAGAGACACACGCTACACCTTCGGGCTGTTGCCAGCATTAAGCAGAAAGAAGGCAAGGCAAGTACTCCAGCAGCAACTATTCTTCCGCTGAGACCCACCATCTACTCATCTCCACGTTGTCAGCATATACAGCTTTAAAAGGATATTTCCATGGGATTCTGCTCCCGTGGAAATTCTCCCTCCCATTGCCAGTGAAAACACACGCTTCTTTGGCCAGCGAGCCGCTGCTTTGCAACTTTTCCCAGGTCTTATTCACAGCCAGTCCCCAGGCAGCCGTGACCCCAGCAGGACACTGGGACAGCCCAGATGTCAGGAGGGGAGGAAGGGGCGGTGGAGGGGGCCGGTGCCCACGGGAGCCTCACCTGCAGGGGCCCCTCCGAGGACTGGATCTTGTGCTCAGGCATCTCCGAGGCGGGGATGTAGAAATCCGACACGGCAGCTGCCAGGTAAAACATGACACTGGAGCCTGTGAGAAACACAACTGCGGTCACCCACCACTGCCGGCCTGTTCCTCTCACCCCAGGGACCCCCAGAACAGACCAGAGCCGGTTCGGCTGCCAACCCCAACAACAACAACAACAACTAGGGAGCCCAGGGCCCCCCCTCAGAGACCCCCCATCACCTACCAGCACTGTCCTGAGCAGAGCAGTGCTGACCCCCCCCCCCACCGGGGTCCCCTCAGACACACTGTCACCCACCGGAGCCACCTCATCCCCTCACACCAAGCCCCCACGGCCTCCAGGGATGACTCAGACCCTCATACCGGGGTGCTGGAGCCCCACTTGTCCCCTCACGCCAGAGCCCCACGGGCTCTGGGACTGCCTGGACCCCGGAGCTGCCCCATCCCCTCACACAGGGGGACACCCCGGGGCGGGGGTGGGGGAAGGCGGCCACCCCTCCCCGGGGCCACCCTGTCCCCTCACGGCCCCCAACCCCCTCTCCGGGGCCGCCCCGTCCCCTCACGGATCCCCCCCCGCTCCCCTTCCCAGGGCCGCCTCGTCCCCTCATGGATCCGCCTCACAGATCCCCCCCCTCCCCGGGGCCGCCCCGTCCCCTCACGGATCCCCCTCCGGTCCCGTCCCCGTACCGAAGGGCGCCAGGGCGCGGGCGGCGGCCCGCAGCAGCGCCAGGTACTCGGCCAGGCCGGTGAACTCGATGGCCAGCAGCGCCCCGGCCTCGGTAGCGCGGCGGTAGTCGCGGAGGGCGGGAAGGAAGGCGGGGAGAGCGGCGGGTTCGGCGGCCACGCCGGGCGGCGGCCCGGGAGTGAGGCGGAGGGCGTCGAGCAGGGCGGGCCCGGGCGGCGGGAGGGCTCTCGCCCAGGGGAAGGCGGAGCGGGCCCGGTGCAGGAAGCAGACGCCGTAACCGGCCGCCACCAGCCGCTCGGCCGAGGCGGCGCCGCGCCGCCCGCTGCTGAAGTTCTCCAGGAAGCGGACGGCGCGCGCCTCCAGCGGCACCTGCGTCCCCCCCGACGTCACCAGCGCCACGCGCCGCCCGCGCGCCGCCTGCCCCGCCGCCCAGGCCCGCACGCGCGCCTCCGCCGCCGCCTCATCCCCGCCGCCCGCCGCCGCCGCCGCCGCCATGCCCGCCCCGCCCCTTCCGCCGGAAGCGCGGCGCCCCGCCCTCCCGCCGCCACCATTACCCGGAAGTGTCGCCTTGGCAACGCGGTGGCGCGGCGAGGGCGGGCTGGGCGGGCGCTGGAGGGGTCCCGCCGCTGCGAGCTGCGCGGGGCGGCGGGGCGGCTCCGCTGCCGCCGCTGCCGCCTCACGCACTACTGGTGAGAGCCCCGCTGGCTGCGGGGGGAGCAGGGGCCAGGCCCCGGGTGTAGGGCCGGGAGGCAGGGACGGGGTGCAGGGCGCCCGGGAGGAGAGCCGGGACAAGGCAAGAGGCAGGGGGGAAGGCCCGGGACAAGGCTCGGGACGCACGGGTACGGAGGAGGCCCGGGGTGAGCCGCAGGAGGCAGGAACGGGCGCGGGATGGGGCGCAGGAAGCAGGAACGTGCCCGGGGCAAGGCTCGGGGCGCAGGGAGGAGGCCCGGGGCGAGGCCCAGGAGGCAGTGCCAGGCCTAGGACACAGGGGTGGGCCCAGGGCAAGGGCTGAGAGACAGGGACAGAGCCTGGGAAGCGGGCTGGGACGCGGGGACAGGGCAAGAGGCAGGGAGTAGCCCCGGGATGAGGCTCAGGACACAGGGGCAAGCCCCCAGGGTAAGGCTTAGGACACAGGGATGATGCCTAGGAGGAAGCCCAGTTGGCAGGGACGAGGCCTGGGACAAAGCTCAGCAAGCAGGGATGAGGGCCAGGGTGGAGACTGGGAGAAGGCCTAGGGCAAAGCTCAGCAGGCAGGGTAGCGGGAACTGGAGCTGGCGCGGACACGCTTGGCAATTGCTCAGCCAGAGCGTTCCTCCTCACTTCCAACGGTGCCCACATCAAATAGAGCGCAGTGCAGTGAGCTTTCTAGATGTTTATACAAATACCTTCACGTACACGGGGGGGGCCTCAGTGAAGTCTTATGTTAACGATAAGTTTCACTGGTTTCACCCTGACTGGGGGTTTGTTTGGCTTTGGGGCTTTTTTTTTTTGTGTACCGCAGTGTTGAAAGCCGGGCATTTGCTCAAACCCAACTGTATCAGGAGTTTTGTGAGTGATTTAAATAAGGTTTTAACATACAGAATCATGGTGACTTGCCAGGACAGCGCTGTGTTCCCCTCTGGCGATATCAAGTATGTACTTGATTGGGTGCTCTGTGAGCAGCCTAAGGACTGGTGGCTGTTGTGGGTAATTCTTGCAATGAAAGTCCAGAGGACACAACAGGCAATAATATTCCCTTACATCATGTCCAAGCAAACAAAAATATTGTTCTTCCTTTATTTTGTTAGTAATGTAGATCACCAAAAAGCTGACTGGGTTAGTATCCACGAGCAAATATGCCCGCTGCTGATTCCAATCCGTACATCCCTCCCTTGTCTCCTTTCTGAAAAGGAAAGAAAACACGGCATGGAACAGCTGGTGAAGAGACAGGTATGTACAAGAAAAACGAATACCACTTCAAAGTGCTGCCAGTGAAATTCAATTAGATCTATTCTTCCTATACTTTGATGTATGTAGTGTTGGGAGGGCACCCTTTTAGTTGATTGGTACTCAGTTGCAGAGCTTTAATTTTTTTTTTAAGACAAAACCTCTATAATAAGGGCAGTGGGAACATCCTCTCTCTGATTCTATGAGTCACTTGCCTTTTTTGCCATCCTTACTTGAAGTCCTGAGCTTCCTCGGGCAGTGGCAATCCTGGATCTCCCGCCTTGGCAGGTAGTTAGTCCATCTCCCCAGTTAGTCTGGGATCCAGCTGAGTTTTGCTTCTTACGGGCTGTCTTCATCCTTCGCTGATGAGAGGGATTCCCCTTTCTCAAAGCAAGAGGGCAAAGAAATAAAGTCCCTTCCCTTTGTTTACCTGGCCAACTTTAAACGCCCTTTCCCACTAAGTACGGTCTTTTATCTCCACTTTTTGGCCTCGTGGGTGGTGCAGATGTGCAGCTCCTTTCCAGCCTGAGTGGTTTTCAACTCTTTTGTTGTTGTTGTTGTTTGTTTGTGGAGTGGCAGGATCTGCTTTTCCACAATGTTGATAAAATAAAAAATAACCCACCCAAATGCATCTGCTACTTAAAATCTTGCCCGTAAAAATAAATTATCCTTCTGTCGTTGCATAACTCCTAATCACAGAATAATAGGACAACAGAACAGCTGAAAGTGAGCTGGTAACAATCAAACGGTGCCACTGAGAAGAATATCATTAATTGTCTGGATTTTACATCATGTATTATTTTTAAGGTTGTTTCTGGGCCAGGCGCTAGTGCTTTCGTGACTGGCTCGTTGCTGCGGTCTTTCCTGGGAGCATCCAGAAAAAGAAAGTCTAAAAGGGGCAGGACCTGCGTAGCCAAAAGTCCTGCTTGGTGAAAGCTTGCGACAGGATTTAGGCAGCAGATTCCTTTAGGCTTTGTAGGAACTGGGCACTGACAACCCAGTTTGGTTTTGAAAATCCCATCTGTTTGAAAATCACAGGCAAGATTGTTGACCAGAGTCCGAAGAAGGTCTGTTGGAACAATATGTCCCAGAAGCATCAGGAAAAATGCAGAAGCTCCTTTGTTCCAGGTTACGTTTAAGTTGATCTTCTACAAAGTCTGCAAAGAAGCAAAGTTAAAATTGGTCTCATTGGGGGTGGTGGCGGCAGGGGTTTTTTTGCATCCTTAACTGCTTAAAGCTTTTCCAAGAAACTTCACCTACATATTGAACACTGATGTTGAAAACATCTGTTATTGCATCATTGATTTCATAGCAGCTAAAATTATGGTATATACATTACAAAAGACCACGTGACCGCCAGATCAAGGAAGTACTCCTTGATTAGCTGGAAGGTAATCATTTGTTTTTATTGGATTCCGGGAGAAGACAGCAGGAGGACGGGGCTGGTGGAGAAGGGCGAGTCACTCCTCTTGATTGGAGTGCACACCTAGGTTAGAGACGGCAACTGCAAACCTGCAGCTTGACCCGAGGCTTGGAGTAACCTCATGTGAAAAGTCATAGAGAGCAGACTCCAATTTTTTTTTTTTTTTAAGTAGAGATTTTTATAGGATCTTTAACAACCCTATTGCATTTGTTCTTTGACCTTTGTCTCCAGACTATTTAAATATAAAATAGATTCTGGGAACGGTATGTGCTGGGACACTTTGTCTTCCTTCTCTCCTAAGAAAGGAGTGAAAAAGCAGAAACATCTTGTTGGTTACCTGCTTGCTTTCACTGCAAGACTAGCCACAAATGAAGTCTGCCTTTATGTACAGCAAGGTATAGGGTAGACAGCATCGGGCCTAGACTGGCTGACAAGCGTTGGAAGAGCAGCGTGGAGAGGGTGAGATTATTTACTGCCCCGTCTTGGTGGCTTCATTGTTTTCCTAGCCACAGAGCCAACAAAAATGCTTTAAAGAAGGCCTTTGGAGCTCAGGGAAAAGCTACATAGTCTCATGACGATCAGAGAAAAAACCTTCTGCTCAAAGCCTGCCCATAGGTTTATTATTTTTTTAACATTTCTGCTTTACTTCACAAACTCCTGCATGGTGTTTGTTTAGAAAACACACAGCTCGAGCCTTAGTCAGGACGCAGGAAAGCTTGTGCACATCAAAATGCCCTGTGGCTTAAGGGAAAGTGCATGAAGCTGAGAGCCAGGAGGTTATGAGTTTCATACCTCGTCTGTGCTCCAAAGCTTTGTTGATAGAAATCTGCTTTTGTCAACATAGCCGGGGGGGTGCCTGCAGACAGTACCTCCAAACTGACAAAACTCCAAGTTTCTGTTTGTAGAATAGCCTCACCTGCCTGCGTGATGTCAGCTTACTGCAGCCCCTGGGTACGGGAAAAGATCCATGCCTCAGTCAGCTACAGCAGTCCTCCAGCACCAATGCTAGCCCCACCGACTGCAGGTTTCAACTCAAACTAACTGGAAGCCTGCCTTCCTCTTTAAATCATCATTTCTTCAAGCGCGCCATCAGTTTTGGTGCCTGTGAGTGAGTAAATGAACATGGCACCAAACCCCAAGTGGGTTCCCCACCCCCTGCTCCCACCTGGAGCAGAGCTGGGGTCCTCAGCCTTCTCAAACCCCAACTGGGGGAAAACTGCGTGGGGGCATCTTCAGAGAAACCTCTGTAATTACAACACACATGAAAAGAGCCCAAAGTGTGCGGGTCCGGGGGCGTGGGGCTACGGGCAAGATGAAAAACAGTGCAGGGCCAAAGCTAACGATCCCCCCAAGGCTTGTAACTGCGCAGTCTTAAATATTCAGTGCTGCAGGGCTTCTGTTGTCTCCTGCCCTTTATTCTCCTGGGAGCTCTGCAAGAGTGTAACCTGTAGCTTGTCCTCACTGCAGATGTTTTAAGATAGCTTACATCATGGGAAGCAGCGATGATCCTATAGACAAGGAGTAAAAAAAGAATGATGCTGATCTCCACCACCTCCCCAGATGACAATCTGCTTGATACCCACGCACCAAAACCAGTGCCGGTTGCAACAGAGAAAGAGTGGCGTGGTCAGAAAAGACAGCCTGATAAATAACAGCTTTTCTTGCTCCTTGCCCTGACCGTGTGCTGACTTTCTCCTGGGCACCACATGGTCCCCCAACACGGCTTGGTTTTGGTGCGTCCCTTTTTCACTCACTCACTATATGGGGGTAGCTCAGGGGCTAGAGAGGGGATGACCGCTGTGTTTTCTAGCTCTTGGCTCTCCTTGCTGTAGCAGGGTGCTATCACTCTGGGGTGTGTTCTTCGAAGCTCTCGTTTATCCAGAAAGGATGTCCCTTTATCTCAGCCAGGATCTCCAGGAAAAGCAGGTTGTCCTTAAGGTTCCCTGTCCCTGAGCTATTCCTTCACCCACAGCATGACTCTCTCTGCCTCTCTCTAAGCACTTAAAGCTCAACAAAATGCCAAAGCCTGGCCTCCAAAAGCGCTGGGATTTGTTTTTTCAGCCCTCTGCTCAGCCACAGCTGGAAAACAGAAGGCAATAAAGAGGTAAAACGGTATTTTCTGGCGGCGCTCACTGCACAGGCCTGCCCATGCCTCCTAGCAAGAGAAGAGCAAGCGCCTTGCTGACTTACCATGGCAGCACTGCTAGGCACACCAGCAACAAGATTTCTTTCCAGGAAGCTTTCCCGCTGCACCGCGTGTGCAAAAAGCAGATGCAGAAGCATTGGGAGTTGGCAACAATTACACTGAAAGCAAAGAGAAATAGGTAAATAAGCACGCTGGCTCCTTTTTACTGGCATCCCTCAGCGCATTGTAAGGGCGCAGCATCTACAGTTGCTGTAGAGCTCTTGGCAATGAACAGGCATTCAAACGGGGACGCGTTTGTGGAGCTGGTGAATAGATCAGATGCTGCAAAGGGTGAAAAGACCAAATGTGGTGTGGACTGCTAGGAGTAGTAAAAGGCAGGGAGCAACTATAGGTACAGGAAACATTATGGATTCTGACAACAAACAGCAATGCTGCAGAAGCTGCTTGACCACCAAACTGGGCTTGGGTGATGGATATACAGAAGTGTAATGCAGCGCATTAGGGTGTTCTGATTTTGACCGGCTTTCCAGACTCTGCACCCAAAATACCAGGCCCAGAACTGGCCGGGAGAGGGTGGGAGGAAGCTGCAGCTCCATGTAAGGAGCGCTCCCCTTGCTTCCAGACCGCGTCTCCTGCAGCTGGAGGTGTGCCATGCTGGCACCAGCTTGGCAAACCATACGCTCCACTGCCTGCTATGAGTCACCGTTATTACCGTCAGCAAAACCCCGCCGTAGCCTCTTTGTCTAATCTTTTCTACGGTCTTGTGATGATCATTTTCTGTGCTTCACAGCTTTTATTGCTGCAGCCTTATTAGCCCTTTTTCGTAGGCGTAAAGGATTCTTCGTCTCATAAGACACCACATGACCTAAGAGGATGTCCAAAGCTGTTCCTGCTAGAAGTAGGAATGAAAGGCAGGCTCTAATATGACAGCTTTAATTTCCATCCATTAATTACAGACACGAAGAACATTACAATCACTGTTTTACAGTTTGCAAACTTGAATGTAAAAAGAGACTGTGCATTTCATTTCTTCTTACCCTTTGCTCGCTCTGTCCCATTACTATGTTTCCCTGCAGAAATACATCATTGATCTTGCATACAACACGGCCCAGGAGTTTGTTTTGGATGGAAAGCATAAAGAAGCGATACCTGCAGCTTTGCAGGCACTGCGTTTCAGTACTGAAGTGTACGGCTCAAGTTCTGTGCAATTGGTGCCTGCTTATCTCCTCTTGGCTGAAGCCTCCACCGGTAAGTATTGTCTAAATAGTAACACTGGCAAGGGCAAGACCTCCCTTGGGTCAGGTTTCTGGTTTCTTTTTACCATTTATCAGGGAAGGACCAGCTCTTCGTTTCAACGTTGTGCCATGTCTCTGCCCTGCCTCAAGGGCATTTCAGAGAGATTTGAGAAGTCACACACGCCCCCCTTTTCTGCGTGGGTCTGGGGAAAAAGAATCGCTCATCGGTGATGAGAGATCAATGAAAGCAAATGAAATGTTTTCTCCATCTCCACCGATTCCCACAAGAGAAGCAGTATGAAGATCCATTCTTTACCTCTGTGGCTTCATATGACTCTCAAAAGCATTAAATTCCCAAGGGTGGTTGGTTGCGCTCTTATCTCAGGGAACCAGCAAACATTTCCGAGGCCATTGCATCAGAGGAATGCCTCAGTTCATTCACAAAAGCGCACTCTGCCTGAAGCAGAGCTTTTTCTCATTGACTGTATGCTTTATAAAAACTGTCAAATTAGGACTCTGCATGTGGAGAACTGCTCTCCTCAGCTGCAGACGTAAAGGACTGAAAAATCATTGTAAATCATTGCCTTTACTGGAGTACACACAGTGCTCTGCTGGCAGAATTGAGCTATCTCAAGGATTGTCGTAAATAGTGTGGCAAGAGAAGGGAAAAAAAATCCTATGAGTAATTCTAGTGTGATAATACACGAGTCATTAGTGGCTGCCTGTAGCTAACCTGTTTTGAACACGTGTTTCAGAGATACTGAATGCAATAGACAGTTTCTGGCTTCTCTTGTAGCTCTAGACATTCAGCCTGTCTGTAAATTAGATTTCGAACACCTGCTTGACTAAGGAGCACTTGGGAGAGAAGTGAGGAATCCACAGGCTGGGTCTCCGTATCAAACTACTGCAAAGGGATAGCAGGCAGTATTGTCTAAATTTCTAAATAAAAAAATGGTCTTTATCCTGCTTATTTCTACGTGTCATTTCAGGTGTTGGCCATCTTCTGCAGGCATCTAAGTATCTCTCCCAAGCCCAGTGGATTGTCCTCAGAACTCCAGACTGCAGCATTGCTGTGCAGTGTAAATTACATCGTAGTCTGGGGCTTTTCTGTGCCGCTGAAGGAAACTTTGAACAGGCTTTATATCACCTGGCAAATGACGTAAGCCAACTCAAATACAGAAACACTTCAATTTTTCTTCCTTCTCTGACACTTACAGATCGATACGAAAACCCCAGCAGACAGATTTGTAATCCTGATTTGAGGTACCGAGGATACATGTTATGAACACCTGAACTGTCTAGGTCTAAGACACCTGTGTATCCATGTGTTAGCCAAAGTTGTGTTTTACCAGTTATCCTTATTCCCTTGAAGTGACGCATACCTTGTCTTTACTGCATCTGCTTATAAATTTATCTGTCAGCTTGGTTACAGTCCTGAGATAAACAGACATTTCTATCCCAAATTGGTGTAGTTGCCTTTTATTCAACAGATAAGTTACTTTATATTTTGGCTGTCATTTTACTCCATACTTTTCTGTTAGACATCAGTTCTCTGTCAGCCGTTATTTAGTGAATGCCTTATTTAACTCTTTAAATGTCTGGTTCAATAGCGTTTTCCCCGATTCAATCTGTTTAGCCACAAGAGCAGTTTGTCAGATTTGAAGTGGTTATTGCCAGCTGTGTTCCTGAGGATGCTTTGCCCGTCATTTGATCCCCCAAAGGCAGATGAACTCCGCGACATCCTATTTATGTCCCACATAGACTAAATTTATCCAGTGCAGAGTGATGTATGCCCACCACTGTTGAATTTGATAGTAGCTTTGTGTGGGTGTAAATGATGACATACAGTTGAGGAGAATTAGATCCTTTCTATTATAATATATACAGCCCTGTCTTTGCTTAGTCTGTAAACCTTTCAGGAGATTCCCTGCTGTGCAATTGGTTTTTTAGGTACCTTAAATCTGATGCCTGAAAGGGCGTCAGGTAATAGGTTTTTTGCTATTAGCAAGTCACTGGTCTACGTCAGAGCAGCCCAAGACCTGCCTGAACTTTGGCTGCGTGTCTGAGATCTGCTGAGAGTCACACGCCGGCTCAGAATAGCTGGAATGCTCCACTGCCTTCCCACTCCCCTGGCTTTGGCTGGGGCCTCGGGGGGAGAAACAGGCGCCACGGGCAGGACTGGAGAGCTGAAAAGTGGCAGCAGGTTGTGCTTTTGAAGACATGAAACATACAGGTTGCACAGTGAGAGGAGGAGATGTGGGAAACCTACCCCATGCTTCAGTGGGGTAACACGCTGTGATAAGGGTTCCACTGCCCCAGTGAGCAGGGGATTTAGGGGCAATTGCATTCCTCTGCATAAAACACCAAATACAGCTTTTTTAGGACCACATTTTACAGTCATAATCAGGTATAACTAAAGCTGTAGTTACATAGGAAAAAAAGAAGGGAATACTTGCAATATTATTAATCCATAATGAAAAATTTCCCAGGTTTGATATGAGCATTAAACTTTTTTTTTTAAATCTTGGTTTCAGATTTACCTTGCTAGTTCTACGTTTGGACTAAAATCTATTGAGACCTCTGGAGGGTATTTCCACATGGCTAATGTTTTCTTTCGCCAGAACAAAATGGACATAGCAAACTCACTCTATGCTGAGGTTGGTAAAACCAATGGCCATCCTCTCTATATTTCTCAGGTTTTTTTCTGTGCTCTTTCCAATGTTTTTCCCGCTTCTGACTGCCTTTAATATGATGGCGATCATATCAAGTGCCAGCATTGCCTTTTAGGATCAATCTCAGAAACCCTTTTCATACTTAAATATTTCTCTGAGTTAAGACCAGGAGAGAAATTCTGTACTCGGTTACAAATTGTTATTCAAGTTGTCTTCAACTTGGGCAGCCAAACCTTGTTAAAAAAATAGCTTTGCTACCAAATACCCTGTGCCAGAGGTTAAAGAGAGTCCCACAAGTAGAGAGGGTTGCCAAGGAGTTTCCATGGCCAGGGAAGAGTTGCTGAGCAGCAGTGGGATACAAACGAGCCATGGAAAATTGATGCTGAGCATCAATGAAAAGTCACCCTGATAAAAGACTGTCAGAACAGAACGATCAAGCAAGGGAGGTAACAATTACCTAATCCCTCCAATAACTGAAAAAATGAGCTTTCATTTGTTTAGCTTGATTTTCTGTTGAAAGGAGGCTTTGTGGCAGAGCTGCAGTCTGCCTCCATTCCCCTTGCAAACTTCAACCAAATCTGCTTTTGGTTAACAATTTAGTTAGATTTGTTGAATTTTGATGAAAATTAATAGTCAGATAGAGAAGTGAGCTTCCAACTAGGGCCGCCACTGGGAGAGGAGCGGTCAGATCTCTACGTAAAACATCCAGCTTGGCAGCAGTCAGCTCACAAACCAGCAGGCACTCCGGTTATTGTGGTAGGGACGTGCATTGCAGGGCACATTGTTTATAGAACAACTAGTTGCTAAATCCCATGTATTCATACAAGTGAAATAATTCATTTGCTTCCTGATAGGTAACCGATATCTGGCATGCCTTTCTTCTGAAGTCAGTTCACGCACAGGAGCAAATTCTCAAGTCACAACCGGAAATGTCTCCATTCACGGAGGACAAGGAAGTCAGCAGAGATCGTATGAGTAAGCACCACTATTGCGCAGAATCATTTGGAAGACGGGGTTTTAAAGAATCCATACATCCTACGGTTCATGTTTACAGCATTGGGTTTTGCGTGGCATTTCCATAGACCAAATTTAGTTGGAATCGCAGGTATTTCTGACGTTCATGCTCAGCGGATCGCACTGGATGAAACAAACGGGGCCGCTTTAGGAATGAGGGTGTTCAAGTGGAAACACAGCTTTGCCCTTTTTGATTACGTGCTCCTTTTCACAGCGCCCTTGGCAGTGACTTTAACACTATAATATTTTGCCTTTCAGGATTCAATTCCACTTCAACGTTCTCATTTCTCTGCAGCTTCTTTGTCTCCATTTAATTATGTGAAAGTGACATTTCATCTCACTTAGGCAGGTTTACAACTCTATCTTCTGAAGCAGTAGGATACAGTGGAATAGCATATACTGATAATTGGATGTATTAATCTGGAGAATACTCTCGGGAGAGAAGCTGAGGAATCTCTCATTGGGACATAAAGGTGCATAAAGCATTAGGAAATAGGCTCGTGTGCATGGTACTACCCTATGCTGCCCTGAAGGCAGACTGGACTCTGGTCCTTGTCTTCTTTCTACCATCTCTGCTAATGAGAATATTGTCGGAGAAGAGAAACATTTCTGTAAATGCCATTACCTGGCATCGTCTCCACCAGCAGTTGCTGCAGTAGGAACCACACCAAGACAGGGCTGCATGATACCATCTTCAGTTATGACAGGAGTATGAAAGTTGCCCTTTTCATGCAGCTGTTATGACTCCACATCCCTACTAAAGGCTAATCAACACAATTACTGACTGGATGAAAAGATATCTGTTAATGGGTATGGAATTTGCATGGAGCTGGGATACCGCGTTGATGCTTGTAGTAGAAATGCTTTGATGTCTAGAAGAGATAATTGGACAGTTTTGAATATATTATCTTGCATGCATGCATACATCCAACAAGATTATTTCATTCTTGGTGCAGCTGAAGCCCAGCAAGCAGAAGCAATCCGAGTACTGAATGCAGTGTTAGATGTCAGAGAACAGGCACCAAAGCAACGACCTGGGGAAACTGCCAGAGTTTTGCATGCTCTTGCCATGCTTTATTACCTGATCACGGACTTAGCAAAGGTAGGTTTTGTCCAGTGAAAGGGTCCAGGAGAGTTGCCTAAATCTGTTTCAGTGCTCACCCCATCCCGTGAGGCCAGTTGCCTCTGTTCACCTGGCACCTCTCCTGAATCCGCAACAGCCTCGCAGCACTGGATGAGCAAGGACAAAGCTGCCTCAGTAGCTCTGCAGCTCGCAATCTGCGCTCTGTCAAGGCAAATAAAGACCCCTGGATCTGTTTTGGTCTCTGCCAGGCTGTCCACAGTGGATCCTGTAGTTATCCACGTTTTCTGGGCTCATCCTTTATCTGGGATACGCTGGCAGTGGAGCTGCCTGTCACAAGCTGTATTTAGACATGGCGTCAGATGTTACGCAGTGAGCAAGATGTGGGCCTCGCACGTGTCTCTCTGTGAGCCAGACTCCCTGTAATGACCATGATGTTAATGTAGATTCACTCTATTGGGGCCTGTAATTCAGTTTTGAATTTGCACCCCTGTATTTTTAAGGCTAAAAATTTCAGATGAGACTGCTAACTTCAGAGCGCCCCATTCTCTGCCTTAAAAATCATTGATTTTGAGGAAGTGCTGAGCAGTAGCCATCTGGAAATCAGGCCTCTTTGTCTGGGCTAAGTGCTCAAAAGCCCGAGTTTCTTCTGCCTGTGTTTTGGAGGGTGAAAATACAGATTACTAATGGTCTCTTCATTGGATCAGAGAAAGCCATAATGATGTGAGTCAGTGTTTGGAAGACACAAAGAAACAAATTCAAATTAGAAAAAAAGCAAAGCTTTATAATTGTGAGAATGTCTAATCCCTGGAAGAGCTACCAAGGGAAATGAGGGATTTAGTTCAGACTGAGTCAATACAGCTGGTTTGTTTTTCCTGAAATAGCTTTGGGAATGTTCAGATGAGCTGCTGTATTAGACGGGAGGCAATGATCTCCAGCGCGGGGGGCTGGGGTTAGTAATCTCTTGTCTGCACCAATGGATCTTGAACACGATACCTGGCAGCTTTACTCTCTCCTGTAAAGCAGCTTGTACAGGTCACCCTCTGAAGCAGGCAGCTGAGTGGCTGCAGCCTGGATCTGCTCGGGTGCAGCTATTCCAGTGAGCCTCTGCAGGTATTTTAACTACCCCTTGAGAAAAGGTAACTTCCTGACAATTAGTTGGTCTTTTCTGTTTCATTCTAGGCTCGTGAGGTGGGGATGAAAGCCTTTGAGCTGTTAACACAACTGTCCCAACAAGAGTCTCTAGAAGCCATCGGTCGTTTGTTAAAGTTGATTAACTCCAAGCCTTCCTACACAACATAAAGAACTCTTTCTACCAGAGCCAGGTGTTTGGCTAGGTTATCTGTTTAATTAGGTTGCTGAAAACAAAAAGCGTTACAAGCCGTAGGTCCTTCCCGCTGCTGCCATCTTTCCAGATGTGTTCCTTTCTGTCTCAAGGTGTTTGAAAATTAAACGTTTTGGTATACTGAGTTAATTTTGATGTGCTGCTCAACCTCTGTAGCCTGTTACAGAATAACAGCGTGAGGGTGGGAAACAAAAGCACAACCAACACATGATGCATAAGTCCTTATCTAATGATTTATGAATAAGCAAACAGCCTCTTACGTCCTCACATTGTCTGTCCAGAAGCTAAGACCAGCTGAGGTGTGTTTGTTACTTGTTTCCTCTATTTGCCTTTCAGTTTGATGAGGGAGATACCAGGGAGGGATACAGGAGGGGCATGGAGAAGGTCTTCACTGTGTACCTAACTTGGGTGGTTGTTGTCTCCTCCTCAGGACCTGGTTGGGCTCGATCAGGTGCCGCACCTCCCTGCAGTGCCCCTCCATCTCCAAATCTGTTCTCTCTGCAGAGCTTTAGAGGAGTCTTGTAGCTCTGGGCACCGAGGGACTCATTTGTTCCACTTACGGAAGAACTTGCATCCAGGAGGGACCGCGAGAACAGCATGAGGGACTAGAGGCAGTCTGGGGGGAAAGGATTAAAAGGCCAGCTAGCTCCAGTCAGAGCTTCCAACCCAAAGGAGATGTGGTTTCCTCACAGCTGAGAGCTCGCCAGCACGTAGGCATCCCGCTAACTCTGATGCCAACCTCAAGAGGAGGAAGTCCCTTGTGTCACCATGCGCTTCTGTCCGTGGACCTCCACCGAGCGCACCCCCCAACCTGCAGCTCTCACGGGCTTCTGCCCTGGAGAGCAAAGACTGGCAGGGCAGAGGGTACACGTGACCCTCGGTGTGAAGGTAAAGGGACGTTGGAGAAGGGCTAGAGGAGACCCTGGGAGAGCGACACAGGACACAGTCAGTGCGGTGAGCTCTGTTCAGAGGCCACAGCATGTGACAGCCTCGCACATCTGGGAAAGAGGTTAAGGGAAACTTGCCCTGCTGCTAAAGTCTGAATTCAGCTGAGCTTTAAGCCTATGATTAAGTCTCATTTACTTCAGGAGGATTTATGAGTGCATTTAATTGCCTTGCTGAATTGGGATGGAGTCAAGTACGCTTTTTAAATGCTTTGTCAAGCTGGGACCTGAGCAATTAGAAGGGATTGATGCTGCTGGTAAAGGGAAAGCCTCCACTTCAGCCAATGTTCCATTGCAGGGGGTGGGATAGCGCTCGTGGGGGTGCACGAGGGGCCCCATGGCAGACAGGCTTGGGGGACGGGTGGGAGACCTCCCGGTACTCCAAGGGGAGATGCTGGCGGAGATGTCCACCCTCACTGGGTCTCTCCATGGCTGAAGCGACCACCTCCCTGGGATGGGGGATGCTGGGAGCCGGGGCCGGAGGGACTGCGCCTGCTGGCACAGTGCCTTGGGGCACGGAGGATTTGGGTCACCGTGGGGATTTGGAGCTGCGGGGTCGATCGTGGCGGTAATCCCTCGGGATACTCCTCAGCCAGGCTTGAGCCTGTGTGATGTGCCAGGCTGGCGGCTTGGTGTCACTGCTCCTGGCTGTTTAGTGCCATAAAAGATGGCGTCAAAATTAACTTTGCGTAGGGCTGAGCATCTCCGGGAGCGGGGCTGGGCGAGGGCTGGGAGTGGAGACGTTAGCCCGGGCAAAGAGAAGAGCCCCGGGCAAATAAAGAACATTTTTGGGAGCTTTAGAAAGATTTTTACAAGAGCTGTTTCCTATGACACGACACGCTGCAACAGCCGTTTCCAGCACCTGCCCTTCAGGGCAAAGAGACATTTCAATAAATAGAAAAAAAGCCCGAAGTGACCAAGATCAGCATTTCTTTGCCCGAAAGTGTTCAGACTTGCAGCTCTTGGCACCTCGTCAGTTCAAGGAGAAAGAGAAAGAAAATCAGCCAAGAAGCGGCAACCTCCCTCCCTGCCTTGCTCTGGTGCTGGCAGCAAGAGGCAGGAGCTGCCTCCCAAAGCAGACGATCTTCACAGTCCCACGGGCAGAGCCGGGGGTGGCAGGCAGGTTTGGGGTCCGGCGAGGGGACAGAGGAGGTCAAGGCTCCAGCCTTGGCACCAGCTCCAGGGCAGTGGGTCCGAGGTGGAGCTGCTCAGGGCAATTAAAACCCAGTCCTACACCCCGGGGGGCAGTGGTTTACAACCAGAAGTTGTTCCCGTGGAGGGAAATCTTGGCAGGGACATGCGCTCACCAGCCAAGCCAGGGAGACCCACCGAGCTGTGCTTGCGCAAGCCCCACGGCCACCAGCATGCCTGCAGGCACCACATGCCGCCTGTTCGGCCACATCTTGCTCCATGGACGGCTCCAGTCTGGAGCAAGGAGTTTCAGAGGGAGCAGGGCTGCTCCTGTCCCAGCAAACTCCAAATTTAGGAAAGCTAGTGCAAGCCACATCCACCCAAAACCAGCGCTCTGAACCAGCTGCCGAGGCAGAGGGGAGCGAATTTCCCATTGCAGCTTTCGCTCTTCCCAGCCCTGCCGGGGGGGGTTAAAAGGGAGCCGAGTTTAAACACAAACGCAGCCGGGAGGATGAGGAGGATGCAGTGACGGAGGAAGGCTGCGATGCTCCATCCCAGGACCAAGCACAACCCCCCCACCCCACCCTCAAAGCAAAGAGGAAAGCCTGGCGAAGCCAAAATAAAGGCACAGGACACGGCCGGCCGGGTCGCTGCATCCATTCTCATTTATTGCGAGCACACCACCACCGCACACCTTCCTCTTGGCACTTAGTTGTCTGTAGTTGTTTTAAAAAAACAAAACAAAAAAAAAAACCCCAAAACCCCACCACACACATTCCTCAGGCGCCATGCTGCGCAGAGATGCGACAAGTTTATCAAAGGGTATTTTTTTATATATATATATATATATATATATACTTTTTTCCCCCACCTTTATTTTTTTGCAAGTGTGGTCACTTCCAAAAGAGAGAAATAAATTAAAAAAAAAAGTACTATTTAAAAAAACCTGCCTGTGGCTTTGGGAATGTGCCAGTAGCTCCCCCAGCAGCTGCCCGCAGGGAGAGGGGAGGCTTTATTTATTTTCCTTTTTCCTTTCTTTTCACTTTTGTTTGAAACGGACAGTATTTCTCTTCTTTATTTTTTTTTTTTTTCTTTTCTTCTTTAATATACTACAGCCTGGAATTCAGTGCAATAGATACAACTACAGTGCAGGTAATGAACTATACAAAAGTCATCCTAACCATGTACAAGCTTTATCTTAGTCGCTATAGAAACTATACCTTTGCATCTGTACCTTTTTGTATACATTATACAGTGTGAATATACTCCGAGAATATTTACAGTACTTTGCTTGTCAAATCAGAAACGCTATAACTTAAATGTCTACTATTAACAACCATTGAACAAAAATATATATAATATAAATATCTTCCAGTCTATACACAGAGCAGGAAATGGATGTATCCGCGTGATGGTGGATTTTGGTGAGTCTGGGATTTGGGGCGGGGGGTAGCGATGGAGAGGGGGGTGTTGCTGTAGGGTGTGGCTGCCGGCGCTTCACCGTCAGGCAAATATTGCCGAGATTAAACCAAAAAAAAGAGAGAAAGAGAGAGAGAGAGAGAGAGACACACCCCCTCTCCCCTTGTCCCCTCCCAGCTGAAATTCGGGCGAAGGGAGACGAAAAGCCGCTGGCGGAGACGACGCTCCGCAACCGGCGACAGGCCATCGACCTCTCCAGCCGCTCGGGTCCGGACCGCTCCATCCTCAGCGCTCCCCCGATGCAGGGAAACCGCCCGCCCGCGAACCCACCAGGGGCTTCAAATCAAATTCAACTGTTTTCAAAAATAACTCGTTGGGTTTGGGTTTTTTTCCTTTTAAAAAAATCGTTGGTTTAGATTTAGTCAATTTGATTTTTCTATGATTAGAACATTAAAAAAAAAAAAAAGCTTCCTTTAAAAGTTTTCCTTTAAAAACTTCCGCTACGTGATTTCTCATTAAATAACCTATCGCGTCATTAAAAAAAGGGAGCCGCCCTCCCGCTGGCGGAGGCCGCGTGGTTGGTTTTTAAACCATCTATTGGCTTTGAAATCCTGGACGCGAAACCAGCTAATAAAATAATAATAAAAAAAAAATCGTTTCTAGCAGAAAAAAAATAAAATAAAAATAAAAATAATAAAATAGGTCAGTCTGTCCCCGATAAACCAGTGGGGGAGTCTGGAAAAGGGGTGTATGCACAAGAGCCGGACCCCCTGCTCCCTCCTTCCTGGTTTCTGTACAAAGCGTTTTTAAAAAATTCCACCCCAGAGAACTCAGGAGAGAAGGTGGGCGGCCAGGAGGAGCCGCCGGCAGGTTACACCTGGGAGTCGGCACCCAAGCTGTGAAACTCATCCGGGGTTTTGTCGCTCTGGCTCGCTCCCCCCTGACGGAAACCAGAGGCAATTTCGTCGAAGGTCCGACCCTTCGTCTCTGGCACCTTGAAGTAGGTGAAGATGAAGAAGAGGACTAGCAGCACTGTGAAGATGATGAAGACGTAGGAGCCGCAGAGTTGCTGGGAAGGAGAAAGGAGGAAGGGGTAAGCGTGCGGATGGAGACGCTGCTCCATCGCCACGGCCCCGAGTGGAGCAACAGACCGAGGCTGAAGGACCATCCAGCGACCGTCCGGCCCGTATCTGCTGCCATGGCCCAAGGCCTGGGTCTTCCTTCCCTTTCAGAGTATCTCCAGTCGGAAGGGACCCACCAGGATCATTGAGTCTGACTCCCCGCTCCCTCCCAAGATCCTGGCCCCATCCCTCTTCCCTAGAAGCCAGTCCAGGCTTCGGGGCTCCAGAGAAGGCGCAAACCCAACGGGTGCAAGGTGAGGCTCGTGCCCCCAACCCGGTCCCCACCGCCAGCTTTGGGAGAGGATTACCGCGATGTACTGGAAGCCCATGCCCACGATGAAGTTCGAGGTCCAGTTGGACAGCCCTGCCACAGCGAAGGCAGCGGGACGAGGGCCTTGGCTGAACAGTTCCGCCACGATAAACCAAGGTATGGGGCCTGGACCGATCTCAAAGAAGGCCACGAACCCGAAGATGGCCACAATGCTGAGGTAGGACATCCAGGGCATTTGGTCCTAGTCCAGGGGAGAGAGAGAAGGTCGGTTCGGTGAAGGGGGACAAAGCATCTGGCCACCCCAGATGATGAGACTCAAACACACGTGGTGCTGGCTTCGCAAATGTGAAGTTTCTCCAGACTGGAGACTGGATTTCGGGGACCTCGAGAGAGGCAGCGGGGACCACTCAGCCATCACTTCTAGGAGGACAAGTCCTTCCTCCTCCCCAGCGAGACCTCCTCCTCCAAGCCACCACAGCAAGGGGCAGCATGCAGGACCTCGTCCCAGCCCACCCGTCCCCTCAACGCCCATCGCTCACCAGCAGCGTCAGGGCAATGGTCATGAGCACTGCACACCCTGCCATCCCCGCCAGGCCGATGAGGTGGAGGGTCCTGCGTCCGGCTCGTTCCACCACAAACAGCTGTTGGATGAAGACACGCATCCATCAGCACCTCCCCAGCCTGGAGGAAACCCCCCTTCTCTCCACCTTCCCCAGTGAGAGCTTGGTGGGCCAAAACTCACCGAAACAACTGTGAAAGCCGTATTCACCACGCCAGAGCCAATGGTGGCGTAGACAGGCTGCTCCACACCTGACTTCTCAAAGATGCTGGTGGAGTAGTAGAAGACCTACAAAGGGCAGGGATGTGGCGTGAGGAAAGGAGTCAGGTCGTGGAGCCAGCGCGACCCAAGTTCTGGGTGAAACAAGCTGACCCACGGCATCCAGGTCCCCCCCAACACTCACTGCATTGATCCCTGAGAGTTGCTGGGACAGCTGCAGGACGATGGCGATGAGAATGGGCTGGCGATACATGGGGGAACGGAAGAGCTCCATTATGGTGACTTTCTTCTCCCTCATCATTTGCCGGCTCTCTTCCTTCATCTCCTGGAGGTCACTGCTGACGTCCGTCGTGCCCCGCAGCTTCTTGAGGACTATGGGGAAGAAATGGAGTCAGGAGCAGCTGAGGACCCTCCTGCGTGGTGGAACAAGCTCGGAGACAGGGGTCACTCACCACTCTTGGCTTTGTTCTCCTCGTTGCGGTTGATGAGGAGGAAGCGGGGGCTCTCAGGGGCAAAGGGCAGGATGATGCACTGCAGCAGGGCAGGGACGAAGATGAACCCCAGGAGCAGCGGCCAGAGTGAGTCGTTTCCCATGATCAAGTCCAAACCGAACACCTGCAGATGAGAGGGGTTGGGCCACCCTTTCCCAGCTCAAGTTGGACCCAACTCTGCTGCTCACGGGTGCACTACAGGCTTGGACACCCATCGGAGGGAGGCGGAGAGCTGTGCTTCTTCCAGGTGGGCAACAGACATCCTGTCATGACGCCACCCATCCCAAAGCTTAAGATCTCATGGCATTCCTGCTCCTGCTGAGCTCCAGGTCCATCCCTCCAGCCCCAGCTCCATCTGAAGGGCCATGCAGATACACAGCACAGGCAATGCTCTGTGCTGCTGCACTAAACCCCATCCCCTGCAGACCCTGATGAACATCAATATCAAAGATGGAGGAACGCCCCTCCCACCCTGCGCCAGTTCTCCGGCACTTACTTGCGCGATGAGGATGCCCAAGACGATGCCAAGCTGGTGGAAGGTCCCCAACGCGCCCCGGAGTGCAGTGGGCGACACCTCACCCACATACATGGGCACGAAACCGGTGGTGAGGCCGGAGTAGAGGCCGATGATGAAGCGACCAAGGATGAGCATCTCGAAGGAGAAAGCCATCTTGGAGAAGCCCATGAGGACGGCAGACACGAAGGCGAGAATGTTGGACATCAGCATGGAGTTGCGCCTAGGGAGGGAAGGGAGGAGGGTGAGGAGGACCATGGGTGCCAGAGAGGCTGAAGGAGTGTCAAGAGAAGCCAAACACCAGCTCTGGGCAGGAGGGAGGTGTCCCTGGGATGCTGGGGTGGGGAGAGGCTGCACAACCCCCTGCATTGAGGTCCACCACGCTCGGTGCTCACCGTCCGAAGCGATTGACAAAGAGCCCCACAGAAAAGGATCCGATCATGCCTCCGACAGAGAAGATGGCAACGGAGAGGGACCAGAGCGTGGTGAGGGTGGCGGGGCTGATGGGCTCCTCATATCGGTACAGCCAGGTACGGTTGTAGAAGTCCTCAATCACCTGCAAAAGAGCGGGGAGAAATGAAGCCACAGGTTAAAACCATCCCCATTTCATCTGTGCCACCAGTGTTATGAATTGCCTGGCCTCAGCCCGGCTACCTACAGACCCTTGGCCGGTGAGCGCGGCTCACAAGACAATGCATCACTGAGCCGGGAGCCGCCCAGCCGGTGGCTCGGCTCCAACCCAAGGGAGGAAACCTGATGGGATGCGCAGGGGAAATGCAGCCAGACGGGTTCTCGTCTCGCCCTGCCGAGAGAGGCTCGGCATTGCCAAAATAACTCTTTCGCCTCACCAGGCGGCCACAGGGAGGTCACACTCCTCCCTGGGGCACGGGAGGCAGGGAGGGATGCTTCCATCACCGGAGGAGAAGCAACACGGTGGGGGGAGATGGCAGAGATGCTGGAGGAAGGTGAGGAAGACAGCAGGGTCATCTGGGCAGCTGGAGGTGGACGAGATCAATTCCCATCCCCCTGGACGCTCCCTTGAATTTAATTTCTAGGGGTTTTTTTCTGCAATACTTCCACAATGCCATACTTCTGCTATAATTCTGTAATACTGCAATGCTTCTGCTATGCTAACATCCAAGACAGGTGCTTGTTTTTAATTACCGTCTTTGCAGAACACCCTTTTTATATATTTTTTTTTAAAATGTATTTTTAAAGCCAGCCCACTGCTGAAAGCTTCAAGTAAGTTATTTAAGGGTCACCCATACCCAAAACAAAAAAGCAAAGGGCTCGATAACATGCCCGACCAACCCTGGCTGGAAGGAGCAGAGATTTCGTGCAAGCAGGGGAAGCTGCTGCTGGACATCGAGTGGCTCAAAGACCTCCCTACTTCAAAGGGTTTTGGATGCACACAGCTCCCGATTATACGTTCACACAATGCTGCTTCGTTTTCTAGTTTTCCCATCGCTTCAAGCACAAATGAGAGCCCCTGGCAGAGGCAGCACAAGAAATACAGCCTGTGCTTCACTATAAATTTCAATAATGTGACTTTTTTTTTTAAAGTTGTTCCTTTTACAAAGCCTCTAAACCATTAGGATTTCAATATCTAAGTGATTTCATTTGCCTCCCGCTTCACCTGGAAGTTTTGACACCTTGGGGGCTTTTTCCCCTTATCCTAACATCACCAAAATAAATAATTGATATTATTATTTGGAGAACCCAGGACTGGCTCAGGCTCTCGGTGGGGGTATGCAGGTCTCTGCAGACACTCCACCAAACCTTGCGGTGCTCTAGATTCCTCCCCACTTTCCCGAAAGCCTCGATCTCTCTCCCCCTGAAGCAGAAAAAAATTAATCCAAGCAACAGCAGATGCCCCAATGCTGGCTGAGCTATGCCGGGCTGTGCTTTGGCTTATCAAGAAATAATGCCCAAATACCCCCCCTCCCAGCCCCCTTTCCTCCTGCAAAAAAGAATGGATGGAAAAACCCACCATGAGCCCATTGTTGGGAGAAGAGGAGATGAAAAATTATGAGTTTAAAGTGAGAAGCGTGAAAAAAATTAATTGCATTTCCCAAAAGTTGGGCTTTTTTTCTCCCTCCCTCGCCCTCATTTCATTTCAGCTGAGTGCTTCCTACCAGCCCTCACCCAGTTTCAGGCCGTCCCCTCCACACATCACATCTGCAAGCACCCCACAAACACCAAGCTGCTGTTTCAGCAGCGGGCAGGACTATATTAAGAGGACCACAAAACCGGCGCTCAGCCCTCTACCTGAGAAAGGAGCCTTTCTGCAAGGCCACCGGCCATGGGGAGCTGCTGCCAGCAAACACTGCTGCGCTTGCACTGCTGAAGCCAGGGGAGTGATGCACCCCAGTCCTGCACCCCCATCCATACCCACCCCAATTCTGCGCCCCGATGCATCCCAATGTATCCCCATCCTGCACCCTGATGCATCCCAATCCCAATCCTTTACCCCAATGCACCCCAAATGCATCCCCGTCCTGCACCCTGATGCACCCCAATCCTGCGCCCCAATGCACCCCAATGCATCCCAACCCCAATCCTTTGCCCCAGTGCAGCCCAATGCATCCCCATCCGGCACCCCGATACATCCCAATCCCAATCCTGTGCCCCAATGCATCCTGATGTATCCCCATCCTGCACACTGATCCGTCCCAGTCCCAGTCCTTTGCCCTGATGTATCCCCATCCTGCACCCCAATGCATCCTCATCATGTATCCCAACCTCCATCCTGTGCCACAATTTAACCCCATCCTGCACCCCAGTTTATCCCAAAGCATCCTCATCCTGCACCCCAACGCGTCCCCATCCCAATCCTGCACACCAGTGCGTCCCCACCCTTAAAGGTGGGATCAACCCCCGTGCCCAGAGCATCCTGCTACCCAGGACAACACTCATCCTGCCTCCCCTCGTGCTCCTGATACAGAGCACCCCAAATCCTTTCCCCCTTCAGTTCTGCACCCCAAACACAACGTACTTACTGGGTGACTGGCCCCTAAAATACACAGCCCATCCCTGGCCTGAGCCTCAAGGGTTTAATCCTAAAATGCACGAGGGAAACAGAGGCAACACCCATCAGGGTGGGATCTGGCTTTCCGGGGGGGGTCTGTAGGAACCGGAGCTCAATCCCAAGGGAAGACCCCAGCTCAGGCGTGATCCCCGCCCATGTCACCCCGAGCAGCGTCTCCTGGGTCAGGAGAAGATGGAGAAAAGTCCTTCAGCTGCAGGGAAACGACGCGCGTCCTCGGGATGCAGGGGCCGGGCTCTGACACAAGGTGGTAATTACAGAGCGCTTGTTCCCCGCGGTGCCAGAGCTTGGGGAAAAACGAGGGCAGATGCCAGAAAGCAGCTCCTCAGCATGCTTCCAGGGATTTCCCAGCTCACCGCCGTTTCAAATGCTGCTCCCGTTGCTCGTCTCCAGAGGAGGATGCTCACCACTGGCCCAGCACGAACATCGCCAGCGCGAATCGGTCCAGGATTTTTTAGCAGGGTGACACTTTTGGCAGACGGATGCATGCACTGTGGCCATGGGCGCAAGCACCAAGGGTGCTGGGCAGGAGTCGCACCCTCCAGCCACGTGAAATTCTGCTTGGGCCACTCACCGTGATTAAATACAATTTAATGCAATACCTCAAATAAAGGCAATTTGCGTCTTTTTTGCTCTTTTCACACTGATGGGGTCTGGGAAGTTTTTGTACAGGGTCTTCTCTCCCACAAGGAGTTTTTTCAGCGCTTGAGGCGAGATTTTGCAGCCCGCTCGCTGGTAATGGTGTTAATACTCTTGTGGCATGAATCCTGCCTTGGTGTTTTTAATTATTTGGGATGGTGCACCAGAGACTGTGATGATGCTCGGGAACAGGCTCTGCTCTCGCACAGCAGCAGGTGGACCCCAGGTTGTCCTTCAACACCTTACCCTGGCAATTGAGCTTTACCCAGGGCACATTGCAAGCACCACATGGGATTTCTGAGCTAACATTTCCAAGCCTTTAACACCTCAAAAAACCATGTAATTTGGAGAAAGTCAAGTTTTTCAAGGCTCCCACGTACCTACCAGTCGCTGGAGGGTCCTGGCACTATGCTAGGGAAAGGAGCAAGCACCTCCTGCTCTCCATCCCCCTTCGCACGCAGCCTGCCCCAGCCGAGCCTCTGTCCTCCCGGGGATGTCCTGGCCCTGACGCTCTGGGATGCAAAGCTCCCATCGGAGCAGTCATTCTCCCGCTTCGAGATGACTCAGACCCTAATTAACTCCCAGACCTTCGCTAAAAGCCAAGGTTAAAAGTTACGCCGGTCCCACCGGGAAAGCATCCTGCACACGTTCCTGGGATTTTTCCCAGCAAAAACGCTAAGCGAGGAGGAAACTAATTCTCCTGGGAAGGTGGGAGCTAAATAACTCCCTCACAAATCCCATTACAGGCAGTAAGCTGCCTAGCGGGATGTACTATTTTAGCCGGGCTGGCAGTGGATGCCGGTTTGTTTTCGGGCACGGGGGAGGGGTGGGGTGGAATTTTGCTACGGCAAGGTTGCTCAGCGCACGCTCACCTTTTGCGGGGCGTTGATGACACCAGTGTTGTAGCCAAATTGCAAGGAACCCAGCACCGCTCCTCCCACGGCGAGCATCAGGCGAGCCGTCATCTGCAGGAAAAGGGGGAAGAAAACAAAAAAGAGGGGTTAAACTCAGGGTCCCAGCTATGCCCCCCTCCCATCAGAGAGGTCCCCCAGCGCTTCTCCCCGGGAAGCTGCAAGAGGAGGAGGGATGCTCTTAAGGTTGTGAGCACAAATATGCTGGATAAAAGAGAAAACTTGATTTTTTTATGGCATCCACGTGGGCTAAGGGAAAAAAACAACTAAAAAAACACTGGTTTGGGCTTAAAAAAAAAAAAAAAAATTGTTTGGGGACTCAAGGAATCTTTAGCCTCCAGAGTGGGGCAGGAGGTTTTATCTGGGCTCTCAGGATCCCCTCTGAGGGCTCCACATGACACCCAGGCAGCATGCCAGCACGAGATGCTTTTGGGGACACTGCGGTGACGCCGCTGGCCGGTCGAGCATCGTCCCAGCATCAGCGCGAGGATGCCCCAGACACCCGCTACTAACAAAGTTTTTGCACTGGAGCCTAATTAACAGTCGCTAAGCAAAATCCCGGCTATTTGGCAAACCCTTCGCCCGCCTCCTCTTCCTCCCGCTTCAGCCAGAGTGACAATCGGAGCCTTGTTTGGGAGCAGGGTCAGGGCAGGCCAGTGCTCAGGCCACCTTCGTTAACAGCCCAATTATCCCAGGCAGGAGATTTTCCCGGCACTCAACTCCGAGAACCAGGATCCGACATTCCCAGTTAATCAGCTTTGGGAAGATCCACGTGAAATTTATAAGCCCCTTAATGTCGGGGGCTGGGCTCTCTCTGGTTATCCTGGGTACCAGTGTATCACCCCAACCCAGAGATGCTCCCCCAGCATCTCGGATTAATGTTCCCAAGGGATTGGTGCCAGTCAGACCCCACCTAAATGCAACCCCTAAATGAAGAGGGCTAATTGCAAAGCAGACTCAAAAAAGAAGATATTTTCTTATTTAAGAAGCAATTTCTTTTTCTTTTTTTAATAAATAATATAAATAAATATAACTAAGTGCTGCTCGCTGACCTCGCCTCTCCGGCCAAGCCACCTCCCCTCTGCATTAAAGTTTGCAGGGAAAAAGCAACAGGGAATAAAGCCAGCCCCGTTAATGAAGCTCATTAATTAGGCTTGGCCCCAACGCAACTAATCAGGGAAGTTTTGGCACTTGGTTGTGTTTGGTGCTTCTGAATAAACCCACCCTGAGAAGAAAATGCCCCGCCTGGGAGGGCAACAACAGGCTGGAAAGTTGCTGGCATCCCAGAAAAACAAGGTAAAAGCCTCCAAAAATTCCAAAATCCTAACTCCGACCTCATCTATCCGCCCATCGCTCCACAAAACTGTGACGGGTTACACCAGGAGCGCCGAAAGCAACCTGTGCTGGAACAAATGTTGTCAAAAAAAATGGTTTCTTTTTGGGTTTGGGGGGATTTTCTTTTTGTTTTGGGGTGTTTACAGGGTTTGGGGTGATTTTTTTTCTTTGCTTTTTGGGGGCCATCCCTTGTTTTTTGGGGATTTTTACTTTTCATCTCTAAAGGCAGGCTCGCTCACCCCAGGAAAGCTGACGGGCGAACCCCCATGTACAGTAAGCGCCCGGTGAGTCACAGCTACACCGTGCCGCAGGGATGGGGATGCATCATACCGGCATGAACTTTGCTCCGGGAAGGTGGCAGGTAGCAACACCTCTTCTCTCCAACACCAGAACACCAGTCACTACCCCGCAAAGGATTAAATAATAAAAGTTTTTTGCTAGAGGTTAAAACTGCAAAAGTAAAAGAAAAACTTAAATTTTTAACCTTTACCAAAAAACTCTTTATATTTCTATTAAACTCCAGCAGCTTGAAGAGGCAAAGGGACAGAGTTGGTAGGAAGGCTGCCGGCGTTTTTGGAGGCTCTGCCCAGGCAGGGTCACTGTGAGTCAGCTCCTCCCGCTCGCTTTGGGCTTCCCGGTTCCAAACACGCTGCCCAGCCCGATCTGGGAGCCTTTCGGCTTTAACCTCGCCATTAAAGGAGAGGCTTAAGATGGAGAGTTAGGGGAGGAAAAAAAAAAAAATAAAATTGATTTTTAAGGGCAGCCTTGCATGGGAAACTCCTGCAAAATCACAGACAGGGTTTGGTTTTGTGTTGGGTTTTTTTGGTTTGGGGGTTTTGTTTTTTTGGTTTTTTTTAACTGCTTGCAGAAAACAGCAGCTTTATTTGGAGTTTAGGAAAAAAACAAAACCACCATACCTCCCCTTCTTTCTTTTGTGCAATAAACTTACTTACTGCCTGGACTCATCCAACACTTGTGGTTTGTTCCCTACTAACTCCTATACCTTAGAGGAAGGTGAGCGCAGTGCTTCTAATTTTAATAAGTTCAGATTTTTTTTTTTTTTTTCTGCTTCCTTCATTGCTCAAACGCAGAAGCCAGGACATTCGGAGGAGACAGACCCATGGGGTGACAGCAGCCCCCCCAAACCTGCAACAGGCTGCCTTTGGCTTTAGAAGTCATTTTTTTACCCTTTTTTTCTTTTTTTTTTTTTTTTTCTCCTCCGGCACGGAAGGATATCAGGATGCTGCCGGCTTCATGGAACAAGGAAATTAATAATCCCTTTAAAAATAATAACAATAAAAAAGTGTCCCAGGAGGGAATTCCAGGAAAATGCACATTTAAAAGGAGCCCATAAAAATTAGCTATGAGGCTTTAACAAGCATCCCGGAGGCTGATTGCAAGAGGTCCCATCCTGGGACAGATGCAGGGGGTGACTGCGGGGAGGGGGTGCAGCCTTGCAGCATCTTGCACACTCGCTTGCACGCTTGTGCACACTCACCAGAGTGAAGATAACTGGACCCGGCCGTTGCCCGGGATAACACGGCTGCATGCTGGCTCCCAGCCCAGGAAAAACTTACGCACCCACTAAGGGCTGGGTAAAACCTGCTCCTAAAGCCACGGTATGTGCCACAGCGCCAGCATTTACCAATGGGGGGGTTTGTTGCAGCCACAGAAGAGAGGAAGCACCAGCACCGTGGGGATCAGCCAAGATTTTGGGGGATTATCAGCATGGGAGAAAACTCATGGTGAGGGGAAGCGGAGTCAGAGCAGCATTATTTTTTATTATTATTTATTTATTTTCCTTAAAGGTCAGCTGGGGATGGCGACACGATCCTTCCGAGTTTTGTAACCACAAGAGCGTCTGCGACAAGCCCGGGAGATGTTTTTGCATGCAAAGAGCTGGAGCAGCCCAGCTCCGTGGGCAGAAAAGCATGTCCCACTTTAATAATATTAAATATTAAATTTAAGGGCAGAGGGGTGAGCTTGTCCCCCACCTCCCAGCACCCCCAGCATCCCTACTGCTGGCTGCTTCAATAAAAATCCCTTTTTTCCTTGCAAAATACACTCTGGATCTAAGCATTGCCCACGAGAGCCCAGCAAATTGTTCCTGCAATTAATTACCTTAAAAAAACCAAAACATTTCTAGCCCAAATTTATCTAATGGAGTGGTTAGCAAGATGGAAAAGCAGAGGGAGCGCATCTCCAGCTCCATTTCGGTAGCTGGGAGTTAAGCCTGGCCGGCAGCGCATCAGATTTCTTCGTTACGAGAGCAAATTTCTTTTTAATTCCTTCCCCCATCGACGCACTGCCGGTAGTCACGTTCCCGGCTCCCAGCCCCAAACCCACACCTTGCCCCCCAAAAAAAAAACAAAAAACAAAACCAGTGCTGGGGTAGAGCCAGTTTTACATAAAAGCATAAAAAATATAATATATATTTATAAATTTAAATTTATAAAAACCCTAGTATTCCCAGTGCTCCAAAACTGGGGGGAAAAAACAAGGAGTTGTTTGCTGGGGAGAAAAATAAGAGGAGTTGTTCCCGTAACATCTTTAATTAGAATAAAATTATTATTTTTGTTTTTAATTATGCGTTGCCCGGTGCTTTGCACCGCCACAGAGTCAATTTTTTATTATTTCCTTCCCTGGAAAAAAAAAAAAAAAAAAAAAAAAAAAAAAACACAAAAAAAAACACAAAAACAAAAAACCCACCCTACATACTTGAATATGTCCCAAAATGCTCCCAGGAGGGAATATTTTGGGAGGCAGCATCCCCAGGCAAGGCCGGGACAAGCAAAGCCTGGGGTCTAACGTTAACGACCCCACGGCAATTAACTCACCTTCCTCATTTAGGGCCTGACGTCGCATCGCTTTAACCCACCTCTAATATTATAAATCAGTTTATTTGAGGGGGGTTGTGGCACTCGGAGGACTTGGCTGCTGCCACCTGAGTTTATGTTATTTAATAACTCAGTTGGGGGGGGCGGTATAAACTGATAGGAATTGGGTCAAAACAGTGCAAAGAGCTCACGCCATGATGGGAGCCGGCCGTACCCCAGCATCGCCGGGGGGGGGGGGTCCCGGGGTGTCCCCTCCAGTGTCACCCCGGCCCTGCAGCCCTCAAAAGCAAACTCGGCACTTTTAGGGCCTTGTTGCCTCTTCCTCACCCCCAAAATGGGGCCAAAAGTGCTTTTTTTGGCTCTTTCCTTTGCATTTTCTCACCTCAGAAGGGTTGGGTTGGGTTGGTTTCCCCCCCCCCCCCCAAAAAAAAACTCTTTCCCAGACGCACTACGAAGCGCTGGGGCTGCGGGGTGGGTTCTTCAGGAGCGTTTTTCCTCGTTTCCTGAGGTAAAAATTTTTTAGAAAAATGTTTTGCGTGGCGGCACCCCGGCGCGGGCACCCACGCGTGTCGGCAGCGCGGTGCGGGCTTCCCCCAGCGGCGCCGGACAGCTGGAGGAGGCCAAACACAGCCCGGTTACCTTCCCCCCCACCTCACCTCACCTCACCCGGATCGCCCGCGGACGATCGTTTCTTTCTCCGGTTGTGTAACGCGTGGGGGGAGCAGAGGGGGGGCGGAGGCGGGGAAGTGGAGGGGGGGGGACGTCAGGTTTCCCCGGCGCGGCGTGCTCACCTTGCTGCCGGTCTCCATGGCGGCCCCGGGGTGGCGGCGGGGCGGCGGGGCTGGCGGCGGCGGCGGGCCGGGGCCGGGGGGGGGCGGCGGAGCGGCGCGCGGCGGAGCAGAGCGGTGGCGCGCGGCCGCGGCGGGGGCATTGAAGCGGCTTAAGAGAGCGGGCGAGCAGGGGCGCGCGACGGCGCGGGGCGGCGGAGCCCATTGGGCGGCGCGGGGGAGGGGCGGGGCCAGGCGGGAGGGAGAGAGGGAGAGAGGGAGGGAGGGAGGGAGGGGGAGGGGGAGGGGGGGGCGGAGGGGCGGGGAGGGGGCGGGGCGCCGAGGGGCGTGCGCGGGGGTGTGGGGGGGGCGCGCGGGGGGCGGGAAAGGGGGGTAGGGCGGGGAGCGCGTGTGGGTCTGCACGCGGGCGCGGGGCGGGGGGGGGGGGGGGCACGTGCCTGGGGGGGGCACGTGCGTGAGCGTGCAAGCGCGGGCGGGCCCGCGCGTGCACGCGTGTGAGTGTGCAAGTGCGTGTGCACTCGCGTGCGCGCTTGTGAGCGGGCAAGTGTGGGGGGGTATGCCTGGGGGGGTGCGCGCGTGAGCGTGCAAGTGTGCGTGTGCCTGTGTTTGAACACGTGTGAGTGTGCAAGTGCGGGGGTGTACGCCTGTGGGTGTGTGCGCGCGTGAGCGTGCAAGTGTGTGCGCATATGAGTGTGCAAGTCCGCATGCGCCTGTGTGTGCACACGTGTGAGCGTGCAAGTGTGTGCGCATATGAGTGTGCAAGTGTGGGGGTGTACGCCTGTGGGTGTGTGCACGTGTGACCGTGCAAGTCTGTGTGCACATGAGTGCGCAAGCGTGTGCGTGCCTGTACGTGTGTGCGCCTCGGTGCGTGCATGTGAGTGTGCAAGTGTGTGTCCTTGTATGTTTGTGTGTGCTTGTGTGTGTCCTCACATGCGTGTGTGTGCCTGTACACACATGTGCGCTTGTGCAAGCCCTTCGCTGCAAGCCCCGGTGAGCCGTGTGTACGTGTGCGTGTGTCTGCACGCACCTGTGTGTCTTTCTGTGCACATGCATGCACACATGTGTGTCCGCACCTGTACGCGTGTGCATGTGTGCAATGCATCGGGGTGCGTGTGCATCTGTGCAGACGAATGCATCCGTGCACGCGTGTGCTTGCCTGTGCGTGTGCATGCAACTGCCTGCGCGTCCTTGCCTAGCCACAGGCACGCGTGCCTGTCTGTGTGTGTGTGCATGTGCGCGCACGCGTGCGTATGCATACACATGGGTGCATGCATGCAAGAGCTTCCCTGCAAAGCCCTGGCGCGCACATGCGTGTGCAACAGTCCCTGCAAGGCCCCCAGTGCAGCCGGGTGTGCGGCCCCCCCTTGCACCAACCCCCTTTGCAAAGTGCAACCCCTGGGGGTCCCGGCTCCGCTGGCCTCGATCCCCCCAAAATCCAAGAGTCCCGCTGCTGAGCAACTGCCGGGCATGGCGCTGGAACGCCAACATCGAGGGAAAGTGGCGGCCGCGAGCGAGCATCCTCCTCCGGCATCGCCCTGGTGCAAAACCCCATGGCTGGTGCAAAACCCTGCATGTGGTGCAATACCCCAGGCCCGGTGCAACACCCTACTCCTGGTGCAAAACACCATGGCCGGTGCGATACCTCGCATGCAGTACAAAACCCTGCACCTGGTGCAACACCCTGTGGCCTGTGCAATACCCTGCACGTGGTGTAAAAACCCCGCACCTGGTGCAAAACCCCACATGCAGTGCAAAACCCTGCGGCCTGTGCAAAACCCCAGGCCTGGTGCAAAACCCTGCACCTGGTGCAATACCCTGTGGCCTGTGCAATACCCTGGGCTTGGTGCAAAAACCTGCATCTGATGCAAAACCCCGGATGCAGTGCAAACCCCTGCAGCCTGTGCAAAACCCTGGGCCCAGTGCAATACCCTGCGGCCTGTGCAATACACCGCACGTGGTGCAAAAACCTGCACCTGATGCAAAACCCCACACCTGGTGCAATACCCTGCGGCCTGTGCAATACACCGCACGTGGTGCAAAAACCCTGCACCTGGTGCAAAACCCCACATGCGGTGCAAAACCCCACGGCCTGTGCAAAACCCTGGACCTGGTGCAAAAACCTGCACCTGATGCAAAACCCCAGACCCAGCGCAAACACCTGCACCTGATGCAAAACCCTGCACGTGGTGCAAAACCCCGGGCCAGTTGCAAAACCCTGCACCCACTGTAACCCCTCCTGAAGCGCAGGGCTGGCGTGGGAGCAAGCCGAGCACCCCTTCTCCCCCTTTTCCAGGGTGCAATGAATTTTTGGGGTGCACGCAGCTGAAAATCCAGAGGGAAAACCAGCCGGGCAGGGGTTTCTGGGGTAGATGTGCCGGCGTGCACGTCCGCCAGCTCCTCCCATGCCGGCGTCCCACCGCCACGCCACAAAAGGTGATGCTGGGGGTCCCACGAGGGGACGAGCCTGCAGCTCTTTGTCCACCCTCGGGCCCCAAAATTTCCCCCTTTCCCCCCCCTCAACCATATAAAAAAATCATTCAAAATCCTTAAAATCATAAAAACCATTCAGGAAATTCAAGTCCTCGCATTGTTTTTCTTCCAAAGAAAATGCAAAAAAAAAAAAAAAAAAAAAAAAAGGGGCCCCCCAAAAAGCAAAACAAAGGCAAAAGAAAATTGCAAAGAAATTGCAAAAATTCCAACAAATGCCAAAAAATGCAAAAATCAGGCAAAAATGCAAAAATAAAAAACTACAAAACATGCAAAAATGATGCAAAGAAATCATGAAAAAAGTTGAAAAATGCAAAAATCAGGCAAAAATAACACAAAAACTGCAAAACATGCAAAAATGATGCAAAAAAACTTGCAAAAAAGCAACAAAGTTGGAAAACGCAAAGATAATGTCCCCCAAAATTGGGGGGGGGGGGGGGGGGAGAGCAAATGTAATGTGAAAACAATGCAAAAAGCAGAAACTGGGCAAAAATGCCTAAAAATCCAAGCCAGCGATTCATTTTCTCTTCCTAAATCTGCAAAGTTTTGCCCCAAATTTGGCCATTTTTGGTGAATCCTCGCCTCTAAACTCCAATAAATATAAATTTTAGCAATCCCAAGGGATAAAACAAATCCCTGTTGGTTTTTTCCCCTTTTTTTGCTCAATCCAAATGGGGAATGGGGGGGGGGGTGTAGATTTTTTTTTGCTGATTCAGCATTTGGGGGAGGGGAACCCCCCCAACCCCAAAGTGCCGGGAGTCGGTTGGTCGGGAATGCTGACGGAAGGGAAAAGGGCCGGAGGAGGGATAATCCCCGGTGGTGCCGATGAGCCGGACAGGGATTTAGGGGAGATTTGGTCAGTGCCGGCCCTTTGAACGGGGAAAAAAGGGTTAAAATAATATCCTGGGGGAATTGGGGGAGGGTGGGGGGGGACATGGGAATGAGGGAAGAAAAGGGAAAATTGGGATTTTTTTTTTTTTTAAGGGTCAAAGGACGGGGGGGGGGGGGGGGGGGGGGGGCCAGAGGCCACAGGGATGGGCTCAGGGAGTCAGGCTGTGTCAAGGCCAGAGGCCACGGGGATGGGCTCGGCCCCTCCATCCTCGCCCTCTTCCCCGCCGCAGCTCTCGGCTCTGACTCACCGGCGCGGCACACACACGCGCGCCCCCGCACGCACCTGCACGCACACACCCCCCCACACCTCCCCACGCCGCACACCCGGCAGGAGTTCTACTGAAAAACGTAATTCCCTGCAAACGAGGAAATCCAGTCTCTTTTATATCCCTTCCCTGTGCCACATCCCGTTGTCATCTAACGAGGTCGTTACCTCGCGGCCTCTCCCATCCCTGCCCTTGTCCCCAGCCTTGGGGACACCGGGGACGTGGGTGTCCTGGTGACGCGCAGGATTTGGGGGAGGGGGGCAGCGGTTTGGGCAGCGGCTCCTATTTTTTTCAGCAAAGTCCGGGCTGGGAGAGCCTTTCCGGGGACGGTTTTCAGGTAATCGGCATCACCGGATGGCACAAAGGAGGGAATTTGGCTTTCCTGGAAGTCAATAACATTGGCGTCTCCGCAACCAAAAATCTTGGATTATCCCTAAAAAATTTAGGGAAAACTTCTGCGCTTGAACTTTGACACCGAGCATCCTTGGGTCGGAGTTAATCCACTTCGGGGGGGGGGATTTATTTTAATATTTCTAACGTCCTTCAATGCGTTTGAGCCTTGAGGAGCTTTAAAATAAGTCCCTGAGCCAAAAGGGTGCTTTTTCCTTTTAAAATCCAGGCAAAAATGCCCAAATATGGGATTTCTGGAGATCCACCATCCCAATTTCTCCCCATCCCCAATAAATCATGGAAAAAAAAAAACCTAACCCACCGGACCTTGTAATTCCTATTGCTGCTTGCACAACAGCCCTGGCCCCGAACAGCTGGAAGCAGCTGTCAACATCTGGCTGGCGCTGCACCCCAGTGACCCCGTTGGTACAGCGGTGTTTGGCAAATTGGGTCAACCGGCGGCGGTTTTGCTGGCATGAGGCTCTTTGAAGGTGCGGGTTGTAGACGGGATGGGGTTCGGAAGTGGCTGAAGCTGGAAGACATCAGCCCGGGTGATGAAATTGGGGGCAAAGTCCATAAGGAAATTGGGATTTGTAATAAAATTGGGTTGGGCAATGCTGGCACAACCTTCTGCAGGAATTTCAGCCCTAAAATAGCTTCGGTTGACTTTTCCAGAGGGATTTTGCGTTGCTTCCGGAGGGAGTTTTTTGGTTCCATCCTTATCCAAGGGGATGGTCCTGCTGCATCCTGGCACCACTTGGTCCAGCCCAAGGGATGCAGTGGAGCATCAGCCCCGTCACCCCAACCTGGGAGACATCCGAGCTCTTTAACATCCATAGGGTTTGCATTTAACAGCTGGATCCTCTTGGATTTCACTTTTTGTCTTTAAACCAGGACTAGTTAAACCCCTCTCCTTGTTAGGCTGGGATTAAAGTGCATTAAACCCTACACTCCTCGGGTTACAGACAGATACTCTGCAGCCAAGAAAGCAATATCGCAGAACCCAATAAAAGCAATTATTGTCATTTAATTTATCCCAAACCATAAGCAGTGAGCCTCGTTTAAAGTTTTCCAGGCTGGGCAGCCACTTTCTAGTCCTAAACTGCGCTGGGTTTGGTAGCTTTTTGCCCTTTAAAGATGGAAAGGATTGGAAAACAAAGGAAATTTCTGGTTTATCCATTAAAGGGGGAAAATGATCCCCTCGTCCCAAGCCTTGCAAAAGTTGATTTTGCATTTCAGCTCTTAGTTTGCATTTTTAGGGCAACCCGATGTGCGTGGAAACATGGGGAGAAAAGAGGCCGGGGCTAAAAATAACCGGGTGAGTCATGCCACGGTGCTGGGAGGTGTCGTGCCGACGGAGCCGAAAACCATGGGAAGGGGAGGGGGGAAAAAAAATCCATTTTCCCTTCAGCTTCGCATGTTCATGCAAGCAGATTCCTCTTCCTCCTCCAAGCAGAAAGAAAAAGGGGGAGATAAGTATATATACACACACACATATACATACACACACACACACACACATATATATATATAGACATATATATGTGTGTCGTGCTGCTTTTCCCTGCCCATAAAAACCCCTTGGACTTCACAACCTGCCCTCACACAGCCAAAATTGCAGAAAAAGGGGTATTTTTTACCCCTTTCCCATAACACTGAGATTAAATAATTCCCATTTGCTGGAGTTTTCTTCCCTTCGGGAGCTATTTCTGGAGCCAAAGGAGAGTGGCTGTTAACGATAATAATTAATCATTAATGATAAGAAGTGGATAACGACCGTTCCTGTGTCTTAATTTGCAGGGATGCTCCTTTTTGTTCAGTTTTTTATTAACCCAGGTTTTTTTTTTCATCCCATTCCCATGGTGTGGACAATGCTATGGGAGAATTTTGGGGGTTTTGGGGGTTCAACCACTGGGATTTTTCTCCACCTGGGGAGAAAAAGGGCGGAATAAGGACATTTTTGCCTGCTCCGAGGCTGGGTGGCTGACTCGTCCCCAAGGCCACCGACCTTGGCTCAAGGTCACCGCGATAAGGGATGTGCGAGCAAAACTGCTCGAAAACTCCTGCCGGCAAAGCCCCCTGCACCCCATCACCCTGCAAAAAAGCATCCTCTCCTCCCCGGCATCGCCATCCCAGAGGGAATCCACCCCAAACTGCTCCAGATTTAGGAATTCTCCAGGGTTTTGGGGGGCAGGGGGAGAGATTTTGCAGCAGCCGGACACTGAGCATCCCACAGCACCCAGAGAAATTGCGGGTTTGCTCCTGGAGCGATGGCTTTCGTTGCAAGCAAATTTAGGTCTGCCTGGCCCGTGTTCCCTGCCGGGCTTGGCACAACCAAAAAATGCTGATTTTTCACCCAAAATAGCCTAATTTTGCTAATTTAAGGCATTCTGAAAGCCTGCAAGCTGCTGGTGCAGAGGAAGCATCCTTCTGCCTGTTGGCATTCCCAAAATGGGCTTTCAGTGGCCGGTCATTCATGGGGAGCCTGCAAAGAGGCTGGAGGAGGATTTTGGGGCTGATTTTCAGAGGTTTTGGGGACAGGGGAGTTACATAAATGTGCTTTTAGAGGCTGGGGAGCGTCATCGTCATCACAATATTAAATGCAAGGGTGGGCCGGGGGATGGAGAGCGAGCCAGGGGACGCAGGGCGAGACGCTCCATGCATCCCACTTCAGATGGAGAAGGAAGGTCTAAAGAGCTTTAAGGATGCGCCATGGGACACCATTTCATTTTTAATTAATTAATTTAATGAAGAATTTCCCCCCCCCTCTGCAAAAGGCCAGAGCTGGGTGGGTTTTTTCCCCGTGCAGTCATGGGGAGCACGTCGGATGCTGGGTGCAGGCGGCTTTGGCATCCCAAGCCGTGAAACACCAAAAAGGGAAAGAAAAAGCTTAAAAATCTTCGTATCTTGCATTAAAAATCCCTCCAGCTATGGGCAAGATGGGCTTTACTCCCCCCATCACCTTACTGGACTGGGAAATGCCCAGTTTCTGCACTGGGAATAGGTCGGAGCAAGCTCGCTTCGGCAATTACCACCCCGCAAGAAGACGGATTAATCTCCATTACCTAATTAACTCGCTGAATAATAATTAGTCAGGTATTTCTTTGCTCTTCAGTCATAAAAACTGTTTTGCAGGGGCATGTTTTAAAGCCGGTCCCGTACATCAAACGTGTTTCTGCTAACTCAGAAGCAAAAAAAAAAAAAAAAAAAAAAAAAAATTAATCACCCTTGCCTCCGGGCAGCGAGCATCACCCTGCTGCCCTGTGCTCTCCCACGCTGGCAGCACTGGGCACGGGGTTTGGGGGTCGTCACCCTCCCAGCATGATGCAATTTGATTTTTTGGTGGACCATCACCCTCCCAGCATGATGCAATTTGATTTTTGGGGGGTCATCACCCTCCCAAGACGATGCAATTTGATTTTTTGGGGGCCATTATCCTCCCAGGATGATGCAATTTGATTTTTTGGGGGTGCTCCCAGCATCCCTCCATCTCACAAAGACTCACCCGCCCTCTCAATAACCCCATTCCCCAAACTCATGACTCAGCATCTCCCAAAAATTCAGGAGGCGGATTGCAAAACTCATGACTTGACCCGTTCCTTTCCAAGTTGGAGAAGAAGAAAAGCCATGCCGCCGGCTCACCTCCAGAAAAAAACCTCCCCCAAAACCGTCTCCGTCAGCTTTGGGATTTATTCAAATTTTTATTTAGGCTTTATAAATCATGAAGAGTAAAAAGGTTGGATAGAAATTATCTCTATTATTATTAGCTGCGTCAGGTTGGGAGAGGTGACGAGTCAGCAAACGCGTGCCCTGAGCATCGATGGGCAAGATAAAGCAGTTTGCAACCCCTTTGCTCATGGATTTGTGGATATTCTCCCTATTTTTGGGGGTGTTGCAGAGCTGTTGGATAAAATGGATGGAAAATAGCCCCCCCAAACCCCCCCTCGGTTGATTTTCTTGCAGCGCTGGGTCTCCAGCCCCTCGCTTCTCCCAATTAAAAGAATTAAAGAAAGGAAATTGGAAATGTGGCCCCCGCTGCACCTCGTCTGGAGTAATTAAAGCCCAGGGTTTTAACGAGTGGCTGATTAAATACAAAAGCAGAAGGAAAGGGAAATTCTCCGCTCATTAAAAGAAAGTGGAGGCGGTGGAGCAGGGGGCTCAGACCCCCCAAAAAGTTGGGGTAACGTAAAGGGTGTTGCTGCAGCCATAGGGAAGGGAATCAATACCATTCGCCATTAAATCCCAAAATTTTGGGGGGTTTGTCCTGGCTGGATTTGGCTGGAGGGGATGCCAAGAGGCTTTTTGTACCTTATCTGGGCAGTTTGCAAGGTTTAATGATCTTCAATCCAATTTTGAGGCTCCGAGGGAACCTGAAAGTCCGCGACAGCCAAACCGGCTCCGCTATCTTCCAGGCTGGATTTTCCTTCCCCATTCCTAGGGGCTGTAAATGCGACGGGACCACTTCAAAGCCCCAAATATTTGCCGAAAGGCTGCAAACAGGGCCAGAGTCCCTCCCAAAGTGCCCAGGTGCAAAATATCCCCCTTTTTCTTAATCCTGCATCCCCCCAAATCCTTCATGCACCTGCAGAAGCAGGTCTTTCCTTGTTTTCAGGCTTTGCTTCCCATGAAATCCCCTTAAATCCCATGCAATCCCATGCAATCCCATGTGATCATCCCATACAATCCCATGCAATCATCCCATGCAATCCCATGCAATCCCATACAATCCCATGCAATGACTCAATGAAATCTCATGCAACCCAGTACAATCCCATGCAATTATCCCATGCAATCCCAATGCAATCCCATGCAATAACCCAATGAAATCCCATACAATCCCATGCAATCCCATGCAATTATCCCATGCAATTATCCCATGCAATCATCCCATGCAATCATCCCATGCAATTCCCATGCAATCTGATGCAATCCCATGCAATCCCATGTAATTCCCATGCAATCCCAAAAGCCAGACCCCACGGGCAGCACCGCCACTGCGTCCCGCAGGGAGGGTGGGATTGAGCAGGAGCAAAGCCCCTGGCGCTGTTTTTTTAGCACCAAATTCTTTGCATAAGCGAAGAGAGAGATAGGAAAATGCTGGAAAAGTGAGTGCTTCCTGGCACGTCCCAGCATGCCGGAAAACCGGCCCGGCTGCAGATGCACCAGTGGGTTTGGGGGATGCTCAGAGCATCCTGAAAAAGCCAGGTGTCCAAAAATACCTCCCCATCGGGGTCCTTTAGGTGCTTCAAGCCTCAGTTTTGGAGGCAAGGGGGGGGGTGTCAGCCGAGCATGCCAGGTTGGAGATTGATGCCTGTTGGACAGACCCAAATTTTTGAGGATGTCAAAGCCAGGTCACCTTTGGATCCTGCTGGGGCTTGCAAGGTTCCCACGCAGCCACTTTGATCCCTTCCTCAATTTTTAGCCTCCAAAATTCTTGCGGCTTTTGAATTACACCCTGCGCTGCCCTGCCCTGGATTTCTGATTTATTTTTACCTCCTTTCCACATTCCCTGGCTCATTGAGGGGGTCAATATTTTAGAGATTCTCTCCCCCCATCACCTCCTTGCCCAGGGACCCCCCCAGTAATGATGCTCGTCTTTTGCAAGGGGAGCAAAAAAAAAAAAAAAAAAACAACCCCTCGCTTCCCAAAACCAAGGTCAAATACTGGCAACACCCACCCAAAAATGATCCATCCCGGAGCTGCAGGGACCTGCCCATCCACAGGAGCCCCAAAATTTTTCTTTTGGGGGGTCAGGCCAAGGCTTGTTGCCTCCTGTTGTAATAATTGGGGCTTGTTGCTGGCTGGCAGCTGCGGAGAGCAGCAGAGCTTTGCTCCAGCACGTCGGGCTGCAAGCAGAGGCTGAGACCTGGGAAACTCGTGATATCAATAGGCGCCATTTCCCAGTGGGCTTGGTGGGGTCCATGGGGGGATGAAGGTCATTGGGGGGATGAAGGGCATCTGTGGGGTGAAGGACATCTGTGGGGTGAAGAGCATCCATGGGGTAAAGGGCATCCATGGAGGGAAGGACATCCACAGGGAGAAGGACATTCACGGGGTGAAGGACATTCCATGGGGTCAAGCACATCCATGGGGTGACCGCTGGTGGATGTTCTGGAGCATTGCTTGAGCAGGGCCCCCCACTGAGATGGACCGTGGTGGGGACACCTGAGGACAGGTTGCTATGGGGTGAGGGTTGGATTTGGGGGTGACGCCCCGGCAAGGCTCTGGCACCTCTTCCAGGATGTGGGGAGAAGAAGGAAGAGGAGGAGGAGGAAGAGGAGGAGGAGGAAGAGGAAGGACAATGAGTTTCTTCCTCATACCAAGCTCTTGCACAAGGGCAGAGGGCAGCAGGGTTGGGCATGTAGCGGCCTGACACCGGGGTGATGGGCACCATCTTGCCCGAGAGCAGGCAGCTGCCTCCTCCCTGCCTCTCCTGGGCTCTTCATCCCCTCCCCCGACCCCATCTTCCATTTTTTGGGATGCTCTCGAGCTGGATTGATCCTCCCAGATGAAGAAATTCCCCCGGGATGAGGCATCAGCATCGTGGTCAAGCCCTTTTCCCAGGGTCACAGTCACCTCCAGCCGCCGAAAACGCTCACTGGCAGCAAACCACTGGTTCGGGGGGGCTCCTGTGTCCCCCCCAGGGTCACCCGCATTCCACCTGCTTGTTTATGAGCCAAATTTAGGCAATTTGCACCCAAAATACCCTTAAAAATTACGATTTCCAGCCCCAGGTGCATGGGGGTCGTGGGTGCTAATGCTGGGTGCTTGCCTGGTTTGAAACAACTTTTTTTTTTTTAATGTCTTTTTTAAAGTTTATTTTCTAAAAAGCAAGGACAAAAATAAAGAAAAATTAAATATCAGCCCCCTGGTGATATTTAGCCCCGGGGGGAAAAGCGGGTGGGAGCTTCTGGCGGCGTTTCTGCTGCGTCTGCAGGGTCAGGGCGACGGGTCGGGCTGTGTTGGCTTTGCAAAGCCCAGCTCCCGCCGCGCTCGGCTGCGCAGCAAAGCCCGCCGGCTGCGGGAGAGCCCCGAAAGTGCGGCAAGGGGTTGTTCCCCTTGCACGCTCACTCCCCTTGCACGTTTGTCCCTTTGCATGCTTGCTCCCCTCGCGTGCTTGCTCCCCTCGCACACTTTCCATGTTTGCTCCCTTTGCGAGCTTGCTTCTGTTCATGCTTGCTCCCTTTGCGTGCTTGCTCCCCTTGCATGCTTGCTCCCCTTAAATGCTTTGCACACTTGATCCCCTTGCATGCTTGCTCCATTTGCACACTTGCTCCCTTGCATGCTTGCTCCCCTTGCACGCTCGCTCCCTTTGCCAGCTTGTTCCCCTTGCATGCTTGTTCCCATTTCAAGCTTGCTCCCCTTCCATGCTTGCTCCCATTCCGTGCTTGCTCCCCTTGCACACCCACTCCCTTTGCAAGCTCAGTCCCCTGCAATGCTTGTTCCCTTGCACACTTGCTCCCCTTGCACGCTTACTGCTTGCAAAGAGATATGAGGCTGAATAAACCCAGGGAAGGAGAAATCACCCCTTTGCCGGCTAAAATGTGTCCCCCCCCCCAAAAAAATATGGGTGCTGGGGAGGGGTGCGAGCCTGAAAAACCCCAGCGATGACAAAGAAGAGAGCTATCGGTCGTCCTGCAGTGCGCGGGAAACACGCTTTGCCCCCATCGCCATCCCACCCTGGCCGTATAATCCTAATTTGGGGAGGGGGGGGGGATTTCAGGGCGCAGAAGCCACTCGCCCCCTTTCCCACGGCCCCAGCCCCTGCCAGGGGGTTTATTTTCACTGCCCCCCACGGCGCGAGCTTTTCTCTCCCTTCCCTTCCCCTGCCCAAGATTTCCTCCCAGCTTCCTGGCCCGCCTGTTTATTCCCTTTTCCGCTCCCAAATCCCAGATTTCTTTGTTCGCCCGACGGTAATTTTCCATCGAGGCGCCAAATCCGACGTGATGCCATAAATCCCTGCATTGCTGTGCCGAAAAATTCATGTCCCACCAAAAATACATCGCAGTCATGATTTTTATAGACAGAAAAATGCTCATATATTTTCCCATCAAATCCCTAAAATTAATTTCCAAAGAAGTCTGGGAAGGTGTGAAATCAAATTTGGGAGAAAGAAGAAAAAAAAAAAAGGAGAAGTAATATAATTCTGCATGGAAGATTTTGCCCAAAATATCAAGTTGTCCAAAATTTTGGAAAAATTGTAGTTTTCCAGCATCGAAAATTAATTAACATCTGGATCTGGGATGCTAGGAAACATCTGGAAGGGTTTTATTCCCAGTATAAGTACTTGGGTGGTGTTTTCGTTCTGGAGGAAAACCCTGAGGATGCTGATTTGGGATGAGCCAAGGGTTGGTACCCAGGCGGGATGCCAGGATGCAGGGGGCTGAGCCGGGCGGAGATGCTCAGACACGCCAGCCACAAAATTATCTATAAAAATATATATGGAGGGTTTTCAGGGTCTTTTCTGCACTAGGAAGCTGCAAAATTAAATATATAAATATATACGGGGGGGGGTCAGGGACATTTTTGCGCTAAGAAGCTGCAAAGTTATATAGATAAATATATACATGGGGGGTTCAGGGACTTTTTTGCACTAGAAAGCCACAAAGTTATATATATACACACACATAATATAGAAATATAATATTAATATATTAATATAATTATATAATATTTAATAAATATATTATACTATATAATAATATAATATAGCATAGTATAATATAGTATAGTATAATATAATATAGTATAATGGAACAGAATAATTATATATCATTAAATATTAATACAAAATTCTATAACTAAGACTAAAATAAATGTAATGAATAACTATACTGAATAAATACTACTAATAAATAACTACCTAGGCATTTCAATGTTTCAAACCCTTCCTGTAGAAAACCACTTTTTTAGTCCTTTTTTCTACAGAGACATGGAGAAAAAAAATATCCCAGCACAGGGGAGGCCGGCCTGGAGCAACAGAGCTGAGACCGTGACAGACTCCTGACACCTGTGGTGCTGGCCCTGAGCCCTTGGAGCATCATTTAAATCCCACGGGGGGCAGATTTTTGGGGGGATGATTTTCAAAAATTTAGGAGAGCCTGATCCATGGATTAAGGGATTTTTGGGATGTCCCCCCGCACCTTTACCATCCCGCTGGCGGTGGGTACCAAAGGTCCCACCAGCATCATCCCCGTGGTGACGCGGGCAGGGATGCAGAAGCCGCTGCATCCTCCTGCATCCCACCACCGTGCTCGTTAGGAAAGGCCTTTTCTAACGAGCTTTAATCCACGACGGCTTTCGGTTTTTTCAGGCATTAACATTTTTTGGATATTATTCTCCGCTGTCACCTGACGTCCAAGGAGGTTGGGGATTTTTTTTTTTTTTTTTTTTCTGCCTGTGTGGTTTGTTTTCCTCTTCCCGGAATAGCCAGAGAACAAAATAAAAAATAATAAAATAAACCACAAACGGGGGCGTTCGCGGGGTCAGGAAAATTCCAGAAAGGTGGGAAAAAAACGTGTTTATTTAATTCAGGAAACCCCCAAAAAAACCCCTCCCGGTGCTATTGAAGGCGGGATGTGCATTGTGCCGAGTCAGTTCCCCACTCCGGTTCCCCGCTAAGGGTGCAGGGGGGGGGGAACAAAGCAGCCGGGAACCCCCCGCAGGGTGGGCTGGGGGAGGAGGAGGAAGAGGAGGAGGAGGAGGAGGTGTGAGCGCTCCTCATCCTCTCCAGCGCAAAGTCATTCCCTCCCCAGAATCAGTGTTCCCGGCGGAGCGACATTGTGGGACCACGTGGATGGGGGGCCACAGTAAAATAATAAATATTATTAGTTTTATTACTGTCTTATTTTATTTTTGCATTCTTTATTTTTGCTCTTTTTTTTGCATTCTTTTATGTTATTTTACGTTTACATTCTTTTAAGTTTTAATTTATTCTACCATTTCTATTTTTGCGTTTTTATTTGTGCACTAGTTTCTTATCGCATCACTTCAGTTTTGCATTAGTTTGGTTTTGTATTATTTCATTTATTACTTTTATTATTTTTATTTTTGTATTAGTTTTCTTCTTGCATTATTTTTACATTCATGTATTTTTTATTATTTATTTTAGCAGTTTTATTTTTCCATCAGTTTATTTTTCTATTGTTTATCTTATTATTTACATTTTTGCTTTTTTTCCTTCGTTCATTTTTGCATTATTATTCCGTTCTTTTCACTTTTGCTTTAGTTTATTTTTGCACTATTTTACTTTTGCATCGTTTTACTTTTCCAGTCTTTCATTTTCCTATTATTTATTATTTCCTTTTATGCATTAATCTTCCAGTAAACCAATACATTTTGCCCATTTTCAACCATTTTTCTGGGCATCCAGCCTTTGCAAGGCATTTTCTGGCTGCTCAAGCGCATCCACCCCCACCAGCTGCTGTTCACCCTCCAACCTTGCATTTTTTTATCTTCCAAGCCTATTAAAAAATGGGGCTAAATCTATTCAAAAAGACATTTAAAACCATTTAAATGAAAGATTTCATTTCTCAAATGCAAAAATCAAAATCAAAATCAAAATTTAAATTTAAATTTAATTTTAAATGTTGTTATTGTTATTTATTATTATCTATTATTATTTATTATTATTTATTATTATCACAGAGGGTGGATGAGATCCTGGGCAATGGGGGATGGAAAGAAAAGGGGGTTTGGGGGGGGGTGAAGGGGCTGCGCACTCTAAGCTGGGCTTAGCTTTAAGCCAGATAGCTTTAGGCCGGCGCTAGCTGCAAAAATATCCCTCTTGGGTGGCCCTGGGGTGCAGAAAATAGTTGGGGGGGGGGGGGTCTGTGCTGCAGAAATGCAGCTCCCTAGGGACCACCCCCACTGCAAGATGGGTCTCTTGGGGGACCCCATGCTGGAAAAATAGATTTATTGGGGGACCCTGCACTGCAAAACTGGGTCTCTTGGAGGGGGGGTGTGTGTACTGGAAAGATAGATTTATTGGGGGCTACTGTGCTGGAAAAAGGAGGGGGTTGACGGATCCCCACGCTGCAAAAAAATGGGTCTCTTGGGGAACACCTTGGTGCAAAACTGGGGATGTTGGGGGACCCCATGCTGCAAAAAATGGGTCTCGTGGTGGATCCTGTTCTGCACAAATGCGTTTCTTGGGAGACCCCAACCCTGGGTCTTGGGGGGGACCCAGCGCTGCAAAAATGGGTGTCTCAGAGGAGCCCATGGTGCAAAAAATGGGTCTGTTGGGGGACCCTGTAACGCAAAAATGAGTTTCTTGGGGGACCCCACACTACAAAAAAACCCAGGTCTCTTGGGGGACCCTGCGTTGCAAAAATAAGTTTCTTGGGGGACCCTGTGTTGCAAAACCAGGTCTCTTGGGGTACCCTGTGTGGCAAAAATAGGTCTCTTGGGGGACCCCAAGACTGCAAAATTGGGTTTCTTGGGGGACCCCATGCTGCAAAAAAAAAATAGTCTCATGGAGGACCCTGTGCTGCAAAAATAGGTTTGTTGGGGGACCCCAACACTGTGAAAAGGGGGCTCTTGGGGGAGCCCATTCTGCAAAAATGGGCTTCCTGGGGGACCACATGCTGCAAAACGCAATCTTTTTTGGGCGGATCCCAATGCTGCAAAAATGGGTGTCTGGGGGACCCCATGCTGCAAAATAATAGGTCTTGGGGGGGATCCCGCCTTGCAAAAACAAGTTTCGGGGGGGACCCTGCTTTGCAAAATTGGGTCTTTTGGGGGGGAATGCAATGCTGCAAAACAATAGGTCTTGGGGGGGGGCCCTTGTGTTGCAAAAATAAACTTCTTGGGGGACCCTGTGCTGGGAAAATGAGTTTATTGGGGGACCCCAGGCTACAAAACCCCCTCAATTTCATGCTTTTACCTTTGGGGAAAGAACTGATCAACTCATTACAGGGGGGCAAAGGGAGGGTCAGGCAGGAGGTGCCACGTGTCCCCTTGTCCCCGTTGGCAGTCCCCAGCCCAGCCAGGTGACATCCCCTCACATGTCCCCGCGTGTCCCCACGCCTGCCATCGAATCCCCTCCCGCATCCACGAGGGCCTGAGAGGACGCTCCAGCCCCTGAATCCGGTTTTGGGGGATCACACGGGTTTCAGGGGTGCAACCGGCCCCAGCAAAGGCTTTTTTGCTCCAAATGGGGATTTTTGGTGCTTTTTTTCCCACTGTTTTCGCTGCAATAACAGCATGGGGATCAAGTAATTAGCAGATCAGCTGGGAAAAAATCACACGGGGATAAAAAATAGCCCTTGAGCAATTAAATCATTTCCCAAAACCAGGCTTTTTTTTAATACCTATTTGGGGGTTCAAGGGCATTTCCCGCACAGGATGGGGTGGGAAATCCTTCTGGGACACTCGCTGCTCGATGCAGACCTGGGATCCCATTTTGCAAATCTGGGGTGTCTTTTTTTTGCAAACCAGGGCTCCTTTTCTCAAACCCGGGGTCTGTTCGTGCAAACCTGAGGCCCCATTTTGCAAACCTTGAGCCCCATTTCACAAACCTGGGGACCCTTTTCTTAAATCTGTGGTGCCTTTTTGCAAACCTGGGACCCCATTTTGCAAATTTACAACCCCATTTTGCAAGCTTGAGGTGCCGCCTTGCAAACCTGGGACCCCATTTTACAAACCAAGACCCCTTTTTACAAGCCTGGGACCCCGTTTTGCAAACCTGGGGTGCCTTCTTCCAAATCTGGGACCTCTTTTTGCAAGCCTGGGACCCCATTTTGCAAATCGGGGCTCATTTTTTTCAAACCTGGGCTGCCTTTTTACAAACCTGGGACCCCTTTTGCAAACCTGGGACCCCATTTTGCAAATTTACGACCCCGTTTTGCAAGCCTGGGGTGCCTTTTTGCAAACCTGGGAGCCCTTCTTACAAACCTGAGGCTCCGTTACCTCTTCCCCTTTGACTGCGCATCATTTTGTAAAGCACTTTTGCTTCTCCTGTGAAAAGCAGAACTGCAAAATTTGTTGCCTCTGACTCCCCGCACTCAGCGGGACATCTCACTGGCTTCAGCACCAAATATCTTCCCTGCGAGGGTCGCATCCAACCCCAGGGAGGGATGCTCGCTCCTCCCTTGCCTCTCTGGCCATAAAAGAAAGGGGGTTTGGGGGCACCTTAAAAGCAAAAAACAAGGGTCGATTTATGTATAATGCATTGCTTAAAAATAAAAAGGCTGGGACTTCTCATTGCTTGTCTCTAGGAGCTCTTATTTAACATGAAAAATTAAAATTTTGCTGGTTTTCTAGCATCCACTTCTATTCCTGGGTGTGCTTTCCCATTTCCAGGCAGGAAAAAAACCCCTTATTTCACCTTAAAAACCGTAAAACTGAGCCTAAAAGCTGCAGGAGGATGTTTGAGGGCAGTGTTATGGCTCAAGATTAAGATAAACCTGGGCTAAGCAGCAAACCTGGCTGTGGGATTTAGGGGCACATGCCCCAGCAGGAAATATTTTCGAGCATCTATAGTTTTATTTCACTATTTAACGAATAACGGGTCTATTCTTCGTTAGGAGCTGGTGGGGGATTAAGCTGGAGGCAGCTAAGCTTGAAGTTGGGTTCTCCCTTTCCAAGCCAGCCCCTTTGCAGAGAAAAGGGGTTGTGAATTTATAACTTTATATATTATATATAAATAGACAGATATATACATTATTTTTCTATATATAAAATTTATAACCCCTGAGATAGCTCAGGCTGGTGGATTTAAAAGCTCCCCCCAGGGCTGCAAAAATCTAAATACAACTTAAATCCCCCTTTTTTCTTCACTTTAAATAGTGGGGTGGACCCAATGCCTTGGGCATCTTCCCCCTCCACGTGTACCTCCTGCTACATGGGATGCCGGGATGCTAATCCAGGCTGTATCACCTCCTGGAAAAGTCTGCCGGGAGGGATTTGGGGGGAAAAAAACCCTCAGCCAACACGTTTGCTGTGGATTTTCATGCCAAGGGCTTCATCAGAGCTGGACGGATTCAGAGCTGGGCGACGGGCTTTGCTACGACCCATATCGCAGTTGGACGTGCAGCGGTTGTGGGTGTTCAATGGTGTTGGCGAGGATGGATGTGGAGGGTTTTTTATTTACATTAAATTACTCCCGTTGGTGCAAAGGGCTGGAAAATAGAAAGTGACAGCTCCGCCAGCATCTTGGCCTCCTTCCGACCTGTTGAGCGAAAATAATTTGCAGGGTTTTTTGTTTGAGGTTACCCCAGTCTCATTGCGGGTTTATTGCTGCCGAGTTATAAAATGCAAAGGAGAGGGGAAGGAGGGCTGAAACCAGCAGGGGGTCTGCAGCTCCAGGGCTTGCGTTGCCCCACATTATGGAGGTGATATGTTGGAGCACATTGGAATTGAGGTTATTTTAAGGTAAATTTGGATTTTTGGGCAGGTTTGGCGCCGTCCTCTTTAGGAACACCCTCCACGTCGCTGTGGTTGTGGTTACATCCTCCCCTTACCCTCCTCTTCCTCAGCATCCCCCAGCCCAGCTCCCCCATATCTCCCAACGTGAGTTGACCTGGGAATCCTGGTGACCCTATGTTGGTCCTTCTCCTCTTTCTCTAGACCCAGGAGGGTCCAACCTGGCCATATCATCCTAAGAAGGTGGCACCAACCCAAGGGGCAAATGTCTTGACTGGCCACGCTCAAGAGCATGTTGGAAATACTGTCTTGCTCCTCAAGAAGAGAGCTGTCACCTTCCCCAGCCATGGGGCTGTGACTTGTCCTGGTCAGAGGAGAAAGCCTCGTTGATATCTCAACCTCTTCTTCTCTCCCGTCCTTCTCCCCGGAGCAGCATGGCTCAGCCAACCCTACGTTATTCACATCTTTGCCAGGAGAGCGCAGGAACTCCAGGCTTCCTCAAAAGGAAGCAAAAACTCTGTTTCAAAGGGTGGGAAAAGGAAGAAGCCAAGTGGTAGACAAATAATCACAGTCCAGGAGAGCAAAGTGAGAGGATGCGACCCCATGGAAACAGTGGTGGGAATGGGATTGAGTCTCGCCTGGCACCGTCCATCCAATCTACGGCGCTCTTGGTGTGAACAAGAGATGAATGTCTTGGTGTAAACAAGAGATGAAGGTCTTGGTGTGAACAAGAGATGAAGGTCTTGGTGTGGGCAAGAGATGAAGGTCTTGGTGTCGGCAAGAGATGAAGGTCTTGGTGTGGGCAAGAGATTAAGGTCTTGAGCAAGAAATGCAATGAAGCTGGGCTGGAGAACCAGAGCCATGAAAAGGAGGAGCTGGAGTTAATGTTGGAGATAAGAGCAAGTTGGAGATCTCAATTACTTTGGGTGGACCAAGTTGCATGCAAAGCCAACAGAAACTTTGCATCAGGAGCTCCACAACTTTGCATGCTCCCGGCTCTCATTTGCATGCAACTCAAAGCAGCGCAACAAGGCTTTGTGGCCCACATGGTTTTAATATCAGCCAGAAACCAAAGCTGGAGGAGAAACTCAACCGGCAACAGGTCAGCACTGGATGAAGCAAGGAAGAATCTTTGCACACCCAAGCACTCCCTGTTGCTCCCAGAGATTACCAAGGCAGCTTTTGTCCCCCAGACCTATTAATAGAGCAACGAGGAGGACTTGAGCTGGTGGAAGACTTTGTGTCAATGACCTCAATGGGGCTCAAAACCATCTGGCTGGAGAGGAGCTGAGTGCGGATGGATGGAGCTGTACGGCTCCAGCCATGTCCCAGCTCCATCCCATGCTGGAGGAGACACAGGAAGAACATTAGAGCCTCATCCATGAAGGTCTTGGAGGGGAGAGCTTAAACTTTGCGCCAGTTTAGGGTCAGATGTGTATGATGCGTCTGGGTGAAGCAGCTGGAGGTGACACCACGCTTACTTTGCCCTAAAATTGCATTATGTGCCCCAAAAGCAATGTGAAATCGGGCTGGATGCAGCTATGGGATATGGTCATGCACTCATAGACCCACATACTCTATATATGGTAGACAAGAGACCTATTTCCAGCTAATTACATCCTCAGCATGCCCATACCAAACAACCAGGCCCATCCCACCTAAGCCCGGCTTACATCCCAAATCCACTGTTTACCTTCTGTAATTGGAGACAAGAGCCTGAATCCGGAACCGTTCCCCGCCAGCTCAGGTGATGCTGAGCCTGGCTCGCTGCCATGTTAAATAACCTGGGAAGACCTCGCCGTGTTTATTTTTCCTTGCCAGTGTTCCCAAGATCCAAGCGGATCATTTCCGATGGGTGGTGGGACCATCCGGAAGGTGGTTGGAGGAGAAATTCCCGGTGATGAGCAACTACACGGGTCTTGTAGCATCTTTAATAGAGCCAAGCTCTTGGCTTGCAAAGATTTTGGAGGTGATGGCATCCAAATTATGGATGGACGCACTCGGGACATGGGGGTTTTGCAGCTTCCCAACACCATCCCATCGCAGGACGGCCAGGCAACATCATGGTGGGCTTCAAAATATGCCCCAATCCTCTATTAATTAGCAGCAGCACTTCATCTCTGCTCTAGAAAATGGCTTTTTTGCAAATTTGGGTGGTTTCTCTTACAAAACATCTCCCTGGGAGATACCCAGGAGCTAGGCAAGGGGCTGTGAAGCATCTCCAGCAATGCCAGAGCGTCATCGTCCATTCCCGGCCATGGTGAGGAGCACGGGGAAGACATGGAATCGCTGCTCGCTACACACATGGAGGGCTAAACACCCGGTATCTGCAGGAAAAACCCCACAGCTCCACCAAGCAATCGGGGGGATTTTAGCTTTATATCCACATCGTGACACAGGTTCAACATCGACACAGGTTCTTCCCCAGCAGTATAAATAAATCAAGGAGTATTTTGCTGCAGGGGGTCTATTATTCCTGCGTTATCTCCTCCTTTGCTTGATTTGGCTTGTGTTTCTGGCTGGAGGGGAGCAAACCTGGATGAGTTCACCAGGATTTACCCATGATAACATCTTTGCTCCTCCTAGGAAAAATCAAAATACCAGGAGCAGGTTCCCCATGAGGTTTCTCAAAGGGTAAAAATCCATGCAGCAGGTTCCCACACACCCATGGGTGACCATACCCACGCAACCGTTTGTGGGGCTGGGTGAATCGTTGCATTTCAACATGGGTGAAAACCCTCTGGCCGAGCTCCTCTTCCTTTATTTAGGATATCGGTGATGAAAACAAGTGGTTGGGATGGGCTGGAAAGTCCTCAGACCAGTTGTGTGATGTCTTCTCCACCTCCATCCCAAAATGACCCCCTCCTTGGTGCTTTCATCTCTGCATCTTGCTCTGGCAATTGGGATTTGGGATTGCAAATAGGATGGCTGGGGAAATTTCCAGCAAAAGGCATTTCCATCCCCAATCCATTGCAATTCAGACTTTGATACATGTAATTTTTTCAGGGGGTGATGCTGAACATCCCCCGTGGTGCAAAATGGGGATGGAAAGCACCATCAGATCCCACTGGAAATAGGGAAAAGCTCAAAAGGAATGTGAAATCCCACTGGCAGAGTAGACCCCTTAAAAGAAAAAAATCAGAAATATATAATATAGAGAGATAAATGCGGGATTTATTATAAAATATGTTGCTTGTTGCATTTTGTCCTCAATCTGGGGCAAAATGATGGGGAACAGAGGTTCCACATCATGAGCAGGTTGGTGATACCCAATGTGATAGGGTATCAAGAGGTGGAAAAGCCATAAATTAGGGTCGGGAATAAGGCAATAAATCCTTATTTAAGGGAAAATGGATTAGTTTTTCCCTTTTCCCAAGGAAAAGCCCCAGGAAGAGCAGAGGGACACGAGCACGCTTGGGTTTGGGTTGGGTCAATGGTTGAGCTGGCCCCGAGGAGGGGATGCTGCAGAGCTGGGAGCCAGTTTGGAGCTCTCCCACCCAAATCCATGTTAATTTGTTTAATTGACACAGGACTGCTCATCAAACAAGGGCCAGGGTGGGATTTTATTGACTTTTGCATCGGAGTAAATGCCTGGAGTGAAGCAATTTTTGCAATTAGCGGGGCTGGTTTCCTCTATCAGCAATACAAATCTGTAACAGAGGCTGAAAGTAGCATCAAATTCCTTCCAAAATGGTAAAAATGCAAATAATACCCCCAATTTCTAGGCATATTTAGGTCTTCTTTCAAAACAAAAAATAAAAGATATTCTTACTAATTTGACGATTAACTTTTCCTGGTTAAAAACAAGGGGGAATTGAAGCAAAGTGATGCCCGGCGGCAGGTGAGAGCGAGCCCAGGATGGCCCAAGCAGGAAAACAGCATCATTTTCCAGCTTTTCCCCCCAAAAAATCCCAATCTCAGATGATGCTGTTGGAGAAGCACAGACAGACCTGGAGGTCGCTGCTGGCGGCTCTCATAGACCTGCAAACCCATTTTTTTGGGCTTCACCTCAACTGTGTTAGCATCATTCTTGCTCAGCAGCAGTGCTGGGACCCTCCGCTAGTGTTTTCCAGGAGAAATCCAAGTGTTTGCCACCATAAATTGGACTTATGATCTCCCTTGGGGTGGAAAAGGACATGGAGCAATGCTCTTTAATTTCTGTCCCCCTCCAATATCCAGCATGCAGGGAGGTCCCTCAGTAAGTGGGAAAGTTGGGATCTGCTCGTTAAGGCACCAAATATTCAGCTTAAATGGGAGATGGGGCGAGGTGAGGGTGGGGGAACAGCGGGAGAAGTGAGACCGCCCTGGTGTGAGAGGAGCAGCCTAGTGTAAGCCTGTTGCAAGCCCAGTGTAAGCCTATTACAAGCCCGTTGCAAGCCTGTCGCATGCCTGTTGCAAGCCCATTGCAAGCCCGTCGCATGCCTATTACAAGCCCGTTGCAAGCCCATTGTAAGTCCCTTTCAAGCTCATTGCAACACCCACTGCAAGCCCATTGCAAGCCCATTGCAAGCCCCTTGTAAACCCATTGTAAGCCTACTACAAGCCCATTGCAAGCCTATTATAAGCCCACTGCATGCCTGTTACAAGCTCGTTGGAAGCTCGTTGCAAGCCTGTTGCAAGCATATTATAAGCCCATTGCAAACCTGTTGCAAGCCCACTGTAAACCTATTACAAGGCCGTGGCAAGCCTGTTGTAAGCCCATTGTAAGGCTCTTGCAAGCTCATTGCAAGCCTGTGCAAGCCTGTTGCAAGCTTGTTGTAAGCCTATTGCAAATCCATTGCATCCCTACCACCAACAGAAGGAGGAAGCCGGCAACCAATGCCCAGATCAAAGAAACCCCGCTGCTCCAAGCCTCCCTGAGCTGAATTTCCCAGCCTGGACTCCCCTCCCTTCTGGTTCCAGTTACTCGGAGGCTCCAGGGCTTCCTTCATCTCGGCCGTCCTGCCTTCCTGCACGTCACCAGCCGCAGCCCCACGCAGCCATCGCACCTTCGGGGTCCTTCTCAGCAGCGCCGCGGGGTTTTTCCAGCCTCCCTTGGCTTCAGCCGCCTCTTTAATCTCCCACTTTTGCAGCTGCTTTTCCTTAAATTGCGGAAAGCAAAGCAAAGGACAGGGGGGTGGCTTGAAATAAAACCTCTCCCTGGATGGTCTGAAACAAGAGGCAGCCCTGGGAAAGCTGGAAGCATCACGAGGGCGTTGGGAAACCTCTGCGCTGGCTCCAGTCAGCCTGCTTTTGGGGAGGAGGTGCAAAAATTGGGAGCTGGGATTGGGCTTCCGGAGATGTGCTAATAGTTTGGCCCACCTGTATGGACAGAAGATATTGCAAGCCCATTGCAAGCTCATTGTAAGCCCATTGCAAATCCATTGCACATGCGTTGCAGGCCTATTGCAAACCCCTTGCAAGCCTATTGCAAACCCCTTGCAAGCCCCTTTCAAGCCCATTACAAGCGTATTGCACAACCATTGCAAACCTTGGAAGCTCATTGCAAACCTGTTGCAAGCCCATTGCGAACCCACTGGAAACCTTGGAAGCCTGTTGCAAATGTCTTGCAAGCCCATTGCAAGCCTAATGCGAACTCATGGCAAACTCCTTGCAAACCTATTGCAAGCCCAATGCAAACTCATTGCAAACCCCTTGCAAACCCCTTGCAAGCCTATTGCAAACCCATTGCAAACCCATTGCAAGCCTGTTTCAATCCCATTGCAACCCCATTGCAAACTCATTGCAAGCCTGTTTCAAGCCCATTGCAACCTCCTTGTGCAAATCCATCACAAACCTGTTGCAAGCCCATTGCAAGCTTGTTACAAGCTCATTGCAAGCTCGCAGCAAGCCAGAGCTGCTCTCAGCTCTCTATCCCACCCTAGTGCAGAAGCTACCCAAGCCCCCAGCTCGCCCATCCGTATCTCCAGTTAAATTTTCTTTAATTAAATCTTTCCTGTTGGAAAAATGAAGGACACACGAAAGCCAAAAGAGAGAAATCAAAACTCTTCCTGTAGCCTCCCCCCTCGCAAAGCCCAACGCCTTGCTGGGGCATCACCCCATCGCTCTCACCCCAGCCGGCTCAGCAGAACCCGCCGACGGTCTCGTCGGGCCCCTTGGCCTCGTTAGGGCTCATTAACGAAGAGTCCGTCTCGCTTTTCCAAGCTGTCAGTGCCCATTACCATCCGGGTCTCCTTCACCCCGTTCTGCGGGCTGGGAACGGGACAGGACCGGGAGGATCAAAGGCAGCGGGTGTCCAGCTCCAGCGGGGCAGAATAATTTAATAGAGAAGCTTATAATTTATTTTTACAAGGGTTTTTTTTTGCTATTACCAGGTTTTTTTTATTTTCTTTGCTATTACCAGTCTCAATTCAGCCCCTAAATCTCTGCTGCAAGCTCCGTCTGCTCCCTGCCCACCTCCACCACCAGGAAAAATTGGGTGTTTTTTTTAATTAAGCTCAAAATTTTTGGCAAATTCCATTTCTCTCTTTCCAGGGAAATTAAAATTTGCTGGAAAGGCCGGGATGGGCGAGGGGGAAGCAGCGGGATGCCGGCGTGTTACCACTGCTCTCTGCTGGACCCGCCGCCTTTCCCGCAGCCGGAGCCAGACACCGCTGGGCTGGGGCAGGGGAGGAGGAGGAAGAGGAGGAGGGGGAGGAAGAGGGATGGTGCTGGGGCAACCCCGGCCTGAGCACCCCCAGCTGGGGAAAAGCAGGCGGCGGTGGAGATCCTGTGGCCCTGCGGGCAGTGGTGCAGCGACCAGCATTGCAACCCTCTCCCCAGCATTGCAACCCTCTGCCCAGTATTGCAACTCTCTACCCAGCATTGCAACCCTCTCCCCAGCATTGCAACCCTCTGCCCAGTGTTGCAACTCTCTACCCAGCATTGCAACCCTCTCCCCAACACTGCAACCCTCTCCCCAGCATTGCAAGCTTCCCCCCAGTCTTGCAGCCCTCTCCCCAGCGCTGGCATTCCTGGAAGGCTCTTGTTCGATCACTTGCAGGACAGTGCTCTGCATGTGTCCAGGCTCACACTCCACTAGGGAAGGTTTATTTGCTCTCTAGAAAAATCAGAGCCTGCTGCAATCTCAGCTGGAGTCGCTTCTCTCCACGGCTGCTGTTTCACAGGGTGCGGAAACCCGGGCTCAGTCCCAGCACTGGGTTTTCTCTTAGGATCTGGGTACGAAAAATTAAAATCCCTCATGCCTGTAAACTCAGCAGCTCCTGGACTGCTGCTGGGGCCCCGCGGGGGTGTGTTGTGCAACGCAGCACCCCGGGAGCAACGCTAAATGCACCGATGCTAAATGCAGCCGCGCTAAATGCACCGACATTAAATGCACCAATGCTAAATACACCAATGCTACATGCACCAGCGCTAAATGGACCAGCGCTTAATGCACCGACGCTAAATGCACCAATGTTAAATGCCCTGATGCTAAATGCTCTTTTGCTAAATGCACTGACATGAAATTCCCCAGATGCTAAATGCATCAATGCTAAATACCCCGGAGCTAAATGCTTTTTTGCTAAATGCACCGATGTTAAATGCACCAACACTAAATTCCCCAGTGCCCAGGTGCTAAATGCCCCGATGCTAAATACCCCGGAGCTAAATTCCCCAGCAGCGCTCACCTCATCCTGCTTTGACGTACCAGGAAAAAAAATGCACGTTGCAACCTAAAGCAGCGGCTCCGTTTTGGGAGACCCCCCATCCCAGATTTAAGCCGTTTTGGAACTAACTGGAGTGATTTAATTAACCTGAAGGAGATGATGCATGGGAGACACAAACAGATTTAAGGCGCCCGGTTCCCGGTGCCGATTCGGCATCCGGCGGGATTTCTAGCCGAAAAATAGGGGCTGAATCACTCCCATATGGTTCCTATAGGATATCCATGACCCAGCAATCATTATCGCTGGTAAATTAAGGTTTCAGTTGCAGGGAGGTGAACACATCCCCCCAAATAAGCCAACGCTGATGGGTTTGGGGGGGGTGGGATGGACAGACGGATGGACGGACAGCAGGGCCGGAGAGGGGCTGGAGCTGACACCAAGTGGATGGAAATTGCAATTTCTGCTCCGTGAGGAGAAAACGGAGGATTTCGGGCAAAAATGGGGGGGACTGCAAAAAAAAAGAACCAGCCAAAATTGTGCAAAAAAAGCTCCATTTGCAGCATTCAGAAGAAGCCGGGGAGGGCAGCGTGGAACCACATCAGCCTGCGATTTCCTTTGGAAAAATACCCAATCCGTTGCAAATAAATGAAATAAACCCCCAAAGGCGACTCGAAATATTTATGTAACCTCGGTCATTCCCTTTTCCTCACTTTCCTGCCCCGGAATGGGGGGATGCTGGAGGCTGGGGAGGGTCTCTGGTGGTGGAGGGGTGATGCTTTGGGTCATCACGGTGACCTTTGCACCCCGGGATGCTCGTGTAAGGGAGGCAGCGATGGATGGGGGGGGTCCCTTGGCAGCCCCACGGGGGGGGGATTATAAGCTCCCAGCCTCGTTAAACAACCCTCCTTTGTTAAAAAAGCAACAAGGTGACACCCTGCATCGGCAACTTGGGGACCACCGTGGTGCGACCCCCCCAGCCATGCTAAGGATGCTTACAGGGATGTGGGAGCCTGGCACTCATACAAAGCCTTTATTTTGTCCCAAAAAGCCTTTTTTTTTTCCCAAAAAAAGCCTTTTTTTTTTTCCCAAAAAGACTTTTTTTCTCCAAAATGCCTTTTTTCCCCCCTAAAAAAAGCCTTTTTTCCCCAACCCCTTTTTTTTTTTCAAAAAAACCCTTTTTTCCCCAAAAAAAGCCTTCCCCAACCCCCAAAAAAAATGAGATTTTGCCTTTTTTTGGAGGGATTTAAACCAGCTGGAGGCCGCAGGTAGGCAGATAGGAATCGGCTCCGGCCTCGGCTCCACTCACATCAGAAAATATCCGGCTTCATTGTTCGGGGGGGGAACGCGCTGCGTCCGTGTTTTGTTCCCTTGGGACCTTTTTGAACCGCATAAATATTTGCAGAGCCTGAACGTGCGGGGAGGCGGAGGAATTATTCCCCCTCCCTCTTATTTTTTGGGGCCAAATGTGGCTTTTTGTACCTTCGGAGGGAAATTTCCGACTGGAAACCCAACCCTGAGCGTGTTTTGAGGTTGAATGGTCGCCCCGCTGGGTGGAAACAATATGGATTTTTGCTTAAAAGCTTTTCCTGCCCGGTTCCCCGGAGTGATCAGGAATTGCATCCCACCAGCATCATCGTGGCACGGTGCCAGCGGGATGCACGAGGAGCATCAGGATCTTGGCATTGCTTGGATTATTATTTTTTGGGGGGGGCGTTCAACATGGAGATACAGAGCTGGGGATGAGGATGCTGGATGGAGTACCCCAAAATGAAGCCACATCTTTGAGGGCAAAGGATGCTGAAGGTTTTGATTGATGGGTGTCTTTCGCCCTTGCGGTGGTACCCGAGGGGGACCCCCGGCCGATCTCTGCTGCGGTTGGTGATGTCGTCACCCAACGTGGCTTTTTTGGGGCTGAAAAGGGCACGATTTGGGTTATACAGTGGTCTGAAGTGCTTTTGGTGTGGGCAGGGATGCTCGGGTGACACCAGAGTATCCTGAATACCGGGAGGTCCTGGGGAAAAAAAGGGGGGGGGGGAAATAAAGGAAGAGGGGAAAAAGAGGAAAAAAGGGGAAAAAAGAAGAAAAAAGGGAAAGAAGGGAAAAAAGTGGGGGGGAAGGGAAAAAAAGGGGGGGGGGAAAGGGAAAAAAGGATAAATCCCGCCTCAGCCAGGCCTGTCCCAGGCTCGGCGTGGGAGGGAAGGCATTGCCACCTCGTGGCAGCAGCCACGAAGCCCAAAGAGAAGGTTCAGCCGTCCCGCAGCCTGTGGCATATCCCCCCCAGACCCCCCCGTACCCTCCAGTGGGCTTCACAGGCCCCCCAGTGCCCCCCCGGTGCCCCCCATAGCTCTCACACCCCCCCACTGCCCCCCTAGCATCCCCCAGTGCCCCCCATAGCCCACAAACCCCCCTGTGCCCCCCCCAGCCATGCCAGCCCCCCCAGTGCCACCCAGTGCCCCCGATAGCCCTCACAGACACCTCACTGCCCCCTTCCAGCACCCCCCAGTGCCCCCCATAGCCCTCACAGCCCCCCCCAGTGCCCCCCATAGCCCCTCCCAGTTTCCAGTACCCCCCATAGCCCTCACAGCCCCCCCAACACCCCCTAGTGTCCCCCCAGTGCCCCCCATAGCCCTCACAGCCCCCCCCAGTCTCCCCCCAGGGAGCCCTGCCACCCCCCAGTGCAGGCAGGAGAGGGCAGCACCCGCCCTCCCAAAGCCAGGCCGGGGGGGGGGCTGGGGGGGAACCCCAAATACCCGCAGCCGGGCTGGAACCCCCAAGGCAGGGGGAGTTTGATGGCCCCTGCCCACCTCGGGGGGGGGGGGGGGGTCCTGCTGCTCCCTGGGAGCAGGAACTGTCATGGGGGGTCAGCCCCACTCGGGGCTGCTCCCCGCCCCCCTGCAAACCCACGAGCCCCCCCCTGCAATTCCTCGAGTGCCCTGTGCAGACCCCACGAGTCCCTTTCCCAAATGCACGAGCCCCTTCCGCAAATCCTTGGGTCCTCTCTACGAATCCTCAGGGCCCAGGCGCAAATACTTGAGCCCCCTTCGCAAATCCTTGAGTACCATGTGGAAACCCGCAAGTCCCCGTTGCAAACCCACTAGCCCCCGTCGCAAACCCACAAGCCCCGTTACAAACCCACCGGCCCCACTGCAAACCCACAGGCCCCACTACAAACTCCCAAGCCCCACTGCAAACCCACTAGCCCCCACTGCAAACCCACAAGCCCTGTTACAAACCCCCCCGGGCCCCACTGCAAATCCCCGGAGCCCTTCAAGAGCAGATATTTTTATTTCCCATGCCGGGGTGCCATGGCCGAGCTCGTGGCCCCCCGGCCCCCCCCGGCCGGGCACCCTTTACCCTCCCGGATGGATTTCCCCACCGGCTGCGGGCCGGCTGGGTCCGAAGTCCAGCTCCTGCCCCGGGACTCGGAAAACCAGGGCTGAACCCGCTGACCTCCGCCTCCATCCAGCCCCCCCCCCCCGGGAAATTTGGGGGTTACCTGCCGGCCTGGGGGCTGCAGGTTTTGGTGTTCATTAGCCGGTGGCTAATGAGGGGCGATTAACGGGCCAAATTTCGGTACTCAAAACCCAAATAACGTCCCCGCCGGTGGCATCGTCCCTGCGGGAAACCGGGGGGACCTCTGGGGGACAGCACTCAGCGGTGGGGACACGGGCACGGGAGCAGGACCGGGGGGAACGTGGGCACCGGTGCCGCCACCCCCCCCGGTGCAGCATCCGGCCGGTACCGGCACCGGACACCCCGCGGTGACCCCAGGAAGCACCGGGGACCGGTGCCATCCCCCCTGTTCAGCATCCCGCCGGTACCGGTCCCCCCGGGGCGCATCCGCAGCCCGGGGCGGGCGCCGGGGTTCCCCCCCGCTTCCCCTCCCCTCCCCTCCCCTCCCCGTTGCCATGACGACCCCCCTCCCTCCCCTCCCCTCCCCACGTTGCCATGGCGAGCGCGAGCGGCGGCCGCCGTCGCGGCGGGCGCGGGGCTCGCTGGGCGTGTCCGTCGGGGCGGGCGGGGCGCTGATTGGCCGTCCGTCCCACGTGACGCGCGGAGGAATGCAAATGAGTTATGGCATCGGGCCGCCGCGCCGCCGCCTGAGGGAGGAGGGAGCGGCCGCGGGCCCGGCCCCGCCGGTACCGGCACCGGCTCCGGGACACCCCCCCTCCGCCCTCCGCCCGCCCCCCGAGGCGTCTGGGCCATGGCCGTGGCCGGCGGGAGCCGTTCCGCCCGGGCCGCAGGTACCGCGCGTTGCCGCCGCTACCGGGCCCCGGCGGCTTTGTCTGGGCCGGGCCGGGGCCGGGGCCGGGGCGGCGGGGGGGGGGGGGGCGAGGAGGGAGGAGAGGAGGGGGGGACTGAGGCAGCGAGGGGGGGGGGTGGTGAGGGGGGGGGCCGCGCCGCGCATGCGCCCCGGGACCCGCCGTGCCTCAGTTTACCCAGCCGGGCCCGGCTCAGACCCCACCAGTGTCCGTGTCCCCCCGCCGTTCCCTGCCCCCACTTTAGACCCCCCCCCGTTATATCCCAGCCCCACTCGTGTTTTCTGCCCCCTCCCCATCATCTTGTGTCCCCCCCAGGTTCTGCACCCCCTTATTATCACCTCCCACCCCCCACCATCATATTTCACTGCTTACTACCACATCCCAGCCCCCACTAGCGTTCCCCCCTCCATATCCCCCCCCACCATCATCTTGCACCCTCTCTTCTGATTTTTCACCCCCTTACTATTATTTCCCACCCCCCTGCTGGCATACTCCACTGCTTACTGTTCTATCTGCCCCCTCATTATATCTACCCCCCCTTATATCTTCCCCCCTCCTTTTATATCTGCCCCCCCCATTTCATCCCACCCTCGCTATGATTTCCCCCCCCCCCCATTATTTTGCACCCCCATTTGAGGCTCAGCTCAGGGGGTTCCAGGTCCACAGCTCCTCCCTGTGCTGGCTGGGGGACCCCCCACACCCGCTACCTGTGGCGGGTCCTGCATCAACTGGCAGTGCCAGAATTCTTCCCTTTTATTTTTCATTTTGGGTGGGTTTAATGGTTTTTGGGGGTTTGCGGGGGTCGGAAGTGGGTTTCCTCTGTCACCTGTGGCTCAAAAGCGAGGTGCCCCCGTCTGACACCCCAAAGTCCACGGGGGGCGTGCAGGTCTTGAACCCAGGGCGGGTGGATGGTGGGAGCTGCCATGGGCTCCCTGCGCCGTGTTCCTCCTGGGAGGATTTTGGCTCTGGATGGACCCAGTGCGGTCCCTTCGTGTCAGTCACCGTGGTGGCCCCGTGTCACCCTGATGCCACCAGGCTCTTCTGGGGGGGAAAAAACGGATCTGTGGCTGCTCAGCGGGGAAAAGCACTTCCCAAAATTCCTCCGGCTTGTGGTGGACATGTGCCGGCGGGCAGACCCGAGGCTGTGAAGTGTCACGGGCCACACGGAGGAGCGGTGGGGACGTGTGCTGCCACCCCCACGGACACATGCACATCCCACCCCATGCTTTGGGGCAGCGACACCCTCAGGGGATGCAACCCCATGGGCCACCGAGGCCGGGGACATCACCACTGCCACGTACCTTGGGTGCTGTGCTGAGGCTGGAGGTGGTTTGGTGGGGCCGTGCTGTGGCATGGCCACCATGACCACCCACCGTGGCCACCAAGGCCACCCGCCGTGGCCGCTGTCCATGGTCTGCAGCACCCCACACTGCTGTCCCTGGTCCTGCCACGGTGGCACCCGTCATGGTGGCACCCATGGCAGTGGCACCCATCGCCTGGCAGCGCAGGGTCTCGGCAGGGACAGGTGTCACGGGTAGGTGACCCGAGGTCCCTTGGTGCACACAGGGCCACTGGAGCGCAGTGGCCATGGGTGGCTGTCGGTGACTGCAGAGCCTCACGGCCGCCACGGTGACGGTGGTGATGATAGTGCTGCCCGCAACCTCCCCTGCGGCCTCCACAGCACCCGTCCCTCTGTCCCTGTCCTCCTCCCATCTGCCTGTCCTTCGTTCCATCTGTCTGTCCCCTTCCTTCCATCCATTCGTCCCTCTTCTTCCTTCTGTCTGTCCATCCTTCCCTCCATCCCTTGGTCCCTTCCCTCCTTCCTTCCGTCTGTCCTTACTTCTGTCCATCCTTCCTTCCCTCCCTCCTTCCATCTGTTCCTCTTTCCGCCCATCATTCCATCCATCCCTTTCCTCTGTCTGTCCTTCCCTCCCTTTCCATCCATCCTTCCGTCCATCCCTTTCCTCCTCCTGTGGCATTCTGTCCCTCCTTCCATCCTTCCCTTCATGCCTTTCCTACTTCCGTCCATCCTTCTGTCTGTCTTTTCCTACTTCCATTCGTTCCTCCCTCCCTTGGTCTCTCTGCTTCCTTCCATCCCTTTCCTACTTCCTTCTGTCCCGTCTGTCCCTCTGTCAGTCCCTCCTGTCCTTTGTCCCTTTCCCACTTCCCTCATTTCCTTCTGTCTGTCTGTCCCTTCATCCCTTTCCTCCTCCCGTCCGTCCTTCTGTCCGTCCCTGCATCCTTACCTCCGTCTCTCCCTTCCTTCCAGCCATCCATCCTTCTGTCCTTCCCTTTCCCCCGTCCTTCTGTCCGTCCCTCCCTCCCATCATCCCTTCCCTACCTCTGTCCATCCTTCTGTCTGTCCATCCTCCCTTTCCCTAGCTCCCCCTGCACTGGGGGCTCCTCCTGCCCCAGCCCCTCCCTCAGCACCCGGGGCAGGATGGCAGCCCTGGCCCCCTTCATCCCAGAGGGGCCCCTTCTTTGGCGGGGGAGGGTGAACCATGGGGCCTCCCGCCATCCTTCCTCCATCCTGCCATCCTCCTCCTCCTCCATATCAGGGGAGGGGGGAGTCACAGCCGCAGCCACCCTGCTCCGAGCCTCGGAGCAGACATTGGGTGCCAACTTTGGGTGCCGCAGGGTGCCTCTTCTTACCCTTTCTCCCCCCCCCCCTGCCCCAGCTCTAGCCTGACCCCCGCCACCTCGCAGCGCCCCGGCAAACCGCCATGGAGAACGAGCAGCTCCCGGCACCTCCGCCCTCCAGCAGCGCCGGCGGCACCGCCACAACGCCCAGCAGCACCGGCACCGCCCGCCCGCCCGCTCCCCAGATCTCCGTCTACAGCGGCATCCCCGACCGCCAAACCGTCCAGGTATGATATTTTGGCACGGGGTGGGGGGGCTAGAAGTCGGGGGGCGGCGTTTTGGGGTTGCGGTGCAGCCCGAGGACGTGTTTGCACCCCACAAAAAGGTGATCCAGCAAGCGCTGCACCGGCAGCCCAACACGGCAGCGCAGTACCTGCAGCAGATGTATGCGGCGCAGCAGCAGCACCTGATGCTGCAGACGGCCGCGCTCCAGCAGCAGCACCTCACCAGCGCCCAGCTCCAGAGCCTGGCTGCCGTCCAGCAGGTACAGGACACCACCCCAGGGGCACCCATGGGTGCTGCGGTGAGGGACACGGGTGACGCTTGGCTCTTCTCCCCAGGCGAGCCTGGCGGCAAACAGGCAGAGCGGCTCTTCAGGTGGTAACGGCACCCAGCCGGCACCGACACAGCAACCCACGGTGAGTCCCCCGTCCTCTCCGGCACCCGTCCCGCCGTCGCCTACCCACCGATCCGGCGCGGCACCCCGGCCTTCTCCTTCTGCCCCGTTGCAGATCAACCTGGCGACGTCGCCGGCGGCCGCGCAGCTCCTGAACCGGGCGCAGAGCGTCACCCCCGGGGCCTCGGGCATCGCACAGCAGGCCGTGCTGCTGGGCAACGCCGCCTCACCCGCCCTCACCGCCAGCCAGGCCCAGATGTACCTGCGGGCGCAGATGGTAAAGGGGCCGTCATGCCTGGCAGTGCCCTGCCCCACGGCGCTGTGGGGTGGCTGGGATCCATGGGGTGCTCATCGTCCTGCTGTGGGGTGGCCAGGAATTGTGGGGTGCCTGTTGTCCCACTGTGGGGTGGCTTAGACCCTATAGGGTCCCTGACTCTGTAGGGAGCCCATTGCTCTGCTGTGGGATGGCTGGGACTGGTAGGGTGCCCGTCATTGTGCAGGGGGGTGGCCAGGACCCATGGGGTGCCCGTCATCCAGCTGTGGGGTGGCCAGGACCCATGGGGTGCCTGTTGTCTCACAGCAGGGTGGCCAGGACCCATGGGGTGCCCGTCATCCAGCTGTGGGGTGGCTGTGACCCACTGGGTGCCTGTCATCCAGCTGTGGGGTGCCCGGGACCCATTGGTGGTCCTATCGTCTCACTGCTATGGGGTGGCTGGGCCCTGTGGGGTGCCCATCGTCCCACCATGGGGTGGCTGGGCCCTGTGGGGTGCCCGTTGTCCCACTGTGACGTTGCCAGGAGCTGGGGGGTGCCCTTTGCCTTAGGGGGTGAGTTGGGACCCTATAGGGTGTCCTCTGCCATGCTGGGGGTGCCCACACCCTATAGAGTGCCTGTCCCCTGCGCTCCTCCTGGTGCTGGGGTGCACCCAAGGGACAGGGAGGGCACTGCCACACCGGAGGGCCCTGAGGACACACATGTCACCCCACCCGCCATCCTACCTGTGTGCCACCCCACAGGGATGTGGGGGACACACGTGGGGTGCCACCCTCCCCCCTCCATCGCATTGGGGGCCACGCACCCATTCTCTGTCTCCCCCCCAGCTCATCTTTACGCCTACGGGCCCCGTCAGCGCCGTCCGGCCCGAGAGCCCCGCACCGGCACCACCACCAGCACCACCCGCCCGCCCCACCACCTGCCACCCCCCAGGTGAGCCCCCCGATGCCCCCACCCCCTTGGCCAGCCCCCCCAAATCCCCCCCACACCCTGGGACTCCCCTGACCCGCTGCCGTTGCAGGTGCACAGCCTGGCCCTGCGCCCCACCGGCCCTCACCTCCCCGCCCTGGCCATGAAGCCCCCCGGCGGGCCCCCCGCCCCGGGCCGGCCCCCCCCGGGGTCCCCCACCTGACCCCCCGGCCGAGCACCTCAAAAAAGCCGAGGGCCCCGACGCCCGCGCCCACCCCCTGGCCCGCGCTGCCGCCCCCGCTGCCGCCCACCCACTCGTCACCCCAGGTAAGGTGCTGTGCCGTGACGGGGGTACCCATGGGTGCTGGGGGAGTCGTGCGGTGAGGCGTTCACTCTGAAACCTAATGATGGTTTTCTTGCCTGTACTTGACACCAGCAGCCCCGTATATGCACTTCAGGGGTGCATTGCCACCGCCTCAGGTGCTCAGAAAGTTGGGGTGAGGTGAGCAGGGTGGGCGCAGATCTCAGCTGAGCAGCCTGTGGGGCATTCACTCTGAGACCTAATGGTGGCCCGCACTGGTGTTTCCTGTACATTGCCTGTGTTTGGGACCCTGTGTGTCCACACACCCCTTCAGGGGCCCTGCCTGGGAGGGTCTTAGCACCTGCAGCACCCACAGAGTCCCAGGGCCTCGTGGGGTGAGCCTTTGCATAGGGCTGGACCAGTGAGGGTGTGGGCCAGGGGACCCCACAGGGTGACAGAGCCTGGGGATGCTGTGCTGGTGTGGCTCCCAAAATGGGGGATCCCCACCTGGGACAGCCTGAGCCCAGCTTCCTCCCGCAGCAGCAGCGGGAGCTGGTAAAGTTGGTTGTCAGTAGGCACCACAGTGAACAGATGCTAGAGTGAGGAGCAGTCTCAGGGAGGGGGGAGGATCCTGGAGGTAGGCTCTATTGGGGCTGAGGTGCTGGTGACGAGGGGGGGGGTCCCCTGTCCCCCATCGTTGTCCCCGCAGCCTACGCCCCACTGCAGCCCCCCCAGTTCCTGCAGCAGCCGCCGAAGCCGATGCAGCCGCAGCCGCAGCAGCAGCAGCAGCAGCAGCAATTTGTCATCCAGCAGCAGCAGCTGGCACCCCGTGGGCAGCCCCCCCCCAGGCCCCCCCGCCGCCCCCCAACTCCAACCCCTTCCCCCTGCCAGCCCCGGCCCAGCCCCTCAACCCAAAGCAGGGGTCCCCCAAGGAACTGGGGGCGAGGGCGGCCCCCCCAACGGCCACCCGGGCTGCCACACTGCCCCCCGCAAGTTCCAGCACGCCTCTGCCGTCATCCTGCAGCTGCAGCCCGCCGGCACCACGGTGAGGGGCGTCCCCCCACCCCCCCCCAGCACGGTTTGGGGGTGCAGGGGGGATAGGGATGGGGGGGGCTGGTGTGGGAACGAGGCGGGGGCCTGATCTGCGCACGTGCGTGTGCGCGCGCACATGCATGCCTGATCCGTGCACGTCTGCGTGCACCTGATCTGCGCACGTGTGCGCGATCCCTGTGGCTGACGCACAGGCGGGTGCACGCTTGTGCCGCGTTTGTGCGTGTGCACGCGTGGGCCAGATCCATGCATGCGCGCCCCTGATCCGGGGTGGGGGGGGGAACGCGCACGTGCCTGATCCAGGCACACGTGCGCGCTTGAGCCGCGTGGGTCTGGTCAGTGCGCGCGTGCTTGATCCGCCTCTGTCCCAGCCGTGCATGCGTGTGCACGCTTGTGCCAGATCCCTGCACACGCGTGTGCAAACACCCGTGCCAGATCACACACGTGGCGGGGGGGTGGCGCGCGGACGCGCGGGCCCGACAGAGATGTGCGTGCGTGGCACGTGCCCGCGCTGGACCCACGCGCTCCCGCCGCCCTCCCCGCATGCTCGTCTCGCGCCTCGCACGCTCGAAGGCGCGCCTGACCCTCGCGCGCCCCTGTGCCCCCCCTCCCCGCTGCCGCAGCCCCCACTGGGGGTCCCCGAGGGCACCCGCCGGGACCCGCCGCCCACCCCAAGGAGCACCGAGAGCCCACCGCCCGCCCCGCCGCAGCCCCCCGCCCTCTCGCCGCCTGCCGCCCCACCGGGCCCCGACACCCCTGAGGGTGAGCGGCCCCCCACTCATGGTAAGCCCCATGCTGCTCCCCCCCCCCCCTCACTCCACGGGCACCCACTCGTGGGGTGGGGCTGACCCTCACCCCAAGGAGGGGGGGCTGCAGCAGGGGGGAAACTGAGGCACGGGTGGGCGTGCGGGGCCTGGGGGGGGCTCTGCGGGGAGAGGGGCTGTAGTGGGGGTTCTGTGAGCCCACGGGTGACAGCGTCGGGTTTGGAGGGGTCGGGCTGAGTCCAGGCGTCCCCCCCGGCTGGGGGGGGGGGGGTCCCGCCCCATTGTTTCTGCGGGGTGCGCCCACCCCCACGCGTGGGGAGGGGAGGGGGCACGGGGCCGCTGGGAGAAGCGCGGCCACGCCCCTTCCCCGAGACCACGCCCCTCCTCGAAGCCCCGCCCGGCGGCGCGGCTCCACCCCACCCACCCCTCCCCGGCGGCGTGGGCGCGCGAGCGTGGCGGCGGCCAATAGGGCCGCAAGGGGCGTGCCCGCCGCCGGGCCCCGCCCTCCCCGCGCAGCAGCAGCAGCCGCCGCCGCCCCGGCCCGGCCCGGCCCCGCCGCCGCCGCCTTTGTCCCCGCTCCGCCACCGCCACCGCCCGCGCCGCCTTTGTCCGCGCCATGGGGCCGCCGAGCCGCTGAGAGCCGCCGGTGAGTGCGGCCCGGCCCCGCCCAAACCCGCCCCGGCGACGCTCGGCCTGGTCCGGCCCGGCTCGGCCCGGCGGGGCGGCGGGCGCTGACCTCACTTCCGCATCCGCCCCCCCTTCCCACGCCCCCCCCCCGTCCCCCCCCTTCCCTACCGCCGGTCCCGGCTCCGCAGCCGCGGCCCGGGCGCAGGTAGGGGCGGGGGGAGCCGGCTCCGCCGCCGGACAAAGGTGGTGGGGCCTATCGGGGCCTAGCGAGGCCTGCCGGGGCGTTACCGGCACCTACCGGGCCGTGCGGGGGGTAGATGAGGCCTTACTGAACCGTACTGGGCCTTACTGGGGGAGATGGGGGCTTACTGGGGTGTATTAGACCTTGCTGGGGTAGATAGGGCCTTACTGGGGCGTACTGGGCCTTACTGGGGCGTATCGGGTCTTTCCGGGGTAGATCGGGCCTTGCTGGGGCCTTTTTGAGATGTATTGAGGCTTTGCTGGGGCGAACTGGGGGCTTAGTGGGCATGTTTGGGGGCTCTTTAGGGCCTGCCGGGGTATTTGGGGTCTGTCTGGGCTCCACAGGATATTTTGGGGTGCACTGGGGGGTTTGGGGGGGCTCTCTAGGATACAGGAGGGCTCTTCGGGGCTTACTGGGACCCACTGGGCCGCACTGGGAGCGGCAGCAGCTGCTTTTCCGCCCCCCCCCCCCCCCCCCCCGCCCCGCTCTCTTTCCCAAAGCAGCCCAGCTGTATGGTAATACAGGCCCCGGCGTCACCGCCGGCGTCACCGCGTCCCCCGTAACCATCCCTGTCCTTCCCCCCCCACCCCCCCACCCCCCCAACCCCCCCCCAACCACAGAGCCGCCCCCCGACCGCCTTCATGCTCAGCCCCAGACCCTCGCCAGCGTTCCCGGCATGACCTCGGGGACCGGGAGCTCTGCCTCCACCGTCGCCGGCGCTGCCCCCCACAATGGTGAGAACAAACCGCCCCAGGCCATCGTGAAACCCCAAATCCTCACCCACGTTATCGAGGGCTTCGTCATCCAGGAAGGGGCAGAACCGTTCCCGGTAACGTATTTCCCCCCCCCCCCATCCTGATTTTTATTTCTCCTTGCGGGGCTGGATTTTGGGGGGGGGGGCGGGGGCGGGGGGAAGCACCCACTAGTGTTTTTCTGTCACAGGTGGGGCGCTCCTCGTTGCTGGTAGGGAACCTGAAGAAGAAGTATGCGCAGGAGCTGCTGGCTGAGAAACTCCCGCAGCAGGACAACACCACCACCACCGACTCCGAAATGGAGGAACCCTATTTACAAGGTAGCGCCCGGCCCCCCCAAAACGATTTCCTCGCCAAGCAGGGTACGGTAGAGCCCCCCCCCCCCTCCCCTGCCACCTTCCCAATTTGGGGGTCCCCCACGGCTGAGCTGGTTGTGTTTCTCTCTCTGGGCGTCCCTCCGCGCCCCCCAGAATCCAAAGAAGAGGGGAACCCCCCCAAACTGAAATGCGAGCTCTGCGGCCGCGTCGACTTCGCTTACAAATTCAAGCGCTCCAAGCGCTTCTGCTCCATGGCTTGTGCCAAGAGGTAACCCCCAAAAAACCGCAGCCCCCCCTGCCAGGATCCGGATCCCCCCCTCCCCGTCCCTCACCCCCTTCCCTCCCCACAGGTACAACGTGGGGTGCACGAAGCGGGTGGGTTTGTTCCACCCTGATCGCAGCAAGCTGCAAAAACCTGGCGGTCCCCCCCACGGCCGCCGTCGGACATGCAAGGGGACGTTGCCCACCCTCAGCAAAGACACCAAGAAGCAGGTGAGGGCAGGGGACGGGCAGGATTTGTCCCCAAATTCAGGGCAATGCGTTAACACGGGTGGGCTCTGAGGCCGGTGCTGCTCCGTCCCGCAGCCGCCGGTTTCTCTCCCGCCGGGTTCGGTGCCTCTTTCCGTGACGGCGTCGTTGCAGCTCAACCACAGCCAAGAAGATTCGAGTCGTTGTTCGGATAATTCGAGCTACGAGGAACCGCTGTCCCCCATCTCGGCCAGTTCCTCCACGTCCCGCCGACGGCAGGGCGAGCGCGACCTGGAGCTACGTGAGATGGAACTGCCCGATGTCCACGTCCGGGACCTGGCGAGCATCGGCCATCGCTTCCTCCCCAGCGAGCCCAGCAAATGGAACGTGGAGGACGTCTACGAGTTCATCCGTTCGCTGCCGGGTGAGGAATATTTGGGGACACCCCCACCAATATTTTTGGGGTTCAAGGCGGGGGGGGGGTTGCTGAGTGTAGCCCCCTCCCCGCAGGCTGCCAGGAGATCGCGGAGGAGTTCAGGGCGCAGGAGATCGACGGGCAGGCGCTGCTGCTGCTGAAGGAAGATCATCTCATGAGCACCATGAACATCAAACTGGGGCCGGCCCTCAAGATCTACGCCCGCATCAGCATGCTCAAGGACTCCTAGAGCCGGTTGGGTGGGGGGGGGGCACCCATGGGACCCCCAATCCCACCCCCCCCCTCCCCCCCCAAACCTTTGCCCAGCTGTGGGGAGGGGGCTATGGAGCAGGGAGGATGGGGGGGGGAAGAGCCACTTCTGAGCACAACCTAGCCCCGGGGCAGCCCCCCTCATCTTCCCAGGGGTGTGTATATAGCCCGTAGCTATAGCGTCCCCCCGTATGGGGGGGTCACCCCCCCTTCTCCAGCAGGGAGGGGGGATCCCCGTGTCTCCCCCATGTCCCTCGTCCCCATCCCCCCCTCCCCAAAACGGCAGGGCGAAGCAGGACGATTGCCTTAACGTGTGGGCCCCCCCACCTCCCCGCCACCCCCAGATGGGATTTGGTGTACCAGCCCCAGGGGGGTGTTAGCCCCTGGAGGGGGGGGGGGGCGGGCGGGGGGAGCAGCGTTTCGGGGTGCCTGGGCACAGAGAAGTCGTCACACACACACCCCTTCACACACCCCACGCTGGGGCTGATTTGGGGGCACCTTAGTAGAAGATGGTGGCAGTGGGGGGGGGGCCCCCCAGGCAGGTAAGGACCCCCCCCCCCCGCCCCCGGCCACCACGGTCTTTTTAAGAAAAGAAAAGAAAAAAAAAAAAAAAGGAAAAAACCACACACAGACCCCCACCCCCTTTTTTTCCTGGTTTTTTTTTTTTGTTTCTAATAAACACTGAAAAAAAAAAAAGAAAATCTTGGGCCCCCCCCACTTTTCCTCCTCTCCCCTGTTGTCCCACCCGTTCCTTCCTGGGTAAACTGAGGCAGCGCCTTGGGGGATGTCCCCAGGTGCCACCAAGGGGTGGTGGGATGCTCTGTGGGTGATGGGGACAGGGCTGGTGTCACCTCCCTGGGGTCACTGGGGGTGCCCCTGCTGCCCCCTAAGGAGGGGGGGGGGGGGCTGAGGTCCCCCCCACCCTGTGCCACCTCCCTCCTCAGGGGAGCCCAGAGTGGAGGCAGGACCCTCCACGCCTGCAGGGTGGCCCCAAAATCCCACCCCTGGGGACTGCGGGGGGGGGCCCAAAGTGCATGAGATGGGGAGGGGGACAGGAGGGGACACCCACCGTGGTGATGGCACCTGTGGTGAGATGTCCCCGGAGCTGGTACCCGTGGGGGTGACATGTCCTTGGAGCCGGTGCCCATGGTGAGGTGTCCCCAGAGCTGGTGGCCATGGGGATGTGGCCACAGAGGTGGTGGCCACGGTGAGGTGTCACTGGAGGTGGCGACACATACTTGGACCTGGTGCCTGGGGTAAGGAGTCCCCAGAGCTGGTGGCCATGGTGGTGACATGTCCTTGAAGCTGGTGACCGTGGCAGTGAGGTGTCCCCAGGGCTGTTGCCCCCTGCCAGCCCAAGACCTGCTGGTCCCCAGGGGCATCCCCAGCTCAGGCCATGGCCCCACCACCCCCTGAGACGCTGGCGACCCCCCCCCCCCCCGGGGCTGCAGCGCTGCCACCCCCCTCCCCCCCTCCCGTGGGGACAACTGCCCTGCTGGCAGGGTGACCCACGGCTTCACCGCCCCCCCCCCGGGCTGTGGCCCCACGGGGACCGGGCCACCAGCATTGTTCCCACCAGGAGGTCCCTGCGGTAGCCCAGAGCAGCCATCGGCTACCAGCCCCTCGCTCACCCGTTCCCACCTTTATCGGTCTTTTTTTTTTTTTTTTTTTAACCTCCCACAACAAACACAACAAACCCAGATTTTTATTAAATTTTTTTTTTTCTGTTTTATTCTTCTTTTTTTTTTTTTCTTTTTTTTCTTTTTGGGAAATGGGCACCGGTTTTGGGGGGTTTCACTCCTTTTCGACACCGTGAACGCTCCCGGCGAGGCCACGGATTTTCACCCCCCCGACCCCCCACCCCCCCCCCCGGCTTCTCTGTGAACCACAATGCAAGACAGCGGCGGGGGGGCAGGGGGGGGGAAGGCCTTTTTCTTCTTCATTTTCTCCTTTTTTTTTTTTTTTTGTTTTTCGCCTTTTTTAATAAGGTAAGAACTAGCTCTAGGGACACGTGGCCTGGATTTCCATCGAGGAAAATAAAAAAAGCCCCAAAACTTGGGGGGGGGGGGGAGCCACAGGGCGGGGGGGGGGGGGGGGGGTGTTAAGTGTATAAGAGGCATATTTACACGGTATTAACATGCTGACAAAAAAGATTACAATATTGAGTATCGTACAACATCGAGGGGGGAAACGAGGAATCGGGGTGGGGGGAATAAAAAATAATGAGGGGGGGGTAAAAATTAATAAACAGAAGGTAAATAAAACACCCTGGCGAAAAAAACCCAAAATAAACGATGAGTTAAGGCTTAAAAAGTGTATAAAAAAATAACACAGTTAATATCCAAAACCGGAACCAAAGAGTACAGAATATAGATGAGTTTTTTGTCGCGGCTCTGCGGGGGGGGGGAGTGGCGTGACCCCCCCTCCCCGCCTCTATACATGGGTTTATGTACAGGCGCCCGGGGCCGGCAGGCACAAGGCAAAGCGATTCCTCCTCCCACCCCACCCCGATGGATTTTTGGGGGATCCTGGGAATAGGGGGGGGGTCAGATCCGGCCCCGGAGGGACGCCACTCTGCTTGCCGGCTTCTCCCTCAAAAGAGCCCCCCCCCCCGCAAAAAACCCAAAATGGTTAAAAATAAACCCCAAATGTCCCCAAGGAGGTGGCGGCCGCTGCAGTCCCCTGCCTGAGTCCTGTCTGCTCCCGCTGGAGAGTCCGGGGGGGGGGCAGGGGTGCAGGGCAGGAAGGGGGGGAGGACACCCCCCCCCCCCCCCCCCAGCTTCATTTTTTGCTCCATCCACGGTTCGTTTTGGGTCTTATTTCTGTTCTTAGCAGCACCAACTTCTTGGCCAATAAATATATATATATATTTGTATCCAAAAACTGAGGAGGGGGGGCAGGGACTCGAGGAGGAGAAACCTCCCCTCCCCCCGACCCCCCCCCCCCCCCAAAAAAAAAAAATAAACCAAACCGCAGAGATTCAAAGTGCTCTGAAACCGTCTTTGGGTGTCACCAAACCTGCGGGGACCCGGAGCTGGCGGGGGGGGGCAGGGGGGGGACACGGCCCCGGGCACGTCCCGCCGGGCTCCTGGCCAGGGCTGGGGTGCTGCGGGTTGGGTTTGCTTCCTCTTCCTCCTCCTCTTCCTCCTCCATGTGGGGGTGTCCTGTTTTCACACACACATCCCCCCCCACCACGTTTTCCCTCCACCGATGCTGAAGGCGTCCCCGGTTAGATGAGGGAGATCCGTACGGGAATGCCGGGTGACTCCGTCCTCTGCGGCGAGTGTTGGCTGACCAGGTGTTCCACCACGGTGTGTTTGGACATGTGCTTCATCAAATAGGTCTCCTGCGGGAGGAGGAGGAGAAGGAAAGCGATAAAGCCGGGGCTGAGGGTGTTTTTGGGGTTGGGGGGGTATTCCCAGTGCCCCCCCGGCTCACCGAGGTATAGGCGCGGCCGCACATGCTGCAGCAGTAGGCCTTGGCGTGCTTGATGGCGTGAGCCGAGAGGTGGATCTGCAGCGAGGCCGAGTCCGTGTACGCCCGGTAGCAGTTGGGGCACTTGTAGGGCTTGTCCTTGTTGTGCTGTCGCTGGTGAGACTGCGGAATGGCGGGGGGGGGGTTACGGCAGCGGCTGCACCTGTGCCCTCCCCACCCTGGGGTGGGGGGGGGTGTCGGGGTTTCTCGCCTCCCCCCCCCCACTCCCCGCCACCGCTGACCCCCAGGGCGCTGACCTGGAGGTTGGAGAGTTGCGTGAAGGCCTTTTCGCAGCCAGGGTGCGGGCACTTGTAGGGTCTGTCGCCGGTGTGGATTCTGGGGGGGGAGGACACACGTCAGGTCACCGTCCCCTCTCCCCACCCACCCACCAGGTGCCAGCCCCAGAGCCCCCCGCCAGGGACCAGCGCTGTCCCCACACCACGTGGAGAGGGGTCACGCCAGGGATGGGGACCGCGGCGGCCACAGCGATGTCGGTGCCTCCCAGTGGGGCATGGGGGACGGGGGGGAGACGCGGGGCTGGGAGCCAAGAGGTTTGGAGATGATGAAGGTGTTGGAGATCATGAGCATGCTGAGGTCAATGAAGGTGGTGGAGACAAGGTGCTGGAGATGATGGGCACGGTGGGCATGATGAAAGCAGTGGGGATGGTAAAGTGTGGCAGGGATGGATGAGCATGGCAGGGATGAAGAAGGTGGTGGGGACAATGAGTGCAGCAGAGATGGATGAGCGTGGTGGGGACAATGAAGGTGAAGGAGGTGCTGGAGATGATGAGTGTGGTGGGGACAATGAAGGCAGTGGGGACTGACTGGCACGGTGCGGACAGATTGGTGTGGTGGGGATGATGAGCATGGTGGGGTTGGATGAGCGTTGTGGGCTCAGTGAAGGCAGTGGAGATCATGAGCATGGTGGGGTTGATGAAGGTGGTGGAGATGAGCGTGGTGGGGTCAATGAAGGCAGTGGGGACTGACTGGCATGGTCAGGACAGACTGGCGTGGTGGGAATGATGAGTATGGTGGGCTCAATGAAGGTAGCGGAGATGATGAGTGTGGTGGAGTCAATGAAGGTGCTGGAGACAAGGTGCTGGAGATGATGGGCGTGGTGGGGATGACGAAGGCAGTAGGGACAATGAGCGTGGCTGGGACAGATGAGCATGGCAGGGATGAAGAAGGTGATGGGGACAATAAAGGTGCTGGAGATGACTGGATGACGTTTGGACTCGATGAGCTTAAAGATCTTTTCCAACCTAAATGATTCTATGATTCTGTGACGAGCATGGTGGGATCAATGAAGGTGCTGGCGATGATGAGCATGGTGGGGTCGATAAAGGTGGTGAAGATGATGACTATGGTGGGGTTGATGAAGGCAGTGGGGATGGATTGGCATGGTGGAACAGATGAGCATGGTGGGGATGAAGAAGGTGGTGGGGACAATGAGCATGGCGTGAGAGATGCTGGGTGGATGCCCCACCACCCTCTAAGGGAAGATGGGGCTGAAGGGCATCCCCACAGCCTCCCGGGGCCCTCCCCAGCCCCACGGTGACGCCGTGTCCTCACCTGGTGTGCTGCTGGAGGTGGGACAGCTGGCGGAAAGACTTCTCGCAGTAGGAGCAGTGGTACGGTTTGACACCCAGGTGGATGCGCAGGTGCTGGGCCAGGTAGGAGGCGTTGGCAAAGGATTTGGAGCAATGGGGGCACTTGTGGGGCTTGGCCTCTGTGTGCGACTTGGAGTGGATCTGCATCTCCGACTTGGTGAAGAACGTCAAGGGGCAGACCTTACACCTGGAGAGGGTGGGGGGAGAACCCCGCAGGGACCAGGCTGGGGCTGGGGGGAGACCCCACCATCACCCCGGCCCCCTGAGCGGGTGGGTGGGTGCCTACCTGTACGTCTTTCCCTCTTTGGCGGTCTCCCCCGAGGCCAGGATGGGATAGGGCACCACCAGGACCGGCGGTCCCGAGGGATTTTCCGCTTTGATCTTCTTACGGCCTCGTTCTGCCTTGGGTGCCCCCAGCAAGCCGTGGCCCTGGATTGTCTTTATGGAGTCGAGGAGGGGAGGGCTGGTGATTCCTGAGATTAGGGTGGGCGAGGAGGCGATGAGGCGGCTCTGGCTGGTGGAGGTGGGAGTCGATGGGGTGGTGGTCCCTGTCCCCGTGCTGGATTCGGAGGTGCTGACCGCTGGCGCACGGGAAGCCAGCCCCAACCCTGGCGGGCAAAGAAAAGGAGGGGTGTTAATTTTAAAGGGGTCTACCCTCCCCTCTTCTCTCACAGCAAGATCCTAAATTGGGGGAACCCTCCCCAAAATGTCTGTGGCACTGCCGGGAGCCGCTAACTCCCACCCCCTCGCCCCCCCGCTCCCTGTGAGAGTACCTGTGACGGTGCTGGTGGCCGGTCGGGCGTGCAGGGCCACGTCGGGCTGGGGGACGGCTTGAGGGTGGAGACCCGGGACCTGCTGCAGTTTGGGGAGGGACATGATGGACTGGCTGCTTTCGGCGGGCGAGGGGGGCACCAGGAGGGGCTGCTGGGAGGCCACAGAGGTGGGGGGCAAGTGCGGGGGTCGGATCTTCTCCGCCATCAACTGCTCCTTGATTTTGTTGATCAGGACCAGGTTGTCCAGCTGGTGGAGGGAGGGCAAGAGAAGGCAGCAAAGAGGTGGGTCGGGGCGGAGGAGCCGGCACCCGCAGCCTCCCCCCGGGGCATCCCCCACGTCCGTCTGTCCTCCCTTCTCCCCAAAATCCCACTGTCCTGGTGCCGGGGAGGGGGGTCCTACCTGGCTGGGCATGGTGGGGGGGGGGCGGCCAGAAGTAGGGGTTGTTGAAGCGAGGCTCCGCCATCCTGCAGGGAGAGAGGGGGGGGGGGTTAGGGGGTGGCACCAGCCACCACAGACACACACACCCCCCACCTCCCCTCGGGGCTCAAACCCCACCAACACCACCATCCCCCCAAAAAGCAATACCCAGGCTCTAAAAGAGGGCAGGGAGCAGGCAGGGAGCAGGCAGGGCCAGGGAACCTCCCAAGCATCTTCCCAGCTGAAAATTCCTGCAGGATCAGGGTGATGCCGAGCACCTCGAAGGCCCCAAAACACCAACGAGGATGCAGGATGCAATTTGGCGGGGGGGTGGGGGGGGGGGGCAGGATTTGCGGAAAAAAAACCCCAAGTCTCCCAAGCCCTGGAGGTATCTCCAGGAGGGATTACAGAGGCGGACGGGACGCTGCCGCGGGAGCGAGGGCGAGCACAACGACGACGGCACATCGAACCCAAAGCCAACCCTGGCTGTATCCCACCCCGCCCCCTGAAAAAAGCCACCCCCGATCCCAAGTGAAGCGACCTACGATGTCGGCGGGCAGCTCGGCAAGAAAACCCGGCTGCAGCGGGGCCGGGAGATTTATAGAGACACTTAAACACGTTGGGAAAATTAATTCTAAATCCATCTTTGGGTAATAGAAAACATCTGAAAGGGGGACGGCAAGAAAACGACAGCAGCGTAACGGCCGGGCGTAAACAGGCATCGCCGTGCCGGCAAACCTCGTTACGGGGGTGTTTAAGGGTAAAGTGTATAAGGGACCCTGGTGGAATGTATAGGAGAGGTCCCCGAGGAGCTCCCGTCTGTAATATAAACCAGGCCACAGCTGGGATCCTGAGAGAAACTAGACCAGTGCCTCCAGCAAACCGCGTCCCCAAAAGCCTTTGGGGTGGTGGGATTTGGGGGCAAGGTGCCTACAGCAGAGCACTGGCAGCTGGGGAAACTGAGGCACGGAGAGCCCCGGGTCACAGCTGCGCAGAGCCAGCCACAGTCCTGCGTTTGCTGGATGGGCAGCCTCCTCCGAACCGTGCCGGTGTCACCCGGGAGCATCCCTGCTCCCACAGAAAAAAGCAGCCTCGGGGTGGGATGGGACGATGAGCCTTCCTCCTCCTCCTCATCACACTCACTTGCTGCCCCTCGGTTTAAATCAGACTCTGAGCTCTCTGTAGGCGGGTGGGCAGCACCCAGCAAAAGCTCCTGGTTCCACCGGGGACTTAGCACCCATATGGCCACCCCAGCCTGAGAAAGAGCCACGGGCTGGACCCCTCCAGGTTTGTTTTTTGGGGGAAACTGAGGCACAGAGTGGGGGACAGCCTGACCCTCGCAATACGGAGCAGCACGGCACAGGACAAGGCGTGTTTTTTGGGCGACTCAGACTGACGCGCCGGTGGCTGTAGGCAGCACCAAGGAACGGGAGCCATTTCACATGGCAGACCCCAACGCTGCAGCCAGGCCAGGAGACCACCCGGACACTGAGCATCCTGACCAGCTTCGGAAACTCCCCTTCCCTGCCTTGAACCGTGCCATGTCACCTCCCAGCCGCCCATGCACCAAATTTTGGCTTTTTCAAGTGAAAGCGGACCCCGGATCCTCGCAATATCCCCAGGCACGATTTTCCCCCGCATTTTCTCTCCATCCGCCGTATTTACCCCCCTCTCTGCGGCGCAGGCAGGCAAAAGGCAGAGCCGGGAGTCCTGCTCCGTGCCACGCCTGTGCGCACAGAAAGGGAAATTGCTGGGGCTATTAAATGCACTTTCCCATACGCGTACACACCCGCCACCGGCTATTTTATATAGATTATATATGTACCCGCAAGCCACCCACGTTGTGAGTTTACCCACCAGCTACGTATATATATATATAAGACCGCTCAGGATGATGAAGATGGGATGGGGGGCTCCGGGATGATGGCACGAGGGGCCAGTGCACTGGGAGACAGGGCCGAAAGAGGAGGTAGTGGCAGGGAAAAGCCCTCATGATGGAGGCAGGCAGGAAAGCGGGCAGCAGGCAGACAGAGAAGTACAGGCAGAAGGGCTCCGGGTCCCCCCCTGAGGTGGCCAAGGACCCCGGCACAAACCCCACTGCCCCGACTCAGCTGGCAGCAGCCCCGCGGCGTGGGAAAACAGGAAGCCGGAGCTTTGATTAGAAAAGGGTTTTTTGGAGCTGCTCCCCCGTCACAGCAGGTGCTCTGCGACCTCCGTCCTTCCCGTCTATCTGTCCATCCATCCATCAGTCCTGTTCCCTGTCCCAATAGCGTGCCAGGCTCCACCGGAGCCATTGGTGGCACCAAGAAGGATTGAAACCACCGGCATGGCTGCCAAACCATCCCCAGGACACAGCACGAAGGGCATTTTGGGAAGGAAAGAGCAAATATCCTGTGTATCTCCCTCCCCCTGCCTCCACCTGAGGAGGTTTTATTAAATAAAATTACAAATTATTTGCAAAACCACTGCGCTCAGAGCTTGATGAACCTGCCCAGAATAAAGAGGAAAGGAATGGTTGGCGTGCCCCAAAAAAATCCCTGTTCCTGTCCCGATTTAACGTTACAAAATCGTGCGGTATTTTATAGGGAGCGGAGGGAGCGGCTTTTCCCTCTCCCAGTGCTGGGATGGCTGGGGGAGAGAGCGGGAGGGGATATAAAGCAGATGGAAAAAAAAAAAAAAAATAAAAAGTCCCTTTTTCTATATTCTCAGCTAACTATGAAAAATGGAAGCTGACATGCAGCAAAGAAAAAAAAAAGAAGAAAATCCATTAAAATGGAAATTATGAAGGGTGGGGAATGCTGCAGCGCGTCTCCCCCTGGCTCTGCGGGACCCAGCTCTGCAGGGCAGGAGGGGCAAAGGGGGCATGTTAGGACTCTCCGTGCTCCCCAAATTTTGGCCAGGCAGGGGGAACCTCCCCCCCCCAGGTAACAGATCTCCAGCGGCACAGGTTCCTGTGGTCCAAACCACAGGGTGGGAGAGCCCTGGCATCCTCCACAGGCACCGGATTTGACCAACTCTTGCTGAGGGGATGCCGAAGGTTGTCCCAGGGGACAAGGGTGGGTGCAAAAAGCATCGCAGCTGCCCAAGCAGGCATGGCTGGAGGAGAGGGATGTCAGAAGAGCAAGCAGGAAGATGCGCGGAGCCCCAAAAACAGGGGCTGAACCCTGAATTCCCACAGAACGGCGCGGTACCCGGCATTGCCGCTCAACCGGGTGAAGGGCGGAAGCAGCAGCATCTCAGGTGACCCTAAAAAGACACAAAAATCATCCCCTCCGCACCCACGGGGAAGGAAGAGAGCGTGAGAAGCCGGCAAGCCAGGGCGAGGGGGGATGCCGAAGGGGAAAGGGGTGCGGCGGCGGCAGCGAGGGGTCGGCGGTGGCGAGATATGGTCAGACGCCGGTGTTTTGGTACTCACAGGCTGGCCTCAGAAGCCAGGTGGCCGCAGCTGCCTGGGGAGACGTGTCGATGAGGCTCCAGATTGATGGGAGGTAGATGATGGCACGGGTGGGCACGAGCTCACTAGAGCCTTCCAACTTCCTACCCAACTGCCGCTAAGTCAAGCTACAGTTCTCTAGGGAACGCCTCTACCTTGGCAGCCCTCTCTGTCTCGCCTTCGCTGAAATAAAAAGAAACAAGAGATTTCTTTTCACGGCACCGCCAAAAGAAAGGGGGCAGCTCCCGGGTACCGGCAACCCTGAGGACGGCGAATGATCACCGACCCAGTACAGCCGGCAAACGGGGTGAGTGGGAGGCGAGGGGAGGGATTTGGGGTGACCGGAGCGGTGGTCGGAGTGCCTAAACATGCCCAGGACCGAGTGAGAAGCCGAGCCCTCGGTGTCCCCAACCGCAGTGTCCTGTCCCCGAGGGTCCCGGCGAGAGCATCGGGGCAGAGATCCCCCCTCCCCATGCCAAGCGGCGAGCGCAGGAAAGCCGATGGCGGCCCGAGACGGCGCAGCGAGTGACAGCCAAGCGGGGTGGAGATCCCCTGCGTGTCAAACCCCCCTCCCAAATGCCAGCACGCCCTCACTACCATGGGACAGACGGGGGACAGTGACGCTGGCGTAGCCGTGTCCCTGCCACCTCCTGTGGCTGGGCGAGGGCAGAACCAGGCTCTGCCCTGCACCGTGCCTCAGTTTTCCCCCAAAACACAAGGCCACAGCCCCTCTCCCCCCCCAAGGACAGCCTTCCCCCAATGTGCAAGCGAAGTTTGCCTGGAGCAGGAGGGTTTTTCGAGGGAAAGCGAGTGCCCTCAAAAACCCCATCCCAGAGCCGCGGGGGTGGGAAGGGGCATCCGGCACCATCCTGCTTCCATCCTTGGGGAACCCGCATCCCTCCCCACTCAGATTGTCCTCATCCGGGAGGGATTTACCCCAAAGCAGAGGTGGCAGAAGGCAGGCGAGGCCAGGGAAGCAGGAACGACGGGCGAGACCCAAAATCCCCATCGCTCAGGGAGGGGGGGCAGACTGCGCGCCAGAAGAATTCACCCAAGATGGAACCAATTAAACCCCACGTTTCCGCCCCCCGAAGGGCCGTTAACTGGTGTTTCTCCTTCGGATTTTCAGCAAAACCAACCCAAAATGAGCCCTGGCATAAACCCCATCCTGGTATGGGGGTCCCTGCATGGGAAAGGGGGTCCGCGGGCAGAGGGACGAGGAGCCAAGTACCGGCGTGAAGCAAAAGGGGAGGCAAAGCCACGCTGGGGACCACCGTGTTGTGCCCCCCACCCCGAGGATGAAGGAGGGGGGAACCAGGGAGGCAATGCTGCCAAAAGATGGGGGCCGAGGCGGCGCAACCCCAAATCCTCAGGGTCGAAACGCTGTCTGTCCATCCCATCACCGATGGGACCTACTGAAGGGGACACGGGGACAGCCCACAGGGAAACCCGGCACCTGTGGGGTGATGCTCGCGCCAAACATGGGGCCTGTGTCCCCCAGAAATCACACCATTCCCCAGCGCTGGGGTGGGGTTACCTGCTCCCCCAGACCCCCAAATACACCCACCCCCCTAAAAGACACCAGCTGGGCACTCCACAAGGCAAAGCTGGCACCCACGAATCAGCCAGTTCAGGGTGCAACCGGCCGCCCCACGGTAGCAAGGGGGTGCGTGGAGAGCACCCACAGGTGACGCTGCATGCCGGCGGGTGGGGAAACCGAGGCACGGGTGGCTTAGCAGGGGTTCGCCCCGAGGACGTAGCAAGCACGCACCGAATCCAACATGCACTTATGACATCGCACCCGCCGACCAAAAATCCACATTTTTTTAAGGGGAAAATAAATTAAGGGGGGGGGGGGGGGGGGGTCGAGGGAGAAAAAGATTATTTTACACACATAAATACACGTATCTTAAAATGGAAATTTCAAGTGGTCACACTTACGCCGTGAGCGGGGTCCCCTCTGCCGCTGGATCCAGTCCCCTCCCCGCAGAGGGGGTGGGCAGGTGGCCCCCCGCACCCCCCCAAAATCCCCCAGGGAGGGCCAGAATCTGCCCCCACTTATATATAAATACTTACATGCACATGATAATACCTATATTATTATGTGCATATATGTATATTATATTTATATGCATATATATAATTACATGCATACACATATTAAGCGTATATACATTAATTTACACTGTAAATATATATATATATATGTATGTATAGGGGTTTTTTTCTCAGGTCCCCTCAATAAAGCCGGCATGCCCACCTCTGCGAGTACTGGCGCTGCTTCCCCTTATCCGCGTCCATCTCCAGCTCTAGCTGAGACCGGGTGCTGCACGCGGGGCGTTTTTCTACGGGGGGACAAGGAGGACAACTTCACACACCCCGAACCCACCGCCAGCCCCCGGCACGCGAGATCCCAGAGCGGAGGAACAAAAGCGAAGCGGCTCCGACCTACCCGACCCGTGGGAACGTGGGGTTTTTCCTGAAAATAGAGAGAGAAAAAAAAAAAAAAAGAAAAAAAAAAAGCAATGTTTTGTTTTGTTTTGTTTTTTTAGCCCAGCTCACCCCCAAGCTGCCTGCGAAGCCGAGGGATGGGGAACTGGCTGGAAAATCGGGGTTGAAATCCATCCCCTCGCCCCGGACCCTCCGCCTCTCGGCAAATTGCACGCCGGGAGGAACCGAAAACTTTTTTACCTCTCTGCTAAAATATCACTTTATAATCTCAAAGGCCTCGGGCTCAAAGCCGCTATCGCCCGCTCCATCCTCCCCAGATTAAAAAACCCGGCTGATGTCCCAAGGACCGTGGGGCCGGGTGAAAAAAAAAAAAAAAAACCAAGGAGCATCCTCCAACCTTGCAGGGTATTTGCTGGAGAAAAAGAAACAAAATCGGCAAATTAATCATTCCTGGGTTAAAACGCATCTTCGTCCGGCTTCGCCACGACCACGCCGGCTCTAAGCTCCCCCCCGGGCCCCCGACGTGGCCGGGAGATTATGGATGTATAAATAGTATATGGCTAAATATACGTCCAGGCAGACAGACAGACCTCTCTAAGCACCGCCACGGAAATTTGGGTCCCTCGCTAAGGCTGCCGCATTCCTGCCAAAGCGCGATGCAAAAATATTCCCCCGTTAGACCTTCCAGCCAGCGAGACCACTTTCTAGACAAAACCGGTTAATGCGGAAAGAGAGGAAAGGAAGAAAAAAGGGGGGGGGGGGGGGAAGGAATGAAAATTATAATAATAATAATAACCACCCCCCCGTGCTTCTTCCGCCACCCCCTGTGTTAAGAAAAAAGCCATGAATAAATAAAGCAAATGCCCCCCCCCAACATGCAACATCCACAAAAATAGGTACATTCGGCTGCAATTAACTTTTCCATTAGACCATCCAGAGGGAGAGAAAAAGAGAAAATCCAGCAAAACGGGTATTTTCCTGGATGTCCCCCTCCTTTTTCCCCCTTCCCCCCCCCCTTTTCCTTCTTCTTCCTCCTCGGCAAAGTGGGGGGGGGTGGGGGTGGTAAAAATAAAATAGTAATAATAATAAAAAAAGAGGTGGAAAAAAGGCGAAGTTTGGCGTTAAGTGAAGTTGAAATCCTCGACCTGGGAGGGGAGATGGTGGGGGGGTGGCCTTTTTTTTTTTTTTTTTTTTTTTGCAGACAAAAAGGCCGGGGGATGGGGATGGAAGGGGGGGTTTGGGGGGGGGGGGGGTTGGCCCGGCCGGGAGCTTCCCCCCCCCCCTTCATCCGCCGCCTCTCCCACATTCTCAGACGGTTTTATTAAAATTCGCAGACAAAAGGAAAACAAAAATGGCAGCCCCGGCTTATTTTTAAAACGCTAGGACGGGGACGCCATATTCTGCAGATCTGCGAGGAGGGGAAGGAGGGGGGGGTGAGGAAAAAAAAATGTAAAAAAAAAAGAATAAAAAATAATTTAAATAATTAAAAAAAACCAAAACCCAAAACGCAGCGCGGGGGGGGGGGGGTGTGGGGCCGTGTGTGTCCCCCCGCGCGTACCCGGGGTGAAGGGGGGGGGTTGCGGGAGGGGGTTGAGGTGTTTTGGAGGGATGGATGGGGGGGGGCAAGGGGGGGGGAAGGAAGGGAAGAGGGGAAAAAAAAGGGGGGGGGGGGAGTAAAAAAAAAAAGACACTTCCTATACCAACAGCCATGCTGCCCCCGCCGCGTCCCGCCGGCTCCGCCGCACGGAGGAAGATGGGCGCCCCGCGCCGCCCGCCCGCCCCCGCGCCCGCCCCCGCCACCGCCCGCCCAGCCCCGGGACGCGGCGGGCCCGGCCGCCGGCGCCGCCTTCACCCCCCCCCGCCTCGTTAGACGGTGGGGGGGGGGACGGGGAGATTCGGGGGGGTCCTACAGGGCACTGGGTCCTCAGGTCCTCCGCGGTCCCCCCCCCAAATCTCCTCAGAGCCCCCCCTCCCCCCCCCCAGATCTCCTCAGCCTTCCCAGGTCTCCTCAGCCCTCCCTGGATGCCCTCAGCCCCCCCGGATCCCCTCAGCTCCCTCAGTTCTCCTCGGCCCCCCCATCTCTTCAGCACTCCCAGGTCTCCTCAGCCCCCCGATTCCCCTCAGCTCCCCGATTCTCCTCAGCCCCCCCAATTCTTCTCAACCCCCTTGGATCCCCTCAGCGTCCCCTGATTCCCCATAGCCTCCCCAATTCTCCTCAGCCCCCCCGGATCCCCTCAGCTCCCTCAGTTCTCCTCGCCCTCCCCCCAATCTCTTCAGCACTCCCAGGTCTCCTCAGGCCCCCCCCAATTCTCCTCAGCTTCCCTCAATTCCCCTCAGCCCCCCGATTCCCCTCAGCTCCCCAATTCTTCTCAACCCCCTTGGATCCCCTCAGCGTCCCCTGATTCCCCATAGCCTCCCCAATTCTCCTCAGCCCCCCCCAGATCCCCTCAGCTCCCTCAGTTCTCCTCGCCCCCCCCCCAATCTCTTCAGCACTCCCAGGTCTCCTCAGGCCCCCCCCAATTCTCCTCAGCTTCCCTCAATTCCCCTCAGCCCCCCGATTCTCCTCAGCCCCCCCAATTCTTCTCAGCCCCCCTGGATCCCCTCAGCCCCCCCAATTCTCCTCAGACCCAATGTCCCCTCAGCCCCTCCCCCCCAGTTCCCCCCCAGCCCCTCTCTCTGCCTCTGTAGCCCCATAGCCCCCCTCAGGTGTCACCCCCCACTTTGCCCCCCCCAGCCCCTTTGTGGGTCTTTGCAGCCCCCTCGGGGACTCTGCCCCCTCCCCAGTCCTCCCGGTACCTCTTCGGTCCCCTGAGGGTCCCCCCCATTTCCCTGGGGGCTCCCCAGCCCCTCTCAGGGTCTCCCTCCCATCTCAGCGTCTCCCCATCCCCTCTGTGTGTCTCTGCAGCCCCCCAGGGGGTCTCCCCAAACCCCCCAGCTTTGGCAACCCCTTGGGCCTCCCTGTTTGTTTTCTCCTCCCCACATCCCTTTTGGGGATAATCCCTTTTTTTAAAAACATAAATTTATCTCTCTGTTTTTTTATCATTTTATCCATGTGTCCCCCATCTCAGCCCCATGCCCTAAATCAGCAGATACAGCCCACAGGGGAAGGAAATGGGGGGCAAATCCCACCTGGTTCCCCTCCTTCTTCCCCAAGGTCCAGGGGATGATGGTGCTTCTGAGTTTCCAATTTAAAAATAATGAAAAAAAAACCCAAACGGGATTTTTTTCACACTTTCCCAAAATGCTCCATCACAGAGGGTGATGGAGAGGAGGGGGATGCCCTGAACGGGCAGACCCATAATTAACAAATCTGACGATGCCTCCAAGAGAGAGGTGGGGAATGGGGAAGGACCAAGGATGGGACGGGATGGGATGGGATGGGATGGGATGGGATGGGATGGGATGGGATGGGATGAGCTTCCAAGAGGTCCCCACTGAGGTGTGGGCATCCATCTGCAGCTGCCCTGGGTGAGTGGAGGGGCATGAAGAGTCTGGGGAAGGTCCTGGCCAAGGTGATGGTGCTGGGGCAGAGGTGCTGTCACCCTCTCCGCCCAGTGACCTCTCAGGTCTGGCCATGTCCCCTACCCACATCCCCACCGCTTCTTTAGCACCACCAGCAGCTAGCTGGCCTGAGATCCCCCTATCACCCAACATTTCTCCATCTTGGAAGGTCCCCAGATCCATTAATTATCCATGACTTAACCGAGAACCTGAGCCAGCAGCTCGAAAACTCCCCTTTAATCTGATTTTCAGATGTTGACACCTAGCAGTTGCCACTCAACACTGGTGTCACCCCAAAACGGGACACCAGGAGAGACTGGAACATCTTGGAGCTTCCCTGATGTCCCTTAAGCCACCGGTGTTCATCCCCGATACCACCAAGTTCCCCCTTCTTGGGTTTATTTTCATCGGTGCTTTCACTTCTGCCGCAGCGCTGGGGCTTTCGGCTGCTGGGATTTTTTTTTTTCCGTGATTATGAAACCAGTGGTTTTAAACCTCTGCACCATTTTAAGTGATTCTTGACTTCTGAGGGGGTTGTCCAACCCCAAATCTGCAGCGGGAGGACACGGTGTGGGTCACCCCTAAGTTTCGGGGGAGTCCATCAAGGTTTGGTGAACATCTGGGACCGTCCTTGTTGAGACTGGCTAAGATAAGCAACGCTCCGGGCTTTTTTTCCGACCCTACGTTGGGTGGATTTAATCTTGGGTGTGGGAAAGGGGCCCCTTTCCTGGGGAGGTAGTTGGTATGCAGGGATAAAAAAAAAAAAAAATAATAATAATAAAACCGTGCCCGTCTCCATCCTGGGTTGCAAAATGGAGGAAATAAGCACTCGCCTTCCGAAAAAATATGGTTCCAAGACTGGTTTTGCCCCTGGGATAGATCCGACCGCGATTAAAAGGAGGAGAAAGCAGGAGCGGAGGTAAACCACCACCGTAAATTACCGCCGTGGAGGTTTCGGCAAAGCTGCGGGGCTGCTACACCTGTGCGCTCCCCCCTGGAACGGCAGCTCCTTCTCATTTCAGCATCACCGTGAAGCTGGATCCGTCCTGCACAGCGCCAGCGCTTTGTAAATCCCCTCTGGTTGACTCGCTGGAGAAAGGGAGATGTTTATGGAGGGCAACCTGGGATGTCCCAATGGGAAAACGTGGTCCCCGAGGGGCGACGCGGGGCTCCCAGCCAGCTTTTTCAGTGTCCCCAAAGTCTTTGTCCCCGACTGTGGGACACCAGGCAGGAAATCCTTTGGGAAATGCCTCTCCGAAACTCCTCTGTCCCGATCGCCCGCTCGTTTCCTTCGCAAGAAATCCCTCATTTGTGATAAAAAGCTGGTGAAAGCATCCACTGCCTGCCCTGGAGGAGGTTCCACCACGATTGGTGGGCATGCCGGGTGTTGGTAATGCCGGTGTTCCCAGTGCTGCTTGGGCCAGACGGGTGAAAATCCTCATTCCCAGCTTCTCGGGGTTAGCGAACCCATAAAGTGGGTTTTTCACTCCGGATTCACGGCGATCAGGAGGGCCGGGTGCCGAGGTCCTCGCTGACGCTGGCATTAAGCCAGTGGAGGTTTTGGGGTGGGGGCAGAAAGAAGGTGCATGAGTTTCCCTTCTCCCTGCAAATGGGAGGGCTGTTTGGTTCTAATTAGGTAATGAGTTAATTAGGATTAATTAGTTAATGTTTGCAAAGCACTTAGGAGATGAAAAGTGCCAGCGTGGGGCGGCTTTGTGCATCCTCAGTGCTCTTCGTGGAGGGGTTGCGGGGGCTTTGGCTAAACTCCTCTCCCTGCAGCACCCTTAGGAGGGGGATCCTTAAACCAAGCCTAGCCAGGCCTGGCTTAAACCCCGGTGAGCCGATGGGCTCCAGTAACAGGAGGTCTCAAAAGGCAAGGGACGCTCCCGGCGCTCCGCCTTGGCTCTGGCGAGGGGAAAAGCTGTGCCGGGATGGAGGCACGCATACCAAGAGCCAAGCAGGCACGTCGCAGCGTGCCTATCCCGCCGGCAGCGCTGTTTCATCCGGCGGTGGGGGGAAAATTCCAGCACTGCGGATCAGGGGCCTCCCTTCCCGCCAGCATCCTGCCGGCAGAGCCGGCACACGCGGCACACGTGGGAAGGAGCCCGGTTTTCCCTGCCCGGCGGGTGCATCACCACACTTTGCCGAATCACCCAGACCCTTGCCTCATCCTGGCATCCTCCGGCATACCGGAGCCGGGGCAGAGAAGTGGCTGTGTACCCCCCCAAAAAAACTGGGAATCAAGGCACATTGGAACCCCCCGACTGGGGGTCACACCGGGGTTACTGGGAGGTAACAAAGCCAATTTACTAATTAGCCGGGATTAATTTCCCTGTTTGCCCAAACACACCCACCCTGTGGTTTCCCTTCATTGCCTAACGAGCCACCGGAATGAGCGATGGCAATCCCGGCTGACCGCCACGTGGTCCAGGGGGACGATGCTCTTCTGTCGCCCAAATTTCCCAGGGTCTTTTGGCCACATGCTTGGCATACAAATTAAATAATAACCCGTTAATGACCTGGGATGAGACCCCTCCAGCCCTGAATCTGAGCAGGACTGGATTTGGGGTGAAAGGGGGGCTTTTTTGGTTTGTTTTTTTTTTTTTTTTCTCCTCTGGCAAAGCTGGCCCCATCCCTGCTCACCAGCATGGCAAAATTTGATGTAATTTCAGCCGTTCCTCGGTCCCCGGTGAGTTCCAGAGGGGAGACAAAACCTGAATTCCTAATGCACAAAACCAAGCCGAAATAAAACCAATAAAACCAAACCCATGTGGGGGTTTTTGGGGGGCTTTTGGGGGGGGTGTGCTTTTTCCAAGCTTTTTGGGCCTGTCAGGAAGTGGAACAAAGTGAGTGGTTATTCCCTGAAAGGAGGAGAAGGGATGTGGGGGGGGATACCCAGGTTGTGCTGGGGGGGGGGGGGGGGCAGGGGGGTGGAGAAAAGCGAGGTGCCAGCAGCCAGAGCAGGGCAATTCGGCGGCAAAAACCGAAGAGTTTGTTCCCTTTGGCTCCCGGCCCGGCGTTCACGCCGCCTCTGAAATATGCAGCTTAACACCCCCCCCCGGGAATTTTGTGTGTGTGTGTGTCCCCTGCCCCGCCATCACCTCCATTTTCCTGGCCCCAGACCCCTCACGCCCTGTCAGCCGTCCCTTGGGGGGACCCATCCTCTGTCTTGCTTGGTCCTCCAAGGGGGGAGCGAATGGGTCCCCAGGGTTGTTTTTTTTTTGGGGGGGGGAAGCCTTGCCGTGGGGCAGCTGGTGCTGGCAAAGCCCCCCAGTCCCCATAGGTCCCCATAGGTCACCATGACCGAACATCACGGTGACACGGGAGGGGACAGTAGAAACCTGTCACCCAAAACTCCTACTAAGGTGATTTTTTTGGTCAAATTGGTAAAATTTGGGGGGGGAAAGGTGTTTTCTCAGCAATACCTGTGCCAGTGTCACCTGTGGTCCCCACGGGTCCCCCGTTGCTCTGCCAGGGGGTGGGATGGGGGCAGCGCTGGTGGGCACAGAAAGCTGGAGGAGGGGGGTGGACAGATGGACGGACGGAGGTACCCAGCGCTGCGGCCCCTTTAAGCGCCCCCCCCAAAAAACGCCGCCGCGGCCCCTTTAAGAGGCGCCCCCCCAAAAAACGCCGCCGCGGCCCCTTTAAGAGGCCCCCCCCCCGCGGGCGGGCGGTGGTGTGCGCCGGTGGGCCGTGCCGCGCGGGGGACAATGGGGCGGGGGCGGCACCACTGTGGCTGCGGGGGGGGGGGGGGGGGGGGGGGGGGGTGGGCAGGAAGTGCCGGGCGGCCCCGCCCCCTCCTCCTCGCCCACCCCCCGCCCGTCGCGGCGGGGCGCGCTGTGAGGCGGTGGCGGGATCGTTCCCCCCCCGCCCCTTCCCGGGAACCGGGCACCGGCACCGCCGGCGGCTGGGTGAGGGCAGTGGGCGCCGGCGGTTGGGGGACGCAGGGGGCAACCTCGAACCGCGGTCTTGGCGGGGGCCAGTCCCGAACCTGGGTTCTTGGTGGGGCGCGGAGCGGGGGGCGGTCTCGAACCCTGGTCCTGTCGGGAGCGGGGGGGGGCGGGGCGGTCTCCAACCCGGGTGCCCCCGTTGCGGCCTCCCGGTAGCCTCACTCCCGGTCCCCCCCATAATTCAGCCTCACCCCAGGCCCCCCCCATTGCAGCGGCTCCCCTGGGTGTCCCCGTTGCAGCCTCACCCCCGGGCTCCTCCGTATCATCTTCCCCCCTCAGCCCCCCCCCCCCCATTACAGCACCCCGGGTCCCCCATATCAGATTCACCCCCGGTTTCCCCCTATTGCAACCCCATTGTATTGGCCCCCCCCGGGCTCCCCCATATCGCCTTCAGCCCCAATTCCCCCCATTGCAACGCCCCCAGCCCCCCCAATCGCGTCCTGGCCCCCCCCCCATCCCCCCCCATTGCAATGCCCCAGCTCCCCATTGCATCCTGACACCCAATTCCCCTCCACTGCAACCCTCCCAGCCCCCCCGCATTGCTACCTGACCCCCAATTCCCCCCCATTCCATCCCCCTTCCCCAGCCTCCTCATTAGCAGCCTCACACCCAGGCCCCCCATTTTTGCCCCCATCTCCCCCCTGCCCCCAGGATCCCCCTTTACCGTCTGCCCACACCCCCCCCCAGCCTCTCCCCCAGCCCCAAGCCATGGCTTGCAGCCTGAAGGACGAGCTGCTCTGCTCCATCTGCCTGAGCATCTACCAGGACCCAGTGAGCTTCGGCTGCGAGCACTACTTCTGCCGCCGGTGCATCACCGAGCACTGGGTACGTCAGGAACCCCAGGGCACCCGTGACTGCCCCGAGTGTCGCCGAACCTTCACCGAACCCACCCTGGCCCCCAGCCTTAAGCTGGCCAACATCGTGGAGCGTTACAGCGCCTTCCCCTTGGATGCCATCCTGGGTGCCCAACGCAGCCCCTTCCCCTGCAAAGACCACGAGAAGGTCAAGCTCTTCTGCCTCACTGACCGCGCCGTTGTCTGCTTCTTCTGCGATGAGCCCGCCGTGCACGAGCAGCACCAGGTCACCAACGTGGACGATGCTTTCGAGGAGCTGCAGGTGGGTCCATCCCTCCCTCCCTCCCCATGGAGTATCATCCTTCCAGGATCCCCTGCCCTGAGCTGCTCCCCTTGGCTTCTTTGTCCATCTGTCCCCTCTTGTCTTGGTGTTAGCTCCTGTTTGTCTGTCGCTATACCCCTTCTGTCCCTGTCGGGGTCAGCCCTGTGGCTTCCTCCTGTCTGTCTGTCTGTCCATCAATCCACACACACTTCTTCAGCTGCCCCCATGGGATTCCCCCCTCCTCCATCCACATTGGGGTTCCATGAGGACCCCCAAACCAGCCGGCCATGCACCCCCATGGATCTGCTGAGCTGCTCCCCAAGTAGGACCCCCCCCCGCAAGCCATTACCTCCCCCCCAGCTCTGCCCTGGTCAGGACTCTGGTGCCGGCAGGGACCAACTGTGCCCCTGCCACACCCCACCCCTGCACCCCCCTTTCCCACAACCCCTGTAACCCCACGAGCTGGGTTTTGGCAGGAAAGCTGCCTGCTGGGATCCCTTTTTTCCCCAAATCCCCTATTTTATAGGTTGTTTTTTTTTTTTCAGCGGGAGCTGAAGGAGCAGCTCCAGGGGCTGCAGGAGAGTGAGCGTGGTCACACTGAAGCCCTGCACCTCCTCAAACGGCAGCTGGCCGAGACCAAGGTACGAGTGGGGATGTGGCTGTGCCACCCGATAGCACCCCAGCCCCGAGCCTTGCCGACCTGATTTTGGGACCTCCGAAGACCCCAAACCCCACAGTTTCATGGATCTGCCACATTTTTCCCTTTTCCCGTACCCCAAAACCCACTGGCACATTGATGAAGCTGCCCATCAGGCTGCTCAGCCCTCTCTTATTTCCTTCAGGGGTGCTTTTATTTATCGTTTTAATTAATTTTTATTTTATATTTATCTCCTTCTCCTTGCTCAGGGGTTCAACTTTCATCGAGGTTCAATTTTCTCTCCATTCCCACCAGTGACAGGGTTTTTCTTTTAGGTTTTCTGTAGGGATGTGGGGTCAAATATCCATCCTTGGATGCTTGGAGCATCTGGAATTGAGTTAATGGGGCTGTAGGGGTTTATTTTGGGAGTTATGGATTCATGGAGGGGTCAGGGCAGGTTTGGGGGGTCCTGACACCCACCTGCACCCCAAAAGTCCTCAGCTAAGAGCCTGCGGGTGACTATCGGGGAGGCTTTCGAGCGGCTGCACCGGCTGCTGCGGGAGCGGCAGAAGGCGATGCTGGAGGAGCTGGAGGCGGACACGGCGCGGACGCTGACTGACATCGAGCAGAAGATCCAACGCTACAGCCAGCAGCTCCGCAAGGTGCAGGAGGGCAGCCAGATCCTCCAGGAGCGCTTGGCCGAAGCCGACAAACACGTCTTTTTAGCCGGTGTTGCGTCCCTTTCCGAGAGGTGGGTGACACCGGGGTGACAACCTGGTCCTCCACGTCGTCCTCTCCTCTTCTCCAGCATCTCTCCTTCGCAGGCTGAAGGGGAAGATCCACGAGACCAACCTGACCTACGAGGACTTTCCCACCTCCAAATACATGGGGCCACTGCAGTACACCATCTGGAAATCCCTTTTCCAGGATATCCATCCCGGTGAGGGGTGCAGTGATGGGCTGGCTGCGGGGTCGGGGGGGGGTTGCTGGTGAGGGATGGGGATAGGGATGTCACCAGTGAGGAGTGGAGAGGACAGGGACATCACCGGCGAGGAATGGGGATGTGCTGGTGAAGGATGGGGATGCGCTGGTGAAGGATGGAGTGTGCCGGTGAAGGATGGGAATGTGCTGGTGGCATTCTCGGCACCACGGTGGTTGATGCTTGTCCCCTTCCTTGTCCCTGTGTCCCTCCCAGTGCCGGCAGCCCTGACGTTGGACCCTGGCACGGCTCACCACCGCCTCATCCTCTCCGATGACTGCACCATCGTGGCCTACGGCAACCTGCACCCCCAACCGCTGCAGGACTCCCCCAAACGCTTCGACGTGGAGGTCTCGGTCTTGGGTTCAGAGGCGTTCGGCGGCGGGGTCCACTACTGGGAGGTGGTGGTCTCCGAGAAGACCCAGTGGATGATTGGTTTGGCCCACGAAGCTGTCACTCGCAAGGGCAGCATCCAAATTCAACCCAGCCGAGGTTTTTATTGCATCGTCATGCACGATGGTAACCAGTACAGCGCCTGCACCGAGCCCTGGACCCGGCTCAATGTCAAGAGCAAGCTGGAGAAGGTGGGGGTCTTCCTGGACTATGACAAGGGGCTTCTCATCTTCTACAATGCTGACGACATGTCCTGGCTCTACACCTTTCGGGAGAGGTTTCCTGGCAAGCTCTGCTCTTATTTTAGCCCCGGGCAGAGTCACGCCAATGGGAAGAACGTCCAACCCCTCCGGATCAACACCGTTCGCATCTAACAGGGAGGGGGGATTTGACTCCCGGGGTTCGGCGTGTGCCCCATCCCCCCCCCCCCCCCACCCCTGGGTGTTTTCCCGCTGTTTGGTGGAGGTTTCAGCTGATCCTGCCCCAGGAACTGCCCCCGGCGCTGGGCAGGATCTGGCCTTTTTGCCCCCCCGTCCCCCCTTCTCTCTGTCCTGTGCTTCCAGGAGGGTCCCGGTGCTGGGGGGGCGAGGGGGGGTCCGGGCTGCTGCAATAAAAGGATTTGGAGAGAAGGGGCCGGGTAGTGGAGAACCACTGGGCAGAGGGGGTGATGCTGGCATGTGCCATATGGCACCCTGGCATGCTGTGCTGTGCCATATGTGCTGCACTGTGCCATGGTGCGCTCTGGCGTGCCACACTATACGTACTGTGCCATGCCATATTTATGGCACTGTGCCATTGTGCACCATGTGCTGCACCGTACGTACCGTACTGTGCCGTGGTGCACCATGTTGTGGTGTGCTGTGCCATGCTGGATGTACTGGGCCGCGCCATGCCGTTCCATATGTGCTGCACCGTGCCACGGTGCACCGTGGTGTACCATGCTATAGGTTACTGTCCCGTACATACCGTGCCATGCTATACCATGCACCGTACCTCAGTGCACTGTGCCATGCCGTATATACTGCCCCGTGCTGTGGTGCACTGTGCCATACTGGACCGTGCTGTGCCACGCTATACGTAGTGCTCCATGCCGTGGTGCGGCACCGTGCTGTGCCACGCTATACGTAGTGCTCCATGCCGTGGTGCGCCGTGCCATGCCATACTGTGCTGTGCCACGCCGGACGTGGTGCCCGTGCCGTGCCATGGTATACCGTGTGCCATGCTGGCAGAGCCCTGGGGACACTGGGAGGGGTCCATATAGGGGATGCTGCCTGTGTATAGGAGTAGTTCCTGTATAGGGGGTGCTGCCTATGGGGCTGTGCTGTGGGGAGGGGCTGGGCTGTGGGAGGTGTATGTATATAGGGGGGACACGACGTGGAGAGCAGGGCTGTGCTGTAGGGCCCTGCACGTGTGTCAGGCTGTGTTGGGGCTGGGCTGTATAGGGGGTATGATATATAGGGGTTGTCATGTATATAGGGGTGGGCTATACAGGGGATGTGATATATAGGGGTGGGCTGTATAGGGGGTGGGCTGTCCAGGGGCAGGGCTATGTAGGAGGTGGGCTATACGGGGGTATGATATATAGGGGGTGTGATATAGATATATGGGACAGCGGCATAGATCTATAGGGGCAGCGGGGGAATGGGGGGCCCCGCCGCAGCTCCCCTCCCGCCCGCCAGGCGGCGCTGCTGCGACCCGCCGCCCTCTCTACGGTTCCGCTTGGGCGCGCGGCGGCGGTAGCCGGTGCATGCGCGCTGCCCACACCCCCCCCCCCCATCCCCATCCGCGCAGGCGGCACTTTTGCGCATGCGCCGCAGGCCGGGCAGCCGCGCGCCGAGAGGGCGGGGCCCCGCCGCCATCTTGCCCCGGGCACTGCCCCGCCGGTAGCGGGGGGGGGGGGTGTGTGTGTACTGAGGCGAGCCGGGGGCTGGGGGAGGGGGCTATGGGGTACGGGTGGCTGTGGGGGTGGGCTCTGAGACATGGGGGGGCTGTGGGGAGGGAGCGGGGGTTGGGGGGCACGGGTGGCTGTTGGGGGCCTGTGGGACAGGGCTGTCTGTGGGGCTGGAGGGGGCTGTGGTGCGTGGGTGGCTGTGGGGTGTCGTGGGGCCGGTGAAGGGGGGCGCTGTGGGGGCAGATGGGGCAGCTGAGGGGGCTGGGGGCCATGGGGGGTGTTATGGGGAGGAGTCTGTGGGGCTTAGGATGCCTGGGGGGGGGGGGGGTTCTTGTGGGTCTCCGGGTGTCAGTGGGGGGCTCCTGTGGGACCCTAAGTTGGCTGGAGGGCGTTATGGGCCGTGGGGGGGCCGTGGGGCAGGGGTGGAGCAGCAGGCCCAAGGGGGCTGTGGAACCCGGAGTAGGCGTGGGGGCTGTCCGTGGGGCTGAGGGCAGTGAGGAGGAGCAGCGAGGCTGGCTGAAGAGAGGGTGGCCCTGGCATGACCCCCCACTCCCCCTCCCTCCCCTCCAGCCATGGAGCCCAGTGGGGGGGGGGCGGAAGGAGAGGCCGAAGCCCCGGGAGCCAGCGGCTCGCCTGGAGAAGGCCAAGCAGAAATCAGCTCAGCAGGAGCTGAAGCAGAGGCAGCGGGCAGAGGTGAGCGACCCGAGGGGGGGACTACAGCAACACTGGGGCCGAATTCCCCCCCCCATCACCTCTTTCTCCCCACCCGTCCCGCAGATCTACGCCCTCAACCGAGTGATGACAGAGCTGGAGCAGCAGCAGTTTGATTCCTTCTGCAAGCAGATGCAGGCCTCCGGCGAGTGAGGCAGCATGTGCAGCCCCCCCAGACAACCCCAGACCCCCCCATCTGCTGCCCATTCCCTTTTCTAAACTCTTTGTTATTTATTATCAAATAACTGCTTTTTTTTTTTTTTTTTCTAAATAAAATCTGTGATGGTTCCAGCTTTCTCCGGCTCCTGGTCCCTCAGCGGCACCGGTGGTTCCGTCCCAGCCCGGTGCCGGGTGGGAATGGCGTGGGGGAGGCTCTATCGGGGCTGGGTGCCAGAGCAGCTGCGGCTGCCGGCTGCCAGCTCCGGCCCTCCTTGCGCCGAGCAAGACCTTGGCCTGCCGGTTCCCTGCCAAGGGGAGCAGTCCTGCACCCCCAGTGCCTAGATTCAGTCGGTCCCCGAGGCTGTGGGGGTGGGCAGGCGATATGGTGGGGGCCCCATCCAGCTCTTGCAGCTGCTTGCGGCGCAGGAGCCTCCCTGGGGACCCCGAGTGTTTCTCTCCGCCGCTCAGTGCAAGGTTTGACCTTCGCTTCCTTCCTCCACCCACACGCCCTCCGCTTTCCAGCCGCCACTGTCCCGCATCCTCTGGCTTTCCAGAGAGTTTGGATCACAGGCTTCAAATCCCTCTTTCCCCTTCCACCTCCCTCCCACACCCCAGCGAGCGAACACCGAGGGAGGTGGGAAAATAAAACACACTAGAGAGATTATTTCCCTAGAGTGACAGGTAAAATAATAAATACCAAAATGCTGCCAGTGGATCAGGTTTCAAAAACCCTCTGGAGATTTGTTCGTTGGCTTCCTCCCCCGCAGGGAGGGGGTGTCCTCATCTTTGAGGGTGTAAACCTCCCCCTCGTAATAAATTAACGATGCAAGGTGGGAGCAATACCTAAATTTCATGTTCCCCCGCGCAGGGAAGGGTTTGTGGGTCTCCGAACCGGGGTGGTTGTTCTTGGAGCGGGGGACGGGTGTTTGCTCACTCCCCCGCAAGAGGGACAGGGTGCGGGGAGGGTATTTCGGGGCTCCCCTGAAGCAGAGCCTTTCCTACTACTCAATTTCCCTTTTCTTTTCTAAACAGGCTCCCGCTGCAGCTCGGATTCGTTGAGAAGAGTGAAGGGAAATCCCGGTGGAGGAGGCGGCACCCGAGAGTGAGGAGGAGGAGGAGGAGGAAGAGGAAGGCTTTACTAGGCGTTAGGCGAAGGCAGGGGTTAGGCTTTGCAGCTCCAGATGGCGAAGGGGAAGATGATGTAGGACATCGACCAGGCGAGGCAATAGATGGAAGCCACTGCCGGTGGCGCGAAGAGGACGGCTGCCACGCCTGCGGATTAGGAAAAGCCTTTGGGATCTGCTCCTTCCTCCTCTGCCGCCATCTCGGTGGGTTTAATTACCCCCGCCTTGATTTTGTCCCCATCCTTACCTCCAGCGTAAACCAATTTCTTCCAGAGCTGGGACTCCAGCACCTTGTCGTGGGGATAGAAACCCTGATCGACCATGAAGAGGATCATGACGATGGCAGTGACACGCAGCAGGGTGACGTTACCCCCTGTCAGCAAGAAGGTGCCCGCCAGCAGCGAGGAGGCGTAGGGACAGGGCAGCCCCCGGTAAGTGAAGGGGATCCCTGCTGGGTGCCAGACATTTAGCTGAGGGGGGAAATCACCCCCCAAAACCCCCCTAATGTCCCCCAAACCACTCAGCTTACCGCTGGAGAAGAAGCACAGGCGAGCAAATACGGCCATCACATAGGCGATGGCCAGCAGCCCGTCCAGGATGCCCTGCGGCTGCAGCAGCAGAGCTGTGGCCAGCCCAAAGGTGGTGAAGTCGGCGAAATCATCCAGTTTGGCACCTGCGGACAGCAAGCGGGCAGCTGCCAAACGGGTAGGGGGGGAGGGCGAACCTGGCGGTGGGTTCCCGGGGGCGGCGGGACAGACTCACCCAGTGCTGAGCAGGCGTCAAGCTGTCGGGCGACGGCTCCGTCGGCCAGATCAAGCAGAAACCCTACCAGCAGCAGCCAGCACGAGTGGTGGTATTGCCTGAGGAGGATGGAGAGGGCAAAAATGGGGTGACCTGCCCTTTGCACACCCCCCCCCCCCCCCAGTTTCACCCCGTTTCCCCTTTTTCCCCACCTATTGAGGCTGCAGAGGACGGAGGAGAGCCCCGCCACCAAATTGGCCACGGAGAGCCCGTTAGCAGCGTTTTTCCGGATGAACTCCAGGGTCTGACCCTGGCCAGCTCGCTCGCTCAGGAACAGCTTCTTCGTGGACTGGAAAATACCTGCAACCCGCCGAGGCGGCCGGTGAAGGGCAGAACCAACGGCCGCTTCCAACTGGGGAGTTACTTAAACCCTCCCCGAGGTAGCAGGTCAGTGCTGGGGAGGGGGGGACAAAGCCCCGCAGCACCCCCCCCTTCCAGCGCTGGAAGGGGGCTGGAGGAGATTTTGGGGGGTGCTGCTGATGGCAGGAGCCTTGCTGGCTGTTCCCCTCCTCAAACCAAAACCCCCAAAAGCCTTTTAGCAAGCGGTGGGATATTTTGGGGGGTGTTTTGGTTTGGGGTTTTTTTGCAAGCCCTGCCTCTTATCTACCCGCCGGAGGTGAAAATAAAACCAATAAAAGAATCACAAAAATTTAAAAAAAAGAAGAAAAATAAATCCAAACCCAAGCTTAGACTAAAAGCCAACCCCGGTTTTAAGCTCTATTGATCTTATATACCTATAGGGCTAAGCTTTAGAGAAAGAGTTTAAGGGTCATGTCCTACTAGTGGGCTTTGCACCCTGCCTTTGCCGTGGTCCCAAAGCCAGGCAAGCTGGTGAGATCCTTCATCTGAAAGAAAACAGCACGTCAGAGCAAAACAAAAGCCACCCCCTCCCTTGCCCACCCCCCCTTTACCCGCTCCCGGCTGAGCCTGGGCCAACTCATCACCGTCGCGGCATCGAAATGCCGCCGAAAACAGTTCCCGAGGTGTAAAAAATAAAATTAAAAAAACGCCCTCGGTTGTGAGGAATTAAAATATGTTCCTGGTTTTGGGAATCCCGCCGGGGTCGGTGGCTCCGCGTGCCGGTGGTGGGACGGATGCGGCCACCGCCGGTGACCTTTGGACACCGCGCCCCGAGCCGCTGGTACGGGCTGAGCCGGGTGGGTGGGGATGGAAAAACTCCCCCCGATCTGCCGGGATGGTCACTCCGCCACCTTGGACTTTATCGGATCTGGTGATTTTTGGGGGTCTGAGCACATGCCTGGTGCCGTCCCCCCCTTTTTTATCCTTGGTTGGGGCTAATCTGGTGGGTTTTGGGGCCTCCAAAGGGAAAAAGGGGCAAAACCCAGTGATTTTGCGGCTTGCTGTCACCATCCCTACCCTTCCCCAGCGCTGGGCAGGATCAGGCCCCCAGGGAGGGTTACCGGTGCCACTGCTACACTGGATCTGGGCACTGGTGAGCATCACAATCCCCAGGCATCGCCACGGTGCCCAAACTTGCCCGATCTTGGCGTTTCTAGCCCTGAAAGCAAAGGGCTGGGGCAGGAGGGACCTCCTCAGCTCCATGCCGCTGCCCGTGCATTTTATTACTATGTCTGGGGGGAAAAAAGGCAGTTTTGATTCTCCCCAGGTGACCCCATCTGTGTTACGGGGGGCTTGTGCCCCCCAGGGGAGTGTCACCCTGCCAAGGCCGAGGGGAAAAGGGGGTTCAGCTGGAGGAGGTGCAGAATTAACCTCTTTTTGGGTGGCTGCTTTATTGTTTTTAGGCTTTTCTGCCCCAATTCACAGGGCTGAGCAAGCGGCGCTCGGCCGATGACCCTTATTTTTCCGCTAAACCCCCCCAAAACGGCGATTTTGGTGGGGGGGAGGGGGTTAGATGCCTTGTGAAGGGGCCAAGCGGTATCGGGGCGTCAAGCTGGCACTTACCGACCGGTGGTGACACCATCCACATGACTGCGGCAGCGGTGGCGGTGACGCCCCGGCGAGGGGAAACTGAGGCAGGGGCAGTTCAGCGGGCGCTCGCCCGGCGCGGCGGTGACGCCGCGTTATATAAGGAAAGGCTTCGCCGGCTGAGTCACCCCGCCGGGGGTGGGTCCGGCCAGAGGACACGGGGGTTTTCAGAGGCGGCTGGCACCACCGGCGAGGGAGGAGCTGCCCCGGGAGGGGGGCCAGGGGGCCATGCCAGCCTCGCGGCACCCGTGCCAGCCTCGCAGCACCCGTGCCAGGCTCACAGCACTGGTGCCAGGCTCATAGCACCCGTGCCAGGCTTGCACCACCCCTACCAGGCTTGCAATACCCATTCCAGATGTGGGCCACCCATGCCACACTCACAGCACCCAAGCCAAGCTTGCGCCACCCATGCCAGGCTTGCAGCACCCAAGCCAAGCTTGCGCCACCCATGCCAGGCTCACAGCACCCATGCCAGGCTTGCAGCACCCAAGCCAAGCTTGCACCACCAGTGCCAGGCTTGCAGCACCCATGCCAGGCTTACACCACCCATGCCAGGCTTGCAGCACCCAAGCCAAGCTCACACCACCAATGCCAGGCTTGCAGCACCCATGCCAGGCTTACACCACCAATGCCAGGCTTGCAGCACCCATGCCAGGCTTGCAGCACCCAAGCCAAGCTTGCACCACCAATGCCAGGCTTGCAGCACCCATGCCAGGCTTACACCACCGATGCCAGGCTTGCAGCACCCATGCCAGGCTTGCAGCACCCATGCCAGGCTTACGCTGCCGATGCCAAGCTCGCACCACCCAAGCCAAGCTTGCAGCACCCATGCCAGGCTTACACCGCTGATGTCAGGCTTGCAGCACCCATGCCAGGCTTGTAGTAACCATACCATGCTTGCAGCACCCATGCCATGCTCATGGGACCCATACCAGGCTTGTACCACCCCTATCCGGCTCACAGTACCCATGCCAGCCTGGTAGCAACCGTAACAGACTCGCAGCACCCGTACCGTGCTTTGCAGCACCCCTGCCATGCTTTATGTCACCTACACCAGGCTCAGAGCACCAATACCATGCTTGTAGCACCCACGTCAGCCCCTGGCACCCCAGCACTGCTGCGCTCCTGCCCCCGGCTGCCACCGCAGGGCATTTGCAACCGACGGGCAGCACGACCCCATGCTGTGTCACCGCCAATTCACGCCGCCAGCGGGGGTCACGGCCGGTACCGATAAGAAACAGCCGGCTCAGCTGGGTGCCACTGGGTTAGGTCACCCCTGTCCCCACCCCAGGGCCTCCAGCAGGCGGCACCCGCTTGTGCAAGGGTGTCACGAGTTGGGGCGACCTCAGCCCCCTTCTTCGAGCAAAGGGCCCACGATAGCGGCAGGGCCGCAACGTGCCGGGGCGGCACTGGCGGACAATGGTGGCAATGCCGGGCCACGGCGGGGAGAGCAAAGGTCCCCCGGGACACAGTGACAAGGGGCCAATAAAACTTATACAGCCCTGGCGCCGGAATTTTCCACCCAGATCCCCGGGGGAACCGGGGGGTGCTTGTAACACCCATCACCGTGGGGTGCCTGGGTGGGGTTGGGGGACCTGGGGTGCTCCGGCTGGGGGGTCCCAGGGGTGCTGGCCGCGGCGGGGTCGCCGGTGAAAGGGTTCTTTGTTCGCTGGTCACGCGCCGGTGGCGGTGGTTGCGAAGCGACGGCCGGGCCGGGAGGGCAGGAGACGGCGGGAGAGAGGCTGCAGCCATGGCCGTCCGGCCCTGGGGCGCCTGGAGGGGGCCATCCCTGGGGCCTCGGGGCTCCCATCCCCATGGTGACGGGACGTCACTGGGTGCCCATCACTGTGGCATCAGGGCACACGGCTGAGGCCATCCCCGTGTCCTCAGGGCACCTCAGGGGGCCCATCCCTGTGGGCTCAAGGCACCTTGGGGTGCCTGTCCCTTTGGCATCACGGTGCCTCACAGTGCCCATCCCCATGGCTTCAGGGCACTTTGGGGTGCTTGTCCCCGTGGCACCTCGGTGTCTTTGGGTGCCCATCCCCATGGTGTCTGGGCACCTGTGGGTGCCCGTCCCTGTGGCACCATGGGTCCTCAGGGCAAACAGTGCATGTGGCATCTGGGTGTCTCTGGGTGCCTGTTCCTGTGACACTGGGGTGTCTCTGGGTGCCCATCCCGGTGGTATCTGGGCACCTCTGGGTACTCTCCGTGCCCGCCCAGCCAGTGACATCTGCCGCCCCCCCATGCCGGCCGCCCCTGCGCGTGCCCACACCCCAGCACAGGGACGCGTGTGGTGCCAGATCTGGGGGTTTATTTGCCCGATGCCACGCTGGGAGGTCGCCGCCACCAACGCTCAGTTCTGGCTCATGGTCTGGAAGGGAGAAGCTGCTGAGGGGGGAGTGCAGCACCCCGGTACCCCAGCACACCACTGCCCTGGCACCCTAGCATTCCAGCACCCTGGCACTCCGGCACCCCGGCAATCCAGCACCCCAGCAGCCTGGCCCATTGGCACCCTGGTATCCCAGCACCAGAGCACCATGGCACCCTGGCACCCCAGAGCCCTGGTACCCTAGAACCATGGCACCCAAGTGCATCCCAGTCCCTTGGCACCGTGGCACCATGGCATCCTGGTACTCCAGTGCCCCAGCACTCTGGTACCCAGCACCCTTGCACTCTGGTACCCTGGCACCCCAGAGCCCTGGTACCCCAGCACCATGGCACCCCAGTCCCCTGGCACCCCAGCACCACAGCACCCCAGTCCCCTGGCACCCCAGCACCACAGCATGCTGGTACCCTAGTGCCCCAGCACCCTGGTACCCCAGCACCCCTGGTACACTGGCATCATGACACACAAGCACCCTGTTGTCCTGGCACCCCAGCACCCTGACACCCTGGTATCCCAGTTCCCTGGTGCTCCAGCACCCTGGCATCATGGCATCCCATTTCCCCAGCACCCTGGGCATCCCAGCACCCCAGGCACCCCAGCATCCCGTTCCCCACCTCGGCGATCCAGTCCTCGAAGGCGGAGACACGGGTGAAGACCGTCGGCTTCTTGGGCGCGTTGCAGCCCAGCCCTGAGACGAAGCTGGCGATGCCGTGCACCTCCCAGTGCCCGTCGGCTGCCTGGCAGTTCAGGGGACCCCCGGAGTCGCCCTGGGGTACAGGATGGGGGGGGTGTCAGTGCCAAGGGGGGTCCCAGCGTGCCCCCCCCCCCCCCCCCCGGCCCGGCGTGGCACTCACGTTGCAGCCGGCCTTCTCTGCGCCGCCGGCGCAGATCATGGTGCGGCGGATGGCGAGGGTGCCCCACCAGTCGGGCTGGGTGCAGCGCTCGTAGGACACCACAGGCAGCAGCGCCTGCTGCAGCCGCTCCGGCAGCGGCCCCCCCGCTGCCAACCGGGCGTTAGGGGGGCTGGGGTGGGGGGCGTGCCATGCCCGGTGTCCTTCCTGCTGGCCCTGACCGTCCATGGCCAGCCAGCCAGCCAGCCATCCGTCCGTCCGTCTGTCCATCACCTATCCCTCATCCAGCCATATGTCTGTCTGCTCCACATCCATCCAACCAGCCCACATCCACCCATCCATCCATCCATCCATCCATCCCTTCAACCCCGCATCCTTCAAGCCCTCCAGCCCTCCACCCTTCCCTCCATCCCTGTATCCTTCCATCCTTCCCTCCATCTCCCCATCCAACCCTCCATCCATCCCTCCAACCATCTCCCCATCCATCTCTCCATCTCTCCAACCATCTCCCCATCCAACCCTCCATTCCTCCAGCCACCTCCCCACCCATCCCCCCATCTCCCCATCTGTCCCTCCAACCATCTCCCCATCCACTCCCTATCCGTGTCCCCCCCAGGACGTACTGGCCAGCCGCCCCCAGCCGCTCAGGTAGCAGGGGTACCCATCGGGCAGGACAGTGCCCGCCGGCGGCAGCTGCCCCACCTGCACCTGGGTGTTGAGCACCGCCAGGCGCTGCAGCTTCAGCAGGGCGATGTCATTGCTGCCACGCAGGGACACGTGTCACAGGGTGGGGGGGGAGGCTGTTGGGGACAATGTCCCCAACCCCCCCACCACCACCACCCAGGGATCCCACTCACCCGCAGGCCACGCAGGAGCTTCGCCATTTGGGGTGGACGAAGATGTCGGCGGGGGCCACGGGGATGCGCTGCTCGGAGCCCTCCCTGGCACCCATGTCGTACTCACCCAGCACCACCTCGTAGGTGAGCGAGGAGCTGCCCGGGGGATGGGCACATCAGGGGACATCGCACCCGGCGGCACCCCAGGGTGCTGCAACCCTCCTGCACCCCTCCCTGCACCCTGCACCTCCTCCATTCACCCCGCACCCCCCCATGCACCTATCTTGCACCCAGCACCCCTTCCATGTACCCGTCCTGCACAATACATCACCCCTGCACCCCATCCCTGCACCCAGCAGCCCCTCCATGCACCCTGCTCAAACCCTATGCCCCCATCCCATCCATGCACCTGCTCCTGCAGCCATTTGGCACCCTGCACACCCCCTACACCCTGCACCCCTCCTGCACCCTACATCCCCCTGCACCCCCAGCCCTTCCACGCACCCATTCCTGCACCCTGCACAATCTTTCTGCACCCTGCACAATCTTTCTGCACCCTGCACCCCTTCTGCACACTCCCTGCACCTTGCACCTCCCCACTCCTCCCCGCATCCCTCATGCACCCTGCACCCCTCCATGCACCCATTCCAGCACCCTCCACAATCTTTATGCACCCTGCACCCCTCCTGCACCCATCCCTGCATCTCGCACCCTCTGTTGCCCCTTACACTCCCTCCTGCACCCTGCCCCCGCAACAGCCCCCCCCCCCCAGCACCCGCCGTGGGTCTCGGGGGGTCCCTCACGAGATGCAGTGTGCGGCCGTCATCACCCAGTCGGGCGCGATCAGGGTGCCCCCGCAAGTGTGGCGGAAGGTGCCGTCCCGCTCGTACTGCAGCGAGATCTGCGGGGACACCGGTGGGTGCCACAGCACCCATGGGTGCCACACCCCACCCTACGCCCTGCCCGCTCACCTGCCAAGGCCAGCTATAGGGTGCAGCATCCTGCCCGTTGACCACCCGTGAGTCCAGCAGCACCGTGGCCTGGCTGCCTGCGGGACAGGGCGCCCGTCACCCACTGGGCACCCATCACCCCACCCGAGGTTGGGGACACGGGTGGGGGGCTTGAGGACATGGGTGGGGGCTCGGGGACACCTTACCGCCAGCCACCAGCAGCAGGAGGAGGCTCAGCATCGCGGTTGTAGCTCAGTCAGGGCGCACGGGGGTGGCCGCCGGCCTTAAATCCCCTCCGGTATCGGGGGCACCCAAGGGCACCCCTGGGAACCAGCACCTGGCACCCACCTGGGTCCTGGGGGGGGGGGGGCACCGGCGGGGTTAACCATTAACCTTGGCCTTGGGGGGGACGTGGCACCTGGCACCCAGCCAGCTCACCCAGTGGAGACCCTATAGACCCCTGTGCCCCTATAGTTCCTGTGCCCCTACAGACCCCATACCACCCCTGCCCCTGGTGCCCCCCCATAGCCCCTATAACCCCCCCGTGCCCCCCATACTGCCCCATGCCCCTGATGTCCCCATCTAGCCCTCATTGCCCTTATAGCCCCCATGGACTCAGTGCCCATATATCCCCCCCTCCCAGACCCCATAGCCCCTGTGCCCCCATAGCCCCCATAACCACCCCTGTGTCCCCCACAGCCCCCCATACCCCCCATGACCCTGGTGGCCCCCTCTGGCCCCCATACATACCCCCTCCTGAACCCCATAGCTCCTGTGACCCCCATAGCCCCATATCCTCAATGCCCCTGGTCCCCCCCTATAACCCTCTGTGCCCCCTATAGCCCCTTACCCCCCTCAGCATCCCTATAGGCACATGGTACACACCACGGAGCCTAGAACCCCTGTGGTCCACAGAGCCCCAGTGTCCCCCATAGCAGCTGGGGTCCCTATAGCCCCTATACCCTTCAGGCACCTGGTGCCCCCATAGCCCCTGTGCCCCCCATACCCTGATGTCCTGCTACCAGCCCCTATGTCCCCCATGCACCCCATGGCCCCTCTGCCCCCAGTATGCTCCATACTCCCCAGTGCCCCTTGTTCCCCCAGTAGCCCCTATAACCCCCCTGTGCCTCCTAGAGCCCCTATATCTGCCATGCTCCTTGTGTCCCATATAGCCCCCATACTGCCCCATGTCCCTGGTGCCCCCCATAGCCCCCATAACCCCCTGTGTCCCCTATAGCCCCTATACCACCCCATGTCCCTGGTGCCCCCCATAGCCCCTATAACCCCATGTCCCCTATAGCCCCCATACTGCCCCACATACCTGGGGGCTGTGGGGTCCCACAGGGGCACCATGTGTCTCGTGGGGACACTCGTGTCACCCCCGTGTCTCCGTGGGCACCTCCCACGGCCGTGTCCCTGTGAGCATTTGTGTCCCCGGCTAGGTGGCACAGACGGTGTCCCCACGCCCCCCCCATGGCCCCCTGGAGGTTCCCAGACCTGTCCCCACCATGTCCCCACGCCCCCCCTGTGTAACTTGCAAGTTCCCAGAGGTGTCCCCACGGTGTCCCCACACCCTCCCCGTGTCCCCTGCAAGTTCCCAGAGGTGTCCGTCCCCCTGGTGTCCCCACGCCCCCCTGTGTCCCCTGCAAGTTCCTAGAGGTGTCCCCCCCGGTGTCCCCACCGTGTCCCCACGCCCCCCCCGTGTCCCCTGCAAGTTCCCAGAGGTGTCCCCACCGTGTCCCCTGCAGGTTCCCAGAGGTGTCCCCACGGTGTCCCCACGCCCCCCCCCCGTGTCCCCGTGGACATGCACAGAGATGTCCCCTGGGTCCCCCCGTCTCCCCGTAGAACTTCCCAGACAACACCCCCCCTCCGCTTTCCCCCACGCCCCCCCCCCCCCGTGTCCCCTTCAAGTTCCCAGACTTGACCCCCCCCCACCCCGCCCCGTGGGCGCGCTCCCGGCCGGCCCCGCCTCGGGGCGGGGCGGGGCGGGGCTGGGCGGGGCCCCGGGGCGGGCGGCGACGCGGGAGCGGAGCGGGACGGGAGCGGAGCGGCGGGGCCGGAGCGGGGCGATGGGGCCGCCGGTACCGGCGGGGCTGGGAGCCCTCCTGCTGCTCGGAGCCCTCCTCGGAGTGAGTGTGTCCCCCCCTCCGCGTCCCCTCGGGTCCCCAGGGGGTGGCGGGGTCCCGCAAGAAGTTGGGGTCCTCTAGAGGGATTGGGGTGCCCCCCCCCCGGAGTTGGGATTCCCCCTTCCATGGAGTTGGGGGTCCCCTAAAGGAGTTGGGATCCCCACCCCGGAGTTGGGGTCTCCTAAAGGAGTTGGGGTCCCTTGAAGGAGTTGGGGGCGTCCTTAAAGAATTTGGGGGGGGCGGTGCGCTGTGGCCGAAGGGATTTTTGGGGGGTGTCCCGTCCCCTCCCCGAGCTACAGGAGGGTGCGGGGTCCCCGGCATTGTGCTCTGGTCCCTAAAGGGGAATTGGGGTCCCCCCCCCGGGTACTGAGGGGGTGCGGGGACCCCGGGATCCTGCCCTGTCCCATCAGGGAATTGGGGTCCTCCTGGGCACCAGGGAGATGTGAGGTCCCCATCCCCTAAGGGATCGGGGTGTGTCCCCCCCGTACCAGGGGGGATGCGGGGTCTCTGGCACCCTGCCCCGGTCCCTAGGGGATTGGGGGTCCTGCCCCCCCCCAGGTACCTGGGGCATGTGGGGACCCCAGCACCCTGCCCTGGCCCCTGAGGGAATTGGGGTCCCCCCAAACAGCAAGGAGGGGTGGGGGCCCCATCCCCATGCCCTGTCCCATCTGGGAATTGGGGTCCCCCCATAAACCCGGGGTGCGTGGTGTGCCCACCCCCATGCCTGTCCCCTAAGGGACTTGGGGTCCCCCAGGGACCAGGGGCACATGGGGTCACCACGCCCCATCCCCTCATGGAATTGGGGTCCCCCATAAACCCCGGGGCATGTGGGGTCCCTGTCACCGCACCCTGTCCCCTCAGGGAATTGGGGTCCCCCAGGTCCCGGGGTGTGGGGGTCCCCATCATCCCCCAAAGCCACCCATGGGCTCCTGACCCTGGGGGTCGAGCTGTTCCACCCCTCCCCCCCGGGACCCCACTGCCCTCCTGGCCCTGGGTGGGGTGGCCACGTATAGGGGTGCGTCCTGCTTTTGGGGTGCTGCTCCCCTGCTGCGCCCCCCCCCATCCCCCTCTCCCACCCCGGCTAAATTTAAAGGGTGACGGGTGGCGCCAGCCACCCTAAAAATAGCTCTCCCAAAATACCCCCCCTCGGGGGGGGGCAGGGGGGGCTGCGTCTGGGGGTGTCCGGGGGGGGGGGGTCACACCCAGCTGGGATGCAGTGGGGGGGGGGGGGGGGTGACACCTCTGGGTGCCCCCCCAAGGGGGGTGCAGGGTGGGTTTGCACTGTGGGGCAGAGCATCCCCTGTCTGAGGGGGGGTCCCCAAGCAAGGTAGGGGGGCTGATGGTGATGTGGGGGGGCCCGCCCCCACCCGGGGCGGGGGGGGGGGGGGGGCAGGGGGGGGGTTTGGGGCTGGGACGATGCCCGGGGCTGAGAACAGAGGGGGCCTTGTTGCTCGGGGCCATGCTGGCAGGGCTGGCCCCCCCCCCGCTCCGTGGGGCTCCCACCCACGTCCCGGGGGGAGGGCTGGTGGGGACGAAAGTGGGGGGGGAGTCCCCCCATTTTGCCCTCCCCCCACCTCCCCAACCCCATTCCGCTACGGGACAGGGGGATTTGGGGACACCATGACGGGATGGCACCCCAATATCCTCCCCCCCCCCACTCTGGGATGCTGAGGAATGTGTGTCTGTCCCCCTTAAAAAAATGCAGGGGGGGTCCACCCACTCCACGGGGGGGCTTCTGGCGTGGGGGTGCCCCCCCCTCCGAGGGCTGTGAAGGGTTAATGGAGGGGGGGGGGTGAGGGCGCAGCAGGAATGTGTGATAAGATCGCCAGGCCTGGGGGGGTGAAGGGGGGGGAGAAGGGGGGGGGGCCCACGCACCCGCGTGTGCACGCACCCGCACCCACCCAGGGCGCTCCCAGCACCCTCGTTGCTTGCACCCTCGCTCTTGCACGCTCGTGTGCATGCTCGCGCCGGCTTTGCTTGCTCCTACACTTTTGGGAAGGGATGGGGGGGCTCGTGTCCCCCGTGGGGACCCTTAGGGACCCACCCAGGATTCCCCAGGGTGGTGTGTGTCCCCCCCCCCAAGGGTCCCCAGCGCACGTGGCCCTGGGAGCTCCCGGCGCGCTTCAGCTCTTTCCCATCGCCAAAGATGGCCTGGCTGGGAGGAGGAGGAGGAGGAGGAAGAGCAGGACAAGGCCAGCCCGGACTCCTGGGTCCCATCAGCACCCCTGGGGCGTTCCCCCCCCCCCCCCAAAGCCCAGCTCTTTTGGGATAAATTAGGCACACAAATATTTGGTCCCCCCCTCCCAGGAGTGACTTTGAGCCCACAGCTGCTTGCACCCCCAAAATCACGGGGGGGGGGGGCAGCAGCAGGGAGGGGGTAGGCAGCTGCCTGTCCCCCCCCCCCCCAAGGGACCAGTATCCCACCAGCTGTGCTGGCAGCCCCCCCGCAAAAAAAGCCCTGGGGGGGGGTCCCCAAAAAAGTGGGGGTGGCTCAGCACCGCAGCAGGGTTCCCTCCGTCCCAGGGGACCCCCAGGGGAGGAGGAAGGTTTTTTGAGGGGGGGGGAAACACCTTGTAGCCACGACCTTGGGGGAACAATAAGGCTGAGGGGGGGCTGCTATTAATAACCCCCCCCCCCCCCGGTTATTATTCCTGCCGTGCGTCACCTCCTCTTCCTCACCCGGATGAAGTAAAGGGGGGGACACACATCCAGATTTTGAGGGGGGCACATCCAGATTTTGACAAGGGGACACATCCAAATTGATGGGGGGGAGGAGAAGTTGAGGTCCCCCCCGAATTTGGGGCACAAGGTTCATCAAGCGAATCTGCACGTGGGACAGGGTGGTGCTTCCTCACCCTCCTCTTCCTCAGCTCCCCCCCCCCCCCCCCGGGTTTTCCCCAGGGTGCGGGGCAGGATTTGGGCCGGCGAGTGGAAAATGTGAGCGGCGGCGACGGCGTCCGGCCGGGCGCGGTGCCCCGGCGGCGGCGGGGGGAACCCAGGCGTCCGGGTGCGGGGCCGTGGCGCGGGGAGGCTTCCGGTAACAGGAGAGGGGTGATTGTCCCCTCCCTGGCCACCGCCGGTGACAGGACAGGCAGCTGCCCTTCCGCCTGGTCAGGATGGGGCCCGCTGCCCGGCAGGGCTGAGCACCCGCCCGCTCGGTGCATGTGTGGGGAGCGGGGGCAGAGAACCCACATACTCGGTGCATGCATGGATGGGGTGATGGTGGAGCACGTACACGCTCAATGCACGTGTGGGGAGCAGCAGCAGAGAACCCGCATACTCGGTGCCTGCGTGAGGGGCAGTAGCAGAGAACCCACAACTCGGTGCACGTGTGAGGGGCAGTAGCAGAGAACCCGCGTACTCGGTGCATGTGTGAGGGGCAGTAGCAGAGAACCCGCGTACTCGGTGCATGCCTTGGAGAGCAGTGGCAGAGCACCCACACGGCCAGTGCATCTGTGGGGAGCAATGGCAGAGGACCTGCACGCTCAGTGCATGTGTGTGGGGATGATGGCAGAGCACCCACGCGCTCAGTGCATGCGTGAGGGGCAGCAGCAGAGCACGTACACACTCAATGCACGTGTGGGGAGCAGTAGCAGAGCACCCCCCAGCTCAGCGCACGCATGAGTTCCTCCGTGCCTCAGTTTCCCCCTCCCCACCCCACCTCCCCCCTCCCAAGCAGGCCGGGGCTGCGCTGGCACCCATGGGGTCCCCCCACCCCGAGCCAGACTCCCCCAGGGTGTCGTGTCCCCCCCGTTTGTGCAGGCGAGTGGCCATGTCCCCCCCCCCCGCCTTTCCCCCCCCCCCCCGTCCCCCAGCACCCGCTTAATCCCCCCCGGCGCTTGTTTGCACAGCAAAGTGCTGCCCCGACGGATTCCTCGCCACGGCGGGCGCCGGGGGCGGTGAGGGGGGGGGGGACACGGGCAGAGGGGCACCCGCCGGGGCGGCGCACACGTGTGTGCGTGTGTTGGTGCACAGGCGTGACGCGGCGAACGCGGCACCGTGTTGCCGGCGAGGACGCGTAGCGGTGCGAACGCAGGCATCCGTGTGCACCCGCAGCCGCGTGTCGGTGTGCAAATACGTGTGCACGGCCACATGTCAGCATGCACACGCGTCTCCGTGTCAGTGCACGTGTGTGGCGGTGCAAAGGCAGGTGCGCAGGCACATGTCGGCGTGCATGTGCATTGGCATGTCAGTGCACACACGTGTGATGGTGCAAACATACGTGCACAGTCCCATGGTGCTGTGCACACACGTCTCCGCACTGGTGCACACATGTAGTGGTGCAAACACGTGTGCACAGCCCCATGCCGCTCTGCACACGCATCTTCATGTCGGTGCACACATGTAAGGGTGCAAGCACACGTGCACAGCCCCACACCACTGTGCACGCTTGTCCCTGTGTCAGTGCATGCACATAGCAGTGCAAAGGCGTGTACACAGCCATGTCAGTGTGCACACGCGTCCCTGTGTCAGTGCACACATGTACAGGTGCAGAAGTGTGTGCACAGCCACATGTCAGCGTGCACGCGTGTCCCTGTGTTGGTGCATGCACGTAGCGGTGCAAAGGTGTGTGCACCGCCCCACACCACTGTGCACACGCATCCCCGTGTCGGTGCATGCACACAGTGGTGCAAATGCGTGTGCACAGCCACGTGTCAGCATGCACACGCATCCCCGTGTCCGTGTGTGCATGTAGCGGTGCAAACACGTGTGCACAGCCACGTGTCAGCATGCACACGCGTCCCCGTGTCGGTGCGTGCACGTAGCAGTGCAAAGGCGTGCGCGCAGCCCGCAGTCCCCTCGCGCACGCCCCCCTCCCCGTGTGCCGGCACACGCGTGTGCCCGCTGCCGTGGCGGTGCCGTGGCGGCGCAGGAATGCGGTGGGTGGGTGATGAGCTCATTCCCCCCCCCGCGCCGTGACTCCACCGCGCAGCTATGCGGCCCTGGCCCTGCCAGCACCCATCTGTGTCCCCCCCCTTACCCCCCTTCCCCGGTGCCGGTGACGTGGCCTGGCACCCAGCGGAGGGGTGACGGGTGTCCCCCAGGTCACCCGCGGCACCCGGGGCTTGGCCGAGACCTCCTTCCCCGAGGACACGGTGGCCGACCACGTCGGAGGGACGCGGGGACGCCGGTACTACGAACACCTCTCTGATGACGAGGACCTGGTGGCATCCGGAGGTAAGGTGTCACCATGGGTGCCACTCATGCTGTCCCCATTGCAGATGGCAGTGGGACCTGGTGGCATCTGGCCAGTAAGGTGGCACTGGGTGGGTGCCTGGGTGCCACCCTGGGTGGGTGCCACCGTGGGTGGGTGTCACTATGAGTGGCTGCCATTCGTGCTGTCCCCATTGCAGATGGCAGCGGGACCTGGTGGCATCCATCGGTAAGGTGGCACGAGGTGCCACAGGTGGGTGCCACCCTGGGTGGGTATCACCATGGGCGGGTGCCACCCTGGATGCCACTCACGCTGTCCCCATTGCAGATGGCAACGGGACCTGGTGGCATCTGGCAGTGAGGTGGCACCGGGTGGGGTGGGTGTTATCATGGGTGGGTGTCACCATGAGTGGATGCTACCCTGGGTGGTTGTCACCCTGGATGGGTGCCACCCTGGGTGCCACCCGTGCTGTCCCCATTGCAGATGGCAGCGGGGAGGACGGCAGCGGCATCACCTGGCCACCGGTGACCGCTACCCACATACCCGTCGTCGGGCTGGCACCCACCGGTAAGGGGACGCCGTGGGGGTGGCACCGGTCCCCTGGGTGTCACCTGTGTGTCACCGCTCTCAGGCTCTGTCTCCTCTCCATCCTCTTCCTCTTCTTCCTCCTCTTCCTCCTCTTCATCCTCCTCGGCGGGCAGCGCTCGGGCCCCCCCCCCGCACCGGCGGGCATGGTGGTGGCGGAGCCCGAGGACGACCCCCCGCTGAGTAAGTGACACATATTGGGGGACCCCCCCCTTGCTGCACCCCCACTTTTTTCTCCCAGTGCCATATGTTGGGGGGGATGAGGCTGGATGGGGGGGGGAATCACAGCTGGATGGGGGGGGTCACAGCTGGATGGGGGGGGATCACAGCTGGATGGGGGGGTCGCAGCTGGGTGGGGGTCACAGGACGGTATTTTTGGGGGGTGCAGGTGCCATCCCCCCCATTTTTGACAGCCCCCCCCCATTTCTGACCCCCCCTCAGTTTATTTCCGGGCGCTGGTGAACTTCACCCGCAGCATCGACTACAGCCGGCAGCTGGAGGACCCCGAATCTGAGGAATTTCGGGAGGTTTCTGAGGCCGTGGTGGATACGGTAAGGGGGGGCTCCCGGGGAGAGGGGTGGTAGGGGGTTGGGGGCACCCAAGGGAGCACCCTGACCCCCCCATTTTCTGCTCCCCCCACCAATCAGCTGGAGTCCGAGTATTACAAGGTGCCTGGGGAGCAAGTGGTCAGCGTGGTCTTTATCAAGTGAGCTGGGGGGGGTTGGGGGGGCTTAGGGGGTTTTAGGAGGTTTGGGGGGGTCAAGGGGGCTGGGGAGGTTTGGGGGATGCAGGAGAGGTTTGGAGGTGCAGGGGAGGTTTGGGGGATACTGGGAGGTTTGAGTCGGTGGGGGGGTTTAAGGGTGATGGGGAGGTTTGGGGGGGCTGTGGGGGGGATTAGGGGTGATGGAGACGTTTTGGGGTGTGGAGGGGGTTGTGGGGATGGGCAGGTTTGGGGGGCAGGAGGGCTTGGAGGGGATGGGAACTTTTTGGGGTGCAGGGGAGGATTGGGGGGGCAGGGAGGTCCAGGGAGTCAGTGGGAAGGTTTGGGGGTGATGGGGAAGCTTGGGGAGACAGTGGGGAGTTTGGGAATGGTGGGGAACTTTTGGGGGCGATGGGGAGGTTTTGGGGTGCAGTGATAATTGGGGGTGCGGGGAGCTTTTGGGGGTGCAGGGGAGGTTTGGGGAGGGATAGGGATGTTTTGGGAGTGCAGAGGAGCTTTTGGGGGTCCAGGGAAGATTTGGCAGGGTGCAGGAGGGAGATTTTGGGGTGCTGACACCCCCCCCTTCCACCCCCCCCAGAGAGCTGGAAGGCGACGTTTTCGTGGAGCTGGACGTGGGCTCGGAGGGGAACGGGGACGAGGCGCAGCTCGGCGGGGTCCTGCGGGACCTGGTGGCCGCCGGCTCCATTGCCTCCTACCTCACCTCCCCCCTCGGCTTCCAGTTCCGGCGCTTGGGGGGCCGGTGAGTGCCGGGGGGGGGGGACACACACCCTGGGGGGGGGGGGGTGTGCGCTTGGACCACCCCCATAGATCCCATCCCATCACCTGGTCCTGCGTAGCAGCAGCGTGTCTTGACCCCCCCTCCAAATTTCTGGTGGGTGGATCTTTGGGGGGTGGGGGGTGTCACCCTGACCACGGTGACCCCCCCCGCCCGCAACTAGTGACCCCCCACCCACGCGCCTGCACCTCCTCGGAGTTCACCTGCGGCAGCGGCGAATGCATCGCCGGCGAATACCGCTGCGACCACCGGCCCGATTGCCACGATGCCTCTGACGAGGACGGCTGTGGTGAGACCTCCCCCCAACCCCCCCCCCCGCACCCCCATTTCCCGCATAACCCCCCATAAATCCCCCACACCCCCATTTCCCCCCCTATACCCCCCATACTCCCCCACTGCACGCCCTTCTCCCCTATAACCCTCCATAAACGCCCCCATTGCACCCCCATTCCCCTCCTAAACACCCCTAAAACCCCCACTGCACCCCCATCAACCCCCCACTGCACCCCCATTTCCCCTATACCCCCCACAACCCCCCCACTGCACTCCCATTCCCCCCTAAACACCTCTAAACCCCCCCTGCACCCCCACCTCCCCCTATAACCCCCCATAAACCTCCCCACTGCACCCCCAATTCCCCTATACCCATGTAACCCCCCCACTGCACCCCCATTTCTCCCCTATAACCCCCATAACCCCCCCACACCCCATTTACCCCCCATAACCCCCCCACTGTACCCCCATTTCCCCCCTAAACACCCCTAACCCCCCCTGCACCCCCACCTCCCCCAATAACCCCCCCATAACCCCCCCACTGCACCCCCATTTCCCCCTATAACCCCCCCATAAACCCCCACCACACCCCTATTCCCCCCCAGCCCCCCATAACCCCCCCTGCACCCCCATTTCCCCCCAATCCCCCATAACCCCCCCCCCCCATCCCCACAGACCACACGACACGGATGCCCCCCACCACCGCCCGCCCCGCCACCACCCGCCCGGTGAGCACCGTCACCGTCGCCGCCACGGCCCCCCCGCGTCGCCTGCTCACCCCGCGCCCCCCCAAACCGCCGACGGGTGGGTGCCAAGCGGGCGAAGCCGCCTGCGCCAACGGGCGCTGCGTCCCCCGCGATTACATCTGCGACGGCGAGCCCGACTGCGCCGACGGCAGCGACGAGGAAGCTTGCGGTGAGTTTGCGGTGCTGCGGCGATGGGGTGGGGGGCACCCTATGGGTGCTGACGACCTCCCCCGCCACCCGCCCAGGCACCCCCTCACCCTGCGAACCCAACGAATTCAAGTGCCGCAACGGGCACTGCGCCCTCAAGCTTTGGCGTTGCGACGGCGAGAACGATTGCGGGGACGGCTCCGACGAGACCGATTGCCGTGAGTACGGCCAGGTTGGGGGACACGCGCGGTGACACGATCCCGGCTGACACGTGTCACCGTCACCGCTGCAGCCACCAAAGCGCCCGGTGCGGCGTGCGGGCCGGCAGAGTTTCGGTGCGTGGCGAGCGGGAGCTGCATCCGTGCCAGCTACCAATGCGACCGGGAACCCGACTGTCCCGACCGCTCCGATGAGGTCGGCTGCGGTAAGTGACGCCGGGAGGGGACACGTCAGCCCAGGCGAAGGGACACCTCTACCAGGCTTGGGGACGTGGTGCCCGGTGTTGGGTTGGGGACACTGTGATGTGGCTGCGTGCTGGGGATGCTGCGCCCGAGCTGTGCTGGGGATGCGGTGCTGCGGAACAGGCTTGGGGACGCTGTGCCCGAGCTGTGCCAGGGACCCCATGGCATGGCACCAGGCTGGCGACGTTGCTCCCAAGCTGTGCCAGGGACCCTGAGGTGTGCCGGGGACCCCATGCCACGGCACCAGGCTGGGGACACTGTGTGCGGGGGACCCCGTGCCATGGCACCAGGCTGGGGACGTGACACTGTGCTGGGGACACTGTGCCCGATCTGTGCCACGCTGGGGACCCTCTGTCACGGCACTGTGCTGGCTACAATGCTGGGGACCCCGCACCCAAGTGGTGCCACGCTGGGGAGCCAGTGCCGCGGCACGGTGCTGGGTGCTGCGCTGGGGACCCCATGCCCAAGCTGGGCTGGGGACCCCTTGCTGGTGACCCTGTCCCCAAGCCGTTCCCCGCTGGGGACCCCGTGCCCAAGCCGAGCTGGGGACCTGGTGCTGGTGCTCCCATCCCCAAGCCATGCCATGCTGGGGACCTGGTGCCACAGTGCGGTGCTGGGTGGCGCGCTGGTGACCCTGTCCCCAAGCGGTGCCGTGCTGGTGACCCGGTGCCCAAGCCGGGCCGGGGACGCGGTGCCGGTGACCCCGTCGGCAGGCGGTGCCACGCCGGGCGCGGGGTGGTGACGGGGGGGTGCGGGCAGTGCCCCCGCAGGTGGTGACGCTCCCCCGGGAGTCGGTGCGGGCGGTGCCGGGGCAGACGGTCACCTTCACCTGCGTGGCCACCGGCGTCCCCACCCCCATCATCACCTGGCGCCTCAACTGGGGCCACACCCCCAGCAGCCACAGGTGGGGGTGGGGCGTGGTCCGATGGGCGGGGCCTAAGGGGGCGGGGGTCTAAGGGGGGGGTGGCCCACAGGGGCAAGAGGTGCTGGCGGAGGGGTCTGGGGGGAGGGGCTTGGAGGGAGGGGGCGGGGCTTCTCTTTGGGGAGGGGCTTGCCCTCGGGGTGTGTCCTGCGGTGGGAGGGGCTTGCACTTGGGGGAGGGGCTTGTGCTTGGGGTGGAGGTGGTGGTTGTGCTTGAGGCGGGGCCTGTAGTGGTGGGAGGGGCTTGAGCCTGGGGGAGGGCCTTGTGCTGGGAGGGGCTTGCACTTTGGGGGAGGGGTGTCTGGTGGTGGGAGGGGCTTGTGGCAGGAGGGGGCTATGGTGGGAGGGGCTTGCACTAGGGGAGAGCCCTGTGGTGGGAGGGGCTTGCACTTGGAGGTGGTGCTTGTACAGGGGGCGTGGTCTGCTGTGGTGGGCGGGGCTTTCAGGGCAAGACTCCCAGCAAAGGGGCGGAGCTAAGAGCCAGCAGGGGCCATGCACATGGTGGACAGGGGAGCTGCACGGTGGGCGGGGCTTCCCCTTGAGGGCGGGGCTTGCACGAGGGGGCGGGGTGTGCAATTAGGGGCGGGGCCTGGGCATGCAGGGGGGCCGTGTTCCTTTGCCGGTGCTGGGTACCGAGCATGCCGGGTGCTGCGTGTGCCGGGCACTGGGTGCCGGGTGCTGCGTGTGCCGGGCACTGGGTGCCAGGCACCGGGTGCCAAGCGTGCCACGCAGGGTGTCGATCGTGAGCGAGGCCGGGCAGGGCACGCTGACCATCCGGGACGTGAAAGAAGCCGACCAAGGCGCCTACACCTGCGAAGCCATCAACACCCTCGGCATGGTCTTCGGCATCCCCGACAGCATCCTCACCGTCACCCGCCCCGGTGAGCGTCCCCCGCCCTCCCCTCCCCATCGAACCCCACCCCCACCACGGCACCAGCACCGTCACCCACCGTCTCCTGCAGGACCATGCCCCGAGGGCCACTTCCAGGTGACGGGGACATCCCGCTGCCTGCCCTGCTTCTGCTTCGGCGTCACCACCGCCTGCCGTGCCACTGCCCGGCACCGCCACCGCCTCCGCCTCCGCTTTGACCGCCCCGACGACTTCAAGGGTGAGTTATGGGGACAAGGGACAGGGGACAAGGGACGCGCCAGGGGCTGAGCATCTCCTTGCAGGTGTCAACGTGACGGTGCCGGCCGCGCCATCCCCGCCGGTGCTTTCGGCCACCCAGCTCCACGTGGACGTGGGCGCCGAGGAATTCCAGCTCCTGGATCTGTCCCGCCGCTTCCTGGCCCTCGATGCCTTCTGGGCGCTGCCAGACGCCTTCCTTGGGGACAAGGTGACACCGGGGGTGGGGACAGGGCTGGGGATGCCGGTGGCACGGCCGCTGACAGCCCGCTGATGCTGCCAGGTGGATGCCTACGGGGGAGCGCTGAGTTACGGGGTGCGGTACCGGCTGGGGCGGGGACCCCCTGAGCCCACCACCCACCCCGACGTGGTGCTGCGGGGCCACGGGCGGCAGCTGCGGGCGCGCGCCGGAGCCACCCGGCCCGATGTCCTCAACCGGCGGCATGTGCCCTTCACCGAGGTGGGTGGGAGCCGGGTGGGGGATGGCAGTGGTGGGTGGGAGGGTGGTGGTGGTGGTGGTGGTGATGGGTGGATGATGGTGGTGGTGGTGGGAGGGTGATGGTGGGTGGGTGACACTGGTGATGGTGGGTGGGTGATGGCAGTGATGGTGGTGGTGGTGATGGGTAGGTGATGCTGGTGATGGTGGGGGATGGGTGTTGCTGGTGATGGTGGGGGATGGGTGATGCTGGTGATGGTCGTGGGTGGGTGGTAGGTGGGTGATGCTGGTGGTGGTGGGTGGGTGATGGTGATGCTGGTGGTGATGGGATGAGTGATGCTGGTGATGGGTGGGTGATGCTGATGGTGGCGGGTGGGTGATGCTGCTGATGGGTGGGTGAAGCCAGTGGTGGTGGGTGGGTGATGCCAGTGGTAGCAGGTGGCTGATGCCAGCGTTGGCATCACCCTGGGGTGACACTGGTGTCACTGTCCTGGCAGGACCACTGGGAGGATGAGGAGGGTGCCCCAGTGAGCCGGGAGCTGCTGCTGCTGGTGCTGCAGGGGCTGGAGGGCATCTTCATCCGGGCGGTCTACGACGGGCGCATGGCCAGCGTGGGGCTCAGCGACGTGGCCATGGATGTCACCAGCCCCATTGACACCGGCCTGGGGCCAGCCGGGGAGGTCGAGGAGTGCAGGTGACTGCTGGTAGCGAGGTTGCGGGCTCGGTGCCACCACCGCCACGATGCCACCGTCACACCACTGTGTCCACAGGTGCCCCGTGGGCTACGCGGGGCTGTCATGCCAGCGATGTGCCACCCGCTTCGAGCGGGTGACAAGGGGACCCTACTTGGGGACCTGCTCCGGTTGCGGCTGCCACGGCCACTCCAGCACCTGCGACCCCGTTTTTGGGCACTGCCTGGTAAGGAATGGGGGGGTGACAAGGGAATGGGGATGTGGCACAGTGTCACCACGCCCCCTCTGCCACATGTCCCCATCCCCGCCCAGAACTGCCAGCACAACACGGAGGGTCCCCAGTGCGAGAAGTGCAAACCTGGCTTCTTCGGTGATGCCACCAAGGGCACGGCCACCGCCTGTCACCCTTGTCCCTGTCCTTACACCGAGCCAGCTCGCAGGTGGGTGCCAATCCCAGGGCCCCCCCCCGCCCCAAAATATCACTGCCCCGGTCTGTCACTGTCATCGTCACCTGCAGGTTTTCGGAGTCATGCTTTTTGGACACGGACGGCCAAGCCACCTGCGACGCCTGCGCACCCGGTTACGCTGGCCGCCGCTGCGAGAGGTGGGTGCGGGGGGTCCCTATAACCCGCCCCCCACCAAGACCCCCCACCCATCACCAACCCGTTCCCATAGGTGTGCCCCGGGCTACGAGGGAGACCCCATCCAGCCAGGTGGCAAGTGTACCCCAATTGGTGAGTGGTGGGTGTTGGTTGTGGGGTGCCCCCCCACACCCAGGGGTGCCCCCCACCCTCACCCTCGCTGCCCACAGGCCAGGAGCTCGTCAAGTGTGACACCCGCGGGGGCAAGGATGAGGCCGGCGGCACGTGCCGCTGCAAGGTGCGGGCAGGGTGTTGGTGGGGGGGGGCACTGGGTGCTCCCATCTCCCACAGCACCTAGTCCGATCCCCGAAGCACTCAGTGTGACATCCCCCCCCCACCATGGCACCCAGTCTGATCCCTGGGGCACCCAGTGTGATCCCAGCTATGGCACTCAGTCCAATCCCCCATAGCACCTATTCTGACCCCCCCATGGCACTGAGTCCAGTGTCTGGGGTACCCAGTCCAATCCTCCCTAACACCCATGCCACCCCCCACATTAGCACCCAGTCAAACACCCCCCCAGCACTCAGTCCAACCCCCCATGACACCCAGTCTGATCCCCGTGGCACCCATTCTGACCCCACCGTGGCACCCATTCCGCCCCCCTCCCCGTAGCACCCATTCCGACCCCCCCCCCATAGCTCCCAGTCCGACTCCCCCCATGGCACCCACTCCAGCCCCCCCAGCACCCAGTCCCACCCCGCCCCGCTCCGTTTCCACTCCCCAGCAGCCCCCCGCCGCAGCACCCACCTCCCCACCCTGGCACCCGATTTCCCAGTCCCCCCAGCACCCAGCTGGTCCGATCCCCCGCGGCACCCATTCCTCCACCCCCTGGCACCCCCACCCACGGCATCCATCCTGTGCCCCCCCCGGCAGCCCAACGTGCGGGGGCGGCTGTGCGACGCCTGCGCCGCCGGCACCTTCCACCTGAGCGCGGCCAACCCCGAGGGCTGCCTGCAGTGCTTCTGCATGGGCGTCTCACGGCACTGCGCCAGCTCCGCATGGAGCCGCCACCAGGTACGCTCACCAGGCCGTGCCAGGCCACGCTGGGTCATTTGGTGCCATGTTGTGCCATGTTGTGCCTTGCCGCGCCGCGCCGTGCCGTGCCATGTCATGTCAAGCTGTGTCATGCCATGCTGTGCCGTTATATGCCGTTATGCCATGCTATGTCATGCTGTGCTGTGCCATGCTGCGCCATGTCGTGCCGTGTAATGCCATGCTATGTCAGGCAGCGCCATGTTGTGCCGTGTCGTGCTGTGCAATGCCGTGCTGTACCTTGTATTGCCATCTTTTGCCATGTCATGCCATGCTGTGCCATATAGTGCCTTCCCATGCCACGTAGTGTCATGCCGTGCCACGTTCTGCCATGCTGCCACATGCCATGCCACATAGTGCCGTGTTGTGCCATGTCACACCATGCCTTGCTGTGCCACGCCGTGCCATGTTATGCTATGCCATGCCGTGCCGTGTAGTGCCATGGTGTGCCATGTTGTGCTATGCCGTGCTGTGCCATGCCATGGAGTGCCATGCCTTGCTGTGCCATGTTGTGCTACGCCATGCCGTGCCATGTCATGTCGTGCTGTGACGTGTCATGCGTTGCTAGGCCATGCCATGCAGTGCTGCACCATGCCATGTAGTGCCATATTGTGCCATGCCACGCCATGCCTTGCTGTGCCACACCGTGCTGTGTTGTGCCATGCCATGTAGTGTCATGTCGTGCCGTGTTGTGCTATGCCACGCCATGCTGTGCCATGCCTACCACCAAGCCCCTTCCCGCTCCCCTTCCAGGTCCTCCTCACCGCCGAGGAGACACCGCCGCTGAGCCTGGCCAACCTGGCCGGCACACGGACCGTGGGTGACCGTGCCCGCTTCTCCTCCCCACGGGAGCTGCTCTTCGCCGCCTTCCAGGAGCTGCCCCGTGACGTCTACTACTGGGTGCTGCCCGCACCCTTCGCCGGGGACAAGGTGCCAGCGCCGGGGCCGGCTGGGGGAAAAGGTGGACGTTCCCAAGCCCGGCTAAGCCTAGCTGCATCCCGCCCTGCAGGTGACATCGTACGGTGGTGAGCTGCGCTACACGGTGACGCACCGGGCACCAGCGGGCGCCCAACCTTTGCCACGCCAGCCCGACGTCCTGCTGCAGGGCAACGGCATCCTCCTGGAGCACTTCTCTGATGCCAACCCCCCATCTGGCGTCCCCACCGCCGTCACCGTGCCCTTCCGTGAAGTGAGGACCGGCGGGTGTCCCCCCCATCCCAGGATGGGGTTGGGGACACAGCGGTTACCCCCTGGTTGTGCCCGCAGCGTGCCTGGCGCCGAGCGGATGGGCGCGATGCCACTCGTGAGCATCTCTTGATGGCTTTGGCCGACATCGACCTCTTCATGATCCGGGCGTCCTACTCGGATCAACCGGAGGAGAGCAGGTACCAGGGAGAGGGGAGGGGAAACTGGGGACATGGGGTTGCGGGTGGGCAGAGCGGTGGGGACGTCCCCTCTTGCCCCGCAGACTAGCCGATGTCAGCCTGGACGTGGCAGTGCCACACGCCACCGGCCGCCCGCCGGCACTGGAGGTGGAGGATTGCACCTGCCCAGCCGGCTACCGCGGTGCCTCCTGCCAGGTGAGACCCTCAGTGTCCCCTCATCCCGGCCTTCGGGACACCGAGTGGTGGCCCACCCCCCTGTCCCCTTGTCCCCTCCATAGGACTGTGACACCGGCTACACCCGCAGCACCACCGGGCTCTACCTGGGCACCTGCGAGCCGTGCCAGTGCCACGGCCATGCCAGCGAGTGCCACCCTGAGAATGGCATCTGCCAGGTGAGCTGGGGACAGTGAGGGGACGCCCCGGGGACCCCCATGGTGGTACCACCAAAGCCATCACCCCCCCTCCTTTGCAGGGCTGCCGGGATCACACGGAGGGCGCCCAATGTGACAAATGCCAACCTGGCTACTACGGCGATGCTACCCGGGGCACCCCGGGCGACTGCCAGCCCTGTCCCTGCCACGGACCCCACGGTGACACCCAGTAGGTGCCACCACCTGGTCACCTACATTCCTGGGGACACGGGCAGGGTCTCACTCATCCCCTTGTCCCCTCTGCAGGGTGACCAAGAGCTGCTTCGAAGACAAGGACGGACAGCCCACCTGCACCGCATGCGCCCCTGGACACAGCGGGCGTCTCTGCGAGAGGTGCCAGGGGAACCCGGGGTGAGGGGTTGTTTTTTGGGGTGCAACCCCCCCTTCATTGGCTTTTTTGTACCCCCCCCATAGGTGCTCGCCTGGGTACGTGGGGGACCCGCTGCGGGGAGAGCCGTGCCAAGGTGAGTGTCGCGGGGAGGGGACGAGGCGGTGTCCCCTGCAGTGGCACTGAGGGGGGCATCATGCCTAACCGCTGTCCCCCCCCCACTCCACCGCAGAGCCGGGCGTCCCCAGCGCACAGTGCCAGTGCGACCCGCGCGGCAGCATCAGCGAGGGCTGCGGCGCTGACGGGCAGTGCCACTGCAAGGTGAGTCGTCCCCCCTCTCCCAGCATGTCCCCAAGCCCTGGGAGGAGGTGACAGGGCCATGTCACCCACCCCGTCCCCCCCCACTCCCCCCAGGCCAACGTGGAGGGTCCCAGCTGTGCCACCTGCCGTCCCCACCATTTCCACCTGAGTGCCAGCGAGCCGGCTGGCTGCCTGCCCTGCTTCTGCATGGGCATCGTCCAGCACTGCGCCAGCACCGCCTACGCCCGCGGCACCGTGAGTGTCCCCTCTGAAGTCCCCAGGCTGTCCCCAGATGTCCCCGACCCCACTCACCCATATCCCTATCCTGTAGGTCCGGACGCCCTTCGGTCCCGGTAATCCCCAGGGATTTGCCTTGGTGAACCGGCAGCGCAGCACCCGGGTGGGCACCGGCTTCGGGGTGGAGCCGGGCACCCCCCAACCCCGCTTGACCTACAGCCGTTTTGGGGAGCTGCCCCCCGACTCCTACTACTGGCAGCTGCCTCCCCCCTACCAGGGGGACAAGGTAATGGGGTGCCCCCCCCCGTCCCGCCCCGGGGGACGGGGTTGCCCGCAGGAGCACCCAGCCTGGCAACGGCTGCACCCACTCCCTGTGGGCACCCCTGGCTGCTCGCCCCAAGGCTCTGGTGGAGGGGGAAGTGGCTGCAGCCTCCCCCGTCTCCTGCTTTTTGCTTTTTTCCTTTTTCCTTTTTCCCCTTTTCCCCTTCCCCTTCCCTCTTCCCTCTTGTCCCTTTTCTCTTCCCCATCCCTATCTCATCCCATCACCTTCCCCATCCCCATCCCTGTCCCCATCATCCTCCCCATCATCCTCCCCATCCTCTTCCTCTTCCCTTTCCCCATCCCCATCCCATCCCCATCCTCTTCCCATCCCCATCCCTATCCCTATGCTGTCCTGTCCCTTCCCCTTCCCATCCCATGGGATGCATCCCCACCCCATCTCCCCATGCAGGTGGGCTCCTATGGCGGGCGCCTCCGCTACACCCTGACCTACACCCCAGGGGGGCAGGGAGCCCCCCTGCCTGACGCCGACATCCAGATCACGGTATGGGGGTGCCTGGACTGGGGGGGGGATGACAGGGTGACACTGGGGACCCCCCACCTGACCCCCCCCATATCCACAGGGCAACGACATCACGCTGGTGGCGTACCAGCCCGACCTGCCCCCGCGGACCCCCCAGGCCTTCGAGATCATTTTTCGGGAGGTAGGAGGGAGCTGGTGGCTTTTGTCCCTGATGTCCCCCATCCCCACGACGTGCCCAGCCGGGGTGTGTGTGTCCGTCCCCCCCCCCGGCCCTTGACGCCCCTCTCTGCCTGCAGCAATACTGGCAGCGGCCAGATGGGCAACCGGCAACGCGGGAGCATCTCCTAATGGCTTTGGCCGACCTGGATGAGATCCTCATCCGAGCCACCTACTCCACCAGCACGGCCGCATCCAGCATCGCCGATGTCGCCATGGATATGGCCGTGCCCCCCCAACCCGGCCTCCCCCCAGCCCCCGAAGTGGAGGAATGCCGCTGCCCCCCTGGCTACCACGGGCTGTCCTGCCAGGTGAGCCCCCAGCATCACCCCCCCATCATCACCCCCCCCTTCCCAGGGATATTTTTGGGGGGGGAAGGGGTGTCACAACACTGAACACACCCCCCCCCCTTTTTTTTTTTTCCCCCCTGGCAGGACTGTGCGCCCGGTTACACCCGCACCGGGGGGGGGGCTGTACCTGGGGCACTGCGAGCTCTGTGAGTGCAACGGGCATTCGGAGAGCTGCCACCCTGAGAGTGGCGTCTGCTCCGTAAGTATTTATATTAAGCAGGTTTTGCAGGGGCTGGGGTCTCATCCCAGCCGTGCACCCCCAATATTTGTGTGTGTGTCCCCCCAGGGATGCTTGCACAACACAGCGGGGGACTTCTGTGACCAATGTGCCCCCGGTTTCTACGGGGATGCCACCGCTGGTACCCCCGAGGACTGCCAGCCCTGCGCCTGTCCCCTCCCATACCCTGAAAACCAGTGAGTGCCAACGCCGGGGCAGGGGGGTGCCGGGGAGGGGATGCCCCCCCCACCTCACGCTGTCCCCACAGGTTCTCCAGGACCTGCGAGAGTTTGGGAGGCGGCGGGTACCGCTGCACCGCCTGCGAGCCGGGCTACGCCGGGCAGTACTGCGAGCGGTGAGGCCTGTGGCGGGGGGTGGCTGGCACCCCCAAAAAACCCATATACCCATATATATATATATGCTTAGCCCCATATACCCACCCTGATATACCTACCCCCATGGGCTCACCCCAATATACTCACCCTGATGTACTCACCCAATGGGCTCACCCTTATACCCACCCCAATATACCCACCCTGACAGGCTCACCCTGATATACCCACCCTGATGTGCTCCCCCTGATAGACCCATCCCAAAGTGCTCATCCCAATATACTCACCCCAATATACTCACCCCAATATACACACCCTGGTATAGTCACCCTGATGGGCTTCCCCTGATAGACCCACCCCAATGTGCTCACCCTTACACCTACCCTGGTATAGTCACCCCAATGGGCTCACCCCAATATACCCACCCTGACATACTCAATGTTCTCCTGCTATACCCACCCTAATATACCCACCCTGATGTGCTCACCCCAACATACCCGCTTTGATATACCCACCCCAATGTACTCACCCCATAAGCTCATCCCAATTTATGCATTCTGATGGGCTCACCCTCATATACCCACCCCAATATACCCACCCCAATGCGCTTACTCCAATATACTCACCCCAATATATGCACCCCAATATACCCACCCTGATGTGCTCACCCCAATATACTCACCCCAATATACCCACCCCCATGTGCTCGCCCCAATATCTCACCCCAACATACTCACCCCAATATACCCACCCTGATGTGTTCACCCCAATATACCCATCTCGATGTGCTCACCCCAATATACCCATTCCAATGGGCTCACCCCACTATATGCACCCCAATATGCTCACCCTCCTATACCCCCACCCCTGCTGTGCCCATCCTGCCATACACTCACCCCCTTTTCCCCTGCAGCTGTGCGCCTGGCTACTCGGGTGACCCCACGGTGCGCGGGCAGGCGTGCATCCCGGCGGGCTCCCCACTCCCACTGGCCGTCCGCATCCACCCGCCACGCACCACAGTGGCACAGGGCAGCGCCGTCACCCTGCGGTGCCAGGCCAGCGGTGACCCCCCCTTCTATTACCACTGGGCGCGAGAAGATGGGCGACCCCTCCCCGAAGGTGCCCAGAGCCGGCGACAAGGTATTGGGTGGTTCAGGGACACCATGGTGTCCCCAAGGTGGGGGGACGGGACATGGGGTGTCACCCACGTGTCCCCCCCCAGGCGAGGAGCTGCACTTCGCCAGCATCCAGCCCTCTGAAGCCGGCGTCTACGTCTGCTCCTGCCGCAACCTACGGCACAGCAACACCAGCCGTGCCGAGGTCATTGTCACCGGTAGGTCATTGTCACCGAGGTGGGGGACACACACACGGAGTGGGGGGACGAGCGGGCCTCAGCTCTCCCATCTCGGTGCAGAGACCCCCGGCAAACCCATCACCGTCACCGTGGAGGAGAAGCGGGTGCAGCGGGTGAAGCCTGGGGCCGATGTCACCTTCGTCTGCACTGCCAAGAGCAAGGTGAGCCGAGGGGGGCATGGCACAGCGGGGGGCACGCGGGGCACCCTTGGGTGCACATGGGGGTGTGCAGGGCATCGGGACACCCCTGGATGCCCACCTGGTCACACAGGACACATGAGCACCCTTGGGTGCCTGTGGGGCCGTGCAGGGTACATGGGTGCCCATGGGATCATGCCTGCACAGGGACACCCTTGGGTGCCCATCCAGCCATACGGACCCCCCCAAACACCCTGGGGTGCCTGTGTGGCTCTACGGGACACACCAACACCCCTGGGTGACCATCTCTCCCCTGCGGGTGCCCAGTCGGGCACACAGCCCCCCCCCCCCCCGATCCCCTCTGTCCCCAGCAGATGCCCTGCCCCACTGCCTGCCCATCCCCATGGCCTCAGGCCTCTCCCTCTCTCCCCACCAGTCACCCGCCTACACCCTGGTATGGACGCGGCAGAACCACGGGACGTTGCCAGCCGGCGCCGTGGACTTCAACGGCATTCTCACCCTGCGCAACGTGCGGCCTGAGGACGCCGGTGTCTACGTCTGCACCGGCTCCAACATGCTGGACATGGACGAGGGCACCGCCACGCTCTACGTCCAGGGTGAGCCCGCAGGGGTGCCCAGACGCCGGGGTGATGGGCAGGCTTGGTGCCCAGATGCCAGGGTGACAGGCACGCTCGGTGCCAAATCACTGGCACGATTGTGGCATGCTCACCAGCCAGATGCTGGGGTGATGGGCACTCTTGGTGCTCAGACGCCAGGGTGATGGGCTCACTCGGTGCCCAGACGCTGGGGCAATGGGCACGCTCACCACCTGTATACTGGGGTGGTGGGCACACTTGGCTCCCAGATGCTAGGGTGATGGCCTTGCTTGGCACCCAGACACCGGGGCGATGGCCAGGCTAGCCGCCCAGACGCTGGGGTGATGGGCACACTCCCCTGAGACCCGTGCCCTCTTGCAGCCCCCTCGAAGACTCAGATGTTTTATGGACCCGTTGAGTTTATGGAGGGGCACAGACCGGGTAAGTCACAGTGGGGGAGGTAGGGGCGGGGAGGTCCACGCGGTCCCCACCCCCCGCACCCACTGCATGCCAGGGCTCCACTGCGCACCCCGCCACCAGCTGTGCCACGCCACCCCCCTGCTTCCCACTGCCCCCACCAGCTGGGGCCAGCGCCATGGGGGGGGCCCCGGCGAGCCCTGAGCTCCCCCCCTCCCCGGGTCTCACCACAGCCGGCACCGCCGCCGCCCCCACCGCCGCCGTGGAGCCGGCACAGCTGAGTGTGGCACCGGGGCAGCCAGCCGAGTTTCGCTGCGTGGTTGCCGGTAACCCCCCGCCCACCCTCGAGTGGCTCGGTAGGTGCCCGCCGGGTATGGGGGGGACACCAGCACTGGGCTTGGGGACACAGCTGTTGGGGGTGACACTGGGCCGTGTCCCCGTAGGCACGCTGCCGCCGCGGGCGGTGGTCCATGGTGGGACGCTGCGTTTCAGCGCCGTTGAGCCCACTGACGAGGGGCACTACGTGTGTCGGGCGCGCAGCAGCGCCGGGCAGCACACAGCGCGGGCCTTCCTCCATGTGCAAGGTAAGCGTCGTTCCCATCATCCCGGTCATCCCTGTTGTCCCCATTGTCATCGTCCATCCCTATCCCCATCATCTCCCATCATCCTTGTCGCCCCCATTGTCCCCATCGTCCCCATGATCGTCATCATCATCTGCATCATCCCTGTCACCCCCATCATCCCCATCACTGCTATCATCTACATCACCCCCATTGTCCTAATCATCCCTGTCACCCCTGTTGTCCCCATCATCCACGTCTCCCCCCATCATCCCCATCGTTCATATCCATCATCCCATTGTCCCCATGACCCCCATTGTCTGCATCATCCCCGTCACCCCCACCATCACCGTCACACTCATCGTCACCGTCATCCCCATCATCCCTGTCACCATCATCCCTGTCATCTCCCATCGTCCATCCCCCTCATCTCCATCACTCCCACTGTCCCCATTGTCCCCATCATCTGTCACCCCTATCATCTGTTATCCCCATCATCCCCATCACCCTCATTGTCCCCATCATCCCTGTCACCCCTATCATCTCCATCGTCCTCTTCATCCCCCATCATCCTCATCATCCCCATCATCCCCGTCACACCCATTGTTCCTATTGTCCCTCATCCCCCCATCATTCCTGTCATCCCCATTGTCCCTCATCCCCCCCATCATCCCCATCATCCTATCGTCCCCATCATCCTCATCTTCTGCATGACTCATGTCACCCCCATCATCCCCATCACCCCCATTGCCCCCACCCCTCCAGCGCTGCCCTGACTCCCTACTTCCCACAGCTGCTGGCACACCCCGGGTGCAGGTGAGCCCGGAGCGGACGGAGGTGCAGGAGGGCTCCACGGTGCGGCTCTACTGCCGGGTCTCGGGGTCACCCACAGCCACCATCACCTGGGAGAAGCAGGGGGGCACCCTACCGCCGCAGGTGAGCCAGGTGCTGGCACCCTTGGGTGCTCCCGGGGGGATGTGGGTGCACCAAGGTTGCCTCTTACACCCACCCTCATGCCGCAGTCCCGCGCTGAGCACGCCGACATCGCCACGCTGGTCATCCCCACCGTGACGGCGGCCGACGGTGGCATCTACCTCTGTGTGGGCACCAGCGCCGCCGGCACGGCCCGTGCCGCCATCGAGGTGGCAGTGGTGCCAGGTGAGGCTGGTGGGGGATGCCGGCGGGGTTTGGGGATGGGTTCAGGGGGCTGCAACCCACCCGTGTCCCCCCTTTTCCTCCCTGCAGGGACAGCACCACCCGTCCGCATCGAGTCCTCGTCCCCATCCGTCACCGAGGGACAGACCCTGGACCTTGACTGCCTGGTGGCAGGATCTGGCCCCGCCACCGTGACGTGGTACAAGCGTGGTGGCTCCCTGCCTGCTGGCCACCAGGTAGGGCACAGGCAGCACAGGCAGCATGGGCAGCACCCCAAATCCTGCCCTATCCCCTCCTACGTGACACCGATGCGTGTCCCCAACCCCAGGTTTCGGGGTCCCGGCTCCGTGTCCCCCACGTCACGGCAGCCGATTCAGGGGAGTACGTGTGCCGGGCGAGCTTGGGGACCACCGTGCGTGAGGCATCTGTCATTGTCACTGTCGTGGCTGGATCCAGCTCGTCCTACGGTGAGACCAGGCTCAGTGGCACCAGGGGGGGACATGTTGGTCCTAGGCGGGCGGTCACGGCTCCATCCTCCCCCCAGGGCCACCAGCTTCAGGTGTCCCTGTCCGGATCGAGGCATCCTCATCCACCGTGGCCGAGGGACAGAGCCTGGACCTCAACTGCGTGGTGGCTGGGCAGGGACAGGCCACCGTCACCTGGTACAAGCGTGGGGGGTCCCTTCCAGCCAAGCACCAGGTAGGGGACACCAGAGGGGGATGTCACCAGGGGGGTGGTTGGGGGTTGACCCACAGCCCAATGCAAGCTTAAGTGGCCCCATGCAAACCCAGGTGGCCCAATACAAGCCCAGATGGCCCAAGCAAGCCCAGGTGGCCCCATATAAGCTCAGGTAGCCCATGCAGGCTTAGGTGGCCCCATGCAAGCTTAGGTGGCCCATGCAAACTCAGCTGGCACTTTTGCAAGCCCAAGTGGCTCTATGCAATCCCAGATGGCACTTGTGCAAGCTTGGATGGTCCTGTGCAAGCTCAGTGGCCCCCATACAAGACCAGGTGGCCCCGTGCAAGCTCCAGCAGCCCCATGGTAGCCCAATTGGCCCCTGTGTCCCCCGTGTCCCCTCCCCACAGGTGTCCGGCTCCCGGCTGCGACTGCTGCAGGTGACAGCAGCCGACTCGGGTGAGTACGTGTGCCGGGTGACCAGTGGGGCCACCAGCAAGGAAACCGCTGTCATGGTGACGATCCAGCCCAGCGGGGCCAGCGCCTACCGTGAGTGCAGACAGGGGGGTGACAGTGCCAGCGCGGGGGTCCCCATGTGCCACGGCATTGAGCCATGTCTTGTGTGCCCTTGCCGGTGGGACTCTGCCATGGTCACCGGTGTCACCCTCTTGTCTTGGTCCCCAGCCCCGGGCAGCACAACCCCCCTGCGCATCGAGTCCCCGTCCTCCGCCGTGGCCGAGGGCCAGACCTTGGACCTCAACTGCGTCATCGCCAGCCCCGCACAGGCCACCGTCACCTGGTACAAGCGCGGGGGGTCCCTCCCAGCCAAGCACCAGGTAAGGGACGTGGAGGGGGATGTCCCCAAAGGGGGTGGTGGGGATTGACCCAAGGCCCTGTGCAAGCCCAGGTGGCCCATTACAAGCTCCTGGGGGCCCCATGCAAGTCCAGATGGCCCCACTCAAGCCCAAGTAGCCCATGCAAGGTCAGGTGGCCCCATTCAAGCCTAGGTGGCTCCATGCAAGCCCAGGTGGCCCTATGCAAGCCCAAGTAGCCCATGCAAGCCTGAGTAGCCCATGCAAGCCTAGATGTCCTCATGCAAGCCTAGGTGTCCCATGCAAGCCTATGTGTCGTCATGCAGGCCCAGGTGTCCCATGCAAGCTCAAGTGACCCCATGGAAGCCCAGGTGGCCCATGCAAGCCCACATGGCCCCATGCAAGCCCCAGCAGTCCCATGGACGCCCAAATGGCCCCTGAGTCCCCCGTGTCCTGTCCCTGCAGGTGTCTGGCTCCCGGCTGCGGCTGCTGCAGGTGACAGCGGCTGACTCGGGCGAGTATGTGTGCCGGGTGACTAGCGGGGCCACCACCAAGGAAACCTCCATCATGGTGACAATCCAGCCCAGCGGGGCCAGCACCTACCGTGAGTGGGGACCGGGAGGGGACAGAGGATGTTACCCATGGGTGGGTGGCACTGCCCTGCGGTGTATCCGGGTCTGGGATGAATCACTCCCTGGGGAAGCCACCCATGTGTGTGCCCATCCCGACTTCCCGGGCTCCTGGTGTCCCTTGGAGGGTCACACGTGGTGGTGACCACGGTCTCTAACCTGTCTCGGTCCCCAGCCCCGGGCAGCACAACCCCCCTGCGCATCGAGTCCTCGTCCTTGTCATCGCCCGTGGCCGAGGGCCAGACCCTGGACCTCAACTGCGTCATTGCCAGCCCCGCACAGGCCACCGTCACCTGGTACAAGCGCGGGGGGTCCCTCCCGGCCAAGCACCAGGTAGGTGCTTCACCAGGAGGGAGATGTCCCCCAGGGGGTGGTTGGGGTTGACCCATGGCTCTGTGCAAGCCCAAGTAGCCCTGGTGGCCCCTTACAAGCCCTGGTGGCCCATGCAAGCCCAAGTGACCCCCTTGCACGCCCAGGTGGTCCCATGCAAGTCCGGGTGGCCCTGTGCAAGCTCGAGTGGCCTTGTGCAAGCCCAGATGGCCCTGTGCAACCGCTGATGGCCCCGTGCAAGCTTGAGTGGTCCCGGTGACCCCTGCGTCCTGTCCCCACAGGTGTCTGGCTCCCGGCTGCGGCTACTGCAGGTGACAGCGGCTGACTCAGGCGAGTACGTGTGCCGGGTGACCAGTGGGGCCACCACCAAGGAAATCTCCATCATGGTGACGATCCAGCCCAGTGGGGCCAGCACCTACCGTGAGTGGGGACCAGGAGGGCACAGGGGACTGGAGGACCGTGCAACAGTCCTTGGGGTGACCTTTCCAATTCTGTCCCCAGCCATTGGTGTCACCCCCCCGGTGCGCATCGAGTCCTCATCCTCCTCCGTGGCTGAGGGACAGACCCTGGACCTCAACTGCATCGTGGCCAGGCAGGGACAGGCCACCATCACCTGGTACAAGCGCGGGGGGTCCCTTCCAGCCAAGCACCAGGTAGGGACACCAGAGGAACGTTTTGGGATGGAAAAGGGATTTTGGGGGGGGTTTTGAGGGGTTTGTGTCCCCCTTCTCATGTGTGTCACCCCTGCCAGGTGTCAGGCACCCGCCTGCGCATCCCCCAGGTGACGGCGGCTGATTCAGGGGAGTACGTGTGCCGGGTGATATCGGGTGGCGTCACGCACGAGACGTCCCTCATCGTTACCATCCAGACTGGCGCTGGCTCCTCTTATGGTACCGGGAATAGGTGGGAGGTGACATGGGGACATGATGGGGACACGGTGGCTGCCCCCACTGACCCCATTGCTATTCCCAGCCGTTGGCGTCACGCCGCCAGTGAGGATCGAGACCTCGTCCGCTGCCGTCACCGAGGGACAGACCCTGGACCTCAACTGCATGGTGGCAGGACAGGGTCACCCCCATGTCACCTGGTACCGGCGCGGGGGGGCTTTGCCCCCCAACAGCCAGGTGGGATGCCAGGGAGGTGGCATCACCCCGCAGGGCACAGCCCCACGTCAGCCACTGATGTGTCCCCAACTTCTCCTCTCCAGGTGTCGGGGACCCGCCTGCGCCTTGTCCAGGTGGCGGTGGCTGATTCAGGGGAGTATGTGTGCCGGGTGACCCTGGGGACCGTCACGCAGGAGGCATCTGTCATCGTCACCGTGCCTGGTGGCATGGGCACCTACTACCGTAAGTGCAAGCAAGAAGGCAGCACTTGGGGACAGATGGGTGCCACCTCGGTGACAAATGTCCCATTTCCCTGTCCCCCCCAGCCTCCGGAGTCTCCCAGCCCCTCCGCATCGAGTCCTCGTCCTCGGCCATCGCTGAGGGACAGATCCTGGATCTCAACTGCGTGGTGGCAGGATCCGGCCCCGCCACTGTGACGTGGTACAAGCGCGGTGGCTCCCTGCCCACCAGCCACCAGGTAGGGCACAGAGGGGGTTCACCCTGAATTTGTGTCATCCCCTGCTCTCTGGCACTGACTTGTCCCCAAATTGTCCCCTCCAAGGTGTCAGGCACCCGCCTGCGCATCCCCCAGGTGACGGCGGCCGATTCAGGGGAGTATGTGTGCCGGGTGACATCGGGCGGCGTCACGCAGGAGACGTCCCTCATCGTCACTATTGATGATGGAGCCAACCCATCCCACCGTGAGTGCCACCCTTCAGGGGACAGATCCCCTCTGGTGCCAGGGACTGGTGGGGATGTTTACCCTCAACTCTGTCCGCACAGCCACTGGCGTCGCACCGCCCATCCGCATCGAGTCCTCAGCATCCTCTGTCACTGAGGGACAGACCCTGGACCTGGACTGTGTCGTGGCTGGACAGGGACAGGCCACCATCACCTGGTACAAGCGTGGTGGGTCCCTCCCGGCCAAGCACCAGGTAGGTGGGGTCAGGGGCAGGGTGGGGGACGGTGGCCGTGGGTGGCCGGTTGATGCCACCACCCCCTGCCATCGCGTCCCCAGGTTTCGGGGTCCCGCCTGCGGCTGTCACAGCTCTCGGTGGCCGATTCGGGGGAGTATGTGTGCCGGGCAGACACAGGCAGCGTCTCCCGCGAGGCCACCGTCACTGTCACCGTCACCTCCCGTGACAGCTCCAGCTACCGTGAGTGTGGTCACAGGGCGAGGGAGGATGCCGGGGGGTGATGGGGGACATGGGTGACCTTGGTGGCTTCCCTGTCCCTTTGTCCCTGCAGGTCTGCAGAGCCCCATCATCTCCATCGACCCGCACAGCATGGCAGTGGCACCAGGCGAGGATGCCACCTTCAAGTGCCGCGTCCACGACGGCGCCCGGCCTGTCAACGTCACTTGGCGGATGGGACCTGGCCAACATCTCCAAGGTATGGTGGTCCCCAGGGTGGCCCCGGCGCGGTCCCCAGGGTGGCCCTGGTGTTGACAGCTCCTCCTTGTCCAGACAACGTGAAGATCAGCACCAATGGCTCGGTCATCACCATCACCGGCGCCCACGTGGGCAACCAGGGTGCCTACCACTGCGTGGCCTCCAACCGCTTTGGCGTCGCCAGCAGCGTCGTCAACCTCCTGGTGCAAGGTGCGAGGTGGTCGGGGTGGCCCTGTCCCTGTCCCCATGTGCTCCAGATGCCCCCAGGGTGGTGGCGTCCCTGTCCCTGTCCACATGCTGGTGTCCTCCATGTGCTCCAGATACCCCTGGGGTGATCATGTCCCCATCCCTGTGTCCTCTCCATGCTTCAGGTGCTCCTGGAGTGGTGGTGCCCATGTCCCCATACTGATGTCCTCCAGGTGCCCCTGGGGTTGTGATGTCCCCATCTCCATGCTGATGTCCTCCATGGGCTCCAGATGCTCCTGGGATGGTTGTGTCCCCATCCTCATTTCCATCATGTGCTCCAGATGCTCCTAGGGTGGTGGTGTCCCTGTCCCCATCCCCCATCCCCATGCTGATGTCCTCCCCATGCTCCAGATGCCCCCAGGGTGATGCTGTCCCCGTTGCTATGCTAACGTCCTTAGCGGTGGTATCCTCATCCCCACACTGATGTCCTCCTCCTTCTCCAGGTGCCCCCACAGTGTCGGTGATGCCACCGGGCCCCGTGACGGTGAAGGAGGGCAAATCCCTCAGCCTGGAGTGCCTTGGCCGGGGTGAACCACGGCCACTGGTGCGATGGAGCCGGCTGGGCTCCCGGCAGAAGGTGGAACACCAAATGCTGCTGCACATGGACAGCCAGGCTATCCTGCAGGTGAGCGGGGCACCCTGGGGTGCCACGGGGATCTGGTGGGTGCCCAGTGCTCACCACGCACCCTGTCCCTCACCACACAGCTCTCACCAGCCAAGCCAGAGCACGCCGGGACCTACGTCTGCACAGCGCACAGCGCCTTGGGTTCAGCACAAGCCCGGGTGGACGTCAATGTGGAGACAGCACAGCGGCACCCTGGTGCCCCCGAGGTCACCGCGCCACCCGCTGTCACCGTGGTGGCCGGGGACACCGCCACGCTGCACTGCACAGCCAGAGGTACGGGGAGGATGGAGGATGGTGGTGGAGGAGGGGTATCCTGACATGGTACCCTGACGCCACGGTGATGGGCACTGGCGCTGCCTGTAGGTGAGCCGGCGCCCCGGATCGAGTGGTCAAAGCTACGGGCACCCCTGCCCTGGCAGCACCGGGTGGTGAACGGCAGCTTGGTCATCCCCCGCGTTGCACAGCAGGACTCGGGCCAGTACATCTGCAATGCCAGCAGCCCCGCTGGCTTCGCTGAGGTCTTCATCACCCTCGATGTGGAGAGTAAGGGGGTAGTGGGATTTGGGGTGCCCCTGGGTCCCTCCTGCCATCTCCACTGTCTCCTTCACCCCTGCTGTTGCCATCACCAATCCTTGGCTCCTCTCCGTCCTTCCTCTGCACGTGGCCATCTCCATCACCGCTCCCACCCTCCCATCCAGCCCTTCCTCATGGATCCATCCTCGCTCCATCCCAGCACTCATCCTCCTCTCCGTCTCCTCTCAAGCTCCTTCATCCAGCCCTTCCCATGAATGTGTCCATCCACTTGTCCCATCCCTGTGCACATCCATCTCTATTTCTGCTCTGTCCTCCATCCATCCCCTGTTCATCGATCCATCCATCGCTCAGCCATCCCAGCTCACACCCATGTCTCCATCTCCTCTCACACCTCTCCATCCACCCCTTCCTGGTGGACTCATCCATCACTCATCCATCCCAGCTCACATCCACCTCTCCGTCTCCTCTCACACCCACCTCTCCATCTCCTCTCACACCCCTCCATCCACCCCTTCCTGGTGGATTCATCCATCACTCAGCCATCCCAGCTCACATCCATCTCTCCATCTGCTCTCAAACTTCTCCACCCATCCCTTCCCTTGTGTATTAGTCCATCTCTCATCCATCCCAGCACACACTCATCTCTCCATCTCCTAACTCCTCCATCCATCCCTTCCTCATGGATTCATCCATCTCCGGTCCATCCCAATACACACCCACCACCATCTCCACCCGTATCCTCCCACTGATGCTCTCCTCGCCCTGTTGACCCATTCATTGCCCCATCCCGGCTGCGGTCGGGTGCTCATGGTACCGGCCGTTCCCTGCAGCACCACCGTATGCCACCAGCCTGCCGGAGGACACCGCGGTGCGTGCCGGTGACGCGCTGCAGGTGCAGTGCCTGGCCCATGGCACCCCGCCGCTGGTCTACACTTGGGACAAGGTCAACGGCAGCCTCTCGGCACGCGCCATCTACCGCGCCGGCCTCCTCCGCATCAGCCCAGCCTTGCCCGCCGACGCCGGCACCTACCGCTGCCTTGTCACCAACCGCGTCGGCACCGCCGAGACCTTCGCACGCGTGGCTGTCCATGGTGAGCCCCCCCTCAATGGGGATGCCACACGCTGGGGATGCCTGTGCCGCCAGGTACCATCAGGGCTTTGCATCCCGCCCAGGTGATGCCGGTGACAGTGGGGACGCCGGCAGTGGTCCCTTGACAGTACGGGTGACGCCGGGGAGCCTCATCAAGGGGGTGGGTGGCACCGCCGAATTCGCCTGCACTGTCTCGGGGGACCCCCGGGCACGTCTGGAGTGGCTGAAGGATGGCGGGGAGCTGCCCCCCACGCACAGCATGCGGGACGGGGTGCTGCGGTAAGGAGTGGGGGATGGGGCAGTGGGATCCCCCCCCCGCCTGCTCCCCCCGTGGGGTCCCACACCCCGGCTGTGTCCCCGCAGGATACCGGAGCTGGCGTGGGGGGCACAGGGGGTGTACGTGTGCCGGGCCAGCGCCCCAGGCGGGCAGGCGGAGGACAGGGCCACCCTCACCGTCCAGGGTAGGAGCAGCACCCATGCACCGGGGGACGCAGGCACCCCCCAACCTATCCCCCATGAACACTGGCACCCTGGGACCCCCCATCTCCCCAGACCCAGGGGCACCCGCTGACCCATCCCCCCATCCCCATGGGCACCCCGGTGCCCCCATGTCCCCACACCTATGGGCACCTTGGTACCCTCCATCTCTCCCCCCATCCCCACGCACCCCAATATCCCCTATTTCTTCCCCTGCCCATGGGCACCCAAATAGCCACCTACTTCTCCCCATGCCCACGGACACCCCAACACCCCCAATCTCTCCCTGTGCCTGCAGACACCCCAACACCCCCAATCTCTCCCCATGCCCGAGGGCACCCCGATACCTCCAATCTCTCCCCATGCCTGTGGGCACCCCAATACCCTCAATCTCTCCTCACACCCATGAGCACCCTGGTACTCCCCATCTCTCCCCATGCCCATGAGGACCCCATTTCTCCCCATCTCTCACTCCTCCGGTTGGCACCCCAGACCACGACGCCTCTCCCATGCCAGGGGGGCACCCCAAAACCCCACTATCTCCCCCTCCAAGCTCTCCCCAGGGCCCTGATCAACATCCGGACGGCGGTGCAGACAGTGCTGGCGGGGACGGCGGTGGAGCTGGAGTGCCTGGGCTTGGGTGAACCCCGTCCCCACGTTACCTGGAGTAAAGTGGGGGGCCGTATCCGACCCGGGGTGCTGGTCCGCGCCGGCACCCTCACCATTGAACGGGTAGAACGGGCAGACGCCGGGCAGTACCGCTGCACTGCCGCCAACAGCGTGGGCACCGTCCAGTCCCATGTCATCCTCCACGTGCAAGGTGAGGATGGGGACACGGAGCTGGGGACACACAGACGATGTCACCACGGGGTGGTGACACCTCCGTGCATCCCCAGCCGCCCCCCAAATCGCCGGGCAGCCAGAGGTGAAGGAGGTCTCGGTGGGTTCGGCAGCTGTTTTGCCCTGCTTGGCATCCGGCTTCCCGGTGCCGGAGATCACCTGGAGTAAGGTGAGATGGAGGGATGCAGGGATGGGGGTGCAGGGTGGGGGGTGGGGCCACCCTATGGGTGCTGACCCCCCACCCCGCTCTGCCGCAGCTGGAAGGGGAGCTGCCGGCGGGTGCCAGGGCAGAAGGGAACGTCCTGACGCTGCCAGCTGTGCGCCATGAGGACGCCGGTGTCTACGCCTGCGCCGCAGCCAACCACCGCGGCCAGGAGACAGCTTACTATGTCCTTAAGGTCCGAGGTGAGGATGGTCGGACGGACAGATGGATGGACGGGGTGTTGGTGGGAGGGGGTGATGTACCCCAACCTCTCCTGACCCCCCCATCCCCACAGAGCGCCTGGTCCCCTATTTTGGGCAGACGCCCCGCTCCTTCCTACCCCTGCCCACCATCAAGGATGCTTACAAGAGGTTCGAGATCCTCATCACCTTCCGACCTGACGCTGCTGACGGTGAGCGCTGACGGGACCCCTGTGTCCCCCCATGTGTCCCCCCCATGTCCCCTCTATGTCCCCTCCATCATCTCCTCCTCCCTTCCCTCTCCATCCCTCCCTCCATCCTCCCCTCTTCCTCCTTTAGCTCCCATTCTCTATTCAATCAAGCTCCCTCCCAACTTCTGGGGGGTTTCTCCTCCCTCCCGGGGGTGTTTTGGGGTTCCTCAGGATGTGATCCGCACCCCCCCGGGGTGGGCACCATCCTGCCTGACCCACCGCCACCCTGCAGGGCTTCTCCTCTACAACGGGCAGCGGAAAAACAGCGGTGCTGACTTCATCTCCTTTGGTTTGGTGGGTGGCCGCCCTGAATTTAGGTGAGACCCATGAACGGGTGCTATAGGAGGAGGGGGGAGATGTGTGCCAGCACCCACCCACACCCATTGTACCCCCAAAAAATAAGGTTTGATGCCGGTTCGGGCATGGCCACCATCCGGCATCCGACGCCGCTGCGGTTGGGCGAGTACCACACCGTCCGTCTCCTCCGCAACCTCACCCGGGGTTCGCTGGCGCTGGACGGGCACCCCCCAGTTAATGGGACCTCCCAGGTATTTTGGGGGGGGGGTGTGATGGGTATTGGGTGGGGGTCAGGGTGCTGGAGGTGGTGCCCACCCACTTGTGCCTGCAGGGGAAGTTTCAAGGGCTGGATCTGAACGAGGAGCTGTACCTGGGGGGGTACCCCGATTTCGGTACCGTGGCTAAGACGGGGCTCAGCCGTGGTTTTATGGGTGAGTGATGGGTTTTTGGGGGGCACCGGGGTGGGGGGCTGAGCACCATGTCACCCCCATCTCCATCCGTCCGCAGGCTGCGTACGCCAGCTCCGCATCCAAGGGGAGGAGGTGGCCTTTGGGGACATGGACCTGCAGGCGCACGGTGTCACCAGTTGTCCCACTTGCCAGGACCGGCCGTGCCAGGTGAGGATGGTGGGGGTGATGCCCACCCATCCCCACCTATCCCCACCCATTGCTGACACCCATGTCATCCCCCCCTAGAATGGTGGCGTGTGCCAGGACGCCGAGAGTGGCACCTACATCTGCCGTTGTCCCCACGGCTTCACCGGCAGCAACTGCGAGTACTCGCAGGCTTTGCATTGTCACCCAGGTAGGTGCCCGCCCCACGGGGATGTCACCCCAGTGTCCCTCCCCGGATGGGTGCTCATCGCTTGTCACCCTACAGAGGCGTGCGGGGCTGATGCCACCTGCGTCAACCGGCCAGACGGGCAGGGCTATACCTGCCGCTGCCACCTGGGCAAGGCTGGGGAGAGGTGCACCGAGGGTAAGCGCAGCCGGGGACACGGGGACAGGGCTGGCACCGCACCAGGGACATGGGCACGGGGTGGGCACCGCCCCAGGGAGATGGGCATGGGGCTGGGACAACCCTGGGGAGATGGGGACATGGCTGGGGACTACCCTGGGGACACAGGCACAGGGTTGGCACCACCCTGATGACAGCGGCATGGGGCTGGGTACTATACCAGGGAGATGGGCACAGGGCTGGGGACCACCCTGGGGCACGGACGTAGGGCTGGGGACCACCCTGGGGACACGGACAGAGGCCTGGGACCATCCCAGGGAGATGGGCATGGGGCTCGGTACCACCCTGGGGAGATGGGCACAGGGTTGGCGCCACCCTGGGGACACAGACATGGGGCTGGGGACCACCACAGGGAGATGGGCACAAGGCTGAGACAAACCCTAGGGACACAGGCACGATGGGGACAGGGGATTAGGTAGCATGTGGGGAGGTGGGCATCATGGATGTGATGGAGATGGGCCATTGGGTGCCATCCCAGGGAGACGGGCACGATGGGGATGGGGGATTTGGGACCACCCTGGGGACACAGGCTGAGGAGCACCCTGGGGAGATGGGCATGGGTCTGGGTACCACCCTGGGGACACAGGAATGGGGCTGATGCCACCCTGGGGAGACGGGCACGGAGCTGGGGACCACCAGAGATGGGCAGGGACTGGGACTACCCTGGGGAGATGGGCACCATGGGGATGGAGATTTGGGTCCCACCCTGGGGAGATGGGCACCATGGGGATGGAGGTTTGGGTCCCACCAGCCGGGCACTGATTTGGGGGTGCCGCAGGCGAGGCAGTGAGCGTGCCATCCTTCGGCGAGGCGGGTGCCTTCGTCTCCTACCCGCCCCTCACCAACGTCCACCACGAGCTGCGGGTAGAGGCCGAGTTCCTGCCGCTGGCACCCGACGGGCTCCTGCTCTTCAGCGCCGGCAAAGCTGCCCCCGTTGAGGACTTTGTCGCCTTGGCCATGGCCGGTGGCCACCTTGAGTTCCGCTACGAGCTGGGCTCAGGTGGGCTGGCACGGTGATGGGGGTCCTGGTGGCACCACGGTGGGGCTGGTGGCACTGGGAACCTGGGTATAGGTGGGGTGGCCTGGCATTACTGGGGTCCACTGGCATCACAGGGGTCCCTAAGCCGCAGCAGGGTCCCCTGGCACCACTGGAGTCCCCAAGTGTCACTAGGGTCCCTTGGTGTCATTGGGGTCCCCAGGCATCAGTGGTGTCCCTTGGCATCACTGGGGTTCCCAAGCATCACCAGGGTCCTTTGACATCATTGGGGTCCCCAGGCATCACTTGAGTCCCAGCATCACTGGGGTCACCTGGTGTCACTTGGGTCCCCTGGCAGCCCATCTCTGGGGTCCCTTGGTGACACTGGCATCCCCAGGCTGTGGCAGCGTCCCTGGGCATCACCAGGGTCCCCAAATGTCACCAGGGTGCCCTGATGTCGCTGGGGTCTCTTGGTGTCACTGGGGTCCCCTGGCATTACATCCCTGGGATGCCCTGCTGTCACCTGGGGGCTCAGGCACTGCCAGTGTCCCCATGGATCACCGTCACACCACCGGGGTCCCCTGGCATCACTTTGGTCCCCAGATACTGCCAAGGTCCCCTGGGCATCAGTGGGGTCCCCTGCCACCACCGGGGTCCCCAAGCATCACCGGGGTCCCCCAGCATCACCCAGGGCACCTCTCAGGTGCCCAAGCATCCTTGGTGTCCCCCAGCCCCCCGTGATGCCACCATCAAATCCCCACAGGCCTGGCAGTTCTCCGCAGCACCGAGCCGGTGACGCTTGGCCGCTGGCACCGGGTGACGGCCGAGCGGGTTCACAAGGACGGGACGTTGGCGGTGGATGACGCCGCCCCGGTGAAACGCTCTTCACCCGGCAAGAGCCAAGGTCTCAACCTACGCACCCCCCTTTATTTGGGGGGCACCGAACCCCCCCTGCACCCCCCAACCAACACCTCCTTCCGGGGCTGCATCGGAGAGGTGAGACACCCCCCGTCCCCCCCAAAAGCCTGTCCTGGACATCTGGGTCCCCTCGGTGGGAGACGGGGGGGCCGGGGTCCCCTCGGCAGGGGTTGGGGGGGGTCAGGGATTGACACCCCCCCCCTTGTTGTGTCCCCCTCGCCCCAGGTCTCCATCAATGGGAAGAAGGTGGATTTGTCCTACAGCTTTCTGCGGAGCCGGGGCGTGGGGCAGTGTGGGCAGAGCTCGCCCTGCCTGCAGGCTGCCTGCCTGCACGGGGGTCGCTGCCTGCCCCTGCCTGCAGGCAGCCCCGGCAGCCCTGCCTACCGCTGCCTCTGCCCACCCGGCTTCAGCGGTGAGTCCCGCGGGGCGCTGACACGCGTGTGCGGTTCGCAGGTGTGCGCTGTGGGCGGTTGGTGTGCGTGGGTGTGCACGGCGCAGGCGTGCGGTGCGTGCATGCTGAGCACGCGGGTGGACTGGGCGTGCAAGCGTGTGGGCTGCGGGTGCATGCGTGCTGCATATGGGGGTGTGCCGCACACGCACGTGCGCGTGTGCATGTGTGCTGCGCGTCCATGTGCACTGTGCAGGCAAGCGTGTACGCTGTACGCGCATGTGTGCTGCGCATGCGTGTGTGCTGCATATTGTGTGTGCTGTGCATGCACGCGCACTGTGCATGTACGTGCGCATGTGTGTGCTGTGCATGCATGCACACTGTGCATACATGCGTGCTGCACGTGCATGTGTGCTGGGGTGCAGGCATGCAGTTTGCAAGCAGGTGCATCTGCATGCATGTGAGTGTAGTGTGCAGTGCGTGCATGTGCTGTGCATGCGTGTATCTATTGAGTGTGCGTGCAGGTGCTGTGCATGCATGGGTGCTGTGCACACCTGTGTGCACTGCGGGTGCAGTTTGCACGTGTGTGCATCTGCTGCACTTGTGTGCAGTGTGCACTGTTTGCATCTGCTGTGCATGTGCTGTGCGTGCATGTGCGGTGTGTGCAGTTGGCATGCATGCATGCGTGCCATGCACAGGCTGCAGTTTGCACACGTGTGCGTCTGCCGTGCATGCATGTATCTGCACGTATCTGTGTGCAGCTTGCACGTGTGCACGGCATGTGCGAGTGTGTACTGTGGGTGCTGTGCAAGCGTGCACGTGCGTGCACAGGTGCGGTGCGTGTGTGCATGCACTCTGCGTGCACGCGCACTCCTCGTGTGCATGCTCACTTTGCACGTGTGTGTGCGTGCAAGGGCAAACCCCGGGGCAACAGGTCAGCCGAGGGCGTCTGACCATCCTCGTGCGTCCGCATCACCCGGTGTCACCTTCCTTGTCCCTAGGGCCACGCTGCGAGCGGGAGGAGGACCGCTGCCTGCACCGCAACCCCTGCCTGCATGGCGGCACCTGCAAGGGCAACGCCTGCCTCTGCCCGCAGGGCTACACCGGTCCCTACTGCCAGCACAGTGAGTCTGGGGAGACTTGGGGACACTTGGGGACATGGGGGGGACATGTGCCACCCCGTCCCCAACCCCCCTTCACCCACAGGCTTGGCGCTAGCGGAGCTGGAGCAGGACTGGCAGGAAGGCAGCGGGGGCGGCGGTAGGTGCCTGCACCCACTTCCCCCCGTTTTTGCACCCAAAGGTGGGGCCGTGGGTGTGGCAGCTGGGCGTGGTCCCCCCCCCTTATTCCCCCCGTTCTGCCCACAGACGCCCCTGGACAGTTCAGCGCCGCTTTCCGGGACGGCTCCTACCTGGCCCTGCCCGGTCACCTCTTTCCCCGTGGGTGAGTGACGCTGAGGACAGGGTACCCCCGAGCAAGGTGCTGCACCCCCCGAGCAGGGTGCCACACCCCCACCCCAGCACTGCACCCTGCCCGGCTGCTGCACCCTTCCTGGGGTGCTGCAACCTCCCTGGGTAGTTGCACCCTTTTTTAAGGCATTGCACCACTTCCTGCAGCGTTGCACCCATTGTAGCGTTGCACCCTGACTGCAGCATTGCACCCATCACAGTGTTGCACCCATAGCAGCATTGCACCCATCGCAGCATTGCACCCTTCCCATGGTGTTGCACTCATTGCAGCATTGCACCCGTTGCAGTGTTGCACCCATCGCAGCGTTGCACCCTTCCCATGGTGTTGCACTCATTGCAGCATTGCACCCGTTGCAGTGTTGCACCCATCGCAGCGTTGCACCCATCGCAGTACTGCACCCATCACAGCATTGTACCCTTCCTGCAGTATTGCACCCAATGCAGCATTGCACCCAGCACAGCATTGCACCGATTGCAGTGTTGCGCCCAGCACAGCATTGCACCCCTTCCCATGCCATCACACCCTTCTAGGGTGCTGCACCCCTTTCTGCAGCATTGCACCTTTCCCACCATGTTGCACCCCTCATGGCGTTGCACCCCCCCCAGGGTGCTGCACCCCTTCCAGCAGTGTTGCACCCATTGCGATGTTGCACGCATATCAGCATTGCACCCTTGCCATGGTGTTGCACCCATTGCAGCGTTGCATACTTCCTGGGGTGCTGCACCCTTCCCACTGTATCGCACCCTTCCTTCCTGCAGCATTGCACCCTCACAGGGTGCTGCACCCCTTCCCACAGCGTTGCACCCGTTGCCATTTAGCACCCTTCCCGGGGTGCTGCACCCAGAATGGCATTGCGCCCTTCCCAGGGTGCTGCACCCATCGTGCCATTGCACCCTCATAGGGTGCTGCATCCTTCCCAGAGTGCTGCACCCATCATGGCATTGCACCCCTCTGGGGTGCTGCACCCATTGCACTATTGCACCAATCCTGGGGTGCTGCACCCATCACTCCATTGCACCCTTCTCGGGGTGCTGCACCACCCCAGGGTGCTGCACCCACCGAACCATCCCCCTCTCCTTGCAGCCCACCCGAGGCACCCGAGACCATCGAGCTGGAGCTGCGGACGGGCAGCGCTGATGGGCTGCTGCTGTGGCACGGGGCGGTGAGCGGGGTGGAGGGCATCGCTGGGGAGGGGACCGGGGTGCTGACCCCCCTTAGGGTGGGGGTCAGGGTGCCCCCCACCCCGCTCACCGCCCCGCTGCGTCCACAGGAGCCCGGCGAGGGTGGCAAAGCCAAAGACTTCATTGGCCTCGGCTTGAAGGACGGGCACCTGGTGTTCAGGTGAGCGGGGGGACCCGGTGTCACCCCGGGGTGCCCCGTGCCACCCAAAGGTGCCCTGTGCCACCCCAGGGTGCCCCCTGTGCTGAGCCCACGTCACCCCTGCAGCTACCAGCTGGGCAGCGGTGAGGCCAGCATCGTCTCCGAAGACCCCATCAATGACGGCGAGTGGCACCGGGTGACGGTGACGAGGTGGGTGGGGGCCAGGGTGGGGGTCAGGGTGGGGGTCAGGGTGCGGGTGCTGATGGGTGCCGTGCAGGGAGGGCCGGCGCGGGCGGCTGCAGGTGGATGGGGAAGAGCCGGTGAGCGGGGAGTCACCAGGAGCTAACGTCATGGCCAACACCCAGGGCAGCATCTACGTGGGTACGGTGGCACCCAGGGGACATGGCGGGGCACGGGGTGGGACATGGGGTGGGACAGGGGATGGGCACAGGGTGGGACGCAGGGTGGGACACAGGGTGGGACATGGGGCGGGACACGGGGCGAGACCTGGGGTGGGATAGGGGATGGGCACGGGGTGGGACACATGATGGGACATGGGCTGGGACACGTGGTGGGACACAGGAGGGGACATGGAATGGGGCACGGGACATGAGACAGAGCACAGGATGGGACATGGGATGGGTCATGGTAGGGGTTACATGACGGGACTTGGGATGGGACCCAGGACAGGACACGGGAGGGGATATGGGGTGGGACATGGAAAGGTGTGGGACATGGGATGAACACTAGATGGGACACAGGGTGGGGACACGGGAAGGGGACACATGATGGAACATGGGAGGGGGCGCACGGTGGACGTGGGGTGGACACAGATAGGATGTGGGATGAGACATGGGATGGGACACGGGATGGCCATGGGAAGAGAACACATGATGGGACATGGGACGGGACACAGGATGGCCATGGGATGGGACATGGGACGGGACACAGGATGGGACATGGGATGAGACACGGGATGGACATGGGATGGACATGGGATGGGACGTGGGCTGGACATGGGGTGGGACATGGGACGGGATGTGGGATGGACATGGGATGGGACATGGGACGGGACACAGGATGGGACATGGGATGGACATGGGATGGGACGTGGGCTGGACATGGGGTGGACATGGGACGGGATGTGGGATGGACATGGGATGGGACACAGGAGAGGACACCAGGTGAGCCCACCGGGTGCCCCTGCACCCACGTGTCCCCCGTGTCCCCCCTGCAGGCGGCGCCCCGGACCCCCGCAGCCTGACGGCCGGCAAATTCACCTCCGGCATCACTGGGTGCCTGCGGGGGCTGGCGCTGGCGCCCGCCGGGACCCCCCGGCACCCCATCGACCTGCGGCACGGCGCAGTGGGGGGGTCCCCCGCCCCCCCCTGCCCCTCCTAACCCCCGCCAAAATATATTTTGGGGGGAATTTGGCCAATTTTATTCCAAAAAAAAAAAAAGCCAGGAGGAAACGGTGCTTTGCTGCCCCGGGGTGACTCGGGGGGGGGGGGCCGGGACCCCCAAAAATGTTTACACCCCCCTCCCCCACATCAGCCCCCCCCCAAACTGTGCTGGGGCGGCCGGGCCGCCTGGGTGCCCCCCCCGGGGTGGCGGCGGGGTGGGGACGCGAGGGACAATCGGGGTGCTGGCGGGGACCCCCCCGCGGGGACAGCTATTAAAGGAGAGAGAACCAGCACGGTGGCCGTGTTTGGGGGGGCTGCGCCGGGGGGGGAGTATGGGGGGGTATGGGATGGAAGGATTATGGTATTGGGGTGGGGGGGGGTATAGGATGGGACTGTATGGTATGGGGGGTGGAGGGTATGGTATGGGAGTGTGGCAAGGGGTATGCGGGGGTATAGTATGGGGGCGTATGGTGTGGGGATACAGGGGGGGTAAGGTATAGAGGGGGTATGGTATGGGGGGTAAGGGGGTACGGGGGGGTATGCTATGGGGGGTGGGGGGGGTGGGAGGCTATGGGGGAGTAAGGTATGGGGGGTATGGTACAGGGGTGTTTTGTATGGGGGGGTGGGGGTGTGTGAGAGTATGGGGGGATATGGTATGAGGGGGTTATGGTATGGGGGGGTATGGTGTGGGGGCGAAGGGGGGTATGGTATGAGAGTCCAGAGGGGAGGGTGTGGTGTGGGGGGGTCTGGGGGCTATGGTATGGGGGTACAGGGAGGGCAGGGTATAGAGGGGTATGGTATGGGGGGGTGGGGTACGTTATGGGAGTGTAGCAAGGGGTATGGGTCTGGGGGGGGTGTGGTATGGCGTTGGAAGGGTGTGAGGGTCTGGGGGGGTATGGTATGGGGGTACCGGGGGGGTACGATGTGTGTGGGGATGGTACGGGGATCCGGAAGGGGTTTCGTGTCAGGATTCCGCTCCCGCGGCCGGACCGAGGGGGGTGGGGGGAAGCCCCACGTCCCGCGAGGCGTGCAGGCCCCGCCCCTCCAGGCGCGTCGCGCGTCGCAGCCCGTAACCGTCAACGCCTCGCGCCCGTCAGCGTGTCGCGCGTGTGGCGTCATCGGCCTTGACGGCGGCGGCGGCGGCGGCGGCAGGAGGGGCCGGGCGGGACCGGGCCGGGGCCGGGGCTGGGGCCGGGGCCGGGGCCGGGGCCGGCCCGGGCCGGAGAAGTTGGGGGGGGGGGGGGGGGGGGGGTCGGCGGCGATGGCGCCGCGGTTGCAGCTGGAGAAGGCGGCGTGGCGTTGGACCGAGACGGTGCCGCCCGAGGCGGTGGCGCAGGAGCACATCGAAGCGGCCTACCGCGTCGGGCTGGAGCCCTGCCAGCGCGGAGCCTGCCGGTACCGCCCGGGGACCCTCCCCGGGCCCTCTCCCCTCCCGGGGCGGCCCTCTGCTTCCTCCCCGCCCCGTACCTGGTCCCTCGGGGCTGCAGGGGACCCCAAACTTCCCCCCCCCGTATGTGGGGTCTGGGTGGTCCCCCTTTCCCTTCTCTGGGCTCCTTACCCCCCAGGGCGGGAGGGGACTTCACGTTCCTCCTCCCTCCCGCGAGGCTGGGGAAGCACCCTGCGTTTTCTGCGTCCCTCAGGGTCGATGGGGACCCTCCCGCCCCCCCTTCCCTTTTTTGGGACTCCCGTTCGCTGGGGTTGTGGGGGATCCCTCTCCCTGCCTGGCTTCCCAGATACAGGGACCCCCTCCAGGGTTGTGGGGGACCCCTCTCCCTGCCTGGCTCCCCAGGTACAGGGACAGCCCCCCAGGGTTGTGGGTGACCCCTCTCCCTGCCTGGCTCCCCAGATACAGGGACCCACGCCCCAGGTCCTGTACTCTTCCCTGGGGTCCCCCTTTTTTCTCTCCTCTAGTTCTCCATCCCTTGGGGTCTCCTTGTTCTTCCCTAGCCACCATTTTTAGGGGGTGTGTGGGACCCCTGTCCCATCTTATTCACTCTGTTTAGGATTATGGGGTCCCCCTTGTTGTTCTTATCCCCCATGGTCACACACCCACCCTCCAAGGGACAGCAGTGTCCCTTCCATGGCGGTGACAGCATGGGTGCTGATTCTACAGGAGGAACTGCCGGGGGAACCCCAACTGCCTGGTGGGGATCGGGGAGCACGTCTGGCTGGGCGAGATAGACGAGAACAGCTTCCACAACATCGATGACCCCAACTGCGAGCGTCGCAAGAAGGTAGTCCCCCCTCTCCCAAAAATCATCCCCTGCCCTTCCTGGTTCTCCAGGGAAGATGGGGACGAGGGGAGGTGACATCTCATGTCCCCCTATAGCCCGGGAATTTGGGATGTGGCTGTTTTTATGATACCGGAGCGGCGTTTTCCCAACAAACAGCCGTAAAGCGGCCGCCCCAACTGCTGGATTTCTGCTTGCTCCTCTGCAGCGGCAAGTGATGACTGTTGCTTTCTCTCTTACGCCAGAACGCGTTCGTGGGCTTAACGAACCTCGGCGCCACGTGCTACGTGAACACTTTCTTGCAGATGTGGTTTCTTAACTTGGAGCTCCGGCAAGCTCTCTATTTGTGTCCCAGCACCTGCAGCGAGTATGTGGCCGGAGAGGGCATGCCGAAAGACAAAGGTGGGTGGAAGGTTATCTGCTGTGAATGGGAGTGGTTTTGCTCGTTTTCTCCTAAAATTTTACATGCTGGTGTCGGCTTTGGGATAGCATTTATTGGGAGAATTGATAGGTGAAGTTCCAACCAGTTGTCCAATCTCCACACCATTGTTTTTGAGTCTTATCACCTGGCTTTTAGGAATAAACTGTCCTTTGCCCAAGTTATTTCTTAAATCAGAGTGATCCCGATCTGGTTGAAAAATCAGATTTGGGTTCATTTCTCGCCGGGCTGCTTCCCACACTGTTTCCCAGCTTAATTATGGTGCTGGGGGTGGAGGCACATGGGTTGGGGCTGATCTGCGCTACCGTAGAGCCGCACTCGTCCCATGGGAGGGCGAAAATTTAGGTCCCCGATACAAATGAGACTCCCAGTGCCCTCACAGCAGATGCAACAGCCTCAGGTGACATACCTTCATGTATGGTATGGTGTTATAGGTGCGCTCTGGGTCAGGCAGCCGCCTGATTTCTTCTGTTCCTGTTTTTATGGCATTTTTAAATGATGTCTCACCATTTAGGGTTGTCCTAGTTTCAGCTAGGATAGAGTTAACTGTCTTCCTAGTAGCTGGTACGGTGCTATGTTTTGAGTTCAGTCTGTGAAGAATGTTGATAACACTGATGTTTTCAGTTGTTGCTAAGTAGTGTTTAGACTAATGTCGAGGATTTTTCAGCTTCTCATGCCCAGCCAGCGAGAAAGCTGGAGGGGCACAAGAAGTTGGCACAGGACACAGCCAGGGCACCTGACCCAAACTGGCCAACAGTGTATTCCATACCATGTGACGTCCCATCTAGTATGGGAACTGAGAAGTGGGGGCGGGGGATCGCAGCTCTGGGACTAACTGGGTGTCGGTCGGTGGGTGGTGAGCAATTGCACTGCGCATCATTTGTACATTCCAATCCTTTCATTATTGCTGTTGTCATTTTATTAGTGTTATCATTATCATTATTAGTTTCTTCTTTTCTGTTCTATTAAACTGTTCTTATCTCAACCCGTGGGTTTTGCTTCTTTTTCCCAATTTTCTCCCCCATCCCACTGGGTGGGGCGGGAGTGAGTGAGCGGCTGCGTGGTGCTTAGTTGCTGGCTGGGGTTAAACCACGACAAGGGTAAAAAAGAAGCTGTTGCTACAGGGTAATCGGCGCACACTGCTTAAACTGTTCGCTCACAGCTTGCGCTAGGCATTGTGGGATGTTTATGGTTGGACTTGATTTTCAGGGTCTTTTCCACCCTGAATGATTCCATGATACCTGGCCCACACTGGGACTTCGCTCTCATCAGAGAAATGAACCACTTTGGTTCTCATGATAATTTAAAACAGCTTTTAAAAACCATATAATTTCTAATCATTAAATTTACCCATACAAAGAAGGAACAAGCAAATTACTTGGAACAATTATCTCGTGCCTTGAATGACTTGCTGTAACTTGTGCAACTTGTTGTTTTTAATAGACTATGAGCCTCAGACCATTTGTGAACACCTTCAGTACTTGTTTGCCTTGCTGCAGAACAGCAAAAGGCGATACATTGATCCCTCTGGCTTCGTTAAAGCGCTGGGCTTGGACACGGGACAGCAGCAGGTAGGTTTGAGGCACGCCCCTCAAGTAATTATCCTCTTTAAAGCAGCATGAAACTGCCATTTTATGTTATTTTAGCATCTCCGAGCTGGGTTCTGCTGCTTGATACAAACACAAAGGGAGAAGCGGTGCTCTGGGCCCTTCCCATCGGTGTGGGAGATCAGGAGGAGCCCAGGGAGTGATGGGATGGGGACAAGGAGCTTTGTTAGTGCCTGATCAACCCCAGCACTGTGTGGGGTGGGAGCTGAAGCTGGCATGAGGGTCTTTTCACAGGTGCTTTATGGGCTGCTCCTCCCAGGCAGGTAGTGCAGCAGGGGTTGAAGGGCCCTCACAGGGCGAGAAGGCATTTGGTCGGGTCACCGGGAGCCAGCCAAGGTCCCATGCAAGCATGCGAGGCAGAGAAAGCACGGTTAGAGAGGGGTGAGTGCCACAGACAGATCCTGTGGTGCTTTTGCCGAAGCTAGCTCAGGAGAAGGGCACGGCTTGAAAATGCACTTTGGGAAGAGGAAGAGCCCGAGCGCCAGTGTGTGTTTCCTCAGCAGGATGCGGGAGGGGAAGGAAGTGGTCACTACTGACCAGGGATACTAAAGGACAGCTGGGAGGAGCCAAAGCCCGTTTGTTTTCCGTAGGGGAGAGCAAAGGAGAGCCAGGGTGGGAGAGGAAGGCCCTGAGATGAGTGTGGGGAAGCTCCCAAGCCTGGCAGGAAGGGATGAATCTACAGGGCAGCTTCTCATTTTCGGGGTGTTTTTATTTTGATTCTCACCTACAATACAAGCAGGGACAGCTTGTATTGCGTGCTGAGCTTTGAAAAATGAGCATTAATGGGATAGAAAGCTCTGCAGGAGGTTTTTTTCCCTTCCAGAGCCCTGCAAGGAGCGGGGCAGAAGTCAAACCACCCGGTGCGGCTGGCCGGGAGCCAGGTTAACTCACGCCGTGGTTTCACGCTGGTGGCCTCGCGCTCCTTTTAGACAAATTCCTCTTTTTCTTTAGTTCTCCCGACTGGTCTTTTTTCTATTCAGTGCACGTTGGAGTCTCCGTGCAGCCTGTATGTACGGCTCTGAGTAATTTGCAGTAAATTAGTGACAAGGTTGTGATTGGGCTTTGTGCTGTGGTGTATTGTTAATGGACTTGGCTTTCTCTTCTAGGATGCCCAGGAGTTTTCAAAGCTGTTCATGTCACTGCTGGAAGATACTTTATCCAAACAAAAAAACCCAGATGTTCGGAACATAGTGCAAAAGCAGTTCTGTGGAGAGTACGCCTATGTCACGGTGTAAGTATTTGGTCTTTGGGAAGATCTTTCTGTAAATTAAATATTTAAACATTTTAGAAGTAGTTGAGTGGGGAGGGAAGATCCCTCCTAACAACTGGAGCAGGCAGGTAAGCTTCTGCCAAAACATTTCGTAAGAGGTTTTTAGCTTTTAGGTTTCCTGATTCTGTGCACATGGTGGTGTTGCAGTTCTCCAGCTGCTTTTAATCCTTTAATGAAAATTTACCAATTAAACCTGCAAGTGAGTTAATGGAACGTAAAGTCCTGCAGCCAGAAAATAGTGTACTCGGGTGTTGTATTTTCATTCCTGCATTCTCAGAGCTGTGGACGTCACCTCAAAAATGATATAAAATGGTGTATGCAAGTTGCAAGCAGGTGCTCCTGTTTTTCCTGGTAGATGCTATTATCCTCTTTACACCTTCTTGCAGAGTTTTTGTGGTGTAGGGGTGTGATCCGCATTAACTCTGACTTAACTTTTTCTCCTGGTTTTATAGCTCAAGGAGTATTTTACTAGGGGCTGGGGAGTTCAGACACAGGAACCAGTGAACTGTCCTCATGTGTTTTTGTCTTTTTTTTAATCCTAGCTGCAACCAGTGTGGCAGGGAGTCCAAACTCGTGTCTAAATTCTATGAACTGGAGTTAAACATCCAAGGGCACAAGCAGTTGACTGACTGTATAACGGAATTTCTTAAGGTATGAGCATGTTGTTCTTTGAGTCCTGCTATTCTTAGCAAGGTATTTTAATTCCTTCCTTCAATTAACAGCCTTTGAGGTCGGTATCGGAGCGAAGCGACCGAGTTGTCTCGGTGAGATGCATCCAAAAGGAAATGTTTTTTTCTGTGGACTCAGAAAATGAGAATTGAGTCATGCCAGCAAGGAGTGGCTCAGACCAGAGCATAGGACATGTACATATTACAGCTTTAAAGAGCACTTGAAAGTCGCATGTTTAGTTAAAATACTTTCCCGGCAAAGTTGGGAAAAAGTCCTTAAAGTCTGACAAAAAGTCCCTGCGTACTTTGTCATGGATAGCACCGGGAGAATGGCTGCTTTTTGTGTTTTCTATATCGGTGCTCATCTGCATAGCAACAGGAGACATTCCCTGCTCTAAAGTGCTCTCAAAAATACTAGGGAGGTCTGGGAATAGCTGGGGGAACAGCTGCAAGTGCTCTTAATTCGACTTGAAAATTTGCCTAGATCTTAAGTTAAGATCTGGCATGTTAAAGATTCAAGGTGTGGATTCAACTACAAATATTTGGGACAGAGCTAACCTGAAACGTGACTCTGTACCTCACTTGTCTGGCTGTTGGGCAGCGGCTTCACTGATGCGCTCAGCAAACCGGTCACTCTGCTTGCGGAAGGTCTGCTATGAAAAAAGACTGGTTTGTGTATGCGCATTAAAATCCTGAAACAGTGAACTTTCAAGTTTGTCTGCTCCTCCTTCAAATGAAACAACTGGGTGACCTTGTTTAGGGCAGTTGGAGTTCTCATCTGACCTAATCCTGCCATTGGATCTACTTGGGCATGGACAATAACTCTTATGTAGTGATGTTAGTGTTGCTGGGCAAAAGAGGATTGTCGTTTCCAGGCTAAAATGTGGCTTTACATTAACTTGGTCCATGTGAGCTCGTAAAAGGGTGATTTAATTATTTTCTTTTTCCATAGCCCTCATTGGTATAAACCAACTCAGTCAAGTGGGGAGAAAACCTGACAGTCTTGTAAGTGACCTGAGAACTAGGAATGGGGCTTGATTCAGTCTGAAATTTTCCTTCAAGTGAGAGCAGCCTACTATGGCCATGCTGTAAAGCACATTTATTAGCATGCATTTTTAACTAAGAGATGATTCTGGAAAGCAGCTGGGTAGAGACTTAAATGGTTAAAATAACTTTGGTGGTTTTCAGTCTCCAGCTGTTGAGTGGCTTGGACTGGTTGACTTTTCAGTGGTCACCTGTTCTCAAGACCTTTCTTTCTGCCTCCCCTCCCCGCTAGGAAGAAAAATTAGAAGGGGACAATCGTTATTTTTGCGAAACTTGTCAGAGTAAGCAGAACGCCACGAGGAAGATCAGGCTGCTAAGTCTTCCCTGCACACTCAACCTGCAGCTGATGCGTTTCGTGTTTGACAGGTAAGCCTCTCACTGGAGCGCATGCTGTAGAAGTGGGAGCACCCTGGGTTGCATGGAAGCTCTTTGGGAAGTCATCTGCTCTGCTCTTTCTGCATTAATTTGAGAGATTGAGGATTGAGTGTGTGCGTAAGCTTCTCTGGGGATGTTCAGTGGGTTTCAAGGGGAGTTATTTTGAGTTGTGAACTGTTATTGCTGTCCCCTGAACCGAAGCTTTGTCTCTGCACAGACAAACTGGCCATAAGAAAAAGCTGAACACCTACATCGGCTTCTCTGAGCTGCTTGATATGGAGCCTTTTATGGAACAAAAAAGTGAGTTCTGTGCACTGTGTTTTGTTAACTTCACCAACTGCCCCTTGGCAGATGAGAGGAGATCTCTGAATTCCCTTTTTGATGGAAAATTACGTCAAGAGTTGTTTGAAGCCTGCATTTCAAATAACCGCCTTGCTAAGTGGGTTGTGGAAGCCACAACCTACTTAATGAGGTCTTGGAGAGTTTCAAGTTCAAGTGCAGTCTTTGTCTGCTGCCTTGCAAAAACATTAAGCGCTTGTAAAGAAAAGATCTGCAGTGTTTTTCATCTAGAGCGCTGTGTAACTGCTGCTTCCCTTCCAGATGGCGTCTACGTATATGAACTTAGTGCTGTCCTCATACACCGAGGTGTGAGCGCATACTCCGGGCACTACATTGCCCATGTGAAGGATCCGCAGACGGGCGAGTGGTACAAGTTTAATGATGAAGACATAGAAAAGATGGAGGGGAAGAAACTGCAGCTGGGGATTGAGGAAGATCTAGGTAAAACCTTTAAGTTGTGAGTGCCCTTTTAAAATAACTCTTTTCACCGAAAACACGGAGGCTGAATACGTGGAGGCCCTGTTACTCTTAAAACAAAAGTGCTCCTACGCGTGCTGTCACAGCTTGGGAGTAATGTGTGAAACGGCAATTCTGTTAATTGCAGCCAGATTTTCTTCATTTCAGCCCTGTGTGAGTGTTTACGCACACCTCGTGATCGGTTTCTCTAGTATTTCTCTTGCCTGCCACATGGCAGATAAGATGCTGATAACTCAGGCAGCAGTTGCCTATCGGGATGAAACAGGCAAGTTGCCGCTTCCTTGGCCGGTGTGCAAAAGGAGGCTTAGGAACAGATAATGAGATTACTTTCGGTTTCCTTAACACATTATGTTTTTATTTCCACTGAAGTGTTTTACTTAGAGGCTATAAAGAGTCTGCTTAAAAACTCTTGATCCAAATAATGGCATGGAAGCTAAAACTGCTGGTTTACTTTGCACTTTTTACTTCTTCGCACTCTTCTGTTTTACCATTGTCGTCTCACCTTGCGCCAGTGTCCTGGTACTGCCCCAGATAACCGTCTTCCCTGGACAGGACAGGGTCTTGATTTATTGGAGAGCTTGGGCTGAGGCTGGACCTGCAAGTTTCTTGGTCTGCAGGTCAATATATAGGAGTGGTTCAGCATTAAATTGGCATTTTAAGTGCTCAGTTTTGCAGTCACTCAGCGTTCCTTAGCACAGGATGCTTTGCAGTATCTGGAAAAGGGGAAGTTAGTGCCAGAAATTTCACTTACAGTGCAAGCAACCCATTCCCAGAAACACTAGCCTACCAGGATGCTCATGCTTTGCTGCAATTGGACTTTATGAAATGTTGCCTTTCTTTAAAGGATCCTTAAGTAACAGCGTAATGAAAAGACACCCTCAGATGTATTTGCTCCCTTAGTTTGTTGTAAAGCCATGTCAGTCTGAGCACGCCCTCGAGCAGACATGGAGCATTAGCTTCCCTCTCCCATTTCCTTCTGTGCATGCATCTTTGTGATGCTGCTTTTTCAGCTCTCTTGCTAGTAAACACCTTCTTGCGTTTCATCACAATGTATATAAATGCTGGCTGCCACTGGAGCAGCTTTGTCATCCTGTTAATGTTTGCCGGCCGCTTGGTTGCAACTAGATTGTAAAGCTGGCTAGACATCTAGTGGTGTAAGATAGAAAAATAAGCCCTGAAAGGAAGTAAGAACTTCTCAACCTTTCTTTTTAACCTCCCAAGTTACCCAGTGTAGCAAAATAAGATGCAAATAAACCGCTGTGGCCTTGGTCTTGTAAAGGTTTATGCTTAACCGCAAGTAAGTATTCTTGCTGAAATACAAGGCTGCTTGAAGAATATAAGTAAAGTGTGTTTAGAAGCCTCTGCAGGCTGGGAGTCTTAATATTTTTTATCAAGTGCTGATGTTATTTGCCTACTCCAAGCAAAACTGAGACTCTTCTTTGTTAAAAATGCATGCAACACCAGGAGAAGGTCGGTAACGTAAAACAGAGGTCTGCTGTGGGGAGAGTCCTGTGGCCTGGCCACGCAGATGGGAACAATTTAGAAAATATTTGGAGAAAATGCAAATAAAGAGTGTCTAGAAAGTCCTCTGGATGGTGTAGTGGGAGAGGCATGTGGATTTTTCCAGAATTTTGAAAAGACAGACACTTTTCTTAATATTTCAGTGTTCCATGTAGATTTTGATCCATGGAGGGTTGTTCCTTTATTTTTTTTTAAGAAAAAAACTGGTTGATTTTTGAAGCTGCAGCTGTAGATAAGTGTTTTTTCCTTGCCTGGCAGTCTGTCTGGAATTGGCAACTCTTGCAACACGAGTTTACATCGCACCACCAGCTGCTCTGAAATGACCGTTTCTGTGGCTGTTCGCTCCCTGAAAGCTTTGTTGTCCAACAGAAGGGCATGTGTTTTTTCATACATAATCACCTGTAAATAAGATTTTCTTCTCTGAGGGTTTGTCTCTGTTCTTTGGTGTCATGACACCAGAACAAGAGGCAGAGGGGAGAAAGAATGTTTTTGCAAGAGCTACTTTTGGCTCAGTGAGGTTTAATTGGGGAGAGAAGAAAGGCTCGTGCAGAACTGTGGTTCAGAGCAGACTCCTAATTTTAGTCCCTTTGAATTACCCTGCCTCCAGAAATGCCAGAGGGATTTGGGTCTTGCTTTGGGATACAATTTTTGGCTCATGGCAAGCCCAGTGCTTGGCAAAAAGAGGCCTGGCAGAGCGCAGCAGGGAGAGGGAAGCCGGCTAGGTGGCAAACTCGTCCCGTTAACAGAGAATGAGTAAGTGAGCTTGTGTGTTTATTATGTTTTGCCTTCTGTACCACAGCGGAACCTTCTAAATCCCAGACTCGTAAACCTAAGTGCGGGAAAGGGACTCACTGCTCACGCAATGCTTACATGCTGGTATACAGGCTGCAAACCCGGGAGAAATCTCTGACAATCGAAGTACCAGGTAAGTGAGCTTTGACTCTCTTGGCCTCTCTGTCTCATTCTGTGATGCTCCAGGTGGGCCAGGAGTTGGGGTTTTGCTTGAAGCCCCTTTTGTGACCGCTGTCCATGAGCCCCCAAAGGTGCCATATGGCAACTTAGTGTCATGACCAGTGAAACCCCTGGGCTTTCCTAGCACTTAAATAAGGTTAGCCTGATGATCACACCCCTGTGCCTGCTTAGACCTCGCTATCTTAACCAGCGAGACAAGATGGGAAGGGGTTAGGATGAGATCATCCCGCTGGGAGCTCAGTGTCGCAGTGGGAGCATTGGGATTCACAGCCAGGATCTCGCAGGAACCGCTCAGGTTCCTGAAGGCAAAGGAGAACAGCATGATTAAATGTCATCGACAGTGCATGTACTGTGCTGGAGGTGAATAATCCTGACAGATGTCAGGTTTCTTCGGTGAGTGCCTAATCTTTGCCATATTGAGAATAAATGGCGTGAAAATAAGACGATGCAAGACCTTAACAGGAGTTTTGTATAAGCGCGTTCGTGTCTTGCTTTAGAATTGCTGGGGGTGGCAGAAATCCCTGTAGGTTTGGCCTGTGGATTTAATGATGCTTCGTGTTTGCATGCTACTTGATTAGAAATATTAATTAGGCCCCTGGTGCTGTTGGGGATGGAGGTGTGTTCTACCTTCTTCCCTCTTCTGCGAAGCGGGGACAGCGGAGGTGGCGTATCCCCTTTGGTCCTCTGCTGTTTGTTCAGGTTATCTGGATGTGGAGGGGGTAAATTGTACAGCTTTTTCTCCCCTAATAACAGCAGCAAACCTTTTCCAGCCCCACCACCACTAAAACCCACCCTCTGAGCCACACAGCTTTGGGAGTTAGTGCTAATTCCTACCTCAGATCTGCATTTTCAGTCTTGGCTCTCTTGCGCTCCCTTTCCTCCTACCCCTCTGCCCAAAACAATAACTCGGCAAAAGCCTCTCCACCCAGCTCCAAATTCCTGCGCAGCCCCGCGGTTGCCTTTGTTTCACATGGAAGCCTGCCAGGGAACAGGGAGCGAAGGGCAGCAGTCAAGCCGTGCGGTTGTGGGGAGGTTTCATGCAACTGTAAATTTGAGGCATTTTGCTTTGATGCTGTTAAAAGCGGCTTTTCCAGGACAGTGGAGAGATGTAACTTGGCTCTGACCTTAAGGGCATCAAGCTAGTTGTCTTTTAATACTGTGTATTCTCCCAAGTCAGATATTGTGCTCTCTGGCAGCACAAGTGTTAAGCTTTCTGGAAATATTTTAGCTCTTCAAAATACTGCTAAATAGGAAAAGACTTCAGATAAGCAGTGCTTTTGCCCTGCCTTACACCAGCCGTGCGAGGGAAGTGTTTTATCTTCTTTTTTCCCCTTGCTGAGGTTTGGTTTGTTTGGGTTTTTTCCACTGGTGACAGCAAAAATTCCCATTTCCCTCACTTTTCTGTTGACACCAGGATCTTCCCTGGCTTATCTCCCATCTCCTGAGGGCTTTTTGCCCTTGGGTTTGCAACCTGCTAGACCCCTCTTGCTGAGATCATGCTTACTTGTGGGGCTGCACGTCGGGACAGGCTTCAGGTGTATCTGTAGGGTGAAAAGCTTTTGCTTCTCCCCTGGGAATGATGGGTCCTTGGCAGCAGAGAGGAGCTGCTCTCAGTGGGAGGCAGAGACATGGCTGGAGCAAGAGGAATAGCAGGGAGGGATTGAAGCAGGCAGCAAAGCGTCCTGCAGTGCTCCGGCTCTGCAGCCTCTCACCAAACGCCATTGCACTTTGTGCGACTGCCAGCGCTCGGTGTAGGGTTGTTAGCAAGCAAAGGATTTCTCTTAACACAGCAAGCAACTCCGAGTAAATTATTTTCTTGGGCGCTGTTGTATGGCACAGGACAGTTGCATTTAATCATCTACAACCATAAACATTGGAGAGAGCAATGTCCATGTGCTTGGCTTTTGGAAAGACCTCGTGTGTTGGTACCTGTGTGGGGGAATTTTTAGGCTTGCTTGTTTTCCCCAGATAACCAATCGCAGGAATAATTAACATAATTGGTATTTTTCCTTGAAATGACTGCTTTTTTTCTTTCCCAACAGCTTTTCTGCAGGAGCTGGTAGAGCGCGATAACTGCAAGTTTGAGGAGTGGTGCAACGAAATGGCCGAGATGCGCAAACAGAGCGTGGCCAGAGGCAAAATCAAACACGAAGAGGTGAAGGAGCTCTACAAAAGGTTACCCGCTGAAGCTGGTCTGTAAGATATTGTGGTAGTATTTTGTAGTAGACCATTGTTAAGATTAGTAATGTTTTGTAACTAACCCACAACTCGCTTCTGTGGCCTGAATGCTTTGCTGGAAGGCATTAGCTGTAGCCCTCTTGAAGAGGAAAGCGATCACTGTCTATTGTTGCTGTGTGCATGCTTAGGATTTGCTTTCCCTCTCTTGTTTTTCTGCCTTAACCTATTTTTCTCCTTTTTTGCTCATTCTCATGGCCTCTGGCATCGCTAATTCCCTCTTGCTCCTTCCCCATCAGTCAGTCTCCTGTGTGCTTCCATGCATTGTGACTGTTTTCTTCTGCCTGATGAGCAGCTCGTCTCGTTAGCGGTTAGTAGCATTGAGGCAGAATAACTGGCCGGTCTCAAATTGCCAACTCACAGCAAGTTTGGGAGCTGTGGATCTGAATTAATCAGCAGGTAACAGGGTACAAGAATGCCTGACCTCCAGCAGAAAATTATTTGATTCATCCCTGCCAGTGCTTCAAAGCCCCATGTCTAAGCTTCGTAGTCCGTCTGATGAGTGACTGGGGTTAATCCTTTCCTACTACTCCTTGTGTCTTGTCGCCTTAGCAAGTCTGAGCACAAGGATTTTTATTCCCCCCCTTGTTTTTCTCTCCTATCTCCCTCAAAACAAACATAGGGGCACTTACTCTGTCCCTTCAGCATGGGGGATTTCTCTCCACTGTGTGCATCTCCTAAAATCTCCAGGAAATTTGTAATTAAAGACTTTAAAATGTGTTTAATTGTGTAGCCTCTTAGACATGATGTTTAGCTTCTAATATTCATTGCTCGATGCTCAGAACCATCAGCAAGATTCAAGTAGCCGAACAGTAGGCTCCTTAGCTCCCATGAATGTCTGCCTCTTCAATTTATGAAGTCGGGTTTGCAGACAACGGGCGCTTAACTCACGAACAGGAGGGTGTCGCAGCTCATCTTGCCAAGTCCCCGCAAGTCTGAGTGGTGTTAAAATGTCACTGTTAAATCAAAGTTGCGGTGGAGGTATGAATCTGCTGTGAGTCACCATTAAAAAGGAGCAGCAAGCACAACTCCGGTGTGTTTTCTGTCCCCCTTAGCAGAAACAGAATAGTTCGCTCTTGGCATTTCTAACATGACAGAGGAATAAATCTCAAAAAGATATTTTTTACAGGTGCAGGCAGAGCTCTTCTGCCCCAATTTGAAAATGGCAGGACCTGAAGCACTGCCCTGAGGACACCCACTACCTGCTGCTGGGCACCTGGGCACAGCAGTTTGCTAGCACAGCTGGAGGCAGCATTATCCCAGAGCTGCTCTAGGTCCGATCCCACAGGAGCTCGGGACTCTCTGCAGCTGTGCAGACACGTTTTCTGCCAGCTTTGTGTAGCCTGCCCCAGAAAAACGTACTTTCCGGGGGAAGCAGCTTTCATCCCAAACTAGCAAACCATTTCTGACAGCATTGCAATTCTCTGGAGGTCATGGCTGTGTATCTCTGATGGCGTTGCGTAAGATGAAAATACAGCTGATTTATGCTGCAGAGGAGAAGAGCTTTTGAAGCCTGGCTTTGCAAAGCTCCAGTGCAGGCTGGAAGACAGAGTATTTTCCTGTAGCTTCTGTGTTGCTCCTTCATGTGAAACATTAAGGATTTGTGTTAATTTGATAAATGTAACTAACAACTATGTTTCCGCTCAGTTTCAGAGCTGCCTTCCTAGCATCAGCAGAAAGGGTTTCATTTCCTCCAAATTTCCCAATCATCTCACAGAAGGGTTTCCACAGCAGTACTGGGTCTCAGTTGCAAGGTGCAGGGGTTTCACTCAAAGCTGCTCACACAGATGCTGACCTGCTCCTGAACCTTGGCTGTGTGCGAGGTGTTTCTCCTTTAGTAAACAAGGGCAAGCCTGCTGCTCTATTTAAAAAAAAAAAATCACACTCGCGCTAAAAAATCTGAACAAGTTTCCATTTGTACTGTAAATCTTAAAATGTGCGAGTGTTTCTCATCCAGAGTTGTAAGAGCAGCCCAGAATAACAGAGAAATTTTGGGCGCCAAAGGGACAGGGCGAACACTGACCTTGTCTCTTTGCTGTTGTTGCCTTTTATTTTTCAATTTATGCCGATGAGCTCGCTCGTTATAGAAAGAGCCTTTAATGTATGATCATAATTTAAGTATTATATCTGTCCCTCGATAGATGATAGGAAAACCTTCCCCTTTCCTTGACTACTGTCCAATAAGCCCCTAAAGGTTTAGCAGTCTGAAAGCACTCCCCTTCCTACTTGGCGTGCTCCACTGTTTCATATTGATTGCTTGAATTCGAAATGACCACTTGTTCTTGCATATCTTAATTTCACATAGCTCCTGTCTTCTAAATCTGTGTTACAGAGATGAGAATTGGACAGGGGAAGCTGTATCAGATGTTTGAAAACTTGTACCGCAGAGGTTTAATCAACAGTGGTAGCCTGTTAATTTTTAAAAGTACCGTTGAATATCAGAGTAATTATAAAATACCATCTGCTGTATTGTGTATTAGCTGAGATGTACGGGCTTGTTTCTTTTTGTGTTTTTTCTCCTCCTAGGTTCCCCATACGACTTCATCTCTCTCGAATGGCTGCAGAAATGGCTGGATGAGTCTACTCCTCCAAAACCTATAGATAACACAGCCTGCCTGTGCTCACATGGCAAACTCCATCCGGATAAAATATCCATTATGAAGAGGATATCAGAGTATGTGGCTGACTTCTTCTACAGGAGATACGGAGGAGGGCCCCGGCTGAACGGTAAGGTGTCGGGCTAGACAATGCCCTCTCCAAGTCACGTTCTCATGTGCTGAACGTGTTTTAGAGCCTTGTTCTGGACCCAGCCTCATTTTGAGCCATCCTTTATCATCGTAACTTTATTTCTGCGCATAGCTTTTGTGCTGCGCTGTTATTTCTGGGTGTTTTTTTTTTAATATCACTTAATTACATTAGCATTCAAACAAATACGGTTAGTCTGATTGCAGGGTCTGTTTCATACCTGAGTTCTGCTCTGTCTAAGAAGAGTTGAGCTTGGAGGAATTTCTGAGACAGCAATGGTGCATTAGGTTAGAAAACATAATACTTGGAAGGTTTTATGGAGCTGATTCTGGAAAATAACAAAACTTGCACATGCAACCCCCCAGACTCTTGAAAATTATTTTCCATGCCTGCAGCACCTACAGATCCTGTGTGGGCAGCATTTTGTGGAGCATGTGGATCTGTGCTGCCTCTTGCCGGCAGCCCGTGCTCTGGAGCAGCATGGATGTGCACGGGCCAAGAAAATTACTAACTGTCTTTCACCTTTAGCCTGTCTCGCCCAAGGGAAGCACGTACCTGGTAGCCTATGTGCTTGTGTTGCACACATCTGTCATGCGTTTTGATTTTTGGGGTCAGCCCAGCCCCTACAGTCTTTGGGCATCCCTTAATCAAGCCCCAGGCTTAGTTTCTTTTATAAAGGAGCTCAATAACTCCCACTGAGACCAAATTAGCTCAGCTCCTGCTAGGAGCTTATAGGGAAGAAATGCAACCAGCAGAAACTGCTGTGACGCAGGCAGCCTTTGTAAAAAAAAAAAAAAAAAAAAAAAAAACATGCCAACGTTTATTAGTCAACTGAAAGATCGCCTGCAGGATTTTTTTGTTGAGTACGGCTGGAAGGGATGGATCGGATGCACTGCATTCTCCAACTTGCTTCCTTGGATGTGACCCGCTTGCTTCCAGATGAAAATATATGCCTGGTTATAGGATTTCCATTCCTCTTGGTCCAGTGTAGCTTTGCAGGAGGGTTGGGGTTTTTTTCTGGGTTTACCAGTTAAAGTGCCATGATAGTTTTTTTCCTTGCATATGCCTAAACTGTCCTGCCTTCTGACTCGCGTGGCTGTGTGTTGGTGTGACCTGGCTCGCAGCTGTAATTACAAACTGTTGATACCAGCGGTGGAAAGCTGTGAAGCTGGCGGAACAGATTGCACCTCATCTGAAGCATTTTATGCTTATTTAAGCTTCAAATGTGGCCTGATGTGGCAGTAACCCCAGAGATCTCCTCATTTACATGTGAAATCTTCGGTCATGAGGCAGGGTAGTTGCTACATACCTGTCTGAGCACGTTCAAACCAGTGAGAAGCTCAGCCACGTGTGCAATAAATTGTGTTTCTTTCTCCGCCCTCCCCCCTCCTCCCCCCCCCCAGTCAAAGCACTTTGCAAGGACTGCGTGGTAGAAAGGTGTCGAATCCTGCGACTGAAAAACCAGTTAAATGAAGACTACAAAACTGTTACGAACTTGCTGAAGATAACAGTCAAGGGGTATGTAAGTCCCAATGCTTTCAAACATTGTCAGAGATTTTTTCAGAAGTGCTTAAATAGCTTTTTCCTAACGATTTTACTGCTTGGGCTCCGAAGGAGAACAGAGTTGTCATTCACGTTGCCAACGCTATGCTCTCTGCAGGAACGACGGGTTTTGGGTTGGAAAGGCGTCCTTGCGGAGCTGGCGTCAGTTGGCTCTGGAGCAATTAAATGAACAAGACGAAGACACAGAGCACAGTAATGGAAAAATGAATGGAAATGCACAAAACAAAGGTAGTTCTGCTGCTGTAGAGACCCACCAGCTCCGACTGATACCTCCTAACAAAAGACATCTCAGGTGTTCCTGTAGCTGTTTTGCTTCCCTTGTGTGAGTAGGGAGGGAAGGATAATAAATCAAATAAAAAGCTCCTTCATTTAAGGAGCTTTTTATTTGATAAGCTTCAAAACTGCTGGGTGATCTTCGTACATGGAGAAGAAGATGAGGTAATAAGTAGTCTTGCAAAGCTGTGTAAAATTACCGCCCCAGACACATGATCTTTTCATCCGCTTTTATCTGAATGAGGGAGTGCAGGGGAAGAAGAAACATGAAAATTACCTTGGGGAAGGGATGAAGATGTTTATTGCAAAGGTCTATGGATGAAACAGCACAGCTGGTAAAGCAGCACTGGCAAAACACAGCCTAGAAGAAAAATCATGAGTTGAACTCTCTTCTCTGCCCATATCATGAGTTTGTGAGGTTTTTTAATTTGGCTTCTGCTCTTTAAACCTTTGGAAACTGGATATTTTGTTGAGCTTTTTGTTTCAGAACTAAGGGCAAGAAGCTTGTTTGAATGAAAGTGGAGATGATGGGCTAATGGCATTGATCTTGGGCTTGAAGGCTCCTGGAACACCACAGCCCTCCTGATAATATCCATAAGCTGGCGCTGTTGGTGGAGCTTACGTCGAGAAAAGGGTCATTCCTCAGTGGTGACCTTGGTTTCACAACAGGTCACAACTCCCAGTAGTACATTTGAATTACTCACAAGCCAACTTGCTCATTAGGCAGGTCGTTAAACACATTATTGTGTTTATGATGCTCCAATTTGGTGGCCAGTGCTTCTGTCCATGGAGCTAGGATTCTTAACTATAATTTATACGTTAATGTGGGGCTTGTCAAACCCTTGGCAGGCTCCCCCCCTTAGTTTGTCAGGCAGCATCTGTTTTAGATCAGTATCCTCAAGGCGAAGAGCGGACTAATATTTTGCCAGGAAGGTTTCTGCTCCCTGCGCTCTTACCTAGACTTCTGTTTAGGTTAAACTCCGAGATCTTTGGGAGCAGTGAACCCCTGTGGTGTTTTAGCCTGTAACAAATGCATCCTTTGTAATCTCACAAAGGACGGGCTTGTGCTCCACACACTTCAAAGCACTCCTACATGGCCTGTAGGCTGTAATCCCGCCTGCCCAGAGGCCAAGACATTTGAGAATAACAAATTTCCTTCCAAAGTTTCCTTTGGGTTAAGGGTTTTGCCACAATTTGAAAGGCAGCCATGCTTCTTTCCCCCAAAGATTTTTCCTTTCCTTTGGAGGGGAACTCTGTGCAATCTTCTTGTTTGGTTTTTTGGTGTTTTTTTTTTTTTTTTTAATTAGATGAATCAAATGAAGAGAAGAGAGAGGAGGAAGAGGAGTTAAATTTTAATGAAGACATTGTTTGCCCCCATGGTAAGTCTCTACGGGGGATGGAGCTGAATATATCTGTTGTTGCTCACTGCTCAAGCCATTAACCTTGTAGCCTTTGATCCATCTAAGGCCAACATGAGCAGTTACTGAGGAAATGTGTTTAATTCTCATTGCCTGGTGTTTCTTGACACTCAAACTTTGAGCTTTTATTTGCAAGCACTATCACACTGCAGTCCAAGTTTTGTAAGGCAGTGAAAGGGGTGTAAATGCAGAGATGCTTAGATGCTGAGCTGCAGAGGGGAGCATCCATTCATCTCGCTAGCAAAGCAACATGATGGAGTGAGGGCAGCACCAAGGATCTTCAGCCACTTGGAAGCTCTGAAAGTATTAGGAGAAAAACAGGTGGTATAAATCAGTCAAGGCAGAAGCTGAGAGTATCCATTAGAACAGGAGCACTTACCTAACAACTGTAGAAACATGGGCTTATCTGCCAGTGGCTGTGACTGCTAAGGATATTGATTTACCAACCTGCTGTGCTTTGGTGTCCATTTACATAAGGTTTTGACCCGATGTTAGTTGTTTTGCTAAGTGACGGTTCATTAGCTACATCCTTGGCTACCCTGTTGTTTAAATCTCACTTTTTTAGCTTGTATGTTGCTCCCAGACACAACTGTTCTAGTAAGCTCCTGTTTGGAGGCACCAATTTCCCTGCCAGGGATGCTTGATCTTGTTCCTAGTAAGAAAGAAACATGCCATAAATTAGCAACACATCTCCTGTCATCAAGGCTAATCAAGGATGTGGAGTAATGGCTTGATAAAGCCTCATTTTAAAGCAGAGTGTTTAAGCACTTTGTCATTTGTCACTGCCATTAGCTGTTTTTCAGAGCCTTTAATGCCGTATTTCCCATTGCCACAAGGCTGCTGCTGTTAAATAAAAGCATGCAGTGTGGTGATGAAACATTTAATGTAGCCAGACATGATAAAAATAGGCCAACAGGCCTTTGAAAATATTATGCTGGTAAATCGCTAGTTGATCTGAGACTTTGGGTCATATCAGAGCAAATAATTTTAAATATGGGGGCTGCTGGCTGGTCAGATTTCATCATCTTGAGCTAACCTCCAGTCAGAAAACAACCTTTCCACCTTTAAAATTTCCCTCTGGAGTGTATCAGCAAATCTGTAGCCTCAGTCCTACAGCCTTAATTTTGGCATGGAGGAAGTTCCTGCCTTCATGGTAGGCTCTGGAAAAGCCAGCGCTTTTATCTGTGAGGTCTGGCTGGCCTCCAGAAATGCCATCCGGGCGTTCCCTTAAGAAGTCCCTTTGCATGTTTGCTGCAATTTCTTGCTCTCTGGTAGCTGCCCGACCCCAGCGAATAATTTTTTCCAGATACCATGTTAAGACTTCTTTTGATGTGTGTGCCCAAAACATGTCCTTGGACAGTGGGAGGGGGAAGCAGGGTCAGCAGTGGTTAGGATCATCTTCTTCCAGATGGCAAAGCACTTGTTCCCCGCACACCCAGATCTGATTTTTCCACCTCTCTCCCTCAACAGCGTATTAATCTGTTTTCATTAATCATGCAGTGTGTCAAGGCACTTATTTGTACAAGCTCGTTTTTTTTCCCCCATCCTTGCTGGCTCTGGAAAGCAGCCTGGTCCTGCCTCTGCATATGGTAAAGCTGGGCCACTTGGTTGCGTTTGATGAAGTGCAAGTGGCCAAGTGCTGCAGCGAAGCAGTCCAGCCCGACCTTTGTTTATTAGAGGAAAAGCAGGAGGGGAGCGTTGCTATTTTTTCCCTTTGGGGCTGGCAGAAATCCAGGCTTGGCTGGAGCGAGGAAAGCTGACAGGTCTGTGGGCCTGAGGAGCTGCTTGTAATGTTAAAGAGCTACCAGAGGGTGGGGAGGAAGGAGCCTTTTCTCCCTGTCTTCCTTCTGTAGCTCTTCAGGCTATAGAAAAGCAGATAATAAGGTATTGTGCCCTTTGCCGGACACAGCTCAGCACCATGACTCCGTAGTTGCTGTTTTGTTTCCCTCTTGCTGGTGAAATCCACGTTGAGGTGTGAATATTCCCATGCCGCATCCAAATCCGGCTTGCATCTCGGTGTAGCACCAACTGTTCCTCTTATTTCTCACTGCAACTGCATGTAGCACAGCCATGCCTTGACTTCCCAGCTGCTGTCTCGTAGGCAGATGCGGTTGTGTTTTCCCCTTGGCAATCATCAAGCCTGCAAGCAGGCAGCTAGTTGGATCCCTGAGCCCTCGCCTTCTCCAGTTTTCCCAAGCCTTGTTTGTCCGCCAGAGCACGTGTTGTCATGCACACACGTGGTGTCCAAATGCATGAGCGTGCCCTTTCTGCTATGGCTGTCGCTAAAATGACAAATCCCTCGCGCTAAACCGTTCTTTGGGATTTTTTTGAGCTGCTTGAGCATGAGGATAAATAATACAGCAGGCAAGTTGTCTCGGGCATAGCTGGTAAATCTTGCTTCAGGTCTTCACACCCCAGTTATTCCCCAGAGCAGATCTAGAGTGCAGAATCTGTCCTTTCCAGATTTTGAGGTGCTTGAATAGATGGCTTCGCGTGCCCTGAGATGATACAGCAGTAATTTTGTTTTTCAAGGGTGCGGAAAGCACCTGGCTCCTGTTTCATAGGGCACGGGGTTAGTCTGCAGCTTGGTAAATGGAGTCGCCATAAAAATGCAGCTATGGATAGCCAAGATGAGAAAACAGTAGCCCTGTGCCCTCTTTGGCTTGTCCTTGCTTTTCCAAGCATCTCTTTACTGCTGCTTGTATTTGATCAGCTGCTTGGGTTCATGAGCTTGGAAATCTAAAGGGCATTTATATGAATTAAAGTCGTATTATTTTTTTTCCTGTCTAAACAAGGAAATGATAAAGGAGTTGAAGGTGACTTTGTGTATTAGTTGCGCTCTTTCTTGCTGACGTGGTGTTGGCTGTTAAGTGCGTGAATATCTTCCCCCACATTTATACCCTGTAATCTCTTAAATCTAGTTAGGACTGCAAAACATCGCTGAGCATGTCAAGAGCAAAGCCCTTCTCTTGGCTCTCTCTCTGCAGGTGACCTGTGCATATCCGAAAATGAACGGAGGGTGGTTTCGAAGGAAGCCTGGGAGAAACTCAAGCAATATTTTCCAAAGGCCCCTGAATTCCCAAATAACAAAGAGTGCTGTTCCCAGTGCAAGGTATTTGAATGCCAAATAACATTACCCTTTTGTTGACGGTAAATAGATGGTCATATTTCTAGTTTTCTTTCTGATATGACCCAGTGCAGTGGAGGAAAGTAACGTCATCTTTTAATAGCAGCTAGGAACTGAAGCTGTGGTGTAATTAACTGTTTCATGCAGATTTTGGAGCGCGAAGGGGAGGAAAACGAAGCCCTGCATAAGATGATGGCCAGCGAGCAGAAGACTTCTCTCCAGAACCTGTTTCACGATAAATGCAGACCTTGCCTGGGCAGCTGGCCTCAGGTACGGGAAGGAGGGCAACTAGGGGAACATAGCAGGGCTTGGGAAAGGTTTTTATTAGCTTTTATCCCTCTCTCTAAGAAATTTTATTTCACCTGCGAAAGAGGCTGCCTGATAATCATTTACTCAGTCCAAGTGAGACTGTGCCTGCACTGCGAAGCCTGTGCCAGCGGAGCTTATATGTGTGTTGTGCCGAGGTGTGATTTCCCCCGATTAGCTGTGCTGGCGCAGAGCCCTGCTAAAGACACACGAGAATGGCTCGTGTGCCAACATAGCTGTCGCTGGCCAGGAGTCAGCTAGATAAGCAGTGGCAATATTTCTGCTGTGGTTGCATCCGCCCCTAGAAGAACCGAAACGGTGCGGCCGTACCGGTGGAGGCAGCTTTCCACTGCCCCCCACTTGCCTTCCTGTGCAGGCCAGGCTATTGCTGCTGGTCAGGCAAAATTCACGTGTGCTTCAGCATCCTCCTACGTCCCGAGAGCTCAGGTGAAGCTTCCCTAAATGCTGAAGCCCTGCAAATAGGAGTGAGGGTCGTGCAAGACCTCTCGTACCGGCTTCTCCCCGGTACAAGCACGCAACTCTCCAGGACTTTCTTGGGGCTTGAAGGCGGCTCAAAAGAAATGGCACAAGCTGTTGGCTCCATGCCTTGGCTCCTGGACGTCTCGCGGCGCTGATTAATGATTGACTCTTAGATCCTGCCAAGCTGCTTTGGCAGGTGTCTGCCTTGGTCGCTCGTACGTGTGAGGGCAGCCTGTCGCTCTTGGGTGCCTTATCCAGCCATGAATAAATATCGAGGTCAATACAGATCCATGTCTCGGAACTGGGGAGCCCCAAAAGGATTTAAATGGGAAACGGTCTGTGCTGAGCTGGAGAGCTGCCAGGCCGTACCAGCAGTATTTAAGGGTAGTAGGTTGGGTCTGCTTTGGTAGCTGGAGTAAGTGATGGAAAGCTGGCGCCCATCACCATGAGTCCACTTGAAATATGAGGGTCTCTCCAGGCAGCGAGGCTACATCCTCCGCTGTCTTTGAATTTCCCAAGGGAGCCTGATAAAAGAGTCAAGGATCTTTTCCTCAAGCTTTTTGAGTTTTCCTGATACAAAACAGTTGAGGTTTGGGGAAGAAAATAAGAGGAGCAGTTTAATCGAGAGGAGATGAAGGGAGATTAAAAAAATGTGTGTATTCCTCAGGTGTGCTGAATTTTCCTGCAGCAAGATGGGGTGAGCCCTTAAATCTGAATTAGGGGAGGTGGTGAGGCTAGGTGAGCATGGAAATGATTTTATCACCCAGCTCTTAGGATCTTAGTGGTTTCTTGTCCAGGAGCAGACTATATAATGGCAAATCAGTTTGAACAGGAAAACAACGGTTTCTTCTAAAACCTCTGCCTCATGGGGGTGCGTGGCCATAGTTTTGAATCTGTGCTGCTGCCAAAAGGAGAAACTTTTGGATTTTGATGGGTGAAGCAAATGAGGCAGGTTGCGGTGATTTCACCCCACACCCATGGGGGTGCAAAGACACATCTGCTTTAGACCCCGAGTACCCGGCGAGAGAAAACATGGTACTGGGGAGTCTTAGCTGCTCCAGGGAAATGGCCGTTTCCTGCTATGACTTAAAGGTAACGGGATCTAAAGATAAAGTAACTTTGTAATAAACACGAGATTAGTAATGTAAGTGCTTAGTACTTGATCCCAAATTATTTTACTTGGCTTTCCCAGCGCGCTTGGATGGAGTTGTCATGGTAAAAATGCTGAGGTCTCGAAGAGAATGAGCACTGCAGAAAAAGCTGAACAGTCATTGCTTCTCTATTGTTGGATTAATTTAAAACGACCCTTTTTTTTTTTTTTTTTTCGTCTTTTCACCTCCAGGAGACAGATGAGCTGTATATTGTTTCACAGTTCTTTGTAGAAGAATGGAGGAAATTTGTCAGGTAACTTGGCCCAAGGTTTTTGGTGCTTTTTATTGCTTTTGGGGGGGGGCTGTAGATAATGATTTTGCTTTTCAGTCCCAGTGCAGTGTGTCGTTACCTGCAGTTTGCCTTTGTGGAAACAAGGAAGCTGATTTTTGCAGGACTCGTATCAGTTGTAATACGTTGTAAGAAACTGAATTTCCTTGTTTACCGTGTCTTAACCAGATGGTCAGATTAGATAGTAACCTGATTAGTTTTTTCATCTGTCTGGAGCTGTATCCTAGGCAAAGGTCACCGCTCAATCCTGTTTCCACGGGCTGCTGGTGGTAGGAGATGGAAATCTCTGCTAGATAGGAGAGTAATTTTGCAACGTGCAGGAACGCAGATCTGATTTCCTCGTTGGTAGTAGCTTAATATTCCCTGTTGGAATGCCTTCTGTAAATATTCACCTGTGATTTCTTCTTGGCTGCCTGCAGAGTTGTGGTTTTTGTGAAATAACCTGGCCAAGCTTTGCAAACCGCTTTCCTTTGCCTGCGCAGGAGGCCGACGCGATGCAGCCCCGTGTCCTCGGTAGGAAACAGCGCTCTTCTCTGCCCCCACGGGGGCCTCATGTTCACCTACGCTTCCATGACCAAAGAAGACTCCAAACTGTGAGTTTCTTCTCTTCATGCATCTGCCTTTGCCAGGTGCCTTTGTCTCTCACGTGCCTCTGGGAACGTTCCCGGAGGCTTGCTGAGCTGCAGCAACACAAGGAGCAAATGCTTTCCCTTGAACAAAATTAACATAGATGCTTTCTTAGGCTCACCTTAGCCTTCATGTGAGGCAAGACCTAAATTGTCAAAGGATGCTGGGTCAGGAAAAAAGAGAGCTTACTTCAGCTTGGCTAGTTCCTAACAATAAACTACCCTGAATTTGACCGGGGCATAGAAACATCCGGCTTCCTTACAATTTTCTTTCTGTGAGAGTTGCCCCTGGAGCACTGGACACTGGGCTGGAGTTCATGCTCCGTAGCATTTCTTCTGCAATGATGCAGAACTAAAAGTAGCAGATCTTCTACTCCTCTCCTCCTCCATCCTCCCTCCGGCATGACTGGAGCAGAACAGCGTCACTAATAACACGCTACTGTTTCCCTGTTATCTTGGGCGTACAGGCCCTCCCATGTAGCTGGAGTTACGGATTGGTTTTGCAGCTTTTCTTTCATTAACAGACTAAAAAAGAAAAGGGGAGGCTGTTCAGGAGCTCAGAGCTTGGCTTTTCCATGTCATAAAGCGCGTTCTTGTTCCTTTGCACAGTATAGCTCTAATATGGCCCAGCGAGTGGGAGAGGATTCAAAAACTCTTCGTCGTGGATCACGTCATCAAAATCACCCGAACGCAGGCTGCCGGGGCAGACCCCGAGAGTGCGCTTTACGGCTCTGAGCCCCGTGAGTGAATCTTTTGCCACTGTCCGCACTCTATTCTTTTGCTAATTGGTGCCCACTCCCTGGGAAATGGCTCCTTTTTCGGATAAAGGGTCAGATCTAAGGGGATCAGTGGTAAACAGGGAGCTTGGCAGATGCCCGTGGTTATGTGATCCACTCCAGGTTAGCGGTGAGAGGCATTGGGCAGGTGTCTCCAAGGAGCTGAAGCAATTAAGTGCATTTTTCCTTTGTGCCTCCCCAGAACTCTGTCCAGAGTGCAGAGAAGGGCTGTTATGCCAACAGCAGCGTGACTTGCGTGAGTACACACAAGCAACCATCTACATCCATAAAGTGGTGGATAATAAAAAGGTACGGGCTCTCTCCCTCGGTCCTTGCTCATCCTGGCTCAGTTTCATTTAACAGAAAGTGCAACAAGTACCCAAATAACGATCTGAACACGGCGGCGAGACGGCTATCGCAACCTCCCGTGTCCCGGCAGGATTCGGACCTGCTGGTGGGGATGCTGGGTGGCCTGTGGTGGTGGGCAGAGCTGCTCTCTGCGGGCAAAAAGCACCCAGCTCTGCGGCTCATGGAAGCTATCACTTTGGCGAAAAGAGCAAATGGGAAAATTCTGGCTGGAGCCGCTCTGAAAATTTGGTCTCCTCGAAGCTTCCTTTTGCCAAACCAAATCCTTTGTGTTATCAGGTATCTTCATGGCTGTTCCCAGCTTTGATTATTTTAGGCAATGTTGTAACCATTTCTGTATTCATAATTGCATTATCAGGCTCTACCTGTTCTCCTCCCCCTCCAATATTTGTCATTTTCTTTCTTGGTTGCTCAAGTGACATTTATTCCTAGATAGAAATAAGGTCTTAACTCTGTGCTGATGAAATAGCAGTGAACTTAGAGATGGTTTTCAGGATCCCCTACAAAGCTGTGAATTATGTCTATGCTTTACTGGTGCCTTAAGGGATCAGTATCAGTCTAGAATTGGCTTTACGGGTACCCAAAAGCCGGTTACAGTAAGTCTTCTTCCTTAGGGCTTGTTTTATGCTTTAAGGGGGAAACCAAGGCTCATGGGCAAGCTCAGATAAAGATGTTCCCTGCACCTTTGCAGCATGGGTGGTTTGGTTTTTTTTACCTCTCATTGATTTCTACCTCCCTGTCAATCTAAGGGAGGAGCCGAAGCCTGGAGAACTGCAGGGTTCTGGAGGCTGGATGGGTTTCTGCCTTGGTTGTGAGATGCAGCACAGTGGCTGCTCAAGAGAGCCATCAGCTAGGGGATATCAGCCTGTCTGGAGGCTGAATCTCGAGGCTGTATCTTGGCTCTGGTGCAGAGGAGGGTGGTGGTTTTTTTTCTGGGGCTGGACAGGACTCTGCTCACACGTGGGGCTGGCAAAAAACAGGCAGCTATTCTTTGCCGAGCAGCTGGAGTTGGAGAGAGGAGGCGAGAGCTTGCCTGCAAGATCCCTCATTAACAGGGCAGCCTCAGCAAGATGCAAAGCAGCAATAATGCTCGCCAGCAGCGCGGCAGCACTGCCCGCGAGGATTGCAGACGGTGACACTCGAAGCTACTGCTTCCTTCCCCACCAGTTTTGATTTGCAAAGCCAGGGAGTGTTTCCCATTCCCTCGCCCCTGCTCTTCCCCCACTCTGCAACCCCAGGGTACCTCCTTCAGCTGACACTGCAAGAGGGAAGCCGTGGCCATATAAAATCAGCATAGGGCAGCACTGCTGGAATCCGGAGGGCTCTGGGGAGGCTGCGGTTGGTGCTGGATGTTTGGATGCTGGGATTGTATTGTTAATTGCAAATACATTGATGGAGAAGCGAGCTGTCAGGCATCCAGGATGGAGAGCGCACCAGTCTCCTGGGCTCTTGCAAACCCCAGCTCCAGCTGAAGCATAGGTTTGAATTCAAGTCCAGCAGATCCATGCCTCCTGGAGTGACTTATACAGAACTGAACATCCTTTTTATTTATATGTTTGTGGAAATTATTTAGATTTCATTTACTTACAACCTCCAGACCCATAAATAATGGTGCTGAGTGCCTCTGTTGGTCTGCTGTGGGGATGGCTAAGTGTCTAATTTACAGATAATATTCCTTTCTCTGTGTTAGGGCTTTCGTAATACACTTAGAACCAGAGAAGCAGCCAGCTAATGGGAAAGAAATCAGTCCAGGCCCCTGGAGACTTTCCCTTTGCCTAGAGAAGAGGGTAGGTCCTGAGCTGCAGGAAGCACCTGCAATTCAATAGAGAAGCTTGTTCTCCTGAGCCGAATCCCCCCATGGTTCAGTGCAACTGGGGAGGGGTGGAGAAGACTGTGCAGAGCATGTGGAGCAGATCCCTGGGTTGTTCCTGCTCTGCCTTGGTTCATTGGATAAAGGTGGCATCCTGGAAGTCTCTGCAAGCTGTTTGCCATGATGTGACAGTGTGGGTTGATGCTGTCGGGTTAGTTACGGAGAATGATTTTTATGACTTCAGGTAATGAAGGACGCTGCTCCAGAGCTGAACGTGAGCAGCTCCGAAGCTGAAGAGGAAAGGGAGGAAAACAAGCCAGAGGGGGAGCAAGACCCAGATTTTAACCAGGTAGAGATCAAAAATACCACCAGGTTCCTTGGTTTTTGCATCATCTTCTTGAGTCAGCATGATGGGATAGCCCTCCTCCTCCATTTGCTGCTAGCAGGCAAAAACAACAGTGTCTTAAATTATTTTAATGGTCATACCACACCATCCCTTTGGTTTTGGAGAGATCAAATATTGATGGTGACTCCTGCGCTTGGCTGGTGGTCCGCCCCGCACTAGCATTAGAAGCAGGAACCGAGGTTTCAAGCAAAGGCCTTTGGTCCTCTTGGTACTTGCATGCGGTGGTTTGCTTTCGAAGGGACTTTTCAGCACTTCGTGCCTTCCCTCACATGACCGACTTGCCCGAAACACAGTCCAGGGTACGGGGAGGTTGTATATTCCACCAATCCTGATTTTTGCCTCTTGTTTCTAGACTAACGGTGGTGCGAAGCGCCAGAAGATCTCGCACCAGAGCTACATCACTTACCAAAAGCAAGGCATCAGGCGAAGCACCCGGCACCGGAAAGTCAGAGGGGAGAAAGCGCTGCTTGTTTCTGCTAATCAGACACTGAAAGAACTGAAAATACAGGTAAGGTGTTTTTCCTCCAAGGAATGAATCGTCTCGAGTAAGAAAACACAAAATGAGGAGCGTGCAGCTGGGAGGGGATGGAGGGGAAGAGTATAAAATCCCATGTGGCATCAAAAGGCCTGCGTTGCTCTTCTAAACGTGGTATTTTTGTGTAGCTCAGCGGTATGTTTTTCCCTCCGCAAAAAATCAGCGTGTCTCATTGTGTTGGCACAGATCATGCATGCATTTTCAGTTGCTCCCTTCGACCAGAATTTGTCGATCGATGGGAAGATACTGAGCGATGACACCGCAACGCTCGGCAGCCTGGGAGTCATCCCTGAGTCCGTCATTTTATTAAAGGTAATGTGAGAGTCCGGCTGCTGAAATGAAGTTGAATAAAGCAGAGAATTGAACTGATTTTTGTACAAGCAAAGAAAAACATGTTGTGGTGCATGTGAAAACTGCCATGCACTAGATGTGCCCACCCGTGGGTGCTCGGTACCTAATTTCATGAGTTCCTCCTGAAGCTCCTTCTTGGAGGAGGAAAATCCTCTTTTTTTTTTTTTTTTTTTAAAGGAGCTTTTATTATCTGGTCTTTGCTGCTGAGCTGGATGCCTACCAGCCCAAAATATGGCTAAAGTATGGAGCAAGTCCTCCCCTCTTGTTCCCAGACAGTGTTTGGGCAAGAGACCTGTTCCCCGCTCCCCTCCAGAGCAGCACCGTGAACCGATCGGGCTGTGAACTTCCAAACGAGGTGGCTTGTTCATTAATCCCCTGCTCCACTTTATTTTCCAGGCTGATGAACCAATTGCAGATTACGCAGCGATGGATGATGTTATGCAAGGTGAGGCGGGGAGGGGACCCTGGAAGGTTTTGGGGTTCAGGGAAGGCACCTCACCACTGTGATTTTGGGAGATGTGTTGGTGGCCAAGGATTGTGTTGGGTTTGGGTTGTAAAGGTAGAAAATAGAGATGTTGAATCTTTCCTGTCACTGTCAATGGGAGATTCAGTGGTACGCCACCACTCCAACAAAAGATCCCTTTAGAAATGACTTGTCAGGAGACTTCTAACCCTGTGCCTTTTTCTTTCCATCCTCAGTTTGTATGCCTGAAGAAGGATTTAAAGGTGAGTCTGGGGTTCCCCCCGCCCTGCCTTTATTTAAGCCCATGCTAACTTCGTCTCCATCCCGTAAGTGTCATCATCTTTTGGTGATTGTCTTTTTTTTCTCCTCAGGGACTGGTTTACTTGGACACTGATGGTTTTCTGAGTTTCAGAGGAGCGACCAGAAGGGAAGAGGATTTTGACATGGTAGGGCATTAAAAGAAAAAAAAGGTGGATACAGGACTGAACTCTTTGACTCTTCCAGAAGGCAGAAACCCATTCTGAAATGACTGCCCCCCCCCCCAAAAAAATGCCTTATGTCAAAGCAGATTGCACTGAAGGACATCCTGCCTTCAAGAGAACGTTCCCGATTTTATATTTAATAAAGCAACAGGAAGGTTGGAAAGTTTAGCAGCAGTAAGAGCGTATCATGTTTACAGGCGAGGGAGACGGAGGCATTCTTGTGTATTCCCTGACTCAAATCCCGCACTGCGCTCGTCTGTCCAAAAAGGGGTTGTAATCCAGTAGATCAAAAACATCTTGATCTGTTCTCGAGTAACTCTTTAGGCGTAACCTGCTTACAGATAATCCTGTCTTTGATCCACTATTACTCTTTCAGTACAGCATGGAAGTAAAGAAATTGTTACTTGTGAGGAATGTCTAGCTCTTTCAAAAAAAAAACAAAAACAAACAAAAAAAAAAAACCCACCAAAAAAACCCCAGACTTCATCTTATTTAACTGAAAATGTAAGCTGTGGTCTGCCTCCGAAAGCCTTCCATCGCGGAGGGGACGGGGAGCCGCCTCCCTCGCCGGCTTTTCAGCCGCTCGCCTTCACTTCCAAATGTTTGATGATCTTTCAATAACCACCTGGTCTTTCTCTGTGAACTGTGTTTTTTAGAAATGTGGGGTATTTTAACGACTTTTGATAACATCTTTTCCTCCAGTCCGGGACTGCCAGGAGCGCTCATGCCCATGGCTTGGGGGAGCCTGAACCAGAGCAAAGGGGGTGCGGGTGGGTGCCCTGTTTCCCATGGGAAGAGGTTTTGGTTTTTTCCCCCCCTCTGTTCTCCTCATTTTTCAGGAATGCACTAATAATTTTTTTTTTTTTTTTTTTTTTTTTTTTTTTTGCATCTGTAGCTCCCAGAAAGGATCTCTCCCCATTACCCATTAGTAGCAGGAAATAGTGTACCGCTTCCAGACTTAAAAAAAGGGCATTGTCGAGGTATCTCTGTAATAAAGTTAGACGTTTCCTCTTCCTTTTCAGCCTTTTAACTTGTTTCCGCGGCAAAATGCGATGCAGAGAGTTGGGTTGCTGCCGCATCAGCTTCATTTTTTTTAAAGGACTGCAGGAGTTTGGGGCTGTGAGAAGAGGGCAGGGGGTACATATCCCATCCTAACAACCCCAGTAGCTTTTATTTTAAATTTTATCTTTTATCTGAAGAATTACAGCTGCCCTTTGCTGAGAACGGGGGCTCCGCTTCCTCCTCCCCGTCCCTGGCGGGTTTTGGGGCGAAGCAGCCAGCATCTGGGGGGCTGCGGAGCTCTTAAAAGGTGGGTTTTGGGGCAATTTGGACCCGTGTATTCTTTCCCAAGGTAAAGACGTCAGCAGGAATTCGGCACGCCAAAGCCACTTCATCCTTTGGGAATGGGCAGGAGGTTTTCTTCTTCCCAGACTGAAGCACTCGCTTGTGTACATATTCCCTGGAAATTCCGTTGTTGTTTCTATTTTTTCCAACTTGCTGTTAATTTTTTTTTTTTAATGTTACAAACAATCTCTTCCTTGAGCTTATAACGTTTCAAAATTAAACTCTTTAAACTCAGTGGGTTAAGGTATTAGCCGGGGCCGTGACGGTGTTTCCGAGAAGTGATGTACGGCCGCACTGTGGCATCGCCGTATCTCACGGAGGACGCAGGTACAAGATGTGATCAAAGGCCCCAATTACCGTTTTGTCTGTTATTTGCAAACATTATCAGATTAAAATTGTCATTTGAGCTGTGGAAGCCTTATTAAAGCGCATACACATGGTCCGTCTTGTATTTTAACACCTCGCCTGAAGGATGGGTATTTCTTCGGCTGCAGATCTTGCTCCGGGCCATCCCAAAAAAAGGGCTGGGGATGGGAGTGAGCGGGATCCCTCCGGAGCTGGGCATCGCACCAACCTTGGCACATCGCGTGGTTTTTATTGGAGGCTCGGCGGTGCCGTGCGCCGCTTGGCAGCCCTTTCCTCATGGAAGCACCGGTGCGGGATGGGCCAAGGCAGCTGCAGGGTTGGTTTTGGTGTCCCCAACCCCGCGCCGGCGTATCACGTCCCACCCTGTCCCTGCACTGGCGCATTGCCCGGGTTGCCGCTTCCCCGGGGGGGCTGTGTGGCCGGGGCTCCGTGCCAGGCCCCGGCTCCTTCCGCCCTGGCACCCGGCAGCGGGGAGCTGGTGCCAGCCGTTCCTCGAGGGCCCCCAGAGCTGGGGTGTCCCTCTGAAATAGCCCCTGAGGGGAGATGGGTGCTGGGGGCGGGGGGGGTGTCGCTCACGTCCTGGGGGCTGTTGGGGGCTGATGGAGAGGGTCTTGGGGAGGTGGGGGGTGATGGGTGGGGATACCGGGGAGGGATGCGGGGGGGGGACCCCGCTAGCTGAAGGGGGAGGAGGATGATGGGGGGGATGCAGGTGATGGGCAGTGTGGTACCCGGGTACCGGCCATGACGGGGGGGGGGGGGGGGGAGAGGGTTCCCCGGGGACCAGGGAGGGATTTGGGGGCTACCCCGGCGTGGGGGGGGACGGCGGGAGGAGGCACCCAGGTGGTCCTGGGGGGGACGGACAGGGGACACGGGACCCAGGCTGGGGGTGATGCCGTTCCCAGCGCCCCGTTCCCGGAGCTGGTATCGGTTCCCGGTTCCGGTGCCCGTTCCCGGTTCCGGTACCGGTTCCCCGGTATCGGCCGCCCCCGGAGGGGCCGCCCCGCCCCGCCGCACGTGACGCGGCGCGGTGGCTGCGAGCGGCGGGGCCCCCGCTCCGCTCCGCTCCGGTACCGGCTCCGCTCCGGTACCGGCCCCGGCCCCGGCCCCGCCGACCCTCCGGTAAGTGCCGCGCCGCGGGCACCGGGAACCGGGGTCCCCCCGGAGACACCCCACCCCCCCGGTGTCCGTGTCGTTCCCCCCGCCACCGGCGCAGTACCGGGGGGGGGCCCGTCCCCCCGTGACCTTCAGCTGCTGCCAGTACCGGCAGGGCCGGGGCGGGGGGATCCGGGCAGGCTGGGGGCGGGGGGGGATCAGCCCCCACCATATACCCCCCAACCTGCCCCTCCCCAAAATATGTCCCCCATGAATTGCCCCCCCCAACCTTTCCCCCCCCCAAATATCTCCCGCATTAATTAACCCCCTCAACCTGCCCCCCCCCAAACCTGTCCCCCCGGCGCTACCCCAAAATCTGTCCCCCCTTTCTGCCTCCCCCCCCCTCCTGGCCCCATCATCTCCCCCACCCCCGTGCCCCCCCCCAGCCCAGTCCCCACAATCTGCCCCCTATGCCCCCCCCGCCCCCAGCCTGGCCCCACATTTGGGTGTCCCTCCCCGCCGCTTCTACTACACCCCCCACCCGGGACTGCCTCCCCCCCACCCTTGGGTGCTGGGGGGTGGGGAGCGATGGGAGACACCCCCCCCACCAGGACCCCACACGGCCCCGCTGCCAGGCAGGGTCACGCTGGGACCCACGGGCGCGCAGGGACGGATTGTGTTTGCACCAGGGTCGCCTTTGCACGGGGACGTGTCACGTTTGCACGGGGACGTGTTTGCACGGGGACAAGTCGCGTTTGCACCAGGGTCGTGCTTGCACAGGGATGGGTCACACTTGCACCAGGGGTGGGTGCGTTTGCACCAGGGTCGTGTTTGCACAGGGACGGGGCTCATTTGCACCAGGGTGGCCTTTGCACCAGCATCGCCTTTGCACAGGGATGGGGTGCGTTTGCACGAGGCTCCCCGTTGCACCAGCGACACGCTCGCACGCCGCCGTGTTTGCACAGGGACGGGGCACGTTTACACGAGCGTTCGTGCTCGCGCGAGGGGTCGCGCGCGGCCGGGGTGTGTTTGCAGGGGGCTGGGACCCGTTTGCACCACGGCTGCGTTTGCACAAGGACGGCTTTGCAGCGGGGCCGCTGTCGCGGCGTGTCCCCCCCGTGTCCCGGGCGGTGCTCGGCGCTGCCGGTGCCCGGCGCTGTCCGTGGTGCTGCCCCGCGGGCGCCGCCTCCCGCCCGCAGAGGGCGCCTTTCGGGGTGGGGGGGTGGGGTGGCGGGGGGGGGGGGTGCGATGAGTTGCGGGGGGGGGGACGACCTCAGTAGCCGGGCACCCCCATGTAGTGAACCCGACACCTGCTGCTCCTGGCCCGCTGGCTCCTGGCAGCCAGCGAGGTGGCGCTTGGCTTGCTGCCATCAGTAGGCTTCAGGGGTAACGCTGCTGCCCGAGCGGTCAAGTGTCACGGCAAGGGGCTGTGGGGGAGCTCTCCTCTCCCCCAGGAAGCGCCATGGACCCCCCTGGGCCCCCCTGCACCACCTAGACATATCTCCAGCCGGCACCGCCATCCCCTTGGCCACCCCACCCCGAGGTAAGCCTCCGTGGGTGCTGCCCACCCATGGGTGCTCATCCCAAGGTGGGGTAACGGACACCCACAGCCCCTATCTCCCGCAGGGCAGCAGGATGGCCCAGCAGCGCCATGGCATCCCCCCACCACTCAAGGTAGGCATTGCTGGGGTGGGTGTACCCAACCAGCACCCATGGGTGCCTGCGTGGCCTTCACTCACCCCAGCACCCATGGGCGCTGGTGTAGCCTTCACCCACCCCATTGTCTTGCAGACGGAGGAGGACTACATCCCCTACCCCAGCGTGCACGAGGTAGACCACCCACTCCCCTCCAGAGATGGGTGCAGGGGCAGGCGAGCGGCTGGGTGGGTGGGTGTGTTGATGGGTGGGTGGCCAGAGCACCCACCTCAGTTGTGGGTGCAGGTGCTGGGCCGGGAGGGGCCGTTCCCCCTCATCCTCCTGCCGCAGTTTGGAGGTTACTGGATCGAGGGCACCAACCACCAGCTGAGCGGGGCACCCGAGTCCCCCCCCACCCCGGCACCCAGCACCCCGGGCAAGGCTTGAGGGCAACCACACGGCCAAGATCTACCGCAAGCACTTCTTGGGCAAGGTGAGGCCCTGTGGGTGCTCCAGGCATGGGTGCTTGGGGTGGGTGGGTTCCCCATGGGTGTGGCTGGGCCTGGGCATGGTCATGGAGACCTCATAAGCATGGGTGCTCATGGACATGGGTGCCCCATGGCATGGGTGCTTATGCATATGGGTGCTCATGGGTGTGGGTATCTATGGGCATGGGAGCCCCGTGGGTGTGGGTGCTCATGGACCTGGGTGCCCCATGGCATGGCTGCTCATGGGCATGGGTGGCTCATTGCATGTGAGCCCGTGAGCGCAGGGGCTCCATAGGTGGTGGTATCTGTGAGTACGGGTGCTCATGGACATGGGTGCCCCATGGGGATGGGTGCTGAGGTTTATGGCTGCTCAGGGACCTGTGTGCCCTATGGCGTGGGTGCTTGTAGACACAGGTGTCCATGGGCATGGGGAACCTACAAGTGTCTGTAGGATGGGTGCCCCACAGGTATTGGTGCTCATGGGCATGGGTGCCCCATGGCATGGGTGCCTGCCAGGATGAGCACTCACTGGGGCTGTCATGGGTGCTTGGCCCCCTCCCCGCAGGAGCACTTCAATTACTACTCCCTGGACCCGGCACTGGGCCACCTCGTCTTCTCCCTCAAGTACGACGAGCAAGAGCACCTCCACCTGCTGCTGCGGTGAGCAGGGTGCCAGGGGGCACCCATGGGTGCTGGCTGGGGGTAGGGGGCCATCCTGACCCCCCACCTCACCCCGCAGCACCCGTGCCCGCACCCTGCATGACGTGGTGCCCATCTCCTGCCTGGCCGAGTTCCCCAACGTGGTGCAGATGGCCAAGGTGGGTGCGACACCCGCGGCAGCACCCATGGGTGCTCCCCTCCCTGGGTGACCCATTGCATCACCCATCCTTCCCGCAGCTGGTGTGCGAGGATGTCAACGTGGATCGCTTCTACCCTGTGCTCTACCCCAAGGTGAACGGGGTGCAGGGAGCACCCATAGGTGGGGGGCACCCCGGGGTGTCCCCCACCCAACCTCCACCCCCTCCTGACCCCGCAGGCATCCCGCCTCATCCTCGCCTTTGACGAGCACGTGCTCAGTAACCACTTCAAATTTGGGGTCATCTACCAAAAACTGGGGCAGGTATGGGGTGGGGTGGGTGGGGGTTAGGGTGGGTGGGGGGTCCCGGGTGGGTGCTGGCACCCATCCCCACCCCACCGCAGACCTCTGAGGAGGAGCTTTTTGGCACCACGGAGGAGAGCCCGGCGTTCACCGAATTCCTCGACATCCTGGGTCAACGGGTGCAGCTGCGGGACTTCAAGGGGTGCGTGATGGGGTGCTGGGTGGGGGGGCACTCATGGATCCCAGGTTCAGGGTGCCTGTCCCCCCACCACCCAGGTTTCGGGGGGGGGCTGGATGTGACCCACGGGCAGACAGGCAGCGAGTCGGTCTACTGCCACTTCCGTGACAAGGAGATCATGTTCCACGTCTCCACCAAGCTGCCCTACACCGAGGGGGATGCCCAGCAGGTGGGGCATCCAGGGGTGCTGGGAGAGGGGATGGAGGAAGGCGGGAGGCAAGGGTTGGGGGGGGGGGGGAACACATGGGTGCTTGGGGTGGGGGGGGGAGGTGTAGGGGGTTCTGGGGCACCCTCATGGGGTGGAAGGGCTGGTGGGGCACCTATGGATGCTTTGGGGGTTGTCCATGGGGTGCAGGGGCTCCTGGGGCACCCATGGGTGCTGGAGGTTGTCTATGGGATGCAAAAGCTCCAGGGGCACCTATGGGGCACAGGGTCTGCCATTCCTTTTGCCCCCCCCCCGGTGTGACCAGCCCCCCGTTCCCCATGTCCCCCCCATCCCCACAGCTGCAGCGGAAGCGTCACATCGGCAATGACATCGTGGCCATCGTCTTCCAGGATGAGAACACCCCCTTCGTCCCCGACATGATCGCCTCCAACTTCCTCCACGCCTTCGTGGTGGTGCAGCTGGAGCAGGGCGGCTCCCAGGGGACCCTCTACAAGGTACCAGCCCGTGCCTCAGTTTCCCCATCCCTATGGGGTGCTGGGGGCAGCGGGGTGCCCCGTCACACACACCCACCCCCCCCGCCCTGCCCACCCACCGCAGGTCTCCGTCACTGCCCGTGACGACGTGCCCTTCTTCGGCCCGCCACTGCCCGACCCTGCCGTCTTCAGGAAGGTGAGCACCCACGGGTGCTGTCGGTGGGGGGGGGGGGGGTGTCCCCAGGGTGGCACCCACCCAGGGTTGCCCCTCGCCCCCACAGGGCCCTGAGTTCCAGGAGTTCCTGCTGACGAAGCTCATCAACGCCGAGTACGCCTGCTACAAGGCCGAGAAGTTCGCCAAGCTGGAGGTGGGTGCAAACGTGGGTGCTGAGCACGGCGGTACTGAGGGTGCTGGGCATCTGGGGGGGCATGCATCTGCAACAGCACGCCGTGGGTGCTGTGGACGTGGGGTGGTGCATGCCATGGGTGCTGTGCGTGCTGTGGGGCCGTGCATACTGTGGGTGCTGTGCCTGCTGCGGGGCCTATGTCTGCAGTGGGTGCCGTGCCTGTAAGTGGGTGCCGTGCATGCCGTGGGTACTGTGCCTGCAGCAGTTCTGTGGGTGCCGTGCACGCCACGGGTGCCGTGCGTACGGTGGGGCTGTGCCTGTGGGTGCCGTGGACGATGCGGGGGGCTGTGCAGGTGGGTGCCGTGTATGCCGGGTGCTCTGCGTGTGGGTGCTAGGTACACTGGGTGCTGCTGGGCGTGGGGCGGGGCCGTGCCCGCAGCGGTGGCGTGTCTGTGGGTGCCGTGCCTGCTGTGGGCGCCGTGCACACCGGGTGCTGGGTGGGGAGCGTGCGTGGGTGCCCCGTACGGCGGGCGCAGCGCCTGCTGTGGGTGCCGTGCTCAGGGGTGCCGTACACAGCGGGTGCCGTGGGTGCCGTGGGGGCGGGCGGGGGGTGGCAGCGGGTCCCCGGCAGCGCGGTGGGTGCGCAGGAGCGGACGCGGGCGGCGCTGCTGGAGACGCTGCACGAAGAGCTGCAGGCCCGCAGCCAGGCCATGCTGGGGCTCGGCCCCGACGACGAACGTCCCGACAACGGCGCCGCCGCACCGGGATTCTTCGAGTCCTTCAAGGTGGGGTACGGCGGGGCGGCGGGGGGGCGTCGTACGTCGTCCTCCCCCGCCAAAACTGCGGGACGGCGGCGCCCGGCGGTACCGGGCGGTGCTGACGGGGGGGGGGGTGGTGGTGCAGCCCCTCCCTGGAGGCCGGGACCCCCCCAACGCCCCCCCCCGCCAACGCCGCCGGCGGCGCTCCTGGCGTGAGTGCCCCGCCCCCGGGACACGCCCCCACCGCGCTGGCCACGCCCACCGCCCGGGCAGCTTGCCTGCCGGCGCCTGGCTGAGGACACGCCCACGTCCGCGAGGCCGCGCCCCCTCTAGGGGACAGGGCCGCCCCGCCCTCGCCAGCCCCGCCCCGTTTCCCCCCCGGCCCCAAGGTAGCCCCGCCCCTTGCCGACACGCGCACGCCCCGCCCAACCCTTAAGCCCCGCCTCTTCAGGCCCACCGCCCCCCCCTTCGCTTAAGCCCCTCCCACCACCACGTCGGCCCCGCCCCTCCCGGTGCCCCCGGTGCCCCCCCGGGGCGGGTGACGCGGTGCCGCCCCCAGTCGCTGCTGGTGCCCGGGAGCCGGCGGGGACGCCGCGGCAGCGCCATCGGGCTGGGCTCGGTGGAAGAGGTGGGTACCCCCGGCATGGACACACCCCCCCCCGGTGTGTCCCCCACGGTGTTCTCCCCGCCCACCCCGGTTCCCGGTTAACGGCGACCCGCAGGCGCTGCTGGTGCCCGGGAAGAGCCCGTCGCGGCGGCGGCCCGGGGCCGCTCGCCTCCCGCCGCTCCAGCGCCATCGGTATCGAGAGCATCCAGGAGGCGCCGGCCGGCAGGTGAGCGCCAGTACCGGGACACCGGGCTGGCACCGTCCGGTGTCCCCTCCCGGTGTCACCTCACTGCCCGCCGCCTCCCCCCAGGGACGGCCCCGCCGCCGCCCCCGCCGCCCCTGAGGGCGCCTGCTCCGCACACAGCTCCCCCGAGAGCCGCCGGCACCCCGACAGGTCCTGCACCGGGATGGGGGGGCACCGGGACAGGGTGTGACACGGGGACAGGGTGACACGGGGACTGTAGGGCACTGGGATGCGGCAGCACAAGGACGGGGTGGCACTGGGACATGGCGGCACTGGCACAGGGTGGCACCGGCATGGGGTAGCACCAGGATGGTGTGACATGGGGACAGGAGGGCACTGGGACAGGGTGACATGGGGACCGGAGGGCACTGGGATGGGGTGGCGAGGGAACAGGGTAGCACCACGATGGGGTGGCACAGGGATCCAATGGGCCGGGGTGGCACCAGGATGGAGTGGTACCAGGATGGGGTGATATGGGGACAGGGTGGCATCAGGGTGACACGGGAACTGGAGGGCACTGGGATGGGGCAGCGCAAGGACAGGGTGGCACTGGCACGGGGTGGCACCGGCATGGGGTAGCACAGGTATGCAATGGGCCGGCGTGGCACTGGGATGGGGTGATATGGGGACAGGGTGGCATTGGGGTGACACAGGGACTGGAGGGCACTGGGATGGGGCAGCATGTGAATGGGGTGGCACTGGGACAGGGTGACACTGGGATGGGGCGGCACATGGACAGAGTGGCACAGGGATGCGATGGGACAGGGTGACACTGGGATGGCATGACACCGGGACAAGGTGGCACCAAGATGGTTGGCACAGGGCGACAAGACAGCACAGGGATGGGGTGTCGCAGGGACAGGGTCACCCAGGAACCTAGTGGCACAGGGACTGTATGTCATGGGGACAAGGTAGCAGGGGGCTGCGGGGGGGGGCACAGGGATGGGGTGGCACTTGGGTGGCCTGGGCACAGGGTGGCGTGGGGCGGGGGTAGCTTGGGGTTCGGGTGGCGTGGAGGTGGGGTGGCACAGGGGTGGGTGGCACGGGGACAGGTTGGTATGGTGACAAGGGACATGGGGATGGGTTGGCACGGGGACGGGGTGGCACGAGAATGGGACATCACAGGGATGGGATGGTGTGGGGACAGGACATCCCAGGGATGGTGTGGTGACAGGGTGGCACGGGAATGGGATGGTGTGGCAGAGGGATGGCACATCCCAGGGACGAGATGGCATGGGGATGGGTTGGCACGGGGATGGGGTGGCACAGGGACAGGATGGCGTGGGGACGGGGTGGCACAGGGACAGCGTGGCGTCGCGGCGGGCCATGGCGGCGGCAGCCACATGGCGTGGTGCCAGCCTGTCCCCGGCATTGGGGACTGTCACTCAGCAGGGCCGAGAAGCCGGAGCCGCCGGATTTCTCCCGCTCCTCCTCCAGCGCCAGCAGCTTCGGCAGCGCCACCGAGGAGCCCAGCGAGCCGGGCAGGGTACTGGGGTGCTGGGGGGGGGGGATGTAGGGTGCTGGGGGTGGGCAGCACCCCTTTGACACACCCCCTTGCACCCTTAGGAGAGCCGCTCGCCCTCGGGGACCCACTGCGACGCCTTCACCGACACCCCCTGGCCGGATGACTCCCCCAGTATCCCCCCAGGTAGCCCATCACTGGGGCGTCAGGCTGCTGCGGGGCCGGGGGGAGCCCCCCCCACTGGTGCTCATGCCCCCCCTTTTCCCCCAGGCCACCGTCCCCCTGACCCCCCCTGCCCCGAGATCAAAATCCAGCTGGAGCGGCCCCCCCCATAATCCGGTGAGGCTGTGCCCCCCCCCCCCCCCAGTGCACCCCACATTGGGGGCACCCATATTGGGGTGCACCCCACTGATGTCCCTCCGCACAGGGTTCATAGTCACAGTCCCCCCCATCCCTGGAGGCGGCGGGGGGGGGGTGGCACCGCTTCACCCCCCCCGTGTTCCACCCCCGTGCCAGGAGCCGAAGCCATCATCCCCGGTGCAGGATTTGGGGGGACCCCCCCCAAAAATGGGGGTGTTCTCCCCCCCAGACAATCTCCATCACCCCAAATACCCCTTAGGGGGTGTGATGGACCACAAAGGGCCCCCCACCCATCCACCGTGACCCCAATGCCACACGGGGGGTGTGGGGGCTCCCCCAAAATGAAAAGCGGGTCCAACCCGAGCATCACCCCCTCCCTAAAAAAAGGGGGGGCTCGAATCCAGGGCAAATCCAAAGTGGGGCTCCCCCTGCCCCCCCCCCCTTTTATTTTAAGGGAAAAAAACTCCGGAATGGGTCAGATGCTGGAACTGGGGGGGGGGGGGGAATTATTTTTTCAAACACCCCTCCCCCCAAATCGTGTTTGTGTGTCCCGTAAGTCCTGTATAAAATAAAGGTTTATTTATCGCTATGGCTGGGAAATGCTGGAGGGGGGTCCTGACATCTGGGGGAGGGGGAATCCCCAAGCATCAGCAGGGGCTGATGCTTCACATAGTTTTAAAACCACCCCAAATTCACCCATTTTTTTGGGAGTCATTTACCCAAATTCTGGGGCTATCATGGCAGTCAGGCCGAGCAAAGCCTTGATTTGATTTTTCCCTATTTTTGGGGTGCTGCGGGTACTGCCCCAAAACGTGGCAGGCTCCCCCCCCCCCCAAAAAAAAAAACCACCACCCCCTTATTTTCAGCTCTGGCGGCCAACCAGGCATCGGGAGCGGCATTTGGCTGGCAGCCCCGGCGGCCACCGGCTTCATGCCAAATCCCCGGCCAAGAAAAAAATGGTTCCCCCCCCCCGAACCCCCAAAAACCACGAAGCACCCCGGGACCGGTTAAACATAGCTTGGTACCGCCTGATTTCTGGGAAGCCCCAGCGCCAAGGGTTGGCTCGCGGTTGGGGATGCCGGCGACGCCGGCAATGCCAGTGCGGGTGCAAAGGGCGCCGAGCAAAGTGGGGGTGTCACAGGGCCCCCCCCACCCCTGAAATATGGCGCCGCTCGGGTCACTGCCTTTGCCCGCTCCAAAGTTTGCCGGTTAATAAAAAACTGGAGCGGAGATTTATTTATAATGCTGGTAAATAAATAAAAGGCGGGGGGGTGATTGGAGGGGTGCAGGGGGGTGTTTTGGGGGTGCTTGGGGGGGGGGGTGTTGCAAATGCACGATGCAGCCGGGGTGTGCAAGGGGCTGCTCATGCATGAGCAAAGTGGTATTTGCAGAGGCAGAGCAACGTTTGCACATGCATGGTGACTTTTGCACGTGCACAGCGGCGTTTCACACGTGCACAGCAACTTTTGCGCAGGCAAGGCAGCATTTGCACGTGCAAGGCACCTTTTGCTCAGCTCAGGCAGCATTTGCACGGGCACAGTGACATTTGCACACCCAAGGCCCCTCTCTGGTGCTACCCCAGGCCTCAATCCCCCCCCTCCAGCACCTTGCAAGCTGCCAAAGCCCCCTCCCCTAATTACCCCACTCCCTAATTACCCTCTCTAATTAGCCAACCCTAACGAAGAGGGCATGCCCCAGCTGGTACCACCCTTTAAATCCCCCTTCACTCCCTTCTCCCTGTGTTACCCAGCCCCAAAACCACCCCACATCCCTCTCTGGGCAGCAAATGGTCTTAAACCAAAGGCTTTTAAAGCAAAATATATCACCCAGGAGGCAAAAAAAAAAAAAAAAAAAAAAAAAGAGAGGTTTTGGGGACAAATTAACCCAGTGAGTTAATTTTTTTTTTTCTCCCCCCCATCTTCTTGTGTCTTGTGGTTTCTGGGTACCCGCACATGTGATGAGTTGGGCACCGGGGTCAGTCCTCAGCCAAGGAACCAGGAGGCATTTTGGGACCCAGCCCCATCACGTCTCACTCAAAGAGGGGGTTTTATCCACCGAGGCTCCGGCTCTCATCCCAAATCCCGCAGTGGGTTCGGGATAGGGCAGGCAACGATGCTAATTATAGGGGAAGGAACCGTGTATTTACAGAGGCAGCTCCCAGCACGAAACCGCCGGCGGCTGCTTTTGCTCCGCTGAGTCTTTCTTTTTCTCTCCTCTTTCTGGGTGCTGCTATCCACAAAAAAAAAAAAAAAAAAAAAAAAAAAAAAAAAAGGGAGGAATTAAAAATAAATCCCCCTCCATGGTTTGCAAAAGGCGCTTTAGCAGAGGAGGAAGAGGAGAGCGAGGAAGGGCAGGAGGATGGTGGTGGTGGGGCGGCTGGCGGCGTTGCAGTGGGCTCTGTTGGAGCCGATGCAGGCGGCGTAAGCCATGGCGTGGGGGATGTAGTTTTGTTCGTGGACCCCGTGGAGGAGATGAGCCATGGGGCCGCGGGCAAAAACGGCCACGTCCTCACCGCCGTGGGTCTCCTGGCGCAGCGGCACGGCCGATTGTGCCTGGTAGTTGGCGTGCGCTGGGTCAAAAGAAAAAAGTAAAAAAGAAGAATAATTTTTAAAAAGCGCTAGTTTTAGCTAGGCTGTAACAATCTGGGGGGGGTTTGCCCCAAAAGACACTCACCAAAATCCACGGCGGAGACGTTTTCTCTCTCACCCGCCACGATTTTATAGCCGGGGCCGTTGCCGTAGAGGATGGAGGTGAAGGGTTTGCGGTCCACGTCACTCTGCATCGGGGCCAGACCTGGCGGCGGTGGCACCATCAGCAGGACAGGGACGTCCCCAAGGTTTTGTCCCCTCCGTCCCACTGCGTGGCCATGGCAGGGACTCACCGAAAATGGGGTTCCCGCGGGGGGTGTAACCGCCGAAGGTGAAGACGTGCGAGTGGTCGGCGGTGACGACGCTGAGGGTGTCCTGGGGCGAGGTGAGGCGGGCGGCCAGCCCGATGGCCCGGTCCAGCTCCACTGCCTCGTGCAGCGCCTGCTTTGCCTTCCCTTCGTGGTGCCCGTGGTCGATGCGGCCCCCTGCGGTCCCCAGCACCGCTCGGCATCCCCCTCCATGGCCCTCATCGTCTTCCATCCCCCTCCTTGACATCCCCCATTGCCCTCCTCTTCCCTGCTTTGCATCCCCCATCACCCCTTTATCCCCCCCTTTGCAGCTGCCATTGTCCCCTTTATCCCCCACCTTTTGGCATCCCCCATCGTCCCCTTTATCCCCACCTTTTTGCATCCCCCCTTGCCCCCTTCATCCCATCGCCCCCTTTATCCCCTCCTTTTGGCATCCCCCTCTGCATGCCCATCACCTCCTCTACCCCCTCTTTGCACCCCCATACCCCTCCCACCTTCAACCAGGAGGAAAAACCCCCGGGGATTTTTCTGGAGCATCCTGATGGCCACAGCCACCATCTCAGTGAGGGACGGATCCGTCTCATTATTCCTGTCCAGCTCATACACCATGTCACCCGGCTCGAAGAGGCCTGGGGACAGTGACACTGTTGGGGACATCCTTTCCCCACCAAAAAAAAGGGGGGAGGGGCAAAGCCAGCACTGCCACCCGCTTCTTGTGCTGGCTCAAGCATTTCACCACCACCCCCACCCCCCCATATCCAAGGTGATAAGATAGGAGCCAGCGGATACTCCCAGCCCTTCCTTCCTCTGGCCCGACCGAATCCTGCAGGCCAGCTGGGCTGGGGAATTGCACCATGGCCTGAAAAATAAGTTGCATCCCCAGGGCAGGGTACCAGCATCCTTGGGGTGTAACAGCATTCCTTGAGGATGGGTACCAGCATCCCCAGGGGAGTACCAGCATCCCCAGGGTGGGTAGCAGCATCCTTTGAGGGGGGGTACCAGCATCCCCAGTGGAGTACCAGCATCCTTTTGGGGTACCAGCATCCCTTGGAGGTAGCAGCATCCTTGGGGGGGTAACTGGCCACTCCAGCTGCCCCAGCACCCTGGGATGAGCTAGGGGTCCCCCCAAAGCACCCAGTTGAGGCCGGGGCACCCTGGGGTGCTGGGACTCACCCAGGAGGAAGTCAACACGGCTGAGGTTGAGCGCCAGCAGGTCCCGCCGGTGCCACACGTACTTGGCGACCTGGGGATGGGGGACAGGAAGGTTGTCACCTCCCCATCACCTCTGCCAACCCCAGGGCTGCTTTATGTCCCCCTCCCCAAAATATTCCCCGCCCCGGGAATGCCTTTGTAAGGTTACAGCGGGGTGATGTATAGGTACCCCCCCAAAAAAAGTTCCCATCACCTTGCCGGGGGGCTTGGCCTCATGCCATGCCTGGACGAGGTCCCTGCGGTCCAGGCGGGTACCCCGATGCTTGTCCTCGTGGGGATACTCCACGTCGCTGGCATTTTTGGGGAACATGTATTTCCGCCCACCGCCCAAGATCACCTGCGAAGGAGGGTGGAAATGCATTTTTTTAAATTATTTTTCATTATTTTTTTTCCCCCAATTTGGGTTTAATGGGGGGAAAACCCCAATGAGACGGAGCGGGATGTCCAGGAAAACCCCAGCGCTGCGCAAAAAAGCGGGTGAAAACACCCGAGGAATTTCACCTCGCTCAAAATAACCCTGAATCTCTTCCTATTAATTAAAACCCAGGACAAAAATAACCATTTCCAGCAGCAAATTTGGCTTTTTAATTCCCACCTCCCCCCCCCCCCCCCCCCCCATCTGTGGGAGGGATGCTCCACATCGGGGTCCCCGCATGAACCCGCCGGGACGGAGCCCCATCCCGCGGCTTTTGCTGTTTGCTTTGGAGCCCAATTTATTTGGCCTCTGTTATTTATAACTGAGCTGAGATTTTTTTTATTCCCCCCCCTTCTCTACGCAGAAGGTGAATTATAAAGCTGCAAAACACCACCGCCAAAATTATTAAGAGAAAAAAAAAGGGAAAAAAAAAAAAAGTCTTTTCCCCACTATATAATTATTTCCAGCCTGGGACAGACTTAAAATTATATTAAAAGGAAAAAAAACAGAAGAAGAGGCTATTAAAGAGCTAAATAACAGGCTGAAATGTTTTGCTTTGGGGCTATTTTGAAGGACAGAAGAGTATTTATTTACAGGGCTGAATTTCTGTGTAAATCCACAGCGAGGGGCAGAATTGGGGGGAAAATGGAGGGTTTTGGGTAGGGGAAGTATGCGAAAGGAGGGGGCTGCTGTGGACATGGGTGGAGGGGGGTTAAGCGGGATTTGGGGGGCTGGTCCTATATGTGCTTGTAGTCCCAGCACTGTGTCTGATGGGGATCCCAGTGGTGTGTCCATGGGTGGTCCTGGTCCAATATCCACCCAACAGGCCTGGTACCCCACCCATAGGTGGTCCTGGTCCCATATCTGCTGGGGGTTCTGGCACTGCACCCATGGGTGGTCCTGGTCCCATATCTGCTGGCAGTCCCAACTCTGCACCCATGGATGGTCCTGGCCGCATGGCCCACAGTCCTGGCCCTGCACCCTTTGGTGGTCCCTTCCCAACATCTCCTGGGATTCCTGGCTCTTCACCCACTGGTGGTTCCAGCCCAACATCTACTGGGGGGGTCCCAGCCCTTCACCCATGGGTGGTCCTGGTCCCGCATCTACCCGTGGCCCTGTCCCCATCCCCGGCTGGCCCCATCCCCATCCCTACCTCGATGTCAGGGATGTTCTCCACCAGCTGCCGGGCAATGTCCTTGCAGCCGCCCTCCAACGCGTCTGGGGGCATCTCTCCATCCGAGTACCAGTCGCGGTTGGCCGAGTGGGCGTAGGCGGCGCTGGGTGTCGCGTGGGTCACCCGCGTGGTGGTGACGATGCCCACCGACTTGCCTGCACCACAAATTCAGGGGACAACAGTAAGAACACCCCCAAAACTCCCCGCTTTACCCTCTCAAAGTGCCCACCAGCCCCTCACCTCCATCTTTGGCCCAGCGGAGGATGGAGGTCACTTCTTGGCCCTTGGTGGTGTTGCAACGGTCACGGGTGACACTGGCGCTGACGCCCACCGTCCCCTCGTTGGCTTTGACGCCGCAGAGGTAGGCGGTGGCCGTGCCCGCACTGTCGGGCACCTGCGCGTTGGTGTTGTAGGTCTGGGGTGGGGGGAAAATAAATAAACCATCATCCCCATCATCCCCACCCTGGGGCTTCATCATCATCCTCCCCACCCCAGGGCTCCCCTCCCCATGCTGTTTGGCCGCACCGGCCCCCCATCCCACCTGTGCACCCCCCATTTTGCCCCTCGCTCCCCCCACCTTGGTTGCCCATCACCCCCTCGCTTCATTTTGATGCTTTTAGCCTTTTTTCAGCCTGCTTGTAGGCGGGGAGAAAGGAGCCACCGCCATGAGCATCCCCCGCCGTGGGGCAAAGGGAGACAGCGGTGAACGGCCGGGACTTCCAATTTAATAATAAAAAAAAGCCTTTTGTTCATTAAAATGACCCCAGGAGAAGCTGGGGGGGGTTCCCGTGGCTTCCCACGGCCGGGCGGCCTCATCCTGCTCCCCCCCCCACTCCACATTCCCACGGGCCGAACCCTGGCACGACGAGCGGGCACTGGAGCCAGCTCCCTTCGCCCGCCCCTGACCTAATTTCGCCTCTCTGGTCGATGCCGGCTGCCCGCCCGTGACCTTGTGGTGGGTGTCGCGTCCCCACCATGGGCGTCCCGGGGTGGGGGTGGGGGGTTCAGGATCCGACCCCTCACCCCGGGGGGGGCTCACCTTGGCCAAGGCAACGTAGGGGAACTTGTCCATCTCTAGCAGACTCTCCTCGCCCTTGCGGTTTTGCAGTTGCCCTTTGAGGATGCGAGCGGCCGTGACGGTGGAGACGCCCATGCCTGCCAGGGCACCCGTCAGCTCGCCGCCGAGGACGGGCCAGCTCGCCGCACGGGTGTCACGCAATGCTGGTGGGCACCCAGTTTATCCCAGCACCCGACTTATCGTGAACCCAGTTTATTGCGGCACCCGCTTTAGTGCAAAACCAATTTATTGCAAACTGAGTTTGTTGCGGCACCCAGTTTATCGCAGCACCCAATTTATCACAGCCCCCAAGTTTCTGCAAGCCCAGTCTATTGCAGCACCCAGTTTATCGCAAACCCAGTTTATCCTAGCACCCAATTTATTGCAAACCCAGTTTATCACAGCACCCAGTTTACTGCAAACCCAATCCATCCCAGCACCCAATCCATCCCAGCAACCAATTTATTGCAAACCCAGTTTATCGCAGCACCCAGTTTACTGCAAACCCAATTTATCCCAGCACCCAACTTATTGCAAACCCACTTTATTGCAGCACCCACTTTAATGCACACCCACTTTACCATGGCACCCAATTCACCGTAGCAGCACCTGCTTCAATGCACCCAATTTATCATGGCACCCAATTTATTACAACACCCACTTCATCGCACCCCCTGTCCCCTGCAGTCCCTGCTCCTCCTCGCCTCCCCCACCCCGGGGTGGGTGTCCCCATCTCACCGTCACCCAGGAAAAGGATGAGGTTCTTGGCCACGTTCTGGTTGAGGCGCTGGAGCCGCAGGGCGGCCCGCAGGGTCTCCTGTGCCTGCCCCCGCCAGTACTCAGGGTCCTTCTCCCTCTCTGCGGGGGGGGGGGGGGAGGAAACCAGGCTCCATAGCACCCAACAGCACCCACTTTTGGGGTGCTGCCCCCCCCCCTCAAACATCACCTACCGGGGACCAGAGATGGTGAGCAGAGCTGGGCAAGGAGGATGAGGAGGAGAACCTTCATCCTGTGGCGCTGAGCAGGTGCTGGATAGGAGAGAGCTGCAGGGGAGGTGGGCATCTGCTCCGTGCCTCAGTTTCCCCACTGAGACCTTCGCCCCGGGGCTCGGCCAAGCGAGGATGGGAGGGAAATGTCCCCTCCCCGTGCAGGCACCAATATGACCCCCTGGGAACGTGCCAGTTTCCCTCCCACCATGGCCACCAGTCCCATGGGGCGTCACCTCACTGGCACCAACCCGGGGCTGGGGGACGGTGGCACGGCCCCCATGTGCGCGTGGCACAGCGAGGTCCCTGTTGCGTGGCTGGGTCCCCATCGCACGTCCCTGTCCCCATTGCATGTCCCTGTCACGGCTGGGTCCCCATTGCACATCAGGGTCCCCGTCGCGTGGCCATGTCCCTATAGCATGGCCCTGTCCCCATCGCATGGCACTGTCCCCATCGTACGGCACTGTCTCTGTTGCACACCCATGTCCCATCACATGTGTGTCCCCATCCCATGCCCATGTCCCTGTTGCACAGCTGCGTCCCCATCGCACACCCGTGTCCCCATCGCATGCCCATGTTCCCACTGTGTGCTCATGTCCCCACTGCGCCTCCATGTCCCCATTCAATACCCATGTCCCCTTCGCATGCCCCTCTCCCCATCCCCAGCCTGTGTCCCCATTGCGTGTCCACGTCCCCATCACACGCCCACGTCCCTGTTGCTTGTCTGTCCCCATTACATGCCCATGTCCCCGCCACATGACCCCATCACAAGTCCACGTCATTGCTGTATATCCATGTCCCTGTCCTGTGTCTGTGTCCCCACCACACGCCCGTGTCCCTGTTGCACACCTGTGTCCCCGTTGAACACCCATGTCCCCATCACATACCCATGTCCCCATTGCACACCACGTCCCTGTTGCGCACCCGTGTCCCCATCACACGTGTTCATTGCATGTTTGTGTCCCCACCACATGCCTGTGACCCCACCACACACCCATGTCCCTGTTGCACACCCATGTCCCCATTGCATGTCTGTGTCCCTGTCGCACACCCATGTCCCCGTCACACCCCCGTGTCCCCATTGCATGTCTGTGTCCCTGTTGCATGCCCGTGTCCCCATTGCACACCCATGTCCCCATCACATGTCCATGTCCCCATCACACCCCCTCCATCCCCATCACACCCCCCATGTCCCTGTTGCACACTCATGTCCCCATCACCCCCCCCAGTCCCCATCGCACCCTGCCCCCCGCCGTTACACCCCCTCATCCCCACCCCCCCCCCCCCCCCCCCGCTCCCCCGGAGGTGGCAGCCGTGGCCCCGGGGGGGTCCTTACCGCCGGGGGGGGACGGGGACACACACGTACCCGCACAAACTTGGGTCCCGACACCCACGTCCCTCCTGGGCGGCGGGAGGAGGCCGGGCCGGGGGGACAGCGAGCCCTTAAATCCCCCCCGCACCCGGCCTTCGCCTCCTCCTCCTCCTCCCCTTCCTCCACCCTCCCCCCCCGCTGCCAGCCGGGGGGGGGGGGGGGGGAGAAGAAAAGGCAACAAACTGGGCTTACTGGTGCCCTCTGCCGGGTTGGACTGGGAGGACTGGGAGGACTGGGGTGCACCCAATCCTGGTTGTGGGTGTTCGGCATCCTCTCCCGCCCACGCAGGGGAGAGAAAGTGGAGTTGCACCCCCGGGGGGGGGTAGATGTGTATTTTGCCGGATTTTGCATTCTTTTCACCCAAAAAGTGCCAGCGACACGAGCGTGTTTTGGGGTGGTGGTGATGGAGAAGAGGGGGTCCCCCTGCCTCAGTTTCCCCACGCGGGCTCCCGCTGCAGCCCACGAGTGCTCCCTGCCTGAAACGGCTTTAGTGTAGGTCCTACAATAAACAAGGCTTAGTTGCAAGGGCAGGAGGGTGACACCCTTCCCCTGCCTCAGTTTCCCCATCGTGGGGGACCGTGCGGCTCCGTCGCCCGTGAAGCCGTGGGTGGCTTCCCAGAAGGTGGCGGTCTCAGCCCAAAAATCCACTCCCCAAAAGCTTCGGGGTGCCACCAAGGGTGTCCCAATGCCGCCCTGACACCCCCGGGATGGGCATGGCTCCTGCAGACCCCCAAATCCCTCCGGCACCCCCCACCCCTGCTCCGGCCTTTTGCATCCCCACCCCACCACCCCCCAGCACTTTCCCAGCCCAGCAAAGCGGTTTGCAGCCCCATCTGTGAGACGAGTGCGTCAGTGCTCAGCCCACCAGCACGGCACAGTGGTCTGGGGTGGTGGCACCATGTTCCCCCCCCCTCCTGTCACTCCCCCCATGCAACGCAGCTGTGGGTGCCTGCTGGTGGTGAAAAGCTCATTAAAAAGCTCGTTAGCCCAGCAGACGGAAAGCCGCAACCTGGGGAACTCCTCGCTGCGAGGCCGCATGCACAAATCTGGCCAGGCTCAAACACCCAAACCCTTCGGGGGGCTGTTAAACACACGGAGGGGGCAAGGTTGCAGCCCGATGAGCACACTTGCATGCTTGCACACTTATAAGCTTGCACAACCGCATGCTTGCACATTTGCAAAATTGCAGGCTTGCACAACTGGGCGCGTGCACGCTTGCACGATCATATGCTTGTATGTTTGCACAATTGCAGGCTTGCAAGCTTGCACCCAATTGTGTGCTTGCACACTTGCCTGTGCGCATGCTTGCAAAATTGCACGTGCCCCCTTGCACAACTGCACACTTGGCTGTTTGCAAACCTGCTTGCTCGCACAAGCGTGTACTTGCACACTTGCATGCTTGTCTGTTTGCACAACTGTGTGCTTGCACGACCGCGTGCTTGCAGAATTGGGCGCTAGCCCCTTCACTTGCATGCTTGCAAACAGCACACTTGCACAATCGCACGCTTGCAGGATTGCGCGCTTGCAGGATTGCGCGCTTGCACGCTCCCGGGAGAAACGTCGCATCCCTTTGCTGGCGAGCGAGCTGCAGTGATTTATCTGGGGGGGGATGCTTTCAGCAGCTGGGGGGGATATGGGGGCCCCCCAAAACAGGGTTTGGGGCCCCCCCGAAAGAGTTAAAGGAGCCGAGTGAGGAAGCCCGTCCCTCCCGTTGGCCCCATTGGTTTTCCCATCCCAGGTACATCCTTCGCTCGTCACCCTTCGTCACCCTCCGTAGGCCGCAGCGGCGTAACGAGCTGTGCCGGGGCTCAGGCGGGTGCTCGCCCCAACGGGGGCCGAGGCCGGCAGGAACTGGGTGGCAGCCATGGTGAGTGGGGGACCCGTCCGACACCCCAAATCCGGAGGCGGTTGGGTTTGGGTCACTTGGCCGAACCGGGGCGCGGGGCAATGCGTCTCCTATGGGATGCCTGTTGCAATCCCGTGGGATCCCCCACTGCATCCCAAGGGATCCCCTGTTGCACCTCCATGGGATCCCCCACTGCACCCCGAAGGACCCCCATGCACCCCCGTGGGATTCCCCACTGCACCCCAAGGGACCCCCATGCACCCTCCTGGGATCCGCATTGCACCCCCAGAGGGTCCCCCATGCACCCCCATAGGACCCCCATTGCACCCCTTAGCACCCCTGGGTGCCCCCCCCGGTCGACTCCCCCAGCCGCGTTTGCTTTGTGGCCAGTGGGTCCCCAGGGTGGGGACCCCAAAGTGGCTACCCCCCTCAAATCCCCCCCCGGCCCCCCCAGCACCCAGCCCTTCACCCAAAACTGTGGGGATTTACATCGGGTTTCCCTCTGCAAGGAGAGGGGTGCAGGGGTGCCGCACCACCCCCCCACCCCCCCGCACCCAGTAGCACTCACTTTTGGGGGGGGCTGTTTACAAACAAGCCCGGACTGGGCTGTTCCCCCCACCCTCCCCTTTTTTAATTTTAACCCTTTATTTGCTTCTTTTTAAGCTTTTTTTTTTTTTTTTTTTTTTTAATTTATCTGCAGCCAGGGCTCCCTGCAAAACTGGGTGCCCACCCAAACCCCCTTCACAGCACCCCTAATTAACACCAGGCCCCCTAATTAACACCAGGGGGTTTGCTAAATACTCCCGGGCATCCTAATTAAAAGGCTGAGCCTCACTGGGTGCTGACTTCAGGCTGTGGAGGTGCAGGGGACACCTATGGGTGCTGGGGGGGTGGGCGTGCTGCTTGGCCAGGTGGAGGTTTAGGGGTGATCTGGGGGGGCTCAGGATTAAATTGGGGGGGCTGGAGGGGGAGGGAGGCGAAGAGAAACGCCATCGCCGGCGATAGCGGCGGTGGTTGCTCCGAAATGGCGCCCGGGCGGGAATTGAAAGCAGCTGGCGGCGGCTCGGGGCGCCCCGATACCGGGGTGAGGGGCTCCCCTGGAGGGTGGGGGGGTGAGCGGGGTGGTGGGTGCCTCCTGCTCCCCCACCCCCGGGACCTTCTTCGGGGTGTGCGGGCTGGAAGCACGTGGGCTTTATTGTTTATAAGGCGAAGGGGCGATTTGGGGGAAAAACAGGGGATTTAAGGCCCTGCTGTGAGTTTTGTAAGTTGTAAAGAAAGTGAAAATCCCTTGGCTGGGGGGCTAAAGGGGTTGCGCTCCCTCCTCCCACAGCCTTGGGTGCCCCCCACCCTGTTGGAGCTTGGGAAATGTGTTTTTATTGTGATTTAAGAAACGGGGGGGGGGGGGGGGACAAAAAAACCACCCCGTTTTGACCCAAAAAAGGCGTGTTACCGCTTCGCAAGCTGGGGAGCAGAGAGGGGTGGGGAGCACCCATAGGTGCTGCTTTGCCCCGATGCTCCTAATGTGGGGGGAAGGAGGGGGTATGGGTGCTAAAAATACTTCCTGGACCCAATTTGCCCCAAATTGAGGATGCTGGGGGTTGATTCCGGTGCTCCCCGGCGGTGGGGGGGGTGGGGGGGGTGGGAGGTTGAAGCTCGGCTTGGATTCTCTGATGTCTAATACAGGGTTGAGCCAGCATGTCTTTAGCAAAAGGAAAAAAGTGGGGTTTTGGTTTGGGTTTCCCCCCCCCCCCCCCCCTTTTTCCTGCTGTTTTCAGGCTGGGGCAGGCAGGCGGGGTGGGGGATCACTGAAAAAAACTCATTTCCTCAGGAAACAGAGTGAAAGCCTTGGCCGAATGCTGGGACTCCAGGAATTTGGTGCTTTGGAGCTATGGGGGATTGGTGGACACCCCCCCTTCACCGTGTGAGCGGGGATTTGTGCCCGGAGCTGTGAATTTCAGCCGTGTGCAAAGTGCAAAAATAGGGAGGGAAAAAGTGAAAGGGGATGGAAGAAAATATAACATAAAACCAGATTTTACCAGCGATAAAATCTTGCAGTTAAAGCTTTTTCGCCTCAAGGTTTCCAGGCTCGAGGAGCATACCCGGGGGAGATTTTGGGGCTGGAAACGGGAGCTTTTTGCACAACTGAGGAGGGAAACTGCCTTTTTCTTTTAACCTTTTTTTCCTTACCAGGTGGGTTTTGTGGCTAATTAAACCTAGGCTGTGATTTGGGATCCGGGGAGAAGATGAATTCGTTATTAATTGTGCAAGGGGAGGTTTGGGAAGGCTGTTAGCAGAAACAGGGCTGAGAACTGGTGCTCTCGTTGCATGCACCTTCCTGCCAGGGGAAACTGAGGCATAGCTCTGCCAAATTCGGATCAACTCAGTGTGCCTTTGGAGGTGATAGCAGTGGGACGGAGACATCCGGATGGGTGCAAACCCCCACCCTGCGCTGCATCAGGGGCAAAGGGATGTGACTGGTGCCGCTCAGCCCATCAGTGGTAGGGGTCAGGGTGGATTTTGGGGTGCTCATTCCCTCAGCGGCAGGCGGAGGGTTGTTTTCCCTGATGGGAGACAGTCCGGCTGGGTGGCAGGGCTGTGCCAGGAGGGAAGGAAACGGTGGCGGCGGTGGCATGATAAGGGCTGTCTGCCAACCAGCGAGGTTTCCCCTTGTTTTTCTGCTGGGGGATGAGATAAGAGCTGGGCACCGGCACAGGATAACGCCTGAGGGGACAAGGAGCCAAGAGGGAGCCCGTCGGCAGCCTAAATTCAAGGTGCCATCGCCTTTGGGTGCTCAGAGGGATGCCACAGGGTGTTTCAGGGTGCACACGGTTCACAGACGGGGCGTGGAGCGCGAGCAAGCCGGTAGTTTCAGGGTGAAAAGCCATTTTCTCCGCTACCAGCCTTTCTCAGGTTCCTGGCACGGGGAGGGGGGGTTCCCTCACCCGTTGCGGGGCTGGTGGAGGAGGAACCGGCTTTAGTCCAGGCTGAAGGGGAGGTTGCACAACCCGGCCCCGGGGGAAAGCAAGGCGGGTTCGGGCTTTGCTCAGCTTTTGGCTCCGGCCCTCGTTGCTTTCCATAACCTTCCTCTGGCATTTGTTTAGCACTTTACTACCCTGAAGCATTCCGGATTTAGCTCCCCAGAGGAGGAGGCGGCTTTAGAGGGTGCATATTCCTTTCTCGCCCTCCTTCCTCATCCCTTTCTTCGTCCCCGAGCCACTGAGCACCTCTGTTTGCCAATCTCCCCGTGCAGATGTCGACTTACAAGCGGGCAACGCTGGACGACGAAGACCCCCTGGACTCCATCAGCGAAGGCGATGGGTACCCCAACGGCTTCCAGGTAGGGCTTCATGTGTGTTTTAGGAGGGGGGAAAAAAGGGATTTTAGGCCCTGGCAAGCAGCAAAGGGGGTTGCAGAAGGGTTTTCCGCCTGGGACCAGCCTTTCCATGGGGCAAAGTCTGGCATGGGCAGACCTGTGTTGGCTCCTGCCACCGCTGCCCTTTGCTCCCCTCCCGGCACCCGGAGCCAGCAACAGGGAAGCCTGCGGGGCTGGATTCTGGCTTGGCTGTTTGCAACGCCCCAGCACCCTGTTCTTCTGCTGGCCAAACCCCTTCCCGGTGTGGCTGGGGTGAGTAATTATCGTGGTGGTGGGAGCTTTGTCCCCACACAAAAGGGGATTAGGTTAATTCCTCCCTGAACAGCGGGAAATCGGCTTAAAAAGGGCCAAGGGTGGCGAGAAAAAAAAAAAAACCAACCCATGGCTGCCAGCATCGGGCCTCACTGGGAAAGATTTGGGGCTGGTGCAATGTTTTCGGTGCTGGCCCCAGTCCCATTGGTCTCTGCCTGGAATGGTGTTTTCTGCCCCAAAAATCAGAGCTCCACTGTGTTTTTACTTTCCCTGGTGGGGCCATCTCCGCCTGCTGTTGTATTGGGATGTTTCCTGGGGATGTTTTTCGGCAGAGCGGGAGTATCCTGTTACGGCACTTCCCACTGCTGTGGAGGCCCCCACCCTGTCCCAGTGCCAGCGGTAGGGACAGGGACACCCGGGGGGGTTACAGCCATGCTCGAGGAGGGGTTCGGGGTGGTACGGGGCAGCAGGTGAGCCTGCCGAAACGCTCGCCCCGCTCCCTTTCCTGCCATTGTGCTGCCCTTCCTGGCCAGTTTCTGGAAGGCAGCTGCCGCCTTTCCCAGCCCGAACTGTGCCGGATCCCTTGCTGGTGGCCAAATTTGTGCCGTGGGCTGTAGGAAGCAAAATGGGGGATGCATCAGTGGGTTTTTCTGCCGGTGGGGAAACGGCGCTGCTTTTCCCACAGGTGAACTTCCGTGGCTCGAGGAGCAGCCCAGGGTGCTGGGCTGAGCGGACGCGTGCTGAGAAGCAGCTTGTGGTGTTGGTGGGGGTGCTGGCAGCTGTGCTGACAGCATGTCTTCTGGGTCTCATCTTCCAGTACAGAGCCCGTAAGTCCTTGTACCATGCAGGGATCCTACCCCCTTGACCGGGATGGGTTGCTGGGGGGTTCCCTGGGATGGGATGCTCACCCGCATCACTTGCCCCAAGGTGGGATTCTTGGGTACCAGGCAGGATGTTCAGGTGTGGGGTGGGATGCTCAAGCACAAGACAGGATGGTCACATGCATCCCTTGCCCCAGGGTGAGATGGTCGGGCACAGGATGGGATGCTCACCCACATCCTTCACCCCAGAGTGGGATGCTTGGGCACGGGGCAGGATGGTTGGGCGTAGGATGAGATGCTTGCCCACATCTCTTGCCCTGGGACGGGATGATCGGGCAGGATGCTTAGGCATGGGACGGGATGCTGGTCCGTATCGCTTGTTGTGGAGCAGGATGTTGAGGTACAGGGTGGGATGCTCGGGCACCAGATGGGATATTTGCCCGCATCCTTCATTGCGGGGCAGGACGCTCCCTGGTGCGGCTCATTGCACCAAGGTGGAGGAGCTGAACCTGTCATTCCCACCTCCAGGGCCGCCTGCCGTGTGCCTGTCGGAAGCCTGCATCTCTGTCACTAGTTCCATCCTCAGCTCGCTGGACCGGGCGGTGAATCCCTGCGAGGACTTTTTCAGCTATGCCTGCGGGGGCTGGATCAAGGCCAACCCCCTCCCCGATGGCCACTCGCGCTGGGGCACCTTCAACAACCTCTGGGAGCACAACCAAGCCATCATGAAGCATCTTCTGGGTGAGTATGTGGGAGCAGTGGGACTCCACAGTGCTGAGGAGCCCCAGTAGGTCCTGGGGATGCTGAAAACATGCCTGCGGGGATGTAAGGTTGGACTTAAACCCCAGTGTCAAACAGATCCGTGACGCACACACTGCAAGGACATTGGGAAGCAGATCCTGGCTGTTTGCTGTCCTGGATGCTCCTGGGATTTTTGACCGCAGCGTTGCCGCTCCTTGGTGCTGAGTAGGGGAAGGGTCTTGGCCTCAGCCCCACAAACCCCATGGCAGTGTTCCCAGGAGCTCTGAAATTCAGAATTTGTACCCCAGACTGCATCCAGAGGCTGTAACACCCCAATATCACCCCAAGGATATGTTTTTTTTTTTTTTCCTCCTGCTATAGCTTCCAGCCTTTGTGAGCAGCCTTTTTGGGGGTCTGGCTGTCAATCTGGCTGTTTTGGGGGGGGTCAAAAACTCCCCCAGCGGAGGGAGGATCCTGGGCGCAGCCTCTGCTTGCAAACACTGAAGTGGGGCAGCTTATCCAAGCAACCAGTGAGGACGGTTTGTTCAAGCTTTGAGCAAACAACTGGCTCCTTATCAGCACTTTCCACTGCGCTGGGGCTGATTATCTGAAAAGAGAAGGTTTGGGAAGAGTGTTGTCTTTTGGGAGAAGGGGGGTGGCGGGGGAATGACTTCGTCCTCAGCTCTTCTCACAGAAATCTGGCGCTGGTTTTACCGGGAGAAGGGACCGGGCTTCCAGCCAAGCGGTCGCGCTCGGCATTTCCTTGAATTCCTTGGAGCCGAGGGACCTTTAGTTAATAAAACCACACAGCTGGGAAGCCAAAGGTGCAAGCTGTGTCATGAGGAAAAAAAAAAAAACACAAACCAACAACAGCCCTCTGGGGAAGCAGAATTTTAGATGGGGAAAAAAATGAAAGGATGATTTTGGAGGCAGAGGAGAAAAATGGGTTTATTGTTCCTTCTTGCAGGAATAAATAATATAGGGCTGGGGAGCACTAGCACAGGGGCAAGGGCAGCGCAGAGGGCTGGATGATGCTGGGAACATCAGAGCTGCTGGAAAAAATACTTTTTGTTTTTTCTTTCTTTATCTTTCTGCTCCAAAGAGCTAGAGCAGTCGCTGCGGGTGGGAGAGGAGATGGGGGCAGGAGGCCAGGAAGGGCTGGGGGCTGTGGGATGCTCTTGGGGGCATGGAGGGGACCGGTGGGGCAATCCTCGGCGCCTTTTTGGAGCTTGGCTTTGTCCAAAACGGGGCTGAATATTTCTCTGGTGGAAGGGTGGGGGCTCCAGTGTGCATCAGCAGCTGCTGTGGGGGGCCAGATGCCTGTCCCCGGGGACCCCCTGCGAGCTCCCCCTGGGTACCTCCCACAGAAAACACCACAGCCAACGTGTCGAGTGAGGCAGAGCGCAAGGCACAGCGTTATTACCAAGCCTGCATGAATGAGAGCAAGATCGAGGAGCTGCGCGCCACCCCGCTCGTGGAGCTTATCCAAAAGGTTCGTCCCCTTCCTTGCAGAAAAGCCACCTTCCCCAGGTGGCTGGAAATGGGAGGAAAAAAGCTAATTTATGGGCAGTCCCAGCACCTTCCAGACCCCATTCCTGGTGCTTCCTGGGGCAGAGCATCCCCCAGGGCAGGCAGGCAGAAAGAGGCAGGGATTTATAGGCAGGTCTTGCCTCTCCTGGGCTTTTTAGCCCTGTTGCAAGATGTTTCCCCCCAAGATGGGTATTGGGGGGATATTTAAGCAACTCCAGGTTGTCGTTCCTTCCCCAAAAACTGGTTGCTGTCTTTCCTCAGCTGGGCGGCTGGAACATCACAGGTCCCTGGGCAGGGGACAACTTCAACACGACGCTGCGGGAGGTGACGGCTCATTACCGCACCTCACCCTTCTTCTCCGTCTACGTCAGTGCTGACTCCAAAAACTCCAACAGCAATGTCATCCAGGTGGATCAGTCAGGGTTAGGCCTGCCATCGCGGGATTACTACCTGAACAAGACAGAGAATGAGAAGGTAAGGTTGTTGGGGGAAATCTGGCTTTGCTGGGGAGGTGCTGTGGGTGGGTGGCACCCACCATGCTGATCCCCACCTTGTCCTACCACGTAGGTGCTTGCTGGGTACCTGAACTACATGGTGCAGCTGGGGATGTTCCTGGGAGGCACCGATGAGGAGTCGACGCGGCAGCAGATGCAGCAGATCTTGGACTTTGAGACAGCGTTGGCCAACATCACCATCCCACAGGAGAAGCACCGGGACGAGGAGGTCATCTACCATAAAATGACAGCTGGAGACCTAAAGGTAGGGATGGAGTTGGCAAGCCTCCCCGCTCCGCCGTGATTTGGGAAGCGGGGCAGATGGGTGGAGGCAACGTAGCTCCACCAAGGAAGCCAGATGCCAGCCAACACCGCCTGGGAAGCTCTTGTGCAGTAGCTTGGCCTGTGTACTCCTTGGGGAAATCCCACCCTGACCCGTTCCTCTCAACCTCCGGACCACCCCCAGGGCCGGCAGCCCTGCTACCGCGGCACTCGCACTGTCCCAGCACTGCTGCCTGCGGTCCAGCTGCAGACATCAGCCTGGTCACCTCCCCGTGCCCCCAAAGGGGCCCTAAGGGGTTGTGTCAACATTTTTGACACCCGCCCCACTTTCTTTTCCTTTGTGGCAGGAAATTGTTTACTCCCCTCCGACCTTTGGAGCATGCTGCCGTTACGGGAACAGGCCTCTGCAAAATCAGCTGAATCCCTCAAACAGGGGCTGATGTGGCCGCTTCCAGCTTAGCAGGCGGCTGCCACCCCCCTCTGATGGTTTTTTTTTGGGCCAGTAGCAGCAGCATGGCTTTTGCAGGAGCTGGCGCCAGCCGTGGACTGGATGCCCTTCCTCTCCACAGTCTTCTACCCTGTGGAGCTCAATGAGTCGGAGCCTGTCGTGGTCTACGCCAAGGAGTACCTGGAGCAGGTCTCTGACCTCATCCTGGCCACTGATAAATGGTGAGAGCCCCCAGCCCATGCGGAGGGGTGTCTGGGGTGGGCAGGTGTGTCCCACTGCCCACTCACCACCTCTGGCTACAGTCTCCTCAACAACTACATGATCTGGAACCTGGTGCGGAAAACCAGCCCCTTCCTTGACCAGCGCTTCCAGGATGCAGAGGAAAAATTCATGGAAGTGATGTACGGGACGAAGAAGGTGAGGGGGGAGCCCCTGATGCCCCCAAATCACCATTAAAACGGTGACAACTTCTTAAGCAAAGTCCTCATCACGTTACATCCAAAAAATAGAGATGTGAGGCAGGTTTTGGGGTAGCAGCTGTGGCGCAGGGGTATGGATGTGGACTCCATCTCCCAATGGGGCAAGGGGCTGGGAGGGTAGGGGGCTTTGGCCATGCCACCACTGATGACCACCTCTTGTCCCATGCAGACCTGCCTCCCACGCTGGAAATTTTGCATCAGTGACACGGACAACAACCTGGGCTTTGCCCTGGGGGCCATGTTCGTCAAGGCCACCTTTGCCGAGGACAGCAAGCAGGTGGTACGTCCCCAAGCGAGCAGCCTGTGAGCTACCTCAATGGTGGATGGTTGGGGCAGCCAATGTTTCTCTGCCCACCTTTTGTCCACCGAGCATCTCCATTCACTGGGTTTTTCACCAGTCTGCATGCTGTCTTGGCATCCCAGCCTCTTTCTCCCCACTGGTGCAAAGGGCCCTTGAACCCTCTAGGGTGGGAAGCCAGCTCTCCAGACCGACGTTGCACCACCTTTTGTCTAGGCAGAGGAAATGATTGTGGAGATTAAAACAGCCTTTGAGGAAAGCCTGGAGACCCTGCAGTGGATGGATGAAGAGACAAGGAAATCGGCCAAAGAGAAGGTGAGGTGCTGGCAGCTGCGCTGGGGAGGAGAGGGTGATGGTGGAGGATGATGGAGCTGGGTGAGCCTGTCCTTCCATCCCTGGCACCAAAAGCGCTTTGGTCCTTGTCACCCTCAGGCAGATGCCATCTACAACATGATTGGCTACCCCAAGTTCATCATGGACCCCAAGGAGTTGGATAAAGTCTTCAATGATGTGAGTTGCTCAGATAGGTCCCCTGGGTCTTCTGTTTCTGCCCTCCACTAGAATGTGCAGGACATGTGCCTATCACCATGGCCTCAGGGCAGCCTTGAACCCCAGGTTTCCTCCAGAATGGTCTCACTGATGTCCTTGGCCCTTCTCTGGGGACTTCCCAGAGAGCTGCAGGCCAGTCCTGGGGTGGCTGGGGCTCTCGGGATCTCTGCCCAGGAAGAGGAGGAGCTGGTTTCCGTAACAGTGATTCATTGCCCTCCTGAGACTGCAGATGTTGGAGAGGAGGAGAAACAAGAGCGGCCGTTAACTCAGCTGGCTCCGGAGGCTCAAACATGACCACAGAGGGAGGAGCAGGGCCGAGCGATCACCACGAGCCACTCACGCCTTGCTCTTTTGCAGTATGAGGCCGTGTCTGACCTCTACTTTGAGAACGTCATGCAGTTTTACAACTTCTCGGCCAGGGTCACCGCTGACCAGCTCCGGAAACCACCAAACCGGGACCAGTAAGTCCTCCGCTCCCCTTCCCTGTTGTGCTCAGCGGGGAATATCACAAGATCTGGAGCACTGGGATTTGGTGTCCACCAGACCGTGCTGGTTTTGGGGAGTTAAATTTGGGCCGATGGCTTTGCGCCATGATAAGCAGATGGTGTCAGAGCAAACATCAGCAATGGGTTTGTGCTGCCACACTGGCCATGTCCCTGCAGGTGGAGCATGACACCTCCAACAGTCAACGCATACTACTCTCCAACAAAGAATGAGATTGTCTTCCCTGCTGGCATCCTCCAGGCCCCTTTTTACACCCGTGCATCTCCCAAGTAAGAGCCTAGGGAAAACAGGGAGGGCAGGATTCCCAAATTTCCTCCTGTCCCAAAATTTGAGGCTAAATTTCATGGCTGCAGGGAGCAGCAGCTGCTCTCTAAATCTCAGCATTGCCCTCCTGCAGGTCACTGAATTTTGGTGGGATTGGTGTGGTGGTGGGCCATGAGTTGACGCATGCCTTTGATGACCAAGGTATGGCCAGGGCCAGGCGGGTGGGCTGCTGGAGGGGTGGCTGGCAGGGTGATGAAGGACCTGTTGTGTCTTTGGCAGGCCGGGAATACGATAAGGATGGCAACCTGCGTCCGTGGTGGAAGAACTCCTCGGTGGAGGCCTTCAAGCGGCAGACAGCATGTATGGTGGAGCAGTACGGCAACTACACCGTCAATGGCGAGGCCGTCAATGGCAAGCACACCCTTGGGGAGAACATTGCTGACAATGGGGGCCTCAAGGCTGCCTACCGGGTAGGGCCACAGGGCTGGGGAGATGCGGTGGGGGGCATGGTGTGGTCGGATCGGTGTTGTCCCCTGAGCCTGCTGTGCTCCCTGGCCTCCAGGCATATCAAAACTGGCTGAAAAAGAATGGGGATGAGGAAACCCTCCCAACCCTCGGCCTCACCAACCACCAGCTCTTCTTTGTTGGCTTTGCCCAGGTAGGTCACTTGGTGGTGGGCAGGAAGGGTGGACGCACAGGTTTTTGGGGGGTGGAGGCATGCCCAGATGGTGTTGGGATGGTGTGACGGCAAAACTGAGGTCTCCAGAGATGCTGCGTGGTGGATGGAGAACCAGATTGGGGTGGTACTGGTTAAAAAGCTGGAGCTCGAGCTGTGTTGGTGCCCGTCGCGCAAGCAGGGAGGTCTGATTCGGCACTGAGCAGGGCTCTGTGGTTGTGGATGCTGGCACTCGTGCCTCTTGCCCTCTGTCTACAGGTGTGGTGTTCAGTTCGCACGCCAGAGAGCTCTCACGAGGGGCTCATCACCGACCCCCACAGCCCCTCGCGTTTCCGTGTCATCGGCACTGTCTCCAACTCCCGGGAGTTTGCAGAGCATTTTGGCTGCCCCCTTGGCTCTCCCATGAATCCCCCTAAGAAGTGCGAAGTCTGGTAATGGGCAAGCACCTGACGGAACCAGCTGTGGGTTGCTTTGTCCTCTGCAGATGGCTGAATTTCCCTGGTCCTTTTGAGAGGCTGAAACCACTTCTCTGTGCAACAAACTGCCCAGCTCTCAGCAGGAGCAGCGCTCTGCGTTGCTGGTATCGTCTGAGGTTTGATCCACTGTGAAAACTCCTCATCCCCTTGCTCATTTGTGAAATGACTTCGATTTGGGGGTCTCTTCTTTCCCACCATGACCAGGCCACGTGTTGAGGCACGTGCATCCATGGGCACTACCCCGTATTTACACACGCAGCACTCCGGTCTGACCCACCGCCCCAGCAAAATGCCTCTTTTTCGGAGGCGACAAAGGGAACGCTGTGACACTGACAGGTTTGGCTGCGTGTGTAAATACACCTGACGTACCTTCCTCTCTCCAAAGATGCGCACATGAGGATGGAAAATATTTTAAGATATATTTTTCTGGGGGGGAAATATATATATTTTTTTTCATGTGTTGTGGAATACACTGGAAAATTTCAGGGAAAATGCATTTAAAAGCCTTTTTTTAGTAAAAGATTAGTATATTTATTAATTTTTTTTTTTTTTTACTCAGTGCAGCTGTAGGTGTAGCACCCTGTGGGGCCAGTCCCTTGGCCAGGGAAGCTGGATGGATGCAACCAGCCAGCCCTGGATCCTGGGTTTCTCTGGGAGGGACTGTCCTTGGAAGATGCTGATAGGGAAATTGGGGACAGCGTGCCTGGGGACAGGGCTGGAGGATGCTGCGAGTTGCAGAAAGGCTCTGCTGGGATTCTGTGACTCCTGGGATTAGCTTTAATTTCAGAGTGCAAAGGGAAAAGTTGATGTGCCAAAGATGTAACCAAGGTGGTGACAGTGTGGATTAAGCACTCGGTTCTCCCTCCTGTCCCCTCTGAAGTGAGGTCAGCTGCAATTTCCTGGCCCAAAAGCTTCCCCAGATAAGCACAGGTGGTTCCTGCTGCTGCTTCGCTTGCCGCTGTGCCTGGCCTCTATGCCTGGGAAACTGCAAGCCCTGAAATCACTGCACGGCCCCAAACCTCCATCCTTCCATGGCTGGGTTGGCACTGGTGTGAGATCTGGCCAGAATGGGGGCGAGGGGCTTTCTTAAGGGTTTCTTTTAATATTCCTTTTGCGGTTTTGAGAGGAAACCACTGACGGTAGCTCAGGTGCTGCATGTTGTCTTGTGGGGCACCTTCTTGCTCTAGACAGAAAGCAAAGACATAGAGGGTTTTTTAATATTTATATGTAAAAGGAAGGGGGGGGGCGGATTTTTTTGTAACTATTTTTTCACCCTACACCTGGGGCTTATTGTAATTGAAATAATAAATACTTTTTACTGGGTCTGGAGTTGCTCGTGACTTGTTTTTTCTGATAGCAGGAAAGTCTTGCATCCCCTTCTCCATTTTTCTCCACATCCACACTGATAAGACCATCCTGAGCTGACAAAACTGAGCCCAGGAGGCTTTTTCCAGCCTGCGCTTGGCGTCTGCTGCCTCTCGGAGGCTAAAGCCAGGCTTTTGTGCCCACAAACCTCACTCTCGCTGCGGGTGGTTGTTTGCTTTCCACCTCTATGGCATGGCCCCACACATCTCCCCAGCAGGGAGGTCTTTCCCGGATGCTTTTCCTTCCTCCCGGGTGAGTTTTTGGCCAGCCGGGCTGCACTTGGATCCAGCAGGATGGTCCCCGCACAGGTTGCTCTCCAAACAGCCTTATTTATAGCTTTGTGATGCTGCATGGATGCTGCCAGCTCAGTAACACAGGCCAGTGCTCACACCCGAGTGGATGCTCCATGGCTTTGTCAGGCTTGCCCAAAAAACGCAAGGCAGGACCTGGACTGCAGGCTCCCTGCAGAGGCTCACCCCAGCATGTGGGAGGGCTGATGGCCATAAAACAAGCAAAGTGCTGGGTGCTTCTTTGCTCTTTAGCCCCAGCTTGTTACCAGGGGCTGGATTTGGGTTTTAGCCCTCTTGTTTTGCCCCATTGGTAGCGAGCTTTTGGAAATACAGAGTGGTTTTGCTGCCGGGATGGGCAGGACAGAGCCAGCGGTGAGCTGGGGATGTTAGTATTGCATAAATAAGATGGTAAAATTTCCTTCTTGCTGTTTTTTACCGTGTTTTCTTTCCCAGACTGAATCAAAACGTAGTAAGAGAGCACTCGCTTTCTGCTCACACAACTCGGTGTGAGGCCCTCGGTTTCCTGCAGAGCTGGGAGACCAGCCATGGCCCTTGTTTTCCTCAGGATCTGGCTGGAAATGGTGGTGCAAACCCGCAGAGGGCGATGGAGCCGAGAAAATGCTGCCTGTGCTCTCTGCTCCTGGGCTGGCAGGAGTTAGCTATACTACCAGCATGGTATTTTGGTCTGGATCTGGCCCCGTGTGTTTAAAATGCGATGAAATGGCTGCGTTCGTAGGAAAAGAGAGGAGTGGTGTGGGTGTAAGGCAAAGAGGAATTAAGCAGGGAGAGTGGAGCTGGGGTAAAAGGGTCTTTTCCCAGCTGTAAGAAGCAGAGAGAGGAGCACAGCCCATTGCATGGAGAGGTAAGATGCTGTTAGAGGTGGTTTAACCATCCAAAAGGGAAATGTTCTCTGGGGCTTACCCGCAGTGAGGGACTGGGCGGGTGATGTCTCAGTCACCGCAGAGGGAACAGCCCCAGTGCAGGAAGGATTTCGAGGGCAAGCATCAGCTTGCATCGTGGCAGGGGGACACCACGGTCAAGGCTCCTTGTGCTGGGCTTGGAGCCGGTGGTGGATGTTTGCCTGTCTGGGAAGCTGCTGGGTGTAGGCAGAGTAGGCAGGAGGTGACTCATCCCACTCGCGTGCCAGTGCCTGGTGTGGGCTTGCCTGATCCTGGGTGGTATTTGCTTTATTTTGTGCTCAGTCGTGCCCCGGAGGGCTGAGACATTTGCCGAGGGCTGAGCCCAGGCAGGAGGAAGAATGGGGAAAGCTCCAAGCAGGGCTGGGTTTTTTGGTTGTTTTTTTTTTTTTTTTTTTTTGCCTGGAGGGTGTTGGAAGGGGACCAGTGGGGGGGGGGGGGGGGGAAGCAGGAGAAGCCCAAAGACAGAGGCGCTGCTGTGCCTTGCTGGGTGAAAGCGGGTGCCTGGAGCATGCTGGAGCCTCCAAAATGAGCTGGAATGAGCAGTTGTTCACAGGTTTGGTGGGGCTGAGCCAGCCTTCCAGGTGCAAGAGGCTGAACCCAACCATCTGAACCACCTCCTTCCCAGTTTTCCCCCCTCCAAGCAGGATCTAGCCCCCAACACATCATGACAGTGCTGGAGTCACCTTACTGGGACCATCAGATTTTTGGGCAGCAAACGCGGGCCAAAAGCTTCCTCAAACAATTCCTGCTGGAAAACAGCCCTTTTCCAGTGATACCCCAATCCTTCACTCTATTTTCCTAAGTTCACCAACAGCTCTAGTGCTCCTACGCTTTTTGCCATGTGGTTGTGAGCGTCTCTGCTGTGCTAGGTACGTGAGAGACTGGTGGGACTGGAAAAAGGATTGGTGATGCTCCGAAACAAGAGCTCAGCACTGTAAACTCAAGCTGCCCATGGTGATACATTGGTTCCCAGGTGCTAATAAAGCTAGCAAGAAAAACAGGAGGAAAAATGAAATGGAAGAGGAACCAGAGGCGGTAGCAACGGCATGAATCCAGCTGGCACTTGCTCAGGCTCACCAAATCTGCAGGTTTCGTTGGCCAAATCGTCCTACGTGGGGTATTATAGAAAAGAGACCTGTCTGCTTTGTCCTCTTAGGAAAAAAAAAAGGTAAAAAGATGGCCGGGGGGTAGATATAGACTCTAGAGGAGCTTTAGGGCAGAGGCAGGAGTCTGGCTGCTTCACATGGCTAGCACACTTTGGGAGCTTCAGCAGACAATATGGTGAAAATGCTGGTTTTTTCCTTTCTAAACAGGCAAAAAGAAGTGATATATCTAAAGATACTGGAGCTAGGAGGCTCTTTCGCAGCTGTGTTTACAGGCAGCTATTTCTGTAGAACAGAGGGAGCCATAGATGTCAATTTGCTTTTGGTACGAATTTCCTTCTGCATGAAGGGGTGTACCAGAAGTGCCACGCCTGGGAGGCGGTCGATGGAACGGCGCCGGACACTGACCCCCCCCAGACCACACAGTTTTACTTGCGCCCTCAAAATTATTACAGCAAAGTCTTTACGAGCTGTGGAGGGGGATCCGTCTTCCTAGCAGGCTGCAGACAGGAGAGATGTGCTGTGAGCGCAGCAGCTCTCCAGGATGTCTGAAGATGTATCAGTCCTTGGGCAAACCCCCTACTAGGATAAAAGTTCCTCCTTTGTTCTCCCATTTTTGGGGAGTGGGGGAGTACTTGGCCTTTCTTTGAGGTCATTCTCATTTGTTTCTTCAGTCTTCTGTTTTCCTGGTGGGGGAATCAGCAGTCAACCTGGCAGGTGGTAGGCTGCAGAGGAAAACCGGCTCAGAAAAAAATACCCAGAGGCCCCTCTAAATATTTGTTCCTGGCTGCTGATGGAAATAGTCCCCGTTCAGGACTTCTTTAGAGGCTGGCAAGGCTTGGTTGGGCTTTTTTCCTCCAAAAATCTCATTGTTTTCCATTTCACCCCATTTCCCACAAGCAGTTTGAAGTAGATGCGAGCTCACCTCATCCCAGGCATTTCCCTTACCCCAGCACAGAACGAAAAGCACAGAAAGGGAAAGTAAATAGCATGCGAGTCATCTTCCCTCTGCCACCGGCTCCACTAATAACTTCTGGCACCATGCAGTGTGTTTGTTTGGTGTGGCTGTACCCTGTAGATAGCACCTTAGTAAGTAAGAAACTATTCCAGTCGCAGAGCTACTCTTACTGGAGGCCACTGCGGCAGCTTAAGTGGCATGGCAGCTTGCAGGAGCTTTTCTTCTGAGATCACACCTCGGAGGATGGTGAGCCTCGGGGTACACTGCAGTCCTCGTGTTGGCACGGGTGGGTGTCATGTCCTAAACCTGACCTGCACAAACTGAATTGTTTAACCATTTGGAGTCTGACTCAAAAGGGAAAATGGACTCAAGACCCTTCTATTTTTTGGTCGCTGGGTGCTGTGCTGAGTTTCGCTCTAGTGAATGACACCAAGTGCACATTCTCCCCCTTCAGATTTGTATTTTAAAACTCAAAATTACTTTTCTGCTCGCAAATGGAGCTGTTGTGGAGATGTGGATAGATGTGACTCATTGGGTAGGTTTTCTTTAGTGCGCAAGACCCCTATCTTTCTTCTGTCAACTTCCAGTTGCAGCACCAGTTACTCGTTAAGTGCCTGAATATACCACCAAGGGAGCTGTTTACTTTAATAAAAGAAGCTTTTCACTTTTAAGAGTTTATTTGTGACTGCTTTAAAGTATTATCTTCCTCCTAAAATTGCAGCTGCCCAGAAGATGCAGCAGATGGGACGCAAATAAACTATGGAAAACTTCTTAAAAGCACCTTGTGTACCCCAGGCTGGGTGACATGGGGTGGCAATACCTGCTGGTGCTGGGAGCATTTCCCTGGGACGTGCGGTGCGGCAGGAACGTCGGTAGGTGCCAGCCGGCTGGAATGAACCCTCGGGAGCCAGCGGCAGGGCAGGACAAGTCAGGACAATCTAGCGGCTGCTTGAATCTGCTCTGAGGTCCTTTTTATCTCCCCGAGATGGTACAAACCGCTTTCGCCCCTGCCAAGCTCAGCCCAGCGGTGGTCGTGAGGAGGGTGCTGCAGCCCGGCTGTGAAATGCTGAAGATGGCGGCGGCGTGGCAACCCTCGGCGGGGTGAAGGCATGGCGTGGGGGTGTGAGGTGGCTGCCTGCCCCTCGCCAAAGGCAGGTCCAGAGGGCCCTTCTGACGCCGGTCCCCAGTGCCAGAGGTGGGCTCCCTGAGGGGCTGCTGGGCCTCCCTCACAGCCACCGTGTCACCCTCAGGGCTGCTGGCCCTCACGCCACCTCATGAGGGGCTGCGGCGCTGCCCCTGCCAGCCACCCCAGGAGCCTGGGATGTGGCTGGGGGCCGTAGGGCTGGCAACGGGGCTGGGGGTAAGTTCTTGGGTAGGGGGAAAGCCCCTGTGCCCGAGCCGCGGGGTGGGTGCTGCGGGGGCCCGGCGCCCCCTCGCAGCCGAGGGCCGCTGCCTCACAGCCGATCGCTGCCGAAGTCTCTCCGGGCCAAGTCGAAAGCGCCCGAAGCTGCGGCATCGCCGCTGCCGAGAGACTCCGAAGAGTCCCGAGCGCCTCCCGCCTGGGCGGGAATCCCTCCTCCGAGCCTGTCCGAAGCTTCCCGAACTCCCTCACGCTCTCGGTCTCCGGAAAGAGCCGAAGTTTCCCGAGCGCGGGGGTCACGGGAGGTGCCGGGCTGAGCGGGGAGGGAGGGGGGAACACGGGGAGGAGGACGCGTGCGCCCGCGAAGGTCTCCGGAAGGAGCCGAGGTTTCCCGAACGCCGCTCGCCAGCGAGCGGCTCCGGAAAGAGCCGAAGGTTGCCGAGCGCCGGTGGGCCGAGCGGCTCCGGAGCGGCCCGAAGGCGCCCGAGCGTCCGTCCTGCCGGACTGCTGGAGGCGGCCGCAGCGCCATGTTTGATGCTCCGCTACTTCAGTGAGGAAAATCCGCCGGCATCGCCCGAGAGCCGCCACCGCGAAGGGCTCCGCTGCCCCCGGGGAGGGGGACCGAGACCCCCCGCCGCCGGCGGCTCATGAGCAGCGCGGCCTGAGCCGCCTCCCCCCCTCCCCTCCCCGCCGGCCCCTCTCCCGTCCCCTCCCCGCGCCGAGCCCTCCGGGAGGCGCGTTGTCACGGAGACCGGCGCCGGTGCCGGCCCGCCGCGCTGCCCCGGCCGCCGCACCGGCCCCCGGCCCGCTCCCCGGCTCCCCCCCGGCCCCGGCCCCGCTCCCCGCCGGGGGGTGGTGGCTCCGCTTGGCGATGAGTTTACCGCAGAAGGCGGCTTTGAAACCCGGCGCGGCGGCGGCGGCGGGGACCGGCCCCGGGAGCGGGGCGGCGGCGGCGGCAGCGGCGGCGGGGCCGCCTCCCCCCCCCGGCTCCCCCTCACCCGGCGGCGGCTCCGGCGCCTCACCCCAACATCAGGGCCTTGCCGCCCCAACCGCCCCAGCAGTATCCTTTGCCCCGGGGGGGGGTGTGGGGGGGGCGACACCCCCTTCCCCACAGCGAGCGGGGCCCGGGGGGGGGGGGGGGGGGGGGGGGGTGAGGGGCCGTGGGGGCCCCTTCAGTGCCGGGGAGGGTGGGGAGGGGGCGCCCCGCGGGGGGGGTGGCGGTTGGGAGCTCCCCGCTCCTTTTTGTGGGTGTGTGTTTGTGTTTGTGTGCCCCCCCCCCCCCCCCCCCCCGTGTAAAGGGGGGCTGCACCTGCTGGGGTGGTGCGAGGAAAGGGGGTGCCTCACCCCCCACCCCCCGCTAATGGGCTCGTTTGGGGGTTTGCCTCTTTCCTCCTGGGAAGGCAGAGGGTACCCCAGCTCCCTTCCCCCCCGAGCAGCGGTGACCCCCAAGGGTAAACTTTTAATTAGAAATTGCTCCTCAGTTTTGCCTCTGGTCCTGCCCAGGTAAGTGCTTTGGTTTTGTTGTTTTTCCAGGCCAATTTAAACCCAGGTTTTTCCAGCTGGGGCCGATTTTCATGTGATTTATTTATTTTATTTTATTATTTTTTTTTTTCCCCTTACTTGACTGGTGGAAATAAATCTCAGGTGGAATGTCGCGCCGAGCAGCTTTCTCTGCGAGGCCACGCGCGTTGGGGAGGAGAAGGCTCCCACTCAAAAAATCCCACCGCCAAAACGGCCACTGTTACAAAGAGAGGCCGGCGGTTGCTGCAAATGTTTTTTAAAGGTCTTCGGTTCTCTGCTGCGACTAGGCCCCAAGTCAGGAGGTAAATACTGCAGGGATCAGCAGGAAAGTGGGGTGGCCAGCCTGCCTGCCTGGATGAGGTTTTGTTTCCAGTGTCGGACAGCATCCCCTGGCAGACTGGCTTTTCTTTCCCCCCCACTGAAGTTTTGGGGCCCGGGGGGGAGCATGAAGTGAAAAATATACTTGGTGAAACATTGCCTTGCTGTGTTATCCGGGAATGGTGTGGCGTGCTGTGTAGGGGACGGTCAGGAGTGTGTTTTGCTATTTATCAGTGGCAGTGACTTAGGTGTTAATGTGAAAGTGCAGGGTGTTTTTTCTGCTGAGGGCTGTTTCAGCTGTGTGATGATGTCTGTGCTCTTCAAGAAATGTGTTCCCTGTGTATAAGCATTTTATTGCTCTCACTTTCATTTTTGAGGTGGGAAAACCAAGCCCTTTTTTAATCAGTTTAGGTCCATTGTTTTCTTGAGCTTCCGGCAAGAATCATTCTTGCCATGACAACAAATACGTTGCTTAAATCATGAGACTGTTGACGTTACAGATTTGTTTGGGTCAAGTGAAAAACCTCTGAAGATTTCAGGGAGTGCTGCGGAGGGACTTACTCTCCACTGGGTGTTTCTGGCTAGCTGTGCTATTCTGTAATTCCAGCATGTGCTTTATTTAGGGAAAAAAACGTGAAGGTGCTGTCATGACAAAGTCAGTGGGGTGGTGGTAAGTAAAACTGTTGCTCAGGGGAAATTTGCTCAGTTTTGAGTGATGTGCCAAGTGTTACAGTGGGAATACCGGCCAGCGTGCATGTACGGAGTCCGTGCTCAACTGATATTTCCAGCGAGGTGCTGGTTTGTCTGGCAAGGGTCTTTTTTAATGGGGAACATGACGCTTGGGTGCCTTGATAGTTGAAAGGCTGAAGTTTGCCTGGGTCTGCGATCAGGAGTGTGGTGGGCTTTCCAAAGAATTTTATTTTCAAGTAATCATTAAAAGCACCGTGGAGGGACTTGAATACTTCTCCCACGTTGTTGAGGGTGAGCTTGGTGGTGGTTTGCAAGAGCAGCTGTGCCGCCGTAACTAAGACAGGAGGATGCCATTGCTTTTGGTGAGTGTTGTCATGAAACACCTTGCACGTGTGAGGGATGAAGCTTGGGTTTACCTCTGAGCGCAGCCTAAAAATAAAAAGCCTTGGAAGGAATGGGCAAGATCCTAAAGGAGTCAGAGATGGTGTGGCAGTGTGTCCCATCGTGGGGACCCAACTGGATGCCTGGAGCAAGAGGTATAGAGGAACAGAGAAGCATTAGGCAGATATGACCAGTTGACATTATAAAGGTGGGGAGGTTAAAATGATATAGTCTTAATTTTTATTTATAGCCATGCCTGTTTTGAAAACATGGGTGTTTGATCCATACTGCTCCTTAACTTTTAAACTAATAATCTGGCCTTGTAATATATACAAACACTGTGTTCTTGATACCTTTTGGGTGAACTGTATTCAGGTGTCCTGGCTGGTTTTTACCTCCACCGAAACTTGTGTGTGCTTCCAGGTAGTAAACAAAAGCTGTTACCTTTTCTAAGTGCTGCTGCAAAAGTGAGGCTTGGGGAACAGAGTTCATCTGTAATGTACTGGAGTGCAGAGGGTCATCTGAGTTCAGCCTTATTTTTAGCTCTGTTTGGCTGCTTTTTTTTTTTTTCTGTTTTGATATGACTATTGAGACAGTGTTACCCTACAGCAGATAAAGTATAGTTGCAGGTTTCTTCTGGCAACTGGGAGTGGGCAGAGCACTCATGGCAGTGCAAGGGATTATTTGTTGATGTGAAGGATTATTGTACGTTAACAGGTAGATTGGGGCTCTGACTTGGACTTTTTAAACTAAAATAGCTTCTGCACAGTGAACTTGTCTTTGGAAATAGGTGTGGTTTTAGTACTTAAGACATAATGAAATTAAGCGATTATCTGTATAATCAAAAAAAGAAGAATTGGGTGAGAGAGAACTGTACAGGAAAAAGGACCTCTTACTTCATGTGGATTTGTAGAAAGGCATTAGTGAGGGAAAAAATACATGGGGAAGAAGGGATTTGAAAAAAAAATTTCTTGAAGGAAAGCAAAGCTGTAGAGTGATGGACATGAAGAACAGAAATGTTTTGATGGGAGTTTCATTCTGTTACATGCTGAATAGGAAGTTATTGGTGCTGCTGTAAGACAAGACAGAGCTTTCAGAAATTTCCTTAACACAGTGGCTTCAAGAAGTTAAATTTTCTGTGTAATAGTAAGTTGGGATAATTTTGTGGCTCTGGTGGTGGTGAGTATTCAATCAAACCTGATTTCAGGCAGAAATTGTGCTCAAAAGTTGTCAGTGTAGACACATCCTCCAGTTCAATTCTGACCTGTGTTTGGGGGGGGGGCAGACAAGGGAGGGTGTAAGTGTGTCACTGTGAAATGATGTGTAGAGAGATATTATAAGAAATACATCCAGATCTGCCCGCCTTTGCTTTGGCTTTCAGGCTGCTTCTCAGGAACAAGTTCCAGATGAAGTCAATTGTTCTGTAGTGAGAATTCTTCCATAAAAAAGTAAAATAATGAAGGTACGCTCCAGGCTGCAAACTTACTGTAGACCTTTGTGCTTTTAGCTTGATGGTACTTCTGATGCATGTTAAACTACACTGTGTTTCTTTACCCTCCCTCACGTTCCCACTTAAGAGTAAAGTATTTTTTGCGTGTGTTACATGAAGCTGCTCTTTAAAAAGTCCCCATGCTGTGAATAAATTTTGTGGATCAATATAATTAGGTCACCGGTTTCTTCACTGCCCCAGCCCAGACATGGGCAAACATTGTACTATGAAGGACAAACAGATTGATTTATGTTAAACCTGGGTAACGTTGCATGTCTGCTGGCTCTTCAGGGTTAATTTAACACTGTACCTTGGAGCCAGATTAGAGCCATCCTGGGCTCTGGGCTGGTGTCAGTAGGTTTTTGTTTTCTTTTCCAAACTTCCTTGCATTTGGAGGGAGTTCAGCTTCCTGGTTGTTGATGGTCTCTGTACAGGCACCAGTAAACTTAACCTTAATATTCACCGTGGTTGTTTCAGTGTGGGATTGGGTATCGCTGGGCACGGGTGTTTTTCAGGTTATTGCAGTGGGGCAATTGTGGCAGGTTCAGGGCGGGTTTTAACAGATGGTCATTTAAAATCTTTCTTTTCTTCGTCCACTTTAATTCCGTTTCTGAGAAGCGGAGAGGAAGAGTCAGCATTTGGGGGGATTTCTGTGTGAAGTACATCATTGGTGTGCATGGAAACTTGGGTTTTGCTAAAGTTGCCTCAGCAATTGAGTGTCTGCTTTAGTTTTTCCTGAGCTGCTTTAGCTAACTGTGCTGTAGTCCCTTTCAGAAAGCCATGTGCTGGTTCCTGCTCTGTTTGGTGGCATCTTCTGGATGTGAGTGGCTTCCCAAAAGCCCAGGAGAACAGCAAGAAATGCAGGATTGCTCTCAGGAATATAAGAGACTGTGTGAAGTTGGAGTGAGGTTCTTGCAGCGCTTACCCGGTATTTGGATGCGGACTAGGTTGTGCCATTGGAGTAGGCCTGTGTTGGTAATCTTCTAGTTAAATTAAAACTGTTGAGAAGGATTTGGGTGCGTGATGATGTGAGCAAAGGGTTGAACTGGAGGGGAAAGTGCCCAAGAATCCCTTTCTCCAAGGAGAGCGTCTTCAGCATGTGCTGAAGGAGCAGGGTCTCTGGGTTGCTGTGATACCCTCTGGGATTTTGGAGCTAATGCCGTCTTCCCTTGCTGCTTACTTCCATTATGAGTGGCTTTTTTCCAGAGTATGCGATGCAGCATCTCTCTGTGCTCTCTGGGGTTTATCTGCTGATGACTTTGAAGGTGAAGACCCAGTGATTAGGAAGGTGTTTGGGCGTAAAAGTCAGCTTGAAGAGCGTGATCGTGGCTTTTGTGCAAAGCACCATGCCTCCCTGTGCCTTGGGTGGATCAGCTCTGGCTTCTGGGCAGCTTTGACATTGAACTGGAGCTAAAACAAGAGCACGGCTGGAAGTCCTCTTCCAGATGCCAGTGGCAGCCGCTCGCGAGGAAGGGTGTTCAGAGTGTTACGGTCGTGAAAGGGAAGGAGTGGCAAGAAGTGGGAAGGACGGGAGGAACTAGGCTGAGATCAGAGGCGTTCCTTGCTCTCTGTTTTTTTGAGTTCAGGAGTGAGCTTTCTGAAGTCGTGGCTGGATGAAGGGAAGGAAGGGGCAGCGGTGTTGCCTGAGAAGTGTTTCCATGTTACAAGTGTCTGAAGCCATGGAAATCGTACATCTTGGGAGGGTATGCAGCAGGAGAGAAGCTTTGAAAACACGGAGACTTTCCCTGCTGCTCCGTGGTAGTGGCTCTTCGGCAGGGGAGGAATGGGCACAGGTTTGTGAGCGTATTGCCAAAAAACTAAGTGCTTTTAGGCCTCTCTGCCATCTCCCCTGTTGATGTTCTCCTGCCTTGGCACATCTTAGCGTTCTTTCAAGCAGAAATAGCTCTAATTTATTTAATGACAAAAGCTAATCATGTTATAGTGCAGATATGTCACTTTACCAGCTTTGTAAGATTTTTGTGGTGAAATGACTTGGAGAAAACCGTTCATCCAAAAATGTGATTTCAGATAGCTTATTTTCTTCTCATATCTGAGGACATGATTGTGTATGTTCTCTGGCAGAAGTCTGTGGGAGAAGGTTACTTTAGCCATTTAAGTATATATGTATTTAATGTGCAGTACTGATTTTGGAACACAATTTGTGTTTTTATCTATGGTAAGAAGTTGGTGAGAGAGTAATAGGAGACTTAGAACAAATAACTTCCCTTTAAGATGTTGGGACATAGAAGGATTTTCATCTGTGCGTATGGGTTTTGTCCGTCATCTTAGGGCTGAAAGGCTTTTTCATGCTGTTAGCAAATTTTGGGACATGTCAAGCTGGTGCATTTGCTCCGTTTTTGTTTTGTAATAAGAGTTAGCAGTGAAGATCTCTTTAGAAGTCGTAGGTAACCTATATTTTCTTTTTCCTCATAATCCAGCAATTTCAGGGCTAGTCAACTGTCAAGTTTAGTTGTGTGTAAATCCGCTAATATGATTAGAGTCACTGGAATTTTTACTCTGGGGAATTATAGATGGGTAGGATCACTGTTTTACAGAAATTTCTTTAGTAGGAAACTTTATCTGTGACTTGAATGTGTCTGCAAGCTGTTACAAAGACTTTTCTGGAATGAATGGGGAAGAGAAAACTGGTGTTTGTTATGGGGCATGAAGATGTGGGTGGAGTCGTTGTGTACCCCATGGTCTGGAGGAACTGAGGGAACTAATTTTTTTTTTTTTTTTTTTAACGGAACATAGTTGATGTGACTTCTCATAGTGCTGTGTTTTACACTTGGTGGTAATTTCAAGAACTTCTCCTATGTACAGCTCTCCTTTCCAAACTGTGGACTTCATTTTGTCTCCTAAATAGGAAATGATGATGTGGAACAGCTGGAAGAAGAAAATAAAATGCATTCTTAAAAAAGAAAAGGATCAAAGGGAGGAGAGCAAAATAAGCTTTTAGGCTAGTGAAATTTTCTAGTACATGTTATTCTTATGTTTTATTATATATGTTTGGAAGATGTCCCAGAACACACTCTTTCTTTTCGTAGTAGGTGATGGCATGCTGTTGCTGATGGGACTTGAGTCAAATTGCTGCTGGGCATGTAACTAGGTTAATGGGACAACATTTTTTTTCTTTCCTGAAAGGAAAATTATGCGCTCCCTATTCTGATTGTACCTTAAGAATTGTTTTTACCTTTGTTTGCTGTGTGGTCATCTGAGGTGGAGAGAAAAGGACAAGTTTCCCCACACTGAGATGCTATCAGGTTTAAATCAATTCTGCTAGCAAAAATAATATGTTTCTGCTGTTGGTTGTAACACCTTTGTGTATCCTTTATCTGGATAAGAGTGAAAATATTTCCAGAGCTTTAAATAGGTCTTGAAAAAGGCAAAGTGGCTTCTAAAATGTGCATCTTGAAAGAAAAACATATCCAGTCCTCGATCGATACCGGTAGCGTTCTCCAAAACCGTTGATCAAGTGTTGAAATGGGTTAGGACTTGTCCAGATGCATGGAGCAGCTGCTCCTTTCCAAGTGGTTGAGCTCAGCAGGAATGAGACTCTCATGCTCTGGAATAAGAGTATCTGCATGGGAATAACTCTGTAAAAGTTGCAAACACAAAGACCATCCCCGCTCTTACCAGGGGAGTAGACTTCATGTGATACATCCTCAGGGTGATAGGAAAAGAAATCTTGCTGCCAATCTTTGAGTTTGCTCTTGGTGCTGTGGGAACACCGAGCAAGGAAGAGTTAATGCAGTTAAAGATCTTAAATAACACAGATTTTCCTGGGTTTGGAAAGCTTTTGGGAGGTGGAAACTAATAAACATTGCACCGATTCGCTCTTCTGGGTTGCCAGATGATGATTGTATATTTGTTTGTGTTTTGGTTTGATTTACATGTGAGAGTGACTGTGTGCAAGTTACTGAATTACTAAGAGTAGTCCGATTTAAATGTCTGCATTGCTGGTGGCATTTGAAAATCCATTTGAACTAGTGCTATGGCTATGCTAACGGTGGTCTGAAAAAGAGATTTCCCTCTTTTATACGTTATTAAGAAGTCGTAGAAGTTGCTGTGCCTTGAAACCGACATTTTCCTGGGCTTATTTTGTTCTTTTGCCAAAAAGCAAAAATGACAGAAGTCTTCAGTCTTTTCAGACTAAGCAGGAGACTCTTCCTATAACATCAAAGGGAAAGATTTTTTTAGTGATACTACTTACAGCTTTGGTTTTTCAGTCAGCCACTGTCTTTGAAAGGCTCCTAACATCCTGAAGAAAGGATGTGTCTGTAAAAAGAAAAAAAGTGCATTTCCACTAAGTGGGGAGACCTAGCCCTTCTGTCCTTGGACTACCATGAGATCATCTACAGAACCGTCAAGTCCAATTTGAAACTCAGAATGAAATTTGGTCTGAAAACTTTCTGGAAGACTTGAATTCTTGTTTGTGGTGATGTACAGGGTGCTTTAGGCTTGACACGGGGCACTTAGTTTTGCAGCATGCAGCTGATGAATTGGACAGACTCAGTATCTAGATTATATTTGAAAGGGAATTCGGCAGGCTACTATAGCTGACGGTAGGCAATCTATACCACTTATTGGCGGGGAAGTCAAGAATTGAAACCAAAAGCATTTAAGGCATGTTTGTTGTGACTTTTAATGTGAAATTCATGGTGCATCTCAAACTCTGGAGTATGGTGGGAAAGGGATTTCAGCAGTTGGTGATTCACGCCCAGTTTTAGCGTGGTGAAGTTCACGTAGAAGGCTCTTTTGGATGTACTGTTTTTTGAGCTGGTGAGACATCTAAGTTCGACCTGCTGTAGAATATAAAGCTAGCTTCAGTTTGCATCACCCTTTCTCACTGGTGCTTATACAGATATAAATACTAGTTACTAGACGGCCTCTCTTCAAATACTTTACTTTTCTGGGCTCTGCATTTTGTATTCTAGATTGGCAAAATGCAAATAATTCAGCTGTCAATCTGTCTGTGTAAGTTGGGTTTTATGTTTTCCTTCGGCGTTGTGTTTTAAAGTGGATTTCAAAGTGCTTTTATGTCTGTCTCTTCAAAAGAAAAAAGACCTAATTTTTGTTGATATGCAAATACTGTAAAGTGTAATTTTCGATGAGCTTAAGCTGTTCAGCTTAATTGTATTGATTACATTTCCAAAACACTTTTTTTAATTAAAAAGAAGTTCATCTGCACAAATAAACTACTTTATGTTTAAATATTTGGGTCTGAGGTTGTGCACCAGGTTTGACTTGAAGTGATTCCATTCTGCCCCCACAAAACTTAACATTTTGTTGCACTGTCAGTGGCAGTGGTACCTAGTATTGCAGGCGTTCACCGAAACAATTGTTGCTGGCACCTGGCACGATCCCCATCGCTCCTTGCTAAAGCCAAAGCACACTTTATCTACTCAGGCTGACATTAAGATCATTAAATAAATGAATGAATTGTACCGTCACCAAATTCCCATTCTGGCAGCCGAAGAACATGTGAATTTTATAGCTGGGACCTCTGTCCAGAATGTCTCATTGAATGGCCTGGATGTCAGGAGTGGGAAGAGTCAGCAAAAAGCTTTCTAGTAAAATGTGTGTGCCTTAATGAGAATTACGGTGTGGAGTGCTGTAAAAGCCTGAATTACTAGACATCTGATCATCCAAGATGAGTATTAATCAACCTGTGAAGGGCGTGTAGAAAGAAACTGGAGCACAGCAATAAAACAAAGGAGCAGGAGAGAACCGAAGAGGTGTGGAGAGCTGTTTCTCCATTGGCAACGCAGGTCTGACTTGCTGTTTGAAAGGAGTTTGTTGGGGGAAGAATGCAGCCAAGCTGGGAAGCGTTGAAAGCAGGGATAACTCTTTGTCTCCATCAGGGAGTTTGAGGTCTTGCTGGTTGAGCTAAAATGCTAAAAGGTCACTCAGGGTTTTGGAAGATCTTGGATAAGTCTGCTGAACTTCCACCTCTGGGAGGAGAAGGTTGAAAATACTTTCTCAAAGGAGGAGAGTTCACTCAGCAAGCTTGGATTGCTTTTTCTTGTGGTCTACCTCCATCCTCGTTTTTATTATGTTGCTCTTAAGATGGTGTTTTCACTTTGGAATAGGGGACATAAAAGATCTGTAGCATCCACGGTTGCTGCAGGTGGGTAAAAAATGTTTCTGAATTGCAAAGGAAAAAGTGGAACTGTGTTTTGACCAGACAATTTGGTGAAGCGTATAATTGTGTGTCTGCAGGCTGCTTGCACTGCAGCCCCAAATAATATCAGAGGTGCTCCGCACTAGGGATAACTTAAAATATTCCATTCGGTCCATTCCTGTTCTGAAGTGTAGCGAAGCGTCAGCATTTAGGACCACATCCAGTGCTTTCAAGCTGGAGCGAATTCTTTTCTTAGTCTTCTCTTCCTCCCCATACCTTAGTGTTTGTCTTGATTATGGTTAATATGATAAAAGGCTGCTAAAATAGCACTGGTAACCAACACAGTCCTCGGTGCATCCTTATTCATGTTTTAACTGGTGATGTCACTCACTGCCATGGTGATGATGAAAGCCAATTGGGTAATGTTCGTAGGTACTGAAGTTCATGATCTTCGAAGACCTGCTATGAATACAGTGATACTGCAGTTTCTGTGCAGTCTGAAATCAGCAAAACTGGGGTTTTATGCTGGTCAGACAAGGGGCGGTCCGGCCTGCTGCGGTGCTCAGGGTGTCCAATCGATGCAAACAGTCTTGAGCAAGCAGAAGGCAGGGACAGGTCCTGAAATTCCCATTTATCTCCCATCTGGGATAGCACATCAGGTACATCTTCACCGCCTTCTACCTGCGTGTCGGCTCAGCCGTGTAGCATTACTTCGGAGGCCACTTTGTGCAATAAAGATGTCTACTTGGAAATCTTCCTCGATGGCTACGTGCAGCAGATGCAGCCTTCCCTCTGTGTTTTACCTCTACATTTGTGGCCGAAATTCAACAGGCAGAGCTGATGGAAGTAAAACCAGCATTTCTTTAAATGAGAAATGCTCTGAGACTAATTTACTGCTCATCTTCAGACTCAGCTGGGATGAATACATTGTTGCTATTGCTCTTTTTCTGGAAGCACCCTGCAGAGGTGTGTGTAAAATACGCAATTTGAGGAAAAATTGAACATGCAGAGGATTGGACCAAGGAGACCCAGAGCTCCTGTCCAACCTATATCCCTCTATGAACTATGTTTTTTGTGCAGCAGTGTAAGATGCATTGCGCTGTCTTCCCTAGATGCCTGCTTTCTCAGGATTTCATTTTGTATGACATGGGATTTTAACTTGGAAGAAGTCATAAGCTCCGCATGTGGCAAGAGGGTACTTATGATTTCATTTCATTTTGATAAACCACTGAAATAAAGATTATGGGGGGGGGAGATCACGAGGCGTTACAAAATTGGGAGTCAAAATGAGCATTAACGCTCTCGAGAAGCATAGTTCTAGAATTTGTTGCTCAGCTGACGGAAGGACCATCAGTCTGGGTGACAATGCTGCTGTCACTGCGATGTCTTCTGACAGATTGACCAGCAGAGCATTACATTTTCCCATGAAGTCACAGCATGAGGTATTAGAGACACGGTAGGAAACGTAGCTGAGTGAATGAGACAGTAAACTACTAGGCTGTTTGATATTCATGCTTATCATAGAGATAGAAAGCCTGGCTTGGAAATAAATGGTTGCTGCTGTAGGGTCCCGAACCCCCAGGGATGCAAGCAGCGGCCGTCCCTGTAGGGAAGAGGCGTACGTGGGTTGTAACCTCGTAATCTGTAGCAGCTTATTTGTGGTTTTAGGGTACAAAGTTTGAGGTAAGTGGGCTGAGGGAGTTCTGTGTTAATGGCATGCATAGGAAGATAAAAATAAGCAAGCTGTGTTATAGTACATTACAGAAATATAGACTCTTGGGTGAAAATTGCCACAAACGAGCGCTGTAGTACTTGTGTCTGTATTGGGAACTTTTTTTTCCAGTCATGTAACAACATGCCCCCAGATGCAGATAATTGCTGGTGCTAAAGGGAAGCTGGAGACGTATGGTTTTACTTTATGAATTCAGTATGAGGGAAGGTAGACTGTAATACCCACATGGAAGTTTGTTCCAGGCTGTAAGCTGAATAAAGGCCTAGTAAAAGCTTGGTAACCTTTCTCTGTGATGTGATGGGTTTCCTCCTGGTCTGCCTTCCTCTGTATGTCTTTTTAGTTATGTCATCTGGCCCTCTGTCCTCTGTTTGGACTTTAGTGTTCTTAACTGGTTATGTGTTTGCAGGATAAACTCAGCACAGAAATAACTGTGTGTGTTAAGTAACTGTTCTGAAGGAAAAAAAAAAAAAAAACAAACCCACAAAGCAAACAATCCCAATCTTCGCTTGCTGGGGAGGCTGTTGGGAATAGAGGAATTACTCTGCCAGCTCAGTGTATTGCCCGGTGTAAGCTGTCCTCCCCAGGTGCGCAGACAGCAGCTCCGCACTTCACAACCCAGACCCCAAAGTGTGTTTATCAGGTTACCTCAAAGGAGCACTCGAACAGTGGCTAAGCAGGTCAGAGCCTCTCTGCGAGTGTGTGTGCAGCTGGTATCGGGCCAGAAACTGCTATTTCAGCTGCTAATCAGGGGACAGAAGTGTGCTAAATTTGGGGATATTTGTTTTCTTAGAAGTGTGATTCAGTTTGTGTTGAGATACTGTGTGTTTTGGATATTGTGGTATGAATTGTTTTAAGCTCAATGATTGAAATACAGAAGTATTTCACAGTAAATGTTCTATCAGCAGTTGCATTACAGAGTGTGAAAGGTAGACGATGGGTATGGCTTTAGTTCTGCTATCTTGTCTGTGTTGTTTTATTAAAAATACTAATTTTTTCTGCCGAACTAGATGTGTGCAGGCCGCTGGTGCAACCAAAGGTTTGGAGGACAGCAAAAGAACTGTACCTGTTAGTTTTGGAAGAGACCAAAAGCTAAAGTAACTCCAGAAAGGAGCAGGCTGGTATGTGTCACCTGGCCAAATAGATAAAAAACTTGTTCTCCCCTGCCTGTCTCCTCCCAATTGCTCCTGTGTGATCTCCGTCAAGCTGGCTTGTTTGCAGCCTTGCTTTCTGTATTTTTACAGCATTTACCAAGACACTTGCTTAGTCTTAGTCTTGTATAGGTGCTGTTCTGTGTAGGGCTGCTACTATTACTTTTTTGTCGCCTTCAAAATGCGATAAAGGAAAATACGGCAATCGTCACAAGTTCTGGCTCTGACGTTGCCTCACATCACATTTGCCTGTGTCACCCCAGCTCTTCCTTGGCCACTGCTTGGGACTTTTGTCGATGTGACGTTTCTCTTTGAATGCTTATCTCCTATTAAAGATTCCTGCTTTTCCCGCCCCTGCCATCTTACTTTCTTGAATAACATAGTTTCTTCACCCTGAAGACTCCTTCATGTTTGCTGGGAGTGATGCTTCTGACCACCTCTGAACTTCTGCCCATCTGGGATGAGCATCTTCTGTCTACCCTGATGATGGTTGCGATTAGTTTACTCAGTGGCCTTGCTTCATAAAGTGACCCAGGAAACCTTCCCTGCCCATATTTTCTTCTCCCAGCCCTTCTGTTCACTTCTGTCTTTAAATGTTTTAAACAAGGATTGCTTTACCGAAGCTGGTTAGGGAGGAATTGGATGGTTTTTAAACTGACAAAACCAGGGGGGTGTGGTGAGCTTTGACCCTGGTGGTTATCAGCTGGGGCAGAAATGTCTTCAGCGAGCAGCAGCTGGAGCGGTTTTTTGGCAGTGTCTTTGCATTTATTGTCTCTGGAGGGAGGTTTGCCGTGTGCAGAGTTGCCTCTAATGGGTGTGCTTGGGGGGGTCTTGGGAGCTAGCATACCATTTCCCTGCTGAACTGTTCCTTACGTAAATATGTTTTTTAACACTTACCAAATGCTTGGTAGCCAGAGGCTGGTCTAGAAGAACTTTGTCAAAGAAAGCGGTGTTAAGATATCTCTCTCTTTCAGGTAATGGATTTTTTTTTTCCCTTCTGTTGTAGTTAATTGCAAAAATAAATGCGGTTAACAGTATCCAAAGGACTTTTTTCTTGCTGCACCATGCTGAGAAATGCCTTGTTCAGGATGCTTTCTTCCCTCTGAGCTTGGTTAATTTTTAGATGCTGAAGGGCATTTTGAGACTTTGTTTTAACTTCGTTTTACATCATGTTTATATGAAACAGACAAGAAAAAAATCCAGTGCTTTGCCAAATATTTTTGGAAAGAACAAGCTTTGTGGATAATTGTTTTCATGTTCTACCTGCTCCTTGGTGTGTTAAGGCTATAGAAGAATCTTCTCTACCCTGAAAAAAGGCTTTGAGAGATTAGTCTTCAAGTAGTCACTTGAGGTGGGTTGATTAAGAAATATACTCAACGTTAGATTTAATCAAGTTTGAATAATGGAGTTAAAATTGACTGTCACTTCTGTAATCCAGTTATTTTTAGATCGGGATCGGTACTTGCCACTCCCCAGGTCGTCTATACCATTGCTCTGAAGGCAGACTGATCAAAACGCTGTTTGACAGAGTGGATCTTCTCCAGTTTTGTACTTGCTGCTTCATCCCACTAACAAATCCCTTACTAAATGTGTTGTGCCAAGACTTGGCAATTCGGACCAAAGGGATTCCAGTGCAGGACTGAGGGTTGCTACCCAAAATACAGCTCAAATATGTAAGTAGAAACATCATCGTGGTATTGATGGCGGGACTTCAGCTCCTTCCGTGTTCAAGAAACATTTGGTGAGGCACTAAACATTTGATCACCTTTTAGCTCTTGGATGTCTTGGAGGAAAAAGGGACAGGTATGAAATAACTTCAGGATGTGGATAAGATGTGCCTAAGCAGGTGCTTTATCTATTGTGGTGTCAGAAAGTCTTTCATGCTTGAAGGTGTAATGGTGGGGTGTTGCAAGTCCTGAGGCTTGTTGCTGTCCTCAAAGCATGGGAAGCTTGCTGGCCAAATCCTTGCGAGAGCTCACTGAGCATCAGCATACGGCTTCGACACTGCCCTCTTTGTCGCCGCTATCATAGCGTGAGATCCTGAGCTTTTTACACGTGCTAGCTTCAGCTGAGTGCCTCAAGGGGAATAGTATTTGTGACAATTGAGACCTTAGCTCTCACTGCTGAGTGCTGGAAAGCCACCCTTTGCCGTCTTGCAAGGGATATGTGTTGTAGCTGATGTTTGGCTGTGTGTTTTCTCTTGCCTAAAGGTGAGAACAAAACTGTTTCTTTGTGGTAACTTTCTATCTTCAGCTCAGGAAGACAGTAAGTTTTATCTGGATTAAAGCCTGAGATAGCTATGGACCAGGAGGGGTATGTGGAAGCAGCCAAGGCTGTTAGCCATTCACTGCTGTTCAAGAGAAGCTTGATTGCAAAGGGATCTAGTGGAGGAAAGTGGGGTCGCTTGCATGGGAGGTGAATGAATCTGGATTATTTTAAAGGAGCTTCCTTCCTTTGTTGACATGCCCTAGCTACAGAGAGAATCAGAGCACCTGATTTGCTGAATTCCTCTTAAGAACAGGGAAATTGCAACAGAATAGTCTTTCCAGGGATTGAAAAGTGATTGCCCAAAAAGTTAATCAGCTGTACATGTGCCTGGCAAGCACTCCACAATACTGTCATTTTGGTTGTGCCTAGCAGTAATATCAACTTCCCCGTAGAAACCTTTGGTGTCAACGTGGGCAGAAGGCAGCCAAAGCTTGCATGAAGTTCATTTCATGGTGCCTTCAAGCAAGGAGTTGTTTAATCATAAGCTGGAATTGTGACTTTTTTGTGCATTATTCCCAGGTAGGGCTTGTGTTTGCTGTGTCCAGGATGTCCACTTGTAGGTTTTGGTTTTGGTTTCTGGGCTGTTACGTCAGCGTAACCACAGCATAGGAGCGGTTGGAGCGGTTGCAGGTGTGAAGTTGCCTATGAGAGACAACTCACACGAGAGGCCTCAAATGCTGCATGTTGTAAGCTTTAGAAGCAGGTAGGATCAGAGGGCAGGCTCTCATTTCCCTGTCCACGGGAAAAGCAAGGTTTCTGTGGTCATTTTGCATGATGCCAGTGGACAGGACAATATTGTAAGGTCGTCCCAATCTCGGAACCGACTCAGACAGCTGTGAAACGTGATTGAAATTAAATCAGTGAACTAATTACAATCTCTGTACCGAAAACGGACGTCGTCCCCTTTGCAGTTTACAGCTCAGTAAAAGCAAGGAACATAAAAACAGGAAACCTTTACCAACAGTACTTTGAAGAGGCTCATTTGGTTGACACATCTTTCGGTCATGTTGCTTGTCCCTTAAAGCCTATTTATATGCTGGGGTGCTGAGGCTGCTGTGTTCATACTGAAAGCAGCAAAGAGCCCAGCAGTTGGGACTTAAATCTACCTGGTCTGTGGCAGCTGCACATGGAGCTCTTTTACTGGCCTTAATAAACTTAATGAGGTTCTTTGTCTGGCTTTTCTTAGGACTTAATTTTCTTCCACATGAATGTTCAGGTATAAGCAGCATCGCATAGCTCTCATGTACTGTGTAATAGTGTATGTGAGAATTTCTGCCTTTTTTTTTTTTTTTCCCCTTAGTTGTTTTATTGAGTAACTTTTATTATAGGTTGTTTGATTTCTAAATGCTGGCATTTCATAATTGCATCTCAAAATATGTGTTATCTTTGATCAGTCCTTCTGGACTGTACAAAGCAGAAGTAAGTAGAACAAATATTTACATCTTGATTTACCTGAAAACAGAGTGTACTTTCATGCAGACATTATTGATGTTCTCCTATCTATGGTGGTAACGTTAGAGCTTTGGAGTAAAGAGTTTTTACTTAAGTTGCTGCTTGATGCATGCTGTGTTCAGGAATATAAATAAATAAAACTTACTCTGCTATGTTTTGTTCTTAATCATCAACGCAGCAGTCTCTAACTTGTAGTTAGGAAGGTGAAAGAGAATTTCCTATTTATATACCATCTCTGTTTATAATGCCAGAGTTGCAAATTGAAGCCCAAGACATTGCCAATCAGAAATAGGTGTTTTATGGACTGTGTTTCTTTTTCTTCTGTATTTCCATGTTTCATTAGACTTTGGTTTTGAGCTTGCATATTGTAGCAGCTGCTGCCTTCACTAGAGTTTCAAGTGCACAAAGAATTGTCTGAATTTATGTGGGGTAACTTTCTTTTGTTGCTCTTTCTGCTTTTTTGTTCTTTCTCGCCTTTGAGGGTGTTCCGGTAATTGGACAGTTGGACCTGAGAGCATGTAGCACCTTGGCATTAAAAAAAAGTCAGGGGGGGAAGATGTGATGCAAGAGAGTGCTGTAGAATCCTACTTCTGCAGTGGCCACAGGTACTTTGCTGTTTGCAGTGCAAGGGGTTTTGTTTTTTAAGTTCCTCTTCCCCGCTTTATGAGCCGCCTGCTTGATGTAGCCATTCCCCACCTGCGAAGAAACAAAGGAGGCAAAAAATATTCCTGCAGTCAAGGAAGGGAGGGCAGTGGGTGCCTGTGTTTCAAATGCCTCTTTGTGCTCCAAGGTGTGTGTTCAGATACAGCTCCGGGTGCAGTGGGCTGCATGTTTGGTCCGTTGAGAGGATTCTCCCTCTGGAGGCATGTGGGATGCTTGAAGAACAGTAACTTTTTGCACAGCTGGCTTTTTTTAATGAGACCGTCCACCATTTTCTAATGAAGCAACAGATCAGCCCTTCTAAAAAGATCTTTATCTTAACGGTTAAGAACGGGAGTCCTTTTTGTATTGAAGAACCTGAAAGGAAATAGCATCCTGTGCGAACTGTGGCTTTGTGCATACTTATGTAATGGGCTATCAATCAAATTTAATTAAAACTGTGGTTATGGTGGAGTTTTACTCCCTTTTACTTCAGCTACAACATGGGGAAGAAAGTTTTTATCTTTACAAGCTGTTTTTGCTGAAGTTATTGCTGTGATTGCAATTAAGAAGCCCTTGTTTCTAAGGCAAATAAATTAGTTTGCTTCTGTTTATATAGAAATTTCTGCCCCTTGGCCAACTCCAAAAATAGATGTGGAGTCCCCGAAAGCGAAGTGCTTAAATGCAACAGTATGTGTTTGCTTCTTTGGTGGTGCAAAAAGATGGGATTTTACCAACTTTGTCTTTTGTGTGGTTATGTAAAGTAAGGCTGCTGTAGGAAAATGGAGCCTGCACGCTCAGGTTTCCTTTGAGTAAGTCTGTGTGCATCCTGCGTGTGAGGCATGCAAGAGCTCCCTCTTCTATAGTACGTTCATTTGGCAATTGCCATGCTGTCTGTCCCCTTGCATCCTATGGTTAGAAGAGTAAATGATAAAGGGGTGGAAATACGCACTTTGTTGTTTTTTCTTGCTGAAGTTCCTTTGTATGGTTATTTGTGAGGCCTGCTGCAGAAACCCCTTTGCAGCAGTTCTGCCAGCATTGATAACTTGGCTCTGCAGTGGTCAAGACTTCAGAAGCAGGGAGAGTTCAAACCTTGCTCCTTGGCAATAGGCTCCAGCATGCAACGAGCGCTGAGGGCTTGGTTCAGGAGAGAAGAGGAGCAAGCCTCAACGTATGTGCATTTGCCACACTTGATTTTTATAGCAGAGTATTTTTGTTCCTTGGGACATGCAGTTTGCAAGGAAGTATATGGTGGCCACATCTTAAACCACGTGGAGGGTCCAGCCTCATGGACGTGTGAGAACACGCTCTTGGTGCTTGTGGTTGCACGACCGAGGTGAGGAGTTTGTATTTCAACATCTGGGAAAAGAAATATCCCCTAGCAAGTGTCAGTACCTTCGAGATAGTGCTTGCCTTCATCACTCTGCATTTCAAACTGGTGGTCCTGTGTGTCTGTGTTAAATGGCACGCCAGTATCAACTGGGACCCTTCTCCTTTGACCTTTTGTAGGTATTTTGGTTAGCTACTGAGCAGTCCTGAGTTTTTATGGTAACACTTAAGAAAATGAGGAAGGGGTTGTTGGTGTTGTTTGGTGAAATCAATATTAAATTTATTTTCTCTTGAACTGTGAAAGGCTTGCATGCTTTGTAGCCTGTTGCATAATTATCTTGAAATGAGGAGCAGGTCTCTAAATGTAAAGGATCCGGAGAAGGAACACAAACATTTCCTCAGTACCAGAAGTGGAACAATAGCTCATTGTTGGGAGGAAGGGATTGCAGAAAAGCAAGCGAACTTTCAGAAATAGGGGGTTTATTTTCTATAGCTTACTATTTATATTGCGCTTGGAGGCTCTTTGGGAACTAGATGTCCAGTTCCTGGAATGTGTGTCCCTTGGTCGAGGAAGGTTGGGTGCGAGCAGAGCATGTCCTTTCAGTCGGCGTTTGTTAATAGACAATGCCTGGGTTACAGGCTGCTTGGAAAGCAGCTCTGTGTTCATGCGAGAGTCCCCTCTCTCTCTGCCTCACAGCTTGGCAGCTGAGGAGACGTCCCCTAAAGAGACAGGACTCTTCTTCCTCCCACCCTCACTTTCTTTCTGCTATATATCGGGCCGTTGAATAGGCTTGCATTGACCAGAAAGACAAAGAAGTCTTTCAGGCTCTCGCTTTAGCCACAGCCAGTGTGCTGTGGGCTTTTGTTAATACTTTCAGTCCCCCCTTTCTCTTTCAGCAGCCCTCACTCTCATTGTTAATACATTTCAGGAGCAGCACTGATATTTCTGAATTCATTTTGTTTGCTCAGTTTGCAGGAAAAGTTGCAAAAAGCTGGGGAGAGAACGCGTTGCCTCTTGCGTTCTCCGCAGAGTATTTTCTTTCATGCCTCTAGCAGGGAAAAGTGGATCGTGTAAACAGATCCTGGCAAATCCATGCATGAGCGGAACGTGGTTGTGGAGCGTTAACGCCTGTGCAGGCTGCGTGCACGCGGAGACTAAATGGCTTGTTCCAGTGCTTGGGAATACTAAATGGCTTTCCCTTGCCCCGCTTGGATTAGTCTCCATGTTGTCCTGTTTAATTTTGTTATTGCATTAGCCAGCTAAAGATGTAAGCTCTTATTAAAACAGCTGTTTCTGTTAAGTGGCAGTATAGAGTTGGAGAGTATTGTTCAACAGTTGTAAACTCAGTCAGCATCATTCTAAACTGACTTTTATTTTGCGAGTGGATTTGCACGGGGGTCTCCTCCTACCAATAGGTAGGGATGATGGAAAGGAAAGCTACTTTTCTAATTCCATGTTAGTAAATCCGAAAGCTACTGGTAGGTGCTCTCTAATCGTTATGAAACATCAGTATGGGAATTAATTCCTGGAAATAAAATGTTAGGAGGCAGCTGATGGAGAGCGCTGGTGCATAGCAGGCATGCAAAAATGAATGTAAATGCTGCCAGGAGTAAGGATTGAGGTAGAATGATTATTCCATATTGTGAAGCGCAGACAGTCATTTTTGGGGGAGTGCTCCCCAAAATCAAGTGTACTGTTGGGTGAAACAAACTGGGAGAACAGGACAGCAATGAATTAGTGCAAATTAGACAGTGTCAGCAATACTGTCGCAATCGAGAGATGACCACAAAGACTGCCCCAGGCTTTGAAGCACCTCAGTGCACCTCTTTTTCCAGAAATAGTTGGCTTTTTGGTACTTAAACCCAATTTTTAATAGCATGTAAAGCTGCGTTGTCTTCAGCTTGCATCTCCTCGACTAGAGCGTAAATTGTGGAGTTCAGAGAAATAAGTGAGGCTGTATTTCTGCACCTTGTGAAGGATAACGTAACACTCTGTAGTGATATGGGACAAGCGGGGAGAAAAATGGCATTCAGACCCATGGAGAGGCTTCATCAAGTGGCAGAAGAAATACTTGTCACGAGAGTACAACTTATTTTTTCCCTAATGGAGGATGACTTAAACTTTTTAATAGATGGATGCTGAGCACACAGTTTCAAGCTGGAAAAGTAGCCCCAGACACAACTGTTCATCACTCCTCACTAGCCATCTTGTGCCTTGCAGTTGGGAAAGAGCGATTGCCTAACTTAGAGAAAGTACCCATGTGTGTGTACGCTTTTTTTTTTTTTTTAAGGACTTGAAGGCTTTAAGATCCATAGTCTTTTAATAAATTTAACCAACTTCAGATATATACAGTAATACAGGGATGTGAGACAGGAGAATGTGCCTAGGTCAGCATTTCTTTGCCACCTATCTGGAGGAGCACGGATCTGTCTGATTGCAGTATACTCCATCTTTTTGAGAGTGTATTTTTCAGTGATGCTTTACTATGACTTTTTTGTAGTAGTTTCTAAAGCAGTGGATACCTACACATGCAAAATAGGAATCAGTGCTTCTCTTGTCTCCTACCTCTTGACACCACCCCATTAAATGGGATAAAACAGGTTTTGAAATACTTTGAGGCCACTCAATAAAACATGGATCTGGTTCGTGTTGTTGCTTTTGGGGAGGAAGCTCTCTGTCATCTCAAATTTAGCTTCGCCTTTGAAAGGCTTCCTTCACCATATGACCAAAAAAAAAAAAAAATCTAATAGTTCATTAATTATTCAGAAGGGGTTACTTTAGCCAGGGAAAACTTCACAACTGGTTGGCCACCCAGTGCAAACACTCCTTGCGCCTTGGTAAGTGTTGTCTTAATTCTGTTATTATTGTCAGAGGGTCTGGTTCTAGTTTTTGGGGTTTTTTTTAGCTTTGTAAGTAAATGCCTGGGGTAAAATCCCTGTGTGGCAGCGTAGCCCAATAGGGGGAGTCTGAACTTTAAATAAAGCCTTGTCTGAATTCCTTCCAATTTCCTGTACAAAGAGATGAGCCTTGCCGCGTGTCTAGAAGGCTAATAAATTTAGGCTCTTGCGGATCAAAGGGGAAATGAATTTGATGGCCTAGGGGCCTTCGCTTTACTTAAAAAGTATGGAATGTGTCCGTGAGACAACACTCAAATCATACTTTCTACTCATTCTTTTTAAATTTATGCCCAAACTTTCCCAACAAAGTTAAAATAAGTTGTTTTCTTCATCTCTTCAGTGAGTGAAATTGTGGAGCTGCCCCACCGCCTCTCCCTTTGGTGGTAGAGGGTTTGGACCTTGGGAACGGACCAAGTTTTCTGGATTTTTGCACATTTAGCCCTAACTGAGGCAAGGTATGCTCTTCTAATCCCCTCTGCCCCCAAAGCTACCAAAATCATGGCGCACTTTGGCATCACTTGTTGCAAAAATCCACCCGATCGCTTCATTATGGCCACCGAAATGCAGATTTTCTGAGCTTGGTTTTCTTTCTGTTTGGTGGGGGGGAGGAAATCTGCCATCTTCCTCTTCAAGCCTTTCTGGAAGATTTGTTGTAATAAAAATCTTGGGTTTAAAAGCCCTGGCGTATGTTTTGACCTTGGGTGCCCTTTTTACTGCTCTTCTTTTCCTGTCTTTGATGTCTGAGCACTGCATATTTGTGGCGATTTCCACAGGCATGTGTTGTGCTCAGACAGACGTGGCTGTGCTTCCGGACTTAAAATGCTGGCGCTCAGACTCGCTTTTGATTAGTTTTAGTTTCGAGTAAAGAGAGATTTTCTGATGCATAACCATTGGCCTGGGACTCTCAAATCGGCTAATTAATTATTGGGAGCATTGTCAGAGTGTGGAGGTGGGAAACAACTCTGGGATGGCTGGAGAGGGATTGATGTAGCCAAGTTAGGAAGGGGTCTTGACCAAACTTGCATGATCTCTTGACCCTCTAAACTATACCAGGGACAGCTCCATCAAACAAGGGAAGGGACAATCCCTGCTTTAGTCCCTTAGGCCTTTCCTAGTCCAAAAATGTAAAATGCAATTGCATGCATGTTAATGCTAGCTTAGCTGAACTGGCAAAAGTACCCGTGGAGTGCCTCCTGAGCAGAAGAATCCAGTGTATTAAATGTGTGTATTTGACTTATGTGGTGATAAAAAATGCCTGCATCTGCTAAAGCTGGGTCAATAGTCGCCTTCCCATTTGGGCTGATAGTGGAGAAAGCTTTTCTGTTTCCCTGACATGGCTCAAGTAGACAATGCAGGAGATGAGTCAGAAAATCACAAGATGAGCTGCTGCCTTTGTTTTATTGGGGGGCTTGTACTAAGAGTGGATGGATTTGCTCCCAAGTGCTGGGGTAGCCCTTTGGGTTTTCAAACGTTTGAAAGAATTTGATCAATTCTGCTTTTTTAGGTCCTCGCATCCTCTTCCTTACTTTACCCTCCTATATCTTTTGTTTTCAGCTCCAGCTCCTCTGCCGGGAAATAAATATAAACTTGCTTGCTTTTTCACATGCTCTTACTAATTCTCATAGTACTGCATTTCTTGCAAACTCTTCTGTTTCAGGTGTCTGTCCTCTTGAGGTCTGTTTATGTTGGGTTTTTTTCCTTTGAAAATTTGAACCTGCTTGGAAATGGGTACATGGAGACTTACTCTGTTTGGATCTAGATGGTTTGGCATGGTCCCATGCCAAAATCAGTGCAGGGATTGGGGTAGGGGACCAAAATTCAGGTGCTCGAGGAATACCTGGCACTGCTGTTTGCTCCTTTTACTAAGTAGCTGTTGGATTTCAAAAGCTTTTTTGGGGGATGAGAATCCAAAATTTCTTTCCTCTCTTCCCAAATGTCATAAATGCCCATTTCTTATGCTCCACCATCATCCACATCTCTCCAAAGAAAGAGCAAGTCAGCTGTCCCTGCTCAAAGGAGTTATTGAAGAGCGTAAGTCCTGGAAGCCGTTGCAGGCCGTGCTGTGAGCCAGTTAATTCAGTGATCGGGGATGCCCCAAAAACACGAGGGGAAGGCAGGATCTTGGGTAGGCAGCTCTCCTGAGCTCTTCCCCACTGGCTGGTGTGGGTGAGCAGAAATGTCGTTAGTGCCCGCCTCATTATTCACTGTGCAAAGCATGTAAGCACCAGGCTCAGAGCCGAATCTTTTAATTTGGGCAGCAAGGCATTACAGCGCTCCATGTGGTTGCACCCAAATCCATGTACATACTTCACCCTTAGAAGCTGGGCAGTGTTAAAAATCATTAGGCTTCAAAAGTGGGCAACTTTTCTTAAGGTAGGATGTGAAGGCTGACCCAGGGATGCTCTACTCTGGTATGGAGACTGGGGTGAGCTGGACGAAGCAGTGGCTTGCCCAGTGGTGTTCAGCCTGTGTCAGTTGGTTCATGACAGAGGAGGAGAAAGGGTGGTAGCTGGAATTTAAACGGAACAAACTTAGCTGCTTGCTCAGCTTGTCTTTCAAACCTCGTTTCTTATGGTTCTTGCTGTGACAGTTTTAGGAAGTTAAGAAATGCCTTGTTCCTCCTGCTTTGTGTCTGGGAGGTTATAGAGGAGATTGCCCACAGCTCAGCTGCACTTGCAAAAAAAATAAAATAAGGCTGGGGGGGATGCTTTTGGTCACTGTGCTTCAGGTGTTAGCTTGAAATAGAGCAGGAGATGTCCTCCAGTCCTGTGCTGAAGCCCCAGGTGAGACCTCGGGTCTTGTGTGAATCATCTGGGGTCAGAGACAGACAGGCGTAGTAGCTGAATAACAGGTCTGTTGGTCTGAGTGCATGAACTTGTTTCTATGCTCTTAAAAGACGTCATGAAACAGGAAGTCTGTTCTAGAATCAAGTGCTCTTCTGATGACGTCTGCAGCCAAGGGGATTAACGCCACTGAAGGAAAAAATGTGATTATTATTATTATTTTTAACTTTTCTGAATATAGGAGTCCCTCTCCTTCTGCAGCAAGAGTATGATAGACCCGATAGCAGTAAAAACATGCAAAAACTGATCATTCAGTATGTATTTTGGTGACTCGTTAAAATATTGCAGATCAGGTAAATGCCAGGTAAAGTAACCTGAAATTAAAACAATCAAAGTGGAAATCAGAGTGTATCCGTAATAAAATTAAAGTTTTGTGGTAACGTTTAATAGAAGCTGCATGGTGAAATATAAACTTTTTTTGCTTGAACTCTGTTCTGTAGCCTTAATGTTTCTTTTTCCTCTTGGCCGACGGCCCCATTTCTGCCCCTGTTGTGCAGTAAATGGCCTCGCTGTGCATGTTTCCACATCTCGGCACATCTCAAATTCCCGTCACCGCTCAGAGGGTCCTAGAGAGTGCTCATATTTTTCCATTTGAGAGCGCCTGCCTTTCTGGACGACCCAGAGAGCTGCTCTGACTCCTTTCCTCCATTTACAGGTTTTTTGCTTATGGAACCGTAAGAGGAGGGAGCTCTGTGGGTTGTGTTTTGAGTGGGAGGGGGCTTTCCTCAGGTGGAGTTTTTTTTCCCCTTGGAAGCAGCAGTAACAGTCAAAGCCTGACTACTCCAATCTCTTCAGTGAGGAAGATAAGTCCTGAAGGATTTCTCTTTTTCAGGGCTGTTTTCTATGCAATTACAGGGAATTTAGTTTCTAATGAAACAGTGGAAAGTAACTCCCTCCCACCAGTAGGATCATCCATGGTTTGCCTTGGGCATTTGCTTTTGTATATATCAGCCAGTTTTTATACCTGTTGTCTTTCATGGCAGCAGCTAACCCGACCTGTGAAGAGATGGTCCTTAAAGTAGTGACATGATGCAGTTTTCCCTGCTGCTGTAGGGCTCTGTTACTGCGAGGTGGTGCGCAGCATTGCAGACTTGCTGGAGTAGGCAGCTCCTGTTAGCATTACATTTTACCCACCTAGCTGAGAAACCACTTTTGCTGGGAAAACAACCTTTTCTGTTCTTTATCTGTGCACAGATCCTCACTTGATCTAGCAAAAGGGGTTTGGTTTCTTGTTTTTATTTTTTTTAAACGTGATTTAGTTCAATCGGTGCAGATTCTGCATGCTTTCTGTTACAGTTGAGTAAAAGGCCTTGTATCCATTCACCTCGATGTGTTAAGAAGCATCTCTAAGCACGTTTGGTATAAGTCAACTCAAATGTAAGTGTCCATTTGAACAACAAGAAGAAAAAGCCTTTTTATGTAGGCAAGGCCAAGTACTTCAGGCTATAGCAAGTTTGATTAAATGAATGAGAATTCAAAGTCCGGAGATCCTGTTGGGGATTTCCAGTTGGATTTCCCCTTCAAAGTGCTGTTGGTTGTGATTGGTATAAGGTAAAGATTAATAATAGGTGATATGAAATGGAGGAAGGGTGGTGTTATATGAAAGTGAAGATGACTGATGAAATAGCTGACCTTGCAAAATACTTTGTCTTGGCAATATGCTGTTAAAATATGGAGCAACACATCACAATATGTATATACAATCACTTCTGATTCTATTTAAAATATGAAAAGACATAATTAATATTTCTCTTAATTGGAGAAGGAGCTTCTCCAGCAAACTCTGACCCAGTGCTGGGTGCCTAAGAAGCCTTATACAAATCCTCAGCTACTGTGCGTGTCTTAGAAGCATTCAGACGTGGACGTAATTAAGTAAATCTTGAAATTGCCTGTGTGTTTGCTATAAATTATTCTATCGTTATCTATATTTTCAATTAATCCATTTAGTGAATGCACGTGGAAAGTTGTGACAGCTTAGCTCAGCTTGGACATCTGTACATTTTAATTAGCTACAAAATCTGTGTTCTCTTCTTAAGGAAAACTCAGTTGTCTCTGCAGAATCTTAAATTTTGCAAAACCCTGGTCCACAGGTCCTTAAAAATTACTTTTGAAACACCAACTTAACTAAAATGCTTTAAGATTAAATGTGAGATTTGCCTAGCTTCAAGGTAGCTTGGGGTTTTTTTTTTGCATTCTGATCATTTGTTGCTAAAGATCAGGTGATTCATTAGGGTTGGGGCTGCGAGTCTGGCTGTGCCCATCCTCGGCGCCAATTGCAGAAAACAAGCTGATGTTAGAAAACAGATACAGGATTGTACATTAAACTAAGGATATGGTTTGTAAAACTTGTGCGGGCAGAATTGGTACCCAAGTGCTGCAGGCATTCGTGCTTAGCCCCTATTGTATTTTTTAAAGGAGTATTGGTTTTTAGTCATAGGTGGAAAAGTCATAAACCCATCCCTTTTATTAGGTGTTGCAAAATCTAGGTAGGACTTTGTCAAATTTGAATGCAAAGCTTATAAATGCTCCTGAATTGCTGTTTCTGTTAACAGTATTTAAGGAATATATTTCAGAAGTATCTGGGGAAATTAAAAGTTAGTTTGCTGGTAGCGGGTAGCCTAACTGCAGTTGAAATGTATTTTCTTTATGCCACTTTCTGATTCCGCACAGCTTTTCCTCACTTGAAAAGTAAAGGCTCTGTCTATGCTGTGCAGGTAGGAGCTGACCTCGGAAACGCTTGGCTTGTGTTAAAACCACTTGGTTGCCTAACTGGTTATTACAGTTTTCAGTTCTTGTGCCATCAAATGACATTATTTGCCAAGAAAAATTTTAGTGCATTGTAACCTTTTCATTTGCTGTGAAAATAGACAAGGATGAAGAGTGAACTGACTAGGGAGGAACGGGAAGGGCAGGATACTTTTAATCTTAAAGTATTATGGAAGATTATGACATGAGAGCTCTTTATGCGGATATGGATGCGATAACTGTTTGAAAGCCCCATGCAGTGCTTTGGGCATCCATGAAAAATTGTTTAAAGTTAAATCTGCTTAAAAATCTACATCACTCTGTATTTTTGCTGTGCAACGTGGGGATGCTTTAATTGTTCGTGAATTAAAGAGGCTTTAATATCTCCCCATAAAATAGATAGTCTCCAGCACGGAGGTTTGTAACAATGATCTAAATATCTGTGTGTGCACAACCTCTCTAGCGATTGATACGGTTACTTGCTACAAGGAGGACAAATGCCTAAAAATGCATCCTCTGCTTGCACCAAGCTGGTGATCTTTGTCCCCGGTTCCTGCAGCTCTGATGAGGAAGCTCATGGTGTAATCGTCCCACTCTGCCTGAGGAGCTTTGCTGGGAGGCTGCTCGATGCCGGGAGCTGCGCTGTGTGTGAGTGCTGGTGAGCTGCCCGTCGGCACCGTGGGATCCTGGGCCTGAAAACTGGTTCCTACCTCGAGGGACCTCTTCAACTAATGAAGGCATGGGCCCGATATCCAAGATAATACACTATATCTTGCATAAATTTAGAACAGAGTGCAGCCAATTTCACAAGCTGCTGCTAAATTATTCTTTCTCAAGCTGTGCCAGATAACTTCATGCACCGAAGTAGCACAAGCTGGAGCTTTCTTAACAAGGAATTTTAGACCTGACGTCTTCCGGTACCAGCATTGCTTCCTTCTTTGAGGACCTCCTCCATATGAAATCATCTGTACAATACGAAAGAGAGGAAGCTGTCTGGGTAGGAGACCCATATCTCTGGCATTAAGACTTATTTTAAAAAGTTTTGTCCCTTGGTCACCTCCTCTTTTTATTATATAGGCACATTATATATATGCTTATGTCGGAGATGAGCTTGTTAGGTGCTGTTGATTCTGTGTACGGCAGCTTCTGGGCAGAAGTCTCATATGGAGGAAGGCTAAATGACAATTATCTCCTGGTTTACCTCCGCAGGGATGCAAGAGAGGACTTCAGTCATCTGTCTCCAGGTTCATTAGGTTAAAAGCTTTAGGAATTTTTGTTAAAGAACTTCATTCAGTTAAGCGCAGGTGGCCACCTCCTCCCTTCCCCTCCCTTCTCCTTTGAAGTCCTCAGATGGCTAGAGGTAACTGCCTACGTAGAGACATGTGCCCTGTAGCTCCTTGTGCCAGCTGGGAATGGCTCATATATTGAATTTTGAGACACCCCCCCCCCCCCCACACACCCCCCTGCATAGATTTCAATGGTAGATACCTTGATTTTGCTTTTTTCCAGTATTGACTGTTGTCTTTTGTCATGTCCATTAAAAAGATGCCCTGTGTGTAAATTAGTACTCCACGCTCTACTTAGTATCACTTTCCTATAAATACTGTGCCCGCCAGTGCACTAAACGGGATAGGGAATGCTGCATTAATTCATCAGCACCCAGGCTAAACCTTGTCCGTGATCTGTCCTCATTCCCTGTCCCCCAATGCTAGTAGTCTCCTTTCCCAGAGCGCTTAATCCATAAACCAGAAAATGGACAATTTAAAATTCCTCGGCATAGCTGCCTGCAGCTTGGCAGATAACATAGAAATGTAGCTTGACCCCTCAGTAACCTTGTCTTATGTTTGAGTTCTGGAGCATTGCTGCATAGCTTTCCAAACACACGCTTTGCGCAGCCGTATTAGAGCAGCTGTACAACACTGCTTGGGTTTTATTGCACGTGGTGTTTATAGACACATCTTTGGTCAAGGGTCTGTGGAGGAGCAGCCTGATCCTAAACATCCATCACAGCTTGGCTTGACTGTAGCAGCTAGGTGGTTTTTTGTTTTGTTTTGGGTTTTTTTTTGTTTGTTTTGTTTTTTAAACACTGCTGGAAGTATTTGTAGGAGTGTAGTTGCAGGATTTGCACCCGCTTGGTAGCACAGGATGGGGTTGTGCACTGCAGGACATGGCTCGTGATGGGAGGGTGCCCTCTCCAAAGCATGTTTTCAGAAGGGAGGCAAGAACTGGCATGTTCAAGGTGGTATGTAAAACATCTCTTGAAAGATTCAGTGTGTTAATGAACTAATGGCACTGAAATGAATTACTAATTAAAGAATTATAAGACTTCAAATCAGGTAGTACCATGGAGAACAAATCTCACAGTGTTCAAGGGAAGCCGTGGGAAATCTGTTCTCGGATCAAGTGTCACTTTTCCCACTTTCCCACTTGTTTCTTTTTTTTTTTTTTTTTTTTTTTTTTTGGTAAATGCATGAGAAGTTTTGTGTGTCTGTCCTAGGGCTTGCTGGCTCGTGTTGGCTTGAAGCTGATAAGGTTCTTGTGGGTGTCTGTGTTCATTCTTGCCCATTTGCTCTGTAAAGGAGCACTCGCTGATCTCCTTTACCTAAAACAGACTCCATCCCTCTCAGGAATAAACTGCATCCTACTGAGATTTCCCTCTCTGCTGTCTTGTGTGAAGGACAAAAATAATCTTGGAGGATCACAGAGCTACTTGTGTGACTTCAGCTGGTGTGAACATGCCCATCACTTTGGTTGCTTGCTTTCTCATAGCTTGCAAAATTTATTTTGGCCCCTTGGGGCCGTTATGCCTGGCTCTGACATAGGCTGCAGCAGTTTGGCAGAGGTGTGGAAACAGATGAGGAAGCATTAAAGAGCGTGGTGTGTATGCAGCTGAACTTAATGCTATGCCCAGTTCCTCTACTCAAATGCAAAAGAGGAAGAACCACGGAGCAAGATGGAGTATTCTGCCTCAGCTGAGAAAGGCACTGACTTCTGTTTCAAAATGTTGATTTTTGGATGTCTCGGGTGAAGGCAGGTGCTTTGATGGATGTAGTTGCATGTTAGGATTAAAGAGATGTACCTGTGAGCTGCAGCTGAAAGGGTGGATCTGCTGTCACTGGGCTGTGTCTTCATGCTAGCTCCCTTGTCTGGGATGTAATGATCATGTGAGTATTTGGTGATGTAGGTCAGCTCATGGAATCGACTGAAAACTTCACCCAGCCAAGGGAAAAAAAAAAAGTTTTCTGTTGAATCACCAGGCTGAGCTGGGTCACCAAAGAGTCTTGTGATTGTTAGTCCTTACAGAAGGGAGGTGGCAGAAACGTGTGTGGCTTGGGGTGGCTAGCCACCGTTTAGCAGCTGGGTTGGTTTAGGGATCCCATGAAATGTAAAAGCCCAGTGCAAGGGAAGCACTGTGCCCTCAGGGAGCAAGGCTTTTGTTTTTTTCCCTTTTCCCAGGGACACCGGGTCTACTCTGTGACCTGGAATTATTCCCTTTTGCCCCTCTAATTAACAGTGCTGCCAGAAGGTTTCTAGGTGACAGTCCGGGGGAGGTGGGGTGCAAGGGGTAAATCATGTTTTGAACTGCAAGCTCCAGCACCTTTGAAGTCTTCTTTTCTTTCCCCTATCTGTCCACCCAGACATGAACTGATGGAGGAATTGCTGGACATAGGACTTGAGCTTTTTCCCTGCTCTTTCCGGTTCTGATCCGGGATTGTTTCTTGCACAGTAGAAGTGTGAGATGTGAATTATAAGAGCCATGTAAAATAGCAAGAGCCGCTAACTTCACTCACTTGCACAATAAATTTTGCTGTTACAGAAGCTGATGTTTTACTTGAACACGCAGATGAGATTTTTTTTGTATTGGAAGGGCTGCATTAAGCAAGGTGAGCTCTCTTGTTTTAGAGGTAGGCAGCCTGCTGGCTGACACTAAAGGTGGTTTTATTTTTGTCAGGGCCACAAAAGTAAGTATGTGGGTGACAGGGGAACTTCAGACCTATGTCTCATTTCAGGGAATAGCAGGGGTGTAATAGCTGCATAAAATCTTCTAATTAAAAGAAGCAGCTGAGCTGTTTAGGCTTGTGAACTGCCACTAAAATGCTAATTACTTCAGAGTGTGAGAATGTCTGGAGGAGCTTCTTGATCAGAAATCACGAAGGCTTCTCCTGTTTGAATCAAGTTCTTGGGTTATATAAGTGTCTGGAGTAGCTAATACACAAACTGCTGACCCCCCAACATTTTGGGGGTAGGAGACCTGCTGTCTTTGTGAGAATGTGCAGATGTGTGGAGTGTTGGAGCACAGAAGGTGATTTAGCAGCTGCTGCCAAACTACGAGAATAATTTTGTGAGAAATATCACTGTCTCTGGTCAACTAAAAGCCTATTACTTACCCAGTTTTGGTGATTTTTATGTTTTGTATCTTGTGTTTGTAGCTTCCAGATTGTAAATTGATGGCATGTTCAAGTCTGCCAGTTAGCAGGGACAGCCTCATAGGGTGGCGAGTACAAATGAAGGATGGCTTTTCTGTAATTGAGAAGGAAAAAACTTAAAGCCTTTATCTTACTAAGGTCTTTTCATCCCTCATGTTTTAAGCTGAGTGAGCTGATGCTTTCGAAATGGGTTGTGCTACTAGAAGAGATGCTCATGGGTGTGGGCAACAGCATCTTCAAGCCAAAGAAAACACTTCCCAACCCACACGATGATCTTGGCTGTCTTACCTGCAATCACTTTGCAGCTCTGCAGCACAGCTGGAGTCAAAACTATTGCTTCCCAGTTCAGTGCCCTGTCTCCCCAGCTATGCAACGTGAGCTGGATCCGAAATACCTAGACCATCTTCATTTCGGGTGATGCCTCGGTAAAGTCCTCATGGCCTCAAGTTAGAGCATTACTTATGGTATAATGCAGCAATGCTTCATTTCCTTAGTGTGTGTATCTGCTCCTCCTTTCCCAGCCCTGCTGAGCTTCCATCCTTTGAATAAATCTTCCAAGGCTTTTATGATTTCTAAAACTCTGATGGCTGTCATGCTGTGAATTCAGTTACTGAAGGTTTAGACTATTACCATTTCATACAGGAAAATGATTTCTTAAGGGGGATCCACTTGCATTCTCCTTTGGGAGTGCAAAAAAACAAAAAACCATCTGGAAAAAACATTTTATGCAGTGGTTTAAACTTGTAATAATGTTTAGGATCACTATGTTATGTTTAGGTCAGCCTCAGCAGCTGCCTCTGGAGTTAATACATCCCTGCAGCTTATGTGTACGCCAGGGATGTGCTTAAGGAAGCTTTAGCAAGGGCATTTTATGGTGCAGCCTCCCCATCTCTCTGTTCCTGCTTGGTCCTATCCTTTAGGCTGACATAGTTGTTGGCATGGCTGGGTGGCGAACAAGGTTTGGAAGAAAAGGTTCATTTTAATCCAAAACTGCTCCCCGGTCTGGTTGACTGAGCAGCGGTGAATGGGTTTGCACTGGCACAGGGCGAGTGGCAGAGAGAGGCCAGGACCACCTCTTCTGGCAGCAGCCGCTGCCGGATGACGGCTTAATACTAGATCTCCTCATATTGTGTCCTTCTGCCTGCAGGCGCCTGCTATTTGGATTACATGTTCACAACAGTAATTTTCCTTTGATGCCACCTGACTTCTTGTAGGTGCTATCTGTGACTTTTTCGCTCCAAGGAGCCTTAAGAGCAGAGTCTTGCCTGTCCTCTCTTTCAGGTTAGGGACTGGCTAGGAATAGCTCTGAGAGCATCCAGCCACCTGAGTTGCTTTCTTTCCAAATCAGTTCCTCCCCTGGAAGGAACCTAGCACTGGATTTGGATTTTTAAAAGGTGAAATGAAAAGTCTGAGAGGAGGAACTGAGCATTAGGAAGTGAGTATTGAGAGTTCAGATATGGAGTTGATGTGTTGTAGGAAGAGGACAATCTAAAAGCTGTGATTTCCTTACCTGTCCTTGTCTTGGTATTCCTCTGGTAACCTCGGTGGTTTCTTGACCCACAGACCTTTTGCAGTTGCCTGGCCTCCTGGGAATGGGTTCTCCAGGTGCGTAGCCCCATTTTTGGTAGCAGGGTGACATACATCTTACCCAGGTCACATTTGACGTCATTTATCCCCCACACATGGATGGTGGCTGGGGGCACATAGCTCCTGCCAAAACAACACCAGGGAGATGTGGGCTCTCTTCCCCCTGTTTTTGTGTACATGTGAATCATCTATAAAGCTGCGCGTACTGTAGGATGCTTACAAATACACTCTGACTGCTAGGACTATGTGTATTGATCAGTTCATATGTGTTTTAAGAAATAAGGAAATCATGTCTTGGTGTAGATCTTAAGATGACAAACAAAAAATCCAAGTTTGCCTTTAATATACAGATGTAAAGAGCAGCAACATGTAAACCCATTGTTCCCACGCCTTGCTGTCTGTACTTGGGCAGAAAGCAAAGGAGGGCTTAATAATTGATTAGAGCAGCACAGCCCCACACCCCCGGCAGATAAGATCTGTAGCAATTTCATGTAATATGAAGAGATAGTTAGCCCAGTATCGCATGGCATGAGCCCAGCTTCCTGGCATCGCCCTGTGTGGGACTTTCGGGCTTCGTTTTTGATGCCAAACTGTTCGGAGCTGACTGGGTGTGCACAGTACTGGCATAACACATCTCTGCTTATGATTCGTTTGGTGTATTTTGGAGTACAGGCTTCATCTGGCATCTCTCCTTGGGACATTGGCCCACGATGGTCCTCTGTGACTTAGAGCAGACCCTTCAGAGCTCAGCCAGTTTTAGTGCTGGTCACCAAGGCTCACCCTGTTGAGCCTTTCCCCCACCTTAATATCTTGAACTCTTTATGAGGTCCCTTGACTGGTGGTGTGGGTAGAGGACTGTGAGAAGTCACTCTGAGCAGTAGGAGCGGTGGCCAACCAGGGTAGGACTGTTGAAGACTAATGGGGCTGTTTTGAGTTCCTGAGCGTAGCCTGTTTTCTGCAGCGTAATGGGAGTTTTAATTAACATGGACAAGTACAATCATAAATAACCCTCCTAAAATTAAATGGAATTTTAAGGCTACATCGGCGTATTCCCCATGATGCCATTGCCTCTCTGGCGAGGTAATACCATGACTTTCCAGCTGAAGGGAGCTGATGAAATCTATTGACTTTTCCATCTCTTAGAAGAGTCCATATATTATAAGAATAAAATATGATTTTAAAAAATATGGAAGTGGATGGTGTTTTATGGAGGAAAATGGGCTATTAAGCTAAAACAACTCAGCTAGTGAGAAGTTTTCTGTAGTTGAGCAAGAGATGCTTTCCTGGCACATTTTTCACCTTGCATTACCTGTTACCTGAGCTGGCACAGACATGATCCAGGGTGCCTTTGTGGCCTTTTTTTTTTTTTTTTTTTTAAATTACTAATACTTTGCAGCTTGGTCCAAGCCTGGATTTAACCTTATTCAGGCTGTGCTTTGAAAACCCACTTCTTGGAGATGCTGCGGTTAAAAATACACATAGGACAAAGTTCAAAGTTACAGAAATATTCAGTCCATCGCTACCAGACCCGTCCCCCCACCCACAAGCACCATGCTTCAAGGAAAATCCCAGCAGGATTAGCAAGGTTTAGACACAGTTTCTTCCACCTCAAACAACCTTTCCAGGTCTAAGCTGAAAATAGACGATTTGCATTGATGCTGGGGTTGCAGTTGAAGAAGATAGAGACGAAATAACAAAATCAGGTTGCCCTTAGAAACGCATTTGTATTGGACAAAATAATTGATTGGGTTTTTGTCACGTTTGCACTGATCTGGTATATTGGCTGACAGCTCCCCTGATAACTCACTCCTGACGGCTTACAGGCTGAATGAAATGCATCAGGGTGAGGCGAGGTCTGGGGATGATTTACGTGCTGGTGAGCTGTGTCCAGTTCTTTTTAATTTAGAGATGCAAAACTGAGCCTGCAAGTAATGAGCTCTGGATAATTAGGTGTTTGTCTGCAGGTGTAACTATTGCAGCTGCCTACAGTTGGTGCTCTTAATATTGCTGATTTTTATTTGAAAGCATTACGGAATGAATGAGATGCTGGAAATACAGTAATTTGCAACAAAGAGGGTTTTCTTCTGTTCTTATCTTCCCCTCTAACCCCCAGCTTTCCTTTGGCATTCCTGTTTGGCTTGGCCAAGAGATGTATCACATGTGGACCGAAGACTAAAAGGAAATTATGGTGATAAGTAGCGAAGTGTTGTATTACACAGCAATGATGTCTGCTATGCATCATAGATTGACGAAAGGCTTGATCTAATTTATCATCACTAATGATTAGCCAGATGGGAAGTAGTATCTCGAATTCCTGCCTTGGTATTAAATGGGTTGCGAAGGCATTGCTGATGCAAAAAATGCAGCACAGTACGTTACCTGTACGTCAGGAAGGTGAGTGAGGAGCAAAAACATGTTGCAGAGTGGATGTAAGTAGGAAGAAAGACTTTGGAAGTAGATATTTTGTGGAATGGATATTTTTAAAAAGCGTGTAAGTTGGAGGATTTGGAGATATGCTTGGGTATAAATAGAACATGCACTTTGAATGTGGCTGCTGCAGTGCAGCTTTAGCACGTTTAGTCAGAAAGACGTGCTAGGTTATGTGTCAGGTATTGTGTGCCACCCTGAAGTCTGGCGATGCAATTGGATGTGTAAACGTGAATGCCAGCATCTGCACATACAGAGCAGGGTTCATCAGTGTGCCTCCAAAACGTGTTGGGACTCAATCACGAAGGGAAAGGAGGAGAAATCTGAATAGCTGGAGGATGCTGGATCCCAGCAGCAGTGATGCTGGGGGAAGGAGAGGGAAATCACGCTTTTCAGTAAGCATTTGAATGTCACATTTTCCTTTCAAGCTGCAATTTTCAGAGGAGCCTTGGAAAGCTTGTCTTCCGACAGCCATTGAGGTTCATCGGGATTTGTGTGCCCCTTTTCTTTTGAAAGCTCTCGCTGCTGCCCCGTTCCTATTCAGTTCAGTGCAAGCGGAGATCGGGTGACATTATGTGGTAGACAGAAGGGAAAGGAAGTGTTTGGGATTATTTGAAAGCTAGTACTGAGATTAATGATACGTAATTAGGTAAAAAGCTTAAGGTGAATTTCGAGAAAAGTTTTGTTATGGGGAGAGTATTCATTTAGAGCATGGCATAAGCTGGGATAAGTAGCAAAAGCCTCACTGCTTGTAACATTTGGATCTGGACAAAGCTTGGGAGATGATACTTTAATGAGGAGTGCTTAAATGGCAGAGGGATGGACAAGCCTTATCACTTTCAGTTATTGTCAAATAGTTCAACCAGGGAGCAAGGAAAGAGTCCTGCAGTCAGTAATTTCGAACGAGGCAATTGCAGTTCATAAAGGAGCCAGTGAGACTGTGTGAAACATCAACAATATTTATGTAGGTGCATTTCTGGTACAAAAGCAGAAGATAAATACCTTATTTAAGGTATTTGTTACGAGTATAAAATAGCCCATAAATGAGAACTTAAAGAGAATTCAGTGTTACCGTTTAATACACAAAATAACATGAAGGATTAAAAAGGTCGTTTGCACAAACACTTCATTGATCCTCTTAAAATTTATATGTTTGACAAATGGCAATTCTGTTGTGAACATTGACTACACATGTTGCAGTAAAGGAGCTTTATATTAGGCCATAAAATGTTAAAACAAGCTTAATAATGGCTTTTGCCATAAGATCCTTCTGGGTGTAAGTCATTACAGAAGGTGGTGAATCTTGGAAGTATGGTTTGCATCTATTTACAGGAATAGGGCATGATGATGTACTGCTCTATTACATAGCTTGCTAATTTTAAACCATAAACCCCATTTTTGCCACTTTACAAACACCTTTTATTGCGTTCCTTTATTTTTAAACATTTGACTAGCCAGAAATAAGTCCTTAATGTCAGAATTAAGTGTTGGTGTAAAGCTGACATGGCCTTTTAAGGAATTCTTCACCTGCGGCTCTTAACTTTGACTGTATTTCTGAGTGCTTATGCCAGCAAAAAGTTGTATTTATTCCCCCCCCGGTTATAATAATGGTAAAGACCAAACATTGAAACAACAATCCCCTATTCGGTCTTGACCTATGATACAGTCAGGGCTCTGAATCATACTCTATTTTGACATCTCATCACATTGCGCGAGACCAGTTGCATCCATCTAAGAAAACTAAAATAAAACCACTGGTTTAATACAGAGGGCCAGGTCATTCCTTTGAGGTTTGACCAAAAGGCATGGCCCCCTTGTCAGGAATCCGCTAGCAAAAAACCCCCAAACTCGAACAAACAAACAAAGAAAAACCCCAACCCCACCCTAAAATGAAAGGAGATCTCTGCAAGGATGGGAGATGTTACGTGTTTGGGCAGCGTGCAGTTGCTGGGCTATGCAGTTGGATGTAGGCAGTGGAAGGGTTAGAGAGGGCTGAGCAGCAGGTTGGCATTTTATTAGGTTCTTCTTAAGCCTTTAAACATTTTCCAAAGTCCCTGAATTATGTTGGTCTTGATTTTTGTAATATTAATTATCTCGCATCTCTTATTAGCAAGAGCTGCTTAGCTATGAAGGGTATAAGGTGCTGGATTCCTATAAGACAGTTGAAAAAGTGGAGATGATGGGGACACTGGGGAAAACCAGCATGTGCCTCTGTAATTAAAGGCTTGATTCTGTGTATACACAGGGGGATTGAATTATGGTTGCATGGGCAACGTTAATCCTGCCTTTTCCTAAGTTTGGAGTTGTTTGCTTTGTAACTTGACTTTTTTTTTTCCTTGGATGAAGTTTGTTTGGTTGTAGTAAGTATTTCAGCATGGAGAGAGTGGATGGCACTGTTTTGATATTATATACTTATTTTTTTTCCCCATGTGACATGTCACTAGGTGGAGTTTGGGTTTTTTGTTTGGTTTTGGGGGTTTTTTTGTTTTTTTTTAAGGCTGTAGTTTGCTTTACCAGCTTGCTTTCCCCTGGCTTCTGAAATGTGGTCTGTCAAAAGAGGAATTTATTTTGAAGGGAAAATTGATTCACGAAGTACTTGCTAAATAAATGGGTTTGTGGTGGTGCGTGTTGCTGCGTTTGGGGGTAGTGAGTGGAAAGCTGAGGGAAACAAGTTGCAAAATTTCTTGCTGAGGAGTTTGTGCTGCGATTTAATTCTCTATCCGATAGGGAGCATTGAAGCTTTCCAAGCTCTTCATACATTGCAATGCAGATTTCTAAAATGCAACATGCTGTAGGTGAGTTTATCTTTTTACCTTATGCTTTCTTTTTTAAGCCTGGTTTGATTTTTATCCTATATAAGCTTGCTAAGAGGAGCCTGATGCTACCTCCCATCCCTTCTCCACTGCATGCAGAGCAAAAAAATTCAGGAAGCAGAGGGATTTCTGCAGCGTGGAAGCACTTGGTACAAAACCCCACCAAGGTATCGCGAAGACCCCCATTGCACTACCTCTTTAAGACCACAAGCGCGCTGCGAGAGCTCTGCTTGTGAGGGTGAGAGGCAGGCAGGAGCTAAGAAATCATCCCTGGATGGCACAGATGCGGCTGTGGGCTTCGCTGCCGGCGGATGGGGGGAGAAGACCTGGCGCTTGAGCCAGCTCGCTAACGAAGCTCTCCGGGAGCTTGCTGCCAGGTAGGATGGAGCGCGCTGAACAAAAGGCTTTGCCTAGCGAGTGGAGGACAGCAGACCTGCAAAGGATGGGGTGATGCTGGGGAAGTTTCAGCAAGCTGCTATGACTGGTGTAGCTTTTCCCTTTTAACCTTTTAAGCAAGCCCTTGTGGTTTCCGAACCTGCTAAATTAGGTGCTTCTGCTGTTAGGATGTTCACCTCCTGCATTTTAATTGCATGTTGAATAGAGAAGAGGCTGCAGAGGAGAAACACACTCTTTTAACAGCTCTCTGCCATCAAATACCTCCCTACTCGGAGGGTTTTTAAAAATTCCTTGCACCAAAAAGCTGAAAGAAGTGTCTGAATTTGATGTGGTTTCCTGCCTTTCTGTAATCTTGCTTGATGGTTTTATCTTGTATTTTTTCAGTTGTTTAATACACAATTTCAGTACAAGCGGGGACATGCATCAGGATTATATAACCCCAGGGATAGCTGGTGGGAGACTCACTCTGTTTCTGTGCAGGGATACAAATCATTAGTTCTGGAATGTTTTTTGTGTAACACATTTGCATACGTGCCCTTGGGTACCCGCAGATATTTTTATTCATGTGAGAAGGTGCTTACTCGTTACCGTCAGCTGGAAGTGAAGAAAGAGGCCATCAGTGCATGCTCAGGATAAAATGGTTGCTAGTTGCTGAAAATGAGCTTAGGTGAGAAGAACTGTTTGAGGGGAAAGTGAATCCATTTTGGAAGAAAATGTAGTAGTGTTTTTTCTTTCCCCTCCAGTCTTGGAAGCAGGAACAGAGCAGAAAATACTGTACAAATTCTTGCTGTAAGAGCCTATTTTACTGCATGTTTTTAGGTTGTTTGTTGCTGTAAAAGCACACAAAAATCTTGCACTATTTCAGTTTTGTAGCATGATTAGAGCAAGCAGACAAGTATGATACAAGGGGGAGATTTCTGCAAGAAATTCCTCCTGACTTTCATTTAACTCTGCATTTGTCGGTGCCTCTGAGTGCTCCAGCTGACAGGCAGCTCTGGTCTGGATTTTTTTTCTTTAATTGCTTTACAGAGAAGTCGAGTATTTTTCCTCTCCTCAGAGTGTGGCTATGGCTGTCTAATTAAAAGATATCCTCCTCCTTTCAGGGAGACTTTTGGTTTCAAGGAAAATTGTATTTCGTTTCCAACCAGCATTACTATCTTTTCCTGCCTTCTCCCACTGGGTCTTTAATAGCTCCTGAAATTCCCCAGCTTGTAATCACTGCTGCAGCCAGATGGGGACTAGGTGGAACTCCCATTGCATCTGTGCTTGCTTTTATTAATCTGCCAGAAGTATCTCACTTACTTATATTTTTAAATATATATATATATATTTCATGAGTTAATGAGCTCTAAACAGCAATGAAGAGAATCCAGTCAGTGCTACCCGCTGGCTGCCGTCCTTTCCCTGGTTTTTGGCGTGATGCTGATGGAAGAGGGAGAGTGGTAAAGAGTCATTCAGCCCGACACAAGCATGAAAAGCGGAGACAGTAGTTCCACTTTACTAACCTGCTGGTTGCAATGGGATTTAAGAGCTTCCCCTTGCTCCTGCTCTTCTGCCTTGTCACCCGCCTCATCTTTTCTCCCTGTGGTAATGGAAGGATGTCTGAGAATGGTGTGAGGTTTGGGTTTAGCTTTGCACTTCCACGCCCCCCACCCTGCCCTGCTTCCCACCCTCCTGGATCATTTCAGCGCATGACTGCACAAATAGTTGAATTGGTGCACTTGAAGAGGGTGACGTGCGTGGCAGGGATATAGGGGGAGGAGGAGGAGGAGGAGGAGGAGGGAGGGCACAAGATCCTCCTGAATTGGATCTAAGCATGCCAGAATAGTAACATGAAGGAGCTGCCTGAATTATTCAGCATATCCCTATTTTCTTTGTGCTGTGGTTAATTAAGTGCTGCAATAGAGCCAGGCTGGGTTATACTTTAATGCTTAAACTTTACTGTGTGTGATGGGGGCAGCGGGAGGGCAGCATTCGTGCAGTTTGCATTGCATCTTGGGTTGTACAGCTGTCGATGGTACCAAAATCTCTATGTAGTGAAAGAAGATGAGTGTCCCGGGGGATGGTTTGCTGTGGATGTGGATGAGACGATGCTGCTGGATGAGGTTTCACTTCCCACCTGCCTGCCGTGACCTATTCACATCCCATGGTGGAGTCTTCTGTGCTGTCACACTTAACCCACTTCTAGGAAAAAGCCTCATTAGCAAGAGTCTGCTGATGAACTTTTGCAGGCACCTTGGCTCGCTTCTCCTGAAATAACAGTGACTGTTACCACAGGATGGACTCCTTTGGCAGACGTAAGGGAAAGGAGGGTGGTCACTTCTACTAGGGGGGCAGAAACGAGCTCTGGGAGGCTTGCAGGGAAGCGGTAACCTTTCCACCAGCCCAACTCTTTGCAGAGAGTCAGTCTATAGATGCCAGAAGTTAGATGTCGGAAATAATCACTTTCTCCAACCATTGTATCTCATTAAGGCTTACTGGAATTTAAGGCATTTTTGTCCCTGTCAGTCTCATGTCCAGGTTAAGTCCTTTGGCAAAAAGGACTTAAAAGGTTTCTTTTTAATCTGATGGAAATTGTTGCTTTCCAGAAGTGATCTTAAACGGCAACCCCAAACTCTGAAAATCCATCTAAACTGCTCATTCCTTTAGGCAGTTCTTCCTGGGTGCAAAAAGAGAGGTTACTCTGCTGAAAGAAGATTATTTTCTCCTGGCTTATATAAGTTCTAAAATAAGAAAATAAATCCCAACCTTCTCAAGGATGAAACAGTTTTTCCAAACTCAGGAACAATCCTTTCTGAAGCAGCGATTGTTTCAATTAATTGTCAAAACTGCCTCAAGGTTGGAAATCTCAGCTGTGACAAAAGGGTGGCAGCTTATAACTGTGCCTCCACCCTATCCTTTATCAGAAAATGGTTATGGGTGTGATGGTAAGGTGCTATGGAGGTGGCGTGCAGAAAATTTGTGACTTTTTGTTCTGTCTTGTGGTGTGTTTCTAATCCTCCTCTCACAAATTTTGGCTTTCTGTTGGCGTTTTCCGAAACTCGGGAATGAATGTAAAATCCTCAGGATGAAGGCTAGGAGTGGCGCCTTGGCTTCATTGAAGTCTGTGGCAAATCTTCCCGTGGTTTTGCTGGAGTCAGGATTTCACATCTAATTTTGTTGTTAAAAACCTCTTTATTTTATCAAACGATACCACTTAGGCACAAGCTGGTAAGTCTGCAAATTGAAGACAAGCCTTAGACCCTGAAAATAAATTCTTGCACTCATTTTAAAAAAAAAAAAAAAAAAAGTAGGCTGAGTGAGCACCGTCTTGGGAACCAGCGGTGCCAGATCCTCATCTCAGTTCTCTCAATCTGGAGCTGGTCGTAGGCGTCCTGTTTTACACCTGCCAGGCTTTAACAGGAACATTACTTACATGCGAAGGTGTTGTGAAGGTCAGTGGCAGTCTTTTCTGTGTGTAATCCTATAATGCAGGGTTTTTATCGTGTCTGGCGTTCGAACATTGGGTATATAACAAAATTGGAAGTTTTTAAAACATTTTCTCAGCCTGCTTGGTGAGGGCGGACCTTTTTAGTGATGTGTTCGGTATCAAAATAGTGCGATATTGTAAATCTGTTTCTGCTCTGCCTTAGCACTGGTCTCAGAGGAGGAGATCCGGCTGGGGCGTGCTGCAAACAGTCGACAGACACAGAGCAGGTTGTGTGTGAACAGTCCGTACTTCAACCTTAAAATTTTGTCTGTTTTTAAGGAAGCGGAACAGGTGGGATCGTGGAGCTTAGATCACCATCGAGTCTCGACAGCGCTGGTAGGGTCTGTCCTGCTGCTGTGATGTTGGTCCCTGCAAAGGTTTGGGCAGCAGTGTTTCTTTGGAGAGCAAACTTGTAGTGCAAAGGGAGGACTCTTGAAAGACTCAGACTAATCTTCTAGGTTCAAAATTTAACTTATGAGTGGTTTTATTCCTCATTTGAGCAAAACCCAAGAAGTGTTTTCATGGTTTTTTGTTTTGTTTTGTTTTGTTTTTAAGTATCCACCATCATGTTAACACGTGAGGTTTGTGTTGCTGGTTGGTGTGCAAGAAACTTAATCAATTGGGTTGTTCTCATTTTCCAAGAGGCTTTGACACATAAAATGTAAACAGCAAAAAGGTGAAATCTGAATATGGCTTGTAGTGGAAAATTTTTCAGCAAGTTAAGCATGGCTTTTTTATGACAGTGGGCATCAGGTGTTCAGTAGACATATGCTGGGCCTAAGGCCACAAGGTGTTAGCTAAGTTGGGAAGCTTTTTTCTTTTGAATACCTGCATCCCCTTTGTTTTATTCCACAAGTAAAGTGGGTTCTAGCTTATTTGTTTGTTGCATAAAGTCTTTTTCTGTTTTTTTTCCCCTGGATTCCCACAATACCTTTCCAGTTTAAGACGACTATTGCAATTTGCCTCTAAATAACCCTGCAGCAGATCATCAAAACTTAAAATCTATCTGACAGCCCCTTTTAGAAGCGATTTTGGTGGGTGGATGAGGAAAGGAGTTACTGGTTGAAGAGAGGCAAACAAGGAAACAATTATAACACGGTTCCTGCGTGGTTAGCAAAACAGGCGCTGCCTTTGTCAGAAAATGCCCTGCTGATCAGCAGGGTTTGTCTCGCTGAATGCGAAGGGCTTGTGGGTTTTGGGTTTTTTCCCTTACTCTTTAAAAAAAAAAAAAAAAAAAAGAGGTGGGGGATTCTCTTGACAGGACGAAGGTTTTGTAGATTGTTCGGCGATATATTTGCTTTCAGTTTCTCTTGCTGTATTTTTTAGTAACATCTGCCTTTTGAAGGCACACTTTGCTCCCCTTTTGGAAAATCTTGAAGGGTCGCAGCTGCCTGGTTGCATGTGAGTGCCTCAGAGATGTTTGTGTGTCTTCCTGAGCATGGAAGGTGACCAGCTGCGTTGACGGACAACAAATTTGCTGCTGTGTGTATCACCCAAAACACGACCTTTCTTCGAAGTTGCTTTCCTTAACTTGCTGTATTGCAGAATCCCCCGAGGTCCTGTTCAGCAGCCCCTCGAGGATCGGATCTTCACTCCGACCGTCTCCGCTGTGTACAGCACTGTGAGTATCTGGCTGGTGCTGCTGCGGTCGTATTGCTTTTGAAAGGAGCGCATTTCCCAAGCATAGGGAAATTGTGTAGATTTTTAAAAAACAATGCAGTTAAAAACCATACAATTAAAAAAATGCAACTTTTTTTTGCCTCCTAAAATAAATGATGCTGGATGAAGACCCTTTTTGTTGCATGTGAGTAGGAAAATAAGAAATCTTGGGGACTTTTGGGTCCATTCCTTTTTTTGTTAAGCGTCTATAGTTTTATTTAGCAGATATGAGAGTGGCTTTTCCTAATAGAGTTTCACCTGAGTGAAAATGTTACTGGCCATATTTTCAGTCTGTTGGCTCCATCTCTTTCCTGCCTCCTGCATCTCGAAGACTGGTTTGTTGGAGTGTATGAGTGGCTGCACGTTTTTCTAATAGTTTATTATTAAAAAAAAAAAAAAAACAACAGTCAAGGAAGATTTGTTTTTCATGTGCAACATTCCATTACACAGAGGAAGAAATGTTTTGATTGTACATTGAATATTTCGGATAGGGGCTTTTGGCTTGCTGTCCTACATCTGTGTTTATAAAACCTGATTATCAAGGAAATTTAGCTTAGAAACGTAGTGATGTTTATTTGTGAACATATGATACCATTTTCCTTTTACTAATTTCTTTTTTTCAGATGGTAATAGCTGGAAGCCCAGTGTTATTTGTAAGCTTTGCTAAATCAGCAGAGCCCTGGGAAAGTAATATTTTGCTTTTCAAGTGGGATGGTGCAAATATTTTTAATGCCAAAAAAACGCTTTTAAGCTGCTCTTTTAATTATTTGGAAAACAGGAAGAAAAGCTGTAGATGGGAGAAATTCACTGTGTTTTATGCAGTAACATAAGCTGCTTATAGAAAAACATAAGCTGCTGTACAAGGTTTTTTCCTTCCCCTTGTTTGCATGAATAACTGGTGAAGGGGTTATCAGCTCCATCTCTTCCATGTGTGGAGTCTGGGTCTGGAGCATCTTTGGCCCCTTCCTTTTTTGGGCTGTAGAGAAGAGTTTTGTGATTGCCTCTTCTACTAGGGAGACTGCTGTCAAGCAATGCAAAGCCAAGCTTTGTGCAGGATTAAGTGCAAAAGTGCTGTCCAGTGCCCATCAGTCCAAGAAAGCCAGAGACTTGGGTAGTAGTGGTAGTAGCAGAAAGACTCAGGCTTGACCATGGATGGTCTGGTGGCCAGCCAGCAGTGGATTTCCATCCATGTGAGTCGGAAAGGCTGGAGTACAACTTTGACAAGGGTTTAAGATTTAGAGGTTTGTGGCTTTCACAGCAGTGGATTGACAGACTTGAGCTGCGGACTGGTTTTTAATTTTTTTTTTTTTTTTTTGCTAGTTCTGTCCTCAATATCATATACATATGTATGTGTGCATATACCTATGTATGCATGCAAAAAAGCAAAACCAAAGGAACATAAGTGTACAAACAGTTGTAATAAATAATTCAGTTTATATTATCCTTTATATACCCCGTACAACACTTAAAAACCACTTTAGAAATAACTGAATTCCTTTTGGGGGAAAAAGGAGGTTATTTTTTTCAATTCTTTCCTCCAAAAACATAACTCAGATGCCTGTGGGAAAATATGACTGTAAAAATTTAAATTAATGTAAAATATAAAAGTAACTGTGAACAATGACCTAAAATAGCTTTTTCAGTGTGGAAAAATATAACTCTTTGATATGTTACAGGAATAGAAGCCAGGGCTGGGAGTATCTTGGTTTCTAGGCTTTAGGAAAACACAAGTTTGAAAGAAAATTTCATGTTTTAGAGAAAGGAGAGAAATTTCTCAGCTAGGTTCCTTTTGAGCTTTTATTTGAAGCCCTTGGCTGATTGCAAATTTAGAGTAAGTCCTAGAAAAAATGAATTAGGATGGGAGAGGCACATGATCAGAGGTCCCTGACAAATTCATTCATCATAGGTCTCTGTGGTTTATTACGCGAGTAGCAGTGTCATGTATTTAAGGTCTGAGTTTGCAACAAATAAGTAATTTTTTTAGTTTATGATTTTTATATATAGTTTGTCCAGGTTTTACAAAAGTAACGTAGTACAGAGGTATGGAAGAGCACCATCTTCGGCACCCAGGGACTGCTTTTTCACTTCCACATTTTATTTGCTTGGTCATCGTATGTGGGTTTCCACATGGATTATGCATCACAGTTTTCAAATATGCATATTTTGGGGGAGGACAGCTGGTTTAGGAGGAGGTCTGTGGTCTGATACCACCACACGGTGACTCTGAGCTGCCTCGGTGTTTTCCCTGTAGGTTATACTATGTCATGCATGTGGTGGGAGAACGAATCATTTGAGATATGGACAACCCACAGATGAAACCACTATTTTTAATTGGATAAAGACAAAAAACCATTTGGTTATCCATTCCCTAACTTTCACATGTATTATCAGGACCGCAGTTGCACATTCCTGAGCTCTTTTTTTCCAGAACTACTTGTCACTTGCCAAAAATGGGAGTGGAAAATCATGTGACTTTCACTATGAGCCCAAATAATATCCCCCGAAATAAAATCGGAGGAACACGTTTTCCTGTAGGGCAGAGATAGAAGGTGAGGAAGAAGGAAAGTGTGATTTGTCAGATGAAATTAAGTTTGTCCGAGAACTTGGAGGTGCTCCAAATTCCCAACAAAACTTTGGTAGAACCTCTTTCTCAATGAAATCATACTGGTATTAAAACCAAAACCACCTAACCTCATCATATATCATCTTCATTTATTTTATATAGTATACATCTTCATTTATTTTATATAGTATACATTTTCATTTATTTTATGTAGTATATTATTTTATATATATATATATATTTGTTTATTATACAAATACTTATATTTGGTAGGTTATGTTTTTTGGGTGTCGGGGTTTTTTTTTTAATAAATCCAGCAGTAGAAGTATTTTAAAGCAAATCATAGTTGGAAATAAGTGTTTCAATGAACTAATATTTTAACAATTTCCCCTCACCGATAATGGAGAATGCTATATCATAAGAGCTACTTTTGGACATAAAGATTTGGGTTTCGTCCTGTAAGCAGCTTCTTGCGTGGTGTTTCCTAACTATACTGCAAGAAATTAATGCAATTTACTGATCATCTGCTGTAAGATGACAAACCTGTGGAATCTGGAAAGGGGAATGGGGAAAGTATGAAATTTTGTTTCTGTTGTAAAATATTTCAAAGAAATATATTCAAAGAAGCTTTTTGACTTAGAGTTTAAGGGAAGGACACTGACTTCTAACAGAAAGGGAACTGCACCAAAGGTGACCTTAAATATCACAGGCCACCATGTGTGCCTGCACTCAGGGTAGCGGGGGCTGATTTCTGTTGAAAACAAAACTAATACAGAAGAATGATCAGAAGTAGATGTGCTCTTCAGATTCAGTGTGAGGCATGAGTTGGGAATAAGATAAGAAAAATAACTCTGTTAATGTACATCCAGTTCTCACACAAATAACCTTTTTTGGCAGATTATGATGGAGGTTCGTAACTGCCTCAGTAACACACTGTGATCTCAAGTGCTGAAGCTTGGACCAAAATACTTTGGGATAAACTTTTATATGCTAAGGAGCAATGCTGACTCCTGGATGTGAACTGATTAGAAATTAGTGTCAATCTGATGTACCTTTTTGGAGTGAACTGCTTGTAAGTTGGTTGGATGTTGCCTTGAGCAGAGTTTCTGTAGCCTGGCTAGATCCAAGGGTGGCTTAAATTTTCTGCGTTAATTGCAAGTCTCACTGTGTCTCTTTGGAGCAGATACCACCTTGTGTCAGGTTGCCCAACTCAGTGCCAGCTGATGGTAAAGAAGGTAATGGGAAAGTGAAGGTGTTGAAGAACCTACTTGCTCCAAATTTTCAGTGACTAAGGCCTGACTCTCCCATCATTTGCTTCTCTGGGTTTTCATTTGGTGGCTTTTCTGCAATGGGATGCCCACTGGTGGCCCCCTGATAATTTCACACCCAGCAGAGGTACTGTGATTCGCCTTTGTGTCCTTTAAAAGGATCTTCCTGCAATGAAGAGAATCCTGTAGAAAAGAGATTAGGGAGGATTAGCTGCTCTAGCCACCCTGTGCTTAAAGGAAGGATCTGGGTCAGGAGGCCGACTCGTTCCCCTGCCCGGCTGTGGTGGAGGCTGCAAAGTGTGCAAGAGGGATGCTCAGTTCCTCGGGTGCTGGCAGTGCTGCTCTGAAGCTGTTTGCACCAGCCTGAGCGAATAAATGGAATGCTGGAAAGAAAGAGGTTCTGTCCAAGTCTGAACCCTTTGGGTTTTTATTTGTTTAGGAAAAGAGCAGTTCTTAATCATAAACTATTGTCCTGGTAATCGAGGGATTTTTGTGGCATGTCCCATTCATTCTGATCCAACCTGAATGTTTCATGGACACAGCTATGTATCTGAAATTAGATACCTGGAGGGGGAAGAATAATCCAAAACTTGTGAAAGATGCTAAAAACAAAAGATTTAAGCTCAAGAGGAAAAGAGAGAATTCCAGCCTGAGTTTTATTTCCTGTTTCGTTCATTATTTCCTTTAAAACACAGGCTTAAGGCTTCTGGAAAACTAAAGTTAGTCTCTTGCTATTCAGTTAAGGAAAAAAGAGAGTGATGCCCTAGCAAATTAATATGTAACTTTGTGTATCCATTTTTAGGAGAATAATTTCATCTCTAGATTTAAGAAGGATATTTGCTTCCATAGTAATCACAGACCAAGTTTATGTTCTGCAGAATCCCATTTAATAAACAGAAAAACCAACCTCGGGCACTATGAGGGCAAACACCCCAAAACACAAGTGATGAGCTAGTAGAGACTCTCCCTGATTGAATTTTTTTTAAAATTAATGAATAAACACACAAATTCAGCAAGTTTGTCTTCCTTTATCACCTGTTAACATTTAAATCAGTTTATTTGTAAATAATTTGTTGTAGGAGCCAAGAGGAAGGTGTAGAAATACCTACATTGCTGTGGAAAGGCACTCTATCCTTTTGCCTGTGCTGGAAGGACAACCTGTCTTTTTTTTGGGGGGGAGGAGGTCCACTAAGCTAGACTTGGCTAATCTTAGGAAGTCCTATCAGATCGGTGGTAGACTCCCATCAGATACTGTCCAAGTGTGTTGTTGCCAAGGTATCAAGCTGATTTTATGATTGTTCTGTTGCCTTAATTAGGCTTTGAAGCAAATTTTAGTAGGTCCAGACCTGTGTCCATAATGTATCTGCTACTTGTCTGCTGCATTGCACAAGGGTATCTCGTGGACCATCATTCATGCAGCTGCACAGCTTTCCTTTCAGTTTGGCTTCCAGATTTCATACCCAATTCAGAACAGCATTCCTTGCAGTCTTTAATTAACCTCCAACCTAGGTTACATGCATGTTTTAATTTGTGAAGAGGACTGTTGAATGCTTACACTAACCTGGGATATTATTAATGCCTCCCTCCCCTTTGTCAAACGTCTGTGTGGACTTGGGTTCTGTTTGGAGATCAGGCCTTAGCTGGAATAGTGTGGGTACTTTTAAGTGTAGGGAGACAAAAGCTGGCAGTGTTTGAAGTGCCACAGCTATTGCAAAATAACCTATTTTTCTCTGCAAAAAGTGACATTCGAGGAGACATCTTGGTGATGAGTACACACTCAACCTACTGATGGGGCTACTTATATGAATGATTTCCTTGTATTTTGTGTTGCCTTTACTTCCTTCTCCCCACCTTAACTGCATTTTTTTATGTCTGTCATGATACGTGCAGTAGTCGGTGCTTAGAAGTGACTATGATTGACATGACAAGTCTTTCAGGATTGTCTTAGGAGTCATGTAAGACACTTCAATTTTCTTGGGGATGGGATGTAGAAAGTTTTGTGATGCTCTCTGTAACGCTGGTTTTGATTCAGCCAGCTGATGTTGTGTGTGCACACCTGCCAATCTAGATCAGCCAAAAAAAAAAAAAGAGCCAATTCCCCCCTGGGGAAGGGAAGGATCCAGTTGGGGATAGAGAATGAAGTTCTCTGACTTGACCCACCCTTTCCTCTGAGCAGCACAAGGGTGCTGTAAATCTTCCTGCAGTGAACGATTCTGGACCGTTTCCAAGCCTCGAGAAATTGCACGTTATCATTCTCATTGCTGGTACAGCTGTTTTAGTGGCTTAGGTAGTGTAACAACAGGCATTGATACTTGGAGTGCAATAAAATGGCTTGGAAAAAGCATTTAGTCATGAACTCTGTGACTTTTGCTCTCATAGTTTGCTCTCTTGGAGCTTGGTGCTAATACTCCAGTAAAGATCAAGAGCCAGGAATTTCATTCTGCCTTCTTTTCTGACGCTGGGGAGATACGTACACACATACCTACCTACGCAGTGGCAACATCCCCTTCTAAACATTGCCTGGTTTTGTGCTTTTAAGTGCCTATAGCTAAGTGGTGCTTTTCAGCAAGCGCAATATAGGTCTGAGAAAAGGTCAATGAGAAGTGAGTGCTGGATTTCTATACTATGAGCTTTAAACAAATCCACAAAAATTTAGTTGTATTGAATTGCTGGGGGGTGTCACCCAATGGTTCTGTGATTCTTTTTGTCCTTCGATTCTCCTTTTTTTAGCGACTATATGAAGTATATTTAAAAAACTTCCATCATGGAGATAGTACAGTGGAGCAAGTATATGTGCCATGAATATATTTTACAACATTTTGCTTAATGTGTTTTGATTAGTATTTTTTTATAGAAGCTGAGAAAGGAGATAAGTGTATGCAAGAATTGCTTGAGTATTTCATTCTTTGCTCGTGGCAAGCCCTTCAGATAACAAGACCTCTGTGCAGTCCTTTTGTTTTGTTTTTTTCCATTTTGGAGGGGAGTATGCAAATTTTCCCCTTACTTTGTTTTTTGGGTCATTGGTAATGTGTATCCCTTTGCAAAATCACAATATTGTTTGATATGGCTTATAATGGAAAGATCAGAAGATCCAGGCCTGAAGTCAAAGGGATGTTGCAAAGCAAGACCCCAGTTCCTACAGTTTTCCACTAGTGACTCCAGCTGGTGCTCTTATTTTTTTGATCCTTCCCCGTTTTCCTGAATCATACAAATAGTTAAATAACTTGGACAGCCTTTTACTTAGATAAAGATATATATATATTTATATGAAATAATATATATATATATAAAGATGCTGCTAGCTGCTTTCTTAAAAAGAAGATTACAGTATCTATACAGATTGGATTACTAATATTATGTTTTACTAACAGTTTATCTCCACACAGGTAACACAAGTAGCAAGACAACCAGGTCCTCCTGCCCCATCCCCTTACACTGCACATGAAATAAATAAGGGACACCCAAATCTTGCTGCAACGCCACCGGGACATGCATCGTCCCCTGGGCTTTCACAGGTAAGACCTGGCATTGGAGCAGAGCATTCCCAGCCTCCCTCTTTTCCTCTTGTCCAATTCTCAGCTTTGCTGCTCAAAATTTGACATAGCTGTCTTGTCTATGACCAGTGTATAAAACTTGATAATTAATGTCTTTATGTGCCTTGAACCTTGCAGTGGCTTACAGGTAGCACTCAGGTTTATTAGTCATTGGTTCATTGTTGATTCTGTAACAGAAGCCAAAAGCAACTTGAAAAATTGTAGGAAATACTCATTGATGAGGAATGTGCTTCACTGTTGGGTTAGGCTGCTTTGGGGCATTTTAAATGCTGTAAAAGTGCCTGATGTTCTCTGTGAGGGATCTTCCATTTCAAATGTTTTGTACAGGTTGCTGCAATTCTGTAATTCTCCTAAGAAGTGGGACAGTAAAATGAGTTACAAAAATGAATGCTAATAAAAGAAACGAGACAAAGGACTGATTACAAAAAAGTACAGAAGAAGAGATAAATAGGAGTTATAATAAGAATGGAGAAATAGCGTTTAGTAAGATATGTGGAATAAATTGGTCTTTTTGTAGTTTTTATTAGATGAATGTTCTACAGGGTTGATGTGAGAGTGGAGAAGCTTATCTTCAAAAAGAAAGGGGCAAAAGAGACAGGTAATGGGACACAGAAAGAGGGGAGATAAAAGATATGGGATCAGGGAAAGTGGGATATGTAAAAGCATTGAGGTTTGAGATAGAGGAAAGCCTTATGTTTCCTTTGCTCTTGTTTAATTTATACTTGTTTGAGTAAATGGAATAAAGTAAGAAGATGTGAGTAGGTCAGCTATTAAGAAGTGCGGTTTCATTCTGAACAAGATGTTAAGTGGGGAGGCAGGATGACAAGCTGAGGATGGGCTGGGAACGTCTGTGCACCACGGTGAGGTGGTGGCGAGAGCCTCGAGCGTATTGCAGCACTGGGAGAAGGCAAGCTTTCTAGTCCTCCTGCCAGCCTCTTTAATTTGGATGAAATATTAAACTGCAACTGACCTTTTAGACTAGGAGATGCGTGAAAGCAAATAAGGTCATGTAAGGAACACTTCACCTTAAGGTTACGCGTTCTAGGTAAAACTTGGTGGGAAAACTGGAAACTTGTGGTCATGTTTGAAAATGTGCAAAAGCTCGTCCTTTATGGAGTGGGAAATTAGAGGCTGAAGTATCTATTCAGGATCATAAGTTTGCAGGCATTAGTCGGTGGTATCGGAGCCATTTCTTGCATTCTTGCTGCATGGTTGTTGGAAATAAAGTCTCTGATTTGAAGACTGAGCCTCACATAACAGCGGGAGAACGTAGCAGGGTGCAGAGCAAACCCTAAAATGTTGTCTGGCTTGTGTCATGTATCAAGAAATTCATTCCTGGTAAACCTCGTCAACAGAGGGAAGCTAATCATGTGGCAGATAAGAGAGGAAGAAAGAGAACATTCTAGGCAGCCTCTTTAAAAAAATATTATAATCAAGGGTTTTTTTTCTTCCCTTAATATTTTCCTGTTGAGTCAGTGCATACGTAGAGAGCAGTCTCTGTGCCAAATCACCACTCCAGCCAGCCGGGAAAACGCTCGTTTCCTGTTCTGCTGGCTCTTATCATCTTGGAAATGAGTGTCAGATTGTGTCACTCCAATGCTGCTGGTAGGAGTGGTTTGACCTTACACCCTCCATGTCAGCTGAGGATCCTCAAGGGCTCTAGGAAGATACTTGTCCTCTGACTGTATGGGGCTGCCCCTTAGGTGCTTAGTGCAAGGAAGAAAAAGCAAGATCCAAGATTATAAACCAGACGAAGCATCGGTCATTGCACACTTTTGGGACTATAGAGGAGTGAGGTCTGGGGAGCTTTCCCTAAGTGATTCCTATAAAGCTGGGATTTGGTAGCAAAGCAGCAAAAATACTGGTTTCTGTTCATTCACAGCACTTGCTTGCCTCTGACCAGGTGTCTTCACTGTTGTGGCATCCCATCAGTTGATGCTCTCATTTGCAGCTGGAGGTGATGGTGAAGAATCAAAATGGAAGTGCCTACACTTGGGACACTTCCACCAGTAAGGCTTAAAAGGGGTTCAAGACTCTGGACATAAGCAGTTACAGGATAACCTGTCCCCAGAGAAAGTTTTCCATACCCCTGAACTATTAGAGGTTTGGGTAAATATTTTTTTTTTCTTTTTTTAATCACTAGAATTCTGAGTATTCTTATGTATATCTCACTTCAACCCCTGTCAGGTGTTGAGTTTCAATATTATATTATGGTAAGAAATTCCCCAGTTGAGCGGAGTGTTGGATGAAAGAATTACCTTTTCATTGCATCCATCATTTGTCTCTTGTGGGTTTCATTGAATTGCCCTCTTGTGTTTGCGTTAAGAAACAAGGTGAGTGGAAATGTCCTATTTCCAGACAGCTTGTAGTTTTGTGAACTTCTATAATGATTTCACTTATTTGCTTTCTTTTAGGTAAACAATCAAAATCCTTTAAACCTCTCATCACTTGAAAGTGTTTCCATGCTTTAATTGTTCTTTTTGTCTTACTCTTGGACCCCTTAAATCCTGCTATTTCCCTTTTGAGATAAAGGGACCCAAGCTGATGTGGTATTCTGATGAATGGTTTATTACTGATTTCTTTAGCAGCAATATAACACTTCACAAACTACTCCTGTATCTTAACAACCCATGCTACGTTGATGATTGAACATTGAACAAAGGTTGTCTTTGCGTTTGGCCAGTTGTGTCTAATGTAGCAGTGTGTGTTTTTGCATGGTGAGGGGTGTGTGTGTTCTGGATTTGACAGAGTAATTAAAAAGGTAAGGAAGAGACCACTTCATTTGAATTAGAATCTGATTAAGGAGTCATTGATTTTTCCACCAGAACCGTGACTTAATGAATGCTCATAAAACTGAGTCTTTCCAAGGTAGGGACTGCTGTTTAGGCAGTAGTGAATGAAAATATTTATGAGTATGTTAAAAGTAAGTATGTTTTTGGGCTGTGGATATCATTTAGGTCTAAAAATAATTTTGCCAGTGATAGAATATGTGTTACTTGCTTGTGTGGTCATAAATTACTCTGAGTGCTGTCAGTCCAGGGCTCAGCAGAGAGGTCAGTCTCTTGCTTTTATCTGTTAGGCACCTCAGCATCCCTCCTCTTGGGGCTCAGAGTCACTTACCAGTTTCTTCAAGTGGGGATCTTGCAGAAGCCGTGCTGCGAAGGAGAACGGAGGGTTAATAAGCGCTGTGGTTCCACAAGCGGTCCTCTGGCTGTCCTGGCTGCTCTAAAGCTGTCTGTTCCAGTAAGTCTGGGTGATGGGAGATTAGGTAATATCTTAAAATGCTAGTAAGTGATAAAAGGAACTACTGTCCCGTAGAAAAGCTCTGGACACTGGGAGCTGGACCACTTTATAGGTCTGCAAACTCCTGTGTGACAAGATGACAGCATCATGTTGAGTGGTCTGTAAGAGAGTTTGGGAACCACAGATCAGAAAATGTACAGGATATTTAGTGTCTCCTGTGGGAAGAAAAGTCAGGTACAAATGTATGTTGTACCTTTGTAGCTGGCTTTCTTTTAACTTTATTTAAATAAACAGAAACAGATGTTTGTGCGGTGCTGTGGTTTGGTGTCTTTTTCGCTTATTCTTCTACCTTTTCCATTTGACGTAGCCAAAACAAGAGAAAGGCTTGCTGTTCAACTTCCTCCGAAGTCTTTCATAATGAACAGCCTCTGGCACTTTGCTGCCCTTCAGAATTAGTTTCTGCAGCAAAACGAGAAGAGCTTGGCAGCGATGTGAAACAGTCCCACACCCCCGACTCTGCAGCAAGAGACAGCGTTTCTGCTTCCCAAATTCCAGGGCCTTGAAATCATACTGCTGCTCTCAGGAATGCGTTGAACTCCGCCAGTGTTGGGGAATGCACAGCACATGTTGCCGCAGTGATGTTATGGCCAGATGTGGCCCCATGTACATAAAATTTCATATTTCTGTTGTTTTTTGTGTGAAAGGGCCCCTCGTACTGACTGGAAGAGGAGGAGCACATCTCTTCTGCCTCCTCTCTTGGCTTGCAGACATCAGAAGTGGCTGGTTTGAGACAATTCTCTCTCTGAGCATACAGAGGAAAGGAGAAGTCATTGAAAAAGGAGTAGAGAAGTGTCTCCTTGGGCATGGTTACCTCAGCAAGTTATCCTGAGATCAGGTAGGGTGTGGATTTACAGTGTGCTGGGCACTGCAGGGTTACTGCTTGCCTGAGCACTCTCATCCCATGATGGATGCGAGATAGTCCAGTGCAAGTAGTGCAGGCAAAGAGCATTCACACAGGCAGTTAACACAAAGCAGCTGAAATGCTGTAAATCTGTCCCCTGCTCTGGCTTTACATTACAGTAATTTGTGGTGTAGCTGTGTTAAGACAGGAATAACGAGAAAGGGGAGCTCTTCCAAAGCAGCCAGACTGGGGCTTGGAAGGAGGCAGCTGAAAAGTGCTTCCCTCTGTCCAGTGAGTGATCAAAAGAGGAGGAGAGGGCTCCTCTGGTTGTACCATGAGCAGGAGCCAGAATGAGAAGCTTAGAGCATCAGGAGAAGACAATTTCATCCCTCCTTGTGACCTAGGAGTGTTTTGAAGGTTCCAAGGAGCAAGTGCAGTGGGTTCTGGCACATGAGATGAAGCAACGCAAGAGGGGAATGGTTTGTAGAAAAGATTCTTGGCTTTCTCCGCCTTAGCTTTAAAACTGTGGGCTCTGATGTGCATGCTGAGGGATTCTTTTAGTCCGGGACCCCAGTTGTAAGCACTGACCAACCATGCTTGGAACAAATCACCAGAAATTTCCTCTGTAATCAGGGAAAGCTTTATCTCTCATTAAGAGGACACTGTGCACTGAGCAGATCGGTGCTCCGTGCCCACGGCTACCTCTTAGGCTAAAATGATGGGAGTACCCCGTTAGCAGAGGACCCCGTGGCATCTTTGGAGACCTTACTCTGAAGCTGTTTGTAGTTATTGACAGCTGTGTTTAATAATCCTTTATCCATTTCTGACAATGTTGAGATACACCCGCAGAAAACAAAAGTGCAAGAGAGCTGAATTCTCAGGATTGTGGTGTACAGAGACCTTGACTTTTAGGTGGCTGATTTAAATCCAAAACAGATTGTACTAGCTGAAACTTGTTACCATCTGGTTCTTTGCCTTAAGTGAAAAGAGTTTTGTGGTCTCATTCTGGTCCTCGAAAATGTCACCATCGCTAAATTAGTGTTTGTAATAGCAGTGAGACATTCCTTAGTACCTTAAGGTCTGGGAATCTGTGCCAGGAAGCATGTCTGTGTGCCATCTGTGGCATGTTTATAGGCAATCCCCAAGCCCCTCTTTTATTATTTTGGATCCTTTCTACAGGAGCTGGAATCCTGTTATAACCATGATGTTTATTCAATACTTCCCTTCCATCATTTGTAGCCCAATTTAGATTTTAGATGCTTTTAATGAAGTGGCATTTATTAACGGATTGGAGGAGGAATGTAATTTAATCGTAACCTCGCCCATTCATGCCCTGTGATAAGTCAGGTGCCCTGGGACACAGTGAGTGTTACGGTAGCTGTTCACTCCTCATGTTGGACATAGCTGCGTTCTGTGTTTTGTTGCCTGCAAACTACACGTTACACTCACCTTCCCCCAAATGCAGCTATTCCCCATTATTCGAGTCCATGTATACTTTGCTAGGAAGAAGTAGTCTGTGTAAAGTCAGATAATAAACTTCCATGGCCCTTGGAGCACGAGGAGCTCCCTAATTTTATCGTCTCTTTTGTACAAACACCCTGTCCCTCATTTTCTGTGTTTCAAGAGCATCTTTTGTGGACCCCTTGGTCAGAGTCGGTTCCCTAAGCTTTGCAGGGAACTCTTCACCCAGAGAGCTTTTCCATACAGGAACCTCCTTGTTTTATGTAAGGATTTCATGCTGATTAAAACCACGCAGAATCCTGTAACTTGTAGAGCAGGTATGGTTGTCAGTCAGGATATTAATTAGCAGTTGTCTTTGCGGCCACAATGATGTGGACACAGAATGGAAGATTAAACTGTCTTTGCGTAAGTGAAGAAATCGGGGCTGGACCAGCCGAGGAAGAAGACTGCATGTGTGTGCTGCCCCTCCGAACAGCAGATTTCAGTTTCTTGGGTCTTCTGTCCATACCAGCTAATGAGGATAAAGAAAATTTAAGCAACAAACTCTTGATGGTGCTTTGTGGGAAAGAAACGGGCCTTCCAGAGGCATGTCTTTTTCTGAGCAGTCAAGAATTTGACCTCTATTACTTCTCAGTTCTTTTCTTGTGCATCCTTCTGTACATCGGGGTCAGGCTTCTTCACAACACCTATTTTTAATGCAGCTCACTAGTTCTGAGCTTGCAGGAATATATGGCTGCAGGTGGAGATCTGAAAATGCGAGTTACTTAATAACTGATAAATCCAGGAGACGTGTAATCTTCTTTTGGCCTTTGTGTTAAAGACCTGCTGGAAGTGCAGCTGAACTCTCTGTTTTGTAATAGGATTAGTAGGTTTTTGATTGGGTTAATAATGCTGGGAATATTTGCTCATATAACATATTTAATTATTTTTGATTCATTGCTGTGCTTTTTACCTCCTTAGTTGAAATCTGGGCAAATCTGTGCTGGAAATATAAAGCACGTCTGTGTCTCAGCACCTGGTATCAGTGCCTTTTGGGCTTCGGGGTGCTTTTGTGTATGGATGCTCAACTTCATGGGTGTCTTCTGATTTGGGGAGAGCAGCTGAGTGTTAAGAGCTGCAGGAAGGGAGATCTGGGATAGTGGGGAAGGCATAACAACGTAGTTTCAAATACTGATTAATGCTATTGACTTTAATAATTATTTAACCTTGCAAACAGTTAACTTTCAAAAGGCGTGACCTAGGTGGGATGAATGAATTAGTTTTAATACTTGTGCACTTAAGAAGGACTAGAAACAGCCTTTAATTCTTTTTTTCTAACAAGGAAAGGAAAGAAAGAAAGATGTGTTACAATTTTATCACATACATGTGTAAGAGGAAGATTGCAGCACAAATGCTGAGTCTAGTTAGGACTAGGTCTGCTTGCAGACCCACCCCCTCACTGCTGCTACTACATTTTGCAGTGGATTACAGCTTTGAGAGTGGTGTTTAATACTTCTCCGTATGGTCTTGTGTGCCCAGTGGGGGAAGATAATGTGTTTTTTCTACTGCTGCTTGAGCTTTTTCTTTCAGGAGTATCCCTGGCCTGGCTCAGAGTCTTCCCTGGCCCATCCACCCTGGTGTAAACTTGAGTTATTTTGAATAAGAAAGCTCTCACAGTAGGTGTCTTGGCCACACAACACATCCTGGATGCATGATTTAGTGGAAGAGTTTTCTTCTGGCTTGTGATACCATTGTGAATCAAAAGTGGTTTTAAAATTGCAAGTGACTTTTTGGGGGGGTTGAAATAGCATTTTTAATAGAAAATCAAACTCCTCTCTAGCTGTTTTAAAATTCTACAGACACCTTTCTTCAGGACTTTTCCATGCGTGTTTTTTGTTCTCACAGTCACGTGGACTGTGCTTTATTTTGATGCTTTTCAGACTTTACCACTTGTTGAACCACATTTTTGTTCATAATATAAGATGACAAAATAATGTGAGGCAACTTGCCATTTTCTTATGTTTAATAATTTCTATTCTGGTATTCCTTCTGCAATAATACCTTCTGTTCCATGCAATTTAATGGATGTTTTCTTGCATGCTCCAGAAAATACGTAGTTTTTAAACAAACACAATGTGTTGCAGTAGGCAGTATGTCCCAATAAACACCAAAGTCAGCAAAAAAGTCAGAGCTTTACACGGTCTGCATTTTGTAAATGTAGAGGGCATAAAATATCCCTGCAACTAGATAAAACTGGTGAGAAGGAGCCCTTGAATTACTGGACTCCGCCGTTAGCTGTTGTTTCAGACTGGGGACCTGAAGAATAACCTCTGGAGCCATTTATACCTTCTAGTAGGGAGGACTGCCTTCCAGAGGTGAAAGTTTGAAATCCATAAACAGTGTGGTTGTTCTGCAAGCTGAAGACTCAGTGTGCTGCTTTGCACTCACGGCAAAGAGCACAGAAGGTTTTGATGGTTACGGAGCAGTAATTCCATTTTTGGCTCCTTGTAGCCTGGAAGGGCTGCGCCTTTGCTCTCCATAGACCCCTCCTTATGGTGTTGTTAGAAACCAGTAATTTATTTAGTTGCTTTAAATTGTCTGAATTTGCATAAAGTTATACACAACAGTATTTTTGGGCTTCAATGTAATGCAGTAAAACTTGAACGTTTTATCTGATTGCTGCCATGGACTCATAAAATGATTAAGGTTGGAAGGGACCTCTGGAGATCATCTAGTCCAAGTGCCTGCTCAAAGCAGGGCCAGCTAGAGCAGGTTACTCTGGACCATGTCCACTTGGGTTTTGAGTATCTTCAAGGATGGAAACATCCTTAGAGATAGCCAGAAGACAAATTTTTGGAGGTTTTTGTTGTGTCTTAGGGGAAAGTAGGAGGAAACCGGCAAACTTGCTGATGCTGTTTTGACATTAGCATGGAGTAGGGGTCTCAGCTGACTGCAGGTTGTGTTCCTGAGCACAAGTATTCATTCATCCTCAGAGTTCGTTTCCCGGTTAAATTGGGACAAAATTTTAGAGGACAAGTGAAAGGCACTTTGTAAACTCAAGGGTCTGTCTGCTGAGATTCACAGGTCTGCTTCCAGCAGTGGAGGTGCTGGAATTTCTCCCCCCAACACACGCAGGCACACACATACACTGTATATTTTTGAGTACCTTTATTATCGAAAATACCAATTCACTTAATTATGTAATGGTCGTTACCAGACCACCTCCAGGCTGTGAGCCATGTGCTGCAGTCAAGGCAGGGACTGTCATTTCAGTCTCTGTAAGAAGCCAAATAAATCCATACTAGTATTTACAGATGTTATGAAATTATAATCTACTGTGGCATTATCCTTGCCCTCATGCCTTCGTTAACAACAGTTTTGAACCTAGGCAGATTTTGTGTTGATGGATTTAATAAACAAGCGTCTTTGGGAGGAGGACAGGCACTAGCATGACATCTGTCCACCCTGATGTCTCAAAATTACACTTGTTTAAATATTTCACTCTGCGTCTTCAGCTGACCACATCACTGCGGTCTGAAATTGGGCATGGGCTTATCAGCTTGAGCACCTTATCTTTTTTTAAAAAGCAGATTGTTCTTTCCTCCCCGAAGCTGTGTGTTATGTTTACCTTTGCACCGTGTTAAGGGTTGGTTGCGTTCAGCAATGTAGCTGCTGATAAAATAATTGTAATTATTATCTTAAAAACATGGGATAAGCTTGAGCTTCAGGGAGATAGCGTGTTAAAGAGGGACACTTTCTGTCTTGCTTTTCCTTTTCACCCTCCTCCTTCGTAACATCCCTACAGGAATAGTAACCACAGTGTCTTAAGCAGGAAGGAAAGGAGTGTGTATCTTGTGTCTGTATTGTCCTCCGCACAGACTGTCTTTGTCCAGGGAAGAGGAAACCACATTTCCTTTGCCGCCTTCCCCTGGTGGGAATCTGATTATTTATGTTAAAGTAGGAAAAATGCTTGTAGTTCTGTGGTTGTTACTTGGGACTCTTTCCCTGTTCAGCTTGCTGCCTTTACCTGCTCGAATGTGTGACACTAAATCATACTAAGCTGTAAAAAAGATTGTTAAAAATTGAGCAGGGCAGGTAATGACACAGATGATATACCCCGAGACAAACTGCTGCAGAGGAATAAAGATAACAATGGTTGAGCCACATTTGCAAGAGAAGTAATTCCTCTTGGATCAGGATATTTTTATCCTTTTAGAGGCCGAGTTTAATATTTACCAACACAAGGAATTCTCGTGAAGGCTGGGCTATGGAAAAAGAGGGGATTGGAAACTGGTGTGCTTGCGAGGAGGAGAAGTGAAGACGCTAACTGCTGCAAGCAGTGCAGGCTCTTCTCTGCTTGGTCTTCTCATCTGCAATTTGGTGAATCCCTGAAATCCACACCACCTTTAGAGAATGAGACACCTGGAGCTAACCGACTATCTGGCATTTTAAGGAAATGGCTTTTGAAAAAAACCCTACATATCTAAATAAATGCACTAAACAGTCACAGTTCCTGTTTAGTGTTTGCTTCCATCCAAATCTAAACCTTGAAGTTTCCTACTAAATCCAAGGTGCAAAGACTTTGTACCAGTGTCACAAGCTGGTCCCATCCCAGCCCCTTTCAGTCCCTTCGTCAGGAGCAGGGTATTTGCACTGTAATTGTGTTAAATTCTTTTTTGAAGTGGAAACCTTTAATCTGCATAACCTGTTCAGTGTCAGAGAAGAGCTGTGGTACTTGCATCATTGATTTTGATGGGGCTGTGAATATTCCAAATAATATATACCAATATATGCAGAAAAACATAGTGTTTTCAAGTTACTGATGCATCTTACAGGGTAGCAGCACTGGCTTATAGAGAGTCAGCAGAGTAGAACTGCTATGTATTTTTATTTTACAGAGCTTCTATGATGAGGACAAGCTGATTTCAGTGATGCCAGATAATTTGCAAATGAGCTGCTTAAAAAATTTGAAATTCTTGATGCGATGTATACCAAAAACCCCTGCATATCTGAACATGTAGCTGTAAATGAGGACTTATATTTAATCTGATAGTGTGTTTGATGATATGCAGTTGAAGTATCATTGTAAATAATGAAAGCCAAACTATGAGCATTTAGAGGGGAATTGTGCTTATTTATTGGTTTAATTGTTGTTGTGCTATTTTTAAAGCTGTAAAGCTGGGGTAGTTCACAGGAGTAGTGTGAGAATATGCTTTTATACATTATTTGAGAGGCTACTGTGTAGAAAAGCCTGAAATGAATAAATTTAATAGTTCAGGCTTCTCCATCTTTGTTATATTTGCAGATGAGCTAGTTCTATTTATTACAGATACTACAGATTTTTTCCTACCATACTCAAATTATTCACATTATACAAGTCATTGCAGACAGGAGCTTCGAAGTCTGCTGTGACTCTGTTCTGCTGACTGCAGGGCACACCAGAAAAAAAAATAAAAATTGAATTATCTAGTTACCAAAATAGTAATAAAAATCGAGTATGTTCAAAGAAATCCAGGAGCTGAGTAATGTCATGTTTGTGTTCAGATGCAGCAACTAACCTGAGATAGTTGCAGCACAGGTTTCCAGGTATTGTAGTGACATTGGTACAGGTCCAAGGGAATGCTTTTTGATGTGTCAAGCATGGTTCACTCCTGCAGGATTTCTACAAGCTGTTTTGGCACTTACTTCTCTTTACCCACAGGACTTTATTGCTTGTACGTGCAGCTATTGGGAGGGCTGCTGAAATGCTGTAGGTAGTGTGTTTTTGCTATGCATTTGCCACCAAGGTGGGTGTCTCTAGCTCAGTAATGTAATCCTGAGCAAAACTGAGACTGGAGGGGCAGCAAGACGTTGAGAAGGTCTCGTGGGGCTGTTTTGGCTTCTCATGGCATTGATTTATGAGTGCAGGTGGATTAAGAGATCTCCTTCTTTGCTATCTGAACTCTTCCCACAGGTTGCCAACTCCATGGTGAGGTGGCTGAATCCTGGGCATCTCCAGAGATGCCACCACTGGGAGCTCAGTAACTTAGTTAAAAAGTATTTTTTGCCCATTGCCAACATACTAATTTTAGGTCAAAAGCTGCTTCACCTCCAGTTCAGTCATCTCTGCTGCAGGTACTGCAGCCCCTGGGAGGATGGTAAGGGAGAGAGCGAGAGCAGAAACCTCTTAATCATTTTCACTTGATGCTACCAGTGTTCGTAAGTCAGCACCTGGCTGGAAAAATGAGCCTTTCATTAATGATGTGTCTTGTAGGCTGTAGTAGTAGGAGATTCTGGGCTGTTCTCAGATGCTCTGGCTGTAGCTGTTATCTCTGCCTTGCAATAATACCACTTTTCATATCAGATTAAAAAATATAATCTTGCTGTAAGATTTAGTCTTTGGAAGTTTTAAACATTTTTGCAGTCACTTGAAGCCAGCACTGCTGCTGAAAGAGCACAGGAATGGGAGCAAACAGTTGTGTTTGGGGGAGACAGGGGAGCTGCTTCTACTGACACTGTGAGTTTGTGCTGATATACACCCTTCTTACAACTGAGGCCATTCAGAAACCAAAGCTTGAGGAAAAAATAAAGGTGCTGGTTTTGTAGGAGGTGTAGTCTGAAGAACTGCTGTTCTGGCATCCGCTTGCCTGCGGGTGAGTTTATTAGGTAGAAATCAAGATACAGGTTTTAAATTATAATCCTCTTACTTCATAAGAGCTGAATGCTGAGAGATTTCTGCGTATTGGATACTGCACGGTTGCAGTTGTTTAGGTAGTACAGTGATTTGATTTCAGGCTGTGGGAGGGCAGAGCAAACCCAACTCAACAAATAAATGATGATTCAGAATTAAAAGCTGCATCCTAGCTGGCACCATCCTTCCACACTTGTGAACCAAGTGACAGTTTATGCTGCTGCAGGAGATTTCTTCACCTGCATCCAAAGCCAAACTCCTGCCATCCAGGCCAGTGACCCAGGTGAAAAATTCCTAAGACGCTCTGAGAGCAGCCTCAAGGGCTGGTGCATTAACACATCCTGTCCCATGTTCCCTGTTGTGGTTTTCCTCGAGGAAAATAGTTCAACAGCTGGAAGGAAAACTGAGTCCAGTTGTTAGAAACGGGGTTAAAAAGGAAACACTCGTGCAATGATCTTGGCAATGACTCTTGTAGTGCTCTCTCCTCTACCTTGCTCCAGGGGCAGCTGCATTTTGTTTCAGGGAGCTTGTACAAATAAGAATGCCTAAATTTAGGGACAGGACCCCTCAATATAAAGTACACTGAGTGTTACTCTAAATGCCCACCTGGTGTGGCTTTAATCAATATCTAGCATTTAACTGGGTTAGCAAATGTCTTGGTAAAAGACCACTGTCGTGGAGAAATACATTTACATCCAGAGAAATGTGTGTGGTTTTGTTTGGGGGTCTTTTGGGGGCAGAGATGGATCTTGCAACAGTTTTATCCTATTTCCATCCAATGCACGGTTTTGATATTTTACGTCTCTGCATAAAACAGTTAAAAATCTTTTTGAAAGTCCATGTGGTGACGCTTTCAGTAAGCTTTTAGCTGGGTACTCTCCGTTCCTGGGTGTAATGATCTGAGCGCTCAAATGAAATATAAAACACTACAGCAAGATACTGTATTTTTTATTCACATGGAAGAATTGCATTGCTTTCTGTTGTGGCCACACAGGAAAAATAACCTTTGGGGTTGTTCCGGGATAGCCGAGGGCTGTCTGTGGTCCCAGCATGCTTCGTGTTGTTATAAAATGTTTTGCTTACGCTGTCATGTTTCTCCAAAAGAGATTAAAGCTTTTTGCTTGTGTTCAGCGGAGTTTCAGCTCACCCTGGACAGGAGCACAGTCACTGCATTGGTGTTACTGGGAAGTTACTGGAAGTCTGAAGGTTTTCCTTGCCCAAGGTCACCGCGATAGCAATGGTAATGGAGCAGGAAGCTCCTGAGTCACAGTCATGTGTTGGAACTACAAGACCATTTCTCCTCCTCATATGTAACTTCAGTAAATATAGACCCAGCCGAACTTCTTCCCTAAGTCAGGAGAGGATTCAAGAAATGGCGACAGGGCTTAACCCCTTCCCATGCCAAACCCAACTGTGCTGCCAAAGGCAGAAGGCTCAGCAAGTGACACCTTTCTGCCTGGGGATTTAACAGTTTTGTTCCAAAAAAAAATCTCCACTGGCTGCGGGAGGCAGAGAGCTGTGTGACTCAGCTTTTTCTGAACCTGATGTGTGTACTTTGCCTGTTTATTCCCAGTACAGTCAGTACCAAGGGAGTCATGTTACGCAGCAGGCTCAGTGTTTATTAACCAGCTCAGGAACTGATCTAAGAATAACTTTTTTCATTTGTTTTGTTGGTAGTGATTATTTTACTTTTTTTGCTTAGCGCAGTCAGCAGCCCAAGGTAGAAACTGCACAGAAAATGGGTAGAAAGGGTTTTCCCCAGCAAGTTGCGGGAATACATAAACACACAACTATTATCGCCTTCCCCCCACGAATAGCCACATCTGAAATATAAAATCACTAAGATGAAAGGTTTAAGGGAAGCAAATTGCTCTGCCTCAAAAGTGGAGCAGCTCAGCAGTCATCCGTTCTGTTCCAGCTTGGGGTGCTGCAATTATTTGAACTTCAGGGGTTTCAATACCAGCATTTAGATGCTTCTGAACCAAAATTTTTATACAGAGTGATATTTGCTTCCATGCCTTCCCTTCCGTTGTAGTTTATTTAGGGGATTTTTGAAGCATTTCCTCACTGATCTCTTCATTTGCTCACCTCATCCTCAGTGTTTCAGCTGCAGTACATAAAAGCCACATATTTCCAGCGTGACTGCATGTGATTATAATTACTTTGTGTACTTATTTAGATGCTTGGCACAGAAAAAAGTCCTTTTGACAGATGAATAGATGTGATACTTTTAATCAGCTGACTTGTCTGAAAAGCAATAGAGTGCTGTGATTTATTCTGTCAGTTGTTTTGATAGTTTTTTTAGACTACCATGTACTTATATGTGAACTTAGTACCTGCAGAAATTTATAAAGCACTTTTTTTCCTCCCCTTTTTTCCCCGCATTATGGTTCTAACACAAATACCAGTTTGGGCACACCTACATCTGGTTTGAAGCATGCGGAGCAGAAGCATTTGTTGTTGTGTAATAGTTGTGAAACATGTTTATTTAGGTGATGTTTGTTGTCTTCAGTGGGATTTGTATTGCACTCATTCCTCAAGGCTGCAGTTGTGAACCTAGCACCCAGAGTGGTCGTCTGGGTTAGAAACAGCACTGCCTGTCCAAAATTACCTTGTTTTGATGACAGTTTAATAGCAGAAACCCTTCAGTGGCTGCTATTTAAGCCTCCGTATGCTTTTTTCTTTATTTATAACTTAATGCTATACTTATTCTGATAGCGTTTAAATACTAAAGCAAATTTAACACTAGATTGCGTCATCTTACATTTGCTTCTCAGCCTTACTGGTGTCAGAAATGAAATCTGTTATTAGTGAGGTGGCTGTCTTTGGCACTGTATTTAAAAATGCCTGCTTTACAGTCTTTCTACTAAAACTTATAGTTTTTTAGCCTTACTGATAGCTGTGCTTCCTTTCTTTCAAATTTCCTTTTGCTTGGGTGATTAAAAGAAAACTCAGGCTGTCTTGGATGTGGGTAAGGACTTTGGGGTAGCAAGGAAGTTATATCTGACTTAGGCTTTTTTCTTTTGCGTGCAAGTTAAGCCTGAAGAAAACATGTTTTCATGAGCCTGAAGAAGGGGGAGAATAGTAGATATTTTCTTTTCTTTTTGCTGAGATGCTGTGGGAGCAGCAGTTCAAACCGTTTGAGATAAGGTCTCTTCTCTTGAGATGCAGAGCTGGAGGCACAAGGAGCTGGTGGTCAACTGGTCCATTTACATGTGAGTGTTCATTATATTTCCTGACACAGTCACCCACTCTGCATGCTTGCTGCTGTCTGGTAGGATATGAAGAGTAGCATCAGGACCCTTTGCAAGGTGTGTGGACTGACACAGAAAGCCACTCATCCTCTAAGAGGAGAAGCCTTAATCTCAGGTTGGGCAGCGATCCCAGACACAGAAAGTCAGCAGCAAGGTACTACAAATGCAGGACAACTTCTCTAGGTTGTGGACAAAAAGATACCAGAGCTTCCCCGTGTCTTGTTAGCGCTCGATTATTCTATGCCGTGCTGCGATCGCTCATTGCTATGGTGTCATTACTGCTGCGAGATACGGTACATGCTGTTTATTGTACAACATTGACGCGAGCAGCTCAAGCAGAATCACACTTGTCAAATAAAAGGGGAAAATATTTGATGCTGCATCTGACATCTCAAAAAATTAGAAGACTTCTTGTAAATTAGTTGTTAACATGAATCAGAGGTTTTGCCAGTGGTAAGAAGGGAGGGAAGTGCTGGTTGGAGAGGATTAGACCAAATGAGCTGCTGGAGAGGAGGGGCAGTGGAAAACCTGCCCTGCTTACCTGCCAGAGGTTGCTGCTTCTATAGCAGGAGCCGATTAAAACATTAACTGCTCTTGGACTAGTCTTTTCTGCTGTATTGATATAAACTACTGCAGAACAACATTCTTCAGCTAAATATTCTACCGAGTGTGCTTTGGTGTCCTCAATCACAGCAAAGATCTAGTGATATACTTGGAGCTGTACATTTTTATCATCTCTTTGACACAAAAAGCAGGGTGAAAATCAGGTAGAAAATAACAGAACATCCTGCCTAGTTAGCTTGTGTAGTAGGAACACTGTCTTTCATTGTCTATGTATTTGTGTTTAAGTTTTGTTCTTTAATGATCGGTTTGAGTGTGATCCCAAAGCAGGAATAGGAGGTGTTGCAGCAGTAGGTGTTTGGGATGGGACTATTTTTGGGCTACGCTCAGTGCCCTCATCCCCTGCCACCACGTTTTGTTTTGGCTTCTTTTTTCTGAGGCTAGAAAATTCTCTGGTCGGATTGTCTCTAAATTGTATTTTCATTTACCTTGTATTACTTTTTGATCAGCAGGAGATTAGGTGGGGATTTTATGTCTAGGGATGAAAAAGAAGAAAACAAGAATAATACAGAGACCCCAGCTGTCTCCTAGATGCTCTGGAAGGCACAGGACACTGGTCATTGTGTGCTGGGGCACTCGGCGGTAGATTCTTTCAGTGATCAGATGTGCTAGGTGCTCTTCCACAATAAGACATACTCTTGCTCCAAAACTGTCCTACATTTGCTCATACTGAAAGGCCTGAAGAGGCTGAGCTGTGGGTAAGGTCTGTGACTGCTGTAGGACTCAGCCTGGAAGGTGAGAAGTAAATGTGTGCTTTCCCCAATGGCATACTATTATGCCCACTTTATTTTGTAAGAAAAACTTCTTAAATTGCTTTCTTTTCCTTAAAAGCATACATCCTTCATCTTGTAAGGACTGGTTGACTCTCCCTTCAAAGCCAGAACATGCCTGATTATACTTGGTGTAGCTTGCTAGTTCAGACTAGAAGTTTTGCAGGCTTCAGGACTGAGTTTCTTTCTAGAAACAGCACATTTTGTGTTGATTCCACACCATTCCTTCTGTTTGCCTAAAACAGAGCTTCAGGCTTTATGCTGGATCACCTGTCTTGATAGTTAAAGTTTTATAAGTTTCTTTTTTCTTTCTTTAATACAAACAGGTTTGGCCTACTGACTATAACTTAGTTTTATTGTTTAAAAACTTAATTATTCAAATCAAATGTAGCACAGTTCAAATCAGAGATACCCTGAAATGTGCCTGAGGGCTAGCGCAGTGAAACCTGCTCTCTCAATACCACATTACAGGCTGAAACGATTCCCTTTATTCCTTAGACCTGCTCTTGAATTTTAATGCAAGGGCCATGAAATTTGAAGATGAGAAGGATTTCTTCAGCAAGGCTTGCAGTGTGAATATATCATAATTCTGTGTACAGAGGGGTATTGCAATGTTTTTAAGCATATCCTCTCCCATAATCTGTAAAGTGAGCCTGAAGACCTCCTCCCAGAGGAAACCCAAGGCCTGATGAGCTCCTTTATTCATCAAGTAAATCTGATGGTACATAGCCAGGAGGTTAGCAGGGACTGTGGTTACCATTAGTAATGCCAATATCCAGAGCTGGCACTACAAGGGATAGACAGTGAAGGAGGAAGAGCTGAGAAGCTGGAGAAGTGGTTTTCAATGGAGTTGTGCAGGAGCTACAGAGCAGCATGTAGAGTTAGAACTAATTCCTTTTGAAAGTGAAGGCTGTCGCAGGCTAGTGGCTGGTTTTTATGTCATTACAATAATAAACTATTTAAAAAAAAAAAAAAGGTAAGTTATAACTTTTTTCTTAAAAAAAAAAAAGAGAAAGGTGCTCTGAAAAGTTATTTCTAAATGTCTTGTTAAAATGTGTAATCAGCATAACTCTCCAGCTCCAGTTTATTGTTACTTTGGGCAAATAACACTGGGGAGAGCAGCTGGTGGTATAAATTGTTATAGCCCATAGAAATCAGTGGAACTATGAAAAATTTACACAACCCATGGTCTGCCTTACATCTGTAATGATTTTGGGCTGTTTCATTGTGTTGCAAATGCTTTAAAGCAGCAGCGGCTTCTATTAAATGCATTAGAGCTCGTTTCTTGTTACTTGTCTTATTTTGGAGGATTTATCAGTGATACCTACAGTTCCAACTTTCCTTGGAAACAGGTTCAGAGGAGGCTTTTGGAAAGTGCATGGATGGGGGGTCAGACAACACAGGATTTCATTGACATGGTGTTGCACTGATGTGCCTCTTTGCTATGTTTTCCACTGCGGCACTTGGGGAGCTTAGGGTAGTGTTGATAAATTGGTCGGGTCCTTGACGGAGAAGGCTTTCTGCATCACAATCACCTATGTTGTCTTTATCTCAATGTTCATCAGCAGTGCATCTTGATAACATGTTCAGTTCCTGTCTTTCAGGATGAATCATTTGATACACTTTTTTTTTTTTTTTTTTTTTTTTTTTTTTTTACTTTTCTTGTTCCCTGGCAGGCTCCTTACCCCTCAGGACAGAATGCAGCTCCAACCACGTTGGTGTACCCTCAAGCCCCTCAAACAATGAATACCCAGCCTCAGACCCGCTCACCGGTAAGGGAGCCCATGTTTGCATTATCTTGTGTTCTTTCTTCCTCATTTGTGTGTTTTTCTGTGTGTATGCGTGTGTCTATAGCACTTGGCCAGTTCTCTGGAAAGTGTGTTTTACTGAACTGGAAGCACTTCCAAATGGCAAATATTGATTGAGTTTTTCAGACATTGTCCTGGTAGGATAATGTTCCTTTTAAAGTGGCTTATCAGAAAAGAAGTGATGGAGGGAGTCTCATCTATGTTCAAATAACATGATTTATTTTTAGCATAGTTGCTTTCAGGTTCACTTCATTTTAGAGTTTAGATTCATTACCAGAATCTTTCTCTTTTCTTCTTTTTTTTTTTTTTTTTTCTTTAAGGAAGTATGTGGTAAAGTGATAGACCAAAGATCAGTAAACGAAAGCGATTCTCTACAGCAGCAGCACAAAGTCTCCAGTGGTCTCTGGGCATTACTTCCGAATCAGTGCCACTGGATCAGTTCTAACCATTTACTGCCTAGCACCCTGTATGTGCTCATGCATTTAACGTAGACCTTCTGAGTACCCAGATCTTTTTGTGGTAAGCCCCTTTTCCATCCAACTTTAGGTTTGGTTGTCCTCCGTAATCTTTTTTTTGTGTGTGTATTGTAATACTGCTCTGCTATTGTAGGACTTTGGTTCCCCAAACCAGGCTCTTTTTGGGGAATCTCTGCTCGTAGCACAGTTCCACACGATGCTAGGAGACCCTCCTAGAGCATCAGATGCTTAGCCCAGCTTCTGGAGGCATGGTAGCTTACCATCACAATGTCTCAAGCCTCAGTTAGCCAAGGGAGCAGCAATCCCAGCGCCTCTTACAAATCCACATCTGTGTTGTAACACTTTCAGATTACCTATAAAACCACAACACCGTTTCCAGCACTCATCTCTTTTTAGAGTAAGATGAACGCTGCTGAAGCGTGGCAACTGAAAGCCTCTGAGACAGAAGTCTTCTGTTTGTCCACATAACAGGTATATATATAGAGAGAGATACAGGGCAAGCTTTCCCCCCATGTGCAGCTGCACCGATGTGCTTGCCCTGCTTCTGGAGGTCTCACTCCAGGGGATTTGCAGGAGGGTTAGTTCTGAGGCCAGTTAACCTCTGTGTTGATGAACGAGCCAATTAATGCCAGTTTTGATGAAGGTTCTATGATGTGGACAGCTGCGAATTTGTAACTGGATCCCCCCTACCTCCTTAGTCCCCAATTCTGATCAGTAACGTTGGGATACTGATGGTAAAAACCCCTCTTTTCTCAGTAAGTATAATCATCATCTTTATCTTTAATTGTTGAAAAGCGCAAGTAAGTTTATATGGTTAGAACTGGAGCAAAAACCTGACTGAAGAGCTGCATCTCTAAACCAGTTTTTTTGACAGCCCAGCAGAACAGTGCCAATACATTGCACAGACAACTGGAAGAGGAGGAAGGTTTTGGAACAGAGTCCGGTTTACAGGTCCCTGGCTGGAAGAGGCTGGATAAAATACTGCATTGTAAGCAATATAACAAACTGTACTCCTTCTTGCAGGCAATTGTGCCAATGGCACTGTTTTTATTTCTTCCTTTCTTTCTTTATTTTTTTTTTACCACATCTTTTTTGTTGGCTGATCTACAGAAATGCACTGATTTTGCTTCTTTGCTAAAAGCATGAGCTACCGTGGCAGTTTCTGCCAGGTTAAGTGGCGACGCAAGGTCCAAAGTTTAATTGCAGTTGGGAGGGTCTGACTTGGTGTAGGACAGAGACCAGGGCGGCTTTGGGTTTGCTGCTCAACAGATAACATCGTCAGGAAATTTGGCTGGAAAATGTGTCAAATTGTAGGGTTTTGGCCCCATTATTGAGGAGGTATTGAGGAAGAATTTGTCTGCTGTTGTCAGCCGTTTTTACATTTTTTTTAAACTCTCCTGTATGCAGTTTTTGCCATCCGCTCTGCTAGTGACCATCTCCACCCCCATTACTAAAAGCTGCACCCATAACATCTCATTCCACCTCCCCACCCCAAAACAAATGCAAGACTAGCCTGGTCCTGAACTACTCTTGCATTTTGTTCTGGGCTTGATTTACTTTTTTTTTTTTTAATTACTATTTTTTAATTTATTTTTTAACTGTCTTTTTTTGGTGGTGAGGGGAGGGTGAAGAGGGGACGAGGAAGGTGGCAGGATGTCTTTGCCATCCCTAGGTTTCCATAGCACAGTCCCGTCCGTCACGCAGATGGTGCGGCTGGTGTGGGTAGGTAGGCTGTTGCACTAACGAGGTTGATCCTAACCCTGCTTCCTTGAGCAGCCGGAGCTTCCTCCATCCTGTTTCTGCATCCAAGGGCCATTGGCAATTGCACGGTTCAGGCTTTTCTGTTCCTTCCAGGACAGCTGCCTTTGCAATCCAACTGGCTTCATGTTTTCTCCCTTGTTAGCATCGTAGCATCACTCCGATAGCAAGAATTTCAAAGTGCAGCTCCAGCTGGGGGAAGGAGAATGAAATCAGAACCGTTCAGCACTACTGAAAATTATCTGTTAGCTCTTGCCGATGCCAGCCCCTGAGCACCAGGTGATTTTAACACAAACTGTCCAATTCTAGGAGGTCTGCCAAAAAAAATGTGATCGGAGAGGGTGTTTGAGCGATCCAGAAGTGGTTATTTTCAGAGAGGCTTGAGATGTGCCAGCTCAGCCTCAGCAGATAGAGAACATGCCCCGCTGTCCACAGAGCAGGACCATAAAGAGTGTGGGTGGTAGAAATGTTGGACCCAGGTTTCATAAAGAAGTTTTCCTTTCTATCTACTACCTTCATTGGACAGAGGAAAAAAAAAAACCCAAAGTGTCTCTTTTAATCCGAGCCAGCAGTGACTACAGTTTGTTCTGTTGCTTACAGCTACTAATAGGAATAAATCCTGCCAACCTGAATTATTTCAAAAAATTAAAAATGAAAAAAATCAATAGCCAATGGTGACCAGTGCAAAATAGATTAGGGTATTTTTCACTAACTTTTGACGTTTTATTTTATTTCTTTTTTTTTTTTTTTCTTGTAACGCATATTACTTTTCACCATGGAATATACTTCAGCTTCTTAAGACGTAAGCTTCCAGCTCTTGTTTTAAACACAGTGAGAATGAATCTTTTCTGTGGAACAGTGATAAGAGAGGTACTTTGGCCCTGAAATTAAGCAGCGCAATGTTTTTGCACCCTGTCGTTGTCTTTTTGATTAATTTTTTTCATTGTTGTATAACATGGAGTGTGTAGCCCCTCTGGAAAGGCTTGTGTCAGCCCTTCCAGGGTAAGCTTTATTCCCTTTTCTTGAAAACAAGATGTCTGAACTGGTTTTGAGGAGTTCTTCCTTTAGGAAAATAAGGACTTGAAGTGCATTCACCTCCCGAGACTCATCCAGGTGCCCATTTCTCATCGCTGTAGGACCAATCAACAGAGCCACTGTCCTCTCCACACCCTGAGCCTTGGGAGAACGCTGAGAGTCTTTGAGTGCTACTGTCCTGCGGTTGCTATTGAAACAGAAATTTTAGCTCTTTAGTCTTACAAGATGATAATGCTTTTCTTTTTTTTTTTTTTTTTTTCTTTAATTGTAAGACCTAGGGAAAATTTTCAAGGGTGGGAAAACTCTCTATTTGGTGAATCAGTGCAGGTCATTCTTTATAAACTCTTGTACTAGAAATAGTCCATGTGTGCATATTTTCTAGTTTTGGAAGGTTTTTATGACTTTTCATCCGTCATGATGAGGTGAAGGTAGAAGGAATATATAAACACTGGTATTAGTAGTCTAGTTCTTGGAAATCTTAAATATAGGCAATTAAAATGTTTATAAAGGAGAAAATCAGCTGGACCAGTGAATATTTATACTTTGCTTCTCATGTTTGATGGCATTAAAATGGCTGGGAGGTAGGGCTGCAAGTGAACCCCAGTCTACTTTTTCTTACTGAAAAAAACTCTTATTAAGAAAATCAGTAATTAGTAGCCAGTTTTGATCACTCTTCTCAGGCAGAAAGTAAAACGTACTGAGCCCCTGTAGTATAAATTAGCAGACATGGACTGTAGCTTGTGCTTCGGCACGTGTGTTAAGTCACTAAGCCATCACAGCTAGCCACAGGTAGAGGCATGCGGTGGGTAAAAAGCCATCATGGGATCTAGTTTCATTTGCTCCGTTTAATTATTGGAGCTATTATCAATAGATTTATCTGCTCTCATCGTGGAGCTCTGCTGATTACACTGAGAATTAAGGGTTTAAATACCTAACTCGGCTTCTGGAAGAGGCTACCTTGTCATCTTTATTTATATTTTCCATTTCTTGCATTCATTTTTATTTCTATTTTAACAATCAGTTACTTATTGGAAAATGCTTTTAATGTTTACTGAGCATGTTAAATTCTGATTACTTTCCTCCATGTGTAACCCAAGTAGGTGGGAAGTGATTTAGTCACCTGAGCTCAGGGCTGGGAACCAGGACCTCCTGTACTCCATCCAAGCTCTACCACTGATGCCTTCAGCTCCCCGGGGACATCATGGGTTAACCTGTCTCCTTCGGTTTCAGATGGGGGTGACAAATCCGACTCATTAAGGAGGGTTATATTGTGATAGTTGTGGGAAAAAAAGGCTGAAAACAAAATTGCACTGTGTGTATGTGCAAAGAATTGTGGATCTTTGCCTTGCAGGGAATTTCCCGCTGCCCCCTGGCCAGCAGGACACTAGCTGTGCCTACCTGGCTCTTAACTGCTCTCCAGCCATGAGTCTCCATCCTCCGCTCCCACCAAATATTTGGAATGACTCTGAGTCCAGCTGCTTTAACCATTTACCTCCACCTTGAAACAGTTTAAAATCTCCACTGCTGCTTGTTTTAAGTTGTTTTTTGGTTTGGTTTTTTTTGTTTTTTTGTTTTTTTTTTCCCAGGCAGGATAAAGAATGCCTGAATTCACACACTACAGTGCCTTTAAAATAACTAGCAGCTTTGGCTGTTTATCTCCCAGCTCTCGAGCAGCACACTTCCCCCCTTAGCGATGTTCACTTGTTATATCTCAGTACCTGTCTGTCACTGTCCTGCAGCAAAGCTTTTGACTGTTTTGTGGATTTTTTTTCTCGTGGGTTTATTTTGCATAGAGTGTGACATTTTGGTTTTGTTGTGGTGTTTCTGACTCTTTGTGCCTTTCCTTTTGTGTTTGTTTCTCCCGCCTTTCCTCAGTTTGCAGCGGGGCCTCGACCTGCCCATCACCAGGTACAGTACCCTGCCCCTTCATTATCATCCTAAACTAATTGGCTGGGGGAGGCGGGTGGTTGGAGGTTGTTCACCCACTAACTCAAAACGCTTTGGAAACCAGCCCCATTAGTAGATACTAGCACATGCATAACCTTGCTAACAAGCTGCCTGCAACACAGAGTAACACTTTTAATTCTCAATTGGTGTCACTGCACTCATTAACCACACCACTTAACGCCATTTCCGTAGGAAAGGAGAACCTGTAGAGATCGTTGCCAGGTATTTGAGAGATATGCTTGCCTTTTCAAGTCTCTAGAAAGTTTGCTGAATATTTCCCAAACTAGTCGGTGGATTATGTTGCCTGAGCTGAAGATGTCAACGAGAACCAGGCTTTCGCATCCCTGAGAAAATCCTACTTTTCAAACTCAGAGCAAGGCAAACGACTTTCCAATTCATACATTTCTTGTGTGATACGCCTGATTATCTGTTATCATTACATTGCTTAATGTTGTTTTTACTCACCCTATGAAAGCCAAACATGTAGGAATCTTTGTAGTATTCCTGTTGCATGACTTAAGAAGAATGAAAATTAGGAGCAGGTCTGACTCGTGAAATTCATGGGCAGCACTTATTAGGGTGGCAGAAATACCAAAAGGACCTCTTCAGCGTCAGGATAGATGCACAGGTCCCATCTGTCTTAGCCAATGTGTCCAAAGTTGTCTTTTCTATCAACTCCTACGTTCATCTTTGCCAAATCCCTTTTCCCCTGGGGACTGATTTTGCTGCTTCTTGTAGCTTTTGAGGGGACAGATGTGGTGCTGATGGGTGGAAAAGAGGAGGAGAGGCATGGCAAATGCAGGAAAGCTCTCCCGGATTCGGTTGTTTCCGTGTCACTCTTGGCTTGGAAGGAACAGGCTGTTTCCACCAAGTTAATAGGAAAGAAAAAAAAAAAAAAAATCCCATTAACTCCAGTGATGTCGGGACAGGGGCTTAAGTCCCGGAAGGTTTGTTCCAGGAGAATTACTTTGTTCTCACTTCACTCCTGTTAGTCTGAGCAGTTTAATACTGTAGAGATGAGCACCTTTGGGAAAGTACTGTCTCAGGAGAGCAGGTAAGTGTGTTAAGTGGGCACAGACACCCCAAAAAGCTGATAATACTTGTTCCTTCCACCTCAGAGAGCAGCATGGAGGCAGGCATCCTTCCAGAGCAGGACAAAAAAAAGGCTTAAAAAATAGAATGAGGCATTTGCACTTGTTTGCTCGCAGGCAAATGTCATGAGAGAGAGAGAGAGAGAAATTATTTTTGTGCATGGCAAGGGATTGCATTGACAGGCGATGGTGGAGGAATGTTTGCAGAATGACTGGGCAACGTAGGGAATGATGGAATTAGTATCTTGTTTAGATACTTATGTTCTTGACCTTAACTTCAGGTCTGTGTTTATATTACACAATACTGAAAGTGCATCGCTGTTCAGAAACTCCTTAGTTCCTTCATAGGTCATTACTAAGGCAAATTATATATTCAGTGTGAGCCATTTCGTATTTTTTGTAAAGATTACTGAGCTCACTGCGAGCAGATTTTGCACCATGAGTCTCGAGGCAGCGCAGCCTTGGAGGAGATGATTTCAGCGCTTGGTGGCTTTACTGGTATGACTCTACCACCAATCTGTCATAACTTGATTTAAAACTTTCTTTTGGACCCAGTTCTGACCCCGCCTGCAGGTTAAAACTTGTAATTTTCAAGTGTGTTCCCAGTTTTATCACTACATATTTAACTGTGTTGCACTTAGATTTTTGACTCTGTTATATTTGAAGTCTGCTTATAATTATCTGAGAGAAGCTGTCACTGTTAGAAAAACATTTCAGGCTTTATTCCCAGTTATATGTCATGCACTGGATCAGGACAGGCACAGAGAAACCTGGGCTATAGATGAGCTGTTTATTTCTTTTAATCCAAAAGTCTCTGCCCATGGTGTGGATTGGGGATGGAGAGAGGGATTTTTGCCACTGACCTGTGTAGGAGGGTCACGGCTGTTGAAGCGAGTTCATCCCAAACCCAAGACTTGGAGGGTGCTTGAGACCAACATAAATAATTATTCTCACATGGGAAGCTTCTAACTTGCTTAAGTTGTATAACATATGCAGTAGGCTTCGAGACAGAGATTTTGTAACCTAAAAAGTACTAAATAAATAGATCGACCTTAGCGGTGTTAATATTTGTTGCAACAATACAACGTGCTCTTCTAAGAAAGTGGCAGCAAGATGTTGTTTGCAACGATTCCTGTGTCAATCCCAGTGTGATTTTATTAACATATGCCTTGTATTGATTCTGTGTCTTTTTTCAGTCAAATAATGGATTATTTTTTAATGGTATTTCCTGTAATTATTAGATCTTTAAAGTAATCAAATTAGCATGATTTAAGCACCTGAAGTTGACTTGCAACTCTGTAAGCAATTTATTTTCTGATGGGAATGCCTGCCCTGGTAGCTCCAAGCCAGTTGATGCTATAGAAAGTGTGATCAAAGTCTGTATGAGAGAAAATACTAGAATGAGATTTAGGGTGCTATACTAAGTAAATAGTAGCTGAAGGCAGATGAAAATAGCTGCAGTGGTTCTGATTAAAAGCTAAACGTGTATCACTAATCCTTGGTTCCACGAACACGGCTACCTGAGAAACCACTGAAAAGTCTCATTTTATAGGAGAAAGAAAGCGGGCCCTACAAAGTGTTTTGTGGCAGTATTTTTAAATATACTGTCAACTTGTGTTTTTCTTGAAATGCTGTAGCGGACTTGGCTACTACCCTGCCTGGGCTTGCTGTTCTGTTTCCCACACTATGCACAGAGCATCCCTTTTTTTCTTTCTAAGTTAGGCTCTTGAGTCATTTTGTTGCTTCTGATCCTCATGAAGCACAACTGAAAATAGCAGTTTTCTTCTAATCTGAAGTCCAAAATGTAGGATAACCCTTAATTTCAGAAGTGACTTCAGGACCATATGGGTTATTTTAAAATGGATGCTCAGAAGAGGCCAGTGTAATTAAAAACAGAAATAAGAACAAATATAAACTGAAATGTCATAGTTCCCTTTCTGACTATAGTTGTATTTGAGATTAGTTTACTGGTTATGGCAGACTAATTTAGTTTGAGGTTGCTGTTGTAGTTTGTTCCAGTTTTAGCTTGGGGTTACTCGAGTTCTTTTGGGTATAGCTTATACAACAGAAAACTGGGTTTGGCCATGTACTGTTGTTAAAAAGCCTTGTGATTTGGAGAGGTCAGGAATTTACTCCCTGAGCTGACTCAAGACTAAGCATTTCATAGCTTTTTGAAGTATCTTGAGCTAGAAAGCAATCAGAAATGGCTGCCATAGTCACTTCTCTGCCTTCATCCATGAGCGTGTAAAGGAGCTACCAGTTCTAAATCCCTTGGCTGGCACAAAAACATCGTGTCCTGTCCTGTTGTCGTCCGTCCCCTCCCCCCATTTTATCATTTAGTAAATAATAAAACTGGGAAAGTCTGAGGTGGGGGGGGAGACGCCCAAAGGGCTGCTATAGGGTTGCTGGTGGCCACTGGGGAAGCAAGATGTGGACCTGTGGACGTTCTGCTGCAGCTCCTGCTTCTGGCACCAGATCTTTACGTCTCAAGGCTGCAAAGGCTGCAACTCCTCAGCTGAGCCCTGGTGCCCGTGTTGAAGTTTGAAAGATCAAATATAATGTGCCAGCTTTCACCTGCAAGTAGATGTGGTTCCTGCTGTATTGCATGTGCAGATGCCGCCTCCTCCCTCTTCCAGGTCAGCGTCAGATTATCCCACCAGCCTTCCTGGTCAGACCAAAAAGACTAAAAATTAATAACAGAGCAGTCTCAGGGTATGAGAAGCTTAATTGAAGCGGAGAGCTTGGATGTGCAATTTGATTTGATAACGTTGATGATAACTTGTTGAACTTTCCTTTTGCTTCCTTTTTCCGCAACCTTCTGCAGGGCTTTGTGGACCCATCACAACTGCCACTCTTGATCCAATCTAGAAAAAAATAGATGGGTGCCTATCCACATTGTGTTTGATGGGCTAAGCTTAGCATAGATTTGGTTTTGGTCCTCTTACCACAATTTTATTTTTCAGTGAAGCTTTTAGAGTAGGGAGGGAGTGTTCCACAGACATTTCACTGGAAGTGATGGCTTAGAAATACAGAGTAAATAGAAAATCAATTAAAATGCAGTGGTGGTTTGTCAGAAGGAGTTCTGGTGTTCTGTTTGATCATTGATTTTTCTAGATGACAGCCTCTTATCCGGTTGGCCTTCAACAGACTTTTGACACAGGGTCATGTGGGAAGAAAATTAAGCAGGAGATGATGATGGTTAATAAAAGGATATCAGGGCATGTATATATAAGGAGTGACTAAGAAGTAAAGGGCAGAGTAGTGCTGAGAGAAGTAGACAGGAGGTTAGTAGTGGATTTCCTTAATATTAGTGTTAATTACTCTGGCACAATTAGCAGGCATGTGTCTGCAGCAAACGATGAGTACAAAGCTAGAAAATGTGGTTAGCACAGGGATGCTGGATGCTGTGCAAGGAGGACCAGCACGATGGAAACGAGGCATAATCCAGCATTGCAAGGTGCAAGCCCTCATACTTCAGTGCCAAGGAGAAGTATTTATTCTATAAAATAGGAGCTGATCAGCTGAAACCACCTGTGCAATGCAATCTTTAGGTAAACCAGAAAAGTTATTTCCAGCTGAGGTAGGGAGTTATTACTGCTGTATTGGGAAGTACTGGGGAAACCCTGTCTGGAGCGTGTGCACAATTCTACTTTTTTATTTTCCAGAAAGAATGCCTTGAGCAGGTAGGTGAAGGGCTGCCGAGATGATGAGAGCTTATTGAACAAGCAGGCTAAAAGACTTGAACTTGAGGCAGCCGATAAAAGCAATGTCTGAGGGGGGTTTAGTTGTACTCTTCTGTAAGTATATTGGGGAGCAACAATAGGAGGAAAAAGTTAACAGACCATATTGCCCAGTAGTACTGACTCCAAGATAATCAAAGAAATCCCTCCCTAACAGAGGTGAATAGATATCGGATGGGACTGTGACTTGAGGACCATGGCTCAGGTCCTCACTGGTTGCTGAATGACTGTGTAGCATGTTTCACCCTAATTTAACCATTGTTAGACATAGCAAGACTTAATGTTAATTTTTGGAGGAAGCAGTCAAGGAAGGGTTGATGTAACACAGGATTTCTATCGGAAGCCTTGCTATGGCCCAGGGTACCTTCATTCTTGTCCTGTGTGGGTCCTGTATATGCTCCACTCCAAATCCTGCACTTATTAGAAGAAATAGAGACAAGATATATCTGATTTTAATCTCCTGGTGTTCTCCAATGGGACATCATTAGCATTACTTGAAAATGTTGTCTGTGCAGGCATCTGTTTGACCTTGCAAGATGAATTTTTTAGCAAATCAAGTCAGAATAGTGAAACATTTCTAAGAATGACTTTGAATATTGCTAGCTTAGCTTTGGAGGGACAGGAGCAAGCATGGAGCAGAAAACAGTTTGCCAACCAGATGATACTTGCTTTGAACAGTAAAACCCGCATACAAATCTGATACACAGTGCTCTGATGATACCGGATTTCCTTGAGAATTTTAGTTTCACTTATAGGAAATGGAGTAGCTAAAACTAATTCAAACTTTGCCAGAGAGATCTCTGTTTGGCACCTGCAAAAGCTTCTGATGGTCTTGTTGCTTGGAATAATGGATCTGCTTTTCTTCTTGCTGCGTCTGTCTTCCTTCTAGTAATGAATTTCTCCTTTTTTCTCCATCTTTGAATTTGAGCTACCTCTGCGATAGTGTGGGCAGTATAGAGTGTTTTTGAGAGGCTGGGTTTTTTAACATAGAGTTTCCTCGTCGGAGGTCCTCCTTCTTAGCACTACCATGGTGGTGTTTAATGTTTGATGAAAGAGCAAGCCTGTGCAACGCACCACTCATTTTGGTGCACAGAGCGTGCTTGCCTTCCTTCTGCTACAGCAGGAAAGAGAGCTGGCTTGTGTTTCATGAAATGGAGTTTCTTCAGCATATCACCCCAACAGATAACATCTCATGATCTTTTAGGCACAAGTTGCCAGCGATGGAAACGAAAAGCTACCCATAAACAAGGAGTTTCTGTTGCTGTAAGTTTTTCCTCAATAGTTTCAGTGGTGTTAGTAGCAGGTTTCGTAGGTGCAGCAGAAACTTAAGGAGCAGGGTTCATGTCTGCAGCTTGCACCGGTGGAGGACTCCCATCTCTTGCAGTGGAGGCTTTTCTTGCTGCCCTGTGAATGTAGTTACTGTCAGTAGAGAGGCAGGTCTCGCTTCAACCTCCAGCCCATTTTCACTCTGCATAAATACAGAATCGTGGTGGCTATTGACTTTTACCCCCACCCCACTGTGGAGACATTTCTGCTGTAACCTGCTAACAGGTTAGAAATAGTCATTATTCAGCAATTTGAAGTGAAAGAAGAAAGGACTTTTGTACTTTTTGGTGTCTTTGGATATTGGAAAATTGCAGACTCTAGTAATTCTCACCATAAATTCATCATATGCCCTTGGTTCATGCAACACTCGTGTAGTTCCCCCACATTTAGACAGACGCACAGTTTTTATTAATGTGGAAGCATGGTAATGTGTTGCTCTTCTCGTTTTCTTTCTGCACCCTTGCAACTAAACTTTCTACCCAGATAGTTGCCTTCTCCTGGTTCAGGTCACACTTACAGTGTGCCGGTGACAATTCTTCATCCAGATTAACAGGGTTGGACGTAAAATCATTGCACTCATCTTAATGGTATCTGGATTTCCGAGACAGGGAGTCATCCGTGGCTTTCCTGGAGAAACCATTTGCTATGGGGAATAACTTAGGTGTCATAAAGTCTTCAGCAGCACCAGAATGACCATTTTAAGCTCATTGTCATGTCAAATATAAAGACACCACAGCTTCCTTCCGCCCTACCCCATTCTTCCCGAATGCCAAGGCAGATAAGCCCAGCTCATTCCTGCATTCCTTAGTGGTTACCACTCTCTTTTCTTCTCACTGTTCGTGATACAGTTGCTCACAAACTATTTGCATCAATGCACTTCATCAGCCAGCAGTCTTCGATGTGATGTATGATGACCTAGTTATTATTATTTTTTTGCTTAACAATTAAATATGTGGCATTTCTTATCCTTCCAGTCTTGGTGCGGAAGTGGAGACCAAATCCGTGATTTGAGCAAGGGTTTCTGCTTTATCTACTATCTCTGTATCACTGAAAGAGACCAGAAAAGAAAAATGTTTGATGTTTTAGGAACAGAGTAAACAAAGTGTTCCTGTAGTATCGTATTTCCTGCAGTTAATCATGGTTTGGTTGGGTTTTTTTCTTTTTTTAAACTTTTATACTTCCATATAAAACTTTTCTAAAAGAGTTTCTGACCCCTGCCTTGGGATTCTGGTAGAAGAGTCCTTGGTACCAGTCCAGTGTCTTTTTCTTGCTGTTTCTGTAAGAGATTAGTGGAAAGATGAGTGGAATTGTGTGCAATTAGGGTGCATGTTATATCCTATTCCTTCCTATTGATCTGTAAGCTGTTCCATTGGCTTTCTTTCTGTTTCCTGCTGCTTTCTTGCTTCGTTATTGAAGGGAGGATTCAGACCTATACAGGTAATTTTAACTCCTGGTTCTGCATGGCATAAGTGTCTCTATCACTTCTATCATTACTCCGTTAGTGAATGCATTAATGTCTGACGCATATCTTACCGACTGAGTTTCAAGATTGCAAAGACTCCAGAGCGAGGTCTTCCAGTGCCATGAATGCTCCATACCGTGGATGCTGATGCCTTTCCCAGCGCATAAGGGTTGAGAATGGAGCGTGTACCAGTGGGTTGCTTGGTTTCCTGGACCAGGTCCATCTGCGTGGGGCATCACTTCATGCAAACATGGTAGAAGAGTTTGGTGCCACCCTGGAGGAGGTTGCCACCTTTCTGAAAACGGAAGGCAAGACAAGTCACCCGGCTCAATTTGTACAAAGGATAGGCATAAGGCACCTCTGGCCTTTGTAAAAATCTGGCTTTTTAGTGGTTCTGGAGGTATATTGGAACAGTTGCCTTGATCTTTTATTTCCCTAGGATATTTATAAAGGTGGCTTTTTTGGCAGTCAACCCACCTTATAAAAAGTATGTTTGACAAAAATAATTTTTCTAATGTTCGCTCTGAAAGTTGAGGTGTATAATTCAGTAGATACAAACTAATAATTATTGAATTTAAAGTTTCTTACCTTCTCCTACCTTGTAAAATAGAAGGCTATAGCATGATCTTGCTATTTACAAATAAACAGAAATTGTCCTGCAGTTTTCTGAATGCGTGGCAACCCTTTGAAAGCAATATTATAATTATAATGTTGTATTATATTGATATTTCAAATTCTCTCCCAGGAAGTCTAACCGGTTCTTCGTTTTCTCTCCTCTCTCCCTCCTTTCTCCCTTCCCTGCCCTAGTTTTTTCAGAGGCCTCAGATACAGCCTCCAAGAGCTACCATCCAGAACAGCAGCCCTTCCATCCGTCCTGGTGCGCAAACGCCAACTGCGGTATATCAAACCAACCAGCACATCATGATGGTTAATCATCTTCCAATGCCCTACCCGATGCCTCAGGGCCCTCAGTACTGTATACCACAGGTAAAAATACATTGTCCAGGCACCTAAGGAACAGCAAAACAACATTTGCTCCATCTGGATTTTCTCAAGACCTGCTGCAGACTGGGGTGGTGGTGTTGAAATTAAGCTGGTAGTTGCATATGTAGCCTCTGTCCTTTTTCTGTATGAAGTATTTGTTCTGTGCATGGAGGCAGTAGGAATAAATTACCTTTCTAGTTTTTGAGGTCCCCCTCAAAACCGGTGTGAAACTAAGCTCTTGGAAAATGTTTAGTGCAATAAATGTATCTAAATTGACTTAATAGATCTACAATTACTCTAAAACCTTGGGCCTCATAAAAACACAATATTGCTGAAATCAGGGGAGTGACTGTTTTCTACTGCAGCTCTCATGTCCTCCCTGTTGTGTCTTTAGACGACATGCCTTACCTCTTTTTTTTTTTTTTTTTTTTTGACAGTAACATTTCTGAATCTATCATTAATCCGTTTGATAATCCCATCCCTGTTGATTTGGGGGGCTCGATTACAGGCTCTGTATGCAACAGCATGAAGATGCCCAACTCCTTGTAAACTGATGGTTATTTTTTTTCCCTCCTAGTATCGTCACAGTGGCCCTCCATATGTCGGGCCCCCACAGCAGTATCCCGTTCAGCCGCCAGGACCAGGACCCTTTTATCCAGGACCAGGTCCTGGAGAATTCCCCAATGCCTATGGTAGGTTCTGCTTGGAGATTTCTTATAAAGCATTTCCTGGGTGTGTTTTTCTGTTGTCAAGCTGAAGATTTATAATAGTGAAATAGATTAGTATTTGTTTGAACTTCAAATAGCTGCTCAATTTGGTTGTGTCACAGCCCTTATTATTCACTCCTGAAAAATTCACAATAACAGAGTATTGTTTGTATGAGTTCTTAAGGAAAGGCTGCAACTCACAGAACTACACATAATCACACGTGAACAAGAATGGTGGCTATTTGTTATTCCCTGCTCAATCATTATTATTTATTAAGGTATTGTGAATACATCTGGCAGCCCTGGTTTCCATTGAGCTGTGCCCTGAATATGTTCACAGCAATACAGCAGTTAACATTTCTTATCCCTGTATTCCTTGTTCGGTGTTTAGTGAGGGAGAAGAACAAGCCATGTGGTTTGATTCACCGGTCTTATTCTGCAAAGATCAAGGTAGTCCAGTCGAAGAGTTTGTAACCCTTGCACAGGCTGAAATTTGCCCTTTTAATGGGCAACTCCTGATCTCACCTTTTCTCAAGCAAAAGGGTTGGGAGACAGCCCAACATCGTTGTGTGTGCTGTGGTTGTTTGGCACACCTTATTCAGTATATTTGATTGACTCCCTCAGGTACTGAGCTTCAAAGCTGCACCTAAAAATTCAGAGGCTGCATGTCCAGTGCTGGGCATCCCTTCTGCCTGCATCTCACTGGTCCTTGACTCCTCCAGGACCTCACAACTGCCTCACTTGGGTCCCAGTTTGCGGACCCCATGTAACAGTGGGTGACTGTCCTTTGCTGTCCTGTGACACCTCTTCTCTTGGCAGTCATCTTTTACATAAAAGTAATTAAGTCCTTTCTTAATAATTTCCAATGCGTTGTCATGTACAATATATATCATACTTACAGTCTCCTCTAAGGTTTTCTGTGGGATCTGTATTTTGATAGTTAAAACAAATCAGCTCCTGCAAGCTGTATTTGAATGAGATGCAGAATTAGGTGTCTTGCAGTCATGTATATCACTTTTTTTTTTTTTTTTTTTTTAATTTACCTTACCTTCCTTATTTATGGGAACATTGAAAAATCCATCAGGATGATTCTAGTCATCACCATGTTGTATGAGTAGGGTTTTTTTTTAAGGGTCTTCACCTCTTGATACCAAATTTGAGGTATTTTGTTCAGTCTGATTGCTACCTGCCCAAGCACATTCTGTAATCTGTTGGGGGCAGAGATACTGTCAACTTTCCATGTGGCTTTAGCGGTTGGTATTTCAGAGTGTTAGAAGTGAATGATTACCTTCCAGGCTGAACAATGACAACCCTGTACCATTGGCAGAATTGCACGTTTGCTCTTCATAAATACACATCCCTTTTAAAGGGGAGAAAAGCCCCAGTTGCTTCCCTACTTATAATTTTTAAATGTCTGTACTCTTTTTTTTTTTCCCCTCCTTCTTTCTTTTTTTTATTTATTTAGTGTATAGCGATCTAATGGGACTACTTTGAAAGGTTGCCATGAAGCCTTCAAACCTGGTTATGCAATTTCTGAATAAAAGGAGAGAGCAATTACAAGGCAGCTAGTTCCTGTTTGCTTATCCTAGGAAAAAATAAAGAGAAGAAATATTGCAATGGTTCTTTAAATCTGATCCTCTAAATGAGGAAATTACCCATTTTTTCTGCTGTTACAGGTCTGCTTTCTTATTTTCTGCTCGCTTAATGCCATTTGTCTGTCTTCACTTCTGTAATTTGGAAAAGGTTCCCTTCCGGTTCCTTTCCACTCCTGAAAGTGCCTGGTTTCTTGCACAGAGGCTTGTAATCTTTCAGTCCCAGCTTGTTTTTAGGTTGCTGTGTCTGCAGAACATCAGTGGGTGAACCTGGAGCCCTCTGTCACGCAGAATGTTTTCCAGGCAGAGGAGGTTTAGCCAAGGAAGAGGATGATTACAGGTTTGCCTGTACTCATCCACCTTTCCCTCCTGTTGCTTCCTTGCTATTTATATAGGGACTGGAAGTGTTCACTCTCTCACCAGGTGCTGCTCATGGCATTGGGAGACAACTGAATTTTCAATACAGGCATGGATAATGCTGCTGGCAGTGGCCCTTCCCATAAACCTCAGGACTTCATAGCCAGTGTGGCTGCTAGACATCAAATCATTGCAGTTTGACAGGCTGTAAAGAAGGTGATAAGGGAAAATAATGCAGAAGACAAAACTTGTGAAGATGGACAGTGCATTTTTTTTAACTGTCTCAGTTTTGCAATTAATTGTTCTCTTTTATATCAGTCAGTTTCCGTTCTACCCTGGGAAAGACCTTGAAATGATGAATGGAAAGGAGGGAGAATAAAACTTGGGTGCCGCTGAACTGGAAAGGATCAAAAGGCAGGGTGGAGAGCAAAGAGCGTTGCACTGAAAAATGCACTTGGTTTGTTGCCACAGAAGCTGTATTTCTTCCCAGAAGTTACTCTTGCTTTTGGGGATTTGCTTTTTTAAAAGTATTCTTCATAAAGGAAGAGCCCTTCCTTGAGTTATGCTGTAGCTCGCTCTCTGGCGGGGATCACATTACAGGCAATCTGATTAGATCTGGTTTCTAGGAAACTAGAAATCAGGATAATTAACACGTTGCAGGGCTCCCAGGCTTGCTCCTGTCCTCTCACATTATCTGAACTCATGTTGTACACCTGGCTGGCTTGGCCAAAGCATTAGTTGGAAGAGTTTGAGGCTTCATCACTGTTTTTAAGGAGAGAGGCAGGAGGACTCTCGCTTCCCAAGCCATGGGCATGCTGACGGAGACTTTTGTGCCCTGAGGCCAGATCTGAAGTCACGCTGCTTACTGTGAAGTTCAAAATGAAAAGTTTATTGAGTCGTTTAGGCCACCTTAATTGCAGCATCCGAGAGTGAATATAGCAGGCTGAGCTTTTAGCAGCTTGATGGCGGTGCCGTGCAACGCTCTCTGCTTTCAGCTACCTGGCTGCTATTTCAGCAGTGAAAAGTTCTTGTTCTGAGCTTGCAGACAGGGAGCCTGCTCTGAGCTTTTGCTTTCCAGCTCTCGGTTTGAGGAATGTGTCCTTTGAAGTTGCAAATCAGATTGTGCTGGGGTGGCTTTGTTTGCTTTCTTGGATTTCACCGTTTGCTTGAGATAGTAATAACCTCCCGTTTTGGTTACAGACGCACAATACAGATTTTCATTCCCATTTAAAGGTTAGTTCAGTTGAAGAATAAATCACATTGCTCCAGAAGCAAGTGCAAGCAGGCAGTCCACCCAGTATCCATGCCTAGAAGGGAGAAAACCCAGCACCATCTTACAAACTCAATTGATAATCTGATCCGCAGACAGAAGACAGCTCTACTATGCCACCTTTATTTATGTCTGGCACGTTTTTAAAGCACTCAGTCATTTTGAGCCAGTCTTATTCTGTAAAGAAAAACATAATGAAACTATATTGGATATTATGAATGTAATCCACAACGTGGTATAATTTTGCAATAATAACCATTGTCGTGCTTTTTTGTGTTGCAGCATGACAAGAACATTGCTTGTAATTAAATTTTCTGGCTATGCTTCAAAATAGGTTGCAGTTGACCTTGCAAATTCTTTGTAATGGTTTGACTGAATTTCTCTACAACGACAAAAAAACCCCAAACAACAAACCCACCTGTTTGTCTGTCAAAGGAGTCCAAGGATGGGCCACTTATCTTTTCATGCCTTGGTGATTTCAGCAGCCTCTCTGAAATGGATGCACGTGATCGTTTTTCTCTGCTCATGGAGGAAAAAAATGAAGTAGTGACTTAATGGCTTGTCTTGATGGAGTAGCAGCTTCTGTTTTAGTGGAAGTGGGGAAGAGCAAAACACGGACCGGTGACCAGCTGGATGTTAGAAGATCTGGTTTTTGAAGGGAGGGAGGAGTAGGTGGCCAGTTTTACCTCTTGTACTTGCTTTTGTTTCATTAACAGATGAACTGAATTTTTCACTCTTGTTTCTGTCTTCTTGTCCTCTCCCAGGAGCACCTTTTTACCCAAGTCAGCCAGTGTATCAGTCAGCACCCATCATAGTGCCTACACAGCAGCAGCAGCCTCCACCAGCTAAAAGAGAGAAAAAAACAGTAAGTGATCATCCTTAACTGGTACATCCCTTCTGAGAATTGTCCTGGTTCTAAGGTTGAAGGAAATTAATAGCGATCTTAAGCTTAAACCTGAGCTTCATCTTTACAGAGAGGCTAAGTCTTACCTTTCACGCCTAAGTGTAATTAAACATTGCACAACGCTGCAGTGGTTGTCTTATTTTCAACTTTCTATGGGGACTTCCTGCTCTGACTTTGTGACATCTCAGCCACTCAAAAAGGAAAATATTTTTGCTGGTTTTGTAACGAACATAAATGAAAGCTGCATTGTTTTCCCAAGCCTGGGATCCTCAGCTGCCTGCACTGCTGCTTAGAGTTTTACCAAAGAGCCAGGTGGGCATGAACAAACTCAGATCAGTTTGGGAGCCTGTTGGGAATTGGTTCAAATTGACAAAAAAGAAATTGTTCAATATTATGCCTTGGAAAAGTTAGAAAAACAGTAAGGTGCGCACTTATTTGTAGGTTTGAAAGAACCTGAACACATGACATTATCAAAGTAGGTAGAGGCTTGGAGACCACATTTCCTCAAGATACACAGATTAATGGAATTTAAATCCATTTGCAGGTGGATGATGGTAGGGAATAGTAAAGACACACCAGGTGAATGTAACATTTAAACAGAAAACATTAGGAGTGGACTTGAACATGTGAATGAATAGTTGATTCTAAATGATTGAAAAGGAAGTTACGTTACATCACTATGTGTGTTAGGGTGGTTTGAAAACATTAGTAGAACTGTTTCCTGGGAGAAAAAAGAATGCAGGACTTGTACATGTCTCAAAATGCAGAATATTTGTATCTTTTGATTTTTGAAGATGATTTGAGATGACACTTGATTTGGGAAACTGGAAGAGCTGAACAATGTGTTAGCTGGGCTTGTAAGAAAGACCTTTTTTGTAGCTGCTCTCAGCAAAAGGTGATGCAACTCTTTTGCTACCTCTTCACCATCCTCTTCAGTCCTGAGGAGTCTCTTTTCAGCATCCAAAACATGACATGGCCAGATCATTGATGCCATTTGAAATGCAAAGATGTTCAGAAACACTCAACTGTGGTTAAGACAGTTTCATGCCAACAAAGCTAAGTTCTTTGAAGCAGAAAGGCAAAAGGTTTTTTAAATGCCTGAGATGCCTTTCTCTGAACGTACTATTTCAAGTTGCTAATCTGGGTCGCAGCTGAAGAAATGAGAGAAATTAAAGAAAAATTAAATGTATATATGTTCACACCTGGTATGCACCATTAGTTGAGTATTCGAGTACTACAGGCTATCAGGCAGGGAAAGCTTGTTTTAATGCCATTGACTACTTGTCAAGAGGAGGAAGAGGATAGGAATTCGTGCCAACTCTTAAGTCCTTGTAGCTGTGGTTAATTAAATGTTTTAGCAGAAAAACTCCCATCAAAAACAAGAGAAGACCACATATTGTCAACATGCTAAGTACCACATGTATATTTATTTGTCTTCATAACCCAAGAGTCAAGAAGACATCACACGATACTGAAGTTGATAAATAACAAAACCCTTCTGCAGCTAACAACTTTAAATGTTGCTGACTGAAAAAAGCATGTCGGTTTCCAGTGAGACCCCTGCCCTCAGAAGGATTATGTCTCGGTTTGCTTGTGGTTGTGCGTTGTGCTCAGTGCAATGGGGACTTCTGCATGCAGTTTATGGACTGAGTTCAACCAAGAGCACTGTCTTTAGGTTTATGGAAATCTTCAGTTTTTATATTGAAAATTAAATACTCTGTTCCAAATTAACCCAGACAGCTTGACTGTTCCCTGTATTCGGTGACACACATTGGCTCAAGTGTCAGTTGAGGATTCAAATGAGTGTGTTCTTGAGTGGTTTATTTTGGAAAATATTTTTCCTTCCCATTTTGGGGCTGTGAAGAGGCTCAAAAACCATACTTGTTTACTAAATGCTGATGAGTTTCATAGGACTTTAGTTTGTTCTTCTTGCTGTTTCCCTTTCCTTTGCTCAGTATTTGTTGTTTGATTCCCTCTGTCTTGTTGGTGTGACTTTTCTCAATGGGGAAGGGAAAACCAAAAAGAGCTGATGTGCTTTCCCCCTTTACCAGCAGCTGGGTTGGCAAGGTCACTGAATTACATATCAGGGTAAAACATGGCCTTTTTTTTTTTTTTTTTTTTTTTTTAAATTCTTGCACTTCCCACTAACTGGCAAGCTTAGTTCTGTAGCTAAACAGTCTGCTAAATTTTCTGAGTTGCAGTAAACTTATTTTCCAGGAGTAGAGACCATATTCTGAATTACAGGGTCATGCACTGAGTGAACATATTTAGACTTAACTGGTGTGTTTGATGAGTGTTTTGATTAAATTAGGTTTTGAGATTAAGGGATGGCATACCATGCATTTCACGTTATTGAAACAAACCACATTCCAGTGTTCCTGCAAAGCATCAGCTCAATCCAGAGCATCTCCTACTGAGTGTAATGGAATTATGTCCTGTCCATGTTCTCCTCTCCATAAACCCCAAGGACAGCGTGTAACTGGAAGACTTGTTTGAATTATTTCTTTGTTCAATACCGCAGATCCGAATCCGGGATCCAAACCAAGGAGGCAAAGATATAACAGAAGAAATAATGTCTGGAGGGGGCAGCAGGAACCCAACGCCTCCCATCGTGAGACCCACTTCCACACCTACTCCACCTCAGGTAATAAAGTGGCCACGTAGCCTTCTCCCAGTGACATCTGCTTTGCTTTGCTGTTTGTTAGAGTGAATTCCTGTATCTTCCATCCACACCACCGATCACCTCAGACACCTGGATGGTCCGAAGTTGTCAGTGTTCTTCAAGAATTTTATTTCCCGCCCCCCCTTCCCCTCCAAGTTTGGTCATTTTTACCAGCCTGTAGCTTGTAAAATGTGGAGCTGCAGTGCTGCTACAAGTTGCCCATCCCTGGTTTTGTATCAGCAGTAGATTTTAGAGCTTGTAAAGACTTTCAGTGTTAAAGGAGAAGCCAATACATTCGTGAGAAATGTGGTGTTTCTGTTAGAGTCTTGTGTACCCGGAAAGTCCATATCATGCATGTGATCGATTATATATCTTCAGTTGCATCACTGTCCATACTAATGTCTTTCTGCCTTAGTAGTGTTGTTTTAGAGTAACCAGAATGACTGTAGCTCAGGAATTTTATCACAGAACTGTGATAAATCTATCACAGATTTGGTGTCCCTGTGTTCAACCTTAAAAATGCATTTTTCTCATGTAGGAAAAAGCATAAATATCCCAAACTGACATTTTCCATAGCTCATAAATCTCTTCCTGTCACACACATTTGAGTTTGACCCCTTCTAAGTCTCTGTATCCTGCTTCATCTGAGAAGTCCATGTGTAACGTCTGGAAATTAAACTGATTGGACATCCAGGTCTGTTCTAGTCCTTTTTGACCCAGGGCCAAAAGAGCACGCTCGGACTTGCAGACCAGCAGTCCTGACGTGGACGTAAGTTCACCATTATGTGAACCGCTGGGGCTGCAAGTGGCTGCGTTATCTAATTAGAAAATGATTTCTATCCTCTGACTACTCTTCCCCACCTGCAGGAGGAAGAGGCGATGCCTCTTTCATCTCCCCATAGCATCAGAGATGGAGAGGAGGCGCGTGGCAGCTGCTGTCCTCTTCCCAGCTGCCGGCTTGGTGTAGCTGCTGTTTGTTTGCTTCATACATCATCTTGGTTCTCCATCTCTCTTTTGGGAGAGATGGTGCTAAGCCACAGGCTGCTGAACTTAAAATTTTTTGAACGATTGGAGTAGAAACTCTATGGTTTGGCACAAGCCTTGGAAGTTGGCCATGTTTTATTGGAGGTTGTTGCCCACTGCTTGGGGGCCTGATTAGAAGAAATGAAGCTTCTCTGAGTGATGGGTGGGCTTTAGATCAGAGCCTGGCTGAGGCTGGGGTGCGATTTCTTCTTCTTCCACGTTCTTCATTGTTTAATGTCACCAGTTTTTGCTGGCTTTTAGGTGAAACAGCCTTTTCTGAGCTGAAACCTTACTTTCCCCCTCTGCATCTGGAGAGTTTTTCTGCTGACTGTCCTGTGCTGAGGCAAAAGCACAAGCTTGCCTTGAGACACCCATTGTGCTGGAGCAGGGGCTTGAGGTTACAGCTGAGCCAGTAAAAGTGTAACTGCGATCACTGAGATGAAATAAGAGCCTGGCCTGCAGATCTCCCCTCTGTTGAGACCAACGGGATAGTTACGGCTTTTGGCCATTCCCCTGGTTCAGTCGAATCCTTTTGTCGCATGAAGGCATCGCCATGTGCTTTGGGTCACCCGCTTTCTCCTCCTGGTCTCCATCGTCAGCAAGCAGCAGCAAGGCACCATGCTCGAGCAATTCCTGTCTAGCTGTGTTTTTGCAACAAGGTCTGCAATGCTTGACTGGAAAAAGCTATTTTTCTGCCCAAGAGTGGTCTGATGATTTGCAACTACAGCTGGAAGGGAAGAGAGCCAAGAGCTGGTTACGTATAGAATCATTTAAACTTCTTTTCGAGCGTTTTCCATGAGAGAAGATACTAGTGATGTAAAACGTTGGAGTGCTGGTGAGATATTCTTCCTGTTACTTCATGCTGAATGACTTTCCCCATTAGAAGTGGGGAAGAGTTGAAAACAGCCAGGGTTTCAGATTATGTTTATGCATGGTGCAGCTAATCCAGGCACTTACCGGCTCATTTTTGCAGTCTGAAACCTATTTTAAGATACTACAATTAAGTCAAACAGGATGAAATAAATGTTTTTCAAGAGGAGATTAATAAGCATGAATTTTTATCAGCTGTAATTTATATGCAGAGCACAGCAGTGATGTCCAATCATCTACTTCAAGTCAGGTATGCAAATACTTCATTGATTAATATCCAGGCTTTGTTTTGGTTAGGTACTTGGAACCACATTTGTTAATCACAGAAGAGCTCTGAAATTGTGCTCACCAGAAAAAGTTCATTAGTGTAACATAACTGAAAATTTAAGCCCACTTGAGCCAGGAAATTCAAAGTTATTGTCCCAACAGCATCTCTAATTCATTTCTTTGGAACAAGTGTTGTATCTTGGATGAAATTAGATGATGCCTTAACAACTATGCTCAGTGGCTGAATTCCAGTAGTGGTGGATGTTATAATTTTGAACAGTCTAAAATCAGTAAACTTTAAATATTCAGCCATAACTTTGCTTGAAACGTGCTAGTGCTTTTTTGTATTCCCTTTCCCCAGCTGATAAAAGCTGTGAACAGTCAGTGTGAACTTCATGTGAAAATACCTGCCTATTGAAATGCTCACAGTTTAGGGCAGCTCCTGGAATAGGTGCGAGGGGGCTATCATTACTGTTGTCTTCTTCCACCACCCCTTTGGATCAAACCCTGCACCTCGGGGGGTTTGGTGAAATTTCATCTGGTTGAACACTCAAAATGCAAACATGCAATCTCCAGGCTTGATGAATGAAATACCATCTAATCAAAGTGACTCCCAGTCCAAAGTATGCTAAATGCTAGTAATGCTTCTTTTATATTGATGGCCAGTATCTGATTCTGTAATCTCTTTATTTAAATTACACAAGCACAGAGGGAGAAACTTGCTCAAGAAGTGCATGGAAGCCACTGCTGTAGACCAGTCCCTGTCCCAAATTCTACATTTGAAAAAGAAGCCATTTTATAATAATAGGTTTCAAAATTTTCTTTTTTTTTCCTTTAAATTTTGATTTGTTTTTTTTTTTAACTGACTCAAAGAAAACCCAAAACTTTGATAACACAGGCCTGAAGCACCCTCTTCTCTTCATAGATTAAGTGCTTAACATCAAAAAAAAGTTGGACTTGTCCAAAAGATGAGCATCGCTGCCAAGACTCACACCATGTGGTTTTAGCTATTTCCATGCTTTTCATATCTCCTGCTTTGGTCAGCGTTGCTGACCAAAAAGTGCTTTAGGTGGAGCCTTCCCAGCACTTCCGCAGTGGTGCCTTAATTGCTTAAAGTTCCTGCAAGAGAAGCTGGCAGTAAGTGGAGATATTATTTATACGTTTTTAGCAGAACACTATTTTTCACACTATATTTTTTGCTGGGAAGTTAAATAAACCCCAGGACCATGTATTAAATCTGGCTATGGTATTTACTCAGCACCGACTTACATAGAAGATCACCTTTTAAAGAGTAAGAAATGCTCTTATTTTCCTGGCAAACCTCTTCCAAGTATCAATGAGTTTGTCACACTTTGTGTTTGCTCGGTCTACGGGCCATGGTAGGATAGAATAACACAGAGCAGCTCTTTTAGCATCATAAATCATGAGAGCAGTTTTGAGTGGTTTTTTTTTTCCTAGAAAGTCTCTAAATGCTCCATTTTGAAACGGCGAGCCTATAAGGGTCAGTACTTAAGTACCATTTATATTACTTTGCAATATCATTCCCACAAAATCAATGAGTGTTTTCCAAATTCCTTAAGAAAACATGTTTACTGACCCAAAAAGTTTCTAGGCTTACAAGTTCTTTGTCCACTAGTCTCGTCTGGTTCCTGTGACTCTTAGCACATTCTCCTTTTTCCCCACTGCTTTCATCCATAGATTTTTCATAAAATGAAAGTAGTGATCCGCTGAGGATGAAGGAAAGCGTTCTTGAAACCTGCTCATTTGTAAAACTGTTTTCTTTGGCTTCCTTCAGATTTGGCTGGAGGTAGGGATGCAATTCTTCATCCATAGTCCAGCTGATCTCATTGGGCTCATTCCTGGAAGAGGAGCAATCCCAAATAAAATTTCAACCCTTCACCCTGCTTACTTAGTTTTTCGTTTGGTTTTTTTTTTTTTTTTTTTCCGGATGTGCTTTTTCCACAGTCCTCCTTTACCTTTCTGTTGCCTGAAATGGTGAAAAACATTGAATTGAAGATAATTCATTCTTTATTCTGCACTGTTCAGATGCAATAGCTGAAAAACCTGTAAATGGGAGCAAAAAAGAGTCCCAGGAAGAGGAGCAGGTTGCTAGAGAGTTTCTTTTTTTAGGGAAATAAGTTTTGCATTGATTTCTGATAGCCTGTCTGAAAGAAGGAATTAGACACCCATGTCTTGGGCACTCTGCTTTATTTTGTTTGTTTAAAAATCCCTTTTCCTGTAGATCTTCTGAGAAGTCAGCATGGATGTATAGCTAGATGAGAAGAGTCATCTGCAAAAAGCTGCGTGGCTTTCCACTTCAGAGTATTAAATTTAAATTTAGCCCTGTTTTCTTCTGTGCATGGTCCCTGATGCGTGTTTAAGGGGATTTTGCAAATGTGAATAGTTGACTTGCCCCATCTATGTTCACTCTAACGTACACAAGTGCTTTACCTATAAGTTTGGGTGTGTTTGGTGTAGTTATTTAGTGTTACACAAGGTCTTCCTTACATTCGGAGATAAAATACAGGGGATTTTTTCTGTCTTTATTGAACCTTCATGAACCCAAGTGAAATGTTTGTCCCAATAATGGTGCGGACATGATTAGAATATGTGGCCTCCGCAGCAGGCCATGGATTTTTCAGTCTGGTGACTTCGCTGGTCTTGCAGTTTTGTTTTTTATATATAGAATATCTCAAATTCGCTCTGTGCTGATTGGGAACCAGCTCCTCCTGCTCTCCTTTAGATTGATGCACAATTGGTTTTATTCTCATACTACCCAGTAGGTACCATCTGTAAGTCTGTTTGTAGAGGGCATTGGATTTTTTTTTTTTTTATATGATCACACAGTTACGATCAATCTAGATTGTTTTCCTAGTGCAATAACAAGTTACTGTGTGTGTGCACAGAGATACATATATACACTATTCGTGCGTGCATACACACATTATCTATCTATAAATAAATATATAGAAAAATAAATAAATATTTAAGGTGTTTGAAATAACTGATCAGTTGAGAAAGGAGTCAAGTCCAAAAAGCAAATTTAAATTATGGAGAGGTCCAGGAGTCTTGGTGTATATCCGACTTTTTGCAGACTACGCAGAGGAGCATTTCTGCTGCTCTTGGAAGAAGCATTCGAAGAATGAAGTGTGTTAATAACTGTGCTGTGCTGTCTCTTTCTTGCTGTTGTTAACAGTAATCGTCTCTTTTTCCCCTTTTCCTGCTGCCTTTTCCTCCCTTCCTTTCCCATGTCCTTTTTGAATTTATTCAATCGGTCTGTGTATCTTTTCTCTTTATTTTCCCTGCCTTTTGTTTTTCTTTCCTATCCCACCCTATTCTTGTCTCCCCACTTGCTTGCTTGTGCTCCATGTTGCTAGTTTTTATGTTCGCACGCTCATTATCACCCTTTTTTGTACTTCAAATCTCAGCAGCTGTCCAGCCAGGTCCCCGAACACAGCCCTGTGGTTTATGGGACTGTGGAGAACACCCATCTCGCTGCCAGCACCCCTGTCACTGCGACTAGCAACCCGAAGCAAGGTTTGTTGATGGATATTTCCTTCCTGATTATTTTTAGTCTTTTTTTTTTTTTTTCCTTCTTTCTTGTTTCAGTTTAAATATTTTTGGCATGGAGACAAGCAGTCAGCAGAAATAGGAGGGGAAAGACTTTTTTCCTCTAGTGGAACATTTTAACAATGTGTTGCTAAGGGAATTAATTGAAATTTGCCAATGTGAAACTGGTTAAAAATAATTGTATTCAAGCTTATATGTCCTAAAAGTTGTTTCAGAGCACCTAGCAGCATGCACCTCCTCTCGCCTACATGCCATCCTTTAGAAACAAGTGTGTTATCAGTAAACTGCTCTTAGCCAGAGAGGCTTTATACCATTTGGACAACTAGCCATAGCGATGGCACGTAACCAGAGCATCATATGGCTCCTCCAGAGCTGCTTGTGTATCCTGTCCTACAGGACATGAGCAATATTAATTAGGAAAAAAAAAAAATTAGAGTGCAAAGTATCTCATAAGTGGCATAGCAAATTTTGCTGACTTTAGTAAATATGGCACAGATGGAAGAAGTTTCTTAAAGTGATTACATTTCCTTCTCATATCTAAGAATAGACATTTGAAGGGAGATTTTTTTAAACTGTTCAAGGAAAAGGTGTTGCAGGAGGGAAGGTGGAGCGTGCCAAGTCCCTTCCCACACAGAAATTTTATAGCCACCTAAAAGCCATTGAAAAGCTGTAGTTAATAATGTGTATACTGTTGTCGTGTTAACGGACTTGGTGTTGGAATAGAGTTGACACCACGGTTTGCTTCCCGGTTATTCACTGCATTGCAGCTTTTGAGGTTTCTGCCTACAGCGATGTGTACATGGAAGTCGAGAAGTGCCATCTTTCAGTCATGAGTGTATCCTGTAAACTTTGAGCCTGCTGAGATTATTTTTTTTCACAGTATTTGCTAGAGGAAAACTAAGCTCCAGAGGAGCACAGCTCTAGGAAAGAGGAAAAGAAGCTGCCTCTGATGTTTCAGAAGTCATAGATCCAAATAGCAGCACAGTCGCTGCTTGAAAGTAAAGGGAAGTACCCCTGAGGCTAACTTGTATCAGATTCTAAAACTTGCTGAAAACGTTGCTCTTCTACAGCCATAGTGTAGACTTCAGGGTTTTCCCTCAGTGCAAACTGTTCCATGGATACCTCTCTAAACTGCAGTGTCTAGAAATGGTTGAAAAGGGACCTTTTGGAGATCACCTGGTCCCATCTCCCACTTGAAGCGGGACTAGATCTTTGTGCAAAACTTAGATGTCTCTCTCACCTGAAAAAGTTGTCGACGGGTTTAATGTATATCAAATCGGCTGTGATTGTGCTGGCCGAACGGAGCGTGCAGGCTCACTGCCGTGCGTTGCTGCTCAGCTCTGGCACAGCTGCTCTTTCCGGTCTGTGTTCGTGTCCCCACTATGCCAACCTGCCCAAGTCCCGCTTGCTGCCAGGGACAGGCTCTGAGCACGCCGAGGTGCGTGGTGGCACTGGGACTTGAACAACTGATGACCGTGATGCAGGCACCAAAATGTATCTGCCGTTTCAAGCAAGTTGATGCTGAACTGTAAAATCCAGCACTTCACATCACAGTATTTCAACCCTGTGTATAAAACCTTGTATTTCCAGGACAAGCGGGTCTTATCCCTCTTCTCTCTCTCTTTAACTTCATCCTTTTGTAGGCAATTGGAAGTAAACTGGAACTAAGTGGTCTTTATTGAGTTAGTTACACAGGTCTGACTGTGCTGGTTTAAATATAAATCAGGGCTTGGACTGGGATTTAACACTGATGAGCTTTCCTGTGTTTATCTCCATTCCATCCCAGAAAGATTCAAACATTTGTTCCAGTCCAAAAATTGCTAAAGAGCACATTTATGTAAGCATTGCAGAGAAAGAGCGAGCCCTGAAATAACACCATTAGCATTCGACTGTGGCCTCGGGGTGGGGGAGAGCAGCGGTGGTGTCAGTCACTGGACAGAGCGAGTTAAAGGTGAAGGAAGTTTAGACACTATTAAAATTATTTATTTAAACAGAGCTAGTGACTCGGGGGGCACATCTTTCCAGAAATACATGCCAAGGTATCAAAATAATTTTTCATATTGTGCCTGATGTTGGGGTTTTTTTGTTCCAAAACAAAAGTAGTCATAGATAGGGTTGCATGGCTTTCTCAAGCAACTGTTTATTAAAACCAGTATTATTGCTTCCCTTAAGACCCCTCCGCCACGTTCATTAGTGGATCACATTCTCCCTTGTGCCCTTCACCTCGTGCGCTCGTTTGCATCAGTTGAAATTTGGTATAAAGCTATCATTCTAATTTTGTGATATTCAGCGATCATTTTGCAGTTATTTATAACTGCGCGCAGCATTTGGCCTGTTTGCTGGGTTGGGGATTGGGAGCGGAGCATGTGTGCTGTGCCAGCAGACCCAGCCTCTGTTATTTCTCACTGCAAGTGTCTGCAGTCCCTGTTATCTTTGCGTTGAAGTCATTAGCGAGGCTGAAATTGGGATTGCATTGCACTTAATATCCTTGTTTTTTTCTTTAAAAGACAAGCATTTGGCATTTGCTGCTTTTAAAGCAGCTTCTGGCTTTTCAGGCTTCAAAATTCATACATGATTTGGAGGAATATAGGAATTGCTACTGTAATACCTTGAAAAGTGGCATTATTTTGGGGCAAGCAGTTAGATGTCATTCCTATAGATGCCCCGGGTGCATATATATCAGCCAGGCTGTAGAAGGCAAGGATATTGCTGGAGAATTCAGGTCAAGCTGATGGCAGAGCATGCAGGAACCTGGCTGCAGGCCAGGCTGGTGCAGAACTTGTAATGGGGTATAATTGTGCATGAAATCAGGGCTGTTCACGTTTACTCAGCTTGCACAGGTTCAGTGGGATGTTTGGAGGAGTATTATTATTTTTTTAAAACTCTCCGCAAATCCTGCGATGTATCAGACACAGAGAATGTATAACACAGTTTGTGAAAAATAGATTAATGTCAGATCCCGAAGTTTGGAAAACTTTCAGCCCCTCCGCTGACACTATGACTCAGTAACGTGTGCTCCAAAAACTGCCTGCGAAGCCAGCATCTGTACCGCCTCGTGAATGTTTGCATCGGGACAAAAGATGGAAAAATGGCAGCAAGCCCAGCGATTATTTTCAGATAAACACTGCAAAGCAGAAACAAATTCCTGTATCCAGTAAAATCTTGCCTATCCACTGCTCTGGGCAATCGTTGCCACTGCGACCACCCAGCAACACAGCTCCCTCTCTGGCTTTAATGTCTTTGCATGGAGGAGATAGCAAACATCTGTCCTGCTGAGTTTGTAAAAGTATTTCTAATGAAGAGTAATTTTGCAAGATTTGTATTTATCTGGAGATTTTTTTAAAATATCTATTGATGGAGCAACCTTTCCTCCTGAACAGCCTAGCGCTTCCAGTAAATACTTTCTAAATATAATGTGAGGGATGATCTTGGCATATTTAGGAAAAGGGATCTGATTCAGTTTGGATGAATTGCATTGATTTTTGTTTTCCCTTCGCAACTGTATGTTGTTTCACGTGACTGTTTCTGTAACAGTTGGCAGGGATGAACGTTCCTGTGCCAGGACTTTGAGATTTGTTCTCAGTGGTGGTCATTCAAGATTTACTTCTCATTAGCCAAATCTGCTCATTGTTCTTCTGAAATTCCCCCTCCTCAGATTACTTTTCTCCTTGAATTTTGCACACACAGCCTGTATCGGTGGCTAATATATTGGCCAAATAAGGTGCAGTTTGAAGAAAGTGTGTTTAAACCACTGGTTTTAAAAACCAGGTGTGTATTTTTGCTGTGTGTTTTATCTTTTGGAATTCGGGATGTTTTTCTAGACGCTTCAATTTTTTTTTTTTTTTTTTTTTTGAGCAATCTTGTTTGACTTAAGGGAGAAAATATCCAGGCAGTTGTTTATAGTGAGCTGTAAATGTCAAGAATGCTCCATGAGTTGTCTGCAAAGGATGTTCCAGAAATCGGAGGTGACGCATTTTCCTTTCTAAACCAGTTCCCGTGTCCCTTTTTCTTCCATGGAGTCTCCAGAATCAAAATCAGCTGTTGGGATACTTTCTCCCATCTTTTTTCCTCATTTATCATCGTCTTCCAAAGCCATCTCCCAACGTGCCTCATTAAGTTGATAAACTACTGCTTTGGCCGTGGTCCTCGCTGTAACGCTGCTGGGGCTGTCAGCAGCTGGAAGCAAAAGTCTTCATTGCTCCAGCTATTCCTAAAGATGGGGCTTGATACTCCAAGCGGTTTCAGATCAGTTCTCCTTCAAAACCCCTTTCTCCTTCAGCCTGTCTGTTGAATAAGCCTCAAATGGAAAGCCAACAGAGCTGGAGAAGACCAAGCAAAGCCATACCTCTTCAATTCTGCCTGAATTCTGATGATTTGGGGTTGGTTGTGGCCTTCGATTTCCTTATCTGAGCAGCATTTTCCAGAATTACTTTTTGCTGTCGTGGCAGTGTTCCGGAGGAGTTCCACATTGCTTCAGTGCTCAGAAAGCCTTGGGGCATTTTGCGCTGGTGGAGCGGAGCAGAGCTCCCTCCCTGAGGACAGATAAAAGCTGACCTTGTAATAGTGATTAGGAACTGAACTGTTGAGTCCCTGCCATCTGTATGTTGACTTTGAGTGATACCTGTCTCATCCGTCTTGCAGAGTTGTAGCACGGAGGCGCGTCTTGTCATCAAATCGGAGGTGGGAGAGGGTGTAGTAGAGATCCTAAGAGATCCCATAAAGCCAAGATCTTTTAGGATCTTGGCTTGTACTTTGTTCAAAAGAAGTGGGAATAAATGCGGTAATTGGAGTTGCAGCAGACCTTTGGGAGCTCCGTGATGGTCATAGCAGGCATGGTATCACAAAGTCTGTTGCTAATCACAGGATAAGTACAGGGACATCTCTGTGCACAATATTTTGGGGGTTGGTTTGACACATGCATATTTCACTGTGCTTTTGCCACCCTGCTCGATACCCTCCGACCACAAACATCAAGAGGTAATGGTGCTGTTCTTTGATGGCAGCTGTGCTTAAATCCCTTTTTGGCTTTGCTTTCTTTGGGAAAAGGTATCTTTGATGAAATTTAGAACAAAAAAAAAAGAGGATTGTGTCCTTTAGTCTGCTGTGCTGATGGGTGATGGACTTGAGAAATAACAAGTGGAAAAATAAACCAGATGCATCACACGTTTTAGTAATGGCGTGACACATGGCATCCGTAAAATAATGGCCCATCACCAGTCATGGAGTAGCTTCCCTGTTTTACAAAGAGGGAGAACAGTCACAGAGAGCACCTGCAGGTTGCCGGTGCTCTTGCCAGCGTCTCTGTTTGCCTGCATTTTAGAACATGAGTTTGCCTAGGTCTTGGTGTTAAAACCCTGGGCTCCTTTGAGGCAGAATCCAAGTAAAGCGTATTTTTGTCTTCTGTAATTTCTGTCAAGAAAAATTCTATTTTCAGCTGCAGAGTTTCTGCAAAAAATCCACATTTTATAACATACTTATATGTCTTTTCTGTAAAAGATGGCCATTTACTGCAAAGCCTGTGAAAAATAGAAGCAGCAGTTGCATTTTCAGATTTGCCAGCTGCAGGCTGTCTGGACTTTTCCTTTAGGTGCAAAGATTAGCTTCGGGTGCCTCTGGTGTCTTCCTCGGAGCTTCTTGAAAAGTGGGCAGAATGCAGGCAAAGGGAACCAAGGTGGCTTAGATACAGTGGAGGAAAATGGAGTTGACTTGCTGTTTGTAATGTTGGCTTTTTTTTTTTTTTCTTTCCCAGAAGAGAAGCCAAAACCAGATCCAGTATTAAAACCTTCTTCTCCAGTCCTCAGACCAGAAGCTACTGGGGAGAAAAAAGATCAAGCTGGCCAGACGACGGAGTCCACCTCAGTGGAAACCCCACCAGAACTTCCTCTTGCTCCATCGCCAACCCCGGCTGCTCCTGTTGCAGTTGTTTCTACTGCTGCTGCTGCTGTTGTCACCGTTACTAGTAAATCCACATTCACAGCTGACTCAGAGGAGAAATGTGAACTCGCTTCCCCAAAAGAGGAGGCAATGCCTATATCTAATGCCGCACCCTGCACAGACACATCAGACCCTTCGCCAGCAGAAGAGGCTGATGCCGAGGTGTGCAAGGAGCCTAGTAGTGTAGCATCTAGTGATATTCTAGTGACTGCTAGTACTAATCTAATTAACGAAATGAATGGAGTTAGTGAAAAAGTAACTGCTGCAGAGAGCGTAGTAGATGTAGCCCAGATGGAAGTTGCGCCATTGACTGTTGAGTTGGAGACACCAGAAGCACCTCCAGCAGAAGTGGAAAGCGTGCCATCTTCCAGTGCTCTTCACGCTGCTCCCTCTCCTCCTCCAACCCCACCTCCCACCCCTCCGCCTCCTTCTCCTCCAATTTCTGTTGCTGCTGCTGCTGCTGTTACCACTACAACTCCTTCTCCGCCTCCTCTTCTATCTCCTAGTGCCCTCCCTGTTGTTCAGGGAGATTTAGAAGGAGAGGAGAGCACAAGAACTACTCTTAACGAAGAGGTAAAAGATACTGAAAAGAAGGAAGAGACAGAAGCAGATGGGCAACTGGAGGAGAGCATGGAGGCTCAGAGTTTAAACTTGAGCAAGAGTCCTGTCCCAGGTAAGCATTTGGCACCGTGGTTGTGTGCAGTAAACTGGAGGATGAAGGAAAGGCATCCTTGGGGTGGTTCTTCCATCAGATGTTTCCATTTGTATCTGCCAAAAAAAAAAAAAAGTCTGATCCTGCTGCATGACCATTACTGTGATTGCAAAATGCTAATCTTTGTTTGCAGAGACAAAAAAAACCCCGTCATAATTGTTCATAAAAGAGGTAGATGATGTGGATGTGTGTCCCAGGGTTGGCTGGGTTCATGTAAGCTGCCAGCGTTTTGCTGTCATGGTGATACAGAGCAGCACTCCCCAGTGCGTTAACGGGATAATTCAAAGGACGCTGCTCTTGTTTTCTCCAAGATGACTGGTCGGTTTGAGGACCTGTTGCTCTGGATTTATCAGCCTGCACCTAAACCAGATTAACATTCAGACCCTGAAGCCCTGTGGGTGAACCTTCTGAGCCAGCGGCTTCTGGAAACCGGTGGGGTGGGATTTTTTCCCAACTATAAAAATGTGTCATGGTGTTACTAGATGTGGGTAAATGACATGAACCATTAAAGCTCTTCCAAACAACGGAAGCACTGAGTGTCACACACCTCAGTCTGCCCAGCCTTAATTAATGATGCATCTGGTTTTCCTCTGCAAAAGTAACATGTAAGGGAAATTTCCCCCTTCTCCTCACTCGGCTCAGCTGTTCTCATTTCACTATTCTTGAAATTTTCAGAAAACAAGGTGCTTGAATTCAGGAGGCATAAGGACTTGTCACAAATTACTAAAAATTGAAATTTCTGTAGCTGCCTTTTAAAATCCAGGCTATTTCTGTGAGCGTTGTTACCTGCCTTTGGTTTCAGTGTCCTATCGCATCGCTGATTTAGCATTTAATGGATTAATATAGACGACTGTCTTTTTATTTGCTGTATTTTCTATAGAAAACTGCTTTTTTTCCAGGACTTCCTGGAAATGAAACTGTGGAAAAGAAGTTAAACCAATCAATTACTTGTATTTAACTGCTGGGGGGAGTATAATGGTGGCTATTATGCACGTTAAAGCATTTAAATGTGTCGTGTCTTTTACACCCTGTTTCGCAGTCCTTTCAGAGCTGTGAAGCTGAGGTGGTTTATTTAAATATATCCTTTGAATTTGGTGAAGTTTGGACAAGAAACAAAGGAGAAACAGTAGGTTGTGATTTGGATTTTTGGGTTTTTTTTAAGTAATATTTAAAATGGGGGGGGTAGTTTATTCTTTCATAAAAGTGATAGATGCGTAATGGCATCAGTAACATCTAGGGCTACACTCTGCTATGGATTAAATTAAATGAAAAGCTGAGATTGGCCTTGTTCCATATTTGTGTAATGCTGCACTAGGTCAATATGCTGGATCTTAAATAAAATCCAATATCTGGAGAAGATCAGAAAGATCCCTTCACTATACCAGCCACAGGGGGATATTTTCTGTTAATCTTTTTCTATTTTTATTTTACTTAGGTCATTTCACTGCTCTGGCACTTGTTCTTTCAATCTGAGCTACTTCATAACACAAATTAATTTTCTGACAAAGTGGAGAAATGGGACTCTTTCTGTAAATAAGGTTTTACACAGCCGGGTTCCAGCTTGCAATATTATTGCTTGCTTTGTAATGTCCTGTCGTTTAAATTAAAAAAAAAAAAAAAAATTACTTACAGTGTTTTGGGCTTTTAATTATGCAGAAGATTAATTTTAATGCTCTAATGTCATTAGGCTAGACAGTACACATTAGCCAATAGATTGGCTTTGGCAACAGAGGAACAAATATTTCTCAAGTCATGTAAAAGATCACTTGAAACTTTGGTTACTGTTAAAAGCTTGGTACTTCAAGGAAAGCAAAATACTCTCCAAGTCAGTTTTTTGTGCTTTACCCCTTCTTCAATGATGTATAACTGTATTGCATTTCTCTGCCAACCTTTTCTTGAGCAATAATTTTCCAATTCTTCTTTGGAGAGAGGAAGAGAGATTTAAATAATGTAATCTGAAGGTGACTGCTAATTCAGGCATCTGTCTAGGCTGAACAAGGAATTGCACATCTCTGCCATATGCTGGAAAATACAGATGCTGAACTTAAGGAGCAAGGAGAAAGGGCTGTAGTATTATATTTTTTTCTTGGACTAAAGGCCACAAATCTTTTTTTATGATCTCTGGAGTTACGATAGAAATTGGGATAAGGGAAACTTCCCAAACACGTGGTGGTAAGTGTGAGCTCTGTGACTTCTAAGAATATTTCTTTGGGGTTTTCAGAAGTGTGTACTTATTACAGAGCAGTTGGGTTGGCCACAAATCATACCACTTTATTCCTTTTAATGGTAACTGATCTGATTTGACTGGGAGGCTACTCAGACCCAAGACCTCTAAGAATAATCTTAATTGCTGCAGAACTTACTCCTCAGTGTCCTTTTCATAGTTTATAATCTGGCCTGCCTGAAAATGTGGGGTTTTCTGAATGAGACATTAATCCGCCTCCTCCCTGACGTGGTGGGGCAGTACTGTTGAGGTTTGCAGGTGTATCCCATATTTTGTGATGGAAGCGACAGCTTTTCAGGGATGAATGAAATTATTTGCTTGTTCCTCAAGCGTTTTACAGAATACACCTTCTATCTAACAGTTGGAGAAAAAATACTTTTATTTTTTGTTCCATCAAGCTCTGTATAGAGAGAGAAACAAATGTTCAGACCGCAGAGGCTTTCCCTTTAACATCTTTATTCTCCAGCAGTTCTTTTTTACAGCTTAGGAAAATGAATTTTTCAGTGTTTGCAGGAGGAGTCCGGAACTGAGCAGAGCTGACCCTTTTGGGATCTGGGGGAACCTCTGCTCTTTCTTTTCCACTGGCATCAGGTCTCCATCAGATTTCCAAGGTCAGAGATTGTCTACAGGAACACCTCTGTTATACTCTTCTTATTTTGCAGAAATTGGAGTATGCTTGGTTTTCCTTTTTTATTTGGACTATATTCTATCTGCTTTTAATGTCTGAAGTTGTATTAGCCTGCATAATGAAGATAACAAATTTAGTGCTTCAGTCTCAATGTCTGATAGTAGCCGGTTCATCCACAGCCTGTTCATCAGCATCGTTGGTCTTGCTTATAATCCCCTATGAAATGGGGAAGATTTGGTGGGTTTCAGAGCATTAAACCACTGAGAACCGCAGTGTTTTATTCTGCAAGCAAGATGTTGTACCTGGGTGGATGGTTTCTTGCTGCTGACTGTGTTTCTGTTCTGAGCATTCACCAAAACGTGGGGTTAGAGGAGACACACGTTCACCCTATTGCGAGTGTGCAGGCAACAGATCTCATTCCCTGCCTGCTCAGGAGCGATTATCTTGAGGTTTTCAGGATGGGCAGAGCTGTTACCTGCAAAGGACAAGAGCACGCAGCTTTTAAAATAATTAATTACTACTCATCTTCATTACAAGGAAAAAGAAATACAGATATTATCAAGAGAGGAACTCGGCGCTCAGCCTGCAATCATTACTAAAAACATTGCTCCAGTTAAAAGTCATCAGCGACACGCAGTTGCTTTTGTTACTAAATTCTGTTTTTTCCCTGGTAGCTTTGCCATCTGTGGTGAGAGACCAGCACTTCTTGGGGAACAAAACAGGAAAAATTTTTTTGGTGGAGTAGAATTTCTAAAGAACAAGGCGCTACCAGAGACTTGAAGCCTTTAGGACATGCTCTGAATGCCTGCCTTTGATGTAATCTTTCTATCATGGCTATTACGAGAAGCAAAGAGGAAAATTAGAGATTGATGTCTGTCCTAGGCAGAACTCCTAGGAACATAGGAAGCCAAAAGAGCTTAATACGCATTGAATTCAAAGGGCTGTTTCTTGCAGAGCTAATTTATGAGACGTATTTCAATATAAAGTAGCCCAACTGACTGTGAGTCCCTGGGTTTCTTAGCTGTGGAGGCTGTAACAAGCAATTTGGGGCAGTAACTGGAAATATCTTGGAGAAATATCTCCAGCACCCAAAGCCAAAGAGCCGGAAACATAAATCAGGTATCGCCTTTTTCTTGATTTGCTGCCATAGCCCACTGGAATATATTTTCTTTCCCATGAGCTGTAAGGCGATGGTGAGTCTTTGCTTTGGTTTTTAATGGCACATTGGCTAAAAAAATAAAAATATAAGAGCTGGTATTAATTTATGCTTAGCAGTTGGCACCCACATCAGAGAGGAGGCTGCCTTCTCTCTCTGGCTTGATGGGTTGTGGACTTGCTGGGGTGGGTATCGCCTGCAGAAAGATGTTCCACTGAAGAACATGATGTAGCTGGAGAAATGGGTTGAGGTGGCGTTAGGGTCTGCTGAGCAGATTTCTCCAGTGGTGATGTTATCACCCATAGTGATGTCTGGGATAGTATGGAAATAAGGATTTTGTTAATCTTTCCAGTCCTAATGTAGATCAGTATTGTCACTCCTGTTACTGCTCTTATTTTTGTAAGCAGTGATAAACAAAGAGCTCACGGTGTTGGTTAAGCAGCAGTATGCTGGGTCTGCAGGTGTCCCTTCTCCAATGGAAAGAAATTGCCGCCTAACGTGTCAAAGCGGATTGAAAACAAGCTCTGGAAATGTGTGACTGCAGGCAAAATGAACCTCCATTTGAGAATGAATTTGATTATTGGTGTGCATGCAAAATGCTTAATTTGGGGGGACAGGAAAATTGAGAGAAAGACCAGAAGTGTCAGGAGACCTCCCTTGCCGACAGCCAAACTAGACATGTTACCTTTTGGTTTCAATATGGTTGACGTTGTGCCTCACAGCTGAAACTCAATTTTCAGATAGCGCAGTTGTCCTGGTTGGGTTTTGGGTTTGGGAGAGATGGCACCTAAACTCACTTCAATTTTCTAAGCATACATTAGCATAAATTCTCCTATTGAGTCAGTTCCTGTAGCAGAAATGAGAACTCAACAGAAAAAAAAATCTGATGTCTGCTATTTTAAGAGGGGAAAAATTGAGCAACGTCTCTAGAGATCTCGCCGGCGTACCCCAGTCAGCTCTGAAATACGGCTGGGTGTTAGTATGGAGTTACAGGCTGCAAAACTACAGGGCTAAGCGAAGGCTGCTGCTGTGTCTTGGGATTAAAGGCAAGCGTCCTGCCAAGCATCCTCATGCAGGGGAGCCCCAAAGCAGGAAAAGGATCTGCACGATTAAAACAAGGCAAAAGCTGCGAGACTGGTTCAGGAGGCTCAGCAGGATTGCATCCTCTATGTAGCTTGCTTTTGCCCCCAAAAAAGGTGAAAAAGATGCATTATTGAGAAGCAATAATGTTAGCATCCTGACAGCTGGGGAAGGAAACACCCCAAACCTTTGCTGACCCCAAATCCATGACCCTGAGTTTATTTCTGTGCATTTAAAAATGAAACATTTACACCGTGGATGTTTTCCATAGTGTAGTTTGAGCTTGAGTGGAGTGAAGTTCTGTAAAATTAAAAACTTTGGGGTTAATCAATTAAATTACTTGGTTATGGCAGTATTTAGGTCATTACTGTGCAGATGTGACCCCCTCCTTGAAGAAATCCCCCCAAAGTGTGGAATTGGCATCACCAAACAAGAAGGCATAGTGTCTTGGCAGTGGGGCTTGATGTCCAGCCTTAAAACAGCAGGTTGACTTCTGAAAAGCACTAAATTTTCACTAAATTTTAGCAGATTTTGTGGTGGAGGGAACTGTGGAGCCTCAATTAGGTCCATGCTTTGCTAAATCACAGAAGTTACCACCTGCGTGGACACCTGGTCCTTACCCAACCCCGATTTCACCCCAAGGCGGTGAGAATAACTCAGCTATTCTTGCGAGGGTACAGCGAACTTCTGTTGCAGTAATAAAAGCTAATCCCCGGTTGCGTAAGGCAAAGCCATTTTGCAATCCATGTCTGCTTAGCCGTTTCTCTACTCTCCTTTGAGCCCCAGGAAATTCAGGGTTACTGCTGGGGCTCTGCCCTGCTCTTAAAGCTTAAAGTTTGTCTGTAGAGTGCTGTGATGGATGAGGCGTGTGGGACTCGGAGTTTGGGAGACTTGGATGATTTTTTTCCAGCTCTTCCATGAGCCATGAGTTCTGTGAATGACCAGATGATGTTTGAATATTTGAATTAGACGACTATTTTTTTTTTTTTTAACTAACGTTTACTTTTGTGGTGTGTAGCATGAAGATAAAAATCTTATTACCAGCAATGATAGCTCCTGTTGTGCTTTGGGTTGGGGCCAGTGTGCTGAGTGTCGTGATTTCCACAGACCGCAGTGTTTCTGCAAGTCCATAGTCACTCTCCAAACAGAGGAATGCTGTTAAGAAGCCGCTGAGGCTCCTACATATCTTTTGGGGCAGTGGGAACGTAACAAATCCGGTTTCCTCTTTGCCCATAGGAACAAAGTAGGCCATTATTAACGCTCTTTTCATTTATCTGTAGTTGAAGAGCCTTTCAAAATTGTATTTTATTGTGATAAAAGAAATGCGCACTGTGGTGTTTTTCTGTAGTATCTGTTAGAAACCAAAGGCTTGAGCTGGAAATCTGTTTGCAGTAAACTTCAATCATGAAATCAATTCTGTTTATGCTCTGTGTTAAATATGCATATGTGCCTAGTATCAGAATTTAAGCTGGTAGCACTTGCAACAAATTACGAGCATATTGGATTAATGGTTTTGTCTCCTCTTAATATATTGTGTGGTTTCTTTTACCCTTTGGGGGGCTAAAAAGTGATTAGAGTAAATCACTGCTGATCTTAGAAATATTATATGGTGTTTTCTTTGAATTGGTTGGCCAGGGAAATTAATGAATGGTAGAGTTGTTAACCTGCTTTTAAATTGAAATATAAATCCAGCTCAGAAGAGCCAGCAGTGCTGCAAGATTGGAGGAATTGTCCTTTTGGATGAGATACTGGAATTTTCAGCCTGTTAATGGTTATAGTCCAGATGATGGTTAATTCTTGTAATATTTCTTGAGAAAAATATGTTGGGAATAACCTTCACTCCTATCCGATACTTGATCTTTCAAAAAAATTCAGTTTCTGAAGGTTTTCTTTTGCCCTGCATGATCCTTATACTGTTGGTAATAAACTCCTTGCTATCACAAGCACCATTTCGAGCTTGAATGAGCAACTTGTAAAACAATTACCGTGTTTTAATGTCACACTAACAATTGTGTTATTACCACATTGAAACAAAAAGTGGTTATATGAAGCTGAATCCTCCACAAGGCTGCAACTGCTTCATTTTCCTGTATGTAAAACCAGCATGCGAGAGGGAAGTGCATCACCCACGGACAAATTTGCTCCGTATAATTTAGTGTTGTAATAGATGTACGCTTATATTGCAGCCCAAACAGCTGTAACTGCACCAAAGACGTGGAAGAAACCAAAAGACCGGACCCAAGCCACTGAGGAGGTGATAGAGGCGGAAACAGAGGTAAGAGGGAACCACAGTCTTGCTTTATCCAAATTTAATGATGATGTTGCTCTGTTTAAACTGTATTTTAGACATATTGCTTCCTAGTTGTCCTGCAAGGATCCAGAGCAGACTTTTGGGGAGGGGGGTGTGGAACTGTGATGTTCCCCAGCATTTTAGTTTGTTCCCTGTTGAAGCTCTTCAGTTTTCTTCCTTCTGGCCTAATTTAACGACTCCCACCATTCAGGAACATGTAACTGCTGTCCTTCCAGCGAAGGATGAGCTAAAAGTGGGTTTAAATCCCTTAGCACTGCCCCATTTGGGTCCCAGGCCACTACAGTGACATTTAGCAGGTAGTTCTGCTGCACGGTGATGTCACTGTGATGTCACAGCCGAAGGTTAGTTTTCCTGATGACCACCTGATGGAGAAGCTGGGAAAGGAAAACGCTGAAGTTTTCAGGCAAAGCCACCTCGACAGTAATTAGATGAGTAAAGAAAATCTCCCTTGCTGCCATTCTGGTAAGGATATTGCAGGAGGAACCTCTTTGTTTAATGTCCTGGGTAAAGTTGGGGTTAGAATAGATCACAGAGCGGGTAAGAGAGTAAAAATGTAAAAATTCAGACTGCCCTGTGCATATATAAAACCTGATGTTGTCCAGATGTCAGGCAGAGAAGCGTTGCTTCTTCACTCTGAATTTTTGTTTTATTATTATTCCTCTGCTATTTCCTCCACAACTTTCCCTTACCACAAACATCGTTGAACCTTTCCGCTATAAAAACATGTTGCTGCAGAGTAGAGTAAATCTTGAGTCTAGTGGACCGTACTTCATCCTTTGTAGAAGCAAGCGTTTGCAGCAGATAGGCTCATTTACACATTCCAAATGGTATATAAATGCTTTCCCCTCTGTTTGTGGGGGAATAGATGCTTAAAATGCTCACGTGCAAGGTATCACGCTGCGACAGCTGGTCTGTGCGCAATGGAAAAGCTGATGATTGGGTAATCCAAGGAAATTAAAAGCATCCCTGTGCTCGTTTTCAAGCCAGCGAGCGAAGGATGTCGCTGGGGCTGTGCCAGCAAGTTTATGCTCTCTGTACGTTTTCTTCATTATTTATTGGAGGAGTCTTGTCTCCTGGACCACTCTGTGTTTTCACTGATGTTAATTTTTCAGAGTATTCCCTTCAAAAATCTGCAAAAAGCATTTTAGGTTGCGGTGCCCTCAGGTAGGGAGGCGAAAGGATCGAGAGCCTCTTCCGGAGCATCCTCAATTAAGTCTTTCCTTTGTTTAATGCTTAGGCTTGTTGGAGTTTCTCCCAGGAGAAGTGTGTTCCTAACACCGCCTCTGTCTGAATGCAGAATAAGGCTGTGTCCTTGGAGAGCTCTAAAATTAACAGCCAGGGATACTATTAATGCTTTTCCTGAAACCGAGATTCTGAAATTGTGGCTGTATGTCACGTTACCTTCTTTATCGGGATCTGCTGCAATTAGCAGCATACATTGAAAGGAAGGATCCCCCCAAAATGAGCGTGGCGTGCCCTTTAAGGTGGCTGGTGAGCTGCAGGAGAGGAGAAGAGCGGGGTTGCCTTTCCAGGCTGAGATTGCTCATGGCTGTCGTGCTATAGGGCTTAACAGTTCCTTCCATCCGATCCCAGTAGCTCCTGGGGTTTTCACGGGCAATGCTAAGCCTTTCCAGTTGCACTGTTAAATATCGGTTGGTTATCTCCGGGAACAAACTGATAAATCATCTGGCTGTTCTGTATGTTGTTCCATATCGCTGTTTAAGATGCATATGTATTCCTGCTACGTGCAAAAATGCTGTATGAATAAATGAAGAGCCGTTTCGTGTGCTTCGAATTTTGGCAGGGTGTTTTTAACGTAACCTCTGTGTTTCCATCTGTTGCTTCAGCCTAAAGTAGAAGAGGAACTTTCAGGTGACAAAGTACTTGAATCTGAACAGGAGAAAATGAGCCATGGGTTTCAACTGGAGAGAGACCCCTCTGAGCTTAAAAAAGTGAAACCTGTGGAAGAAAATGGAGAGCAGGAAGCAGAACCTGTCCGGAACGGTGCCGAGAGTGTTTCAGAGGGAGAAGGAACTGATGCAAACTCAGGCTTCACAGAGAGCTCCAGTGAAGGGCCAGTGTACCAGTATAAACCAGGTAAATCCTGTTTCAGACTCTTGCATGTTTGCTTAGTTTTCTGCCTCCCTCCTTTAAGGGCTGCCAACACCCCGTGCATCCTCCCTGCAGAAGGAACGATGTTTCCAGTGGGGCTGGAAGGGAGTACGGCATTTCACCATGTCAGACTCCGCCAGGATCCACTAACCAACAGGCTCAGAGGGACCTTCTGGGGGAGCACGAGAGGAAAGTTGTGTTTCTCTTGCTGGTGGTAATGAACAGAAGAGAAAATCCCGGATTCCTTGAATTTATTGCACGTGTGGATGTTGGCTGCAGCACAGTGGAAATGGCAGCGAATTGGTTCCCCTGCGATCGACAGCTGAGGACGATCCAAGAAATTCCATATAAGCGGACATACTTCTTAAATAAGAGATTTGAAAGTTCCGATTGGGTCCTAAATATGAGTATGTGAGTTTATACAGATTTAATTTCCTGCCTAAACAGTTGCATAGATCTTCAGGTTTCTAGAAGAGTAAGGAAAAGAAAAGAAACAGTATGTGGTTTTCAATCCAGGCTCTGCTATTGAACTGTGAGCATGCAGTTCTTTTGATAAAATAATTCAAGTGCAGGCTCACAGGATACAGTCCTTTCGTTGCTGCTTAGCACTGGATGTAGTATTCCTTAAGGGGTGTTTTTGTTATTTATTAAGGTATTTAATTTGTAGACCTGAACCTCTATTAATTCAACCCATTAAGAGGCCTTGAGACCAACTTACTTCTCAGTTGCTACTAATTTTTGAGCCATTTCTTTTTCAGGTGAAGCTCTCTCAAAATAAATTAGTCATTTTCTTAAGAGCTCAGAAATTAAAGAGTATAAAACAAAATAAGGAAGGACTGTGAAAGCCTGGACAAGGTATTGGGAAGGAGCACCACTGTTAAGTGATTACACTGCGGTTGCTATTTCACCACTGCTTTGTTCTGACTAAGACCTGAGTTGCTTTTCTTTTATTAATTTGGTGCTATTGTATCACTAGGAGAAAATGTAGAGGCCTCTTGATAGTTTACCACACACTTATGGTAGCTTACCAGTTCATTAGTTAAGCACATCTTGAAGTTAATCCATAATTCATCAGCTGTCTCTCCGAAACACTTGCTGCAGTCAGAACGATCCCAGTCGGCTCTGGATGTCCTTTCACTCAGCTGGAGGGGTTGGATTGATCCCTTGGAACGCAACACGCATCCGACTTGTCTGCTGTGAAGCAGACCTGGCCACTTGGTGCAATAATCCTCTATTTCAGCTCTGCCCTTTCTAAAAAGGGGGATTTTTGCCTTTTGGTCGACTATAGGAGGAATTGTGTGTTACATCCCAGTCTCTCCCCTCGTTGGGGATCCAGAAAGCCTGCCTGTGACGCTGCCCAGCTGCTTTTCACCTTAAAACAGCTTATTAAGATCTTTCCAGGAGGAGAAAACTACATATAAACTGTTTCTTGTTGCTGTCGGTACTTTTCCATGATAAATGGAGGGTGGTGTGGCACAGTGGATAGGCAGCTGGCCAGGAATTCTGTCTGGGATGCAGCTAGCCAGCCAAACCATTTTCTGTACCCCTTTATCCCAAAGCTCTTTAGGAGCAAAACTATGCAAAAAGCTAAAAATTGTAATTACTTTTGTATATTTTCCAATATTAAAACCCATCACTTGAAATAAGTTCCCGTTTGTGGCCTCTGCGGGGATGAGGATGGTGAGAACCCAGAGACCTAAAGCCAGTGATTAGGGACTGAAATAAAGAAATAATAGAATACCTTAACAGTGAACCTGAACAGCTGGATAAATGGAAAGAAACGCCATTTGGCATCAGTGAAATACAAAGGTGGCATCTCATACAGATGTTTTCCTTCAGATAAAAACATGCCGCTCGCTTAGGGGCCTGACTAGTCAGCCTGGCTGCTGAGGAAGTCCACGTTTTCATTCCTAACTTCAAACAAACTGTGCGGCTGGCAAAGAAAATCCTGTCTCTAGGCTACCAGATGCTAATTTTCCTTGCGCTGAAATGGCTGTAGGTTTATATTTTGATTTGCATCAGGCAAGGTCCTCTCCACCGCAGTTCTCTTGCCCAGAAAGCCCTCTGAAAAAATGGGTGAAAAGTTGTAATTTTTATAGCGTGGCTTGTGGTTATGTGTTTTCTTTTTGTTCCCACTGTTATCTCCAGTGTGGGTTGTTAAAGACTTGGTGTTTTCACATTTTCAAAGGATATTTTTGTTCTCTGCGGTGCTCCCCTCTCTTCAGCTCTGCATTTATTGCTGTGTTACACAAAACCAGCTGCTTTAACTTTGCAATTTCACCCAGAAACTGGGAATCGTCCCTTTTTAGTCCTATCACACGAGAGCGCTAAACTCAGAGTTAAAATGAGATGACTTGTGTTAAAACTGGAATTAGTGACTAGTTCTTTGTGTGGTTGCTGCTGGAGTTGGCTATATGCTCCCCATTGTTTGTGTTCCTTTAATGCAATGTGTATTCCTGTCCTCGCTGCCTTCAAAATTAAAATAAATTAAAATTTCCCAGGCAGCTGTCGCATTCTCTTCCATTTGGTTTTACCGGAAACACATCTTGGAGAGTGGAGGTTTTTGTTACCTATGAATCTCAGGCACCTTCTCTCCTTATAGAGCAGTGGAAGCCCCTGGACCCAGAGGGGAAGAAGCAGTACGACAGGGAGTTCCTCCTGGATTTCCAGTTCATGCCTGCCTGTATCCAAAAGCCGGAGGGGCTGCCTCCAATAAGTGACGTGGTTCTCGACAAGGTGAGAGGAGAGCCGATAAAACAGGTGCGTGCAAATTTTTTATTCTAAATAAAGATCCTTAACGCACGCTTTATTCCTGCACCATTTTGATGCAGACTTTTGTTGGGAAGGGGAAATAATTTGGCTGATGCCACATCACAAAATTCCTCAGAGGCGTTGGTGCCTCATGAATGTGCACAGATGATTTAAAAACTGATGCATTTTTAATGGTCTCTATCTGGATTAAGTTATACTGGGTTGTTACTAAAATTTAAAATGATACAGCCATGAAGACCTAAGGATATAAGCAAAGCAAGACTGAACAGAGAGGCAGTGTCTTTTATTAGATCAATTCTATGGTTAGAAAGAATAAGCAAGCTTTTGGGCAAACTTTTTTTGGTCTGAAACAGTTGTGTCACTATTTATGAGCTGATCTAATAAAAGATCTTTAAAACCTCAACTCTCGAGAAATTTTATGATTTCTATCCAGCCTTATTACAGGTGTGATTTTTCTCTGCTGTATGTCTGCACTTATTGAAATACTTGTTACTTCTGAAATGCTGACACCAAGACCTTGTTCTCACCTCAGTTAGAACTATGTAGTTCATTGATTTTGATGTAACCACTACAGACTCACTCTTAAAATTCAAGCACAGATCAGGATATAGGTGATCCTCACGTGCAGAAACATTTCCACTCTGAATTTCATACCCAGACAAATTGTAAAACGCAGCTTTGTTCCCAAAACGGTTTCATCCACCTACTAGTTTTCTGTGATTGCTTCTCACTGCTCTGTCTGCTTTTGAGCTTCCTTTGCTCAGTTGGCCATCTGTCTTGTTAACACAAAAGACATTTGTTTGAGGGTAGGTGGCAGTTTTGTGATCCTAAACCAAGACTATCACATTCATTTTGCAGAAGATGGGCCTGTGTCGCCATAATTTTATCCTCCATAAGCCATGCTCAGCCTTGAAATGTTTCTGAACTCCACCTATTTCCTCAATAGTCACCTGCAGGAGATGTATTTTAAATTAAAAGTGTATTTTTAGTGTAAGCATGGATGCATAAAACGTGCACGGTTTGTTGAAAGCATTGATTTGGATATAAAATATAAATATTGCAGTTTAGCAGAGATTGTCTGTGGACTTGCGTGAACTTTGGTAGCTGCAGCACCCGCTGAACAGATCCTGTTTGTTTGTTCTGCTCCATGATGCAGGTCAATCAGCCGAAATTGCCACTGAGAACTCTGGACCCTCGGATACTGCCTCGAGGACCAGACTTCACGCCAGCCTTTGCTGATTTTGGAAGGCAAACCTCTGGTGGAAGAAACGTACCTGGAAGTGTGAGTTTACCCCAACTTGCTAATTTAAAAACTGGCCTTAACACCGGTGAAGTCCATCCTCACGCTTTTCGGCCTCTTCCGATGCTCCAGTGGTTCTGGTTTTGTCAGGATGAATGCAAGGGTGATGTTTTCTTGGCTGTCAAAATTTAGGCAAATTAGAAAAACATTGTGGATGTTTTTAACTGGTACGTATTGGTCTTAAATGGATTTGATCTCCTTCCCCTTTTTCCTGTGCAAGAGGCATGGAGACACGTTTCCACGCTGAGGACCTGGCAGTCACACGTGTGTGAATGCACATTTCTTGTACAACAACCCGGCGTCAGTGTGTGTCATCATAGGAGTCTATTTTATAAAACATGCCAATAGGGCAAATGGATTCTACTAACCAAAAAAAAAAAGAGTATGCACAGCACCTGTGTATATTCTTGCTTTCTCTATGCTTCTACTTGTTGCTTTGCTTCCGTCACTTCATTCCTTGTTTTCCTGCCTTTTCCTCTGCTTTCCTTTCACCTCCTCTTCTTTTCCCTGTGTCTGGCTTTGCCCAAACTCTGAAATCCCTTTCTGAATTTTTCCTTCTTGCCTTTGCTGTCCCTCGTTCTTGGGGTGCAGGTGCCCCCAGCATGGTGCCACCCAGTCAGCTGCAGCTGGAGGATGGAGGCTGCCTCCATTAGGTGCAATCATTGATTTTTCATCTATCTATCAAGATACATCCAATGTATCCATCTAGATACATCTAATAACATAGCCATCATTTATCTTTCAAAACTGCTGGTTTCAGAAGAGTTCACTGAATAACCTTGACTTCCAAGCGTGCAGATTTCCAGGAGGCTCAGAGTCAAACCCGGCGATTTTGAGTTGATGTAATATTTCTGGTTTGAGACCAGTCTCGTGGCTGGTGCCTCAGTTCTGGGGTGCGCATTCATGTCTTGGAGTAGCTTCGGTGCCGCAGTTTCTCTCGGAGCACCACTCAGTCCCGAAACCTCGAAGCTGTTTGAGGTCGACACCGCTTCCTATATTTAGGACTTGTAGGCTGTACTCCGGCGCTTTCTCTCCTTTCGTGCGCTGAATGTCTCGAGCCTCTTGGCATCTTGGTAATGTCCCTGTCGCTCTTTCTCTTTCCGCAGGCCTGCAAAGTGCAGAGCAACCCTGGATTGCCTTCCCTGGCTCGGTGCGGTTCCCCAGCATGCCCTCTCTTGGTCTCGCCTCACCCACCATTGAGGAACCTGCCGATAGGGGTAAGCCAAATCCCCCCCTCTCCCCCCCAGTTTTTGCACCTTTTTGTAGAGTTGTCTTTTTCCCTAACGCCCACTGTTGATAAAGAAAGACTGGCAGAAAACTTTACAAAAAGGTGCAACATTGTTTAAAAAAAAAACAAAACAAGACTTGCATTGTACCCCTCTAGGCAGTCTTCAGTGGTGGGTGGGACATCACCAGCTGAGGGCATGCTGGGACGTTGGCCTGAGCGGGATCCGCGAGGGGTCTGCACTTTGCAGACCTGTGGAAAGGGGGAGAAAAGGTAAGTCCCGCTTACCCCGTTCATTTGGAGCATTCAGCACATAACATACATCTTACATTTGCGCCTTTACAGAGTAGAGCCTTTCTTTGCGTTTTTCTCGAGGAGGGTTGGAAGGTAACGTTATTTAACAAGCCCTGCTGTCCTGTGACGTCGGTGGTTATAGGATGAGAGGGTTTGCAGCCCCGAGCAAAATCAGACGTTATCTTCTCATAAAGCATGGCAAAAATCTGCGTGTGCGCTGTCTGTCCACTCGGTCATTCCACCTCTACACAGGCCATGCCCATAAACCATTAAACCCCACTGCCTATTCCTTGCCCTTGAAATAATGTCAAGCAGCTCAGTGCTAACAAGCTTTCAGCACGTTAAGAATCTTTTATTTTGCTTCCTCGGCTTTTGTCTTTATTGCCTTCTTTTCGCTTAAACGTGTTGTATGACTGTTTTTAGAACTAACAAATGTCGCATCAAACAACACAAGGGGTGTAATTACACAGGAACAAAATACAGCTAATAAACACTTTCTGATGTAGACAAGAAGTTAGATGAGTGCAGCAAGTAACGAGATGCAAACACAGAGAAATAGGGTTGGAGAGGACTGGTTCGTCCCTGGATGCTGAGGCAGAATGCATCTGCTTTTATCCTTCCTGAGAGGTGATGGAAACTTGAGTCACTTCAGTTCTTGCGCTTCCCTGGAAGGCAGAATCACTTGTAGCATCTAACCTTGATTTTGCCTTCTGCATTTGAAGCCTGTTGTAGAGGGAGAAGCAGTTCTTTATTTTCTTGGATGTTTTTTAAAACGTTACCATGACTTGTGTCCAAAGAGTGGAAGTGGACCGTGAGGGAGAGCACCAGGTCGTACTCTGTTGCTGTGAGGTTTTGGCTACTCTGCAGGAGGCTTCTCCCTGTTTCTTTCTGCTTTCCTTCCCCTCCCCCCACCCCCACCCCCTTCATCCGGAAGACAGGTACTTCAGATTTAATGTAGTAACATCTGGTAAGCACTTCTCTGTGCCTTTGGTGGAAAATATTATTTCAGTGCAAGCTGTAGTGCTGTAATCGCAGGTACTACAGAACCATTATTATTTACTTGGACTGTCTTACAAAAAGGAGGCTGGGCATAAGCTCAAGCACCTCTTTAACTTGTCAATTCACAAATTTGGAACCAAAAAACCACAGATTTTTTTCCTATTAAAAGTATGATCCATATATTATTTTATGACACGTTCAAAGGATGCTTCTGCTCACTGCTTTTAAAACCTAATTCAACAGTTTGAACCAAGTTTATTCACAGATATTAAAAAAATACAATCTTAAAGAAAGCCTTTGTTCTATTAATGCACTTAAAGGTCTGGTCTCGAAGGCAGCCAGATTTGAGGAGGCTGTGACATGTAGCATGCTGATATTCAAGAGATGCACAAGTGCTCCTTGCATCCATCAGTTCTGCAAGGGAGATAGTCACCTCCTTCAGGGGGTTGCGTTTGCTCTAAAAGCCAGCATTTTGGCTTTGCATGGACCCATACCTGAGGAAGCACCATAGCTCTGCGGCTCTGTCCTCAAGCATTACCAGCCCAGCTGCGGTTGGAAGATCCTTCAGACCAGAGCTGTCTCTGTGCAAGAGAGATGGGGTGGCCGCAGGTTACCTTGCCCATGTTCCTGGGAGAAACGAGCCCAAATGTTTTGATTTTCAGGGCACGCTGCCAGTCTGGCTCTGGTTACCAAGCTTTCCATGGGCAAGGAGCTGTGTGATGAGGTCTAGTGCGTGTGGCTGAAACCAGTCGGTTTTCTGTTGCATTATTGTCTGGTTTTTCAGCTGGAGGGAAGTTTCTTCTTTCCACAGCCATACGTGTGCTGCGTGGTTAGAACCTGGGCAGCAAAACTGTGTGAAATTGCATAAAAACAGAGGTGGATGTCTCAACGCAGGGCTACAAAGCAGACTTTGCTGCGTCTGTCAACCAAGGGCTGAGTGGGAGCGGAGGGGGGTCGTAGGGAGGGATTGACAACTGTTTTAGGAAGGTATCTTAACACACAAAAGCATTGTGAAGGCTCCCCATTCTTGCTGTCTTGTTCCACTGTTGATTTCTTGGGAGCGATCGACTCGTGCGGTTGCGTTACAATTACAGCTTGCGCCCAAAAAAGTTTGAATGATCTGATGGGTTATTTCTGCGTGTGCCAGTGGGATCTGAACGCAGGTCTTTGTAGGTGGTGGGGCAGCATGCTAACATGCTGCGCCACGTAGTCCTCATCCATGCATAGCCTAGGCATACAAAGCACGTCACGGCATGAGGTCATTGTCTTTTGACAACATCTTACTCTGTTGCTGTTATTCCATAATGAAGCCCAAACGAGAACTCCAGCAGCGGCGATTATGTTCATTTGCTTTCATTGGCGGCACACATTTACATTGTCAAAGCCAAGCCTTTCAAATCGCAGATACAAGCTCCTGCCTTTAAGGAGGATTTTGGTTTTTAATAGTGCAAAACCAGATTTGAGGCTGATACATGACATAAGAGGCACCAGCTAAGAGCTCTTTCCTCTTGTATTCAGTGAAGCTGTTTGAATAACTGAGATGGTTTTGCCTTTCTGGTGCTCGTTGAATCCGTTTGTTGAACAAAGAAATGTTTTAAATGGCTCATCCTTCATGTGGAGGTTGCTTACTGTCCACTGAAGAGATTAATTACTTTTGTGGAAAGTAACGGGGTTTGATAATGGAGTTTTGTTGCTGCACTAATTTTTATGTTGAGGTTGGACATTTCTAATAAATGAGTTCAGAAATATGAAAGAGTGCAGGGGAAGAATAACCTCCTGACAGCATTTATTACCTTTAGTCCTTAATCAGAAGCTCCCAGATGATGAAGAGGGAGTTTGGGGGTGTCTTGTGCCCTATCACTTGTACAACTGATGAAAAACTCCCCAGTTTGGGCAGTTTTCATACCTGATTTGACTGGGAGGAGCACCATGTTATACAGGATTGCAGAGAGGCACTTGATGCTGTTTCAAACAAAGTACCGTGTTTCCCTTTCTTCTGTGAAACTACAAAGAGTTTGACCCACATCTGTTAGGATCTGTATTTCTACAATGCAGGAGCTGCACTGATGCTCCATTCAGTGTGGTTTATATAATTCCTGTCTCAAATGGCTCTGTTTGAAGCAATCTCCAGTAAAACTTAATGGTTTTGGCAGAGCTGCTAATTTATCATTATCTAATTGCTTGGGATGGCACGTTTGAAATACACCTGTAAGGACTGATTTAATCTTTAAATATGCCTTTGCTACAGTGTCTCAATTAGGCAGTTTCTGGCTTTCAAGAGACCGTTTTGGTCAGTCAGGTTCAGTTCTGCAGTGCTTAAGTGACATCCGGAGCATCGTCGATGCATGTAGGCAGTGGTCATCCCATATCTGTTTCGGGAAAAGCTGCCTGAGAGAAATGTGTTTGGTGTCTTCATGTTCCCTCTGACCAACCCGGACCAGTGTGTTGGGTTGGAGGGAGTCCTCAAAGTCCTAGGAGGAGTTGCTGATTGTCAGCGTTGCCATCAGTGGGTGTTGGTGTGTGCCCTGGAGTGTTTTATCAAGATGCGAGTTTAAAAGGGGATATAACAAGGAATGTTTTTGTCCTAGTTGTTGAATGTTGGACCGAGGAGATCTCAGCCAGGCCAGAGGAGAGAGCCCAGGAAGATCATCACTGTGTGTGTGAAGGAGGATGTCCACCTGAAGAAGGCAGAGAATGCCTGGAAGCCAAGCCTGAAGAGAGAAAACCAAACCGAGGACCCAGAAAACGTCAAAACCCAGGTGAGAGCATTAGCGAGCACTTCCGAGTACAGCAGTCTGTAACAGAAGGAGGATGGTAATTTGCCTTTGCTGTTGTGTAAGACGGTAAAAAAGGGCAATGAATTCCAGTTTGAATCATAGCTTTCCCCTACCTTGATGGGTTTTTTTTTCATGTGTTTATTCTTGACCTGGAGTTCAAATGGCAATCCTGTATATTAAGCTAGTCTAAATAGGAAACACCAGACAACCTACTACCTCTCTTCCAGGATTGTTTTTCTATTGCTATTTTACTAGAATATTTCTGTCTCCATTCTAAAGCAAACAACCTCAAACTTCTAGCACAGAACTTGCTTTTCATCCCCTTTTAGACTATGTTTCTGCACTGAACCTCAGCAAGACTGCGGTTCCTCTGTAAAATTCCCCTCAGTTCGTCCTGCCCAGCCCAACAGTGCCATCTCTGAAGCTTTCTCTGTGTCTTTCTCTCCCTCCTCTCCTCTGAGGGGCAGCCACTCTAGGTGGAGGTATTTGCCTGGTGGTCAAACTTGTAATTTGTAGGATAAGTTGGGATAGTCTTGAAGGACACTGGAATTCTGTTCTCGGGGCTAATGGCAGCGTTGTTGACCTAATTATCATTCTGGATAGGGGAAAAAAAAAGTGCCTTAAAGTAAATATAGAAGTTGATTACCTCTGGTTGAGGGAGAAGGAGGCCACTCCCTGTTAATTGATATCTCATGGCTAAACTGATATCAAGCAGATTATTTCAGTGGGTGACAGCAAGGGCTTTGTGCCTGTATCACGCTTGAAAAAAGCACTTGGGCGTTACCAAAAATCCTGCCCCACAGCCTTGGTCTTTGGTAGCCAGTGGCTGAGTTAGGACTGGAGCTGGACTGTGCACAAATATGTGTCTGTGTGTAACTCAACTTCCTAGAAGTTCCTATAGGATTTCTCCATTCATCTTTAAGATGCATCCTAGCTCGTTCCTGAAAGCCACCTGTTTGATTTGTGCTTAAAGTTACAGTTTTTCTGTCATTTAGGAGCTGTTCCGCAAGGTACGAAGCATCTTGAACAAGCTGACGCCCCAGATGTTCAATCAGCTCATGAAGCAAGTGACAGACCTGACAGTAGATACCGAAGAGAGGCTGAAAGGAGTCATTGACCTGGTCTTCGAGAAGGCTATTGATGAACCGAGCTTTTCGGTGGCATATGCCAACATGTGCAGATGTCTTGTAACGGTAAGAGCCACCAAAGTCAAATGGGAAATTCCTCTGCACGGGTGAATGTTCTGCACATTGTCCCCATGAACTCATTGGCAGTAATACAAATGCGGCAAGAGCACAGTTAAATGTTAGTTTCTGAAGTTAAATAAAAATAATTTACATGACAGATTTCTTCTTCCACATTTGTTGGCCCAGCCTGCAGGCAGAGGGCTTTGCTTGGAGTGATGTGTTGTTTGGAGTTGAGGACACTTTGCTCTGCCTGGTTGCGAGATGCAATGAGTCACATTTGGAAAGTTCAGTTTTTCTCTTGTTTCAAAGGGGAGCCCAAGGTGCCGAGCCAAGCTTCGGACAGCTAGTTTTCAGACAGTGAATTTGGGACAAAGTAACTCCCTTCTCCCCCTGATCCTTCATGACATGCAACCAAGGAGCATGGCTCCAGAGTCTTCAGCACATAACAAGAGTGTTTTTAAGCAGCATGTCTTTCTGAAGGATCCCATGAATGGAAATGTAATCTGTCTCTGGGCGGAGGTGGTGTCAGCCAAGTTTTGAGTGTGACTTTACATATGAAATGTAAAATTCTACTGGAAATCATGACGTGATGCTTAACTGTCATAGTCTTGCAGACTTGTGTTGCTGAATATGAAGTGCATAATAAAATGTAATGGATGGCTTATAGGAAACCTTGCTCGTATGTAGAGTGTAGTCGTATTTCTGCTGATGTTTTTCTTCCTTCTCCTGCAGCTGAAAGTGCCCATGGCAGACAAACCTGGGAGCACGGTAAATTTCCGCAAGTTGCTGTTAAATCGCTGCCAGAAGGAATTTGAAAAGGACAAGGCTGATGACGATGTCTTTGAAAAGAAGCAGAAAGAACTGGAAGCTGCTACCACTGTAAGTGGTATTTTTCCCCATAAATTCTCAGAGCTCCCTCTGCAAATGATCTCTTTTGAAGATGGCAGTCGATTTGGGGGGAATTTTGAAGTTAGGAGTTTCATTCTGTCACTGTGGCTGAGTATAATAAAAAATATTTGCCTTGATTAGTGGGTTTATACCAGCCTCTTTTTGGTTTTTAGAAGAAAAAAAGTAAACAGGGACATTTGCAACTATAAATGTAAAACTGGATCTCTTGAAGAGTTCTGTGCTCTGTGAACATGGTTTTTTAGAGCTGTTTTTCTGTTTTACAGCCAGAGGAGAAGACGCGGCTCCATGACGAGCTAGAAGAGGCCAAGGACAAAGCCCGACGGAGATCCATTGGGAATATAAAATTCATTGGCGAGCTTTTTAAACTGAAAATGCTGACGGAGGCTATCATGCATGACTGCGTGGTAAAGCTGTTGAAAAACCACGATGAGGAGTCCCTCGAGTGCCTTTGCCGCCTGCTAACTACCATTGGCAAGGACCTGGACTTTGAGAAAGCAAAGGTAGGGCAGGACCGGGAGTGAGAGATGAGGCTTTCTGGGCAGGGATGGAAAAATGGGTGTGGGGTGTTTTTATTTGAGGATTTATTTTTTTTTCTTCAGGAATTTCTGTACAGCATGAGAAGTCATCCACTCTTCTGTGGATGTTTCATCACAACCTGGCCTTGCTCCCTCCTCTCTGCCCCTCTCTCATGGAGTCTGTATCATTTTCAATGGTGTTCTCTAGTTGTTAGTCGTTTCCAAATATTTCATCTAAGCACACGGTCTAAAAGTGCACAACATATCCTATGGGTTTCTTTTTCCAATTTACCTCTTATCTGTAGTTTCCAAAACATGAAGATTTAGGGTTGTTTCTTTACTACTGAAGGCTTACATTACCTACAAAAGCTACCACTGAATGTATTGTTTGGGTTAAATCTAGAAAAATCCTCATTAACTGGCTTAAACCCCTACCTGAACCTTGGTGGATGCGTTTATTTTGTGTCATCATCGTCTCCAGCTATGCTGGAATGAAGCGGCTGTTTTGTAACTGCAGTGCTCCAGCATGCTCCTCCCGATTTTCCAACAAATGTATATGTAGCACAGAGCATTACGCACTTGATGAGCTTCTCTTGGCACAGACAATCTGCTTCTCCTTTGCAAAAGCCAGGGTTGGGATGAAAAAGCATTCGAGGGTTTTGCCAGAAATCAGTCGGACTCAGCTCTGGAAACAAACTGAGCTAATTGTTTTCAGCTGCTCAGGGAAGGGAGTTCCCTTTCAGTGCACTGGATTGCAGGGATCACAGCGGATCAATCCTGATCCTTGTGGGGAAACAGTTTCCCAAACTGTTTTGCAGAGCATTGACCAAAACAGCGTAGTTTACCCCTAATCCCCCAGCCTAAATACCCTACACTGTTAACGCAACAACATGTGCATTATTGATGCAGGTTTGAAAGTGCCAGAAGCAGGGATTAAATTTCTCCGTGTGCTTTGGGAAGAAAACAGGGTCTGACTTCTAAGCAGTAGCTGAGGTCATGTTGGATGAGTCCTGGATGCTGTTTTGGTCTTTGCGAGCATGGAAACCCTGTAAAAGCCAACGTTTTGGTGCACTGGCTGGTTCTGCAACCTCGAGCCGTGGCACCATGTAGCATGGAGCGTGCACACAGCAGGGAAGTGCTTGCAGGTGTCGTGTTACCCGTTGTGAGAAGGTGCCCGTGTCCTGTCTTGGTGATTTGTTATTTCTATCAAGATTGAGTGAGAATCCTTTATTTATTTTCTATTAATGGGGTAGATGTTTTATTATGTGTTTTTATTGAAGCTGAAGTGTTAGTGATAGTTATAATTAAAGCTTCTGGACAAAGTCCATTTTAAATATTTTCCCCGTCATTCCTAACTTTGGAAACATTTGCTTTCAGAGCTGAAACTTTCCAAGGCAAGGCCAGAACCAAATTTTAATAGGGTTTTTCTTGTTTGTTTAAGGAAAAGGGTTTAGCTAGTTTTTAGAGAAGGGAGTGGGAAACATTTTATAAAACTGCCCTGAAACTTTTTGTTTAAAACAGCTAGAGCCCCCATTTGGGTGAAAAAGGCTTTTTGGAGCTTGGCGAGTCACATTTAGACGTAATGGAGGCTTCTTTAATGATACCATTTCATGTCTTGGTGCAAACTGATTTGGATTCCATCACATCACGACTTCTTGGATGAAAAGGAGCTTGTGGGATTTCATACTACAGTTAAGCCCGTTAAACAGCTTCTTGCTGAGAGAAGCAGTGCTTCTGACCCCGGCTGAGACAGTTCAGGGAGGTAAAGCATCAAAATGATGTGCGCAGGGTTAGTTTTATGCCCGTTTAGTTTCCTGAGCCAGTTTTTCTTGGGCTGAGGTGAGCACACATGCTGATACGAAAAGGAGGAGCTCTGAGGTAGAGCAGGACTCCCCTTTCTGGTGGGAGCTAGCCAGTAGATCAGCTTAGCTGTACCATGAAAAAAAACCACATTGCTGTTTGTTTGGTTTTTTTTTAATGGATGGCAAGTTTATTATGTACATGCAGAGGGTGTAGATTATTTGAGTAATTAAAAATGCAGAGAAAGTATGTGCTAAACAGAGGAGGTGCCCACAGACTTGTGCCTCATTTTCTGCACATCCTGCACTGTGCACACTCAAATCCAACCTGGGGGGAGCGTACGATACCAAGACTCACTTCTCTGGAGAGCAGCTCTGGGTCCCCAGATGTGTTTCTGGCACAGAAATGCTGTAACACAAAACCCGCTGGCTCCCCAACTGAGGGAATATTTTCATTTTCTTCCAAGACACATTGATGATGATGTTTCTCTTGTGTAGCCTCGCATGGACCAGTATTTTAATCAGATGGAGAAGATTGTGAAAGAGAGGAAAACATCTTCAAGGATTCGGTTCATGCTTCAGGATGTAATAGACCTAAGGCTGGTAGGTACCAACTCAAGTAAGTAAAAGAGCATGTTGCCTTTCATGTCCAGGCTGGAAGAGCTCTCACATGAGAGCAGGGATTTACAGTATTTACAGCCGAAGTGGGACGTTAGGGGGAGATCTGCACCCCTTATCCCAAAAGTCTGGCTGTTTAAAGACAAGAAATCGCTCCATTTTGCCTTAATGAAGGCCAAGGTTGGTAGACAGGTGAACTGCTTGTGTCAGGTGTTTTGGTTCTGCTTAATGTTAGACACATGCCCACACTGGCTTCTCATGCCGCTAGTCCAGCCTCACTGCAGAATATACGCCTGAGCTCTTTTCACAGGAGAGGTTTTGGGTGGTTTTTCCCCACAACATCCCCTGTGCTTCTCTGTGTCAGTCTCACTGCTTTGCTGTCTTCATTTCCATGCGCCCTGGGTGCCAGCACTTACTCGTGCTGATGGGACTGAAGTGCTCTGAGTTGCGTACCCCTCAAGTCAGGGGGACCAGTTATAGTGTGGCTGTAAGAACTGTGAGGGCTCTTCTTCATGGCAGTATGGATCTTATCAAAAGATGGTCCTGTATTAGCCTGTATTGCTGGCACAACCAGGCATCTGCTAGTTGTTTACTGGCCATATTGTGCAGACAAAAGCAAATGGAGCCTGCGCGCCAGCAGAATGTGACAATGGTGGGTCCACGCTGTGCAGACAGGGACCTGTCCACGTTGTAGTCGAGCAGTGGTTTTGAGCATAGCCAAGGCATTAATGCTGGAGTCTCATACAGTGAAGGGTGTCTCTACACCATCCAGCTGAAGATGTGACTGCAGCTTGCACAAACCTTCCCCAGCAGGGTCACCTGTAATTTCACCCAGGTAGGTGCTGATAGCAGCGTGGTGTTAGCCATGAGACAGCGCTTGACTGAAGTCCTGAGCAGGTTTTACTCATACCTCAAATAGCTGTTTTGAAGCTGGTTTGGGGTTTTGTGGAGGCTGATGTCACCATTTTGACTGCAGGGTACGCAAAGATAATTACCACGAAAGTTGTAATGAGGTTGTAGTAAGATCGAGAGACAGTCTGGTTATTCCAGGGATAGATGGATCTGTGCAGTGTATGGTTGAATAGACACATCAAGCAGTGGAAATGTTTCGTGGAGAGACAGCTCCACCTCTCTCTGCAGGATTCCTGTCTCAGCCATCACAATTCCTGGAGTGGCAAAGCACCATCTCCAGATAAAATGTGGTCGCTTCATGCTTCTTTATTTTCAGGGTTTCATTTTTTTCCTCAAGCTTGGAGGAAGGGCTCCAATGAACAGTATCAGTAATAAACGGATAGAGAACGACAGCAGCCTCCCTCTAGTCCATCTCTTTCCTCTGAACCTAGAAAGACTGTAAAGCTGGGAATGTGCAGGATGCTAGGGGTTAAAATGTCTTGAATTCAGTCATGCCTCTCCAAAGTCAGGTCTTCACTGCAGCCTCCATTCTCCACCAAAACATATACCACAGTCTATATACCAGAGTACGTAGCTTTAACCTGTGGTGCTGGGATAAGCGTGTCTGCAACGTGACCCAGCTCCACAAAATCTTCCCCAGTATCCTGGGGAGCAGCCCCTCTAAGAATTTACAAGGGTGGGAGGATTAGGCCTCGTTCGTGGTGTTCAGAATAGCCCGTTTATGATGTTCCCCTGGAATTCTCTCTGAGCACGTTTGCTTCTTTCCTAGTGCAACTGGGTGTCACGGAGAGCAGACCAGGGCCCGAAGACCATCGAGCAGATTCATAAAGAAGCCAAGATTGAAGAGCAAGAAGAACAGAGGAAGGTCCAACAACTCATGACCAAAGAGAAGAGGAGACCGGGTAAAGTAAAAGCCAAGTTGGCTGCTCGTTTCATTCATGTCACATCCAGTGGCCATAGAGGGAATCCCATATAAAATTAAAAAATCTGGGTTTTTTTCCCTAAGTGTAATGAGCAAAGGGAATTGGGGCCTGATGATGGCTGAGGCTGGAGAAGGAACAGACTTGCCACGGATTGGCTGTGTGGCTTTCTCGGCGACAAATCCCTTGGGTAAAAATAGACAATTGCAGGCCAATAGTGCTTAAGTTTCACATTCATGCAAACCATATTTGATTTTGTGACAGGCTGCCAGAAATATGTTATAACAAGTTACTGCATAGGAGTCAGATTTGCCATCCATTCTTGCATACAGCAGAATCTAATTTCAAGAGAATAGCATCTAATTTCAGGAGTAACCATGTTGTCTTTAGCTGTTAAAGTTGTGAGGTGTTAACTCAGCATGAGAAAATGCCTTGGCCTTACCTTAAATTGCTACCAGCCCTTGAGGCTGGCACTACCTGAAGATGAATTTGGAGTGACTGGGAGAATGAAGACTGGGACAGAGCAGGGCAAGGAGAAAGTCATTTTGGGGATTCTTTAATACTAAGGATTGTCAAATGAAAGTGCTGTGAAAACACGGCATAAAGAAAATACACATAGACTTTGTTTTAATTGTCCTAAAGCTGACATTAGGAGAAGGTAAGGAACTTGGGACTGCCTGAATGGTTCTGTGTCTAGGCTAGCCTAGCATTGCTGAAATCTGTGCAAGAAGTGCGGCTTTGGGTTAGCAAAGGCACGTCGTCTGCTCCTTTTGTGAGCTCATGAACGCACAGTATGTGCAGCCATATCCAGATCGCAAGAACACACACTGAGAAATCTAACCAGGAAGAATCACTACCAAAACCAGCCCTTGAAAATACTGAGATCTTTCACATCAAGGCTGTTTTATAGTAATTAAGGCAAGCTAGTTATGTCATCTTAGTCTGAAGAAACACTCTGAAAGACGTGATTTCTGCACAGAATTGTGCTGAGGCTTAGCAGAAATGTGCCGTCTGCTTTTCCTCCTCCTGTTGAACTTGGAGACAATGGCCTGCATTCTCCCGGAGTGCCGCTGGAGCAGTAGGGATGAGCTAAGGGCAGTTGTGTTTGTCATCTGGCAGGTGTCCAGCGGGTCGATGAAGGCGGTTGGAACACTGTGCAGGGGGCAAAGAACAGCAGAGTGCTGGACCCCACCAAGTTCCTTAAAATCACCAAGGTAGGTGCCAGCACAAGACTCGTTCAGAGCAACAAAAATGCCGAGGTCTTGCCTTACTGTGTCTGCCTGTCTAGGAAAGACCATTACGGTGTTTACAGGTCAAAACTGGGGTTTGGGGACATTTTAAATCCCCAGAGTTAATACTGTGCATAAATAAAGCACAAAGGAAGACTCCATTGTCTTCTGAATGTTCCTATTTTGTTTGTTCTGAGGGAAAGGAGTATGCGTATGCTTTTTATCAGGTTCATAATGTCCTTTTAGTGACCCAGAAGTTCTCTTAGTTGGAAAATCTGCATTTTATTAAATGATGAAAAGAGAATGTGAGTGGGGTATTGTGTGTGATGATGATGCAGCACATCACATGACTATTGCAGAAGGGGTCTCAAACACCTGTCTGACAGAAGTCCTTTGCTGCCTCAAGTTCTCAGGACCCTATTCTGACACTGCTTCTTAGTAGAATGAGGATATCACATTCAGGAATATTTTGTTTTCAAATTGACATGTCACAGATGGCAGCACTCGAGGCTTGAAAGGTTCAGGTGGTATGAGAAGAGCTGTGTCTGCTTTTACGGTGTTTCTGGACTTCTGTGTGGTGCTGTTGCGTCCCTCAGTATGTGATAAACTTCCACACCTGTCCTCCAGATGAGCATCTTCCTGTTATTTAACCATTAAAGTGGTGACTTTGGGACATTTATTTCAGGCTGCAGGTTAGGCAAGCTTGGAGATTTCTCCTTTTTTAATGATCTTCAGAACAGCTTTGGGATTTCTTGCCAAGGAGAACTTTGTCGTTCACATAAATCAGGGTGATTCCTAGCCATTCCCTTGTCCCAATTAATGTCACTCTCCCTGAATTTTGCTCTCAGTGCCTGGGTGCTCGGAGAGCTGTAAAGCAGAACCTGGACAGACTGTAGCCCTTCTGCAGATCAAACTCAGTTTTTTTCTTGTGAAAGTCATAAAACAGACTCCAAAACTTAATTAGCAGGAGAGATTCAGCCTGCTTTTGTCTGGGCTTACAGCTCATCTGGGAAAAGTCCTTCTACTCCATTTAGTACAAACACAGTACAAACAGAGCTAGCTCCACAACAGCTGCATTGTCAGAAGGAGAGAGGAGCTCATACAAAGAGATCTGTGGGGTCACAACCTCCTCGTCAATAAATTCACCTACTGAGCATTGTAAAATCAATATTCTCTTCTTGTCAGACACTACTTTTTTCCCCCCAAGTTCTGCAACATATTGTCATTCTTCACCCTCTGAATTCTGTTACCGTGCAGATTCCCCCCAAAGCCATGACTGGTAGATGGAGTGAACAGCAGAACCATTTTACTCATCACAAACAAACTGAACATCTTTTAAGTACTGATATTCTGTGCTTTTCCCTCCTTACTGAGCTTCAGAGTTCCCAATAAAAAGAAGCTCCTGGTCATTGTGAACGTCTTTCACTGACACTTTGGAAGAGGCTGTTTATGATGTCCTCTGTGCCTGGCTCTGTCTTCCAAAAACGTGTTAAAGAGCATTTTCATATTCACAAGACAGGATTTTTGCCAAAAAATACCCCATTTATAATTAAGATGTATGATTTACCCTTGTAATGGTATGTCTTGATGTGTTTTACAGCCCACAATAGATGAGAAGATTCAGCTTGTGCCTAAAGCCCAGCTGGGCAGCTGGGGAAAGGGCAGCAGTGGTGGAGCAAAGGCAAGCGAGATGGGTAAGTCAGGATGGGTCCTCACCCTGTGCTTTGCTACCAGCCATCCTTGCCAAGAGCGGATTTGGGTGGGAATGCTCATCTCTCTGTGCGTGACTGCTTGGCAAGCAGGGTTAAAGTGGGGCAGGACCAACCCTTTCCCTTCAGTTCTCTCCCCATCACTTCGAAACCAGCTATTACTTAAATGATTTTGTGATGCCACGGTTTCAGCGGCTACTGACCTTGTTGTCGCGCTTCTCTGTGTTGTCTTTACAATCTCCCAGACTCCTTACGACCAAGTGCCACTAGTTTGAACAGATTTTCTGCACTGCAGCCTCCAGTCTCATCTGTATCTGCCTCATCCGCATCTTCAGAATTAGATTCTCGCAGGGCCTTAACTAGGTAAGCTTCAGTCCAATGATGACTTTCCCTTCTGCTGTCTGTACGCCTGCGCTTTTCACTTACTGCTCTAGTTACCAGCGCACAGAAAAAAAGAGAATTTCATTGAGTTTCCAGGAATGGCTGGGTCTTTCTCCCCACCCCCGTGTACTTTGAGTTAACTTAAAACACATGCATATTTTATAATATCATAGGAGAGACAGGTGGTATTAATTTTTAAAGCCATTACGGTGAATGTTTTAGTTTCCACTTTGCAGTCACCCTTTATCTCAGGATACGTTTGCTAGTAGTTTATAACAGGTTAAAAACTCTTCAGATGAAACGTTGTAATAAATAGGTATGCGGGCTGGATTCAATGCTCATGGATTCAGCCAGGTCAGTAGGTTTATTTATCCAGAAAACCATGCCTAAAACCTTGCAGAAATTTAGCAGGGCTCTCAAAACCCTCTGGCTGTGTCTGACCCTTCCCATTAGGTGTGACCAAGCCTGCCTGAGCTTCCGCACCCTGCGATACATACATAAGGCTGTGTGGTTCTCACACACCCCCTGATTTCATCAGGGCTACAGCCACTCCAGCTTGTAACATGAAACATGCATTAACCCTCAATAATTTATTAGCTCTAGACATGGTTTATAAATGTACAGTTCATTTAAAACATCAGTAGTTCTTCCTTCAGTACACATGAGCTGCTGGACTGTTTTCTTGGGTTTGCCCCTCTGATGTTTTCCCTCGTATTTGACCTAAAACTCTGGCTTACCTGGAAATTACTCAATTTTGGTATTGTTTTGCCCATCTTACTCATTAACACAGTAATTAATAGGACAGATCCTTGTCACCTGTTGCTGGCAGCCTTCACTATTTGGAAGCTATTTTTCAATAAATGGGTAAAAAAATACACCGCTCATACCATTTCACAGTAAAACAGTGCCTTTACATTATAAAATTCAGCATTCCACATATAAAACGGGTGCTGTAAGGACTCCATTGCTTTTCCGTGTGTTCTCTGGGAAGCATTGGCTCTGCCTGTCCACTCTGTGGATATTTGTGTTTGTGCCTCTCTGAGACTTGAGTTAATTTTGATTATATTCTGCGTAGCTACGACTGTAAAAAATTGAGACGGCAATCCTGCCAGGTTTGTGTTGTGGGTTTTTTTTCCCGCAGTTACTATAAAGCTATCCAGTATCTTTTCTAACATTACCAGTGCTGCGAGTAGGGGTTACTCATACCATAACCCTTAAGCCTGTCTGGTTTTGTTCTGCAGTCGCGGGAGCACGGGCAGGGAGAAGAATGACAAACCTCTCCCACCTTCCCTCTCCCGTCCCAACACCTTCCTACGGGGCAGCAGCAGTAAAGAGCTGCTGCTCGACAATCAGGCACAAGAGGAGCAGCGGAGGGAGATGTTGGAGACGGTGAAGCAGTTAACAGGCGGTATGGAGATGGACAGGAACAGCACAGAGGCAGAGAGGAACAAAGCCAAGGAATCTGGTAAGTGGCTCTCCCGTGCTCGGGGAATCTTGCTGAATGTGTGAAAAGGCATAAGGGAAAAATCTATCAGAAAAAGTGACAGATTTCTGTGCAGCGGAGTGAATATTTGGCCCGCAGTGACACATCATGGAGCTGTGATAGCTGTGATCTGTCTCCCAAAGGTTTGTAACACAACTGATTCATACAGGCCTTGGCGTCACCTCCTCTCACCAGCTCCTCCTTAGGATTCATCAGAGTTGAAAGACTGGAGATATTAGCAAAGCACCACTCCATGGCACTGTCTTGCCTGCTCATATCCTGTCACTGTTGCTGCTGGTTTCTGGGCTCAGAGTCTCCAAAATCAGTGTCAGTTCTGCAGAAATGCTTCTTTAGTGCCCGGTAAGGCCGGATCTGCCCTTTCCAAACTCTTCCCAGGGCCAGAGCAGTGACTTGGGTCTGGGACAGACTGTGCACGGTATCTTTTTAGCACTGCATTGTTGCCAGCCCTCCTTCCAAGCAGGTCTCAGTGCAGTGGGGTGTTAGCACCCGCTGAGGTGGCTTGTCACCTTGTCAGTGCTGCAGCTCTCGCTTTTTGCTCCTGCCAGCTTGAGCTGATTTGTTAGTGAGAAAATATTGAGGACACTTAGAGCGATATTCCCTGTGGACAGAATCTTTACCATAAGTACAGTGTTTTGCTCCGTCCCTGGGAACCATCTAGAAACTGCTACAGTGAAGAATACATCTCGACTGCCATGACACAGCACGCGCTCATCTTGAAGCTTTGGGACTTTGTAAAGGACTTCATGAGGACCAAGGTTTTGGGGATGTGATCAGGAGATTGCTTTGGTTTGCTGCCCATCACAGTGAGCATGTTTTAAATGGGCAGCATGCTGTTAACAGCTCAAAGTTTAATTATTTAAAGTTGATAGAGAGCTTTGAAGGTGTTGCAACCTGTGTCACTGCCAGCTGTGTTTCTACAAGAAGGTTGATGTACAGAAATATTGAGAGTTCATACAGGGGAAATGTAGCCAAGATAGAAGTGACCCGTGCCTGATGATGGAACAGGGAACACACCCTGCTCCGGTGACTTCTGTTTTCAGAATGTCATCTCTGAAAATGACGCTGATTTTCCTTTTCCAAATGTGTTTGTTTTTCTTAAATTTCTACCAGCCAAGCCAGAAGCTCCCCCAGCTCCAGCGCAAGAAAAGCCTTCGCTATCAGAAGAGGAAATAGAGAGAAAATGCAAATCTATCATTGATGAGTTCTTGCATATTAATGATTTTAAGGTAAGCAAATGAAAACCACACTTAGCAGAAAAGTCTGTGGGACTAGAGTATGTTTTCTTTCCAGGAACAGTGTCTTTGTAAGCACCCATCTCACACAGAGTTAACAGAAACAGGGGGGGCTGTCAAAATTAGTGCAGCAGCAGCAGCTCCATGGGCAGTTTTAGGATAGTTGTCTCCCAAACTTGTTTTCTGCCCTGCTAGCAATAGGAAAAATAGCCCAGCTTGTGTGTTTTAAGTAGCAAGATGTATGTGTATCTGTCATGAATCACTGAGCAGCTCCATAATAACAGCAATTTTGGAAGCAGAAAAGCTAGCGGGAAAATAAACTGAGGTTTTCATTCAGCTATCGAAGTATGTGCTGTTCTGATCTGGAGGCAGATAAAGCAATACTAAATATTGAACAAACCACTCCAGAGTATTTTTAATAAACACTGAAAATTACTGAGCAGCTGTCATCGCTTCCTAGTTAAAGGTTGAAATTTTGTTTCCCTTGTAAATGGATTTTTAGCTTGTCCAGGGAGTTTGCAAGACATGTTACATTCACTGCAAAGCTGATTGGTTTGATCTTTTGCTGAAATAAATTTTAAAAACCTGCCAAGTTTGAAATGGCAGCACTAGGGAGTTACTAGTTTGGCACCCTAAAAAGAGTTGCTGCTTGCACTTCATAGGGCTTCCAATTAAAATCGGAAAGAGGAATATTCTTATGATGGATTGTTTTGGGTTCACATCTAGTTATCAGGAGAAATTATTAAATCCTGGTTTGGAGAAAAAAAAAAAAAACAACCACTTTGATTCACAACATCCTCCAGCGTGCTGGCCTGGCAGGTCTCAGCAGGAGGAGTTGGGGACAGCAGGGCTGGTTAACAAAGGAGTCTCCAGCCCTTTTTCTTTTTGCGATAGACTTCAAAGGCTAACCCCTGGATGTCTGGGGCTAAGGGGCTGCTTCAGTTTCTCTGCTTGTGAATACGATGAAATTTTTTTTATGGCTGGATGGAAATAGAGTTGAATTAGACAAGTGCACCTGTGGTTAAAAAAAAGTACATCAGATTGAGGCAGCTCGTTTGCATTAGGGGGTTGTAAATTGTAAATTGTTAGTGCTCTTCCAATGCAGCGTGCAACGAAGCTTCTGACTAATTCAGTTTAAACTCGCATTAATAAGGCCATATATGGGCATGTTCATGTAGTATATAGCAGAGGAATAGCTGTTTCTCATGAGTTTAGTCTTCAGTATTTAACCTGACTGTAAATTAAAACTGCTGAGCTGTATGCTAGCGTCTGGTGACAGCAGGGTTGACAGCAGCATGTTCACCTGTCTGTCCTGGAGACACCAGCATCCATCGGGCACATCTGACGGAAGAGCTCTGACCTGAGCGTGCAGTCTGGGACCGCCAGGCTTGTGACCTGCAGAAAAAAGCCGTTCGGGGCCTGCAGAAATGCATCTGGGACTGCCAGTTCTTGATAACTAAAGGCATAACCTAAGACAAAGAGCAAATGTCTTTAGTCAGGAAGCCCGTTGAGATCCATTGGGCTGAACCTAGAAGGTCAGTGGAAGATCTTTGCTGATGACGGAGATTTTTGAAGGATGACATTGAGCGCTTCTCTGAAAGTTTCTAAGAGTGTTTTGTTTGCTTCGGTTACAAAAAGCACATGCCAGAAAGTAGAAGCTTTAGAACAGGGAAATTTTCCTCCAAATGCTCCCTACCTATTTTCTGCTTCTTTATATGGTGTGGGTTTGTAACACAGGCATTTCTGTGCCAGATCAGATCAGTAATGAATCTAACCTGATGTCCTCCTTTTCACTTGGCTTGATACTTGATGAAATACTAGGCATTTTGGTGGCATCCAGATGACAATTCCTGTCCTTTCACTGAGCAGCTGAACAGTACCATGGAGTGTGATAGTATTTTAAAAAATTTTTGCTTGTGTGGTATGAATTCTCATCTCTTTTTGTACTATTATTATTATTATTCAATTGCCATCTCAGTGGTGATTTGTGATGAGGTTCCACAGCCTAGTTCGGCACCTTTGCCTGGCAGCTTCACTAAATACTCATTTCCAGAAAAACCTCTATGTTACAGTAGAAAATATCCTTCTGCCCCGTTCTTTGATGTTTTCAGTTCAGGCGAATGATCCTGTGTGTCGTTCGAACAGGAAGCAATGCAGTGCGTGGAGGAACTGAGCACCCAGAATCTGCTGCCTGTTTTCGTGCGAGTGGGAGTGGAGTCGACGCTCGAGAGGAGTCAGATCACCAGGGATCACATGGGCCAGTTATTACATCAGTTGGTGCAGTCGGGAAAGCTGAGCAAGCAGGATTTCTTCAAGGGGTTTGTATTCTGCGCGTAGAAATGGATACTTTTCTTTAGCGTTCTTTGCAAATGAACACTGTGTGGGAGAGGAATGATTTCCCACCTTGCTTTGGTATCCTGCCTTCTCCACGCATCTGTTTTGAAGCAGTTTTTTCACCTGAGTGTATTTATAAGTAATATAGTTATTGTAATATATTTTTAAGTATTTCAAATGCTTTAGTGAATGTAAATATTTTTGTATTTATATAAGTATTTTTTTCTAAGCAAATATGGTGGGTGTCTATTTAAATGTGCGTGTTTAGATTTCTCTTTTGTGATACGTTTGTCAACGTCTGCCTTTTGGCAAATCACTGAATGCAATTAAAAGAGGAGGAAGAAGTAAAAAATCTCCACGTGACATTAGTGCCTGGAAGCTGCGTAGCCTGAAGTCCTGTGCATCCACAGAACCGTAGCCACTCTCCCACTGCTAAAACAGCCTTCACCCATATGATGCCATTTCTCAGGACACCTCCACTTTAAGGAGTGGACATGTCCTCGAGGCGCTGAGAAGGAGAATATGCAGTATCAGATGGGTTAGACTTCCTCAAGAGATCTGAGTTTCGGCTGCTGGTTCATTTCAGCTCTCTGGGTTTTGTGTTCCCAGCCTGGATTTGAACTGGTATCCAGTCGTAAAACAATCCGCATTCCCAGGGAGGTCCCCAGCACCACTCAGTCCTTGCTGGAGCTTAGAGCAGGGTGATTAAAACAGGGACAATCACAAAGAGCAGCCAGTGAATGAGCAGATGAAATAATGCTTTCAGATACTGAGTTTCTGGGTGGTTAGCCCTGTCTTGCTGCTTTTATTTGAATTATGTCTCCTCGTGGTACCACTGAGCGCTCCAACAGTGATCTCCCTGCACCCATGCCTGGCAGTGAATTTCATCGTGATGCAATCCAGTGGCTCACAGGAAAAGTGTAGGCAGCCTGAGTTCAAAACCGTATGGAACAGCAGTAAAAAATACATATCCACAGGGAGTGCACTCGTCTGTGTCCACGCAGTCGCTGATGGTCAAAACGACTTGTTTCAAGTGATACATTTACATAATGGATTGTGATTAAAGCCATTCCTGTGTTCCCTGGAGTGTGGATAAGTGGTTGTGATGCCAAATAAGTAGGATCTTGATGAAATAGTGGGACATGTGGTCTGAATGTGGCATGAACAAAGTGAAACAGCTCCTGAAGATGATGAGAGGGCAAGTGGTGTTCAGCAGGCACATGAGAACAACACCGAAAACCACTATACTTATTCACGCAAGACAAATTGCTCTGTAATTAGGGGTTATGGGATGAGTGCTGGTCACAGCGCAAGTCTGGAGAGATACACAGCAGGAAACCAATTTCTGGCAGGAACGCTTGGACAAACCTAGGTAGCAGAGGACAAAGCAAAGTAAAGAACAAAGCAAAGGAGATTGTTTCTGGTTTTGAAGCACAAGAGAAAATATGAATTTATAGTCACTAAACCGGACCCCAGAACTTTCAGGGTTTTTGGTGAGAAATGAATCATGATGAAAGCTAGCAGGAGAGCCAGAAAAATGATCATCTGTACCAGGCATGGGAAGTGAAGCCACCTACAAGGCTTTTATGGGAAAGAAGAGTTTTGAGTGATTCTGGAAACTGTATCCAGAGTTGGGGAGCGATTTTGTAATTCATCCTGCTGTGTTTTCTGTTCTGGTTGGAAACCTCCCTCTGGTGTATTGAATATTTTTCTTCTGTTTTTTTTACACACTTACAGACATTTTGCTGATTACCTTACATTTGGACTTCGTTACTATTAACCCCCTTCAGTAAATTTTTGGATTTTTTTAAGCAGGCTCCACTTATTAGATGATTTGTATTTATAGACAAAAATGCTTTTTTTTACTTGTGCACGTTTTACTAGTTAGTAAACGATTTGTTACTGGGATATAAGAATGATTGTAAATGGAGCTTTCCTGTATGTATCTGCTGGTTTTACAGAAGGCGATGCCTTTTCCACATGCTCTCCATGTTACCGCATAGAGAAATTCCCTCCTGGCAGTTTTGAAGCATTGAAAGCACAAGATGGCAATAGTTTTCTTTGTTACCTTTGTGATTTTCTTTTTTCTTTACTTTATTTGGGGGGGCAGGGGGGACGGGGAAAAAGAATTTTTGAAAGTGCAGATTTACTTTGCAGGAAAAGTCTCAAATTAAATTGTCTTTAATGTTTGACGTTTTTCCTTCTTTTAAAGCTTTTCAGATACCTTGGAGATGGCGGACGATATGGCCATAGATATACCCCATATTTGGTTGTACCTAGCTGAGTTGGTGACCCCCATGTTAAAAGAAGGAGGAATCTCTATGAGAGAACTTATACAGTAAGCAATGCTGTTCTTTTCCAGTATCGGTTGAGCTGAGCTGTCTGCCTGGCTACGCTGTAGTATTTTCACAGCGTGGTTCCTATCAGTAGATAAAAGACAAGTAGTGTTAGAGGCTCAACTTCTCCTACGAGTTGATAAAAGGCTTGCTGCACATTGTTCAGGACTTGCACCAGACTGAAAGCTGTGGTGGGAAGGGAGCTTGCTGCTGTGCAGTCACTGCTGTTCAGGGGTGAAAGTTTTATCTGTAAATCTACTTCAATCCTGTTTGTTTCAGCTCATCTAAAAAATACCCCGGTGTTGCACAGTCGCAGTCATTTGAGAGCACACTGAGGCTCTGAGAATTAGATTTGAAGAGAGTGAGCTATTGTGCAGGAGTCCTTATGTCACGGAGTGTAATAACTGCCACCGGGGCATTGCCTTAAACGGGCACAAAACCTGGCCTGCAAGACTGGAAACTGCTTCCAGGACCAGAGTTTCTGTATTTTATGCATGTCCTTATATATTTGGGGATTAACTAGAAGCCAATTGAATGGTTCCCTTTTGCTGTAAGTAGTGGATTAAGAAAATAATAGCCTTTTCCCCAAAATGGGTCCCGCTACCCAAATGCAGCATCCCACAAAAATTAGTGGGTTTGACGTTACATAATAATAAAATCTTTGTAATTAGCCCCGTTGTGGCAAGCGCACTGCATCACTGAAGTCTGTTTTATCGGCAGTGCTAGCTAGATCAAATCCTTTATCCCTGGCAGAAGTTCAAGGTGATTACCTGCCTCAGATCACTACCCCTTGCCTTGCATTTCAGGCTTGGAGCACTGTTTTACAAGGATGAAACCATCTTCAGACAATATAAATTATAAGGAAAAATATCTGTTTTTCTTTCATTCTAGAGAATTTAGCAAACCTTTGCTTCCTGTGGGAAGAGCCGGCGTCTTGCTTGCTGAAATCTTGCACCTTCTATGCAAACAAATGGTGAGTCTCCAGGTGTACCACTTGTAGATGCGAGCTGGATGCAGTGAGTACGTGTTTATGCGTGAAGCCTACACTTTTCCCACATGAAGATATTTAGGGATGGGCCAGCCAGTCCAGATAACCTAGGAAACCCACCTCTTCATCCCCAGTTTCAAACCAAGCCTTTATGAGATTCCAAAAAGTTAACTTTTTTTTTCTCATCACTTTTCCCTTTTGCAGGTACCTTTGCACCTGGCTTCTTCCAGAAGCTAGAGTGCTGAAATACTGCAAGAGGGACATTCTCAAGGTATTTCTGGGCTGACCAGAAGCAGCAAGTGCCGGAAATCTTGCGAGAGAGCTGTTCTTGCAGACCGGAGAGGTTCTGAGGGTTCGGATAAGCTTCAGATGGCCTCTCAGACTTCTGGGTGCTTATCCAAACTAAATCTGCCAACTCTTAAGATTCACCCATCACTAGGGGTAGTGACACCTTTTCACCCTGTAACTTGTAGAGCTCTCTTACACATTTCACGGTTGTGTGTCCAAACAGTTTGGTGGTTTCCCTATAACTCTGTCTCCATTTTTTGTCTTTCTTTTTTTTAATCCAGCTAAATACTGCACTTTGGATAGTGTCTATTTTCAACCCTGTAAAATCCCTCACTTGCCCTTTTTTTTTTTTTTTTTTTAAAGCATGCATTCAAATAAGGTTGAATGTTCCAGGAGCATTTCAGTCTAGCAGTCAGTCTAGCAGTGCAAATAGTGACTTTTTATTTATTTATTTTAGTCTTATGCTTGTTTGGACAGTCGACTTCCATTTATTTTTCTCTGTTCTGTGAAAGAAAAGCTGCTGTGCTCTGGGAGTTGAAGCACAGCCTTGGGTTTCTGTTTCTGCCACAGCTTTCTAATTTGATCTCGTCCAGGCCCGTACTTGGACTCGGGAATTTCTATGTAATATCAGTCATCTAATTCAGATCCTGATGAATCATAGCAGGAACCATGCACAATTAGCTCTTAATGATCTGCATTGTAAACTTAAAATTGTAATCCGCTTTGTAAACTGAAAATCAGGCTGCTTTTATCAGCGCTTAACTTAAGCTATGCAGTGATCTCCCTTATGTGGGTGCTATAAGGTAAAAGTTTTGGCAAAGCATTTGGGTGAAAAGAGCTGGTTGATGCTAGTATTTTTATTCTTGTGAGAATTGTGTATGTGCCATCTTAGGCCGGATACTAAAAGGTCAGCGTGATGTTAGAGGATGTGGAAAGCTGAACTGTATGTGCTGCAAAGGCTTTTTTCTCAAGGTTTGCAGTAAATTCTAGGAATTGAAGAGTGAACTTGGTATTACATACCTGAATTTGAGGCTTGACCTCTGCACAGAAAACAGCCATGTAAATAATTATTTTCTAAAAGTAGCTGATTTGCTGGTGCCTCAGTGTCAAAGCGGGGGGGAGAATGAGTCACGGAGTAAGTTAATGACAGAGTCAGGAGAAGAATCTAAGTCATCTAACTGCCAGCTCTGTGTCATGGCCATGGGAAACTGTGCCTTGTTCAGATGTGTCACTTTTTGTAGGTAATCTCTGGCTGAAGTTGTTGCAAACCCCATGTGTCACGTTATGCCTTGTTTATTACCCATCACTGTGGCGTTTGACCACTTGACAAGATGTGTATACCTGTGGCAGGATTGCATATATGATTTCTCTTGCACGGGATTTCCAGAAGTTTTCACTTCATTGCTAGGCATTTTGTTTGGTGGCTGAACGGTTCTTTATTTCTCCTGACACAGCTGCACCACTCCGGCTTGTGTAAGCTTCCCTGGTTGTCTCTCAAGTCTTGAAAATGAGCAAACTGTTTGTGTTTTAGAGCCATAAGAAAGTGGGAGCCTTATGGAGGGAGTCTGGCCTCAGTTGGAAGGACTACTTAGCCGAAGGGGAGGATGTACATACCTTTCTCATGGAACAAGTGAGTTCAGAGCAAGCATCTGCTTAATGATTTTGGCACACTGATTTTTGGCCCTACGTCCCATTTGTTCATCCTCTTCCATCCCATTCTTATGTATAGTTGGTATGGGATGTGGGGTGAAGTGTCTCCCTCACCAAGTGGGGTTAGATTATTGCAGCACTGCCTTTCTGAAACACTGGGAGGACAGGCTTGTCCCCTCCCATCCCAGCACACATCTCCTGTCAGCTGGCTTCCTCCAGGAGATCTCTTTCTCCAACTGGGAGGAATGAACTCAAGAATAAGTTTTGCAGCAAGGACAGACGATCTGCAGAAGGGCCAGAATAAATGGTAGCAATTATTCACTCATCCCACCTTGCATTATGATCCCAGAGGCTTTCACAGCCAAGAGGAGCCAGGCCTGATGGAGGGCACCTTGCAGCTCTTGCTGGCAGTGCTCCTAAGGAAGAAGCTGGAGGTCTCCTTTTCGAGCTCCAAGTGATCTGCTGCCTGGTTTTAGCACTTAGGAAGTGCTGCGCCACAGGAAATGAAATGGATTACCAAGGCCTGGGGCTTGATGAGGGGACTGTAGATCCTCTGTCGCATTTTACAATGAATTGGGGCATTAGCTGCAATTCCTTTGAGTGAACGCCAGCTCTGGTAATTGCATTACAGCTCCCTGTCGTTTTAGTTGAGCAACATGCACTTTATTTTGTGCACGCTGATATTGTGTGGGGCTGGAGTTGCTCTGAGATGCCTGGTTGTCTTTGCTGGATAATGTAGTTCCCACATGTTTGTAAAATGCTTTATAATCTTTGGAACAGAAAAAGTATATAAATCGTTGTAATGATAACTTAGCAGTTGAAAGATGCCAGTAAGCAGAATGAAGTGTAGCTCGCTGCCTCAATTTAGTGTAATTCAGCATAGGAAAGTATATTTAACTAATTCTCATCATCGTTTCTGATGTTGCAGAAGTTGGACTTCACGGAGTCTGACTGTTCCGGTTCCTCAGAAGCACTTTCAGAGAAAGAACTCTCTGCAGAAGAGCTGAACAAGCAGCTAGAAAAACTCATTGTTGAGGACAAGGCGAATGATGAACAAATCTTTGACTGGGTAGAGGTACAAAGACTATTTTCACCCTCCCTGCACACAGTTCATTAACTGCTTTTGTAAATATTTTCTCATCTAAAGGAGCATCTCTGCAGGCTCCTCACTAGGCGTGGGACACTAAGATGATAAGGTCTGTGCAATCAACACTTCCAAAGAATTAAAATCTAAAATATAATCAGTTGGTTATTTCATAGTAAGCTTTAGGAAGAAAGAATTTTAGCCATATTAAGGTACAACTGTGTAACTGCCTTTTAAATACTGTAGACTTTTTGACACTGAATGCACTGCTTCTGGCTATTTACTACATTTTAGACAGGGTACAGTGCTACATTCTTTCTTCCCAAAATATGGGATAAAAGCTTCTTACTTCTTTTGCAACATGATCTATGCAAATTCCCCCCTGCCCAATTGCATGCCCCGCCATGCTGCAAAAACATCCTGGGCAGTCACTGAGGGCACATGTACCTTTCCCAGTGCATTGGACCAGGCACTGTAAGAGAAAATACAGAAAAAGAAAAAAGAGGGAATTAAAAAAAAAAAAAGCCTTGTCAACCTGCTGATCTTTTACCCGCTATCTCTGCCTGCATCCTTTAAGTAAGATATTTAATCTAGTGTCTGAAATTATACCCAGCCTGATTCATTTAGATTTGTGCTTACAGCTAAATCTTGGTCAGCTTCATTTTCGTTATTTCTATTGCTGGAGCAATGTGTTAGAAATGTCATTTTTCTACTGCCATTAGAGAAGTCGAGAGTGGAACGAAAGCAGCACTGAAAATCTGGGGACTCCCACAGGCTCTTTGTAGTCTTGGACAAGTTACATAGCCATTCTCTGAATTTCTTCAACAAAGCAAACAAATCTCCACCCAAGGAGCATGCTGTAGAATTTGTTGAAAAAGCCTAAAACTCTTAAAAAACATATAAGGGCATTGCGTTGTTGGCTTGGTTTGTTTCTCAAGACAAATGACTAGTTGTGGGAGTAGAGAACTGTTGTTGCATGTTGACATACCTGAGCTGGTTTCAAGAAGTGAATGGGAAAGCTGAGTTTTTGCAGAGGGGTGAACTGGATTTCTACTGCAGCAGCTTTTGCTGAACTTGATCTTGCTGCCAAATTCAGCAGTGGAATTTGGAAGCAGTTGCTCTCACACAGCAGCATGTTTTTAACTGGTCCATTTACTCTTGATTTCAGGCTAATCTAGATGAAAGCCAGATGAGTTCACCTACATTCCTTAGAGCTTTAATGACAGCAGTTTGTAAAGCAGCTATTATAGGTGAGTAACTTGCAACGTAAACACCATACAAACCAAACGCGCAAAGAATTATTTTATATTTTTCGGGTTTATATCACTTTTCCCTCCCCTGAGGCTGTTTTTTATCACACACTAAGACTTTTGTACCGTACTAAATTCTAGTGCTTGAGAGTGGGATGTCCCTGTGACAGCCAGCCGCTTTGCAGGTTACGGTGTTCTCAAAGCCCTGGCGTGTCCCCGTGACCTTGTGCAAGCAGACGTTTCAGACAACTCTGAGTAATGCCAGATTGTTCATTGATTTTTCTGGTGAAGGTGGAAATGCGCTAGACGTTATTAAGATAATTAGCATTTCCGCTCCTGTGTCAGCAAGTACGCGTGGGTGCTTTACCATTGCAGATTGGCACGTGCAAGTTGGAAGCGTGGGTTGCAGAAGAGAAGCCAGCCTGCATCTCTGTCTTGTTAATAGTTTTACATCCAAAGTTGCAATTTTGGAAGGATGGTTTATGTGGATTACTTGAATAGCATGGCAGTCGGCTGGAAATGGAGGAAAGGGTGGGTTCCCAAGTCAGACATGTGAGCCTCAGACCCTCAGGGGGACTTGAATAAAGCACTGCAGCCAGAAACATCTGGTCAGTCCACTTTGTTTTCTTTAACTTTACTGTTGGCATCTGGCAAGGCAAAAAATTGTACTCATAGAGCACCCGGTTCTGCTCTAGCTGTACGAGTCTTGGTTGGTGGAGAGAATGGTCTGAACTTCATCTTGTTTCAGGGGAAAAGACAGCCCAGCTCCTTTCTTCTCCCTAGGAATAGAACCTTTCTGATGCCACCTAGTGTTAATGGTGAAACGACACAGGATTTGATTACAAATGTTTAAGGGTTCCCTGATGTGTATCAGGAACATCTTCTTCTGGTTTATGTTTTGACCTTGCCTCTAATTGAGGGTTTTTTTCCTTTTGTTTTCAAAATATCACTTAATTGTGTTGTATGATCTACTTAAAAGCCACTAAATAATTTATCCATGTTGCTGATGGACTTCTAATGTGTATTTTTTATATATTCCTGATTTCCTGTGTCATATGCAGCTTCTGATTCTGTTTCTGCCTTAGTATTTTTAGGGAAAAAAAAAAGATACAATTTTCTGAAAACCTTCTATATAACTGAAATTTTAGCCCTAGCCATTGTATGCACTTTGGACATCCAGTTGTCTGTGAAAACACAACGGTTTGGACTGCAAAGTAAGGTTGTAATTCTTCTGCATGTGTCAGCGGGCTGGTTAGGGCCAGGGTCGCTGCATACACTGGTTGAATTTGGGGAACTGGAAGAACCAAGACTTCCAGAAAAAGCTGTTGATCAGAAGTGCTTCCTGTTGTTTCGCGTCCTCTTTTCTCTCCAGGCTAACCTGTATCTGTGATTTCTATTTGAATAAATAAAGGCGACAAAAGATCTGCCCCTGCTGCCGTGTACCAAAGCTGACCCTGTTTCCTTCTCTTCCCCTCAGCGGACTCTTCTAGCTTCTGCGTGGACACTGCTGTTATCAAACAGAGAGTGCCGATCTTACTCAAGTACCTAGACTCAGACACAGAGAAGGAACTACAAGCACTTTATGCACTACAAGCATCTATAGTAAAACTTGATCAGCCTCCTAGTAAGTGTTGCCTCTGTGCTGGGAATTTGAACCCTGACAGTGTAAAGAAAGGTTGTTTCTGCGAGAGTAAAGTCTAGTGGTAGAGACTGGAAGAGGATGTGCTTTTCCTTACCTTTGTGCATAGCAGATGAGAGAAAACAGCATACAGGGGTTTCTGCTCAGCCAGATTCCAACTTCTAGAGCAGTGGAGGTCCCCAAATGCTTGGCCAGAGGCCAGCTTTTTTCTTGGTTGCTCCTGTAAGCAGCCATGCAGAAGGAAGGACAAACCTCTGCTGATAAAAAGAGACAGGGGGGAAAAAGATTGGTAAAAAATAATCTGTTGAGTTTACAATACCTGGACATGTGAGAGCACCGGGCGTTGTAATTGCATTGCTGCACCACAGATGTCTGTGTACTTGGAATAAAATGAGTTGGACAGCCAACGAGTCTTGTCCCAGAGACACTGCAGAACACTGTTGTTGGAAAAGAGGTGAGGGAGTTGCCAAAGAAACAGGTATTCCCAGGGAGTCTGCAGCACAGAATCAGAGGGTGCCCCAAAACACCCAACTTGGTTGTCCTTAGCTTTAAGGCACCAGTTGTTCGTTATCCCTCCTGCTGACCCCTGAAAAATCGGGTGTCGGAGAGGAGCCAGGCTGCCAGGTCGTGCGGTCCAGCGAAAGGAGGACGGGCTGCTGTGGATTCTGCTTGCCAGCCAATCCCTAGATAATACATTCCCACGGCTGCTTTCCCAGCTTTTCCTTTTCTGTGGAGCATGTGTTATCTGACAGCATCAGAGGGATCTGCTTTCCCTCTCAGCTGTGTGTAACCAGCCAGGAAGCAATAACTCAGTAACAGACCTTCCTTTTACTTGTATCTGCATCTCTTGCATTAAAGGTCATGTTAATCCCTTTATCCGTAACCGTGTCTTTGTCCGCTGACTTAAACTGCACAGTACTAACAGCTGTTCTCTCCCGTTATTCCATTATTGCAGATTTGTTGCGGATGTTTTTTGATTGCCTGTATGATGAGGAGGTAATATCAGAGGATGCCTTCTACAAGTGGGAAAGCAGCAAGGACCCAGCGGAGCAGAACGGGAAAGGAGTAGCGCTAAAATCTGTCACAGCATTCTTCACATGGCTACGGGAGGCCGAAGAGGAGTCGGAGGATAATTAAAACTTAAAATACAGAGGAAAAAAAAAAAGAAACAATTTAAGTATTTTTTTAAAAAGTTTCACGTCTTCGCCAATCACAGTGCAGCAAGGCCAATTCTCGCGCAGACCCCCCCTTTCCCCACACATGCACGAGTGGGAGAGGTAAAAATAGATAAACACAAAGGTTGATCATGGAGGAAAAAAGGTACTTGAAAAAAAAAAAAGTAAACTTCAAACCTGAGGGCGGGAGCACTAAACCAAAATACATGTATTATTTATAGAAAATATTTTCTGTTTTAATCTTTTTTTTTCTTTTCTTTTTAAACAAGGACTCATACTTACAAAAACACAAAGCAAAACAAATCTGTTTAGCAAAAAAAAAAGTTGAAAACTTTTAATTTATTATTTTAAGGACTGCAAATGCCAGTGTAATTTTTAAATTTGCAGTTTCTGTAAACAAATTGTATAATAGAACAAAAGCAGAGAAATAAATTTCCCTCCCCTTCATATGCACCTCAGTTTTGTTTCAAAGCATGATAAATAGACAAAACTTTCAAGGGGGTTGGGGTAAGCTAGATGAGGAAGAGATCAATTTTTTTTGTAAATTGTCATCAGATTTTTCTGCCTGCCTCTCAGCTTGCTTCAGAAATTTAAAAAGAAAATAGTAATCAAAACATACATAACCTTGGAACGGAAGGAAATGCATTTGAGAAAACCGCTGCGGACCAGAGTGCTCCAAAAATAACTCATTCAAAACAGTGCTACCCTGGGGAAAAAGTACTAGTGATACTTTCAGAACCTTTAGAGCAACTTTAAGGCTTGTAAATACATAGAACAAATATTTAAAAAAAGAAAAAAAGAAATTGACTCAATACTATTTCTTTTCACTTTCAAAATATAAAGAACAAAATAAAGACAAACATTGCAAGTTTAAAAGAAAGTAAAACGACTTCTCCTTTGACAGCTGCTGAATGTGTGCACCATTTCTGAGCGGTGCTGGCTTCCTTTTCATTGTGTAGATCCTCGGTTCCAAATTGTGTACATATAGTGTGTGTATGTATGTGTGTCTACCAAAAAAAGAGGGGTGAGAGCAATTGTTGTTTTAAAAAAAAAAAAAAAAAAAAAAAAAAAAAAAAAAAAAGGGGGGGTTGCTGCTTGGGAGACCTTTTCTGCAGAGAGAACTTAATGGCCGATGAGCAGCTGGCTGGGCTGCTGTACCATGTAGGTGTGTTTGGTTCCCAGCACATTGCCGCAAGGCTGGGAGACGACCTCAGGGGCTGGTCGGTGTCTGATCCCAGCTCGGTTTTTCCAGCTGCACGGCCGTGGTCTGTCTCACGTGACTTCAATCAGTGGTGTTGTCCTGGGCACTTGGGACCCTGGTAGCTGCAGAGGTCGCAGCCGCTCGAGCAGAGAACCGACAGCCCTTCACCGTGGCTTGTGCACCCGTTGCCACCCAGCTTCCGCCACTGCTGCCCTTCACATCTGCTGGTTGCCTTGCCTTTGCTATGGAACCCAAAAGACCCATAGGGGTGAAAACAAAAACGCCCTACATGAGTCAAGAGGTGGAACAAGTGCTGTGGTGCTCTTCCCAGCTCTGCTTACCCCATGACGGTGTCTGAAGTCGGAGTGCAGCCCGGGTACAGATTAACAGTGGTCGCTTTGCAGTGCTGTCGGAGCAAGTGTTTTCTGTGTGCCCAAAGGGACCTCAACCACGCCCTGATGCCGTGCAGTCCTCCAAACTGAGCTGCTGCTGAGTGCATTAAGTCTCTTGTGTGTCTCTCTTCAACAACCAAAGATGACCTGCTGGCTCTCACTGTGAAGAAGCATCTACCATGATACAGTCTGCAAAGTTTGTGAAGCCCTAAAATGTAGTTTGTGAACTGTGGTCCGTGGACCGCGAGTAACCTGTGGAGCATATGCTGGTGGTCTGTGCAGCACTAGCTGCTCACATGATGCTGTCTTTTACTTCCCAGCTGCTAAATCACTTCTTTTTTAAAAAAACAAAACAAAACAAACAAAAAAAAACCAGGAAAAACAACAAGAAAAAAAAGGCTACAAATACATTAAATACTTTCCTAATCTTACTTTTACATGTAAACAATTGCTGTACTCGCATAAGGATGTTACTTGATCACCAAGGGGAAGGGAGGAGGGTGTCTGGTTGTGGCTGGAGGGGAGATGTCCACAAGACACTTTCCCTGTTAACATGTGTTCCACGCCATGAATCTGAGCTAGAGAATCCATGGCCTAAAACACTAGAGCATTGTTTGTTTGGGTTTTTTTTAGTAACAATAAAACACTTTTCTCTGATGTTTTGTTAAAAAAAAAAAATATTCTCACCCTTAATATATGCATATGTATATATCTGCTTGTACGACATCCAGCAGCAACTCGTCCTCAGCCGCTTCCCTTCCCGGCCTCACACTTGGGCCCAGTGGTTTGGCGATGGGCGCTCTCGAGATCTCCGAAAGGCTCATCTGCACGGAAACACCCCCCCAGCGGGTCTCAAGGTGTGTTTGTTAAACCTCTGCAGAAGGTCGTGTGGGTGCTCTTCTCGCAAAAGTCATTTTTGAGCCAGAATGTTGAGCGGGTACATGATGGTTTGTAGCAGTTAAATAGTTTCATTAAATGGATGCGAGTTTGTATGTAAATGAGGCCAAATATTTGCCAAGTTGGTGCGTGAACCTGATGCGTTTTCCCTCTGAGGATGGGCAGTGTCAGACCCTGCTGGGAACATGAGTGTGCGACACCGGAGCTGTGCTCTGCAAGGACCGTGATTTATTTATCGATCACTTTGAATCGGAAAGGAAGAAATTGGTGGAGCCTTTGAACAGCCACATGAATCGAAGTGTGTCAGGGCAGGGAAGTCTGTTTGGGGAGCTTGAATCTTTTGGCTGAAAGTTGGAAAACTGGCTGGAGGGAATGGGAATGGTGAACATGTGGGTAGAGGAGAGATGAGAAAGTCTCTCCCCTACTTATTTGAGCCTTTTGTGTTAAATGTTCTAGGGGGGTGAGAACTTGCCCTGTTAGTGTCCTATAAATGTCAGGAAGGGAGTATTCAGAGGTTTTAGGCGTGTTTTCAGAATTGCCCAAAAGCTCTGAAAAGGTGGGTTTGCAGCATGGCAACCTTTGCATTTTCTGAAGCTAGATCAGTTAAACTGCGTGTGGAGAGCTGTGAGCAGTTTATGCGCAAGACCTTGAGGTCTCCCGCTGTGAGTGTGTCACCTTGAGGTTCAGCTTCCCACAAATGTCACCGCAAGGAGCATATCTGACACCAGTCTTGGACCAGATCTGCTTCCTCTGCTCCCCTTGTGCTGTTTGCCACGTGGTACTTGCTTACCTGCACCTGTACCAAGATGTGGTTGCTTTTCAGTCACCTTCTAGATCAGCACAGGTCTGCAGGCAGTTGTGGCTCCTCAGGATGTGGCCGGTGTTCCTGGAAGATCTTTGCAACACATCTTCTCCTGAAGGGTGTTAAAATACAAAAAACTGTAAACATGAAACAAAAAAGCGGTAATTAACAGAGGCTTCTGTGCGAAGGTGGTTTGTGGGAGCCTTTTTACGTAAGTGAGGAGAGGTGACCTGTGGTCACTCCTGCCTAACATTACAGCAAAGCCTAAGCAGGGAGGACAGCAGATTTCCACCAAGAATACTAAAGGTTTTGAGTATGTTGGGGTTTTTTTCTCCCAGTCTTGGTCCCGTAAGGCATTTAAATACATCTTCTGGGCAGGCTTGTGAACATGGCAGGGAGTTAATGTAGCTCGGCAGGAAAGAGCGCATTAGAAGCCATTTCCACCGCTGGGAGCCCTTCTTGTGCTGAGGCTGTGCGCACTATCAAAGGCACAGGCAAGGAGGAGCAGATGCATCACTTGCGTCCCTGTTTCTCTTTATTGCTGAAAATGTCCCCAAACCTGAACCAGTCAAACAGAAAATTTCCAGGCCAGGTGTCTGCCTAAGTCTGGTTTCTTTCTAGGAAAGTGTTTTCAGAAATGGATCAGCAATTTCTGTGAACAAGGTCAGGGAATACAGCAATACCAGATGTTGCGCTCTGTCTGCTTGTGTTTAACATGTTCAGATTTTAACATTTTCTCAAGAAGCCTCAGGTCCACAGCAGACCTTGGTGTGTGGAAAAATCTTTTGCCCAGGATCAACCCTCCCTGGTACGGGAGCTGATAGCCAAAGAGGCCATGTGGCAGGAGAGGCTCAGGAGAAGGGATTCCTCTGCAGAGATGGATTTAGGGTGCCCAAGGCAGGCTTAAGCCAGTAGTAACTTACGCTGGCTATTGCTGCATTCCTGCAACCCACAGAGTTTTTGGTTCCAACCAGATAGACCGTTTTTTCTGATAAAGGAAAAACAGGGCCTCTAAAAAGTCCCGTTAACTCACTGAGCATCCTGAAAACGTTTAAAACCAATTGCAGATGTCGGCGTCTCATTGCCAAAAGGGTGGCTGTGATGGTTCCTGCTGCGTTTCCTTCCGGCATGAGTCGTTTTTACAGATGAAGGGACCTGGAGCTGGTTGCCTTGTCAGAAGCGCTCACTGCAGAGCAGAGAAGCTGTTACAGCCATGCCCCTGGCGCTGCTCCCTTGATCAGTTTCACAGATGTAAGAGGGTTTAGTTTTGGGGACAGTAAGCTCAAAATCAGACACACACACGTACCCTGAATCCTTTTATGCCGTTAGATCCAAGACCTCTGGCCTTGAGGCACTGAACTGCCTTTAGGCGAGTTGGCTCCAGGTTGGTATGTGATGGTGGCGAGATGCTGCATGGTAGGAGTTGGGTCAGGACTGCTGTGCGCTGTGTGGGGATGAAGCCATCAGGAGATGTTTGGGCTAGCAAGTGCTCTGAGCTCCCGCTTCATGCAGTCAGTCTGGCAGGGAGAGCTTGGCCTTTCTGCTTTTAGGAAGATGTTGGCCCTTTGCTCCTACCTGATCCTAGGCCAGCTGAGCGGCAGCTTCAGCCAAGCAGCATTAGCAGGAGCATGAGCTCTTCATATGCCGATTTCTTTTACTAAAGCGCCAACCCGGATGCTTGCACAAGACTCTGCAAGTTTTGATAGAAACTCCCAAGCAAGGGTTTGATGTGGCCTGGGGGCCACGTGCAAGCTGCAACAACCATAGGATGGAGCCTGGGGGTGAGGATGCGTCAGCCCAGAGGATCCTGCTTGGTTGCCCATCTCCTAGCCCAGCTCTGTGGACAGATAACCTGCAAGGAGCTGTTGCAGGAAAATCACAGTGATGGGGAAGCAACTGAGCAAGAGATTGATTAACCCACTTGGCTTCCAGCAGCGTGACTAAATCCGTGCCGATACCCGAGGAAACTTAAGTTGTCTACCCTTGTATTTTCCAAGGGGCTCTGCTTGCTACCTTTGGTAACCATCATGGAACTGTGGTTTGGTGAAATAACTCCTGCTTATTTAAATGCTGCTGTAGGGATGCCCAACGGTCATCTGTGGAAAGCTGCTAAATTGCACTGAAACAGCAACAGAAATAAAACCAGCTCCTGCTCCATTCAGTACTTTGCAAATGGGGAATTTGTCCAAGTGTGCAGTTACTGTCCCAGCTGCAGGGATGGTTGTGCTATGGTTGCAAATTGGAAAGGGGAGAGGAGGCTTGGGGAAGGCAATCGCTGCTTTCAGTTAGGAAATCTTTGTATTACTGAGCAAGCAGAGAAAACAGTAAAGCCTGGCTCTTTGGTTGTCCATGCTCTCTGGCATGCTTGGTTGTCCTGTTGCAGCCCCCTGCAAGGGTTAATAGCAGATGTCACGAAGCAGAGTTTTACTAAGCTCGTGGGGTACAGACCATTAGTGAACGTGGAGCGGAGCACTGTTAGAAGTGTTTTATCACAGCATTGCAGAGAACAGCTGGAAGGGAGCTGAAAAGATCTCGGCAGATGCAGGTTGTACCTTCAGGTCTCACCCATGAAGGAAAATCGGTCATTTCAGTGTTGCGGAATAAGCTGTTCTGAAATAATGCCTGCTGTAAATGCTCTGTGCCATTCAAGACAGCCTAAAGTGAATAATCTGTCAGTCCCAACTGCCTCCCCTTCATCTGTGAGTGTGCTGGGGAGCAGCATACTTCACCAAAAGCAGCTGGCCTGAGAAGGGAGCGGGGACTCGGCCTCTTCAGCACTCTGCAGGGTTGCGGCACCACCACTGCATGAGTTTACGGTGATGGGCACAGCGCGCAGCTCTGTTCTCCTGCTGCACAGCCCTGCTTTGGGTGTTTTCATACACCGTGATGATCAAACGCAAGGAATTTCACACACCTTCTCTGCAAAACGGGAGTCAAGTGTTTTACCCATCCTCCAAGGAAACGCATCTGACTCTTCAGGCCTCCTCCAACATCACAAGGTAGATATTTTGAGCAGGAGCCTGAGCTGTGACTGACACATCTCGAAGCAAAGCCAGTCGACAAGATTTCCCATGGAGAGACAAGCAAGCCAGCAGTAGAGCTGACCGTACACTTCAAGCAAGAGCCACCGCCAAAAATGCATTAAATTCCTGCTCAACCCAAAGGTTTTCTGTCTTCCCAGCAAGGCTCACTGGCATGGCGCTGCTCTCCTGCAGCTGCAGGACCAGCACGGAGGCCAGACTCGTCAGGCTGCTGAATGTGCGGGCATGCTGCTGATCGCAGGGGTGTATGGTGCACGCGTGGCAGCCAAAAATGAGCTTTTGCGGAGGTGTTACTGACAATAAGTTATTACCTGCCCGGGCGAGGGGAATAGCTGCTGCATGCTCCGTGCTGCAGCCTGCTGCTTACCACTTTTAATCCAAAAAGGTGTTTGGCTCAGAGGGCAAAGGAATTTAGCAAATTCTGGCTGCCGGGTGTTAACTGTGGGGACGCGTGGCTTTGGGAGAGGTGTGTTGTCCCAGTGTGAAACACTGAGCTGGTGGACTTCAGCTTCTCCTTGCTTAGGGCAGCCTTCATTTCCACTCACCTGCTTTGGGTAAAATAAATCACTACTGTAATGCTGAAAGTGCTATGGAAAAAAAAATCACAACTTCCAGCCACTGGTCTCCCAGTGACAATAGCATCTTCCTCGTTAGCAATAAAGATCTATTTCAAATTAGAGTGTCTCTAGAAAAGCAGCAGCCTGTAGAGGCTGCTTAGTCCACATTGCCCTGCTCCAAATTTCTGTCAGCTCCAGTGGCATCTCTGTGATATGTTTGCTCCAGAACAGGGCAAATTTTGGTATATTTAAGTGTATTTTTATTCACTTGCTAGGAACTGATATAAAAATGGGTTTTATAGTGCACAGATGACCAGAATACCCCTTGGAAAAGGGGAAATGGTTCAAAAAGATAAACCTAACTGGGTTAGCCTTAAGGGTAGGTGTTACAGGGACAGCAACAGAGATCATCTGGGAGGTTGGTGTAGGCTGACACTTGGGAAAAGTACAGAGAAAAAATTATTAGGAAGCTGATAAAGAATAAAGAAATCAAAGGTGATGTCTGGAAGGCCACAAAGTAAGTTTTTCTGGTGATCTTTAGACATGTACCTTTGGTAAAGTGAACCAGCAACAAAGCGGAAAATTGTGGTTAAAGGACATCACCTCATCGCTTCTAAAAGTCCATATTTTTACTGGAGATGTAAAAGGGAAAAAAATCCAGAAGTAAAAAGCAGCTCAAGCGTAAAGACAAGGATTGTATGTGGGACTGCAGGAAGTGTGACACCGCTGCCTAACAGATGAGTGCTTCATCACACAATACTTCTGTGTGCTGCAGGTGAAAGGTTTGTGTGTGGCTCTAGAAGTCGCAAGTGAGAGACCCATGTTAATTAGATGTTTTGATTCTGCAATGGTGACGGGATAGTTCTACTTGGCACCGCTGCCCGTGCAAATCCACCAGGTCAAGCTGAAAACGGCAGCGACTGTCCCCTCACACCGGGCACGCCACCGGCTGAATGGAAACTTCAAGGCAGAAGAGCAAGGGTCCTGCTCGAGCGATCCCATCAAACCAAAATAACCCCCCTCGCATACACGTTCAGGGATAACCAGATCTAAAGGTAAGAAGCTTCTCAGGGAATACTTGATTTGTTTTTCAAAGCACAAGAAGCAGAAGCAGCAGCAGCAGAATACAAAGATTTAGGGAGGAAAGAGTGAGGCGAGGGGAAGGAGCTCCCCAGCCTGCTGGTGATTAGACACGGGACGAAATGGAAACAGGCTTAAATTGTCCCAGAGCCAGGTGGACTGTGGGCCAAAAATGTATAAAAGTCTTTATAAAAACAAATGCAAAAGTTGAGGTAAAAATGGAAAAGGAAAAAACTCGCCAAAAACTTGGGGCGACAACACCAGAGGCAAGGCCTAAATATAATCAGAGCTGAAGTTTGGAGCTGCAGGCCAATATTAAAACAGAATTTGGTGACAAAGATGCTGCGATCGCTCAGCCAGCAGGATCAAGAACATACCGGCAGAAGCTGATTTCAGTGTATAACATGCACAGTGTGACAAAGGTAATAAAAAAAGGTAATAATATTGTGGTTTGTACCATATGTGTCAGGTAGCTGTTAAGCAGCACAGAAGCAGTGCTTATTAAATAAAAAAGCGTTCACTTTAAGTAAAAAATGTGGTGAAATAGGGAAAAGAGCAGTTGGTGTAGGGTGAGAAAGTTAACAAAGTAGCCTCTGGAATTGAGTTTCTGTGACCAGATGTATTCAAAACAGAAGCACAACAGGTTTCATGTTTCTAACAAGAACACGTGGCATTGCTCTGGATACAGGGTGGAAACAGTAAATCTCTTGACATGCAAATTTTACAGCTACTCCTTGGAAACAGTAGCAATATGTCTACATGATCTGGTTTAAACTGCAAGCTGCACTGTACAGTTAAAACCCAAAGCTGTAGGCAATTTTGTAAAAGCTCTAGGGCTGCAGACAGTTGTAATCAAATTGAATTATTTTAGGGGGAAAAAAATCCACAAACTAGTTGGAATCCTTCTAGTACAAGGCGCCTGGGAGGGCAGGAAAGGTACTGAAAATGTTTAGTATTTATTAAAAGTGCTTAGTACTTATTAAAAGTCTTTGATGATGATGATAGTGCTCTAGATAATCACAGGTCGACTCTGACAGCATCCCCCCACTGAAGAAAGATTCCCTGGCAATGAATTTCCCTGTCCTGCACTGTTCTGTCCTCCTGTGCAGGGTCACAGGTTCCCACAGCTTCACTCCTGTCACTGTCACACACAGTGTGCAGCACTGAGGGAACAGGGAAGGGGACACTCCTGCCCAAAAAACAGGGCAGAGGAGATGGAGCAGTGGGTTTTGATCCTGCTGCAGGATACAGCTGCCTTCCCCAGGTGTGGTATTTTCACAAGAGCCTACCGTGGTCAGGCAGGCATGTGGCTGTTAAGGAATGTGTAGGGCCTGCAGCTCCCCTCTGGGGTGGATTTTGAGATAAAAAACAGGGAAGGAGACAACAAAAGCTTTTCTCCTCCTCTGCTTGCATCTCAGTGTAGCTCTGTGGCTCAGCCAACGCAGGTGCTGGCGTTTTGCACAAAGGCTTGCAGTGAGCAAGGGGAGGGCAGCTGGGGTGATTTCATCTTTTCCTTCTTAGTGTCTTAAAAGCTGGCAGTAAAGGAGCACATTCCCCCCCCTACCCCCCCCAATCCCTCCCCTCCTGCCAGAGAGGCACCGCAAAGGGGGGAAGGCCAAAGAACACATTTTTCTGCAGCTGCATGGTCGTTGTTTTGCACTCACAAGCAAAACAGGAATGTTTAGCAAAGTAGAGCCATCTGGCTAAGGCGCTTCCAGGCCTGTTCGGCGCAGGAGACAAAGGACTGTATGAAAGCAAAACATCACAGAGATAATCTTGAGTGGAGAAAAAGACACTGAGCAAGGCCACGCCTTGATCACAACAGCTTGGCTTTGGAAGGGGATGTTCTTGGGTGTAGTGCAGTGTTACAGCAGCCACCTAAGGGTGAAAAAAAGTTGGAAAAAGCTTAGACAAGAAACAGTCAAGGCACTATTGCAGAAACAAGACACCTCCACAGTGCTTTGAATGGTGCTCACAGGGGGGCTTCCCATCCACAGGAGGGAAGAAAAGGTACAATGGTGCCCAAATAAATGCGTTGGTGCCCATACAGTCTTCAAATCATAAACACACAGTTGGAGAGAGTTTAGCAGCATATGAGTCAGGATTATGTGCAGAAAACAAAGATGAGAGACTGCTTGGGCAAGAGACTACAGGTGAAAAGTTGTGTGGCAAATTTGGAGACAGCTTGTAGAAAGCATACTTCTGGCAGAAAAGAAAATAAGAATAGGTAGGGAAGGGAATTGAGGACTCAAGTGAAGGGAAAGCAGAGGGATTTGGGGGAAGGAAAAAAACCCCACCCACAGGCCTAGCCAAAAAAATAAAGCAACAGACTTGGAGCAAGAGCATAGAAAGAGATACACAGAAAAAGCCTCTGTTTATTACCTCTCAGTGTACTCTGCACAGACCTGAAATAACCATGATGGTGAAAATACCAGCGTGGGTCACACCTCTGCTCTGCCTTGCAATGATAATCCTCACCTCGGGCAGCTGAGGCGTGGGTAAAGCAGCTGCCTGAAACGGAGCAAACCGAAGGAACACCAGAATAGGGATCATTCCTGCAAGTGAGGACTTGTTAGCGTGCTCTGACAGAAAATTTCCAGCTTGCAGCCATATCTCAGCGATGGAACTAGTGTAATTGAGGCAAGGAGTAAATTACACAGCTAATGAGAGCAGCAGGGGGGTAAAGAATAAGAGGCTGAGTCAAAGCGAAGGCAGGCACCGGAGGAATCGCAAACGGTGGGAGGAGTACGAAGCAAGAAGCCGGAGCAGAGATGCCAGGGCTGCAACGCTCCACAACTGGAACGCACTGTTCTGACAGGGACGAGGAAGCCGCGGTGCCGCCCCTGCCCGGCGGAGTCTGAGGTGAGGGCCGGCGGGCGGCAGCGGCGGCTCTCGCCCCCTCAGCGCCCTCAGGGGGCGGAGGCGGGAAACGCCTCAGCGAGGCCGTGGTGAGCGCGCGCGCGCAGCCCCGCTAACGGCCGCCGAAGACGGCGCACGCGCCCCGCCCCGCCCCGCCGTTGTGTTTGCGGCGCGGGAGGGGCCGGCGGGGCGGGGCGGGACAGGACGGCGCCGCGCATGCGCCCGCTCCTTCCTCCCCCCTCCCCGCGCGACGTGGAGGCGGAGGGGAAAGGGAGGAGGGCCGGCGTTCGAAAAATGCCCGCGGCCTCCTATTGGCCGGCGGCGCCGCCGCGGCCCCCCCCCCCCCCCTCCCGCCGCGCACCGCGGCCACACCCCCCTGCTGTCCCGCCCCCGCCCCTTTGCCCCGGCCCCCCCCTCGCCCCCCCCCCCGCCGGTTCCCCCGCCGCCGCCGCCGCCATTAGAGGGGCCGCTTTGTGTCCGCCGGGCCTGCTGGTGAGTCCCCCCCCGCCCGCTCGCCCCCGGCGCCGCGGCGGGGGTTGACGAGGGGGGGCCGGGCCCGGTAGGCCGTGGGGTGAGGCGCGGGGGCGGCCTGGTGAAGCTGCCGGAGGGGCCCGGGAGCTCCCCTCAGCGCCGCGCCCCCTCCCTGACAGGCCTCGGGGGAGGTGTCTCGTGACGAGTCGCGACACTCAGCGCGGACAGGGGGGGCTGTCGCGGTGGGCAGGGCGGCCTGCTTTCCACCACCAATCCCCCCCCCTTCTCCGGTCATACCCGGGGAGGCCCGCGGTGCGCCGGGCTCGCCCCCGTCCAGGCCCAAGGAGGCGGCCCCGGCCCTCGGGTGTCGCCGGGCCGGGGAGTTGCGGGTGCCGCGGCCGGGCCTTGGCCAGGTGCGGGTCCCCGACCCCTCGTCGTCTCTTGACAAAGGAAGTGCGGGCGTCAAAACCGCTTCTCCCGTCCCGCTGACACCTGGTAAACACCGGCGGGTGTGCCGTGGGTGCCGGGGCGGCGGGGGGAAGGTCAGCGGCGGAAGGGCCTGATAGGGGTGCAACACAATAAAAATTGCTATTTATAAACTTAGGAAGTGTCTTAGCTCCCGCGGTAGGCTTCTCGCGTTTTGGTTGCTTGGTTGTGGGTTGTTTTATTTTTCCCTCCACAAACTCACTTCACCAGAGGCCAGAGAGGTGCCGCCACTCGAGGAAAACCGCTGTCGGAGATTTCAGTGTGGCTCCGCTTCCAAAAAGAAGCTCTTAATCCCTCTCAGTGCTGCTAGAGATGGATACAGGCCCAAGTGCAAGACTACTAGGAGCTTCTGAGTTCTTCCCTGAGACTCTGTGGTGGTCACAGCCTGGTTAAAGAATGTTAGTTATCCTCCTCTCCTTATTGCATGTGCTTCTCCATAGAGAAGGCTGTTAAATTCCAGACTGGAATGGGACTGTTCCAGAGGGGCTTCCATTCTGGGTTCAGAGCAGCAGTTCTGTTCTGGGTTTGTTATCCTTATTGCCACTCTGGACTGTGGTTTTTTGGTTAAAACCTTGCAAAGACTTAAGGACAGAAGGACCAGCATGCCAAAACCTCAGCTGATGTAAACTAGTGTAGCTCTTCCCAGGCCAGAGGGGCTCCACCAGCTTATGGTGTCCCAGGACAGCTCCAGAGCTGTTCTGGGAGGCTGTTCAGAGCAAATCCTTCCCACCTGTGTTCTATTTTCACAGTCAATAGTGTCTGCAAACCACGGGGGGCTGCTCAGCCTGTGCTGCTGGAGAAGAAAAGTTAGATAATGTGGGGTTGTGGGTGTGCTTACTCCTTTTAAAGTGTAGCAGAGACTGACAGTTCGCTTGTATCTGTGGTATTTCACAGGTTACTCTTTTCAGGAGTCTTACTTGGCCATTGGATTATTTGTGGGTTAACAAGCATGTCACTTCTTAGTTCTTATCAGGCCTTTTGAGTAATAGTTGCACTCTGATTTCGAAGCATGTGACTTTTTGTTTGTTTGTTTTTACCATAAATAGTATTTTTAGCATCATCTTCAAGAAACAGTTGGCCAACATTCTTTGGCAAGCAGCTATCTTATTGAGGCGGGAAAGGTTCAGAAGTACTCATGTTTATAAACAACATCACACAGTTAAGCTCCTCCACGAGGACAGTGCGCGTAGGGGGAGTGAGAGGAGAGGAAGGTATCGCTGGTGAGTTTAGTTAAAGACTGGAGATGTTTTGACGGACTGGGCATGAGAGCACTTACTTACTTTCCTCAGGAGGGACTTAAAGAGATTGGTGTATAGAGTGGAAAGTCCTTGGAAAGGAGGAACGCATAGGGGAAAAAAAAAACTCCACATAACTTCTGTTGGGGGAAAGAACTTGGTGTATATGCCTTGAAAACATCTACTGGCTTTTGCAGCTTTTCTCCCCTTTACCTGCCTGTGCCTCCTAATTAATTAGCTCCTCGATGCATTGTGCACTTTCCTCAGGTAGTAGCTGCTTGAATTATTTTTGTTTTCAGAGTATCTTTTTCTTTTGTGTTTTCCCTTTCAACAGAAACTGATGTGTGAATCTCTTGTCAGTGTTTTGTTACAAGTGACCCAGGGTTCTCTGAGGATTTTCGTTTCCATGAGGGGGAATAAAAGAAGTTTTACATTGATGGAGTCTAATGTGAGGTGTGAGTAGATTTTGTATAGACTGCAAGGAAATCATAATTTTTATCATGTATAGTTTTGTACTGTAGAAGAATAAGTGATGGCTGAATAAGTAATAGTTTGGGAGGAGGGTTTATATAGTGGTTTTAAATTTAATCCAAGCAAGGAGGATATGGCCTATAAAAGGTTCGTACCCTGGTATGTAATGTTAGCACCCTGAATTTTCATTCAAGTGTCAGTGGTTTGTCAAAATTCATCATGTTGGATCCTGGAATTAAGGTATTTCATCCAAGGCTATGAAACTTTCAGCAGTGGATTTTCATGTTGGAGTAGTTGTAAGTTTGTGACCTAAACCTGTTCTAAACTTAAAGCTGAACCCTGTGCACTCTAATACGGGCTGTTTCATTCCTTAGCTGCTTGTGTCAGTGGCAGCTCATGGAGAATCTGGATCAAGGACCATAATAGCCAAAAATTGTTCAAAAAACTGTTGTCCCACAGAGGTTGTCACTGTCACAATCCTGAGCATCAGTGTGGAGAGGGATTATTTTTAGACAGCTATGCAAGCAGAAATTCTGATTCGTATTAATCCCTTAGCTGAAGTTTTTGTGAGTTTCTAGGTATGATGGTGGCATAATTTAGGTTGCACACTACCTGGCTTTGGCTGTGTGTTTGGGGATGTGAAGAAAAACTCCTGGGTATAGGAAAAGAAGATAATCCAGGCCACAGAAATGGTCTGCTGTTACTGTCTTCTGTATAGGTCAGAGATTGCTCGAGAAAGAATCTGAAAACTGTAGTGTTTTTTATAGTGACCTGACATTCTTGGTGGTGAAGAATAGTGGAGGTGAGGTATGGGTTGTTACTTGTATTTTAATAAACATCTGTTGAGATTGAGCTGACTTTGAGTTCCAGTATTATACTGTAGCAGAGACAAGGCGCTGAGCTCAGTCCCAAGTGGGGAGGCAGAGCATCAATCTCACTGTAGTAATGTGCCCTTTTGGTTTTTTGCAGTGAAAGCAGCATCTGTGTGTGCAGAAGGGCAGTATTTAATCTTTGCTTTGCTCTGTAAAAGTCAGCAGGATAGGCAAGGTGTAAGTCAGCTTGCATTTGCAGCGTTTGGAGTCAGAGGTCCAAATTCAGTGCTACCCTGAAATGAAAATGTATCTTTAGACTTAGAAAAAACTCGCCTTTGGGGCTCCGTGTGTAGGAATGCATGTGTTTGGAAACTAGAAGCGTGAAAGATTTTTTCTGTGTTCCCCTGAACCCTAACGTACTTGGGATTTGTTGTTCCCTCCTTAATGCTGTATAGGGAAGGAGTGGATGGAAATAGAAACTGTAACACTAGTCAAGCCAAAGAATTTCTTGCCTGGCAAGTGGTGAGCTATTGGATCTTTGTATTGGACTACTATTCTTCTTTAATTGAAACAAGATGGCTTATAATGCTTGTAGCAGCATGGGGCTCAGATAGCCTGTAACAGATCTCTGGGAGACTCAACCGCAAGAGAGTTGCAAATACAGCCCTTGTAGCTTAATCAGGAGGCACACGATTGAAAAGTCCACTTAACTAGGACACCTCCCAGGAAATCAATGCGGCGTGGTGGCTGTAAGGATCGGGACAAAGTTAGCACAAAGTTTGTTGAGTGGCAGTAAAAGTGATGGGAATGGCAGTTGGGAAGTAATGCTCAGCCAGATGTGAAACGGGAGTGAGTTTCCGAGCAGGTTGCCAAATAAGGATTAGAAGTGGGGACTAACTTGTATTCAGTAAGATATTTTATTCCTCTGCACGTTTTTAGGCTGTTTGAAATTACTTACTACTACTGGTCTGATTTAATCAAGACAACAGGCAGCTTGGTGAACTGCAAAAACAAAAGGGAGATTGGTAAACTCTAGAACACCTTTGTGAAGCAGGCTGTGCCAGGCGACCGGCTGAGAACTTTTAATGGATACATTTTGTAAAACACAAATTTGTATCAAAGGTGTTGCAGGATGATATATTCTGTGACAATGTAGATATTGAGAGGTTTGGTAAAGTATCTTCTACCTGAGCTGGATTTTTAGGGAAGAGCTTTGAGGGTTTCAGGGGGCCAGAAGTCTTGAAAAAGTTGGCCAACTTGCAATTTAGAAGGTAATATTTTGGCATGTTTGGTTTGGATTTCCATTTTTGCTTTGCGAAAATATTAACGTTTCCTGTGCTTTTTTCTGCAGCTTCTGAGACATTTAAATGCTCTTCTGCTCAATTCAGCTTTAGAAAGTAGTAGATTATTGTACGATAATCAATAGCCTGTTCTTGAAATCCAGTTACTTTGCTTTTTAAGCCTTTCTGATAATAAAACAGTCATTCTTGCTTGTGTTGCTTGTAAGGTTGGCAGTTTTGTATCCCTTGACACCCTGACTTCAAATCTGCAAGAACATAAAACTTTTCTCTAGCCCTTTTGACCTGATTTCTAGACCCGCACCATGTACCGTGTACCAAGTCATGCCTAAGAACACATCAATCACCAGTGTACGTGTCATGTAACAGTAAGTGGACACCCTTAACGGCACAGGATTGGATATGCTTTCTCATTTTTCCATTGCATATTTGTTTTCAGTCAGCTCGGCCTGTGCACCCTACCCCAAGTCCTTGTGACTTGGTATTTCTGCCAGCCTGACAGTTGGCTTGCCATGTTTGAGACCTGGTTTTATCCTGAAATATTTTCCCTTGAATGAGATTGAAGTCTGAGATAAGCTGGAAAATCTTATGGCCAGCAGAAATTCAAGGAGTCAGTCGAACTATGCCTCAAATTACCCTTTTTTTTTTTTTTTTTAACATGTTCTTGTTTCTGTTACATTGGTGGGGGGACTCCACTCTTCTGAAATATCCAAAATGTGTGTGTCTCACCTGAAGCCTCCCTTTATTTCTTTTTTTTCCCCCTAACGATATGCTGATAGCTCAGGAGGAAATTGGTATATTTTTTCATAATATTTCATGTAAAGCTACCTGTACCCTTGACTGGATCTTCCATCGGCTGCCACTCCCTGCGCTGGGAGACTAGACACTATCAACGATTCCTGCTCATCTAGAAATCCAGAAAGTTGGGGCGTTTTGTTGCTGATCAGCTCCTTGCTGGATTACCAGCTTTGAAATGACTAGTTCATGATAATTGAGGAGCCTGCAGTTCAAATGACCCATAGGAAAATGACTGTGAGTAGCTATGTGAGGAGTTACTATCTGTACTTTCAAGCAATTTTTTGAAAAGGTTGGTATCCTGATGTTTCTTTTGTGGCTGTTGGGATTATTTTTTCTGCCAGTTGATCAGGTTTAAGTGTACGTGACAGTTACCCAACAACCACCTTGAAAACCTGCATCCTCAGATGATGGCCTCTTCCCACTTTCTAAGCACAATATTTGTTTGTTTGACATTTGTGTAAACGCAAAATACAGTCATTACTTTCCAGTTGTTTGATATTAAGAGTGATGCTTGCAATCATAGCTGTGGTACTCATTTAAAGATGTCTTAGTAGCTCATCCATGAAATAGGGTGTCCAGGTAACAGTTGTTCTGTGTGACTTGATTTTTCCATTAAATAAATCTACCATTTTCTATGGAGGGGGGAATGAGAGTTTTTCTGCACTGCTGCTGCAAAACCTTCTAGTCTTTTGGTTTATCTTTTGAGAAACAAAATTCAGCCCTGTTTGTAGTTGATGTTTCACACCCAGTCCAGAAAACTACTTTTGATCCCTCTGTGGGAAGAAATAGGCTAAGTAAGAGCAGTGCTTGGGCTGTGATGCTTTCACAAGGTGGTGACTTTGCCCCTTGCGAATATCAAATATTGGTGCTTTGAAGTCAATAGGAGATTATCCTCCTGCCCCTTTGATTCCCATGGCCTTTTGAGCAGGAGATGATCTATGCATGGGAATACGGAGGGAATCAACAAGCTCCTGCTTGGGTCACTCTGAATTTCCACTGGATGATGGCTTATTTGCGTGTGTTGTAGGCACTGAAGTTATGAATTGTGCTGTGTTAAGGTTCACACTTGAGAGCAAGAAGACTTGAGTAGTTTATACTGTGACCTAAACAAAGGGGTTTTTTAGAACTTGGGGAATTTTAAGTCCAAGTTGGGAGTACTGTGTTTTCATGCATGTGACATGCAGGTCACATAGTTTAAAAATAAATAAAAACCAGCACCAGGTCAGCCACAGTGCGTGCTTCGATGTGTGTGTTAGTAATCCCAGGGAAAGGATTTTTTGTAGCCCCCAGCCAATTTCCCTGAGGATGGATCTGTAATTGGTTATTTTAGGACTCACTTCAAAATGCTGGCATTTTTTTTAGAGGGCTTCAGGCTATGCTTGCTAGAAAAAACATTTGATACTGAGCTGAAGCCTGGTGGAATTTTTAATTTTTCCTCTTACTTTCCACACTTCGGGGAGGAAGGTCCCATAAAATAGGGAGGGGGGGTGGAAAGTGCTGGGCTGCAGTTCTTACATTCTAATTGGCTATTAGTATTTTTTGCCCATCCTGAAATTTCATAAGAAAGCTTCATTCATCTCATTTATTTTGGTTTTGGCATGTAGTGTGATTTGATTTTTTTTCTGTTTTGTCTCAGAAGAAAACATCTGGCACTGTTACACTTGTTTGCTTTCACTGGTGCTGAGACAGGACTAGTTCACTGTCATTTTTCAGAATGATTGTTCAGTGTCATCAAAGGAGAAATCATAGACGTTGCAGAAGCAGATTGACTGCCTTTAGCTGTCAGAAGCACTGTGTTTTGAAGACGGCTGGCTAGATGAATGTCTTTTAGAGCATCTCCCATGGAAATGCTGCCTAGTGATGTGTCTAGTTCTCCTGAAATGAAAGTCTCTTGATTGGTTGTGCCATAGGTGTGTGCAGCTGACGTGACACTGCACCCACCTGCAGCAGCAGTCGAATTAGTTTATTAATTTACCAGTTTGTTATTTGGGGAGGAGATCTTGTAGGTACAATGATGTAGCCTCTTGCATCACCAGTCCTTGTGAACCATTGTATCTTAACGCACATTCCCCTCAGCTGTTCTTTCACTGCCGCTGGTTTCTGAATGGAAACTACTTACACAGCTTGGAGGTTTAACAAAAGTGCTCCGTGCAGATGAGCTGGGTTTTGGTTTGCCTGGGAAAATAACCGAGGTAGAGAGAATCCCTCTGATCAGCTAGGAGTCCCCGCTGCTAAGTAATGAGAGAACTGTATTCTTGGGCAAGAATACGGAGTAATTGAGATGGTATTGATGTAGTACGGAGCGTCCACCCCTGCAATGGAGAATGCAGTGCAAAGTGCTGAAACTGTGGTGAAAGTCATCTTGAAAACAGTGCCAGGAATGATGTTAGGTCTCTGGTCAAGAGGAAGACACTGAGACTGGGGAAATACCTATTAAAAGTGAAAATTTATGGTAAGTGCCTGCCTTCTTATCTGAGCAAAAGAAAACATCCAGAATAGATAGAAATCGGGAGCATTTGGCTATTTCTCTGTAAGGAAGGGAAGAGGGCAGTCTGGAGCTTGATCTTTGGATGGAATGGAGGAGAACGGGTCCAGCCGTGGTTTGCTAGAGGCGAGGCTTTGCTTCTGAGGTTTTTAAAGGGGGTGCTGAGAAAAGGAAGTGAATGAGCAAGTAAGCCCTCTGTTTTGCAACGGAAATAGTGGAGCACCTCTCCTTAGGAGAGCCTGATGCAGGCAGATGGGCAACAAGTAAGAAAGGCTATAGAAGTGTAATGGTAGTCAGGGGTGAGACTTGATGAGGGTTAAACTAAGCTTAACCCATTCGGTACCCATGATGGTGCATGTGTTTGGAGGAGAGTTTTGTAAATCTTCAATTTTTTTGTAGATGGTATGGAGATTGCTGTTTCGACGGTTATTTTCTTCTTCAAGGAGTCCTTCAGTTCTATAAATTGCATGGGATTTAGTTGGGGGGGGGGGGCATGGTTTGGGTCCCCAGCATATGTATTTTCTGCCTAACGGATTTAATGGTTTAATTCCTTAGGCTGATAGAAGGTGGATCAATGTGTCAGCTCCTGCTTTTACCCAAAGTCAATGGCTGACTGCTTACCTCAATGTAACAGGCACAGTGCAATGTCTGCTTTTCGTTAATGCCTTCTGTTAATTTAAAGAGCCTTTTTATTCTTTCAGATATGTTTTAATGGAGCAGGCTGCAGGTCTGGCTTACACCTTTACCATTTCTGCTACTTCCATAGCACTCAAGTTTGCTTACATGTTTTAGCATCTTTGTTGAATGCAAGTGTTGACTGTCAGTTGTGTTAGTCATAAGCTGTAAGTCATTTATCCTTCTTTTCTTTTTAATCTTTAGTTTGTTAGATACATGGACATAGATGTTTTTGTTTTGTTAATTTTCACACCACATCTTTTCTGTACTTCAGGTTGACTCCTCACTGCACTGTGAAAACCATTAGGAAAAAGTCCTTGGGGTTAAAACCTGGGGCTCCACAGTGTTACCTGCACTTGGGGCTAGAAATTAATTTAAATGGCGACTGATCTGTCTGAAGCTGAACCCGTGCATCATAAGGCGCTTCCACTCTTAACGGGAGCTCAGCTGATCCACACGGACAAGTTAAGTGAGGTAGGGGCTGGCCCATTCTCCAAGCTTGCCCTTGGATCAGTCCTTGACTTCCAGTCCTGCTGAAGGTTACTTGGTACTCTTTCTCCCCTGCTTGTAGGAAACTCGATTGGGAGACTATTAAACCCTGTAGGCACTCTCCTTCCCCTTCCCTGCTTCCCTTAGGTGTTGTATTTGTCAAAATCCTCAAATGCTCATCTCATTTAATTTGGAATTGAAAATAAATTATTTCTTTTATAAGTGTAAAATGTGAAACTATCCTCTCCTAGTATGCTTCAAAGAAGCTGGTTTGAGGGTTACTGTCTTTTAAAATTCTGAAAAATCCAAATGTAACCAGAATATTTCTACATATGCTGCTTTGATTTACTTTAATCCCATTTTAAAAACTTTCTGGTTCTTTCCAGTATCTGTACTGATTTTTGTATACTTTTTATAGAAAGTTGAAGACGACACAATGCCGATCCGTCGCTCGGTGAATTCTTCTTCCCGGGAAACTCCTCCCAAAAGCAAACCTGCTGAAGGTGAAGAGGTCAAAGCGGGTACGGTAATAGTTCTGTAGTGGATTGTTAATGTATACCCAAACATAGGCTTGTGTTCTGAAACTCCTGAAAAAAACTTTCTGCCATGATTAAAATATTACTAATGCTTAGCTTCTTTTCACAGGCTTTTCCTGGATTATCGGGAAGCTGTCTTTTGCGGCCACTCTTTTCACTCTGAACCCATTTGTTTTGTCCTTCATACCCTGTGGCAAAGCCCTGACACTCCAGACAGGAAAATATAACTAAATATAGACCCTTTTAAGCTTGCTATTCTTTGGAATAAAGGTAGAAATTGTGAAGTTTTAGTAGTGTCAGGAAGATGGCTTGAGATTGAAAGGTGGAGTTAATGAGTGGAAAAATAAAGTATTTAATTTTTTTTCTTTCTTTTCCTGAACAAAAGGGGTTTACCACAATGTGTCATAAAATCTAGTCCAATATTAATGTGTCTGGTTTTAGCAGCTTCACCTCAGTTTCTCAGAATGTGTCATTTCAGTATTACGTTCGGTTAGTTTCACTGACTTGTCCTCTTTGGTGTCACAAATAAATAAATTACATATGAAACTAACTATTAATACACTGCATATTTTAAATGCATGATGCCTCCATGGGAAAACTATGCACAGGAATGTAGCAGGAGTGCTTAATTAAGCTCCTCTTCAGAGATGGAGAACATGTCTACTGCATGGAGCAGTCATGGTAGACAGTTCTTTACCCAAAAAGTGGGTAATGGCAGTTTATATGCATTTTATCTAGCAGACAGCCCAGTCTCTAAGCTGTTCTCAGCTAAATATACTGGAGTTAATTTGCTTGGTAAGTTGATTTCTGACTGGATTTGATCCTGCTGATAGTCAAGTGCTTCTGCCAATGCATGTGCAGTCTAAAGCTTTGCGAAGTCTGGAAAAATGTGATTGAATGGTTAAAATCCTTCAGGTGCTGCAGCGTGTGGCGCAGAAACAGCAGTGTTTGAAAACAAGCTGGTCATAAACAAACTTATTTGTATGTACCTATCTAAATATCTTGTAGAGATGTATGCTTTTGCACCTCTCTGAGTTAAAAACACATTAACCTCAACCTTGCGGAAAATCTTAGTGTTTCATGGTACTGATTTCCTGCTCCCTTCCCCACCCAGGCCACTCTGAGGGATGATTGCAACAGTAACTTCTGGAATTAAGAGAAGACTGGGGGAATTAGTTCATTGTGAAAATGCTACATGATGTTATTTGAAGATATTCTGGCATTTGATGGCTGATTGCACCTTACTGAAACTCTTTTCAGAAGTTTTGTTCTCTTCTTAAGTTACATTGAAATCGCCTCTTTAAATTAGAGAAAAGCTATTGCCTGGTGGGAAATAATTTTGGGGGTGTGTTCTTCAACTCCCCCCCCCCCCCCCCCCCCGCCTTCCTGAAGAATAGAGGCTAGTTTTAGGCAGTAACTTCATGCGTTTTCCCATCTTTTAGATGCAGAAGTCACCTCTGAGGAATCTGCCTCTGTTGGAGAAGAACAAGAGAATGAAACCCTGCCTGCTGCATCTGGTGAAGCAGAACAGCCAAAGGAACCTGAGAATGAAGGGAAGGGGGAAACAAAGTCCTCAGAAGAAACCAAAAAGGAGTAAGGCTTGCTTAGTGCTGAATTTGGGGATTTGGGTAGGATTCTGAAGAAAGTCAGGTTCTAGAGATAGAAAAGGTGGTGGGAGAGATGGGGAAAATAGGATGGGTCCCTTAAAAAGGTGCTCATATTTCTCAGGAAGAAGCTACCAATCAAGTGTAGCTGCTGTTCTAGAACATGTGTGAGACTGAATATCAAGATAGGGTCTCTTTTTTCTAATAGAAACATCAAAATGTTCTTTAAATTATTTTCAGTGCCAGATGTTCTGGGCTTTTTTTTGTTGTTGCTCTGCTTGTTGGCTTGTTTCACAGTGTCTCTTGTCTTACTATCGCTTTGTATTTTTCCTAAGCGAGAAGGATCAGTCTAAGGAAAAGGAGAAGAAGGTGAAAAAGACCATTCCTGCATGGGCTACTCTTTCTGCTAGCCAGCTAGCTAGAGCACAGAAGCAGACTCAGATGGCTGCCACCTCACGTCCCAAAATGGATGCTATTTTAACTGAGGCCATCAGGGTAAGCAGGAGACAAATGTCTCTTTTGTTCATGTCGCAAAGCAGAATAACTTGTGCGCCTAAAATCCACAATTTCAGCTTGCTGATGGTACAGATGATAGTGCTGTCTGCTAGCAGGAAACTTACTGTGTGAGTCCATGATGATGATGAAGCCCCCTGTAGCTTATTTCTTTGTTTAGAATTTGTTTCCCTCCCTAGTTACATTATTAGAAACAGCTAGTATGACGTAACCTCGTTGATTGCTGTCATCATTTAATTTGGTGTGCCTTCTAGCCATATTTAACTTGATTTACCTTGATTAATCCATCTCTTTGATGCGTGCTTTTTTCAGCATTAACTTATTCTAATCCAGGACAGATGGAGATACTGTAAACTAGTGTTCCAAAGTGGTGTTGGTCTTGGTTTACTCTATCCCTCCTGGTTGTAAGAAGATACCTGTGCTGCTCAACCCTCGAGGCTTGGTTCATGCATGTTGCCTTCACAGGAGGCCCGAACTCCACCAGCCTTAATTGCAAGATGGCCTTTCCAGCTGCTATGTCTTCAAAATATGAACTTCAGCTTAGGTTTTTTACTGGTTTACTAATGCCAATCCTACAACTACTTAAAAAAAAAAAAAAATTGGCAACTTGTTCTGACTTAATGATTACTCTATCTGACATTAGTAATATGACTTACCAGTTGTGCAGCATTGGTTTGCCAAAAAGTGACTGTATTTTGTAGTAGCATGTAGTGTTTATGCCATTACTTGTAAGTGCTTCAGAATACGGGAGTGGTTGATATGCGCTTGCTGTACTGCTTTGTGTTGTCTGCCCTTCAGCCACTCTGAAGGGGAAAGTTAAGTATTTTGTTAATCATATTTTATACTCTTGAGTCACTGTGGGGAAAAAGCCAGCCCTGGCATCCCGCGCTGATGTGCTGGCTTATATGCAGCAGTTCAATCTCTGTTCTTCCAGACCCACAGCAAGATAATTGCAGTGCAGGTGGTTTCTACTAACTTTTTGCTTCTGTTTCAGGCATGCTTTCAGAAGAGTGGTGCATCGGTCGTTGCAATACGTAAATACATTATCCACAAATACCCTTCCCTGGAGCTTGAGAGGAGAGGCTATCTTCTAAAGCAAGCATTGAAAAGGGAGCTGGAGAGAGGAATCATTAGACAGGTAAGAGTTGCTTTGTGGAGCAGCACTGGAGGTGGTATTACTCAATTACATAGGACTTTCTTAAACTCTGTTAGCAGGTCTCTGGGGTGGTCGTGTTCTCCCTCGTGGATGTTAATCAACCTCTGTCTCCACTTTGTTAGGTGCTGGCAGAATTTTTTAATTTAGCAGCCTGTCAATCAGATACTTTGCACGGTTGTCTTTTGTGCAATTTATGACCGTTTCTTGGTGTTGTGTCATATAGCGTTGCAGCAGCATGTGTTTTCAAACTGAGTCCAACAACATCACTTCTGCAGCAGCACGGGGTTTTTTCACCACTGTAATTTATGCCTGTGATATCTGTTAGGGTCTCCTGGTCAGGACAGCAGAGTATGTTATTAATGTCTGGCTGTGGTTTCTGATCCATGTCAGTGGGTTCAAATCAGACCTCTGCCATAACAGCCCATCGCCAGGGTGACAGTGCATTCAGAATCTGCATAATGATGTCTTTCAGGTTGTTATTTTTCTGAGTTACTTTGTTAAAGACTGAAATGGACTTTCTTTCGAACTAGGTGAAAGGAAAGGGAGCTTCTGGGAGCTTTGTAGTGGTGTCTAATGCAGGAAAAACTGTTCCAAAAGCCAGAGACAGAAAGGTAAGATGGATCATTTTAAACAATACTTTAAAAAATCTTGCCCTGAAACACATGTATATGATGAAATGCAGCCTAACCCCAACCCAAACAGTATTCTTCTCCTTGCTGTACTTTTCCTCCCCAACTACAATAATTAAAACACCCATTCCACTAAAATCAGAATCAGAAAGTTAGTATGCAAAATTAAAACCAAGTAGAATAATAAAAATCTTAGTTTTAAAATGTTTACATTAAACCCCTAGGCTTTGGTTCAGAGGCAGAAAGCTGAATAACCATGAAGCTCCTCTTCTGTCTTTACCTGGTAGAGAGAGATGCCTCTCAGGTATTGTAAGAGAGCTTTATGCTACTGCTGTTTCTATCTGTTGCATGGATAAATGGAAGACTTCAGTCTTCAGGACTGTCAGATGAACATTTTTCCATCAGCTGTGAGGGCAGAGGGAGGAAGACGAAAATGTTCTAAGGCTTCTGGAAGAAAGCTGCTAATGTTGGGTGTATATTGTTCTGAGGTAGTAAAATGTGATGTGGGTTTTTTTGAGCCTAGTTCTCACAATTAGTCATGGTTCCAGCACCGCTGTTCTCCACTCCCTGCTGTGCTGGATGTATGAAACACATTTCTAACACTGCAGTTACGAAAGGCTTAGCTGGAATTGCCAATGCCCTTGCAGCTTAGACGGGTGAACCTAGAGAGTATTTTTTTGTAACGTCTTGGTGCTTATCTCTTGGCTACTGGGGAGACCAAAAGCCCTAAAACTGAGGGAACCAGTGACACACTTGGTCCTAGGGCACTGAAGGAAACTAACTGCAGTGTAACTTCTTTTTAAATAGAGTTCACTGGCTCCACGAGAAGTTTGAGCAAGGCACCTGATAACTGCTAACACATCACTTTCCTTGTCTGCAGCGTATCGGTGTCTTTGTTCCTAGTTACTTTCTCTGCGTTGCAGCAAAACAAATAGCTTTGCTTTTGTTTTCTGTGAATTCAGCTAGCAGTCTAGCAGCTGTCTGGGTGAGTGGCACCCTCACTTGCTTGACTGTTTGCAAAGCTGCCGTTCAGCGTCAAAATCATTAAACTTTAGCACATTTCCCCACTGTCTTTTCTGTATAAAGAACAGACCATTTTTTTCTTGATCATCCCCTCCTCATAGTAACAAAGGGATGGAGGAAAATTCAGAAGGGAGCGTTGGCTTCAATCAAGATTTCATACTGTCACCTGAAAAAAAAATGCACTCCTGTTTAGCTGTTCATTTTTGGGAGATTTGAACAGGTCTTGCCTTTGCTGGTTTTTAAGTTTTATGTCAGCATGTATCATGTTCACCTGTCTCATTGAAGGGTAGCAGAGGAAAGTGTCTATAGAAAGAGGAAGGAAACTATTAAAAATACAGAAGTTGTTACATACTCAGCAATTTATATTTGTAAAACTTTGCTAAGACTCCTATGAAAATTCCAGCCAAATTTGCTCAATTTTGCTTAAGCTGCTAAACTTTTTAAATTGTTAATTTAATGAGCTGCCTTACAGAACTTGGTTTGGCAGACCTGTGCCCACTGTCAGGAGCACTTTTCCCACCTGTGCATTACTGGTTCAGAAAACCCAGAGTTTTAGGCCCCACTGATGTGTAAAAGTATGTGTATTTCAGAAAAGCACTTCCACTTCGACTGCAGAGCAACAAGTCAAGCTGGAAGATATCCTGCCACTGGCTTTCACCCGCCTCTGTGAGCCGAAGGAAGCTTCTTACAGCCTGATCAAGAAATATGTGTCTCAGTATTACCCCAAACTCAAAGTAGATATAAGGTAGGTGCAGGAGTACACTTTTGCAATCCGAGCTGCAGAGGAGCACTGAAATGTAGCCTTTCTCTGGCTTTGCCTCACTTCACTGTCATTCAGTTCAGTATTTCAGCAAGCAGCAGACAGGTGGTGCTGTGCGTTGTAGAACCTGCAGGAAAGCTTGAGGAAAAGCTGTGCCTTTTTCTGCATCACTCCACACCCCATCTTTGTTCCTGACACTGACATCGGCATTGCTCTACACACCTCTGCCCTTAACCAAAAACAGATCCCTTTAGCTGTGTGGATGTGAAGGCCTCTCCTTGGGATCTTGTCCTACTTGGTTCTGTAATCTTTAAGTTGGCCCATATGGAGCGGGTCAAGGCTTGGGGAGGAAGCAAATCTAGGAAAACCCTGTGCATCACCTCTTACAGGGGCTTGTCTTCAGTCCCTTGTTTGTCTGTGAGCCGACTGACTCATTGCCCTCCGGGTCTAAACGTGCTTTTCAAAATGAATAAATCCTTCCAAGTGAAGCTTGTCCATTTCTGGATATGCGGTGACACCAAGACAGTGTTGCAGCTGAATTTCCGCTAATGTACATTGTTTTTCTCCTGTAATCAGCACTTGCTGACAGATCTCCATTTAAAATGTCTGTATGTAGGCAGATGCCACTTGTAAGTACTGCTCTGCTCGCACTCTGTATAAAGCATTGTTTCTCTGTTTGTTTTTTAAGCTGTCAGTGTGTGTCAGTAAAGCTTTATCCTCCTGTATTTCAGACCCCAGCTGTTGAAGAATGCCCTGCAGAGAGCTGTAGAGAAGGGCCAGTTAGAGCAGATCACAGGGAAGGGAGCATCTGGGACATTCCAGGTCAGAGCCAGAGTTCATCTTGTTTTGTTGACTGTACTGACCACAAGCCTTGGATATAAGTTAATGTGCCCGTTCCCCCCATCCCCCCCCAGTTTTATTGGGTACACCTTTCTTTAGCAGCCTGTCATATTCAGGAGTTGTCAAACTATGAAGCAGTAGGACTCTTATTCTCCTCTTGGTCTACATTTCTGGAGCAGATCCCCCTGCCTTCCTTGCTTAGCATGCTCCACATACTGCTTCAGCTCTGACTCACTAGCACAGTAGGGGAGATGGTGGGATAAGCTTTCCTTTCCATCACTAATTGTAAGTGCAGTAGGTACCCCAGATGCCTGCAATGTCTTTTTCTCATGTCTATGCCATAGAAGTCTCTTGGGTACATTTGGTCTGTGGGATGGAGGAAGATCTGATTTATTTCCTTCCCCGAGTGATAGGCCCTTAGATTGCCAGATCCTCGCAGTGTATTTGGGGACTAGGACAATGTGTTACCTATAAAAAGCCCTCCAGGCCAGTTGACTGAATAGGCCTGTCCTCCCAATTAAAGCTGGGAGAGCAGCGTTCCCTGTGCAGTGTTTTAATATAAAACGTATCTGTGCTAATGCAGGAGCGCCGACCCACCTGGTGCAGAGGAGCTTGTCCTGACCTGGTTTGGGAGAATTTTGTCTTGATGCTTTTCTCTTCCTCCTTGGAAAATAGCTGAAGAAATCAGGGGAGAAGCCCCTGCTGGGTGGGACTCTGATGGAAGATGCCATCCTGTCTGCTATTGCGGCCATGAACGAACCGAAGACCTGCTCCACCACAGCGCTGAAGAAGTATATCCTGGAAAACCACCCAGGGACCAACTCCAACTTCCAGGGTAAAGTACTGATCACTGTAATGCTTCTCTTTTACATGCTGAAAGAGAGTCCTGCAGCTGCAGATGTGTCTGTGCAGCACCTTTAAACTATTCTGTTGAGCTTGCTGGGGAACTGACAGCTGCTCAGCTCTTTGTGCTGCAACGATGCTCAGTGTTTTTAATTCCCATTAGTTCCTTTCAAGCCTGACAAAGGCTGGTTTCTGAGACATAATGCATGTTTCTCTTGTCTATAGCACGTTCCCAGGAAGGGGGAATAGTATTCAAGTACTTTATTGTTCTTAAATCACCAAGTTGATTTAATCTGTTTCTCTCTATTTTGAAAGGCTACAGCTTGGCATAAATGCAGTTGCTAGTTGCTTTTTATTTAGAGAAGTTGCATAGTCTAACTTTTAAAAAAAATTCACAAGCACCCCTCTTACAGATTTGTTTGAGGTCCTTCTTTGGCTCTGATTTTTAAAAGGTCAAGCAAGTGAGGAGAGAAATCCTGCTGTATTTGGGAAGGGATTTGGCATGTCTTTGTTCCCAGGAATGACACTAATGTCTGTTTTGACTTTTGCATTAGCAGAAGCAATACTAACAGAGACTTTAAAGCAGATCTTCTAATGGTTTATTTGCATTATTTGGCCTGAGCCCCGATGCAGTTGTTTAACCAAGGCTGGAGGTTATCTGAAGCAGGATGAGCTTGCAGCAGTCTCTACTAGAGTCAGACCTAAAAGTAGATCAGTTTCGTACTGTGGTGTCACAGTGCTGGTGCCATTCCTCAGGACATGGGGCCAGAGAGGAGATTGCTGATCCCGCACTCTTCACCTGGAGCTGAAGCACAGCATCAGCACAGCTGTTTGATGCAGAACTTACCGACTTAGAGAGGAGCACAGGTTCCCTCACGGCAGTGTGGGCTAAAGAAGTTGCCTGAGGCCTTCTGCCAATTAGAGACTGATGCCAACTGTGACTTCTTAATCTTGGGGCAGGGAAAAGAGTTTCCAGGCTTACTAAGCCCTTGCATGATTTATTTTCAGGACCATTGGAAATTTCCCTGGTCCTTAGAGGCCTGTGTTTAGCCAGCCTCCAGTGCTTGTCAGTCTTGCAAGTCGGGTAAGGAAATTTCAGCTTGCAATCTGTTGTTTTCTTTCTCCTTCCATTACATAAAAGGAATTTTGATGATCTCTGCTCTGTTTTAAGAGCAACCGGAGGAAGATCTGGTGAGATGTAAAAGCAGGCGGGTAACGCACTGCAGAGCCAGTGCTCTGCACTCCTCCCCATTTTATACCTCATACTTTGTAAGTGGACTCGACTGGAGCCAAAATCCTTTACGTGCTGCTGTTGATCTTTGGTACCCAGAGTAAAAACAGCCTTATGTTTTATGTGTTGTTCCCATTTATAAAAGTGTGGGGTTTTTAAAGACTTCTTGAACTGTGACGATCCTAATGTTGCAACACAAGTATTTTAATGGATACAATCAACTCAATTAGCTATGCAATCTCCTCCAGTGCTGTACAAAGTAAAACATTTCAGCAGAGGTTGCCTGTAAGCTGGTGAAGGTGTGGAACTGTCCCAGATGATTCTCTTGCTGTGAAATGTCATTTCTTGATAAAAGCTCATTTCAGGAGTGTTGAATAAATGGTTGGAGTGAATATCTCTGCATTAATTGTACAGAACAGATTCAGATGACGGTTCAGCCAGCATGTTTCTTTGTATTTTTCTCTTTCCATTTCTCAAGTGAACCTCTTTGGAATGTGCTTGAGGGCAGACCTTGCTTTTCCCTTGGTTTGGGGGGAGCTAAATATGTAAATGGTGCTTCTAACTCAAGCTGAAAATGAACTGACTAAACAACTTCAGCCCTTTGCCAGAGACAAAGATCCCCTGTACTTGCACAATTTCAGTTACAATTCTTACACAGTGCACAATGGAACAGAAGACTGGAATAAAAAGTGCACTTGTCATATTTCTAGACCAAATATTTTCCCTTTAAAAAAAACCCAAACAAAACCACAGAATGGGGAAAGATGCACTACATATGAAATTTAGAACATGAGGAGGGCACAAACAGGGTAAAGACTTGGTTTTTTAAAACACTTTGGAGAATAGGCTGAAAAAAAGCTGAGACTTGGGTTAAATTTGGACAGAAGTAGTTACGTGCTGCTGTTCAATGCATTTATAAAGGGGGATCCCTTGATCATGACATCAAAACCATGCACTGTTCTTGACTTCTTCCTTTGGAGAATTTAAAGCCACACTTGCTAAGTGTGCAGGAACAAACACTTGTATCTTGCTTGAATCTTCCTGGAGATTAACTGTGAGATTTCCTTTTAAATTAAAGACATACTAAAGCTTCTAAACACAGTGGTTTAGCTGGGTCCCACATGCAGCAGCTACTCTTTGCTGAGTGCAGAAAGAAGCATGTGATGATGTCTTCACAACTCTCGGGTCTCCAGTGCTGTTTTGTTCCTCTGCAGGTGTCTTGGGCAAAGGAGACTTCATCCTGACTCTCCATCTCTGATTTCAGAGGGCACTGCAGAGAGCAGTAAGGTTAGACAAGTGGATAAAGATAGTAACGCAACCTTTCTCTGATATTTTTTTCCCCTCTTTTTTCTCCCCCCCCAGTGCATCTACTGAAGAGAACCCTGCAGAAATGTGAGAAGAATGGCTGGATGGAGCAAATTTCTGGAAAGGGCTTCAGTGGAACCTTTCAGCTTTGCTTCCCTTATTATCCTAGGTAAAGAGCTTGGCTGTAAAACGATGTTCAAGATAAGTGTCACATAGGTCAGCCAGAGAGCAGTGCTGAAGTTCATAGGCTGACCTCCTATTTACAGGGAAGTTTGTGGAGGGTTTAATAACTGATGAACCGCAATGTTGTCACTCATACTCTAGATAATGACATTACTTGGATGTCTGACTGACTGGACATAAAGCTGACTTCATTAGCAAGGGAAACTTTTAAGGGCAATAAAAATATTGGGCTCAATATTCTCAGGTGTAGTCATGATGCACTTTTTTTGTTTTTTTTTTTCTTCAGAATTGGGGCTATTTAAGTGTTCCCATGCTAAAACAAATTCGCATGAGCAGGTAGTGTGGTGGTGTTCTTAATGCAAGGATACTCATAATGAGTAGGACTCAACTGTTTGCCTTTCTTAATGCCCATGTGGAGGAGAGGTGGGAGGAGGGAAGATGACCTAGATTAGCTACTGTTAGACTAAACCAGCCTTTCTTCTCCTGCTGTGAGTGTATATTGTATTGTGCTGGGCCACATGGAGCCCAGGGACGGTGACTTAGTGTCCCACAAAGAGCCAAATGGCAGCATAGTCATTAAAGTCTCTGCTCCCCACCTTCTTTTATTGCATACATACAAAGTCCTCAGCAGCTTCAGCCTGTGTTCAGAGTCACTGAAGTCTGATCTTGTCCCTTTGTTGTCTGCCTTCCTGTGTTGCACGAAGGAGCAATGGGGAAGAGAACCAGAGAAAAGGCGGGCTTAGGGCTGGGACGTTCCTGGTGACTTACAACCCATCACACTTCTGCCATTGCAGAGACTAAATAACGTTGATTTTAGATAGCAGCAAACACAGAAGTCTTCAGGGTGTTTCTGGATTAGGCTCAAAGCTGTAACCTTACAGGAGGGTGGGCAGCAGTGCCTGCTGAGAGCCAGGGTTACCCAAGGCTTGCCGACCCTGGAGTTGTATTCTTAGAAGTCAGTCACGCTCTGACGAGAGCCCTCTTGTAGCCCAGATGTGCTCTACCCAGAGAAGCAGCAGGATGAGGACTCTGAGGAATCTGATGAGGAAGAAGAGGAGGAATCTGAGGAGGAAGAAGAATCTGAAGAGGAAGAGTCTGAGGAGGAAGAGCCACCACCAAAGAAGAGGTATGGCAGCATAAGAGATAAATGGGCTCCTTCAGATGAAATAAAGTGACTGTCACAGCTGTAGAGCGCATGGGTTTCTCTCTTGGTGTGGTTGTTTATCCACAAGGCTGTTGCTCAGAGGTGTTGGAAGAAGAACTTTCTAATTAGGCCTTGCTCCAGAGATAAGGATCTCCCCCATTCCATAATTTGAAACTTACCTCTTTTTTTCCTCCAGATGAGAAGAGAGCCTGTATTTATTCTTTGTATTGCCTTTAGTCTCCTAAAGTCGCCTTTTGTGCTTTACAAAAGTGTGATGTTTCATGTGGGACTTTTTGTATTTATTGTTTCCTTAAGAAAACTTTTCCTTACAGTATTATTTGCAGTTCTATAGCCAGATAAGAAACCTGCCTTACTCAGAATGTGGGTTTAAGATAAGTGTTGTTCGTTAAGTAATAAAATTCCATTTAGAGAGGAGAGATAGTGCTTAGGTCTCTTAATTGTTCTGACAATTGACTTTGATTCATTGTCATTATTTGTATGTTTATATGCCTAACAAAGGAGTTCAAAACCTCCCTGGCATAGCACTGTGGGGATTGAGAAGTGCTTAGCATGGCAAGATCCACCAGAGGAGTTCTTGCTCTTTGGGATTTAGCTAATGAAATATACTGCTGCATAAAGAAACATCCGTGGTAAAGAACAAGAATGCCAAGATCTGTTTCATTTATGCAAATTGATGACAGCAGCTCTGCTCTGGGTAGCATTTGCGCCTCCACTGAGATCTTGTGCTGTCTCTCTTTCTGACAGGATGCAGAAGAGACCACCTCCAAAATCACGGAGCAGGGCCCCTGCCATGAAGCGAAGAGAGTCCAAACCCAAGCCAAGAAAAACCCCCGCAGCCCGCCGGGGGAAAGCAAAGCCCCCTCCCAAGGTTAAAACCCCTGCTAAGAAAGCCAAACCAGCAGCCCCAGCCATCAAGAAACCCTCTGGTGGCAGCTCTTCCAAGAAACCAGCAGCCAGCGGGAGGAAGGAAGTGAAACCTTCCGCCAAGGGCAAATCCACCATGAGGAAATCTCTCCGGGCAAAAAAGTAAAATTTTTCCACTGTCAGGGAATCCCATGGTCAAATCCACAATCTTGTTTTATAAGTCAACGTGCATTTGTATTTTAGTTCTGATGCTTAAACACTTCTTTAATTTTTTTTTTTTTTTTTTTTTTCTTGAATGATGGGGAAAAAGCTGAAAACTAAATCAAACCAACCCGAGCATTTGTTAGATCTCAATGCTGTGCCTCATGTCTGCCCCTCCCCCTGGAACAAGTCATCTTTAGTTTCTGCAATAATTTTACGACTTTTCTAGGACATATATAATCTGTACATTTTACGGTGTTCCTCTTGGGTTTGGGGGGGAGGGTTGGCTTTTAAAAATTCTTCAAAGAAGATCTTTATATCTTTAGACAGCAGGAACAGGATGATTGGGGGAATGTGATTCTTAATGAGAAGGTACAACGGCAGAAGAGTCCTTCCTAGATCCCCTGCATGATGAGGTCCTTAACGCTTCTGTGAAGAAGCAGTGTATATACAACACTTGCACTGAGTCCTGGAGGTGCTTCTTTCTGTTCGGCCATTAGAGCGACAGGCTGAGGAGGCGGCGCATTCGGCTCCTTCAGACCAACAAGGTTTGTTTGACGGTGAGTCAGATCTTCAGTAAACGGAGGCTGCAGCGTCTACTGATCGTCTGATGCCAGAGGGGCTCCAGAAGGGGTAGTTCTCGGTTAGGCGGGTGATTTGAATTAGTGTTTCCACGCCACATCTGTTACCTTAAAACCAAAATATATAAAAGTCTTCTTGAATCCAACTTTCAAATGTTTTTAAGAGATGAAGAGCCTGAGTTTTGTCACCTCTTGTTTACCCTTTTTTAAAGAAAAGTTGGAGAGCTATACAATTGCTAATGTAGAGATGTTGATAAGTGAAGAACATGCAGTTTGCTAAAATAAAATGAAACTAGATTCCAGGCTTGCTTTGTGTGTCCTTTCTCTTCCTCGCCACAGCTTTCTTCTCCTGGAAATGTAGAGAGGAATTACAGTCACCGTGGATTGCTGCAGAGGCAAATCTTTGTTAAAAGTACATTGCCAGCGTGAAAGACTGGGGCTGTTTTAGCCTGAGCCCCTGCCAAGCTATGTAGTTGGACCGACGTGTGACCTTTTTCTTCCCTGGTTTCTCTGGAGACAAAGGTGAGCAAGAAGAAAGCTCTGTTTGAACCTCTTGCTGCTGCTTTTCTCTCTCTGCCCCCAGTCAGTGGGGACAAAAAAGACCAGCTGAAGTCTTTCCCCCTCTTGACCTGCTCACCAGAGCAGCGTCTACGTTCAAAACACTCCCCCATGTCCCCGGCTCTCCCTTGGACAGGGCAACACCACTGATTTAAATGTGACCTGACACTCTTTTTGCTTAACATGCTCTTGGAAAGAGCTTTGCACATACCGTGCTGAGAGGAGTGGCAGTACCTGTAGAAATAAAATCCAGAAAAGGAGAAAATAACCTTATTGAATTTATTCGTTTCAGTTGCCATCCCAGTGTGCTACCTCTAACAACTGGGAGTTTAAAAAATTCTTGTAGAAATGCCCTGAATTGTTCCCAGCCCTGCAACAAGGGTGCAAACAGCAGATTAACAAAAATCACAGCTGATACAGAACTGGGAGAGTGAAAGCACCGATCAAAGAGTAATCTGCAGGGATGTAAAGCAATTAGAAACATGAGTTAATGGCCCTTTCCTAGGGCTACTTGTACCAAAGCAGTGGGTTTTGTCAGCATTTTCCTCCAGGCAGGCGCTACAGTGAGCCAGATTTGGGAAACACCTCTCATTGATAAGGTGCTTATGGGGACAAGGAGTTCTTGCCCATCCTCACCCAGCTGCAGGGCATTTTGCGACCTCCCTCTTCCCAATAACATTCCCACACCAACAACCCCATGGATATTTGTTAAAACGCTGGTCTGGATAATACCGATTTTTTTGCACATGATAATGGCTTCATTTTGCTGCAAGGCACCTCGAATTATGCTAAAAACAGCCATTAGCTCCCTTGGTCATCACCAAAATCCTTTGGGTTGTGGTTTTAATTGCTAATTAAGTGATTTCTGCATACCAAGCCAAAAACAAACAAAAAAAAGCTGTGGCTCTGATTGTATTGAATCCAAAGGAGCGATCCTTTCCTCCCAGGAGTAGCAACTGGGATTGAACGGGAAAATCTTCATCCCACAGTGGCATTGCCGGCGGAGCAAGCAGTAGCTCCGCTGCACGTTTGGGAAGGTTTGTGCCAGCTCTGCCGCTCACTCTTCTCCGGTCTCCGCTTCCTGACCAGACTGGGCTCTGTTATGTTGTTTCTTCAGCCCCATCTGTCCTGTCTTTTTTTTTTTTTCTTTTTTTCCGCCGTTTCTACGCTATTGACTCTTCCGGTGGGCTCTGCCGGGGCATCTCGCAGCATTTCAAAGCAGCCGGCGCTGGCGGTGACCCAAGGTTTGAATGCTGCTCTTAGGACCCTTTTCTTCACACCCTTGGGAGCACCAGGGCACGAGACGGGGATTTTCGGATGTATCCCTGAGGGATTAGACCCTATCTCCTCCCCAAACTGTTGCTTTCCCTTTCCAGGAGCCAAGTGCATCCCTGGGGCTGGGGGCAGCTTTCACTTTGGCCCTGTGGATTTGGCCGGCCGGCCAACTTTGGGGACCTGAGGCTCTGGGTTTGCACGGTCACTTTGCAGCAAGGTCGGAGCCATCCCTCTTTATTTTTTTCTGGCGAAAGCAGATAGCAGTGGGCAAAACTCCCTGGGGAATTCAGAAATTGGAGTGAAAAGGGTCTGAGCATCGGGGCAGGGGGTGGTGAGCGAGAGACCACGTGTGCGCATCGGGGTTAGAAATCGCTTCTCCACTGGGCACGCTGTAGGAGAGGAGAGAAAAAAAAGAAAAAGGAGAGAGAAAAAAATCAGTTGCAGCCGCGTTTTCCAAAAAGCCGGAGCGTTTCTGCTCGCTGGCGCTTCCAAGAAACGGAGAAAACCAGGGAGGTAAATTGCAGTGATTCATCGCGGGCAGATCAGAGGCAGGAAATGAGAGTTTGCTGCCTGCCCTGTGCCCGACGTGGGCTCGGGCTCGCCTGGGCCTGGCCGACGGCGAGGGCCTGACGCCCACGGGTCGAGCATCCCTGCACCGCAGCAGGAGCTGCCGGAGGAGCCACCCCAGGGAAGGAAAACAACGGACGAAGGCCAAGAGCCGGAGCGGGGGGAATTTTTTTGCCTGCGTTTCTCCGGAGCCATCCAAGCCAGCTGTCCGTGAGCTGGGGACGGGGGGGGGGCCCAGTGGGATGGGGGTCCCTGGGGATGTTTGGTGTCTGGGTGCCGCACACACCCCTCCCCCCAATTTTGGGGTCAGTATCCCTCCCTTGGGGATCTTCAGGGTGGCCGGTGGGCTGGGGGGCTCCATTGAGAAACAGAGCGTGGGAAAAAGGGGGCGTGGCTTGGGGGCTACCTGCCCGCGGATTGGCTGGGGGGGGGGGGGGAGACCCCCTAAATTGTGCCAGAAAGGAGAGGGGCAACCCTGAGCTTGCAAAGAGCATAGGAGCACCATAGAGACCCCGCCACCCCATTAGGATGTGCTTGGGGCAGCTGGACCCCCCCTTTCACATGTGTTTGCACCAGGCACCTGCGGCGTGGCCTCTGACAGGAGTTGCGCCGGTCTCAGCCTGACTGAGGGCTGTAGAGGGCAAAACCCCTTTGGGTGGCTGGAGAGGGGCTGGGTGCATCCCCCGGTGGGTGCTCTGGCTGAAAAAGCACCCCCAAACCTGCCGCCCCCATCGCTGGTGTTTTGGGGATCGCCCCTGAAGGACAGCCATAGGCATCTTGGTGCTGCATGGCCTGTGGGGAGTGGGATGGAGCACTGGGGGGGGGGGGGCGGATGGGGGACACCACAAAGTCTCACTGGGGTTTGGTGTGTGGGATGGCATGCACCTTGCTCAGGGTCTGCACTGTGTGCTTGGGGTGTAGGGACCACTTGCATTTTGCTGGGGGTCAGGATGTGGGGACACTTGGGTTTCTTTTTTGGGGCCAGGATGTGGGGACCGCATGCATCACGTTTGGGGTCGGGATTTGGGGACCTTCACTTTGCTTTTGGGGTCAGGACACGGGGACTACCTGGATCCTGCTCGGGGCAGGGACATGGGACCCTCGCACGGTGCTTGGGGACTGGACATGGGGACCTTTTGGTCGTGATTGGGGTCAGGCTGCGGGGCCCCTTGCACCAGGGTCACGGTCAGGCTGTGGGGATCCTTGCATGGCACTTGGGATCACAGGGGGACCCTTGCATGGGGGCTGGGACATGGGGACCCTTGCATTGGGTTTGGGATGCAGGGGGACCCTCACGTTGGGTTTGGGGTCAGGACTGGGGCCTGTATGGGGGGACACTTGTGTCAGAGCCAGAACTTGGGGACATCTGCATTGGGGTCAGGACTTGGGGACCACCATATGGGGACCACGATGTCTCCCTGGGGCTCAGCAGGCTGGAAACTGGGGACGGTGGGGGCAGATTGTGTCCGTCCCCTTCCTCCTCGCAGGGACCGTGACTGGAGGCTCCCGCACCATCACCCTGGGTGGCTTTGGATAATTTGGATGCAGCACCCAAGCCTCTTAACCCCATCCCGATCCAGCCTTCACCCCCAAACCCCACTGCCATGAAGAAGAAGCCAGCCAACGGGAGGGGGCCGGATCCTGCGGCCCCCCAGCAGCGAGCCCGGGGCATCACCAAGCCAGCAGAGGTGATTGACCCACTGGGGGGGGGGGACGGGACACGACACCCTGAGATGAGGTTTGGGTGCAGATGCATCCCCATCACCCCCCAAAACAGCATCTTGGGGTGGTCCGATTACCCCGAGGGGGGCAACTGCAGCATAGTGGGGGGGGTTGTTGCTGACACGAGTGGGGTTTTTTGTTGCACCCTCCCCCCCAGTACGTGGGCTCTTTCGCGGTGGACGACTTGGACCTGCAGCAGCAAGTGGGGCGGCTGGAGGAGCAGCTGCGGGCACTGAAGGTCTGGCATCCCCCACCGCTCCCTCTCACCGGGAAATGGGGGGACCCCAAATAGTGGGGGGGGACACCCGGGTGGCACAGCCTGGACCCCCCACCCCCGCAACGCTGCATCTCTCCCGGCCAGGACTGTCCCAGGAGGAGGTCGGTGGTGCTGAGGTTCAGTTTGCAGGGGCTGAAGGTCTACGGCAGTGACGGGGAGGTAGGGGTGCTGGGAAGGGGGGTGTTCATGGGTGCTGGGGGGGGTGCTGGGTGCTGCTTTGGGGAGGTTGCACCTCTCTGAGCATTGCTTTTCGCTTGGGAACCTGCTTCGCATTTGCAAATAGGGTTGCAGCCTACCACGCAGTTGCAGGTTTGCAACCTGCCGTGCAAGTAGGGGTGACCCCGGCACTGCTTGCACCCCGGGGGGGCTGGGTGTCCAGAGGTGCTCAGTCCCAGTGACCATCCCCCCCCAATCTTATCCCCACAGACACTGCTGATGGCACACGCTCTCCGTCGGATCCTGTACAGCACATGGCGACACGCCGACCACCAGTTCGCCTTCGTGGCCCGCAATCCCCGCAGCCCCGCCAGCCCCCTCTTCTGCCACCTCTTCGTGGGGCTCCCAGGCGAGGTGCGTGGCCCAACACCCTCCCCCCGCAAAAACCCCACCCTATTATTATTATTTTTAATATTTGCACGCAGCTTCTTTTGCCTCCCCCAGGTCCAGACCCTGCACCTCTTGCTCTGCCGCTCCTTCCAGCTCTGCTACCTCCTGGCGCACCCTGAGGAGCAGGCGGGCGAGGGGGAGCCCCCGGGGACCGGGGTGCTGCGGGAGCCCCTCAACCCCGAGGAGGTGTCACGCAACGTCAACGCCCTCGTCTCCTTCCGACGCCTGCCCGCGCCCGCCGGCCTCGGCTCCCTGGGCGCAGGGGTACGTGCACCCTGTCAGGGTGCTGGGTGCTGCTCCACAGGCCTTTGTGCTATGTTTACTTGCGTGGTGATTTTGTGCGTGGGATTCCTCCATGGCCTTTTCTCGCACGGCGTTTTGCATGGCGCGTTTTTGCGCAGCACGTTTTTTGCGTGGTGTCTCGCATGGTTTTTCTTGCACAGCCTTTTCTTTGCACAGCATTTCTTCCACAGCAGTATGTGCATGGCACTTTTTGCAGGGCGTTTTTTTTGCGCAGCAGTATTTGCATGACACTTTTGGCACGGCACTTTTTGCACACTATTTTGCCTGGCAGTTGTTGCACTGCCTTTTCTCGCACCACGTTTTGCATGGCGCATTATTGCACAGCACATTTTTTGCATGGTGTCTTGCATGGCATTTCCTTGCATGTCCTCTTTGTACAGCACTTCTTGGCTCAGCAGTATGCACACAGTATTTTGCACAGCCTTTTCTTACACAGCATTTTGCGTGGCACGTTTTTGCACAGTGCATTTTGCAAGGCCCATCCTGCACAGCCTTTTCTTGCACAGCATTTTACATAGACTGTTTTAAATGGCATTTTGCAGGGCAGTTTTTTGCATGGTCTTTTCTTGTATGGTGTTTTGTATCGGGTGTATTTGCACAGCATTTTTTTGCACAGCTATTTTGCATGGTGTTCTGCAGGGCATTTTTTGCATGGCACTTTTTTACATAGCAGTTTTTTGCAGGGTATTTTGCACTGTGGGTTTTTTGCACGGCATTTTTTGTATAACCTTTTTTGCATGGTGTTTTGCATGGTGTCTTTGGCACGGCGTTTTTGCATGGCATCTTTTGCACGGTGATTTGCATGGCTTTTTTTTTTCCCCACAGCATTTTTTGCATGGTGGGTTTTTTGTATAGCCTTTTTTGCATGTTATTTTTGCATGGTGTTTTGCACGGTGGTTTTTGGGTAGCTTTTTTTGCACAGCGGTTTTTGCGTAGGTTTTTGCACAACATTTTGCGCAGCAAGCATCCCCCAAACCCCCCTCACAGCCCCTCCGCCCTCCAGGAGCGGCGGCCAGAGGCAGAGGGCAGAGCCGGCACCTGGCGCCTGGGGAACCCCTACTGCTCCCCGGTTCTGGTGCGCAAAAAAGCCATCCGCAGCAAAGTCCTGCGCTCGGGGGCTTACCGGGACTGTGGGGGCGAGAGCCAGCTCCACCAGCCGCCCCGTGACGCCGGTGAGTGCCGGAGGGGAAACTGAGGCACGGGGGAGACACACAAGTAGCCCCAATTTTGTGGGGTTTTTGGGGCGACGAGGGGATTAAGAGTCTCCCACAGCGGCGGCGGGATGGGAGAGCAAAGGGACAAGGAGCTTGGCCTTCCTCCCTGAAAATGAGAGCATCCTCGCCGAGAGCGTGTGGGCCTTCGCCGGCATCGCCAGGTGAGCGCACAGCAGCACCCCACTCCTCGCCATCGTGTCCCCCCCCCACGCCCTCCCCTGTGCCCACCCGCCGCCTCGTCCCCAGGGATGTCGGGATCACGCTGCTGCGGCGGGACGTCCCCGGAGCCTTTCTCCTGCGCCCTGAGCCTGGCCTGGCCAAGCGCTGGTGCCTGTGGGTGCGGGCGCCCTGCGGCATCGTCCCCTACTGCCTCTTCAGGACCCACCAGGGCAGGTTCTGCGTGGAGGTGAGGCTGCTGCGCGGGGGCAGCGGGGCATGGGCGCGTCACATGTGAGCGCATTTGATGCATGAGCACACGGGTGCGTTTGCTTCGTGGTTGCAGTGGTGCACAGTTGCACCTGGGTAAGTGCATTTGATGCGTCGGTGTGTGGACGCACTAGGGTGTAAGTTCATTTTGTGTGTCTGTGCGTGGATGCACTGGTGTATAAGTGCATTTGGTGCATTGGTGCACAGATGTACTGGTGCATAAGTGCATTTGGTGCATCGGTGCATCCATGCATTTGATGCACTGTATAAGTTCATTTGGTGCATCTATGCACGGATGCATTGGTGCATAAGTGTGTGGATGCACTGGTGTATAAGTGCATTTGACACATTTAAGTGCATTTGGTGCATCTGTGCATGGATGCATTGGTACACGGATGCACTGGGGTGTACGTGCATTTGATGCAGCGGCGCATGGGTGCATTTGCTTTGTGGTTGCATTGGTGCAGAGGCGTATGGGTGCATTGGTGCATGGGTACACTGGTGTATAAGTGCATTTGCTTCGTAACTGCATGGGTGCACAGAGGCATTTGCTTCATGGTTGCATCAGTGCTCACATGCGTCTGTGCATGGGTGCAGGGGAGTGTTGGTGTGTGGGTGCATGGGTGCATCTGTGCATTGCACACAGGTACCAATGGGTGTGGGTGCGTGGGTGTATCCATGCTTCGCTGTGCAATTACATTTGATTCATGGGTGCACAAGTGCATCTGCGTGTGGGTACGTGGTGCACGGGTGCATTGGTGAGAGTCAGTTTGATTCATGGGTGACTGGTCATGGGTGCATTTGAGTTGTGGGTGCACCAGTGCATTTGATTTGGGGTGCATCAGTGCGCAGAGTGCAGCTGTGTGTGGATGCATGGTGCACAGGTACGCGGGCGCATCAGTACGCGCATGCATGGATGCAAGGGATGCACGGGTGTATTTGATTCATGGGTGCACCCATGCATTGGTGCGTGTGTGCATTGGGTTTGTGGGCGCATGGTGCGTAAGCGCACGGGTGCGTTTGGTGCATGGGTGCACCTGTGTGGGGGTACGTAGGTATTTGGTGCATGGGTGCATTCAATTCGGGGTGCCCGGGTGCATGGGTGCACAGCACATGGGCATCCCGGCAAGGCCCTCCGGCCACCGCGTCCACCGGCCGAGCGGGGGGACTCACCTCTGCCCTCTCTCCCCGCACCGACGGCAGCACTCCAACGCCGAGTTCGCCAGCGTGGCCGCCCTCCTGGCTCACTACTCCGGGGCGCCGGGGGGCTGCTTCTGCCGCTTGGCCCCTGGTCGCCGCAACCCCGGCTACGAGGAGCGGGACACCGGCGGTGGGGCCAGTGCCTGGGGGGAGGCCGCCTGGGCCCCCGCCGCCCCCGTCGGGGTGCAGCATGAGCGGGGTTAGGCCCGGCCGCTCCCCGCTCAGGCACAGCTAGCCCCCAAAATCCCTACTTAGCTTTAAATCGCTGCCATCTGCCTTATTTATTCCCCTCCCGCGGGCTGCGCGCGCGCTTGGCGGGCTGTACGGCGCGACTCCGGCAATAAATGGCTCTCGTGCTACCGCAGGAGAGGGCTGCTGGAGGTCTTTTCTTCCCACTCCCCCACCACGGCGCTGCGTGCAAGCGTGCACGCTCGTGCGCTCGCACGCTCTCCTGCACGTGCACGCTCATGAACTTGCACTCGGGCACTTGCGCTCTCGGGCGCTTGTGCTCTCGTGCGTGCACACACTTGTATAGTTGCTCCACGCGCTCGCACCCGCGTGTGCTCGCACGCTTGCACAATTGCACTGTGCAGCTGCGCACTCATGCTCGTGTGTGCTCCCGTGCTTGCACGGCTGCACTCAAGCCCTTGCGCTCCCGTGCACTTGCAGTCTCAAAGCCCTCGTGCTCTTGCACCCTCGTGCACCGCTACCACCGCGCTCTCACACACTCGTGCCGTTGCACACCCGTGCACTCACCTTCCCTTGCACACTCAGGCGGCGCACTCGTGCACTGCACGGCTGTGCAGCCGTGCCACTGCACGCTCGCGCCCCCATGCACCTGCACTCCCACGCACGCGTGCCCTCGTGCCCGCCGCCCCCCCCCCCCCCCCCTTGCACACGTGCGCTTTGGTGCACGCCGGCTCTTGCACGCGGGCGCGTGCCCGCCCGCAGTCACGTGGCTCGCGGGGCGGGGCCTTTGCGCCGCGCTACCCCGTCGCTGTGGTAACCGCGTGGGGCCGCTGCGCGCATGCGCGGTGGGTCGGACGGCCCTTCCCGCCTCCCCTGAGCTCCCCCCGGCTCCTTCCACGCACCCCGGCTCGCCTCGGGTTTCCCTCCGCTCCCTCAGGCTTGCCCGATACCTACAGGTTTACATCAGGTTTTCCCTCGCCCAGTCCCCTTTGGGCTTGTCCCAGCTCCCCAGAGTTACCTGAGGCTTTCCTGCCCCCAGGATCCCCTCAGGTTTCCTCCCCCACGGCCTGCCCGAGTTCCCCCTCAGACTTGTCCCAAGTCTCCCCCTTTCCCTTCATCCCTCCCAAGCTTTTCTCCTCCTTAATCTCTCCTTTACCCCAGCCATTTGTGCCCTCCCTGGCTCTCCTTCCTCACGCCAAGTTGTAGGGGGGTCCATCCCCTCAGTGCCCCCAGCAAGCAGTGAGTGGTCCACCCCACCGAGGGGTGCAGGCCCTGCGCTTAGGCTTGCCCCAGCCTTCCCCCAGGCCTACCCAGGCCCCGATGCCCCTCAGCCCCACCAAGTGAGTGAGTGTGGGGTAGAGCTGGGCCTTGAAAAATGGCCTCGGAGGCGGTGAAGGTGATCGTCCGCTGCCGGCCCATGAACGAGCGTGAGAAGGCTCTCGGCTGCAAGGCGGTCGTCAGCATGGAGAGTGCACGGGGCCAGTGCTTCCTCCAAAACCCCGCCGCCACCGGCGAGCCCCCGAAGCAGTTCACCTTCGATGGGGCGTACTACCAGGAGCACAGTACAGAGCAGATCTACAACGAGATCGCCTACCCACTCGTGGAGGTAAGTGGTGCCTGAAGCAAGCTGGAAGCAGCCAACACATAGCTTGGGACGTGGGCTGCAGTTTTATGTGGGTAGACGATCCCTAAGTAGAACTGATTTATGGACAGAAACAGCCCTGTCTACTGCTTCAAGAGACTTAGATGCAACCCTGGGGTGCAGAGGAGGGCAAAACAGCACCTCAGTGATAGGCTGGGAAATTGGGAAGAAAAAAATACTTCTTCAGCAGCCAGCAGGGCACTGAGGATAGAATTACATTTAATTGTTTTAGGTGGATGTTTATATGAAAAATGAACCCCCCTGAGCAGGCCCTAGAGGTGGTAGCTGGACAGAAACTGCAGCAGAAAGTGTTGTGAGGAGAAAGGGGACAAAAAAGACTCCTGATGATTTTAGGGATATTTTTACTGTTAAGCAAGAAACTTTAGAGAAGACAGGGAACCTCAGCCTGTTTTAGAATAGCAAAATGAGAGGGGATATGTTCGTTGCCTGTTAATACATCAGCACGGTAAACAGCTAGGATGAGAAAGGAACCAGTTAAGCAAACCCCCCCCCCCCCCCCCCCCCCCCAAAAAAAAACCAACCCAACTTTGTTAGAAGATGAAACAGGGATAAAATGGCCAGTGATAATTTTAAGATGGAAGTTCCTGTTCAGGAGAACAACCAGGGTCTGAAACAGTAGATTATTAGGTTAACAGATTATTTCTTTTTCTTTTTATTTGAACCTTAAGAAATCAAAATATCTTCTGTTCCTGCCATGCTTCTCTGAAATAGGAACAAGTGAAAGTGAGGCCTTCTTTCAGCCAGCTTTCCAAGAGAAAAAAATATTCTGGTCTTCTAAGCGTTGTCAACTGCCCTTCCACTTTTCAACACCTGCATTTCTTCAAGTTTTCCATTTTTGAGAGAAAACCATCGATTTATATGCTAGCAGAATGCATTTTTTAATTATTATACTCTGATGGCATGTGAAGATCAAGCAGTTGTTTGACGTTTAGTTCCGGCTCTTCCTTTAAAATATCTTTTACGGGGTAGGATTGATTCTGGACAATGCATTTGTAGTTATGCAAAGTGTGAAGGTAATGGCTATTTTATTTGGTTCCCCTTCATTTCCAGGGTGTCACCGAAGGCTACAATGGCACCATATTTGCCTATGGCCAGACTGGCAGTGGGAAGTCATTCACCATGCAGGGAGTTGTGGATCCTTCTATACAGAAAGGCATAATACCCAGAGCATTTGAACACATTTTTGAGAGTGTACAGGTAGGCGTGTAACAAAGTGAAAGAGTTATAAGATTGTGTGATATCAAGAAAGACATTCATACCCCAGGAAGCGAGTGCCGATTGCGCTCGGGAGTGAGAATGTGGACAGGCTTTGGGGTATGCTGCCTCTCATCCAAAAGCTGAGGCCTGTGTATAGTCAGATGAACTGCACCCTCATCTCTGCTGACTTCATGGACTCGCACTTGAGATGTTTAAGGACCGAAAGTCCCTATAGCGAGTGTGTTGAGTGGTTACACCTGGGAATGAAATGCCAGGAGAGATTTGATGAAGTGTTGAAGGGAGGTAGGCACCCAGCTGGCACTAAGGATCTATGTGGGCTGCCTGCTTGCCTTCATTTTGAGAACCTTACCCAAAAATCATTCCTGTTCTGTGCAGTGTGCTGAAAATGCCAAGTTCTTGGTGAGAGCTTCCTACCTGGAGATTTACAACGAAGACATACGAGACCTCCTAGGAGCTGATACCAAGCAGAAGTTGGAGGTGAGGCGGAGTCAATGTGTCTTAATTAGGAAGTGCTTTAATTTGCTCAGATAAGTGTTATCGTGAATGTCTCACAGAAGTGCAATAATACACTCTGTCAGAAGCTGAACAACAGAATATGAAGTTGTAGTGATGAATATGGAAGCCATGAGGAGATTTTGAGGGACTTCAGTGAACGTTTAGCGGCAGAAGGAACAGAATCCAGTCAGAGACTGTGTGTCCTGCTTGATAGCGGCCAGTAGATTAGTGGAAGCTGCATGAAAATCATTACTGGACAAGGATGGAACAAAGTGCTCATGGGGCAATTTCTTCCTAATCCTCTTCATCTCACAGCTGTCTCTAAAGCAGGAGGATTCTGTGCCTTATGAATGTTTAATCTGATCCGGTGTAGCTGTGGATGGTCTTATTATCTGTCTAAAACAAAAAAGGCTGATCCTTTTTTGAGGGGACGCGGCAGGTATTACTCCCCATGGGAATGCATAGGGAAGGTGGACAGTTTCCAGGAATGCAGGAGGGTAAACTTTCCTGAAATCCTAATCAGGGGGCTGATTTTTATAAAATTTACCTCTCGGTGGCTTTGCAGATCTTTTTGCACATGTTCCTGGAGGGAGCTGCAAACCTCCTGTCCTAATTTACTTCCCTGCAGGACTGCCCCGGTGAAGAAAACCCAGGCACTAGCACCATCTGCTGCACAGATGCGCTGAGATGGTGACAGACCCAAACTGCCTTACAGGGCAGTTTGTTTGGTTTTTTTTTTTAACATGCTTCTGGCTTTAAGGGAGGCAAAACCCTCTCTGCTCCGCGTTCCAAGCATGCTGCGCCTGTGTGTGTCGAGAGGGAGGGTGGGAGAAGGGGACTCACTGTTTCGGAAGGCGCTTGCTGCAGTTTCCCATCCTTTGTTCCACATCAGCAGTGACACCGGTTTCCATGACGACCACAGTTGGCACTGGGAAGGCAGGAGTTGGGCAGAACAGTTTCCAGGGTAACACCATCACACCGGTGACAGCTGCTGCCTGTTGCTGCCTCCATCGAGTAATTAAGGGAGTCATGTCCTGCAGAGTCAGAAAGCCCAAGATGACCCACTGCTTTCTTCTGTGTCCCCCAATTCTCCTCCAAAATGCCATTTCTGTTTGTTCTTTTGCCTTTCAATGTCAGTGACTTTGGTGACTCAGAAGCCCACCATTGCCTCTGGTGCATAAAACCCTGTGAAGAGCAGGTTTTACAGAGCTCTGCAAGGAAAACACCCCCGTCAGTCTGTGTTGGAGTTAAACAACCATGTCCTCGGTTGGGTGCTCCTCAAGGACTCTGCAGCACCCTCAAATACAGCCAGGCCAGCCATGGGGTTCCCCTGTAGCACAGGCAAAAGTCACAGTGTATGAACAGTCTGGCTGTGATTCTGTAACTGGATTCCTCCTGGGCAGTCATGGCTTTAGAACAAGGCTAAAATCCTGCCTCGTTTAGTTTCCAGCCACTTCTGCTCTGTTCTGTGCAGGTTTTTTAACAGCAAATACTCTATTTTACATTGCTTCTTGTGGCGCATGCATCACTAAAGTATCTAAGGCTCTTCTTTGGAAGTCACACTGCCAAACGCCATACCTGTCATTCCGTGACACCGAGTCATGACAACCATATCTTGATATCCCAGCTGACATGATAAAGATAGAGTTTTGGTTATGAACTCAGCAGATGTGGGGCGTAACATTGCTGTTGAAAATTAATTCAGCTCATTTAAAATTCCCAGTGTGGAGGTAGCTTCAGAGGGGGCTGATGTAGGAGTGCAGGGATCTCTTGATTGTTTTGTATTTTTTATGTAGGTTTGATCAAGATTTTGAACATTTCAATCGTTTATTAGCATGCTGTATGAAACTTTTCTTCTGCGTGACTGATAATTGCTGAAAAGATGCTGTTAGGTATCTAACACTCTGTCTCTATCCAGGTGCCTGAATAGGATTTTAGAGCGTATTAAAAATGAGCTAATCTGGAGAAAAATTATTGTAGTCCGCCTGTGTGTGATGGGTGTGACTTTGGGAATTTTGTCAGGGAGATCAAGACGCCCTCTCAGAGCGGAAGGCTTCAGCAAAGCACTTGTAACAATATCCATGACTATTGAATCTGTGCTTTGATTTTAAAAAAAGCTCCCTATGACTGAAGAGATATTAGAACCTTTGCCATAATAGGTGAAAAACATTTCAGTTCTTTTTTAAAATATGCAGCTTAACAATAGGGGAGGTAGAAGGTGGCTCAGTGCAGAGAAGATGAGTTTCTTGTGGCCTGGGAGATCTCTGAATCAGTCAGCAAACTTTTAACTTTAATTCTTTTTGCCTGCAGAGCCATAAAAGTGGTTCCCTTTTTTCGTGTGGTTTTATTCCTCCTTCAGAAACAATAAGGCTTTTTGGTGGCAGCCAGATATGTTTTTGCCATACTGCAGTTTTAATTTCTCCACTTGTAAAACTCGTGTAGCCCTCAAGCTTCCGGGCAGTTTCCAGCGTGCCTTCCCACAGCCTTGGTGCGTCTTGTTCTAACCTGTCTTGCATTGTCCCTGTTTGCAGCTGAAGGAGCACCCAGAGAAAGGGGTGTACGTGAAGGGGCTCTCTCTGCACACTGTGCATAGTGTGGTCCAGTGTGAGCAGATCATGGAGACAGGCTGGAGAAACCGAGCAGTGGGTTACACCCTCATGAATAAGGACTCTTCCCGCTCCCACTCCATCTTTACTGTCAATATGGAAATCTACACTGTAGGTAGGTAGCTGGATGCCCTGCCCGTAGCAGAGCGCAGAATCTGTGCGGTCCGACCAGTCACCCCACAGCAAAATTATTTTAGGTCCAGTAGAAATCAGAATTATGCCCTGACATGGACATTCTTCACAGTGCAAAATGACTGAGTATTCAAAGTCTTTTTTTTTTTCCTCGATTCCCCCTTGGGAGAGGAATGTCTTACACTCAGACTGGGAACATATTTAATTCTCCTTCCATTTCTTATCTTCTAAAACCTTTATTTCCAGCAAAGGGTGCTAAATCTCACAGCCCATACAACGGCTTGGAGTTCATGCATTGTACAGCCTGGAGAAACTTACACGGTTATCTGTCTTGTCTGACCTCCCTTACAATGCAAGTCAGATCATTTCACCCAACAATCACGGGGCACATGTTTTAAGCAAACAGCTAATCTGGGGTTTAAGATGGAATAAAAGAATCCCTTAATAATGTTTTAATGGCTAATTTTCCATTCTCCAGCATCTTATTTCCATTGGCGTTTTTTCAGCTGATAAAGCTGCCTCGCTGGGTCCGAACATGGACCTCGAAAGGGTTTTTTCTCGGGCTAAGAAAGTAATTAGTCACCTATATTCCATCTAGTCCTTGACCCCAGCTGAGGCTGTGAACAGCTCAGCTTTGTTTTCTTCAGCTGTTTCAGCCGTGGGGGAAGTTACACAATGTCTTCCTAAATTGTGGTTTCAGATGTTGGTGACAGTACCTCATTTTCCTCTATCCAAAATGGTGTGTGTGGGATTTAGGGAATTTCTCAATTAGTGCAGCCGGTGGATGCTAATCCTTGCATTCTGTGGGTCCATAAAACCCCAACTTTAATCCTAACAAGGAAAAAGAAGTATTTACACTCCTCTTTTGAGTTCCAGATGGGTGCAGGGCTCTTAAACTAGCCTGCAACAATTTCTCTGATTTGAAGCTTTGAAAACATGTTACACAGAACAGGATGGCAGGTGGGGAAACTTGCAGTTTTGGCAGTTAAATGGAAGATAGCTGGAATATTTGAGGAGAAAGCTGAGGGTTCTGGCACAATCCCCATAACTGGATGGTTCTACTAGGGTAATCGTTAGTTGAAATAGTTAATGAAGTTGGTATTTATGTTGCCATCTTTAGACTTCATGAAGAGGGGCATGGAGAAGTTAAAACTTCTTTTCCAGATGAGCCTCTAGTAAATTATAACTTACAGGCAGTTGATATTTTAAAGGATCTCTTTGCAATTATGTGGACTAAAATAACTCTTTGAAGTAACAGTGTAGATTCAGGAACGGGATTGTGGCAAATACCGGGTTCTCTGGCTGCAGATGTTTGAAATGCGCAAGTTACCATCACTATTTTTACCATATTTAGAGTAGCAGATGTTTTATTTCTTGGCATTGTGCTTAGGGATTGATCAGTTAACGAGAAAGACGTTGTAGATTTGGCCAGTGCTTATGCCACGAGCACTGGCTGATGGGCTGTATGGGAATTAGACAGGCAAGACTTTCGGGCTGCTGCAAGCATTTTAGCAAGTCTGGGGACCTTGTTACACCACGGAAACTAAACCGCTAAGCTCCTCGATGGAAACAAACAGCCTCTGTGGGTAAAAGGACTGGCAGGAACCAAAACAACTTTTTAATTGCCTGTCAGTGTTTACATAAACTGGGGGAAGGAGGGAAAGGGTTAGAAAACCTACTTTTTGTGACTGTCCACTCACCCCAGCTCTCAGAAAGGATAGTGAGAGGGCGCTCTATTTAAGCTCCATCTGGGTTTTTTTTCCCCAATTCTCCCATGTCTTGACATGCCAGAAAGATCTGGAGTGAAACAAGAAGTTAGCTTTGCAGCAAACATTAAGTTCCACAGTTAACAATCTGTTGCTCTAACTGGGGAAATATCCCGGGGCAACAGATTTTAGAATTTTTTTGTTTACCTGTGAACTTTTAACTTTCCCCCATGCATCATATTACTCATTGCTCATGTTTAGGTATTGTCCACAGCCATAAAGCTGTAACTGACTAAATTGAAGGCTAGGTTTTGTAGAAGTCTGTCTGGAAAAGGGTGGACTTGGTTAAAACCTTGATGTTCTTTTTGCCTGGAGCACTAAAGGAGCTCTTCACTTGAACTTGGGTTGTCATTGTGAGGGATGATTGGGATGTGGACATCCAAGAGTGTGGTCCAGCACTTAGGACAGTAGTTTGTGATTTGGGAATGTGTGTCCAACTCTTTGCTCTGCACGAGGCTAGGAAAGTTAAGTAGCCAGTGAAACCGAGGGGTTCCTAAAGCGGCCAAATGTGCTCTCTCTCAGTCACAGGGGATTTGTGTCATCACGTTAATCCAGCCTCAAAATGCAGGTCAGGAAGCAGATGCTATATGCGTGAGGTGTGCCTCCAGGTAGCTGGGGAGCTAGCTGTTAACTTCAGCTCCCATCTTCTCTTGCCTTAAAGTGTTACGATGGGAATGGCACCAGCTTGCTGGGTCTGACTCCTCACTCACTGAAATCCATCGCCTCATCTGAGTGGTTTGGGCTGAGCACAGTCCCGATTTCTTGCAGTTTTCCTGTGTCTCGCCTGTGTTCCTTCATTTTACTTTCTCACTGAGAATGTCATGAGTTGAGGAGGAACAGATGCCGCCGAGCATGCCTGTGTGCTGAGTCACGGTGCAGTTTTACAGTTATCTGGGCGAGAGGGGAGATCTGGTGGGCTTCTTGAACATTCGAGCCAGATGGTGGACCTTGATGGTATCTGATAGGATGTGCTCTTTCTTTTGAAGCATAGCAAGAAATTTCTTGAATACTTCCATTGATTAGGGTAGGTTGGATTCCAGTCTTGAGAAAAGCTGTAGTTTGAGAGTTCATGGAAAAACTGTTTCCCAGCATAGTGTCTACTCCAGCCTTTCCACGGTAGTCTGTAGAGGTAATCTTCCTGCCTGTCTCTCCACGTCACATGGGCATTCAGGGAGCCTGCTCTTCTGCCTGTGCTCTCCAACTAGCCCTGCTCCAGTTGCTGCCCATTAACTCCTCATTTCATGCTTCCTCCCTTCTTTCTCTCCAATTATCAGACATTGTTTAACTTCATGAAACAATCTAAGGAGAAAAAAGTTGTATAAACTCATGGTCTGACCTTGTTACTTGCAGAGGGCTTTGCATGAAATTCTAAACACTCAGCATCTGTGCAAATATGTGGAGGGGGGTGTGTGTGTGTGTGTGTGTTCAGAGCTCACTGGGAGAGTAAGAATGGGCATGAATTTTTACTGTGCAGAATCTTGTTCAGGAAAGCACTAAAACATGTAGTTCTTTAAGTAGATATTTATTTACTTAAGGGAGTCAGGGCCCAAATGCAGACAAAAAACAGGGCTTGAACTGGAACGTAATGCCAGAGAATCCGGTTTCTTGACTGTTAAGATGCTTCCTCTTAAGAAGAGCCTAAGCCGGAATTATTTTCTTGCAGATGAGCAAGGGCAGGACCACCTCAGGGCTGCAAAACTCAATTTAGTGGATCTGGCAGGAAGCGAGAGACAGTCAAAAACTGGAGCCACAGGAGAGCGGCTCAAAGAGGCCACGAAAATCAACCTCTCCCTCTCAGCTCTGGGCAACGTCATTTCAGCCCTGGTTGATGGCAGGTGTAAGCACATCCCGTACCGAGACTCAAAGCTGACCAGGCTACTGCAAGACTCCCTCGGAGGGAATACCAAGACCCTGATGGTAGCATGCTTATCTCCAGCTGATAACAACTATGATGAAAGCCTCAGTACTTTGCGCTATGCTAATCGAGCGAAAAACATCAAGAACAAGCCCTGTATCAATGAGGACCCCAAGGATGCTCTGCTGAGGGAGTATCAGAAGGAGATTAAGAAGCTGAAGGCCATTCTAGCTGAACAGATGAGTGCGCATAACTTGTCAGGTAAGAAAGCCCTTAGTGGCTCCAGAGATGTTTTGTTCTTTGACAGAAAAATGTGGTTTTTACATGTGTGCTCACTGGATTTCACCTCAACCTTTTCCTTACCTGTTGGAGGAAGAGTTCTCCATTCTGGTAATGGACTTTTCCTTCACCGTTGCCAAATTGACCTTATTCCACTGGTAAAGACCATCTCAATTATCCAGTATTTTCGATAATGACAAATTCTGTTAGAAAATGCTGACATGATTCAAATCCTTGATTCTTCTTGGTCATTCTGGCTAGAATTTGGTCAGTCACAGAAGCGAGGTTTCAGCTGGCAGAGCAAAAATGAGCTGCATAAGAAATAATAATGTAAAATTCTTTATTAAATATATATGTTTGTTTTCAAAGTTAGCATTCAACCCTGTTCTCCTAAACTGTGAATCTTTGACACTACAAGAAAATTTTTTCCCCACTGATGGCACTGCTTACAGAGAGCAGCACTGTCCCTTCTTTGAGGATTCAGCCCAGCCTCAGCAGACTTGCTCTTTGCTATGAAGTAGGAATAGCAAATATGGGAACAAATGGGTGAGAGCAGTCTTTAGGGAGCTGATCACCTTTTGAGAATTATCCCCTAAAAAGGGGCAACTTTCAGCAAAGCAATAAGGCTGTAAGCTATTCCCCCCGCCTTTCTGCCACCTTTCAGAAACAGCTGTGAAGAAAGAAGGCAATTTCCTTGCACCTTTCATCTCCTTCCCCCATGTCTTTTATCTTCCAAATCTATTAGCATAGCCCTGGAAACAAGTCTCCTGCTATTTTGTGAAAGAGATTGGATTTATATTTGCTTTCATATACCTGAAGCTTAAACCTCTCCCCCTCGGCTCAGTGCTGACGCCTCTCCCCACACCTATGGAGTCCCAGGCCAGTGGGCGTTTTGGCAACACAGATGCTGACACGTGAGCGCAGTTTAAAGGATTTGCTGGCAGCCACATTCTTTGTTCTTTTTCCAGGCATTCTACAGACAATCCCACCTAGTAATTGTGAGTGATTTTTATTTTTGCTTTGCTTTGCAGGGCTTCTGCCTGCTGAAACTGCTCACCTGGCAGCGAAGCCAGCACCCCTCCTCAAACCCCAGTTAGATCCTGAAGCAGAGAAGCAGCTGATCAGAGAAGTAAGGCAGGAGGGGGCATCCCATAGCGTCTTTGACTCAGGCTTGTGGGGTTTTATAATAATCATTACAAATATGGTGTAAGGCTGCATGGTTCAGCCTTTTCAGAGCACTTATCTTCCTATTTTTTGGTCCTTGTCTCCTATGGACAGAATGTGTATTGATGAAGGCCTTATTTACAGCGCCACTTTCTCTCAGCATTGTTCCCACCTCTCTGGAGATGAATTGGAATGGGTTCCCAAGAAGAATTTTTGAAGTAACTACATGTAAAACTTTGATTCCTCCAGTCAGAGGAGGGAGAAATAAGGGGGAGGAAAGCAGTAGTCAGAAGATGTTAGGAACAGTATAAGGATGAAGATAAAGAGGGGATATGGAGCCAGGAGGAAGAATGAGGAGTTGGGGGCCAGAAAGAAATAAAACTCTCTCCTTGCTCTTTACAAAGCTCCTTCCAGGTCACCACATCTGCCCAAGATAGTGGTTTCTAGGGCTAACTAGTCACCATCCATCAATACTGTGTTGACTTAAATCACAGAAAAAGTTAGTGCATATGGGATGGTAAAGTTTTATTGGGGTGGACATAAGATGTGACCTAGAATGAACCTGGATGTGACCTTGTGTATGGTCACAGGGCTGTTGCGTCAGGCTGTCTGCTGTGCCTTCCAGGAGTATGAGGAGAGGCTGGCCCAACTAAAGGCCAGCTACGAAGCAGAGCAGGCGTCGCGTGCCCGCCTCGAAGAGGACATCAGCAGCCTGAGGAATCACTACGATCTCAAGCTGTCTGCTCTCGAGGAGAACCTCAGGAAGGAAGCAGGTGTGGACGAGGCAGGTGGAGGGTGTGCAGCACAGGCGCAGGGTTCCCTGATGCTTTAGGCATGAGCAGACACAGACTGTTCTTGCAAAGTCACATTTGTGGCAGCCACTGCAACCTTTAAAGTGGCAGCGACTGCTACTGCAGCAAGTGCTGCCTGGCAGCAACAGCAGTCCCTGCTCTCAACCCTCCCTTATCAACAGCAGGAGCGGTAACTCTGGCTCTCCTGGGCCACTCATGAGACTCTCTGTCCCAGCTTTGTCCTCTTCCCTATTTCCCTGACTTCCTTCCCATCAGAACCAGCCTGGCCCTACCCTGTAAGCCTTGAGGCAATGAAATGTGATTTTTGCCCACGTAGCTGCGAGTTTCTTCTGACTTAGGGTAGCATTTCTCTCGAGCAGAGGTTTGAGCTGCGGAGATGACTGGTCTCGGCAGGCACTGCTCTGTCTTGATCTGCTTGGCTATGCACAACTCACACGCCTGAGAACGAGGGTGGCTGCAGCAGTCTCTTCCACTGCATGCAAATGTGACGCAGCCCTTGGTCTCCTGGTGGATTATCAACACCATGGCTTTGCTGGAGGGTGGATATTCCTCTCACACAGCTATAAATTGTTGCCAGCTAACCTCTTCGTTACCGCTTTTCATTTATACTTCTGCAGTGCCTCAGAGCACATTTTTCAATGTCCTTGTACAGCACTTATTGCCCAATATTAATTCTTGAACCTATAATCTTAATTTTTAATGCTATCACTTTCTCAGGTGAGAGGTTCTTCCCCCCGCCCCCCGCCTCTGATTAGAAATGTGCACCCCCCAGCCTCTGAAATAGATTATTTGTGTGCTAACACGAGGACCCAGGCTCTCCCAACCCTACAAAATCTGCATTCCTTACCTGATACACCCTCTGGGTCTTTGATGGCTTTTACTGACCAGCATAAATAACAGACCTTTTCCTTCCAGGCATAGTTTTTAGCTTTTGGTGAAGACTTTGTGTGATGTTTTCACAGATTTATGCTCTAGCTTTGCAGAGCTCATTACTGACATTGTGGGTATTTCCTCTTTTACTCTTCAGCGGCCATGAGGACTGAAACTACTCCTGACAAGACACCTTTGCCTGAAGACTCTGTTGCTGCAGCAGATGAAGAACTAACGTCAGCCCAGGTACCCTTCAGGCTACTTTACCCCTCCGGGTACAATAAACCCGAGTGGGTAACTTCGTGCTTCATCTATCCCGGTACTCACATTGCGTCTTTTCAGAGCTGCGGCCTTTGGTTTCTTCTTGTCCTCAGGACCCAGCAGCACCTCGGACTGTCCAAGACACTGGTGGTATGAGCGGAGGGACTGCTGGAGCAGAGGTGGCTGTCACTGCTGAGGGGATTTCATTGCCTGCAGACCAGCAGCAGGTGCTCGCCAGGTCAGTGACTATGCTGCTCCTGTTAACTGCCTCCTGGGCATTGCTTACAACACACATGGACAAGAAGCAATCCTGTTCTTCCATGATATTACAACCATCGAGCTTCAGCTGTCAGTTCAGTGCAGAACAAAACTAGGCAGACATGTATTCTTTACCCCAAAATTAACTTTACCCTATTTGGGCAGATAAATAGCTCTTAGCTGCAGCATTCAATGATGCCAAGTGCCAGAATTAAGAGAGAAAAATCTGGAGAGGTCTGTGTCAGCAGATGTCGATGCAAAAAAGCATGCTTTCTTGATAACAAATCCTGCCTAGATTTATAGGCAGGGAAGTCGTTTCCTTCTCTGGCTTTTTGCAGGTGTAATTTATGAGGAGTTTATAGAGTTGAGGCAGTCGCTGACAGAACTTAAGTGCCCAAACAGGGTATGGAGGCGGCCTCTTTTTCCTCTTAAAAATGGTTCTTGAAGAGCACTTAGAGCCCTCTCAGTGCAAGTAAGGAAGCAGGCCTTCCTGTAGGTCACTGTGCGTGTGGGTGGAGGACAGTGCATCCTCCACAACTCTCCCCTGTCACTGAGGTCACTTTTGCCTCTAACTCACACATCTGATAATGTTTGCAAGACGTCAGCCAGAACTGACATCAAAATTTCCCAATAATCACATTTTAGGGGCAGCATTAGACCCAGGGCCTGGAGCACAGGTGAGGGGTGCAGGGCTCGAGACTCACACTCGGCCCATCCCAGAGGCATCCTGTCTTGAAGGTTCTCCTCCGGGTGAGAGCCATCTTGAGAGAATTGCTTTAGTCCAAGTACAACACAGCATATTGAAATTACGTGGGGGTTCAGTGCTGTTTCAGAAATACACACTTTAAGCAAATTCTGCTGATTTTTCTTTTAGTCTGTTGTGTGGAATTATATTAAGACTAGAAATGCTCAACGTAAGATATATTGTGGATGATAGAGGCTGATCCTGAAAATTCTTGCGTTTTTCAGCCAGTCTTGCAGCTTTACTGTGAGCTTCTGTGGCGCATGGTCACTCTGTTGGGCCTCTCCCGGCTAAAAAAGAAGCTATTGAGAAATCTAGAATAACAGTGTCTGTAATTTGCAGGCAATTCTGTCTATTAATGGAGAGGTCTCCAAAGAAACCATTCGTTTTGATTATATATCAAATCTTAATAGTCCTATTGCAGCGTTCCTTTTTGTGACAAACAAGTGAAAAATGCTCTTCTAATTATATTGTTAAAATCAAAGTTCTCTGCAGATTAGGCAGCAGGGTTTGGTTCCGCCAGCATGGGGATTTTCAAAGCCGCCTGTTAAGAGCTTTACACACCAGGATGGCTGTGAGATCTCTGATCCTCACTCAGCGGAGCGAGGATTCGGTTGCGCATTAAGCAAACAAAACCAAAGGCTACTTGGCAAGTGCAGTAGAGTAGAATAGCAGGTCATCCCTGGTGGAGAACAAGCTCTTTTGGATGGGTTTGAAGATAGCTAAGAGGCTATTATCAGCGGAGGTTTTATCAGCAGTGGGATTTTCTCCGATTTGAGCCAGTGCTGGCCAACCTGAGCTATCTGCTCTGCTGCAGATCCCCATGCAGACAAAGAGAATGGCTCTGGAGCACGGCTTAATTTCTGTGTTGGAGCATATGGGGCCATGTGGCATGGATGTGAGATGAGCTTGATTTCAAGTGTGGGTCTGTGCCTGCGCTCAAGCAGCAGCGTTGAGGTCACCCAAGTCATCAACCTTGGTTGATATTGCCCCAAAAAGGAAATTATACTGTGGCTTCCAGCCATACCGCTCCTGTATCCACCATTTAGAATATTAGTTTGTGGAATTTTGGCACCTTATGTGCTTGCTTTGAGAGTCTTTCAAAACAAAAAGTAAGAATTAAAATAACATATTCAACATATATTTCAATAGGAATTTAAATATAAATTCCACAAAACAGGGTTTTTAAAAAGTATTCAGTGAGCATAGATACAGATTTCCAAACATTCTTGTTGACAAAGGTGCTCAGAATAACACGTGCTTTGCCTTGGGTCCACAGGAGTGTCTATGACAGAAACTGTTAATAAAAGTAGAATTTGCCATGATCACTCTGGACAGCAAATCTTGTCAGAAATCACTATTTTTTGTACTGTGTCTTCCCAACTGTCATCCAGGTCAGGACGTGCATCCTCCATGCTTAACGCAGATGGTTCTTTGTAGTGTTGAGCTAAGAGAAGCGTTTGCCTTTTCCAGGCTGCAGATACTCGAGCGACAGGTGGTAGGGGGGGAACAGGCTAAAAACAAGGACCTCAAAGAAAAGCATAAACGCCGGAAAAAATACGCGGACGAGCGGAGGATGCAGCTGGTGACCGCACTGCAGCAATCTAATGAGGACAGCAGTGACTGGGTTCTGCTTAATGTCTACAACTCCATCCAGGAGGAGGTTCGAGCCAAGAGCAAGCTTCTGGAGAAGATGCAGAAGAAGGTGAGCAGCTCCCTGCTATCCCTGCTGAAGACTTAGGGAGCATCTCTTTCCTCATCTGCATACCCATTTTTTTGGGTTAAGGAGGTGTTTTAGGGCAGTATGTTTAGAGTGTGACTCTGCCTGCATGAAATATTTCATATGTGTGCCTGCATTAGTACCTATAAGGTTGTCTGCGTGCATTTTTATGAAGTATCAGATGCAGCAGCCCTCAGGGTGTGGTGAATTAAGTTGTTGAAGCCCAAAAGCCCACCTGTTTTAAAGGCTGGTCTCCTCGTTGTGCAGCACGCTGACCAGAGGGTGATGTGGGGTGATGGGAGAGGATGCGACTCCCTCTACTGACCTATGCAATCTATTGCACAGCTTTCTCCCGTTTTGATCACCCCAGATACCACACCTGGGCTCCTGGAAGAAATTACACCACAAAAAGTTTTGGGGGAAAAAAAACCCCTAAATATAAAAGCAGTGCTCTTCAATTTTAGGCACACTTGAAAATTAGTTTTGCTCTGATAAGGCAGAATCTGAGGAGCTCCCAAAAAATCTATGCACGTGTAGTCCTAAATCTGCATGTTAAGAACTTGCTTTATTTCTGTATTTAGGTTATCAAAGAAATATTGAATCTTTTTCATCGAAGTTAGGAATTCCTAAGAGCTCATTAGCACTGGATGCAGACCACACTAGTAAGATCAACTTAAGGTCCATTCAAAGACTCAGCATTTTGGAGAAACACCAGAAATCTTTCATTAAAACAGATGTGGAATAATCTCTCCACGCAAACCTCATCCTGATTCTTAACTATAAATTAGAATCTCCCCAAATATTGAAGCTTTTGTGCCTGTCTTTCCATCCCTCTGCCTGACAACTCCCTGTATTCACAGTAACCATCCGTCTCTCTCCTTTATAATCCCAACGACTTACTTTGGTTTTATGTCCCAGCTGCAGGCTGCCGAGACCGAGATCAAAGATCTGCAGTCGGAGTTTGAGCTGGAAAAGATCGATTACCTCAGCACTATCCGCCGCTTGGAGCGAGACCTGATGCTCTTCCAGCAGCTGCTGGATCAGGTGCAGTCCCTCGTCCGGCGCGACTGTAACTACAGCAATCTGGAGAAGATCAAGCGCGAATCCGTCTGGGATGAGGAAACCAGCTGCTGGAAAATTCCACAGCCCCTCATTCAAAAAACCTGCCTGCCCGCAGGTAAGAGGAACGTCTCGATCATGCCACTGGCATGTGGCTGCTTCTGGGCTCAGCAGATCACGTTTGGGCTGTGCTCCCTTCTAAAATCTGCGTACAGAAAAGTTTGCCTAGAAAGTTTGAATAACAACATCACCTAATGCGAAGCACGGTACAGATCCTTTGGGAATCTCTGTGAATGAGCCCAGTGACCGGAGCGGTGTTGGGGATCGGGGAGTGCAGTCAGGAGAACATTAATTGTTTTAGAGACAACAACCCTTTAACACCCGTCTCTTCTCACAGCAGTTCCAGCCCTGCCACAGACCAAACCTGCCCAAAAGAGCCCTTCAGCCGAGAGCCAAGAGCGAACCGTATGGTGTTATACCCCTATTTTACCAATTTTGCCCTATTTCTAAGCAGTAACCTGAGGGGTAGCACAGAGTCCGCTGCTCCTGACGGCGTTTTCCGCTTCCAGCCTGAGGAAGACCGCTACCAGCTGGTGCTGAACAGGAGTGACAGCCAGACCGTCGCCAGCAACTACTTCCGACCCCGGCGAGCCAGCCGCATCCTCCCCCCCGACCCAACTGAGAACCGAGGTAAAACCGCCGTTTCCCTTCGATTGCTGGCCCTCGCCTTTCTTTTACTTTCCTCTTGGGTGTTTTTTTTGGGGGGGGGGGGGGGGGCGGGATTTGGCTCGGCCGTTTTTTGCCAGGCGAGGCCCATTTTTGGCACCCAGCGAGGGTGGATGCCCACCGACGCCCCTTCCTCTCCTCTCGCAGCAATCTCGGGGCCGGAGGGGGCTCCCAGCGGTGCCTCCGCCATGCCCCGGCCCTTCCGCCTCCAAGCCCTCACCGTGGTCCCTCCAACCACCACCAAGCGTAAAAAGGGCAAAGCCGGATCCGTCGGCCGCCCCCTCTGACTCCTGCCACTCCCAAGGCGTCCGGCAACGCAGGAAGACGCCAAATCTCTGTGGTTTTGCACCAAAACGTTCTCGCTTCTACATCGTGGGACAGAGGGCGAGCTCGCTGTCGCCATGTGCTGTTGCGTCCTGTACCCCCCAACCCTCCGCTGCAATAAACCAGTCTGACACCGCCATTTTGAGGTCTTTTACTGGGAACCCGCCGACCCCCATCTTCCTCCCCTCAGGGGCGCTACGGTGGCCGCGCGGCGGGGTAGGGGGATTGTCACGACAGCGTCCCGATGATTGGCCGGCGGCGAAGAGGTGTCTGTCGATGATTGGAAGGCGCGGGATCGGCTCCTGGCACTGATTGGCTGCGTTCGCCCGCCCGCTTCCGGGGAAGGTTGGCGCCGGTGAACAAGATGGCGGCGGCCGTGGTCCGTCTGTGGTGGCTCCTGGCGGTGACGGCGGCCGGGGCTGAGGCGGGGCCCCGCACCCTGGTGCTGCTGGAGAACGGCAACCTGCGGGACACGCACTCGCTCTTCTTCCGCAGCCTGGCGGGTAGGGCTAGGGGAGGCGGCTGGGGACCTCGCGCCGGGCTGAGGGAGGAGATTGGGGTTCCCTGGGGCTGAGGGGGGCGCGGCTGGGGTCCCCTGGTGAGGCTGAGGGAGGAGACTGTGGGGTGACGGGGGTCTTTGGGGTCCCCCTGGCCGGGCTGACGGAGGAGGTTGGAGTCCCCTGGGGGCGAGGGGGGCGGTTGGCGTGGCCTGGTTGGGCTGAAGAAGGAGATTGGGGTCATCTGGGAGTGGGGGGGGGGGTGGTTGGGGTCCCCTGGTCAGACTGAGGGAGGAGATTGGGGTTCCCTGGGGGAGAGGCAGGTATTTGGGGCCCCCTGGTCAGGCCGAGGGAGGAGATGGGGGTTGTTTCCCCAGCCGTGCCTGTGTTTCGGGTCCCCTGCAGTGTTGGTCCCCACTTGATGGGTGTCAGTGGGGCATCTTTCCAACAAAGGTTTTTTTCAGGGGATTGATACCCCTTGGTTTTACATGGGAACACCCCAGTGGTGCTCCCACAAAGCTCCTAAGCCACTTTTTTCCAAAACACAGCTGTTTATGGGGGAAGTAAAACTCAGGATCTTGGTGCTGGTTTGCTGCTACAATGTGTCGATTTTGTGAGATGCAAAAGTTGTCAATTTTGTCTTGCGGCTGCAGACAGGGGCTTCGATCTCACTTTCCGCACAGCGGATGATGCTGGCCTGTCCCTGATAAAATACGGAGAATTTCTGTATGACAACTTGATCATCTTCTCACCGTCCATAGAAGGTAAATATGGGAGGGGGAAACTCAAGCACTTTTGTAGCTTGGTGGCATTTTTGGAAGGGGATTTCTAACTGTTTTGTGAACTTTAATTAAATCTCACACTTTGGATGTTATCCTTTGCATCTTGTACCTGGTGGCAAACTGCAGATACATCCAGGCCCTTAACGGTGGTTCTTACAGCTACGATAGAAATTATTTGGTGTCTTGCTGTGGTTTAATTCTGCCATTGTATTATTTCTGTGAACTAGTCATGAATTTCTGGCATGCACTTTCAGATTTTGGTGGAAACATCAACGTGGAGACCATCACCGCTTTCATCGATGGAGGCGGCAGCGTCCTCGTCGCTGCCAGCTCAGACATCGGTAAGTACAAACACTTGTCAGAGCAAATTGGCGTGTTTCAGCCACTTCTTGTGGCTGAAACCTTGTAGGCAGCACCTACACTGCTTACACTCTGCAATGAGCAAATAGTTTATTTGTCCTTCTCTGAGTTCCTGCAACAAAACTGGTGAGAAAACGCAGTTTCTCATTGGGAACCTCAAAGTTTGTACTGTAAGGAAATGGGTGGTAAATAGCTTTTATTGACATTTTGAATAGGAATTTAGCTGGGGGAGGTTGTGTTGCTCCTCGGGGTTTGGCTCGTAGAGTGCCGAACGCGTGGCTCTAAGCTGAACTTACTTTTTATTTTGGGCGCTGAGACTGGCATTGTGTCCTGAACGCACCGTGTAACCGAGAATCCGTTTTGTCCTTCCAGGCGACCCGCTGCGAGAGCTGGGCAGTGAGTGTGGGATCGAGTTTGATGAGGAAAGGACAGCTGTCATCGACCATCACAACTATGATATATCCGACCCTGGCCAGGTAAATGGATATATCGGCACGTTTTGGGTTTTATTAATGAGAACTTAGGTGTAAAGGTTTGGGCGTGAATCTTCTGTCCTTGTTTTCCCTTTTTTCCTCCATCCATTCTCTGTTTTCTCAGCTTCCTCCCAAGAAAGTCATAAATAGTTCTGCTTGATAGTGTGACATAACACTGCAAAGCTGTGCACGTTCGGGGTCTCTGCCCTCAAATCCATCTTTCTGAATTTCCTGGATTTGATCTTTCCACTGCCCTGAGTAGTTTCAGATTGCCACTGTGTCTCCGGCAGTCACACCACAATTAATCGCGGCTTTGAACCATGCCAAAGCGTGTTGTGCGTGTGGGAATTTTGCTGGCGGGTGAAGCCCGTCAGACACTGAGTGCGATGCTTCGGATGTGGGAAGGGAGATTTTCAGTCCCAGAGATCAGTATAGAAATGTACATGTTTCTACGATTCCCCCCCCCCAGTGTCACCCCGTACTTTAAAATAAAAACCTATATTAAGGTCTGAACTAAATATATGCTGCTAATTTTTATTGAAACTAAACCGTTGAAGTAGTACATGGACATTGTCCTAGTTTAAGGATGAAAGTTGCTAAATATGGGACAGTAAAATACTGTAGGTATTGCTATCTTTATCAAAAGGTGGTTTACATTTCCTTATGTATCACTGTTAATTTAATTTGATCATAATTACACAAAAAAAATGCTGGTTTTTTGCTTTTTTAATTGAATTGTAACATTCGTCTGACAGCTGCTCTGTTCTAATCGTCTGTAAAAACAAAGTTAACTTTCAAATAACAAGAGAAGCTGTTACTTGCCGATAGAACCTAACAAACATCAACCCACCTGCCCCTACAGCGCGTTCACGCCCATCTCTCTCCTTTCTCCCAGCACACGCTCATAGTTGCAGATGCTGAAAATCTCCTGAAGGCCCCCACCATTGTGGGGAAAGCGGCGTTGAACCCCATCCTTTTCCGAGGAGTTGGGTAAGCGACCTGCAGTGCGGCATGGGAAGGGGGGTGAGGTAGCTGTTGTTGGGGAAGCAGAGCAAAAATACTGGTGGTGCTGTGAGGTAAGCGTAGGGTTAGGGGCTGTGACTCTTAATGTGAGCAATCTTTCTTGATTTCAGATAACAATAAAAAGAAAAATCTCCAAAGCAGCTTAGTTGTTGACTTAGGAATGATTCTTAACATAAATTAGTGAAGCTTGACTTTGTATCTTGAGGAAATATTTCATTTCTTGGTGCGTGCAAGCTCTGCGGTTGTCTTCCCACATCCAAAGGGTGAGGAGGTTCCTACGTGTTCCTCTGGGTGTGGGGGGCCCTGGGGGGTCTTTGTGCTGCTCACCGTGCCTCTCCCTGCAAGGATGGTGGCTGATCCTGACAACCCGCTGGTGCTGGATATCCTGACTGGTTCTTCTACCTCTTACTCCTTCTTCCCAGATAAGCCTATTACTCAGGTACGGTCCATTACTTGTTCTTCTCTTTTGGGCTACACTATTACAATGAAGTCCCTCAAATATCGGCACCTTGCGGGGAAAAAAAGCTGGAGTTTTGAAAGGGTCAGGCTGTTGTCTGCTTTCTGACATTGCCCTGGGAATCCTCCTCTTTGCTTTTCGTTGGTGGGAAAACGTCCAGTGTGAGGGATGCTTTGGAAAAAAGGCCAGCCTAGATCAAAGCATATCTCCTGGTTTCATTCCTGTCGGAGAGGCAGAAGCTGTGAATCCTGTTACTGGTTATTCTGAGCTTCTTGGCTTCTACTTAATGGCAGGCTGTGCTGGCTACAGTCAGACTGTTCCACCCCGCAGCAAACTGGAGATTAACTCTTCTTTAGTCATCCCTAAATGGGTTAAACAGTCTTCTAAATACGTTCCTTTTCAGTACCCGCACGCGGTCGGGAAGAACACCCTGCTGATCGCGGGACTCCAAGCCCGGAACAACGCCCGTGTTGTTTTCAGTGGCTCCTTGGATTTCTTTAGCGATGCCTTCTTCAATTCCGCTGTGCAGAAAGCTGCCCCTGGCTCCAAGAAGTACGTTGGCTTCCAGGTGTCCCTGGCTGAGGAATATTTGGGGAGCTGTTTGGTCAAGAAAGTCCTGGGAAACAGGCAACAAATACCCATGTTACGGGAAACGGGAGAAAGCTTGAATTAAATCGTGGGTGACATGTTCCTTTGGCCTTGTGGAGCAAAGCGGTTTGGGAAGCAATTCCCTCCTTTAACCCCGGCTAGCTCTTTGTTGCTTTCACATCTATTAACGGTTTGGGTTTTGGCATGTGGTGTCTTTTTTTGGCATGGCTGCCATGCTTTCTCAGCCTTCCTTTGTCTGTAGGTACTCGCAGACGGGTAATTACGAGCTGGCTGTTGCCTTGTCCCGCTGGGTGTTCAAGGAGGAGGGAGTGCTGCGCGTCGGAGCGGTGTCCCACCACCGTGTGGGGGAACTTGCGCCTCCCCATGCCTACACTGTCACCGATCTCGTGGTAAGGCTGCCTGCTTGGGGCCTGCAGTGCGGGCAGGAGGGAACGTGGGAGCTGAAAAAGGAACTTGGGGAAAATTTGAACTGGGTACGGGTCGACGTTCGTTTTCAGGTATCGCTCATTAACTTCACACGTTGTGGGTTCGTTCCAGGAGTACAGCATCGTAATCGAAAAGCTTTCTGATGGCAAGTGGGTCCCCTTCGACGGAGACGATATTCAGCTGGAGTTCGTCCGCATCGATCCCTTCGTGCGGACCTTCCTGAAGAGGAACGGTGGGTTTCCCTCACCACCCTGGCACCGCATTGGGCGGGTGTTTTTGCCGCTCAGCCTGGCAGCGTTGTCGCAAACGTCACCGCCGTCTCTTTTCTCAGGTGGCAAATACAGCGTGCGGTTCAAGCTGCCGGACGTCTACGGAGTGTTTCAGTTTAAAGTGGATTACAACCGGTTGGGTTATACCCACCTCTACTCCTCCACCCAGGTAAGCGTGGTGGGAATTAATCGCCGGAGAGGGAAGGGTGCCGGGGCTGCCAGACTCACAGGGCCGCTCTCTCCCCTCCCAGGTGTCTGTCCGTCCTCTCCAGCACACACAGTACGAACGTTTCATCCCCTCGGCGTACCCGTACTATGCCGGCGCCTTCTCCATGATGGTTGGCCTCTTCATGTTCAGCATCGTCTTCCTGCACATGAAGGAGAAGGAGAAATCCGACTGAGCTCCCTGTGGGAGGAAGAGCCTTTTCCGCAGCGCCAGGCAGGGACGGGCAGCGCTCGGGACCCTCGTTGGTCACCGTGTGAGAACTGGTAGGTGCCAGACATGCTGTGGATTTGCGTTTGGTCTTTTTTATTTTTACACGTGGAAGAGGGATTAGTAGGAAAGAAAATGAAATTTTGGGGGGAAATCTGTTGCCGAAGTGTCTGCAGAGCCAGAACCGTGATGCCTCTGGTGTTTTCCCTTGACGAGTTCGCCATGTTTGTCTCCCCCCGCGGTGGAATGATTTCAATTCGAGATGAATTCCATTTTCAAAATAAAGTCTCGTTCCTCTCGCCCTGGGTTGAAAGAAGTGAATTCACCGCGTGGGGCTTTTACCCGCGTCCCTGGACTCAGGTGGCACCTGAGGGACGTGTCCCTGCATCGCCCTCGCCAGCTCGGGCTGTTCTGTGGGGTGGGCTGCGAGGGAACGGTCGGATGGTGCCGAGGCCGGAGCGCGCCGAGAGACAAAAGGGGGGAGTCTGGGGCGTGCAGAGGGGCTTGGGGAGCCCCAAAAAGCACACCAAGGAGTCCGGGATGTCTCCGAAGGCACACTGAGGAAGACAGGGCACCCCAAAAGCCACCCTGTGCCCCAAAATGCAAACGGGTGGGTGCAGGGACACCCCTAAGGACTCACCGAGGGCCTTGGAGCACCCCAAAATGCACACGGAGGGGTCTGGGGAGGAAAAAGCAGCCGGAAGATGCAATCCCAAGAAAACCAGGGCGCAGCGGAGGAGCCGAAGGGGTGGGGGACAGAGCGAGTGGCTTTTGGGGTGCGCCGGGGCTGTTTTGGGGTGGAAGAGGGGGAAATGGCGCTGGGGTTTCCTCCGTCCCTGCCATGCTGCGGGGTGAGGGGCGCTGGCGGCCAGCGATGAATACAAGGGGTGAATAAGGGGATGGGGGCGGGGGGGGGTGTCAACATTTGGGGTGGGGGGGGCCCCCCCGCCGGGGCAGAGGCCCCTCCCACGTGCCGTCGCAGGGAGAGGGGGGCGCTTCCCCCGCCCCCCCCTCCCGCCAGGTGCCCACGGATTGGTCGAGCGCCCCTGATTGACGGCCGGTCTCTGACCCGGCGGGGCGGGCGCTTTGCGACGGCGGCGCTTGACGGCGGCGACGGCGGCACTTGGCGGCGGCGGGGGCCGGTGGTGGCGGCGGCGGCGGCAGCGGCGGGTCGGCCATGCTGCTCACCGTGTTCTGCCTGCGCCGCGACCGCAGTGAGCTTACCTTCTCCCTCCAGGTGGACGCCGACTTCGAACTGCAAAACTTCCGAGCTCTCTGCGAGCTGGAGTCCGGTATCCCGGCGGCCGAGAGCCAGGTCAGGCCCTGCCCGCCGACCGCCCCCCCCCCCTCGCCCCGAGGACCGGCGAAGGGCCCGGTCGTTCCCCTCCCCCCCCCGGGGTGGGGGTCCTCTGGGCTGGGAACGGCTGTATGCGTGTGTGTGTGTGTGTCCCCGTGTCCCCTCTTCAGCCCCCGGGGCCTCCGCCCCGCCGGGATCACGGAGTTCGGGGGTTATTTGGGGGAGCGGTTGGCCTTCCCCGTGCCGAACTTTCGGGTTTTGTGGAGAAACGCGTCGTTTTTTCCCTTAAAATCCTCCTTTTCCCCTCCGGAGAGGACTCCCGGTCCCCGATGACTCGATGTCTTACCGGGGTCCCTCCGGGAAAGGCTCGGTCTCCTCCCGCGGTGGAGCTGAAGGGGAGGGGGAAAAGGGGGGGGTTTATTGAGTTTTCAGAGGAATTCCATGTTTAGACGGGGAAGGATTTGGAGTGGGAGGAATGGGAGCTAGAGAAGCGGGGAAGGTGGTGGCCCGTGGTCTCCTCAAACCACAGGGAATGAGGCTGAAATGTTCAGAAAAGGGTTTATTTACCGTATCAAATTCCTGCCCGGGTCTGAGGCAGAAAAGGCAGATGGAGGCTTTTTCCTCCCTCTTTTTTTTTCCATATGGGTGCGGGGACCAAACATTGTGTCCGCCTGCTTTCCCCCACCAAAGATCCCCCTCCGGCCCAAATTCGGGGCTCAATCATCGCAAGCATGCCAAAACACGAGGCAGGCTGTGGTGTGGGGGCGGCTCTCGTCCGTCTGTCCGTCCGTCTGGGGTTTCCTCAGTGTTCTGGGTTCAGTCCTGCTTTTTTTTTTTTTTTTTTTTCCCTGTGTGATTTCTACCTGTTTTTCAGCAGGGGTGAAGCGTTGCTGGACAGGGCAATGTCAGCGCCTTTTCTCAGGGTGCTGGCCACCTCTGGCAGAGTTTGTGGAGTTTTGTGGGGATCGCTTTTGCTTCCCGAGCCGTTTCCAAGTGTAAATTAATAAAGTATTTTTCCAGTCAAGCAAATGTTAGTCAGCGATGGAAGAACTGCTGAACTGGCAGCCCTTGAGGTGGACGTGTTCCCTCACCGAGCAGGTTCCCGACGCTTCACCCGTGGCGTTTTGCTTTACCTCTGCCTTCGGCGAGCCTTTTATTTTGGGATGAGAGGTTGGTTTTGAGTGGGAAGCAGTCTCCAAAGCAGGGGTAGAAAATGAAGATGAGGTAGATTTTCCTTTAGGGGAAAAACTTGATTTTTGGTAGGTAGAAAGAGAGAAACAACTTCATATAAAGGTTCCTGTCTGCTACACTCCAGCAAACACCCCATGTCTCCATCACAGCCACCAGCGAGGCACCCAAATTTGCGGCCAGTAATGGGGACAGTCTCTATGCGTGGGACACCACAAACACACAGTGGCTTCAATATCTCTGGGCGCGTGGAGCATGAACTCCTTGTTGTCAGCTTTGTCCCCCTTGCGTCACAGTAACCCGCCAGCTCTGGGTCTATTTTAGGATGATGAGGGGTCACGGACTTTTCTGCTTATGTTTTCCTGGGAGTTCCCTGCCTTTGCAATTAAACTGCTGCGGAGCTTTGTGATTATGTCAGCTGCAGGTAACAGGGATCAGCGCTGTGCTTTTTGTAGCCACCTCTGCTTTCCTTCTGCTCACCCATCTGCCGTTTATGCATCATTTTGCTTCATTTCTTTTCATGTTTTCTAGCTGTGTACTTATTGTTCCTTTCTCTACTGTTTCTGCCCAGCATTTGTGAAGTAGTTTGAGGACCTTCAGTGGGGAGAAAGTTATAAGAATACAAGCTATCAGTGAAGCAGCTTGTTGCATAGAAGGATTTTGCATGCTTAAACCATCCTCCACAAATAGGCAGTATTACATTTACCAAACTTGGTGGTTTACTGATGTTTTTCCGTAACCAAGGCGTACATTGTGTTAAAGATGTCATGTTGGCACAAAAGAGAGGATGAATTTAATAGTAATGATTGTGCAGGGTGGAGTAAACCATGGCTGCATGTGGAGGAGGGTTAATCCCAGTCTTACTCTCTGCTGTTTCATGAAATTAATTCCCGGTGCTGCAGTTTGGGGTGGAGGCGAGCAGGGGGCTGCGAGGTTTCCGAGGGATGGTTGCGGTCGCAAGGCGGGGCGGGCGACATGAGATAACGGTGACGGCTGCTGGCAGGCTGTGGTGATAAGAGGAGCTGGGCGAGGAGAGGGGAAATAATTCAGCTCACTGCGGTTTCCTTCACGCATCGAGGTGGTGGCTTTTCCGGAGAGGGGACAGGGAGGCTCTCAGCAGAACCGCGTTTTTCTGGCAGCACCGTTTATTTCCTTCGTTTCTCTTTACACGCCATGCATCTCCTGTCCTTGGCTGTGCGTGGCCGTGCACAGGAAGATTTAACAGGTCCTGAGTTTGGATTGATTTACGATTGCTGGTGCTATCTAGCAGTCTTGACTGGGGTTCCTTGCTCCATGAGGACGTTCTACCCTATGGCATCATGCAAAATCCAACCATCGTGCAGTATCGGTGCCTGCATCCCTGCCCAGGTCACCTCCAGAAGAGTCCATGTCCAGTGCCTGGCCAGCCTACAAAAATATGCTACAAACCAGATAATGAAAATGCAGCAAAATTAAATCAGTTTGTTTTAACAGCAGAGCAGAATGGGTCAAAAGCGTATTAAGCCATGCTGATAATGGATGTAGAGTGAGAGCCAGGCGCTTAATTCATCGTCTGAGGTGTTTAAGGCTGAATGCTCACAAATCCATTCCCAGCAAGATGACAGAGGTAAAACCTCACTTAAACTGATTAACTTGTCTCTTCCAGAGCGTCTACGCAGGGAAACTGCCATTTAAGATTTGCACGTGCAGCTGGGATTTATTACAAGCTTGCTTTCTCTGCGGGCAGCGGCATCACTGAGTTAGGCCGGGTGGGACGCGCCCAGTAACGTGAGAGGATGTGCTGGGACTCTTCCCATCACAAGCTAACCTTAATTATGCCAGTAACGTCTTGCAAACCATCAGAGTAGAGACCGCACGCCTTAATATAGCTTGCAAACGGACCTGTGTTTGCTTTGGAAGGGACCCAGTCTGGTGCAATACTGCTGAGGCTGTGAAGTGTGTCGTTAATGAGAAGGTAGGAAGCTCGTGCTTGTTTCTAATCGTGTGTGTTTCTCTAATTCTGATGGCTCTGATTGCTGTTGTACGTGGTTCTTGTTATTTTTGCTTTTTCTGTCTTATCTTACTTTGGCACCACTGCTGACGATGCATCTCCACTGTTAGAATGCATTAGCGAGATTCTGTGTAATATTTCTGAGTTGCTGGAGTAAAGCAGTGAAAGTCTGTAACATCTTCCAGACCTTAAGATGCATAGTAATTGTGTTTGGGGTTTTTTTGGATCTTCTTTTTGGATCTGCTACTTGCGATAGCATCGGGTAGAGCCATAGCCCATCCATGCAAGGACTGCAAAAGCTTCTCCCACGCGGCTCTGCCAGTCCTGACCTGCGGCAAACCTGTTGCTGCTGAACCAGCCTTTTCCAGACCCAGAGAGACGCGGTCTTGCTAGACAGGGTGGTAAACGTGAAATTCGATCATATGCCTGAGGGGTTTAGGCCGAGTTCTCCAGTGCTTCATGCTTTGGACTCCTGCCAGGGGTAGGAGGTTGTTGAACCCATCTGCATAGTCTCGTTGCACTCCGATGGAGGCACAGAAACCTTAAAGTTTAGCAGATACCATTTCTGGGAACTTTTGTTCCTGTAAAGCATGTCTTTGTTTTATTTTTCTTGCTTCCCTGTAATTTAGGACATCTTGTAGGTATTATAGATCTAATGTTAATAGAAATGTTCCTGTGGTGATTAGTCATTTTTATCTCAATATGTTTTTATGTTTAATCTGCGGAACCCTTGTTAAGTCAGATTATCATAATAGAAAATGATGTGACTGTGTTTTATGGTCAAAAGAAGTTAATACCCTGCCATGGACTGACTGCAGTCTTGGGAGTGGTGTCTTTGGGTGCTGAACCTTCAAGTTTCATCACTGAAGTAAACTGGAAATCACTGAGCTAATTGTTGAGGTCCCTGTAAAACTGGTTATTCTGGGGAACCATGTTGTGGGAAAAGGCAGAGATCATAGATATGGGACTGGATCATCCATGGATCTACCCTGATCGATGCTGCCTGCACATGTGCAGTCAGTCCTTGGTCAATAGGTGCTGACTTGGGGGCAGGTAATGCTGTAGAAGTCGTCCGTGACATGTGTAATCGTAGAGATTGGATTTTGGAAATGTGTGGCAAACAGCCCTGGTGTAAGGCTTGCTTTTGTTTAATAATCTTGGCCACTAATTAGGAGAGATCAGCCCTTCTCCAAGATGCTGGGTTTCAAGAAACCATTGCTGGGTTTCGGTAAGCCCAACTCCATGTTCCTGTCCAGCCACTTACTGGTTGAGTGAGGTCTTCCTGTGCCTGAGGTAGAGGTGCTTTGGCAGGGCCTGCCCATGCCTGTGGTGAGAATTGCACACCTTCCCTTCTGAAGCTTGAGATGTGTCCAGAGGATTTACTGGAACGCTTTCCTAAAAAAAGCAAAATTAAAAGCAAGATGTTGTCTGCTTTGTCACGCGTGGTGTTTTTCATTGCACTCTCTCCATGAACAGATAGTCTATGCAGAGCGGCCTCTAACTGACAACAACAGATCTTTGGCCTCCTATGGCTTGAAAGACGGGGACGTGGTGATTTTGCGACAGAAGGAGACCGTAGAGCCACGGCCCTCCATCCGTTTCCCAGGTGAGAAAGGATTTGTGCTAACTTCTGTTCTGAGCGTGCAAAGATCTCAATATTTATCAAACACCGACTCTGTCTCTTGTCAGTCTCCTTTAGTACCTTGCTAGGCAAAATACTTAGGAAGGGAGGGCAGCTGGGGATGAGGCTGGGGGCTTTTAAAATTGGCTAAAGGGCTTGTTATGTAATGGGGTTTTTAATTCTGAGAAAGCGAATACTGTTTTACTGCTGTTTTTGGGAAATACAGAGAAAGCAACAAAGGTAACTGGTTCAGAACAGCAGTTTTTGTAAAGGTGTGTGAATTTTCATACGACCGCTGGTTCCCTTCCCACTTGGAGTAATGGCGCAGTAATATGCAGTCTGTGCGGCTCAGACACATTAAAAGGCTGTATCAATGCTCTGAATCTGTGCTGTGACAAATACCCAGAGAAGCCATGTCTTGACAAACCCAGTTAAGCAACCGTGCATATGTGTGAAAGACTCCTCCGATAACGTCTGAGTGGAGCCCTGCTCCTCTGTCCTGCCTTCTGCAGCAATTCCTAGCAAATCCCCATCATAAAATATTGCTGGAAAAGAAGGTACTGCTGGCTGAGAAGGGTGTGGGAGCATTGCTTGAGGTCTTCATCCTCCTGCCTCAGCTGGAGGATGGGTACCTGCAATGCAGGTCTGCAGAAATGTTACTTTTTTTTTTTCTCTCCCCTGCTTTTTTTTTTTTTAATCTGAGAGATTCAGAAGTGCCTTAGAGACACTGGGTTTAGCCTTGCGATCTCTCCGTGCGGTATTCACATTTGTGAAGCTGGAAATAACTAGTCTGCGATTCAGTAAGTGCATTTCAAGGGATAAAAAAATGGGCCAGATAGAAGGCTAGACCAGTTACGTAAAGACATGCTAGCATTCCTAACCCAGTAACCTGAGTACATGGCCGTGCTTCCGACACAAATTGCTATTCACAGAATCCGGTCTAATGCTGTAGCATTAAGAGCGGCTCATCCTTCCCACAGTTTTTCCACTGTGTTTTTCAAGCAGAATTGTAAACGTGAAGTGCCAACACCTCTGACCTCTTTTTCCCTCAAGGTCTGCCGAGGATAGACTTCAGCAGCATCGCAGTTCCTGGGACATCCACTCAGCAGCACCAGCCACCAGCACAGCGTCTTCGCCCGTCACCTCCCGATGCACCTTCGTTCCCTCAGGGTTTGGACAATCCGGCGCTGCTACGGGAGATGTTGCTTGCGAATCCCCACGAGCTGTCCCTGCTGAAGGAGCGCAATCCACCCTTGGCGGAAGCGTTGCTCAGTGGAGACCTTGGTAAGTTGGGGTTTTAATCTGCGGGAGGTGGTTTTAAGTCTGTCTGAGCTCAGTTCTAATAAAAGGCAGCTACAGGTTTTTAACTAGCTGGGATGTTCACTGCCAACTCATTGATGATGCTGATAAAAGGTGCCAGTTGGGAGTACCCAAGGCAGAGTACCTCTCCTTCTAACAAGACCGTTTCTGGCGAGTTGGGCGTATTTCTCCTGCTTACCTTCTTTAATATCCTCTATCCCCTACTTTGAAATATCAGACGCACAGATAAGTCGAGTTTCTGGGAACACAAGTGGTTCAGCTCCCGATTTTTATGCCAAGACTCTCCGAATGCACATTTTTCAGTAATGGTATTGTGTTTGCTGCATCCCAGAACCCACTGAGACCTCAGTAGAGAGCAGTACACTATAAAACCAACTCTGTCCATAATGATTAGCTGCTATGGAAGTGGACGTCAGAAAGGGAGAGGAAAAGAAACAAGCAAATAGTGTCTAATGTCATAAGTCGTAAATGTTTAAGTTTCTGTTAATCTTGAAAGTGTTCACTTATTTTGAGCACAGTTGAAGCCTAGTGTCATGTCCTTCACTTCCTCTGCAGGTGAGTAGCTGATGTTGGTCCCTCATTCTTCATGTGATGAAAGCTTTGAACTCTAGTGTCCTTTCAGGATGAAAACAGAGTGGTATTTTGGGCATCAGAAGATGTGCTTCTAAACCTCTGCAAGATGTTTAGTTAGGAAATAAATCCTGTTGAGTTTGGGGAAATGAATGAAGAGGAGGAGCTTCTAGCAGAAGACTTTTTTTCCTCTTTCAAGGTTACATCCTAGTGATTTCTCTCGGTCAAAGGAAGCTAGAAAGGAACTTGCATGGATGTTGTCAGCTTATTTCATTTTTTAATTCTGACTTTAGTTCATATCCAGACTTAAAACCGTGTCCTTTGTGCTCTCAAGCTTCTTCACACTTCTCGTAAGTGCTGCGTCCGTAGTGCAGGAGTTTTTCCCATCACCTTGAGAAGATGTGCTGCTCTTGGCACAGAAAATGAGAGGTTAAGCCCAAGACACCCAGAACTGGCTTATCCGCTGATCTGTCTTGTCTTGTTGTGCACATTAAACTTTGAATCAGACGTGCGTTTTTAGTCCCAAATCGCCGCAGTGGGCTGTCAGAAGGAAGTGGTTTGATCTGGTTATGCTCTCATCATTCTGTACTGCTACTGTGTCAGTATTTGGGCACAGATCCAGTTCAGCTCTGGCTCTGATGCCCAAATATATGCATAGATACATGCCACATGACTGTGCTGGATGCACGGCAAGCACTTTAGAAGGCACCTGCTGTACAGAAGCCTAATTTAAAAAAAAAACAAACAAACAAGAAAATACCCAATGCCTTCCTGAATATATAACAACAGCCTTTGAGCCAGAGAGCTTCTTCATGGGAACTGCATTTCTGGAAGCAAACCCACAACCTTCTGTGTTTACAGAACTTAATTTATTGCCAAGTCCTTTTGGGAACGTACGTGATCACATCCAAGCAGTAGAAATTAGACAGAAGCCATCCAAAAAGTGGGGATCTAAAATCTGTGTCCTTAAAACATGCGGCTAGACTTTGTGAAGCAGGTGTCCCACCCAGGACCTCTTGATTTCAGTGGTAGGTATTCACCTTCAGGGATTATAATGTCTCTGTCTTTGCCTATGTTGCTTGGGTTTAAAGCAAGTTTTGTTGTTAGCCTTTTTATGTCTTACAATTTTGTGTTTGCTCTTTGCTGGATCTACAGGCTGTTATTTTTCCAGGGATTGCTGAGTGTAAAACGTGATAGATTTTGCAAGCTGTTCTTGTAGATGGGGCATCTCACTGAGAGCTATGAAATCTCGCTTCTAGCTCTGTCTGAAGCTTCTTCAAAATACATGTGCACTCAAGCTTCTTGTTTGAATTGTGCAGGTTCTGTAGTCTGGATTTCTGCTTTGGGTCTCATTTATCTGCTGTTCTTGCAGCTTTTTTTTTTTTTGAAGTATTGCATAGGCAATTCTTGCTGCAGTAGAAGAATGAATTCCTGTTTTAATGGCAGCTCTTTGTTTTAAATATTGTTGTCTTCATGTTTTTTTCCATTTTTCTTCCATATAAAAATGTACATGCAAAGAAATTGAGTTTGATTGTGCTGAGTTTGGGTAGCAGACACGAGGAGAAAGGGCTCTGTCCAGTTGCTTTTCATCTCAGTGGGTTCCCAAGTTTGCCACCAATCCTTTGAGGTCCATCCCTGCTGCCTTCAGAGGAAGCCTTTTTTGCCTGTGCTGCTGAGTCTACCCCTGAGAGCATGCTGGCATAAAAAGAAGAGTTTGCTGTGCCAGAACTTGACTTGTAAGAGTAATTTCCAGTAAAAAGCATTTCTGTGTCTCCATGTCACTGCAGAGAAATTCACCAGGGTGTTGCTGGAGCAACAGCAGGACCGAGCCCGGCGGGAGCAGGAGAGGATCCGACTCTATTCAGCTGACCCTTTTGATCTCGAGGCACAGGCCAAGATAGAAGAAGACATAAGGTAGCAAACCAAAGTCACTTGCAGGCTTTGGAGGTCTTCACGGCTCTTTTTTCCACAGGGTGCTTCCATCCATGGTGCTTTTTCCTTGGAGGATGCAAGGAGTGTGTTTAGATCTTCCCTTAAGACACACATTTGCTTGCAGGGCCATGCTCTGAGCCACCTTTGCATGTGGGAAGGTTGGGATTCAGCGACATGTAGGCGCACCCCATGCTTTAGATGCATCCAGCTAAGCACAGATCACGAGGTGGCAGCACCGCTGTCCATGCGTGTGATGTCCCAGAGCTGTCTAAGCCGGTCCACTCTGAAGCAAGAGCACTTGTGGAAAGCACTTAGCCAAGATCCTCGAGAGGTGGTACTTGGTTGCCTCGGACGTGTTTTGAACTGGAGAGGTGGGCCTGTGCTAGTCTCTAAGCTGAGCTCTCTGCACAGCAATGTGGTGTCATTTCTCCCAGCTGCCTTTGAGATTTGGTTTCACGTACTGCTAATTGTTTTGCCTCTCTGGCGAATTCCAGACTCTGAACATCACTTCTGTCAGAAGAGATGTTCTAAAGAAATACGTTCTGCTCATTAGCACTCGCTCCATCTTGCTGTCTTCCAAATGTAATTGCATTGGGCTGAGGCTTGATTTCTTAAATTTAGTCAGAAATCCTTGAGTCAGAACATGACTGGTGTTTTTTTTACCCAATAATGAAATGTCTTTCTGATACAGGCTCATAGCTGGTCATAACCAAAATTCATTTGTGGTAACAGTCATTCTTGCGTTATGACTGACAAGGTGTTGGTGCTGGATAAATGCTTAACTTAGCAATGCAGAAGAATACACGTTTGTAGATAGCAAAACATTGCTCAGAGGCACAGGAACGCTTTCCTTCTTCCATAGATGAGGGGACAGATAAAGGTGATGTGCCCAAGGCTGTGCAGCTGTTAGGGAACAGTCTGGGCATCTAGCAGTCCCCAGATTTCACACCCCACTTAGTTTCTCTGAACATCTTGCTTAATTAGATGCGCTCTGCCAAAGATTGACTGGAAGCTATTGCAAGCATCGTATTTTTTGAGACACGTCTCTGTCCTTCCAGTGGAGAGAGCACAGAGAAAACAGAATAATAGATTTGACAAGAGAACTGAAACTGAAGATTAACCACTGCATATCTGATTTAAGCTTAAGTAATAAAGGCAGGACAATGTGTGGCTCTTTGTTTCACGACTATATGAAGCGGGACAGACTGGCAGTAGGGCAGCAGGGTACTTTAGCTCTTTAGCTCCCAAGTGAGCCAGGTCTTGGATGCCGTTAGCCATTTTCCTCCCCCACCAAGAAGCCATGTCTACCCATCTTGTTGTGGGAAAGCTACCACAGTACAGAAGATGGATAAGAGAGGAGCTTGGGGTTTTTTCCCTTCCCCTACTGAGGAGGAAAAATGAAATGGCATCAAAATTGGAAGCCCTTTTCCCTTTTTGGTAGATAAAGCTATTTTGGATGCAGTCGCTACGGATACCCATCACTTCCAAGATGACTGTAGGGGCCGTGATGGGCTTCCTGAGGAGTGTTTCTTCTGTAGGCTTGAATTTGCACCGAGGGCTTGTGCTCATGGTGGTGTTCTCGCTGCCGTTTTGCTCCCCTCCCTCCCTTCCTATGCCTGGAAAAGGAAAGATACCAGGGAAACATTGGAGGATTTTAATGTTCAGCTCCTGTGTGGGATTCCAGCATTGTAGCTACTGGCAACATCTTCATCGTGTGCCCTCAGTGCTTTATTTTAGAGTGACTAATAAATACGCAGGTTTTTTGCTCACAAGTTTTCCAGGTTAACTGTGTGGTGACAGATTTCTGTTGCAAAGAAAAGGTCATCAGAAGCTGGAGTGCGAGTTAGGCAAGGTGTTGGAAGGAGCAGTCTTCATGGCTGCTGGGGAGTGACTTGGTGTCTCTGGATTAAGCCAAGATCATTACTAGCAATCCCTCTGCCGAGAAGCCTGTGTTTAGCTAATGAGGCAGTCTTTGTTGTGCTTTAAACATGCTGTTTGTAAGGTGAGCTGCAACGGGTGGGATTACCAGATCTGTTTGTAAGTCGGAGGGATGCTTATAAGGTTTGGCTGATGGAAGGTCTGATTTTTCTCTCTCTTCTCCGATAAATTCAGGCAACAAAACATTGAAGAAAATATGACGATAGCAATGGAAGAGGCCCCCGAGAGTTTTGGCCAGGTGGTGATGCTGTATATTAACTGCAAAGTCAATGGACATCCTGTGAAAGCCTTTGTTGACTCAGGTGAATTGCCCCCATTTTCATCTCTTTCTTTGCACTCTCCTTCACTGAGGGAGACTGTAAATGCTCCAGAAGTTTTTCCCAAAAATTCCGTAATAAAGCACTGCATTACAGGATTTTGAAGCACCTAATTAAAACCTGAAAGCAGCCTGGGCATTGTTTAAGGCGAACAGAGCAAACTTGTGAGAAGCAGCACACGTGAGTCCTTGAACACCCCAGATCAAGGCTCCTGTGAGAATTTCTGGGGCTCTGATGCCAGAAGGGTCACTGCCACATGTGTGCCTTATCTCAGTTTACAGATGGGGGATTTCACATGCTTTTAATGCAGTGCTTCCCATCCACAGCCTTAAAGCGAAAGTACTTGGGGTTATTCCAGCTCTACACTAATACGTACTTTACTGTTAGTGCTGATTTGTGTGTATACAGTCAATTCAACGCAGTGGGATTCACGGGAAGCCTTCATGCCCTGATGCAGTTGCCTGATGCAAGCGGGTTGGTTTCCCGGCTGCTGAGTGCAAGATCTTAAGCCCTTCCAGGAGAGAATTTTAATTTGTGATGGCTGTCAGGATTTAACATGAATTCTGTTGCTGGTAGGTGCCCAGATGACCATCATGAGCCAAGCTTGTGCTGAAAGGTGCAACATTATGAGACTGGTAGATCGGCGGTGGGCTGGCATTGCTAAAGGTGTAGGGACGCAGAAAATAATTGGCAGAGTGCACTTAGGTGAGTACTGCCATTCTTCTTGGGGCAGCTGTAGTGGCAGTTTGGCTGCATTTCCCGCAATCTTGGCACCAAGGAGTATCTGGTTTAATGCTATAATTGTTAGAAACTCCTGCAGAGTAAAATAAAAGTACATCTGCAATATGTTCGTTTGTCTCGGGCACAGTAGTCTGGCTTCTGTCTCATTTAATCCTTTTTTAATGGAATTACCTTAACATTTTTAGGTGAGAGAGTCCTCAGCTCAGGATGTGTTCACTCTGGGTGCAAAAAACAGGGCTAATGTGAAATAGCAGGATCTTTCCTGTTTGGGGTGGGACTGTTGGGCAGTATGAGTTGCTCAGGAAGGGTTCCAGTATAGTGGAGTGATTCATACTCCTTTGGGAAGAGAAGGCTGGCTGTGCTCTCGTGCAGGTTTTCTGGATGAGAGAAGATTGTCCTTATTGTCTGAAAAATCGATTCTCTTCACTGTTGTTGCTTCTTAGGCTTGCGCTCTAATGAGCTGTACGCAGCTCCGCTAGCTTGGAGGGTTAGATAAGCAGTACTTAAGGCTCTAGAGCAGGTCAGCCTTTAAAATAATTAACTTCTTGAGACCAAGGCAGGCCTGGGTAGTCCCTGCAGCTTGCACAGGGCTAGACTTTCTGTGACCAAAACAGTACGTCAGAGCTCTGGTTTCAGATTTGCCCAGCAGGTTTGTGCAGACTTTTCCCAGGAGATGGAAGAGCAGAAAGTAGATTTGTTGCGCTGCAGTGTTGCAAGGTGGTAACTTCTCTCCCTTGTTTTTCAGCTCAGGTCCAGATTGAAGGGGATTTCCTGGCGTGCTCCTTCTCAATCCTTGAAGAGCAGCCCATGGACATGCTTCTAGGACTGGATATGCTAAAGAGGCATCAGGTATCAAAAACTCTTTTGAAGCAGTTACAGGCTCTTCCAAGTTAGGTGCTAAGTGCAACGTAAATGCCTTTGCCTGTGAATTTATTAGGATTTTTCTGGGGAGAGTTGATGGTGGATTACCTTCCAGCCAGTTATGAAAGAAGTACAATACACTATGTACATCATGGATAGCTATAGGATATCTGGCTGCTCCCTGAATTTTTTTGCTCAGATCAGAGATGCTCAGAGCTTTCCAGCTGAATGATTTATTACAAATGAAGTCATACAGGGCCCTTTGCTTATAGCTGATGCTCTTGGCCCACGCGTAGCTGCTGTGAGCTGTTCCCATTGGAAATGGATTGTTTAACCTTGTGTCTCCTTTTTCTCCGGGAACTGACTGGCTCTTACGCAGGCCCCTGATGTCTCAATGCTCTTTCACAGTGTTCGATTGATCTCAAGAAGAATGTACTAGTGATCGGCACAACTGGCTCACAGACCACTTTCCTCCCGGAGGGCGAGCTCCCAGAGTGTGCCCGGCTGGCTTATGGGGCTGGGCGGGAAGATGTGCGGCCAGAGGAGATTGCAGACCAGGAACTAGCAGAAGCAATACAGAAGTCCGTAGAGGAAGCAGGTACCAGGAGGAGCCCAGTTGAAATATTGAATCTGCATAGTTTTCTTGCTGTGCCTCGGGCTGTCTGTCAGCAGTCCCCCTTCTCAACTCCTAGGAGACGCAGTCTAATGCAGCATCAGCGAGTAAACAGTGGAGAGAAAGGGGCTTTATTCTTGCTCATGGCCTCTAACCGCACTTCTGTCTTCCTTTCTGTACAGCAAAATTTGTCTGCATGAAGGCATTCAGGGGTGCTTGCTGTTTAATTTGTGCTCTCATTGCAACTTCCTACCCACTCTGTTTTCTTGGCCTTCGAAGGTGTGGATATAAACGGTTGTCTCTGGCACCCGATCACCTGGGTTGAGTTGTAGTGCCTGGTCAGGGACGTGGTTCAGTTGTGTGATATTTTAGCAGCCTCATGTAAGGACAGCTTTGTAGAGGCTTCCACAAATCCTGTTCTTAATAGCTGCAGCATATAAAAATAGAGGAGCTGTAGCAGTGTACAAATCTCTGGGCAAAAGTTCATAAAAATTTTTAGAAATAGTACTATTTCAGCATTTTTTCCTTAGAATGGTGCTTGTGCTCTTGGAAGGTGAATTACTTCTCTTGCTGAAGATTACTGTTGCTCCAAATTTCAAAAGAAACACCTGAATTCACATCCTAATGTATATCCTCAGCCTTAAATGTGATCTGCAAAGAGAATTTTCACCATCCCTGTAGTTTTGTTCCCTGTGCCTCTGGAACCCATAAGCTGCACAAATGCAGACTCACTGGGCTATGGAAGATTTTGGTAGCTGCAAAACTGAGTTAAGTGGAGATGCCAAAATAGCTGAAAGCTGAGCCATAGCTCAGCTAAACTGTCTGAAACTCAGATTTTCTGTTTAACTCCTCCCTTAACTTAAGCATATACTTTTGACTAAAGGAAAGCTTCATTATTTTTTTTCCGCACTATTACAGTGAAGATGTGAATACCTCACAAAGTGTATTCCTTATGCCTTTTCCAAAATTTTGGAAGATAACATTTTATATGCAAGTGTTTTGTAGAGACTTTTGAGTTTTACTGCTAATTTTTCCTCTGAAAGCACGCAGTAAGATTCTGCTCCCAGACACATGCAAAACTCTTTGCTGGGTCATGTTTAAGCTGATAAAGTTGATTTCTTCAACATTTTTATTGCTAATTTTTTAAGACTCTTAGCATGCCCATATTTAAAATTGAAGTGCGATAACCAGATTTAACCATATATATATATAACCAATTGTAATGCACTGACATTTTTCTTTAACACTTCCCAATTGCTGCTTGATAGTCCAAAGCGTAAGCAGTGACTTACTTGCAAATAACTAAGTTGTTTACGTTAAGGGGAGCACGGGACTGCACTTATTGGTCCCTTTGACCAATTTTCTTCCATTCTAAGAATATAAGTTTTCCAGAGATGCAGAGACCTCGAGAGGAAGGCTTGGTTTTAATGAATCAGCAAGAAACAGTTTGCATGTTTGACTTTTAAAGCCAAATCTGAATGCTTATTAACTGAAGCTGCAGCAAGTAGAGAGAAACACAAACATAGATTTGACCTTGCCCCTAACAGGTTTTGATATCACTAAAGGTTGGACTTGGTAGCTTGGGCTCATGTCTCTTCACATAACCTGGCAGAGAAAATGTGCCGATGTAAATACTAGTTCTTTCCCTGTTAAAATTTTGAGCCTGATGAAGCTTCGGTTGGTTTTTGCAGTATCTCTCCATTTCAGATGAGACTTTGCAGACATCACAGCTGGTTGGACTTAGTTCTCTGCTGAAAGGGTCAAATAAAAAGCAAACCTCTTGGCCCAAAATATGTGAATCTTTACAATAAAAGCATTTTAGTCGAGTGCTTTAAAATGAAAAGTGCCTAAAATGACTTAAAGCTGTTTGTGTACCAATACGATTCTAAAGACCACATGGCTTTGTTCAGACTAATCAGCAGTCTACCGTTTTCCATTGGTGCTGAGCCCGAGAGGAATGTAAAAGATCTATGAGAATGGGAAATTCGTTTTGTGTATTCACTTAATGCTTGTAGAACACCTGTGCACAAAACTAAGGGAGGTCTTGTTTAGGTTGACTGCGTCTAAGTCTTAGGCATATTGCAAGCCTCTGGTGCACAGGCTATATACTAAGATGTCAGAATATTAACGTATACCCTCTTCCTCTCTTCCAAAACTATTAGCTGCTGCTAGATGGTACCAGGAAAACCAAGTAAAAGAACAGGAAACTGGAGAGGGAGAGAATGTAATGCAGGACCAAAGAAGCTCAGCTCCCCGCAAGGCTTGTGTTCTGTCATAACAGCTTGAATTTTTGCTGCCTTCTGGTAGATGGTACAACAGAAATCGCTGCATACATCTGTAGGCTATTAAAGTTCTTGTTTTGAATGCACCTGGATTATTCTTGAGCTTTATTTAATCCCCGGAAGCCCACTTTAGCAAACCTCGTGATTTCTGTCAGCTGACTTGCTGGTGTTTCAACACCTACAGCAAGGCAGCTGAGGTGGTAGTGGAGTTCTGGTATGTTTTACTGTGATCTAGATCCTCCATGTCTGCTTCATTTATGTCTGAGAGCTTGCTCTTTTCTGCCAATATGCAGTGCTTCCCACCACCACCAGGAAACTCGGTGATTATGGAGGATTTACAAAACTGGCAGCAAAACTACAGTTGCTTTAGGAGTAAGTGTATTCAGGTAGTTTACCCCATATACAGCTTTCATCCAGACAGCCTCGATACGAGAAAGGCACTGCCACCACATATGCAACTCAGGCTTTTCCCATTATAGAGAGGAATTTATCCCTGATGGTGCACTTTGTGGAGAAGGGTTTGTTCTTGGTGTTAGGTGGATCGATATCCTTGATGGGGCTGGGATTCAGTTCCTGTAGATACCCCAGGAGGAGGATGACAAAGGGTCTCGGAAGGATGACCCTGAGGAGTGCTTGGCAGAATACCAGCTTAAATGACTGCAAATCCCTGATGTGTTTGACTGATCAGACCCTTACTACCAATCCACTGAGTCGAAGACAGTTCTGCTTCCTCTCTAAAGGATTGGTTTGGGAGCAGAGAGTGTGAACGTAATCCTACCGTGTAGAAATAGAAAAAGATCCCTCCAGTTTTCATCCGTATCCTGTGTCACATGCCTCTCTGCCACCCTTAGGAAAGATGAGCAGTCTGAAAATCTGCAGGATAATTCTGGCTTTTACCAAGTTGTTGTAGCTGCATTAAGACCAGATGTGCAGCGAACAGAAGGGATTGCTCTGCGCAACAGCTGCTGTATTTTATACCAAAGTGTATCAGAGGCGCGCTATCGCAGCATGTAGTGCACCATTTTTATTTAACGGAGAATAAAAGAAACAAGTAGCTGAGGTGAAAAAGGCAGATTTCTTCCATGTTGTGGAACGTAAAGGAAATCCTGGCTGTACATGTGAGCATGGTTAGCTGTCCCCCTGTACACCTGGGTATCTGTAAAAAGAGAAAGACTTAAGGTAGAACAGTGGTATATGTTTAAGACTACTGAGTTTGGAGGCCTCTGTGAAGGGAAAAAGGGAACTAATGCAACAAATCATGCAGCACAAAATCTGGATAACTGACACTGGACAGACTAGGGCTTTAATGGAAGAAGAGGCACTCTTACAGTAAAAGGTCATGTTAGTGATTTAAGGAGAGCGTGAGAGCTGATACATTAGCAAGATTAGACTATTAGCAAGATAAGTTCACTTATTTAATCTCTCCTGATAACTAGAGCCAGTGTTTGGTGCTACTGATAGAGATCTGCAATTCATCTGTTCTCTGTGTGGAGAAGGAAACAGTGAGCTGGGTTTGACTTCTGGCTGTCTCTTCCTTTGCTTTGCTCTTCCCAGTTCCTTTTGGAGATTTCTGCCTTTCACACTAGGATCTTTATGCTTCCCTTTTGCAGCAAGCTGGTGTTTGCTCACCTTCTCTTGCTTGTGATGGCACTGCTGGGAGCACAGTCCAAGAATTGTGTTGCCATCTCAGTTCTCATTTCCCTGAAACGTGCCTCCTGAGTATCTTCAGCCTTACATGGAACAAACCAGTATGGTGCTAGACATGTGCCTTGTGCTGCGTATATTTTATCAAGTGTGTAGTATCACCCACGGACCACTCTGCAGCGTAGATAGTACAGAACAGCCTTTAAATTGTTCTCCAGCAGAGTTATTTTTGACTTGACGTAACGAAGTTCCCAGGGAGAACACCTTCTGGAAGGCAGTGAACATGAGGAGCTCCTGCTGCTTGCACGCTGTCTTGATGGACAGTCGGGAGGGGAGCTGCGAGGTCGCAGGACTATAACCATGCATGTGGTGTGCTCTGAATGCTAACACAAGTTTGGTGTGTTTGTTTCCTAATCCAAACAGAACGTCAGAAGCCTTGATGCATGTAGTGTGTGTTTACTGCAGCTGGAGTGGGCCACAGACCAGGTATTTATAGCCATTGGTTTGTAAGTTTTTGCTACTACAGTGGAAACAGTGGTTCTCCTGTGTCCTAACTACTTCTTTCTTTCTGTCTTCTGTTAGAGAATAGTGACAAAGAAACTACCTCACTGGAAATGCCCTCATTACCAGCTTCTGATGGGTTTCAAAATCCAGTCCAGTCTTCAGGACTAAATTCCAAGATCTGTAATCCCACAAATCAATTACTTGATCGTTCTGTCTCTGCCCCTGCTTCAATTTGCTCATCCAAATCTAGCCTTGCAGAGCCCATTGATCCTAGAGCCGTCAAGTCTTTTGAGTCTTCAACTGAATGCCAGATAACCCCAGAAGAAGAACATCCTCTCTTATTACAGCATCTTTCCAGTAACGCTTCCTTGGCAAATAACGACCCTTCTCCCCAGACCGGGGAGGTAACCTGTTGCAATCCAGCTTGCCTTTCACAGAAGACACTCAAAGAAACCTTTATTGCTGACAGTCTAAAGGAATGTAACGCTAAAGAACAAGACCGTGGTCAGGAACGCCTTTTGGAAGTGACAAAAGAAAATAGTTTGGCTGACACTGCTGCTAAGCACGGGCAAAATAAAGATGTATGTCTGTCTTCAGAACAGGTGGAACAGGAGCAAAGGCGTGAGCTTCCCATAGACCATCAGATGTGCAAAGAACCAGAAAAGGAACATCTGGAGGAGCAAATTGAGACAACTGACCCAGAACCTCCTTGCCATGTTGGTGGGGTTCAGAAACCTGTTGTGGAAGAAGCCAGCCAGCCAGAAAATCCTCCTACGGAAACAAGAGGAGATGGACAGGAGAAAGCAGGTCATTCCTGTCCAGAAGGGAGTATCCAAGTGTCAGCCTCCTGTAGCTGTATGCATACGGAACCCTTCATGGAAATAGATGTAGTTGAGCAGTCTGTAGCTGAAGCGCACAGCTCAGCAAGCGAGCAGAAGCGGCAGGCTGAGAACAGAAGTGTATCTGACCTGAACGTGGATGCCTTTTCCATGGAGGTGGAGTCACTGAAGTCTGCATCCTCCTTGAGTGATCCGCTTTCCATCGGTGATGTCCCGCAGTCTGAAAGCACTAGTGAAATTCCTGCAAAGTATAACAAGTTGTCTAATTTGGCGGCTGAAGACAGCTCTTCCCCCTCCAGCATCCATCAGCTGGACACAGATCCAGGAAGACCTTCAGAAGAGCCATGTTTCTCTTTAGCATCAGCCTTGAAAGAGCTTCACAAACTCTTGATTATCAGTCGGAAAGGAGAATGTAAAGTCCTTGCCTCTGAAGAAGTCTCTCAGCTGGAAATGGTTCACAAAGAGCCAGCAGCACAGCAGAAGGAGCTTTCTGAAGATGAACAGAAAGGTTCAGATCCAGCCAGCCAGGAACAGAGTTGTTCCTTCTATGAGGTGAGGTCTGAAGGTGGAAGAGCAGAGGGGCAACAGCCTTGTGATTCTGGCATAGAAAACATCAGCACTGGGTCTATCAGTCACATGCAGTCTGTTCTCGGAGAAGGTGCTTTAGAGATTCAGAAGTTTTCAGGTAAGAGTGATTTGATCATGGTGAATTCTGCAGCGACATCTGACCAGCAACAGGGCTCTGAGCAGGCAGAGGTTTTGGCAGAAGGTTATTGGAGTCCAACTAGTCCGACTTTGGAGCAAAACTTGTCCATTTCCTCTGCACCTGCTTTGGATGGAGGTGCACCTCAAGATACTCGGAGCCTGTTCGCAGCAGCACCTAGGAGAAGCAGCAGTTCTGCTCCTGAAGGTCCGTGGCCGTTGGGTGGGTGTGAGGAACCACTGCTGAACCCATCAGCTGGCTATACTGGACCTACCTCAGGTGCGTCTCCACCACCTGCTTTCCCTGCGGCTGATGTTGATCGGATCCTCGGCGCTGGTTTTACCATGCGGGAAGCTCTTGAGGCTTTGGAACAAGCGGATGGAAACACAGATCTTGCTCTTCTCATTTTGCTAGCCAAGAGTATTGTTGTTCCTACATAACTATGGAAGAGGTAGCTGACTGGGGTGTCTTTTCTTTTAAAGGACGTATCTAAACTATACACCATAATGTACAAGCAGAATGTTGAGCCAGATTTTTTAATTATTTGCAGCCAAAGTAACTTTTCTCTTCTGTTTCACTCGTTAGATTTGGCCTTTTAAAAGAAAGAAAACGTCCTAGCATTGTGTGGACAGGATAGCTTTTAATTATGCATACTGGATTAAAATTAATGTTTTTATTTAAATGTACAATTATTGAATAAGCTCCAGTGTTACGAATAAAAAGCAGAAGCCATTAAGATCACCGCCCTGTCCAGCACAAAGCAGATTATGAAGTGAATTGACCGTGTGTGCGTGTGCACGGGACAGGAGGTGCACGCTGAGTTCGGTATGGCGCAGACACAAAACAGTGCTTGTCCAAACGGACTTTGTGGATTTGTTTTAGTTCTCCTGCGCTTTGTAACCCAATGTCCATCTGTGATGCTGGTGAAACTATTACGGCAGCTGCTAAAGGTATGTAGATGCCCACAGACGTGTAACACTTTGCAAGAGGAGTGAGGGGTGGAGGGGGGTTTTGGAAGTGTGCGTTTTCGTGTGTGCACGGGGAAGGCTGATGCCTATTTTTGCCAAACCCTTTTATGCTCTTGGGCCAGTGTGTTCAAGTTTACAACGTGGGGATAGAAGAAGGGAAGGGATAGAATTTGGTGCTACCAAAACTTAAGAGATGTTTTAACTTATTTGAAGATGTGCTGGTATTAATTGTAGCGGGGGGGGGAAGGGAAAAGGAATATTTTACTTTTATTTTTTTCCTAGCCTTGCCCACATCATGTTTCCCTCATACAAAAGAACAAGCTCAACCACTTTAAGGCAAAACCTTAATGATGAAATTGTTTTAACCAACCAACCATGTGTTACGGCTCTTAATCCCCCTCTGCCTGGGGAAGAATGAACTGTTTCAGTGGATGCATTCTCTATGCACCGAGCAGGGGTATGATCAGAAGAATGAAGAAATCTGCTTTGCACTAGTTTTTCTGGATATTTGGGGATGATCAGCCTCTCAGCTGTGGAAATGCAAACTGCAGAAAGCCTGTAGCGGCTGGTGGGGTACTAATTTAATACCTCTTAAAGAGCGAGGGCTCCCCAGTAGGGTTTATGAAACAAATGCACTGACATGGCTTCTGCATTATAACCATCGTGGCCTTCTGGGAAGTCCCTGGTGAGTAGCCTGCATGATGAGCACTCATCTCCTCACATCGAGGCTGTGCTGTAGAAAGCCCTTTCCAGATGCTTTTTTTGGGGGATGAACTACTTTGTGATGCTCTGCAAAGCCACAGAACACTGTTGGGGCTGGGGAAGGGGAAGGAAAGTGTGGCTGAAACATGATACCAAATTTTAAGTAGGAACTTTTATTTAGTCCCACTTGCAAATCTCAGAAGTGGCTTTGTGTCAAGTGTTCATCTTGAACTTTCTGTTTTGAGCTAAACCTGAAGTGATGGGTCAGCAGTGGCTGGAAACGTGTTTTTGTTCATGGCTTTCATTTGTTGTTACCATTGTCTCAGGCCTGTGTTCCGGGTGTTTTGTTTTCACTGTTGCTTAGCAGATTTGCCTACATGTATGCTAGGCTTTTTCTCCATGCAGGGTGGCATTTAAAAACAACACAAATTTCGTTTCATCTGTGAACTTGGAGGAGTTTCTGATGTCAGTGAGCGGTGGTTGTCAGATTTTTCTTAGGCGCTCGGGCAGCCAGGAGATCCTTTAGAATAAGGAAGAGCTTTAAGGCATTCCTCTGTTGAATGGAGCTTTTGCATGAGCTGTGAATGTACCAGCTAGGCCTGGGGCTCCCAGACACGTTTAGCTCACATATCCCGCTACTCGTGATGCTGGCAGCAAGCATTGCTCCGTGCGTATGTAGGAAGCAGTGCTTGGCTGTTTGGGAACCCCTTGCTGGAGCAGCATCGAGTAATTCACTTGAGGCTCTGTTCAAAATGAGTTACTGAGGCAAGACGACAGCTTTATGATCTTTAGAGGGCAGGTGGTAAGAGTTACCCCTGCTGAAGTGTTTTTTTAATGTTCTCCTTGCAATGACCACCTCAAATCAGCAAAAGGCCCCACTAAAGGGTAACGCTTGGGCTGGTACAGGAGTACAGTGTCATCAGATCTCTCCCTTAGAAGCCTTAGGAAATAAGATATATTAGATCCATTCCCATCTACATCTGGTTCACTATCAAAAGCAGCAACAAGAATGAGGCTCTCAGAGCCAGAGCATCAGTCTAAACGGCTGAATCTGCTCCCGATTCATGCCACAGGTCTCAGTGAGGTGGTCCTGGGAGCAAGCCCCCATCTGGTACGCAGGTCCCAGCTGCAGGTTGGCTCTCTTGGATGCACGAGAGCTGAATTTGCGCCCTTAGCCTGCAGGTCAATCTACTGCCAGCTTCTTGAAGCATCAGATGTTAGCCATTCAATGTTATACCCTTTTCATATTTACACTTTATGTTTTTAGAAGCAATTGCTAATAGCTAGACGAAGTACTGCTGCTTTGCACCAAACTGGTTAAAGGCTCTAGTTTTATGGCCACATTTACTTAGACTGCATATACAGAAGTTATGCTATAAAAGCTTTAGAGCATCAGCCAATTTGCTTCAATGCTCAGTTTTATTCTTTGTCAATATAATTTTTGAAATCTGCCCTTCTGCCAAAGCTGTACTGAAGCATTTATCAGTAGTGCTAGAATTTCCTGGGTAACTTTCTCTGAACTGCTAGGAACAAAGCCTGACCCCCAACTGATAAACACTTGTAAAACTATTTTATTAAGTTGGTCCAAGCCTGGTGATTTAAATCTCTTAATTTCAGAGCCTTGCTTTGAGTGAATGGCTACGTGCTGCTAAATTAGAGAATAGGGGTTTTTTAGGAGCAAGATTTATGTTGGAGAAAATTGGGGCAGTGGTGAGTATTTAAGGTTAAAACAAAATGTAATAGAAAGTGTATTTAGCAAACGCCATCTTAAAGTTGTCTTCTGTTTTAATGTGCATGTGTGTCCTCTCTGCTGTATGCACACATCCTTTGCTCAGCCTTTAGCAATCCCTTAACTGGTCTCTGTGCTTACCTGGCCCACAAAGTGGGAATATTTCTATTTAAGCAGGATGGCAGACCACTACAGCTTGTTGGCTCTAGCAGGGGATAAAGTTAATGCCAAAAGCTGCTCAGGTTTCCAAGGAGCCACGTACCCTGGCCTAAAATAAGGCTTTTCACTGTTTTCTCTTCCCCCTTCTCATTAATCACTGCTCCAATGTACTAATGTCACATCAGCTTAGCAGAATGATTTCACTATGAAAAGTCCATCTATAGAGAATAAAGCAACACTCGGAAGCTGCTTCATAAAGATGCCAGCACCTGTGGGGACCCTTGTGGGTCTGTAGAGCTTGTTTCTGGGTGTTTCCTGAAGCCACTGTGGTCATGTACCTCACTGTTCATTTCCGAGATGTATTCTTTTCCTTAAAGATACTAAAGGAGTTTACTTGGCCTCTTGCTATTTCCGTACATGAGGCTCTGGGTGAGTTTAGAGGTGACGTTTAGTGAAATACTGACATCTGAAAGCTGCTGGGCACAGATAATTCTGACAAGAGGAGGAAATTATTTCCTGGTGACAGTTCCTGGCATGTTTACCTGCTGCTGGACAGAGCTGAGCTACGCTGCGTTATCATGACAATCTCTGCCTTGTTGCTACGTATGTTCAACTTTCTACGTAGACACTTGGTCTCCAGGACTGTTAACCTTGTCCCTCCTAGATATGTTCCCTTCTTTCTGTCTTTGTCTCTCCCTCTTGCTGTCTCCTTTCCTCAAAAGTAGCAATATTTAAGTGTACTTGCTGAATGCTTAACTTCCAGATAAGTTTTCTTTAAAACACTATGCCATTTACAAATAAAAGGAGGAACAGATCCTAGAGGTTTCTTCACCAGACTTGGACTTCTTGCCAAATGGCTCCCCAGAACTCTGACGTGAATTCAAAGAGGAGAAATCGAGAGGTATTTTTGCCTACCTCTTTTGGAAGTCAGCTTGGGAAATGGGGTCGGTTTCGTGTACATCATTCTCTTCTGCAGCATTCAAGAGATTTCTTCCTGCACTGTGTAGACGAGGCTTAGTCCGTGATCCAAATGCGTAGCGGTTTGGGTTACTCTTTGACTGATGCTTTTTAGCTGAAGAGTTTTACAAACTCACTTAAGGAACTTGAGGGAATTAATACTCAGGAATCCTAAAGGTTGCATTTGTGTCATTTACTCTTCTGGGCTGAACATACTGCGGTTGACCTTGCAGGTGGCTGAAGGGAGGAGTGGTTGTGTCATCAGAGAATGGGATGTGGTTCTGCCCAAAGTAATACACACTTGATTCTTTTTTTGATTTTTTTTTTTTTTTTTTTAATATTGGGGGACTGTTTATCAACAAAATTGACGTGTAAAAAAATTTGATATTTAAAAAAAATGAATAAACACTTTATCATAATGTTGCTTGATTGGTCTGTCTGCGTTTCTGAGGTCAGCATCTATGCAATCAAATCCTTCTCTGGCTTTTTTCCCAAAGCCGATAGAATTTCCTTAACATAAATGTTGCCATTTTGAACATAACGAGTAGAAATCTGTGGCTAAAATTATTCCAGCTGACAGGGCCTGAGAACAGGCATGAGAAATTAATGTATTCGCCTTCTATGGGGATGGGCTGCTGAATCCTTCAGGCAGAATTCGGAAGAGCATTAGAGTACCACACAAAACATAGCACGTGGCCACAGCACTGTCTGCTGGAAAAATGAATGAGCCACTCCTTATGTCTCCTGTGTAAATACCTCATTTCCAACCAGATTAGGAGATGGTTGGGTTTATTTTTCTGGAGCTGAAAGCTAATCTCTTGGGACATAAAAAAGTTGGCATTTATATCCCTAGAAAGCTCATGACAGTTTTCATTAGAAATAACTTTTTAAAAGTCCCATTCTCTTAGTGTCATGTAATAGACATGTTTTCGAAAGGTGGAGTAGAGGATCTTCCTCCTTTGAAACGTGCGGTGCAGTCAGCTAACCCTAAGCGGCAGCATTTGTTCCATGGAGCAGTAATTCCTTTTTCCTATCTTGAGAAACAGATGCACTTTTCCTTGAGACGAGCACTGACCATTAAATCTCAGATATCCAGAGAGCAGTCAGTGTTGGTACCAGAGACACAAAACCACGAAGGGTTATGAATCAGTTGCTGTGACAAAGCACTTCTTGGACAGTGGTTTTCTCCTCACACGTTCAGAGCTCTACATGTGATGCTGTTGTCACTATTATAGTGAAATTATGTCATTAAGGTGGGTATTAATTAGGAGGGCAAAACTACGTTCTGAATTCCGGTCTTGGGGTAGGAAAGGGGAAGGTTTTAACGTGTCAGCTACTACAGCCCTGTTCAATGTTTTCATACATCCAAAACGTTGTTTGCAGTTTCTTCTGCTGGGAGATGATTTAAGAATTTAATGCTCTGACTGTTTGAAAATGATTTTGAGTACTTGGGCCTTATTCTTTCTCCTTTATGAAGGTGGTATTTGGTATAGAAGTGCAAATTAACACAACCATAACAGCATGGTTCATGTTAGGGATTGTCCCAGTCTGTCTGAATTAGGACATTAGCACTTTTAAATCTGCAGCCCCTTGTATGGCCGAGGTTCAGGCCCTGTGTAATAAATGTAAAGCTTACTGCAAGTTGGTGTATTTCCTTTGTTATCTTTTATGGAAGCTTTAGGAGTAGGACAAGGGATTCCCCCAGAGGTCTAGAGTTTAAAAATTATAAATGAAGGTTTTTTTGAGTAGTCATGTGGGTGCAGAGGCTGCATTAAGAGCAGGAGCTGGATGCAGAGAGGTAAGTATTGCATCATATGACTTCCTGCACCAGAATAGTTCAGAGTGGTCAACAGAAGAAACGTGGCTGGGCCATCACTCATGAATTCCACAGTGCCACCCACTTAAATCCACTGCCTCGCTTCTCTGCAGTCTCAAGGTTTTAGCATGTGCCTGGCGTTGCTTTGCCAAGTGAACCACTTTTTGGGTAGGTTTGTCACCAGAATAGGATTTGGGAAATCGTGCTGGCCAGCCTGGCTTTTGATTCATTCCAGCCTTACATCGATTATCTGCTCTACCCCTTCTTTCCTCGGGGATAAATGGGGTGAAGGACCCCCTCGGAAGTGTAGTTGCTCCACTATGACATGATTGTCTCTGACAACCAAGCTTACTAATTACAAGGTGCTGTCCTGATTGCCAATAAAAGCATTGAGTCACGCAGACAAGGATGTGAGTGCTTGGTGGTTGAAATCCCTCACAACAGCAGCTGCCAAAGGAGTGTCTAGTCTTGAGTCCCTTTGTTAACAAATGAAAATGGGAAGAGTTTTAAAATCAAAACACTTGTGCCTGGTTGTGGAAATGGAGGTGTGCTCACAAGGCTGCGTGTTGGTCATGAGATGCAGGGCTCACTGTTCATTTATCCTGATAAGCCTGCGGTTTCTCCCTTGTATTTTTCCTAATACTAAATTTTTTCTTGCCTAAATGTATACTACTACCTCCTGAAATGCTTCTTTCGTCTCTCTAATTTCCTTCCGGATCACTGGCAACGTTATTGAAGTGCCCTGCAGGATAAGGTATCTTAGGAGGATGGTATCTTGCACTTAGCACACATTGTTGCAGGAGATGAGATACACCTCAGTGACTCATTCTGTCCTTACTTGCTATCATTTTTGTGACAAACACCTGACCTGATGGTTCCTCTCTTTGTGGGTAATGTTCTTCATGCTAACTTCAGGCTGTAAATACTGAGCAAAGAGTTAAAAATCTCTTGGGAAGAGGGTAGGAAGCAGATTCCTCCCATGTGGTGGGAGTGGGATGGTTCCTTCTGAGCTTGTCCAGGGAGAATGGGAGATGTCTTTAAATGCTGGGAGCAGGGAATTTCCTATATAAACCCATAATTGTGTGGTGGGTGCTTTAAGGGATTACAACCAACTCATTTTACTTGAAGTAAAACAAGACATGAGGCATTCAAAACATCCAGGAAAACTGTAGGAGACCAGGAAGTCTGCCGTACCATGGGATTACACAGGTGTATATGCTGCATCTAGTGCCTCCAGAGCAATGAAGAATGCAAACAGATGCACTTACCTGCTGGCTGGTGCTGTACAGCTTGTTTTCTTTATACCCTGAGCATGCTTTAAATCCTAAAATTCACCAGTAAAGAATAAAACGGTGTGTTGGATCTGTTGGGCTTCTTTAAAAGGGGCTGATTTTGGCTTGCTGGTCTCTCCAGTGACTTGTCAGGGATCAGGCTTGAATGTTTCATGCTCAGGGCTGCTACTAAGTAGTTGTGTGTGCATTTTAGTGGGGTCGTTTTCTTCTAATTTCCCCCCAGTTCAGCAGGAGAGGTTTACCTTCTTCCCCAGGTGCCGAGACAAGCTCGCATCCTTGTTGGGATCTCACTCAATACAACACTTCTGCTTCTCCAGCCACTGGTGGGGAGCTGAGAAGAGTTTTATGGTTTGGCTCGGTTTTAACCCAAGCACTAACGAGCTGCGCTTTCTTCCTTTCCCTGGGAGTTTCTCCCGTAGTTTCCAAAGCTGTTAAACTGGCTGGGCCATTCATGGGACTGCAGGGAAAGAGCAGGCTTGGGTGTGGTGAGTCTTCTCCTCCAAGTCCTGGCTCAGCCCTTCTCTTCCCTGCCAGCACGTTATTTACAGAGGAAGGGGTGGGAATGGCATAGGGAATGTGCTCCCTGAGAGCTGCTGGCTTTTCCTTTTTTAAGTGCTTTTAGTTTCGGTTCCATTTTCAGTTATCAGTGTTGAATGTTGCAAGGGTGATAAGCCAGCCTGGAGGGACAGCTCCAGCATCAGGACCTTTCACCTGAATCTTAGGAGGAGGGTTTTATTATTAATTTTATCTTTTATTTCTTTAACACCCCACCACCACTATTAAGCCTTTGCACCAGCTCCTAGCTCTGTCCTGTGATGGCAAGTGGGGCTCGTAGTTGGGGTTTTTAGGATCTTTTCCCACCAATGGAGGTTTGGGCTTGAGCAACACTTATCTGGCCCATTTTTGGCTCCACGGTGCCATGCCACCAAGCACGTGAACCTTAGCAGAGGGGCGGATCCTCTGTCTCAGGGTTGCTAAAGCCCTCGGTGGTGGGGTGCCAGGTGGAGACCCCCCCATTTTTCCCTTGTGCTACTGAATACTTCTCTTTCCTTTGAGGCTGGCCCTTGCCAGCATCCCGAAGCGCAGCAAAGCCACAGGCTGGCTAGGAGACCTGGGGGTCCAGTGGCCGCCTCGCCTGGTGTCCCCAAACTGGGGCCTGCTGACCCACCATGTGTCCTCTCAGTGCGCACCAACACTGTTGTCCCCTCATGTCCCCTCAGGGGGCTGTAAGGGACCCAAAACCATCTCCCTCATGCCCCTCACATCCCCTTCCTGAACCCTGGGCTGAGAAGGACCCAACACCATCTCCCCTCGTGTCCCCTCACTGGGTCACGAGGGTCCCAGATGCCATCTCCTCTCATGGCCGTCACTGAGGCCAGGGCCATGATGGTCCCAAAGTCATCTCCCCTCATCCCCCTCGCTGTCCCCAATGCCATCTCCCCCCACACCCCCTCACTGAGCCTGGCGCTGCGAGGGACCCGATGCCATCTCCCTTCACCCCCTCACTGTCCCCAACGCCATCTCCCCTCACATCCCCTCACTGAGCCCAGGGCCGTGATGCACCCAGCGCCATCTCCCCTCAGGTCCCCTCACTGCCTCATGAGGGACCCAGCGCCATGTCGTCCCCGTCCTCCCCGCCGCCGCCGCCTCTGTGGGGATCCGCGGGCGCCATTTGGGGCGGGAGGCGGCGGCTCCCCGGCGGGGCGGTCCCCGCTGCCGGGTGCCGGGGGCGGGCAGCGCCGTTCCCTTCCCTCCCTCCCTCCCTCCCGCCTGACCTCAGTTCCTGGCGGAGCGCGGCGCCCGTCACGAGTGCGGCCCCGCTCCGCTCCGCTCCCTCTTCCCCGCGGGGCCCCGTTCGCCTCCGCGCCCGCCGCGGGGGGCCCCGGCGCGGTCATGGCGCGCTGAGCGGCGACGGAGGCCGCCACCCCGCAGCCGGCGGGCCGGGCCGGGGCCGGGCCGGGGCAGCCGGCAGGACGGAGCCGGCCGGCGGGGGGCGGCGGGGCGGCGAGCGGGCCCGGCGGACGGGCCGGCACTCGGCCTCCGCCGGGCGGGCGCGGCGGCGGGCGGCGGCGGCGGCAACGGCGAGAGGCGGCGCCATGGAGCCGGCGGAGGTGAAGGACCGCATCCTGGAGAACATCTCCCTCTCCGTCAAGAAGGTGGGTGGCGGGGGGAGCCCTGGAGACACCACCCCCACCCATTTCTGACAGGGATGTGGGGCTGGGGGCAGCCCTGGGGACCCCACTCTGCAAGGGCTGGGGGCCTGGGGACAGGCCTGGGACAGCCCTGGGGACCCCCTGTGTTGCGGCTGTGGGCCTGGGGACAGCCCTGGGACAGCCCTGGGGACCCCCTTAGCTGGGGCTGGGGGGCTGGGGACAGCCGTGGGGACCCCTCTGCCCTGGGGTGTCCCTGGGGACTGCTTCTGCCTTTGGCTGGGGGACACTCCTGGGGACCCCCAGACACACACCACCACCACCACCAGAGATGTGGGGCTGAGGGATTGTCCCTAGGGACTGCCCTGCCTGAGGTGTGGGGCTGGGGGACAGTCCCTGGGGACCCCCTGCCCCACCCAAGGTAGGGGGCAGGGGACATGCCAGGGACACTGGGGGACTCTTTGGGACAGGAGTATGGGGTCAAGGACACGCTGCCATCCACCCTGCCAGAGACAGGGGACACCTTCAGAGATTTCTCTGTATGGGTTTGGGGGTGCCCCTAGAGACCCCCTGTGCTGGGGATGTGAGGTTGGAGGCATCCTTTTTGCTGGTGCCATGGGACACCCCAGAGGCACCCCTGGGGGTCTGGGGTCACCCCCTGGCCCACCCTGCCAAAGGGACACTGCCAGGGTCACCCCAGGAACCTCTGTCTCTGCTGGTCAGGATATACTGGGGTTACCCCTTTTCAAGGGGTTTCTTTCTCCTGTGGACAGGACTGGGGGGATCCCGGGGGGATCCCTTGTCCTGGGACTGTACGGTGGGGGGATCTGGATGAGTCCAGTGTGAAACCCTCTTTCCAGAGGTCCTCCCTCCAGGCAGGTGTACACCATGGGTTGGCCATGCCCTGGTCTGAGCCCTCAAAACGAGGGCTCTTAAGACATGTCCCATCATACCTCGTCTCTCACCTTGTCCTTCTGCTTGCCCCTCGTTTCTCTTTGCCCCTCAGCATCTGCTGCCAGTGAGAGCATTTCTTAAAGCCCATCCCTTTGGTGGGGAGCATCTGCATGCTGACACGAAGGGGACCAGGACGCTGGAGTCTGTTTGGGGCGGTCACAGGCATGAGTTGTAAGGACATGCTGGAACTTTTGGGTTGGGCCACATGTCCTGCCTGCTCCACATGCTCTCTGTGTTTGAGAAAGAACACAAGCTCTGTTTCAGGAGGTAAAGGGAGTCTTGTTACAGTTTTCATCCCAAGTTTTGGGGGAAAGGAGGCTTTCTGGACGCGCTGACATTTCTCCAGTTGTTGGGTTTCTGCTGCCTTATGGAATTGGAATTTTCCTGTGATCTGCAATGTGTCCTGACACAGATTCATCCATGCAAACTTGTCTTACAAAGACCATCACGTGAATTCCCAGCACTATTAAGGAAGGGATGGCCTGACATTGCCTCTGGGACATAGAATGGATGTGCAAACCTCTCCCAGCCTTTCTCTTTTCTTCCATGGGTGACCCTGTCCTCTGGTCTCTCACCTTTCTGTCCTCTAAAAATTAAGGATAATCTTTTATCTACCTGGAAATCAGTGGATGTTCAGCCTGCTCCAAGCTCTGTTACAATGCTCTGCAGTGCTACTGCCTCAGTTTCCCCATACGTATAAGGATATACTATTTCCCACACAGGATTCAATGGACATAATTTATTTGCATTCAGAAAATCCTTAGGGATCCCTGTTGGTAATGCTATAAAATCAACATGGTGGTTATTTTAATTGTTATTATACTTGAACAGGACTCATCAACTACACCTTTGCCTTGATCTGCGTCAGTCTCTGCCCGTCTTGGTCCAGCGACAAAGAGGGATTTGGGGATTTTTCAATCCTGCCTCTTTTGCTTTCTTGTTCAGAGCAACAAAGCTCAGGGAAACATAGGAACCTACGTGAGACTTCAGGCTGATGGACTTATTTATACCATCCCAGTGAAACCAAACTCAACTGCGTGGTGAAAGTCCTAATGCTGGCACACCCCTGCTTTTTACCCCCGGGATGCAGTTCTCCTTCCTCGGGGACGTCGCTCCCCTTCAGCTATGGAGCCACTAATTTTTCCCAACGCTTCCCTGCTGAAGTCCCTGATTTTTCTCTTTTTCTTTGCATTAGGGGAGGAGTAAGCTGGTAGGTTCAGGGAGCAGGTACACCCTTCCCACGCCCTGGCTGTGTGCTGGGAAATCTTGCTCTCGTTCATCTTCCTCTCCCTACCTCTGGGTCCATCTTGACTAACTCCTCGTTGCGGGGATTGTGTCATTGGACGTGGAGGAGTTTTCCAAGTGTCTTGCCTCTGATTTCAAAAGCTTCTTTGCTGCGTAGTTTGCTCACTTCTTACTCCCGCCTTCACTACAGGTTTGAGTTGTAGAGGGTTTGAACGTGTTTGTGGTGACGTGCTCACCTCTCCATACTGCTTTTTGGCCAGATGATGATAGGTTTTCTTTTCTCTGCTTCAGACCAAAAGAGGAGTTTGTGGACTCTCAGCAGTCAGTGGACTGCAAGTCAGATGTTATTTTAGAAGCCAGGACTAAACCCCATCTCAAGACTGGGTAAACTGGGACAAACCACCACTGAAGGCTGAAGTACCTGGTTACGATGTCAGGCTTTGAGTACCAGCAGCAGAAAAAATACCTTATTTTCACTGAGTAGTCCAGGGAAAACCATCCGGACACTTGTCAGCTTCCCTCTGCCTCAGACAGGGAAGGCAGCGAGCAGCAGCACAGCCCTGGGCAGGGTTTGTGCCACAGAGACCTGTGGCTGGGACTTTACCTGGCTGTGATTTCAGTTTCTCCGGGGTGCTTCTGAATTTCAGGAGTGGGAGGTCAGAGCACAAGCAGTGAGTAAGTTCTGTACAAATCGACAGCAAAAAAAGTGCTTCAATTCCAAGCAAATTCCTCAAGCCTCAGTGAACAGGACTGGTTTTATCTTATTTTCCTAGGAATATATGAGGGACAGAGCACAGCTAGAAAAGGCAGAGATGCAAACCTGCTTGGAAAGGGTAATTATAAACCTGTGGGTTTCTCTGTGTGATACCCAAGTGCTGGATCTGCCCTGTTCACGTTCCTCACCCATATCTCAGAGATCAGCAAGAGCTTTGCTATTGGCTGCAGAGGTGTGAGATCAGACCTCAACTGCAGAGAGAGGCAGAACATCTAATTTAGACACACAATAAATTGTCCCCTCCAGCTGGAGCAATGTCAAGTGGCCGCTGCTCTTGGTGGCTTCAGGAGAGGTTGGGAGAGCTCAGCAGTAGTGAGTTGGGTCCCTACTTCAATTCCAACACAGATCCAAGGGAACTGTGAGCGTGGTGTTGATTTCCCATTTACAGCTTGTCCTCTCTGTCCTCCCTGGGAGATGTTAATTAATTCAGAGCGCGATGCTCTCTGCACAGTGATGCTGTGGAGCTCATTACTTCTGTCTTATGACTGTTTCTTCTCCCCTTTCCCATCCAGTGCTCCCTCACCCTGCTTTCTGCTAAGAGGGCTGTGCTCCAGCACAAATTACTATGCAAATTGATGCCTAACCCTTATTTTTTTTTTTAAAGAATTTGGCCTTTATTGAGGCAGAAGGCTGGAGGTGGGCATGTTATGGCTCAGTGTGCATTCACCGCTTTCTGTGCATCCTCTCCCCGTGGGGAGCAGACCCTTGTTCACTCAAGTGCTTGTTTTCCTCTAGGAGATATTACTGCACGTGGCAGCAGTGGGATGAGAGCTGCCTCCTGGTGCCTCCCAGTTGAACTCTTGCTGTGATAGGCATGCTAGAAATACCAACGGCTTCATATCCATCCTTGGCCAACCTTCTCCTGGTAGCTAGAAGCTATCACAGGTGACCTGGTCCTGGGTAGCGTAGATGTTTTGTATTCTCTTGTTGGATTTCCATGCCCTCCTGGACATTGCAGTGGGTTAAGGAGAGATTTATTGCTGTCCTGCTTGTGATTAGGTGGCGAAAATGCAAAGTCCTTAAACAGTGCTCATTGTTGGCAATTCTAGGAGCTAAACTTAAAATCAGAAAAGAGATCAGAATCCAAGATTTTGGGGCTCTTGTCTGTTTTTCAGGCTTTCCTACTGGCTTTGAAGGACACACATTCCCATGAACTCTAGAGCAGCTGATCCTTGGTGCATGTCAATCAGGTGGAGCAACGTTTTTTGCCAATGTTGCAGGAGTTCTTGCCAAAAGCTCTAGCTCTGTTCCGTTTATGCATGACTTTGGGAAGGTTTCCGCTTCCCCCATAGTGAATTAATACTGTGCCTTTTCTGCCTGTCTCAGGATCAGATTTTTAGCCCTGTACCATTGAAATGCCTTTGCAGTCTCCCAGGCTCCCTGAACTCTGCCTTGTAACACCTCCGCTTCTCCTGCACAGCAAGGGAGGGTAGATTTGGGGATGGCTTTGCGCCCCCATGTCCTGGAGAGGAGCAGGTAGCATTGGAGTGGAGCATCCCTCCTCAAATCACGTAGGGAACATGCTCATCTCTGGCTGGGTACATTTATTTAGCCCAGCTGCTCTGACACAGAGATAGCAATTCTGGAGATGTGAAAATAGCCAAATAGCAACCTTGCGTTCTGCTTCCCGTTGAGGGACACCTCGCTGGCTCTAAGACCACAGGGGTTTTTATCTCTGCCAGGGTATTTCCTCTCACTCATGTTTGCTCCAGTCCACATCCGTTGTTGCTGCAGGGAGCACGCAGCAGGGATCGACATCGGTACATTCACGCTGCTCCCCTGCACAGTCTTGGCATGCCCCTTTACTGCGAGTACCAGGTTTGCCAGCTGCCTGAAGCCTGTGGCTGAAGCTAGCAGCAATCTCACGGAGCTCATAAGTCGGCCATGAAGACACAAGGTCACTCAGGTGCTTTTAAGAAGTCTACAAATGCTTGCAACTCTGACACTGCGTATTTTGGTGGTACTCTAGGGGCTTTGCCACTGTTTGACGAGCGAACAAAGCTGTTTGCTGTGGTTCTGCTGGGAGCGCAGCTGTGTATTTCTTGGGTTGCCCGAGTATTTCAAGGTTTATCTCTTTTTGGAAATTCTTATTGCCTCGTCCTGGCACAGGTCTGGTGATGATATGAGGTTTGTTGTCCACAGTTGCAAGAGGATTGGATTCTGTGGGTACCTAAACTGATGTTTGTCTCTTTATACCCACGGGAGGCATTTCTCAAGATCAGCTCTGGATCTGCTGGTGGACAAGGCTATGATAGCCTTTTGGGGAGAAAAAAATCCCGTTTGTCCTACCACTAACACAAAGCATTTCGCTGGGAGAGCAGTTGGTTTTGGAGGCTCAATTTTGGCAGTGGGTTTTGTACGAGGAGCGGAAGCAGTGCCTCTGAGCCTCTCTGCCTCCAATTGCACAATTTCAGTGGCTGTTGAGTGATTTCAGCTTTCCCCACTTCTGATATCCTGGTCCAAGAGGAGTAACCGAAATAACTGCGGGCCAGAGGACTTGGTCTACGGGGAGAGATTCAAGACAGCAAATGCCCAGCATGTGAGTAAGCAGCAGCTATCTGGGAGAGCAGCACTGTTACCAAGAATTGCAGGGCACAAGCACCTCGTGCTCACTTGTTTTTTGGTGTGTTTACCAACTGGACTTGTTTTTTTCTTCCCGTGAAATCTGTATTTTCTGATGTGCCGAGCATGTGACCTTTCTGTCTGCCTTCAGTTAGCACAGGGATCCTGTTCCACAGCAGCCACATGCTTGTCCCCTGCTCTGTGCGCGCTGCTCACCATAACAGAGGAAGAGGATGCTCCCTGTGACTTGCAAGCGTCACCGCTGGAAAAAATCCTGTCCTTGGCTGAGCCATGCGTGGGTCCAGCCTGCTGCAAAGTTTGCTGCTTAGAAATAATGAAGAAAAGCCCTGGAAAAGCCTTGGGGGTGTGGGAGCTGATAAGTGTCCGTGTCCCAGGAGGTGACAACGTTGCTAGCACTGGATTGCAAATGCTTCAAAGCTCTGCGTTTCCAGCCACTGAGCATCTTTGCTATGGGTTTCAGCTTCACCTGTTTCAGGCTCCTGTCTCTGCGCATCACAAGCATGTTCTGTTTCTTTCCAGGCTGCTCCAATGTCACTTGTGCCTTCAACATGCTGATGCTCCGAGCGTGCCGATGTATTTCATCGTGAAAGCCACAAGACCCAGGCGAGACTGGGATGGGAAGCTGGGCGCTGAGTCCGGTGCTGGTTTGGAAGCTTGTTGTACGAAATGTTGCATCAGATCACGTATGCAACCTCCAAAACGTCCTACTAGAGCTGAAGTTTTAGGGCTTGGTGTTATACAAGTGTACAAGAGAGAATAACACCCCTGCCTTGAAATTCAGCCTGCTTTTTGGGGTGGTATGGAAGACTAGGAGTTTTCCAGGCAGAGTAGTTCAGCCTCCTCTTTATCCATTTGCCATCGAATGTCTGTAGCCCTGAGCAGGTACGAGAGTGCTGGTTGCTTCTCTTATCTTCTTATGTGTCTGTCCTGTCCCTTCACTTTGCCTCTTTCCTTGGGATTGGACTGTCATCGCCTGCATGGGACAAGGTCAGTCTCCTGCCACCTTTTTTTGGTGCTCTCTGGAGCTCCAGGCTTGCTCCTGAGGGTGCTCAGCTGCGGGTGCAGCCCCAGACTGAGTGCCAAGACCCAGAGCTGGCTTCTTAATCAGGATTTTTTTTAATCACGTTGTTAGACAGCTTTGCAAGCTGCATTCGCAGGAAACCATGTGGGTTTGCTCTTGCTGCAGAAGGTTATTCTGGCTGTGCAGTCCAGTAGATAACGTGCCACCATCCTTGTCCAATCATGCAGCATGGTGGAAAAGCAAGTGCTGGGAGCAGGCTTGGGAAGGGTTTTGGGTCTAGCAAAGGGTTTGCATGTCCAGCTGCCTACCTGGATGGCTCACGAAATACTGCCCTCAAAGAAAAACACCTACCTGATAGCTTGGAGAAGGTGTCTTTCCAGCTGCTGGGGAAGACGGTGAGAGGACAGGAATTTAGGCAGAAAAAAGGCTGCTGCAGTTTCTGTTACGTTTTGGCTCTCCGCTTGCTGCTTTGTGGTACTGCTTTTGTTTGCATTCCTGCAGCTGGGGAAAACCCCTTGCCAGTCCATGTGCTGTGGGTGGGAAAGCGGGTTTCGGAGCGCCTCTCGCCTTTCACATACAGCGAGCACCATGGTTAGGGAGCTGGAGGAATGCAAAGGATGCCCGACTCGGCTGTTTGCTTTTCTTTCGCCATGTTTGTCCTGCCAGGGAAATACCAAGCAGAACAAGAGAAATGAACTTGGTGTCAGAAAGCTGCTAGTCAAACATCTGTGGGCCAGATTTACGGAGGGGAGATGGAGACTCGATTGGGTTGTGGCCAGCTGTGAACAGGTCAGGAGACTGCATTTCAGTGAAGTTTTAGAAATACTGGAGAGCTTTCAAAGGAGCGCCACAAGAGTGATTAGGTTTGGAGCATGCCTTTACAGCATGCCTCCCCAGTGATTGTTTGTTGGCATCCCTTGCAACACAGCAGCTCTGCAAATGGGCCGGGAGAGCTTCACACTCTCTGAGAACCGCTGCAATTAGTAGGTTATAAAATTGTGCAAGGAATAGCCTTTCTCATACATGCCAGCGTGGGGTGTGGTGTATCACTGCAAAGAAAAAAATCAACTTGTGATTGATAAATGGCAATTAAATCCACCTTCTCCTCAGTGGGGATGAGGTGTGATTGTCAGGGGTGCAAACCCCGTCTTCCCCCTCCCCCCACCATGCAAACCAGCTCTCTGTTCCCTTTGGACAAATGCCCTTCTGCTCTGCTTTCTTCTCAAGTGTGTTTAACTCGCCAGCCTCAAGTGTTTGGACTCCGCAGGAGCTTTTGTAACCAGTTCACCAAAGCAGGTTTTGTCCCACACTGTCGCAACACCGGTGTTCAGACCCAGTTGGAGCTGCAGAGTGGTGTCGGTGAATGGCGGGGATGCCTTCTGCATGCTGACGGTGCTTATTTTGGCCGCAGGAATGTCTATAAATAGCCCAGGGTCAGGGCTTGAGGCATTCACCATGCCCCACAGGAGTCCTCCATCCAAGCCAGCCTCAACCCTTCCTTCTGGTTTTGGAGCACAGAGGAGACGAGGTGAAGAGCATGTCTCCAGAAAACCCAGAGATGAGCAGTGTTGCATTCAGTTAATGCTTTTTAACCTTATTGCTTGCCTCCTTCCTGATTTTTCCCTGGCTCCAGCCCGGCTCACTGCCCAGGTATGTCAGGGAGCTGCTTTGTGGATGCTTCATAAAGTTTGGTCACCACCTCCCAAACAGGTCCGTCTACCACACCACGATTAGGGAGAGGTTGGTTTCAAATTATTTGTTTGTGTTTTATAGCAATTTACAAGAGAGAGGTAAACACTCTGTATAAATGCTGTTTTTTCAGGGCAGTGCCACATCACTTCTGCCTGTGTGGCACGGTCAGGGTCGGATGCTGGGACTGTCCATAGTCTGTGCCTCTGCCCCAGGATGCTCGTGGTCGTAATTCCTACAGATTTCCAGCTAGGTGGATCTTGGAGCAAGCGGGCCTGTTTTGGGAAACGATGCAACTGGATTTTGTTCCCCAACTGGAAAAGCTATTTCACCGTACCTTTCCTCCATGTGCATCTTAACCCTTCTTCCCAAACCAGAAATGCCTTCCCATCAGCTTTTGCAAATCTCAGCCTTTCCCCAGGCTCACCGTAGGGATGACTCCGTCCAGGAGATCCTGAGGCTTGTTCGGTCTTGTTTCCTCCCTGGACACGTGGTAGTTCGGCAGGGATTCGCCTGGCCAATCTCTTTTTGGGGCTTGTTGTGCTCCAGCAAGCTGTGCACGTCCTTCGCTTGGGACTGTAAGCCATTGGCCGTGTTTATTTTGGAGGGATGCTGGAAATGGCACCGTCCCTTGACGCAGCACCGTACGGGGAACATGGTGGCACATCTTTGTCCATGCGGGTAGGAGCGAGTTTTTGGTACGCCTCCCTGTGACTGACAGCTCCTAAAATGCCGTGACTCGGAGTGCCCGAATCCAAATCCAAAACTGCTGAGTGTGTGTTTCCTGCTCGCAGGGTCCCACGTGCACAGGGCTGGCGTGACCCCATGACTCTGAGCAAAGCACAGTCACGCCAGCTCATCCTCTGGCTCCTGATGTTGCAGAGGGGCAAACTTGAGCCTTTTGGGGTAGGTTTGCTCTGGACATCGCTATGGGCCTGGGTTTTCCAGCAGCTTCCCCAGGAAGAGGCTGCAATGCAGGGGAAGCTGGTTTGCACAGAGCAGGAGGCTGCATGCTCCTTGCAGAGCAGCTAAAAGTAAGACCAAGCTTTAATACAACACAGGAAGAGTCCTTCAAAACCTAGATGCCTTCAGAGGGGCAAGATTTGGCTTTTCTAGGGAAGAGAAATCTGTTTATCAGAAATTCCCTGGTGCTTCTCCATGTTCGGAGATGTTGAGATGAGACAACCACTGTTTGCTAACAGTTTGTATTCTCTGATGACGGGAGCAGGTCGGTCCGTGTAGCAACAGAGAGGGTTAGGAGCTGTGAACTGGCTGCAGGAAGGACAGTAACAAAGATCCAAGTTATTTTTGGAGAAGGAAGGAAAGAAAAAAGAGGAAATGCTTCTATTTGCTCATCTCTTTCACTGCCCAGGCTTAGAGTCTCTCTGTCATGGGGAATTCTTCCAGTCAGTGGCACAGACAGGCTCCAAGTACCCTCCAAGATGACCTCCCTGAGCAGTGTGTGCAGAGCTGGCTGAGTGGCTCCTTGGTTTTAGTGGTAAGCTAATGTAGGGCCTGGTTATTTTTGTTTTCCCCTAGCTGTCCCCCACAGCTGCATTTTCTCAAGCCAGCACAGAGCCTGCAGAAACACCCAGGACAGGAACCCTCCTCCGAGGGTACCCCAGCTCTCTGCAGAGGCAACAGCCTGCTTGGGACAAGCCGGGAACTTCTGCCTTCAAATCCTGGCTCGCGCCCCATATGGCAGGGGCTTTGATTCCTGCCTCGGTTTCCCCCAAAACTGGATATTTTAGTGAGCTCCAGACAGCTCTTGGAGAGCAACCTCTGTGTCTCATCTGTCTATTGCTAGAAGGTTATGGCTCTAAATTATGACTTTGTTTCTTCCTCTAGTGTCCTCGCTGCAGGACTAAGCTTAAAACAGTGGCTGCAGGTAGCTTCTGAAATAGTTCTTGAATATTGGATTTTAGGGCATTCTTTTCCTTGCTTGGGTCTGGGCTGCCTATTAATAGTGTAGATCTTCTGAGACAGCTTCCTCCCAAAAATGGCTAAGAGCTGCTGAGCTGAAACACTTCGGGTCTCACCTGGGTGTCATGAAAAAGTCTGTGCATCGCTGGAGCACCCATGGGTGACTCTGCAAACAAAACCTTATTGTGTATTTCGTTCCCCAGGGGATTTACCTTCTCAACTAGACAGGACAGGGACCGGCTGAGCTGCGCTGTGCGATCGGATGAGGGAATTTGGCTGTGATTCTTCAGGCTCGGCAGTTCTTTCCCACGTAAGGGCTGGGACCTGCTCCATGCAGGAACATGCCTGGCTCTCCCGTCTTACCTAAGAGCTACAGTGAGAGTCAAGGTCTTCAAGCCAGGAGGGTGTTGGAGCTAGATATATTCATATTTTTAAGAGGGTTGTTGGGAACAGTTCCCCAGGGGCTGTGAGGTGTTCTCTGTCCCCCTTGATAACTTTTACATTGAGACTGGATGATTTTCTAAAGGAGCTTCTCTGGCTCTAGTAATAATTCAGGAGGAGAAACCAGTTTCTGGGAAGAGGTCAGACTCGACAGGCACAATGCTGTCAAGTTTTTGTCTTTTAAATCTACCGTCTGACTGGTGAGGTTTGGCAAAGACTTACTGTGTCACCAAAATAACGTACGTACGGGTGATGCGTTGTTGTAGCTCAGCTGAATTGTGCTTGCTTGTCACCAGCCAGAGCAAATAAATGTGGCATATACAGCTGAGATTACATCCTGGGTGAGTAATCTCCCTGCCTGAATGCCAAGTATGTGTGAGACGGGGACCTAAATAGATCTGTAAGCTCCAGGGGCAGGAGGAGACTGGTGGGTCAGCTGGGAAGGGATATAGGATTTGGGTGGTAGGGGATTTCTAGGATTTCTAGCAGGTTTTGCAGAAGCAGAAAAGCAATTTATGCTGTGTCGAGCCTCCGAGGGCTGCTGTCAGGAGAGCACAGGGCCAGCGCTGTCGTCAGAGCTAACTTTGCGGCTGTGAATGGGTTAACCGAGTATGAGTCAGGCTGTCCAGATCTTTGAGAAAGGGGCAGCTACATGAAGTGACAGGTTGTAGTGATGTAGCCTCCTCCCTGCCAAGGAGGCAAACGACTTGGAGATTAATTGAACTGCCTTTGTCTCATATGCACGTGCCTCCATCCCTATCTTCGCTGCCCTCTGCACCCTCCCAAGTCCCCGCTGCTGTGTGGCCAGGCAATCCTTACCAGCCTGTGTTTGAAAGTCTGGGGCAGTTCTCGGCTGCCTGGCATCAATACCCAGCATCGTGGTGGTTACTCGAGCTGCCTGTAACAAGAAAACCTCTGTCCCTTCCCGGGATGCTGAAACTGTGCTGAGATTTCACACAGATTTAGCACAGAGCACGCGTGCTGCAAGAATGAAGCTCCTGGACTCAGAGCATCTTTTATACCTGGAAGCAACGTCTCTCGCCAACCAGGGTTTCCCATGGGAAGACCCTGAGACCGAGGAGGGGACTTGTCCATGGCAGAGCCAGAAACGGAGCCCAGAACTCTGATTTATTTCTGTTCTGAATGGCTTTGCGATGGCTGCAGTGCTGCAGAGGAACCACCAAAACCCCACTGTAGTGTTGGCTGTAAAGGAGGAGGCGGCTGTGCAGCTCAGCCCACCTGCTCAACAAACAAGGAAGTTGGTTGTACAGCCGCGGCCATGCTGCTGGTATGTCTCTGAAAAGTGCACAAATCTTTGTGGGTGAGGTTCTCCCTATGAGTTACTGCCTTTAGGGTACTCTTGAAATCAATTGCTACACCCTGTAAGTAACCTGCATCAAGGTTTAGCAAGCTGAGAGATTAAAAAAAGCTATTTAATGCTGGCTGTGAGTGTTGGCATCTCCATCTGCCTCCTCAGTGGGCTGTAGAACGGGGTTTCAGCCATCCCATCTCTTCTTTTTGCAGCTGCAGAGCTACTTTGCTGCCTGTGAAGACGAGACGCCGGCCATCAGAAACCATGACAAGGTCCTGCAGCGGCTCTGTGAACATCTGGACCATGCTCTGCTCTATGGGTAAGCGTGGAGCCTGCCGCTGGGATGCTTTTCACTGTGCTTTGGCTAGCGTGTAGGCTCAGCATGGGGAAGCCATCTAGGCAGTAACTGGGATGGAGATAACAAAGCCTTTGCTTAGCCTTGCTCTGGCCTTCTTTCTTCTTCCAGCCTGCAAGATCTTTCCTCGGGCTACTGGGTGCTGGTCGTTCACTTCACCCGCCGGGAAGCCATCAAACAGATAGAAGTGCTTCAACACGTGGCCACCAACTTGGGACGCAGTGAGTATTTGCAGATGCTGCCCCGGCTCTGAGGGCAAACCTCGGTTTGGGGACATCTGGCAGGAGGCCCAGGAAGGTTGTACTGGCTGTATGTTCAAGGGCTGGGGCTGCAGGCAGATTGAGGGAACCAGCGGGCAGCTCCCCGTTGAATCCAGCTTGTCTTGGCCAAGGAGGTGGGAGTCCTGGCATGATGGCTCTGGAAATAATTGCATTGTGCCTCAGGATCAGGTGTTGGGGTCAGAGACATAGGCCTGCTTCTGCTGCTGTGAAACCAAAGCGATCTGCTGGGCTGTGCTCTTGGGAGAGGTTTCTGGCAGATGGGAGGCATCACCTCTCTCACCCCAGAACGTCTCACTGTAGCTGTCATTTGCCTGATGCTGCTTCTCCCCTGCTGCGAGTTGTCTGTAGCAGATGTTTGGGACCATCGAGGCCGTTTTTGACGCAGGATGGTGCCCAGAGACCTCCTCTCTGCCTGATTATCCCAACACCCTTCATCTCCCAAGTCCTGTACCGGTGAGAGTGGACCTGAGCACAGACTGCACCATCACCTGTCTCTGCACCGGAATTTGTGTAATATCTCAAATTGCACCTGTGCTGATTTACAGCGATTGTCCCTCCATCTTTCTTGTCTTCTGATCCCTGCTGGAAATGCTAGCAGGGCTCCCATCTCACTAGAGAGACACAGTTATGTGTCTGCTTCTCAACCTGGCTATCATGCAGTCTCTTATTCCCATTCCCACTCCAAATCATGAATCTGCCTCTTCATCTCCCGCTGGCATTTTTCCTTCCAGATTTCCCCAACGGTCAGTTGCTCCCTTGAAATGATACAAATGTGAATGAACAATCTGATGTGTTTTAACTGATTTCTGTTTATTTCTAGCCTTGCTTCGCTTCTCAGATATTTCCCCACAGATAAATCTCTCTGCTGCTTTATTTTCAGGCCGGGCATGGCTGTACCTAGCCCTCAACGAAAATTCCTTGGAGAGCTATTTGAGGCTGTTCCAGGAGAATCTAAGCCTGCTGCACAAGTACTATGTCAAGTGAGTACCCCAGCTCCTTCTCATTTGGGCACTGGTTGGCATCCCTTCTTGTCAGAAGCCAGCCCTAATTTGCCAGTGGGGAACAGTTGATCAGGGTCTGATTTTTCCTTGTGGGTTTTGCAGAGGTTTTACATGATTCATTTAAAGGTCCCAGATGTGGACGCAGTCATATATAAGAGGGCCTGCAAGCGTCTCCCCTAGTTACTGCTTTTACTCCCAGTCCCAGAGGTAGCCTTTATATTCTTCCATGTTTTTCAAGAAGCTGCTCAGCTCTTGTCCAGGGACCCAGCTCTGGTGGACGCCTGGAAATGTGGCTGTAGGTCAGTTTGTGGATAGCACGTAGTGGATGCCAGACTGCTCTTAGCCACACATATCTGCCCTTAAGGTCTGCCATTGCTCTTAGGACGCAAACAGCAGGCTCACAGCTCTGGGGCCATTTATACGGCAGCTCAGAGACACGCCACCAAGAAAACAGAGGGCGCTTGTAGCTGTTTCTTTTCTTTCCCACATCTCTAAAGCTCTTCTGTTTTATCCATGCTGCAGAAACGCCCTAGTTTGCAGTCATGATCATCTGACCTTGTTCTTAACACTGGTGTCTGGGCTGGAGTTCATCCGCTTTGACTTGGATCTGGTGAGTGCTTTATCTGTTTCTCTCGGCTCTGGGAGCGTGGGCATGTGGAGCAGGGGGAGTCCTGGGTGTCAGAGGTCCCACTGCTTGGTCCAGAGTGTACCTTCTTGTTGGTCTTCCTCTTGTTCAGCTGAAAATGTGAAGCTACCACTTTTAGGAAAGGCTTTAGGCTAGGGTCTTTGGAGACCCAGCAATGGGATTTATTCCTATTGCTCAGTTATTCCTCTGCACTCTTCAGAAGAGGAAGGAGGCAGGTGTGGGGAAGCCAGCTGCAGGGCAGATTGATGGGGGTATAGGAGCTGAGCTCTGTAAGTGTGGTACAAAATGCTGGCATCTCTCCAGGTAAACACAAAGCCACTCGCTAACCCTTGGTGTCGCAGTGGAGCCGCTGGGTTTCCTCTGAAAGGCGGCAGAAATGGACAGTCAGAGGACATTCAAGGACAGTCCCATCATTTTGACTGTGCTAATAACTGTGTGCAGTGACTCAGAGCCTGACTCACCCCATGCTCTCTTCTCTGCAGGATGCTCCTTACCTGGATCTGGCCCCGTACATGCCAGACTACTACAAACCTCAGTACCTGCTAGACTTTGAGGACCGCCTGCCCAGCTCCGTGCACGGCTCAGACAGCCTGTCGCTCAACTCCTTCAACTCGGTCACTTCCACCAACCTGGAATGGGATGACAGCGCCATCGCTCCATCCAGTGAAGGTCAGTGGTTTTTCGGAGATGGGTGCGGTCAGGGCTGTGTGTTCCCACATCCCCGTCGGCTGAGCTGCTGGACCGGACGAGGCGCCAAATGAGGTAGCAAATGATGGGCTGGAAAAGACCAAAGCAAGAGACCCAGCAGTTAGGCTGTAAGTCTCTGCTGTCTTGCCTTGGGAGGTGCTGGGATTTAAGCTGTGGACAGCCGCCTTGCCTTGGACTGGGAGAGAAGGACTTTCCCTGCTGGTTACCTCAGGCCACATTTCCATCCTGGGGGGTGTGTTTTAGCAAGAACTGGAGAAATCTCCCCATGGAGTGAAAGCCGTGCCCATATCTGAATGTGGCTTCCAGCTCAGAGCAGGTATGCAGCGCTGCAGAGGACCTTTTTTAACTGCTTATTTTGCAGTTCAGAGACCCACGTATGCTGGAGGTGGTGGGGAACAGTTTCCAGAGCCTTTTCTCCATGTCTGCAGTCTGAGGGAGAGGCAGCCAATGGTTTCAGATGTGCTGTTTTTTCATCTTTGTGCATCTGAACTTGAGCAGCCTGATAAGTTGTCATACTCGCCCCCTTACACCTATCAGAGAGGGCTGGATGTTGTTCCTGATGAACTGAGAAGACACGTACCTTGTGCCTGCCCCCTTAACCCACTTTAGGCTGGAGCGGGGAGCTCTTATCAGCACGAAGCATGTTCACATGAAGGATCAGCTCTGCTGCTGCTGTTCCTAATCCAAAATATGTTGGCCCTGTTCCTTTTTTGATGTCAGTTTGAACAAAACAAGATCAGGAGATTCTGGAATAGATGGGGTGATGCATGCCGTTAATTGGATGCAGTGAATTCAGGACTGAGTCCACATACAGATGGGTTCCCTCGGAGACAAGGGTCCACCAGTTGCCTTTTATATGCAAGATAGAAACTGCAGACATTAAAGATACTGAGAAGGAACAGCCTGGGATGGGCGTTAGCATCATTTCAGCAAAGCACAGCACCGTTTTGGTCTCACCCACGGCATCTGCACTCATGCTGTAAGCACGAAAGGGTTTGCTTTCGGGGTCTATGCCAAACCTCCAGCATCCCAGGTAAGTTGGAGACAGCACAAGGAGCCTAGCAATAAAAGTCACAGGAAGAAGCTTCTCTGTCCCCAGAGGTTTGGCATAAGCAGCCGTTTCAGTACTTGCTGCACCCCCTGGGCTTGTATTCCTGTTCCTCCCTCAGCAGAACACGTCTTGCTGCCAGCACGTCTCCTACCTGTCCCTATTGACTGGGCAAGAGGGGTCACTTGGGTTTGGCTACGCTCTCCAGCCCAACTGGTGGATGGAAGCTTAATGCTCAAGAGAAGCGGGCTTTGGAGTAGAGATCCAGGAGATTTTAGAGCTAGGTTTTGGTTTTGGTATCATCACAAGCTATTCCGTGTGTCCGGACAGCAGTTGTGATCTGTGTCTCAGTTTCCCCATGCATAGAGGGGTTTGGTGCTGATGTAGAAATGCCGTCCCCTGTTGTGGGACCAGGATGGTGAAGGTGGAGCCCAGGAGGGCAGGCATTGTCGCTGTTCCTCTGGCGTGGAGGAATTTAACTTCAATAACTATTTCACTGCTCGTCATTTCAACAGGAGCATCTCGCTACCCTGGGAGTGTAGGTGGAGCTGGGGATTTTAGGATCAGAGGACAAGTTTTTTCCTTTAATCAGACCCCTGGCTTTGCAAACATTAATGAGCCAAACATCACAGTATCTATGGGAGGTAAGTGTGAAGTGGGGAAGCTGAGGCACAGAGCAATTAAATTCGTTCACAAAGGGGATCCCTGATTAGGTACATGCCACCGACTGTTTTTCTGTTTAGCTTTCCATCAGCTTGCATAATGGGGCCTTCATCCTTCGCTGGTCCCGTTGTAGCTCCCATAACACAAACATCCAGCAGGAACAACCATTAGTGCAGCTGGTTTCCATTTGCATCCATGTTCCCTAACTATTTTCTCATGCGTTTCAGATACCAGTGGAAGATTGTTTTGTTTCTCTCCTTTCCCATATTCCTCCCCAAATCCCCTTCACACTCTCCCCTGTCGTCCCCCCCTCCCCACTACTTGTATTTCTAATCCTGAGTTTTATCCCTCGTTTTTGTAGATTATGATTTTGGAGATGTCTTTCCAGCAATGCAGACCATGCCCAGCAGAGACTGGGAAGGTGGGACATACTCATCTGTTACAACATTTTGTTTTTCTCTCTGCATTGCTGCCACCTGAAGCTTGCTGCATGCTTCCCAGTTCATTTCTTTAACAAGCAACCACCACATCTTGATGGAATTCGGTAGAGACAGAAAGGAGCAGAAAAGATATCCCCCAAGGTGGGAGGTTGTGTGTCTCATCTGTGAGACCACATGCAAAGCTTTCCCCAACTCCTGGTGTATGCAGGCACACTCACCTGGCTGTATATCCTGGAGCAGAGGGATGTTTTCCTGCCTCTGACGATGCCTTCGTGTCTCCTAAATGTGTCTGCCCCAGCGCTTGGCATAGCAGATGTGAGGCTGGAGTTCCGAGTGCTGTTCTGTGGCTGCTCGATACGTTATGGCCTGTGTTGATAAAGGAGCCTTTATAGCAGGTTACAAAAGAAAAGCTGCAAAATCGCCCCCGCCGTGAAGCTGGCAGGCAGGGATCAGCAGCCGTCCAAAATGAGCCTGACCGTGCCAGCTGACCTTACGCTGTAGATTTCCTCTTTGGGGTGAAGCACGCAGGGTGCTGATTGAAAAACCGATCCACCTTCATTGATTTCCTGAAAGCCCTGGAAAACAGCTGAATTAATTCTGCTTTCTTTAATTTTGGCCTTTTGCATGGATTAATTTGGGAGGTTTTGTTTTCCTTGGACCCTGCTCTCCTCTATCAAAACATCTCTCTTGAAGGCACAACATCCAGCACATGGCTGTGCTCAGTTTGGGTCACTACACTTCTTTTTTTTTTTTTTTTTATTTTACCACTTTTAAAACCAACTTGTCTGCTATGTCTGGCCTTTATGGTCAAAAGCCTATGCCCATTTTAGAGGAACTTGTTCTCCTTCCTCCACATGCAGTCCCTGTGCGTATCCTTTGCACTTCACGGGAGTAGGAGACCTCTCTGCTTTACCCCTGGAGGAAATACACCCATGTTCTGTCCTTTGCAGCTAAAAGCTGGATGGAGCCTTGGGTCTGAATTGCCTTGGCCAGCAGCACCTGAATATTTGGGGAAACTCTGCCTGAATTCCATGTGGATTGCTCTTGGGCTCTAACACGCTCCCTCTCATCTTCTTTCCTACCCCACGTGCAGAGATGCTCACAGAGATGATTTAACGTGTCCCCGAAGCTTGAGCGTACACCTAGAGGGTACAAACCACGTTTCCAAACCCAACACCCAGTGAGCAACTTAACCTTGGGTGTTGGGTGCAGGCTGGGAGAAGCCACAGGAGGCTGGGGGCAGATCTCTCCAGTTTTTGGAGGCTTGCACGGCTCCTGTGTGTGGGTCCTGGTTGCAAAGCGGTGCTGGTGTGATCCAGCAGTGCTCCAGGCTGGGTTACTGTGTGCTGAGCAAACCTCGGCTGTAGCAAAGTTTTCATCCTAACCCCCCCTGCCAGCTTAGCTTACTGTTGCATTTCTTGTCATTTGTACACAGAGCAAGAGGTTAAGAAATTTGGGAGAGTTCCCTGTTTTCAGCAAATGCATTTTGGGGTAAAATTCTGTATTTTGGACAGAGATTGTTTTGTCTCAACAGAACCAGCAGGGTTTAGGCAAAAGAAGTGACATTCATTTTGGTGATGCAGGCTAGAAGCCTGGGGCTGAAATAGCTTTTAAACATTTTATTTTCCCTTTAATGTAGACATTAAAAATCTACCCGATTTACTTCCCTTGATAGAGTTCACACTCTCCATGCTGCAGGGCAGGCGCTTCAGCAGGAACAAAGCAGCATTTTGAAATCGGCCGTCACAAAACTGCCTTTATTAGATTTTTTTTATAAGAGGTTTCATTTTCCTACTCAAAACCTACGCCCCCGAATCAGACTGCCAGGGTTGTGGTTTCCTTCAGAAGGGTCTCCCTGCCTAGCAAGAGGTTTCTAGCTGGCTTTGAAAATGAAGGGTGCTGGAGGAGAGAAGGGCATGGGTAACCTTCCTTTAACCATGACTTTGTGGACGGATAACTCTGAGCATGACTCCTGTAGCCCTTCTCCGTTGCTCCTTTTCCCTCTGAAGACTAACATGGGCCAAGCCAGTTGTGCCACAACCTGTCTGTGCAGCCTGCTGTCCTTGGACCCCAGTGAATGCTGTGTCCCCCCTCCACCAGACTTCCAGCCCACCATGTGTGTCTCGTGCAAGCAGAGAAAAGCAGCTGGCTCCATAAGGATCGCTGCTTTACGGGCTGGCTCTGTTTCTGCCCGTCTAGCTGAGCGAGCATCTTCCTAAGACCCAGTCACAGGGGAGAAGCAGCAGTATGGGGCTGCAGCCTCGTTAGCTCGCTGTCATCTTGCTAAGAAGCACTGTGGCCCCAAGACCCCTCAAGTTCCTTCCCAAGGACGCTACCTCTACTTCTTAATCCGGCTGCTGGCTCCTGGGTGACCAAGCTGCTATTTCCAGGCATCATCTAAATTGCAGTGGGTGCAAACTGCAGAACGATGCTGGGTTACGTGCTGGCCTCTCTGTCCCTCCTCGCAAAGAGCCTGCTGCCCGCAGCAATCTCTGAAGCTAAGCTGGTCCGACAGCGCTTTGCCGGTGCCCGGGTGGTGTCACTTGCGAGCAGTACAGTGACCATGTAGTGCCCCGAGCCCCCAGCACACAGCTTTGCTTGATTTGACTTGATCCAGGTGCCCGAGCTGACGTTAATCCCGCTTTTCCCTTCTTGTCTTTGCAGATGGAGACCTCACAGACACACTCAGCTGCCCGCACTCCACTGCCTCGGAGGCCAACGGCAGCAAGGCCTCCGTGAAAAGCCCAACGCAGCGCTACAACCCCTTCAATGAAGAGAAGGCCGATGTGCTGTCCTCCACCGAGACCACGCCGGTGCACTCAGCTTCCCAGGAGAAGGCAGAAGCCACCCCTGAAGGAACAGATCAGTCCGAGAGCTGCACAGAGCTGGAGGTCATCAGGTAGGGACAGAGCTGCCTGGCCTGGAAACATGCCCCTGAGTGTCATCTGTCACCAGAGGTTGATGATGTGCCACCCCTTGGTGTAGCCTTTATACAATCATGAGAGAGTGGTTTTATACCCCCAGACACCAACTGATGCTCTGTAGGTGTCAACAGAGCTGGTCCCTTGGGTCTGTAGTGCTACGGGCTGCCTCAACATAAACAACTTTGCCTGACAGTCTGTATCAGAGAGCTCAGAGGAAACCGTGAGCTTTTATTCGAAGCTTTCTCCAGCTGGTGGCAGGTTTGCAGCAACTCTGGGTCTCAGATCTTCTCTCACGTCCTTCCTCTTGTTTGTCAATGAGCTGCGGCTAAACCTGTTGAGGGAGATGCCTCCGCAGACCTGCTGGCCTGTGTTTGACTCCTTGCAGAGGAGATCCCCAGGGGTCCCTCGGAGCCCTTAACCCAGACAAAGAGCTCAAGGCTCCGTCTGCTCACACCCGGGGAGGGGGGACACCCCAAAACCAGCCCAGCAGGCCTGTGCTTTACTCTCGCACCCTGTTTTTCCTGGGAGGAGCAGAGGAGCTGGGTTATGTCACACCCAGCTCTCCAGCAGACATGAGGGAAGAGGAGCACTGCACTCCCTTCCCAAACAAGTGTGACCTGGCAGCAGTTTGGGTGCCATGGGAGGCCTGAACACTTCCGCAGCCGGCATCCTGGTGTGCCGTTCGGCTGGAGCGGGCTCCAGCCTGCATCTCCCTCTTCTGGCAGATGGGGACATGGCATTCCCACATGCTCTTGGAACCTTCTCCCTTCCCAGCATCTCGCTCTCAGACACGGATTTCTCCCACATCACTTTAGCTCCGCATCCATTTGTGATCCCCTTTGCAGCCAAAGGAAGCCCAAGATGCTGCATCCAGCAGCCGATGCCTCTTTTCTTTTTTGGATAGGTAGGAAACAGTGTCCATACCCTGCTTTTCTTGTGACGGCTGGCATGGAGACGGGGACTCTATGTGGCCGCACATTGAGCGATGTTCTTGATATAAGGATTTCTCCGCAATAGGAAAATTGCAAAGGAAGGTTGTTGGGAAAGGGTGGGACCCCTCTCTAGGGGGTTGCAGACCCCTCTGCAAGTCTAAGCAGGCACAGATGAGTGACATCTCTATTGGTCTCTCACCATGCAGGTTAGCCAAGAAGAAGAAAACGGGCAAGAAGAAGAAAGCGAAGCCCGAGGAGCCGGTGAACACCCCTGTGCCCATAGTGCCTGAAACCCAGCAGGCCAGTGGAGACAGTGGCGTGAACGGGCTGAGCGACAGAGAAGACCCGCAGAGGGACGATGGTCTTGCTGCCCCGGCTGGTGAACCAAGCCCAGGCGGGCAGGAGGAGGGTCGCGAGCGCTCCGCCCTCAGCCAGCTGGCTTTACGCATCCCTGAGATGAAGGACACGTCCATGGAGAGTGTGGGGCAGCCGCTGAGCAAGGTGATGGACAGACTCAACGGGCAGCTGGATCCCGGCGGCTGGAACGCCCCCCTCGAGCCTCCTGGGCAGTCCTTTCGGACTGGCACGCCAGGGGAGACCCCAGATGGATCGTCCTCTGGCGACTTTAGTGAGGGGATTTCAGCCCCCATGGACTTCTACCGATTTACCGTCGAGAGTCCAAACACTGCTGCACCAGGTGGTGGCCACCATGACGCTCCAGGGCCTGGCCAACCGCCACATGTTTCTGGTAGCCCTGAGGCTCCTGAAGAAGAAGAAAGCAGAGAGGGAGAAGCAGTTGGGGCAGTAGAGGAGTCTGGAGGGGCGAGTGATGAACCCCAAACTGACCAGACAGAAACTGCCAACCCCCAGGCTCTCCATGAGCCAAAGAAGGAGCAGCCCAGCCCTTCCCCAAGCAGCGCTGAGGACTCTGGTGTGGAAGAAGGGCAGGGCAGCCCTTCGGAGCTGACCCATCCCTCCGAGTTCAGGTGAGGCTGGGTTTGCTCAGCAGGGAGAGCACCTTCCAAACCATCTTGAGCTCAAGCCGGCACTTTTTCCTTTGTCCTCAGTTTGGGGGGCAAAGACCATCCTTTTCCAGGATGAAGATGAGGCACAAGGGGTCAGGAGGAGAAGGTCTTGGGGGGCCAACAGGTGCCCAAATCATGGACAAGTTCAATAAGGAAGGGGATTGCCCTTCCTGCACTCACCCAGCCCCGCATCTATGTCCATCCTTTACCGTCTCTCTTCACAGGGTGGATAACAACCATCTCCTCCTGCTGATGATCCACGTCTTTCGGGAGAATGAGGAGCAGTTGTTCAGGGTAAGGTGGTCACCATCGATCTCCCACGAAGGACCAGCTCTGTGCCCACATCAGCCACGGGCTGAGAGCTCTTTTCTCTCCACACAGATGATCCGAATGAGCACCGGGCACATGGAGGGGAACCTGCAGCTGATCTATGTCCTGCTGACAGATTGCTACGTGTACCTGATCCGGAAAGGTATCCCATCCCGACAGCCTCTAAGCTTAGCTGCAGGGAGGGAGGCTTGCTTGATCAGTGGCTTGTCCATAAATCAGGGCACCATAGCTCACTAACTTCACTGCCAGTTCTTCCCAGTTCCCTTGTGTCCCCTGGAGAGGTGGCAGTCACAGTAGGGAGGTCAGGTTGACTTGTCCCCCAAGAAGCCCTGGGACACGTGCCCCGCAGCTCCGTGCTGCTTAGGACACAGCATGGTTTGCAGGTCTGTGGCTGCTGCTGTGCAGCAGCCTGGATCTGGGCAGCGCTGAGGTCCTTTGCCACCCTTCATGTGGCTCTTTGTGTCTGTGCCCAGGGGCAGCGGAGAAGCCATACATGGTGGAGGAGGCAGTTTCCTATAATGAGCTGGACTACATTTCGGTGAGTGCAGCCCGGGTCAGGTCAGCCCTCCTGGGAGGAGTAGGAGGTGAGTTTGGGGGTTGGTCCTCACCCCTCCAGCCGCAGGGGTGTCAGGAGCATCATGGTGGGGTGTTTTTGTGGGGCGCTCTGTCCACAGGGAGCGGTTTGACCACTGAATCTTTGAGACTAGGAGAGTTAGAAGTGACCCCCCCCTCAAATGCCACTTCTGCAGGTGCCCAGCTTGCTTGTATCTTCACATGGGCAGCAGAGCGACCGCTGACCTTCTCTTCCCGGGCCAGAAGCCAGGTTCAGCCCTGCTTCGCCACCCCTCGTCCCCCACCTGGTTTTCTTAACTACCAGCTTCCTTAACTACCCTCTGTGGCACAGGTTGGGCTGGATCAGCAAACGGTGACTCTGGTGTGCACCAATCGGAGGAAACAGTTCCTGCTGGACACCGCGGACGTGGCTCTCACCGAGTAAGCAGGGACTGGGTGGCAAATCGTGGCGCTTTCCTCCTGGGTTGCGGGACCTCTGGCCAGCACCTTGGACTCCCAGAGTGACTTGGGGAGTGCAAGAGACTCCAGTGACAGCTCTTCACAACCAAGTCCTGCCACCAGTGGGGGTTTGGGCTTTGGTCTGATGCCACTGGCTAAACCCTGCAGGCAGCTGGAAATGCCTTGAGCATGGATAAGTCCAAAGTATCTTCCCTGGATATACACAGCAGTCACCCCATCCCTCGGGCTGACAGCCTCAGGGCTCTGAGCAATGCATACTACGTGTCCTTTGTGTCATTTGGGATGAGTAGGGATAAGGTCTTGAGTTTCAAGGCACGTCCCGGGTCTCTGTGTGTTGTCAGCTCAGGGAGGTGACCTCATTAGGGCCTGGATGGTCATACTGGGATCTGTGTTGGGATGGGTGTCCATCTCGCAGTCTCACCGTCTCCTTCCTGGAGCTCAGACTTAGCAAATCCCGTCACCTTTGGTTTGTAGGTTGATTTTGAGACCCTCTGGTCTTCCAGACCAGAGGCCCACATTGAAGGGAAGCCCCTTCAGCATCAGAGCACATGAGGGAGATGAGGGGCTGTTTGCCCCAGCCTCATCAGAGATCTCTGTCTCCCTCTCAGGTTCTTCCTGGTCTCCTTGAAGTCAGCCATGATCAAAGGGTGCCGGGAGCCGCCGTACCCCAGTATCCTCACAGATGCCACCATGGAGAAACTGGCACTCGCAAAGTTCGTGGCACAGGAGTCCAAGTGCGAGGTGAGTTTGGATACCGCGGCCATCGCTACACGTGGCGGAGGCTCACGGGAGACGCCCTCCCTTTGACCACTCTGCCTGATTCTTGCAGGCCTGCGACGTGGTTGTGCGCTTCTATGGCCTCGTTCACTGGGAAGACCCCATGGACGAGGCGCTGGGACCCACCAACAATAGCTACACCTCCACCGAAAACGCGATCACCAAGGATGGCATCCTGCACTACAAGGCGGGGACCTCCTACCTGGGCAAGGAGCAGTGGAAGACCTGCTTTGTGGTGCTCAGGTGGGCAATGGGGCTGTGGGTCGGGACTGGGGTCAGCCAGGGCTCGTCGGAGAAGGTGCTGGGACCAGTTTGCTGCCCAAGAGATGCTTGGGAGATGGAGAGAACCCATCTTGTCACCTGGGAGGCTAAAGCTACCAGTTGTGGCTGCCCAGCAGCAGGAACATAACCCCACGGGGCTGCGTGGGTGGAGGGCAGGGCAGGAGTGGCTGTTTGTGCGGACCGAAGGCAGAGGGTGTTTGTGTGGTTGCTGGAGCCGAGCTGACTCCAGTTACCACCTCTTTCATCTTCCCAAATGGCAGCAATGGCATCTTGTACCAGTACCCAGACCGCACGGACGTCACCCCTCTGCTCTCCATCAACATGGGGTAAGTGGCTGGTAGGATGCGGTAGGATGGGTAGGATCCCCCAGATTTGGTGGGGATCTGAGGATCAGGAGCTCCTTGGGATGTTCAGGGAGGTGTTTCGGGGCAAAGCATGATTTAGTCCATGCTGCAGGACTCCCTGCTTGCTCCTGGCTGGGTACAGATGCCTATTTGCTTTGGCTCTGATCCGTGTAGCTGGACATGGATGGGCTCATTTCCTCCTGGTTTTTGCATGCCAAGCCCACCCTTTGATGGGGAATTTGCCTCTGAAGGGCTGACGTACCCCTCCAAGAGCCATGCTGGGCAACCTCCACAAACCCTCCATGCTCAATTCCGGCTCTACCATGGTGTACAGAGATGGAGGCCATCCTCGGAGCAACTGCAAGGGATGTCACGGATGGGAACAAGCGCTTGTGGGGAAAAGGAGTGACATGCAGTGCAGGGAGGGCAGACGGAGGCTGTTTTCAGGCTAGCGCTGGCCAGTCTGTCCCGCTGATCTCCATCCTCCCCCCTCTTTCCCAGCGGCGAGCAGTGTGGGGGATGCCGGCGCTCCAACACCACCGACCGGCCCCACTCCTTCCAGGTGATCCTGACAGACCGGCCCTCCCTGGAGCTGAGCGCCGAGAACGAGGAAGACATGGCGGACTGGATGCAGTACTTCTGCCAGGCTGTCTCCAAAGGGGTGAGCCAGGGACAGGCCCCCCAGGCATGGGTGCATCGACCCCCTCCTTCGCCTGGAGCCCCTGTGGGGCACAGCCCAGCCGGCACAGAGCTGCCGAAGGGAGCGGGGATGTCTGGCAGGGATGGAGCAGGCAGTTTTCTCCTGGGCCAAGAGGGCTTCCCCGTGGGGCACCCCATGGGGATGGGGCTCCTTCATGCCAGATTTTAACCCCCCCTTGCCCTCTCCATGCAGGTGATCCCGCAGGGTGTCGCCCCTACACCTTGCGTCCCTTGCTGCCTTGTGCTGACGGACGAGAAGGCTTTCACCTGCCACGAGGACTGCCAGACAAGCTTCTTCCGCTCACTGGGCACCGTGGAGCTGACGGACATCACTGCCATCTCCACGGAGGCCGGCAAGGAATACTGTATCTTGGTAAGCGTGGTGCTTCGGGACCAGCCGGCCCGGGGCTGGATGAAGACTGCAATGGTAATGCCCGGCCTCTCTCTTGGTGTTTAGGAGTTTGCTCAGGACAGCAAGCAGTTCCTGCCCCCCTGGGTCCTCTATTTTAGTTGCACTACAGAACTGGAGAGGTTCCTCTCGGCGCTGAACACCGCATGGAGGAACATCTACCAGGTGAGCGTGCAAGGCTGTGTCACACCTTTCCTCTGGTCAGGAAAGGCGAACGGGGCCCTCCAAGGAAGGCGTGGGTGAATTTTTCCCAATTTTCCCACAAAGGGCAGGAGAGCGATGGAGCTCCTCTGTGTCCATATAACTGTGGGATGTGGGATTCAGAGCTTGAGTCCCCTGGCAAGGCTGGCCATGAGCATCCAGGGTGGGTGAGGGGAGTGGGGAGGAACCTGGGTCAGCCCCATCCCCCTTCATCACCTGTATTTATGACACAGGCGATTTGCGCGTCTGGTTTTGAGGTGGTTTTACAACAAGGGGGAGAAGCGGCTGTGGTTCGTTCCCCTCCGGACTGCCCCACACGTGTGTGTATGTGTTTCAGGTCGACCTCCTGCACAAGGCCATTCTGGACGCCGCCATCAAGAAGAAATGCGAAGACGCTCAGAGCCTCATCGACAGCGCCTGGCAGCGCAGCGACAGCCTCTGCCGCGGGCGAGCGGAGCGGGACCCCTGGTGTTAACCCTAGCTGGGAGGGGGGAGGATGACTGATGGGGGCCCATTTTTGGAGAACAGGACCCGTATCTGGCTGCCCCGCAGCCAGCTGGCACCCCAAACCCTCCTGCCATCGCTCAGTCCCCACCAAGGAACGTGCCTGCGGGCGTGGACCCCGCACCCCATCCCCCACCATGCTCTCCACCGAGTCGGGGACGTCCAGCGCGTTTGGGGAGCCACCGGATGCTTCACCACGCTGGAGGCGATGCCAAGCTCAGCCGCTTCCCTTGCACAGCCATGCAGGCGAGCCTGCGCCCTCCTCGTCATCCAGCTGCCACGGGGCAAAATAATTTGCCTTTCATGGAATAATATCCCACTAGTAGTGAGGGAGAGGGTGGGAGCGGGGTGCGCTGAGGATGAGCATCCCCCTGTCGTGGCAGGGAGCGGGACTGAGGACTTGTTCATTTTAGAACAGGGTAGGGACGCGGAGGTGGCGAGATGGGAACACTAAATCGCTGCTGTGCATGTTTTCTCCTTGCTAATACAATCACCGAGTACGACACTGCTTCTCCTCCTCCTTCTCCTGGCGTTTCCCAGGGCTACGCGCCTCCGGACATCACAAAACCATTCCCTAGCCTGCAGCCTGTCGATGAGATTTGAGGCTAAGGAAGAAGGACCGGGGCCAAAAATTTGGCCTTAAATACCCCAGCACGGTTTTAGGACATCTCGGAAGCTGGTTTGAGGTTTGGACGCTGGCCCCATGTGCTGGGGGAGAGAAGAGATCGAGTCCGATGTTCTTCAGGTGTCCTAAGGGACGTTGTCACATAGCTGCCACTGACCGTGTCCCCATCTTCTCGGCTCACTGCGTCCGAGGCCAGCGAGGACTCGTCGCCACTTGCCCTCTACAGCGAGCCCTTTGGGGCACAACCCCAGCTTTTAAATAATAATCCGGAGACCTTCTCATGTAATATATGTTCACGGGGCCTTTTTCTGGGAGGAAACGTGCGTGACTGAATGTATATGTATATACATCTGCTTCCTTTCCCCCTCCCCAAATAAATATTCATTGGTAACTCAAGATTTGGCCCTACAACAAATTCCCGTGCTGGGGGCTGCTGTTCTTCCTCCCCCTCCGTGATGTTGGAGCCCGCAGCTCCGCTGTGGGGCAGAGAGAAGGAGATACCTAGGCTGGAGAGAAGAGGGAGGAGAGAAGGGGAGGACGTGCACCCCGGCTCCTCGCTGAACCCCAGCAGCATTAACCCTGCAGTGGGGCACGTTCATGGCTTCAACCGTGAATTATCTGAATTATCTGTCCCGACGCTCTGGCCCCATTTATCCCTGGATCCTGGAGATATTCCCAGTCTAGACAAGGAGTAAACAACCACAGGGCCAGCCCCCAGCGTCACCCACCTTCCCCATTAACCCTCCCTTGCCTTTGGGGATCAAAGGGGGGTGATTTTGGGGGGATATTGGGGATGGGGCAGCCATGGGGGGGGGGAGTTGGGGACTTTGGGGGTTCCCCCCTCCCCCCCAGTAATCACTGAAGTGGCTTGGCCATGGCTATGCTGTGATGTAAACCTGGGGCCCAAGGGGTCACTGTGCAACCCTAAAAATAGGAATCCATGGGGGAGGTGGACAGTGAGACCCCCCACCCTCTCCCCCACAGCTTTTTGGCCTGGGAAACTCCAATTTCAAAACATTTTGGTAACTCCGGCGAGGGGCTGGCACTGGGAGAGGAGGATGACACACCCCCCGAAACCCCTCAAACCGCAGTCAAAAGTGCAAGGAGTTGACCAGTCCTTATACCTCCACCTCTCCCTGGGGTTTGTCCAGCTGTCTGCGGAGGGGGGGCTCATGGCTGTGTGTGCCCCCCAAAACCATCCTTCCTCAGCTTTTATTTCCCTTTTATCATGCCTTTTTTTTTTTTTTTTTTTTTTCAGAAACAGCCCTTTTTTTTCCCTATTTGCGCCGGGGCACCACCAAGTCACGTGAGACAAGGACGCCCGGCCAGGATTTGGCTGCCAGGCTTGCGTCGGTGCTGGGGTGGGGTGGGGGAACGCACCCCCAGGCCTGACCTTTGCCCCATATCCCTTCCCCAAATTTGGGGGTGGCTTTGGATTTGGGGGGGGGGGGGTTGGTTTGCAGGAGGCGGTGTTCGCTCTCCCCCCCCCCCCCCCCCCCTATTTTTCCCTGCAGTGGGGGGGGGGGGGGGGGGGGGGAGGTGGAGCCTGGGGCCATCCCCACAAGCAGGTGCCGCATGGCGGCCGGTACCGGGGCCCTCGCACCCTTCCCCGGGCCCCCCTCCACCTCCCTGCATGAATTCCCTTATCCCCCCCAAAGCAGAGCCCGCGTCGCACGAGGTTCCCCAGCCGGGGGGGTACCGCCGGCTATCGATTTGGTGCTGGGAGCGACGGCCGGTTGCTTGGCCTGCGTCCTCACCAACCCGTTGGAGGTGGTCAAGACGCGGCTACAGCTGCAGGGCGAATTGCAGCCCCCCGGTACCTACCCCCGACCCTACCGAGGGGTGCTGCGGGCGGTGGGGGCCGTGTGCCGGGCCGATGGGCTACGGGGACTGCAGAAGGGTCTGGCCGCCGGCCTCCTTTATCAGGGGCTGATGAACGGCGTCCGGTTTTATTGCTATTCCCACGCCGAGGACGCCGGCTGGACCGGGTATCCCGGTGGTACGGTGGCCGCCGGGGCCGTGGCCGGGGCGGTGGGAGCCTTCGTGGGCAGCCCCGCGTACCTGGTGAGTGCCGCTCTGCCCCAGAAGCCCTCACATTGGGGCGCGGGGGGGGGGGGGGGGGGGCATTGTGGAGGACACCCCCCCCCCTTCCAGAAGCTTTGGCTGCATCCTATAAATGCTGGCTCGGTGCATCCCTTCTCCCCCTGCTTTGCTTTGCTTCACCTTCAAAAATGGGGGGCTGCTTTGTGCATGCTCTTTGCCAACCACCACCCCCTTCTCCCCCACCCAACCACCCCCCCCGGAAACCTGAGCAGAGAAGCCCCACATATGGAAATTGGGGTGGTTTTCCCCCCTTTTTGGGGGGGTGTCTCCTGGTTTTGGGAGTGCAGAGCTCAAAGTGGGGGGCTGCAGCGGATGTTTGGGGGGGGGCCTTTGCCCCAGGGCACGGGGGGGGGGGGGGAGAAAAAAAATAGGGTTCAAAGTCTGAAAGCACCGTTTGGCAACACATCTGGGCACCCCACATCTGCCGGAGAGGCTCAAAACACCCCCAAAAGCTGCTAAGAAGAGATGGGGAATCACAGCCCGTCCCAGGGGGGGCTTGAGGGGGTTTCATCACCTGGCGTTGTCTCCCCCCCAGGTCAAGACCCACCTCCAAGCCCAGACGCTGGCAGCTGTGGCCGTGGGCCACCAGCACAACCATGAGGTGAGGGGGGACGGAGGGGTGGACAGGATGACACGATTCAGTGGCACCTTGGCTGCGCAGGCGCCGGGACCCAGCAGGGACGATGCTATTTTGGCCACCGGGTATTTAAAGCTGCTGTTTGGCAGCTCGGCCCTGTATAGATGCTATAAATAACGGCGCAAGGATGGGGAGGGGGTGACAGGGACACGGAGATGTGCCACTGAATTCTGACACCCCTCAGGACTGGTGTCACCTGGCCAGAGCCACGGTGGCTTCGTGCCACCCACGAGCAACGGGGTTTTGCATGCTGGGGTGGGAAATTTTGCCGGGGTGGGATGCACCATTGCCGTTTTTTCCCAAATTTCCTCTTTTCCCCCAGAGCATCTCCGGCGCTTTCAAGAGCATCTACAAGCAGCACGGGGTGGCGGGGCTGTGGCGGGGGGTGACCGGCGCCGTGCCCCGCGTGGCCGTGGGCTCGGCTGCGCAGCTCGCCACCTTCACCTCTGCCAAGGACTGGGTCTGCGAGCGCCAGGTGAGGAGGAACGTGCGCTGGATCCAGTCGCCGTCAGCCCCTCTCACTCCCCTTTTTTTTGGGGGGGGGGTAAGAGCTGATGACCAGCGTTTCCCGCAGTGGTTCAGGGAGGGCAGCTGGGCTGCGGTGCTGGCAGGGGGCATGGTGAGCGGTGTGGCCGTGGCGGTGACGATGACGCCCTTCGACGTGGTCAGCACCCGTCTCTACAACCAGCCGGTGGACGCTGACGGCACGGTAAGGCCATTTGGCAAAAGACGGGGAGCTGGGGGACACGGCTTTTCCTGGGATTTCATCCGACAGGGGTGCGCAGCCGGCTCCTCTCTCCCCAGGGCAAGCTCTACAGGGGTTTTTTGGATTGCATCCTGCAAATCTCCAGCAAAGAGGGGCTGCTGGGCTTGTACAAGGGCATCGGCGCCGTCTACCTCCGCCTTGGCCCCCACACCGTCCTCAGTCTCTTCTTTTGGGATGAACTCAGGAAGATGGTGCAGCACCAGCAGCCCCCGGGGCCATAGGACAGGCTCCCAGCCCCACTGTGGACACTAATAAAGGGGTTTTTCTATTTTTGGCGTCGTTTCAGGGTCTTTGGGGTGGTATAAATGGGGGGGGAAAGCTTCGTGCCCTGCAAAGCCAGGACCTGAAATGCTGTGATGCATTGGGCTGGAGAGGATAATGGCGGTGCCGGGGTGGGGGGAGATTAAAGATGCTGGTAGTCCCCAAGCCCCACCATGTGAATCCCATCACCGCATCCCTCTCCCCACCCTAATTTTCCTCTCCATGGGGCAGCTGGAGCTCAGTTCCTCTGGCCAGGGCTCCACCTGCCCCTGCTTGCCCCGGCAATGATTTACTAGCCGGGGGGGGCCGCTCCCAGCCTCCACCCCGTGGACCTTGGAGCTGGGGCCTGGCTATGCCGTGGCTTCTCTCCACCAAAAATGTTTTCTCTGGGGTCCTGGCTGCCGGCGTTGCCCGGGCTGGCATGGGGCTGGGCACTGCTGGATGCACTCCTGCAAGGTGAGACCCCTCGGGGGTGGCATAGGGACGGCTTGGGGACAGCCTGGGGGACACCGGTGACCCGCTGCTGCCTTTTCCCCACAGGGTTGGTGGGTGCCTGCGCCGTCTCGGTGCTCTGCAGCCTCCTGAAAGTTTATCTCTACATCCAGTGCCTGAAGTAAGCGCCGGCCCTGCTTCTCCCCTGGGGGATTTGTTTTGGGGAGCTGCTTTTGGGATCCACTGTCTGGGTGGAGGGGCAGCTCTCAGCACCCATGGGTGTACAGGGCAGGGGCTGCACCCTCCTCTCCCTGCTGCAAAGCACAGGGGAGGTCTCTGAGACTGTTGCCCCATTTTGGGGTGGCGGAGGAGGAAGGGGACATCCCGTCCGGCTCAGCGTGTCCCCCCCCACTGTCCCCAGTGACCCGGAGAGGCAGGCGGAGAAGGAGGCGATCCGGATGCAGCAGTGGGTGCTGGAGTCGCTGCACGTGGTGATGCTCACAGGCGTGCTGGCGCTGGTGGGCTCCCGCGTGGCTGCGCTGGTGGTGCTGGAGTTCTCCCTGCGCGCCGTCTCCACCATCCTCTCCCTTGGCAAGGTGAGATGGGATGGGGAAACTGAGGCACGGCAGAGCGGTGCTGTGGAGGGAGCCCTGAAACTGTGCATCCCTTGTAGATTTGCAAGGGGATTGCTTTGCAGCTGTGCATCCCTTGTAGATTTGCAAGAGCCATGGGGGCTGCGGCATGGAGGAGAGCATGCATTACTTTGCAGGCACACATCCCCTCGCTGCTTTGCAACGCCCGTGGGGAGGACAGGGAAGGTGGCGTGAAGACCATGCATGGCTTTGCAAACTCTGCAGGGAGGATGAGGGCTGTGGTGTGCCCAAAATAATGCATCCTCCTGCCGCTTGCAGCACCCATGGGGCACATGGGAGCCCTGGCATGGAGGAGCCTATGCATCCCCCTGCTGCTTTGCAACCTCTGCAGGGAGGATGATGGCTGGCATGGAGAAAACCATGCATTGCTTTGCATGCATGCATGCCTTTGCAACCTTGCAGCCCCTTGCTGCTTGCAACACCCATGGGGAGGACAGGGGCTGTGGCATGGAGGCGACCATGCATGACTTTACAACTGTGCATCCCCTTGCTGCATGCAACACCTGCAGGGTTATGGAGGGCTGCAGCATTGAAAAGGCCATGCATGGCTTTGCAACCGTGCATCCCCTTGCAGCTTTGCAACACCTGCAGGGAGGATAAGGGCTACGGCATGCTCGAAATAATGCATCCCCTTGCTGCTTACAGCACCCATGGGGCATACGAGAGCCACGGCATGGAGGAGCCTACACATCCCCCTGCTGCTTTGCAACCTCTGTGGGGAGGATGAGGATGGCTGGCATGGAGAAAATAATGCGTTGCTTTGCATGCATGTATGCCTTTGCAACTGTGCAGCCCCTTGCTGTTTGCGACACCTGTGGAGGTGCAGCATGGAGGAAGCCATGCATTGCTTTGCCGCCGTGCATCCCCTCGCTGCTTGCAACACCCATGGGGGTTACGGGGAGGCTGCAGCACAGGGAAGCCATGCATCGCTTTGCAGCCATGCATCCCCTTGCAACCTCCACAGCAGCTGATGGTGCTGTCCCGCTCTCGCAGGGCACCCACAGCAGCCAGCTCTACCTGCTGTGCCAGTACTCGCTGGGCTGCGGGGTGTCCTGCGGTCTCAGCTTCTTGCTGGAAGGGGCTCCCCACAGGACCTGCAACCTGGTGCTGGCGGCAGGGCTGGCAGGGCTGCTGGCCGCCTACACCCGGCGCCTGGCTCGTCACGTCTGCACCCTCTACGAGCTGCACAGCCGAGCGCGTTACTGTGGTGTCTGCATCCTCCTTCTCGCCGCCGGTCATGGCATCCCCCGGCTGCTCTGGAATGCTTTGGCCATCACCTTTGCCGTGGCTGATTTGGCCGCCGTGGTGCTCATCAACCGGGATTTCCTCTCCACGGCGGAGGCTGTCCGCTTCTGGACGCCGCTCACCATCTGCTACACACTGCTGGTCATCTACATGCAAGGTGAGAAGGGGACCGAACCCCCAGTTATGTTGTGGGTTTTTTTGGGGGGGGGGGTTATGCCCTGGTATGGAGCATCTGGGGCTGTATGGAGCATCCTGGGGCTGCATGGGAGGATAAGAGGCCAGCTGGGGCTGTAGAGGGGCTGTATGGGGCATTCTGGGGGTATATGGGGCTGTATGGGGGCACAGGGGACATCCTGGGGCTGTATAGGGTCACCTGGAGCTATATGTGAAGCCACCCCATAGCATCCCTGAAATCCATGGTGTCCCCTGCTTGTGGGGCTGGGGAGGGGACAGGGTCCCCCCCACGGTGGCCACCCCGACACCACGTCCTTGCAGAGGAGATGCGGCAGAGCACTGGCAGGCAGCCAGTTTACCAGACAGTGCTGGTACGAATGGGCGGACTCTTCATCCTCCTCCTTACGGTCGGCCGTTGGACTGATGTCCTCCATGTCCTCGTCTCGCTGCTGGGAGAGCTCTGGTGCCTGCTCCATGCTGGCGTCATGCTGGAGGCATGCCGGCGGCAGGTGAGATGGGGTCACCTCCCTGCCAGGACGTCGGGGTGAGGAGCTGGCAGCAGCCCTGAGGCCACAGTGAGGGGCCTTTCTGCTTCTCTTCTTCCATCTCCTGTAGGATTTTGGCCAGCAGTTTCGGCTGGATAGGCGGTTGGGATCGAGATCAGAGGAGACGTCCTGATAAGCTGCGGGGTATAACCAGGCATCAGAAACTCAGGGTGGCTTCACTTGGCTCCCCGAAACGCAGGCACCCCCCAAATTCTCCCCATGACAGATCCCCCATGGGGACAAAGGAAAAAGGGCTCCCGGAAGGTGCTCAACCCCATCCCACAGGGTGGGGGAGTTTGGGGGGACATTCACATGGCCCCTGGTTCTTGGGGGGACCCCGCAATGCTGCGGCAGTGCTAGGGGTTTGCTCTCTGGTCCCACTGAGGATGTGGGATGCTGGCAGATGTCCCTGTCCTCAGTGGCTGCGGGGCTACACTGTCACAGCGCAGGGGCCTCTGGGGACTTATAAACCTCAGAAAATAAAGTTTTTTTTTCAGCAAAATCCATGGGCAGAGCGAGATGGGGTCCTGTTGTGCTGGAGAGGGACTCGGAGATGGCTGCAGTGCAGCTTTTTGGAAGAGGTGGGTGGTGCAGTTCCTCCCCAGGAAGGGAAACTGAGGCAGGGAGGGGGTGACCATCTGGTTGAGAAGTGCCTCTGCGCCTCAGTTTCCTCAACTGGCTGCAACTGGCTGTGCCATGCCATGGGACAACAGGCCCTACGCAGGTGGGGTGCAATTTGGGGAGGGAGGGAGGCCCCGGAGGTGGCTGCTTGCCTGGGCAAGAACCTGCAGCCCCTGGAGGGGGGGGAGCAGGAGAGGGGCTGGGGCAGTATGGGCCATCCTGGGGCTGTATGGGGACACATGGGAGGATAGGGGGTATGTGGAGGCAGTGTGGGGCATCCTGGGGGTGTATGGGGACACAGGGGGCCACCCGGGGCTTTAATAGGGGTACATGGGGCATCCTGGGTGTGTATGGGGGCTCAGGGGGCCACCTGAGGCTGTAGAGGGGCACATAGGCATTCTGGGGGTGTATGGGGTGGTATATGGGGCACCCTGGGGATGCTGGGGGCCATCCAGGGCTGTATGGGGAACCCTGGGGACATGGGGCACCCAGAGGGTGCCTGGGGCAATCACAGGGGTCCACGGGGTAACCTGGGGGGTGTGGGAGCACGGGTCATCCCAGAGCACATGGGGGGACCCGAGGGGCCATGGGTTACCCCGGGATGCATGTGGCAGCCAGAGGATTAAGAGGGCACCCTGAGGCCGTATGGGGCACCTTTGGGTCCATGAAGCACCCTGAGGTCCCATGGAGCACCCTGGGGTGCGTGGGGCAGTCAGAGGGGCCCACGGGGCACCCCAGGGTGCATAGGGCACCCTAAGAACATACAGGGCATCCTAGGGGGGTTGCATGGGGCACCCTAAGAACATGTGCCCTCCACCCCACCCGAGGCCGTGGGGCAGGGAGGGGGGAGGAGGAAGGGAGGAGGAGGAGGAGGAGGAGGAGGGAGGAAGGGGCGGTGATGCCGGGTGGCTCTGCCTCCCCGCTGCCCCCGCCGCGCCGGGCAGGGCGCGCCCGCGGAGCGCACGGAGGGACCCGCACCGGCTCCCCAGGTAGGGGACGGGGACGGGGACAGGGACAGGGCCACCCCTCGAGGGGCAAGCGGGGTTGCAGGACCCCCCTCACCCCGGGCAGGCGACCCCCCGCCCGGTAGGGGACCTACACCCCCCAAGGTAGGACACCACCCCCCCCCCCCCCCCCAGGTAGGGGACAGGGGCCACCCCCAGGTAGGCGACAGGGGCCACCCCCAGGTAATGCGATAAGGACCGCAGAACCGTCCTGGGATGGGACAAGGGGACCAAGAGCCACCCCCAGGTGTGGGGCGGGGGACATCCCCACGTAGGGGATTGGGGACACCCCAGGTAGGGGATGGGGGGCTCCCAGGTTGGGGGGGACACGGTGGGGACACCGCCACATAGGGGACAGGGCACCCCCAGGTAGGGGACAGTGGGCTGCGGGGCTACCCGGTGGGAGATAGGGGATTGTGGGGGGGGCTCCAAGGCCACCCCCCAGGTAAGGGACAAGGGGACAGCAGGGACACTCAGGGAAGGGACAAGGGGACTCCAAGGGCTGTGTCCCCCCATCCCGTCCCTTCTCCCTCGGGCATCCTCAAAGCGCTCTCCAAGAGGTCCCCAGCGCAGGGAACAGAGTTGGGGGACAGTTGTAGGAGGGCAATGCCCCATCCCAGTTTTGGGGCGCATGTGGGGGTGCCCCATAAGTGGCCCTATCCCTGTTGGTCCCACCTGGGCTCCCACCCCAGGAGATTTTGGGGTGATGCTTGTGGGAAACCGGGGGGCCCTTCCCAACGTGGCCTCGGCCATCCCAAAACAGGATGGAGCTACATGGGGGGGCCAGACACCCCCCAAAAAAAAGGGGGGGGGGCGAACCCCATTAATGCACCCCACAAGCCTTAACCACCTGAATGGCCCCCGGCTTGGGGGGGGGGGAACCGGGGGGTGCCGTGATGGGGCCGCTGGGATCCCGTCAGCCCCGGCACAAAGAGGAATGCGATGAGCACATGGTTCCTATTAGCCCTGGAGATTTTTTTTTTTTTTTCCTTTTTCGGGTTGTTTTTTTATGATTATTACTCCCCACCACCACCACCTATTTTCTGCAGCTCAGCCGGGGAGGAGGAAAACCAGCAGCTCCCGCGGGCGAGGATTTGAGCAGCCGGGCAAAGGCTGGCAGCGCTGGAGCCCGTTTGGGGTTTTGCCGGCGGGGAGGGAGGGAGCGAATCCACTCAGGGTTTTTTCCTATTTAATCCCTTCCCCTGCTTGAGTCAGAGGCTGAAATCACCAGCGTGCATGTCCTGAAGCTTTTCCCCAACCACGGGGGGACCAGCTGCCCCTGAAAGGATGCATTGATGTCTTTGAGCGGGATTTTGGGGGAGCAGAGCCACCCCGCACCAGGGCATGAGACCGGGCAACTCGTCACACAGGTATTTTTCAGGCTGCCGATTAATCTTGAGGATGAATCCTGCTTCACTGGCGCGGCACCCCGGCTAAAGCCTCGGGGTTCCCCCTTCCTCCAAACCATCCCGTTTGGGAAGGGGAAGCTTTGCCCCGGCTGCTTTTCCCGTTGGGAAGCTGAATAAACAGTCCTTTTCCTTCCCGAGCGGGGTTTATCGGGGTCAGGCACATCCTGCCTGCACCGCCAGGCGATGCTCGGGGGCCGTTTCGGTGACGGGGATGTGGTGATTTGTAACATTGTGCCTTGGTTTCCCCATCTGCAAAAATAAAGGGGGGATGCCTTGAGCTGGAAGTGATTAGCGGGGCAATGGGGAGCTAGGGGACCTAGAAACACTCCAAAAAAGGGTTTGCAAAAGCAGATTCATTGCAACCCCATTTTTAAGGGGAAGAGTGGGTTTTTCCTGCTGCCTGCAGGAAGTTTAATCCCAGATGGGGGCAATAAGAAATAAAGGGGGTTAAGATGCTTACAAAAGGGTGGGGTTTGGCCACAGAGACATGAAAATGGGAGATTTCGGCTGCTGCTTTGCTGGGACCCTTTACCCTGTGTTGTCCCAGGCATGAGACCATTTATTGCTGTGACGTGGTACAGGCACGCTCGTTCCTTCTCCCTTTCCGGGAGGGTGAGGAGGGAGGCGGGTTGAGGCCGAAGGGCAGTGTGGCTGCGGGAGCTGCCAGTGCGCCCGTGGGTTTTGCTCTCTTTTATCTTATTTTCCCTAAAATTGAACCCAGGTCTGGCCCCTCTATGGCTTCAGCGATGCTGCCAGGGAAAGCGGAGAAGAGGATCGCTTCATCAGTCTTCATCACCTTGGTGCCGCCACGGAGGGAGGTGGTAACCAAGGAGAAAACCCAAAGAGAGCCGCAGCCAGACGGTGCCGAGGTCCCAGGCACACATCACCCCCAGACCCCACCGCCGCAGCCCCCCACATTGCCCAACAGAGGTGAGGGGCGTCCGCAGGGGGCTGCAAGTGGTGTTGGGAGGATGATGATGGTGCTGAGGATGCTGCGGAGATGCTTTCCTAAAGGATGCGTATGCAGGCAGGGAGGAATGGGGGTTTTTCTGGGGGGGCTATTCCCCAAATCCCTGCACCCATCCCGGGATGGATCCGGCTGCTGGGGAAGGGCTGTGTTTGCTCTCCATCGCTGGGCGCTTATCAGTGCTGTTTGTCCACTCTGGCTGGGACAGCGTTTGCTTTTGGGGCAGGTCAGCAAGCGCCGCTGCAAAGCTGTTGGGGCATTATTGTGACAGGGCGTTATTGGATGTTATTGCCCCCCTAAACCTGCCATGTCTGGCTTTCACTGCAGAAATCCGCCCAGCAGCCCCCGTGCCTTCGTCCCCACCGGTCCTCATCCTCTCCAAAGCGCCCCAGCCGTTGTCTGCAGAGGCACTGGGTCCGGCGCTGCAGCAATTGGACCTTGCAACACCTGCCACCCTCCAGGTGAGGACAATGGGGTGCACTTGCCCCAGTGCCTCAGTTTCCCCACCTGCAAGAGCATAAATGTAGCATGCCTTTGCTTTCCCTGCTTACCAGGCTCCTTCTGCCTTCCCCGCTGAATTGAGGCCGCCCAAATTTTGCCAGGAGCAAGCGGGCAAGACACAGTGGCAGGATGCGAATGGGTACCCGGAGAGGGACAGCTCCAGAGGTAAGGGGAGGACCCAGCTGCGCAGTGTGGGCTTGTTCCCAGTTCAGGAAACTGAGGCACACAGCACCGAACCCCTCTCCCTTCTTCCCGTAGACATCTGTGCCTTCTGCCACAAAGTGGTGGGACCCCGGGAGCCAACAGTGGAGGCGATGCGGAAGCAATACCACGCCGACTGCTTCACCTGCCGGACATGCCACCGGCTCCTGGCTGGCCAGCGCTACTACCAAAGAGATGGGCGGCCCACGTGCGATGCCTGCTACCAGGTACCTGTCCTTCCTCGGGGACAACCAGCGCCCTCAGAGGAGTTGCAGATGCAGTTTCTTGGAGTGGGAGCTGGCATCTCATGGTGTGTGTCCCCAAACTCCAGGCCACGCTGGAGAAATGTGCCAAGTGCCGGGGGCTGATTGCAGAGCGCATTGTCCGTGCCCTGGGCAAGGGCTACCACCCTGGCTGCTTCTCCTGCACCGCCTGCGGCCGGGCCATCGGCGCCGAGAGCTTCGCCGTGGATGAGCGGGACGAGGTGTACTGCGTGGCCGACTTTTACAGGTTGGTGGCCGACTTTTACAGGTTGGTGAGCATGGAAACGGGGGAGCATCCCCCATGTTGGGGGGGCTCAGCTCATCCTCGTCACCCCACAGGGCTCATGCCGCTCCTGTTTGCTCCCACCAGGAAATATGCTGCAGTTTGCAGCGCCTGCAAGCACCCCATAGTCCCCCGCGAGGATAAGGACACCTACAAGATCGAGTGCCTGGGACGCAGTTTCCATGAGAGCTGCTACCGCTGCGAGGTACAGTCCCGATGGGCTCCCAAAAGCCGAGGTGTTTGGCACCAAGCCTTTGCAAAGCATGGCCACGGGGCTTACAGTGCCCAGGGTTATTTTTTAGCCAGCAGTTTATCTTGCAAGTGACAGGGAGGGGGAAAAACAGATAAATCAGGTGAAAAGGACAATGTGTTTGGCCAGGAGAGCTTCAGCTTTTCATGCTTTTGATGTAGTTTGCTGCTTTTTTCCAAGTGCTGGTGGATTTTGCAGGAAAGGTGGGATATGATGGCACAGTGTGTCACATGCAAATGCAGCATGTGGACCCCTAAAACGTGGCCTCTCTTTCCCTTCTCACCCCCAGAGCTGCGGGACGCCCTTGTCACCGGAGCCGACAGAGAATGGGTGCTACCCCCTGGACGACCACCTCCTCTGCAAGTCCTGCCACGTCCGCTGGCGAAACGAGTCGTCCTGCTAAAACCCTGTGGCTCAGCCTCCATCTTCCAGCACCGGCCACCAAAAAGGGGGTGCACCCACGAGGATGCACCCTGCAGCTGGTCCCGAGGTGCCTGCTGCACCCCCAAATAGCTGCACGACCGGCATTTTCATCACCAAAATGTACCCAGGACCCCAACCTGCTGGGCTGGCCAAGCGGAGAAGCACAGATGTGTCCCAGCATGGCTCTGTGCTCGTTACAAACGTAAAAAGCCCTGGGAGAGCAGTGGTGGTGGAGGAGCTGAGGTTTCGTTCACTTATTTCTTTTTTTAAACTCCTTTTCCGAGGCTGGTTTGGTTTCCTTGGGTGTTTTTTCTTTCTTCTCGAGCTTCCTTGGGGTTTCAATTAAACGTTTCTCTCTGCGGTGATGCAGAGAGCAGGCACTGATTTAGTTACTCGCAGTTAAATAAAACCCCGAGTTTAAAAAACCTCGTTTCTTTCATCCGCCCTGCATTCCAAACCCATAAAATGCAAGTTTAAAAATAAGAAAAAAAGCCACTTTTTAGGTTTTATAGGCATGGCAAAAGTCAGGTCGCTCAGGACAATAATGCAGCTGATTTCGGGGTGCAGCGATTTGGCAGATGCCGCTGTCGCCCCGGGGGAGAGCAGAGGGTCGTTTTTTGGGGCCGGACTTGGGATTTTACGATGTGCGGTGATGTTGATCAAAGTGTGTTTGGTGGTGGTGATTTTTTTGCAGCCAGCCTGTGCTCTCTGGGCTCCATCTCAACCAAGTCCCAGAGCCGGCAGAGGGCAGCCAGAGCACAAATTCCTCCATCAGGCAGAAAAACTCCAGCTAAACGCACTCTCCTATATCCGATAGCCCCGTTATTGCACATTATCCAAGACAACATCACTCCGCCATCGGAAGCTTTTCCATCTTCTCTGGGTCCAACCCCCAAACCAGCAGAAATTAGACTCTTTTTCTGCGTGCCCAACATCTGTGCAACTGATGTCACTGGTGCTTAGTGGTTTTGTTTGCGAGGGCATTGCAAACCAGTCGGAGAAAGAGGGGTTTTCTTTTTAACTGAAAGCACTTAAAAAGCCACAAATCAAGAGCAGAAAATAGCAAGAGCATCTGAGATGATGTTTAATGCTTTCCTGATGGAAAAAAGGGAGCTGCTAAAAAAAAAAAAAACTACCACCAAACCAGCAGCCATATGCTTCTAGGTCATGTTGTATAATGTCTCTCCAGCACATGCTGTATTTATGAATGAAAGGGTTAATATATGGTTAATGTATGCACTGGAGTCCAGTGGGCTGGTTGATTAATCACACCAACTCCACAATTATTTCCTGCCAACTCTCCCCATCTACAAAGCCTATTACTCAATGTTTGTTAATGTGCGTCTACGGCCCATCAATCAGGTCATAACTTGCTATAAACTTACTTATAAATAGGATGTTAATGTAAAGTTGCAGTCTGTCCCGGTCACGTAAGTAGGTGGCTTTGGGTCTGGCTGGGTGGGGACCCCGCGTCCCATGCTGGGGAAGTCCCATGCTCAAAGTCACCTCTCGCTTTCTAAAGTCTTTTGCCTGGTGGGGAAAACCAGGCACCAGAATGATGCTGAAGATGTAAAAGGACGTGGGCAGACTTGGTGGTGGCCAAAGGGAGTGGGGAAGGGAAGCCCCAGAGAGCATAGTGTTGCTTGGTTTTTTTGCAATACGGGTATTTTCCCAAGCGAGGTTTTCAGGGAGGATGGAAACGCTGATACTGAGTGGCGTTTTGGATGCATTCTTGGATTGCACACTGGCTTAAACCCTCGGGGAAGCACCCTTGGGTGCTCAGCAAGCTATGCTACTCCTCCGCAGAGCTAATGGCAGGAAGGGTTCGGGTATTTCCCCTGCAGAGCAAGCCGGGATGGGCTGTTAGCACCCGGACTGCGGCAAGTTTTGGCTGGAGGTAGGCAGGGAAATGTTTTTATCGACGTGAACCTTTGGAGAAGATGCTGGAGGGTAAGGAGAATGACAAGGTGGAGCTGGAGAGTTTGGCGGCACGGTGAAGGGACGCAGAAGTGGTCAGATTTGGCATACTTTTCCAGGAGCAGAGGATGACAAGGGACAGGGATAGATGGACATGGAGGTAAGAGGATAAAAGACTGATTTAAGCCATTTTCTTCTTGGATACGGGGAGAAGCATTACAAGCTGAGGCATGGGGAGTGTTGCTATGCCTGAAAAGCACAGCCCCGCATCTTCCCCCAGGAGGATCTTGAGGAATTTCTAGCACTGGCTGAGCCGCATGGAGGAGATTTTGCAGGGGTGAAGCTGTGGGACCTGGGTCCTATCCTGCTGCTGAGCAAGCCCACATCAGCTGTGACGGCTCAGCCTGTCCTTGGGCTCCTTGCCCCGTTGCAAGTGCTTTTGCAAGCGCCTGGGTCTGCTAGCAAAAATAAAACAAATACAAAGCACACACGGAGCAATATGAAGTTCCTGCTCTGCCCTGGGAGCCCCCCAAAGCCTTGCAGACCCCCCCGAGACCACCCAGGCGTAAAACCCACTCAAGGTGTCTCGTGTCTTATTCCAATGGCAGTGCAAAAGGGCAAAGAGAATTGTATGCCTCTGAATCACACCGACTGGGCCCTGCCCTTCCCTCGGCTGCTGCAATAAGCCCATCTTTTCTTGCAATCCCTCTTGGCAGGCCAAGGAGAGCAGGGAGGGACCTGGCTGTCCTCCAAGGAGAAGCAAATGCAAATATTTCTTCACTTCAGGCTGGGTGCGGCCAGGGGATAAAATTTCCCTGGGTTTTCCCAGCAAAGGCATCCGATACCGTACCCTGCTGCGAGTCCAATTTGCTCCCAGGAATACAACAGTGTATCACATAAAAAACCCAAAGAATCTTTCTTGCAACTCAAAGGAATGCCTGTTTTTTAAAAGGCGCTTTTAAATTAAAGGAGGAGCTCACAGGCATGGCCATAGTATTTTTAAATGAATAGTCAAAGTGTTGCTTTGTAATATATAAGGCCTTTTTGCAGGTTTTGTTTGCAAGCCGAAGATTTTGGCATGGCACAGGGAAAGTGAGCCTGTAAAGGGAAACGGGCTGGAAAATGCTTTACCTCAGCATTCGCCCCGGTCAGCCGTGAGAAATGCAAAAAGCAGAGAGGGAGAGATGAGCTGGATTCCTCGCGTGCCTTCGCTCTGCCATCACTACCTTCAAGGAGCTGGGAAAGAGCTGGCTGAGCAGAGGGAAAAGCTGCAGGATGGGAAACTGAGGCTGAAGCAGCTGCCGGGGCTTTGCTGGCTGGAAAATGCTCTGGGAGGAGGGTTAGGTGCTTAGTGCTGATGATGTTTTGTTGTTTTTTTTCAAATGGGATGGAGAGAGCTGGAGAAAAACTGGGTTTTTCCTTTGGTCGACCCGGGTTAATTGCAACCATATCCCAGCTGGCTTGCTGCAGCATTGTCCTTCCCTGCAAGAGTGTTCGGACCCATTTTCTGCACTTTCCTGTCTTTGACACAACCTAAAAAACTACTATTTCTTAAATGAAAAGTGGACTGATCCTGCTGGCTAAGGGGGTGGGGGATGGGGAACCAGGGATTACTCTGGGAGCAGCCCAAGCCCTGAATTTCTCTAGCTTCATTATGCAGCACAGGCAGGATCTATTAAAAAAAAAAAAAAATGCAGTATTCTCCTTTTTGTCCCATTTTCCCCCACAAAACTGAAACATCCAGTGCCACAATTTATTTTTAAAGCACGATGTGTTTTTGATAACACAAGGCAAAAATCAATGCAGACAGTTAATGTGTGTTACCAGGCTGCAAGTGATACACTAGGTTATTTTAAAAATTTGAAAAAAAAAGGGAAAAAAACCCAAAAACCCCAACGCACCCTGTTTCTGAAAATAGATGCATGGCACATGCCTGCAAGCAGGGCTTTGACATTTCATATCCTAGCTTTCCTTCATCGTATCAGCAGTGACTACAGCATCCCGCAGCCCTATTTCCCAAAAATTAACAATTTTGACCCAGACCTGGCTTCAAGCTGTTTATGTTACATCTTTACTTTGCTGGAGTGTCCATTAGGGCCCATAGGTGAGGGGTTTAAAAACAAAAAGAACAGAGATTTGTCGCAGAGGTTGTCCTGTTTGTCAAGGCAGGTTATTGACCTCGGTGATTTATCACTGGGAAAAAAGTTGGAGGGAGGAGTGGGGGGAATAGCTCCTAAAAATAAATATTAATTCTCCGTGCGGCTAAACTTTCCCTCACAGCCTAGCCGGGGGAATAGACTTTAATCTCCTTTATCGGATTGCTTCGTCCGAGGGTGAATCTTGCTGAGGCGATCGGCCTCCACCAGGTGTTTTAAGGGCACCACGCTTTTTGTGGCAAAAAAAAGAGATACAAGCAAGAAAAGGGAGGGTATTTGCCTGACAAAAGGAGGAGGAGGGCGTGGACTGCCCCTCACGGCCCGGCCCCGCCGCCTCTGGCTCCACAGCGCCGCCGCGCCCGCGGTACTGCAGGAACTGCGCCACTTCCCCCCCCCCCGCCCCGCCGCTCGCTTCACAAAATGGCCGCCCGGCGAAGCCACGGCGAGCGGCGCCGAGGCGACAAAATGGCGCCGGGCGGGCAGCGGGGGGAAGGACGGACGATAGGCGGCTGCGGGGGCCGGGGCGGCGAGCGTGGGCTTCAGCCGTGCCAGGAGCGTGGCGGAGGGGCTCCTCCTGATGTGCGTATCCCCTCCAGGCAGGCGGCGAAAGCGCTGCGGGTGAAACCTGACCTTCCCCCACCCCCCCTTCTTCTCCTCGTCGCCTTTGCAGAAGGATGCGAAAATGCCCAGAAATGCGCATTTCCACTCGGCCATGGGGGTGGCGGAGGCCTCGGCCTCCCCCCCCCAGCCCCAGGCGCCGTCGCCGCCTCAGCCCCCCCCGGCAACGTCGTCCCCTCGCTCCCCTCACGGCACAGCTCGCCGGCACCGACCCCTGAAATGTTTCGGGTTTTTTTCCACATAGCGTGAAGATTTTTGGCCCAGAATTGCTCTTTCCACACGAACCCCAAGGTGGGTAGTTTTATGCCTAATTCTTTCTCTTCCACCGCTTTTCTCCTTCACAGGGGTTGAAACCACCACGTCCCGCTCTCCTCACGGCATGGAAAATACCTAAATGCACTTTAAAAAAAAAAAACAAACCACCAGAAAACATAAAACACCCGAGGATTGATTTATCTTCTGAGCCGGAGTGGCGTGGGGAAGAAGCCGTTGCTGCTTGCCTTGCTCCCCACAACGACCTGCCTGCCATTCGGTTAATTAAAAGCATAACTTGGTGTGATCAGACGTGGTAATACCATAAAAAAAAAAAAAATACCCTGTAACATCCAAACGCTCGTTGTTGGAGGCTGCAGCCAAGGTACCACGTATGCTTTTTTTAAAATACTTTTTTTAACATTGCCTTACCTTTTCCTGTACCACAGTGTTGTTACAGGCTATGTTATAACATTGCCCCTTCTTTATTAAAAACCGCATGCCTAAAATACTGCTATTTTTTCCTGGAATTACAGATTTAGGCCCATATAGATGCTCTTTTATTTCTACCTATACAGAAATATTTCTATGTATTTACTACATATTTTTATATATATCTCCTTTTTCCAGGGACTGATTACAGAATATAAAATAAACCCACACACCTGAAACACTATGATTTAATTATATATAATCACTGTAATTTTGGCCCATATATATGTTTGATTTTATATATATATATATATATATTACCTTTGTTTTCCTCCATTGGTTTTCTACTACCATATATCCTAAAAGCAGGAGAAAAAAATGCCATAAAAAAAAAAAAAAAGAAAAAGAACAAAAAGCAACCCATCTCTTTTTTACAGTCCATGGTGGAAGTTTGTGCCTGAATGTTTTATTTGTTCCACAGAGATGTAGATTTTCCTTGGGAGATTTGGGGAGGATTTTTTTAAATTTAAAGAGGAAAAAATACACTCAGAAAAAACCAACAATAAGAGAGAACCAAAAAGGAAAAAAAAAAGGCACACAAAAACAAACCCCAGTAACTGAAGCTGCAAATGCAATCAAATAGTCCGGATCAGACAATTCATTGCAACAAAAAGAGAGGACAAATTAGTTCAACTGAAATGGCAGGGCTTTGCTGTAGATCCGGGAGGAGGGATCAGCTCCTTTATCCCACCATCTAGCGCTCCAAACACCACCATTTTTTTTGTGTGTGTGCTTTGTGTTGGGGCGTTTTATTTAAAGCCAAGCAGGCTGCAAAACCCCGCCGAGCCGGGGCTGCCAAAGCCGCTCGTGGGCTTAATTTTTATATATCTATTTTTTTTCCCTGCACGCATCCCATCCTTGTGCAATCTTCTCCCTTTTATTATGTGCTCTGTTGCTTGCTCTCTCTCTCTCTCTCTTTTTTTTTAAAATTCCTCTGCGGGTATAAAGGTTTCTCTGCTCTCCCCAGCTTGTCTGCTTATTCCAGAAGTTTCTACGGGGGAGGGGAGCACCCACTGCGGAGCCTTTGCCGCAGCGCCGGGCAGGCGTGGCGCCTGCCGTCGGGGGAGGAGGAGGAGGAGGAGGATGCAAAGGATGCACCACCTCTGCCTGCTTTCCCTACCCGGCTGGCAGCCTTTTTCCAAGCCTCTCCCCCTTGATAGATTTCCCCATCCTTGAAAAGGGTGCTGGGAGGTGTTTGCAAGGGGGGTTCTGGTTTTTTTTGTTGTTGGTTTTTTTTTTTTTTTTAATCTTCTTTTTCCTCCCCCTTTGCTAAATAAATTAAAAGCAGAGATGTCTCCTGATGGAGATGGATGAGGCTGGGCTCGCAGCAATGGGGTTGCTCGCTCGCACGCACTGCCGCAGCCTTGAATCTGGCATAGCGAGGGCACCGATGGCAGAAGTGACCTTTCCCAGGCAGTGGGAGGGAGGCTTCCCCCCCACCCCAACATGCTCCCGCTTGGAATTCATTTTAAATAGCAGGGTTATTATTTTTTATTTTCTTTCCCCCTTCCCCTTAAAAGAACAGCTAGCTCTTTCAGTGATTTTTTTTTTTTTTTTTTTTTTTCCTGGTAGCCTGTGGGTTGAAGCTTCCTCATGATGGTGGTTTGTTTTTTTTTTTTTGTGTGTGTGTGTGTGCGTTTTGAATTGCATTTTAAAATTGCCCAGCTGGAGACAAGTCTTGATTAGAGCTGGAACAATAGCTCCATTTTATTAATAATGGGAAGGATTTACAATCCTACAGCACCTTCCTTGGAAGGCTTTCAAAATCATTTGCAAACACTCACAAATTTAAGATTTCACAGCCCTTGTCTGTGAGGTGGGTAAGTATTTTAATGGTGCCACCACCAAAAATCACATTGGTGGCAAATCTCCATTTCTGAGTGCTTAAAAAAATGACGGATTTGGTGGGTTTTAGGGCTGCAAAGCTGGGAGGGGGAGAGGTTGGTAAGTGGGGCTGGCTAAAAGCTGTAACCTAAATCTGTTCAGTGTTCTCTGTAGATACAGAGTATTTTGCTGCGTCCTGGGAACCGGGCTGTTACTTCTCTGCCTGTTTCGTGGAGATGACCACGCAGCTTGCCAGAGCGAAGCTGTTGCCTTGCCCGCTTGTCAGTAAACATCTGCTTATAGGGTTTTTTTTGGTGGTGGTGTTTTTTTTTTAATTCATTACCTTTTTGTAGTCCCCAAGTGACCTCCTTTAGTGCTGGCTCGGCTGTGGTTTGACCACAGCTTTGCATTAAAGCAGGCTTGCTAGTGCTAGTGTTGTCTCCCTGCGAGCCCAAGTGACCTTGCTTGGGGGACTGGGCCCACCGAGCTAATGCAGATGCTCTGCTTCGATTACAGAACCCTGCATGCTGCTTTTTTTCCAGTGCATCCCTTCCCTGACCCAGGAAGCGCAGGGGGATGTTGCAATATTGTGGGTGAAAGCTATCTTACGCCTTATTTTGTTTTCCCTTTTTTTTTTCTTTCCCAGGGAAATGCAGGATTGTTTGTGTCACCCCTCTTCACAGCAGATACCTTCTTTGTAAGTATTGTGAACACGCAGCGATCTCAGAGCTGTCTGGGCAGTCAGATCTGGCCTTGCTGAGGAGCGTAAGGCACAGTGCTCTGGTTGTGCAAGTGTGTGTTGTACACTGGCCACAGAAAGCCACAATGTTTCTGTGGTTACTTCTGTCTGGATAGCATGAGTAGGTCCCAGGGCTTCCCCTTCCCACTGCTTACTATTTCACAAAAGCAAAGGCTGGTGCTTCTGGAAAAAGCTCTGCCTTGTGGCCTTTAAAAAAAATAAAGAAAAACTGCTATGGATTAGTCATCCTTATTTTTAAAGGAAGCTGTGTTTGCCAGTGCTATCTGTATAATGCATGTTGCGTGTGAGATATTAACTCAGCTTTATTTGTGAAGGCTGGTAATGTGCTCTGGTCCCTGCTCTTTGGAGCAGTGCCACTGAGGCTCCATCGAGCTGCTGCTGGCAGGTGGCAAAACTGACAGTCCAGCTTTTCATACCTTCCTTCCATTTTCCTTTTTCAGTGCTGGTATCTCTGCATTGGCAGGTGTGGAAACATAGAGACTGTAACAACCGTAAGCAAGGACAAACGAGCTGTCTTCTGGGGTCACTTCCAACTCCACAGAAGAAACCCTGGTGATTAGTATTTTTTTTCTTGCCTGTGGTAGCTTTTACTCTAAGCTCCACTGTATCTTCTGAGAAGTCTGAGTTTGACCCTTTTGGATGCTAAAAATGGTACTGTTTTTACACCTTAGTGGTTTTTTTCCTTCCCTGTGGTCACGTAGAAGAGCAAGCTGTGCAATTAAAACGGTAAAGCAAAGGACAGCTCCCTCCCCCTTTCCCCTTTCAAAAAACCTTCCAGAGTTGTGTGCTGTTGAACTGCTGCATAGGCAGAAAACATACAATGCAGTTGTCAGCATTGTGCTGATGTGTGGCACATTAAAAAAAAAAAAAAAAAATACACACAAAAGGGGTGGGGAGAATGGTTGCCTCCAGGGAGTAAAACTGTGGGGCCCCTTTCCCTACAAGCAAACAGCCCCACACACGGTAGTATATTACTCTTGATTTTGCTCAGGCAAGGGCAATGGGCAAACATAAGAGGGAGTGTTGCAACGTGCTAAATTGTGTTGGTGAAGATCAGGGTCCCCTTGAACTATTTTTTTTTCTTTTTTTCTGTGAACTTGCTCCCACGAGATGCTGCTGTTTTATTACTTGATTCCTCAAAGTCGTGCTCGCTCATGGGGAAGAAGGAAAATGCTTCCTTACTGGGTGCAATTTCTTTTGTTGTGTTGCAAAAGGTAATAAAAAGCACCTGGTGCTGGTCTCTCCTAGGTCACATGTGACTTCAAGGCGCAGAGTCCTGGCAATCATTAGTGTGCAAGGAGTGTTACGTATTGGTGACTTCTCATTAGCTTCCCTTAATGAGAATATTGGCATTGGTGTTGCATAAATGCCTCTGGCTGACCAGCGGAGAGGCCCTGCCCTGCTATGCTGGAGCAGCACCTTATGAGAAATGCAGTGATTTCAGTGCCGGTGAGGCAGTCTGGTTGCTGCTGTGATTTGTAGCACACCTATGACTTCATGCTTTTCTGGCAGAAATTTAGTGGAGGGTAAGTATGAGGTGTCCAGGCCAGGTTTCATACCGTGCTCCCTGTGGTGGAGAGCTGGGGAAAGTTAGTGTGTGGTGTATGTGAAAATTGTCAATAGCTCCTGTGCCTAAAGCCTCTTCTATACTTGAAATAAACCAGCGTGGACAGGGATATTAATTTTATTCTCTCATTAGGGATGTGTTGGTTTGGAGATACGCCTCGTGCTCATCGCTGGCATGGAGGTACGGTGGACCAAGAAGCTGGCTGTTCGGGATGTTTCCACATTTTTCAGGTTGGCACACCCTATGGGACTCAGAATTACTTTTCTTTGGCAGTTCAGGACAAACGAGTGAGAATTACCTTGCGAGCACTGAACTTTTACCACCCTCTGCTTTGGACTGAAGAGTAACTAGAACTACATCCATGAGATTTCCAAGCTAAACAAAACCTGAATTTCCGGTGCCAAAAAGCAAGTGAGCGGTAGAAACCTCCGCTCCTCCTCTGTAAGGGGGGAAACTGCAGTCTTTCAAGCTTTCCTATTTTCCCAGAGAGTTAAAAAGCTGCATTGTGAGATCTGCAGAGGTAAAATGAAAGCCAAAGCTAGCTGAGAAACTGTTCTGCACCGTATTGCTGGAGAGGTTTTTGAGTGCAGCAGGTCTTGATGCACAAGTATTTTTCTTTTATACTTTTCTCTGAAGTGAGAGAGTGATAAATGCGCATTCAGTCTGCTTTGTTTAAAACACCGTCAAGTTGCTTCAGTATCAAAATGGTGTTTGATGAAACAAAAGCGTGGATGGTGGCTGGCTTGGTATTTATTTTGTGCTGGGTGTGCCGATCAATCCAATGGGGAGTGAGCCTTTAGCTCACAGGTTTGCACTGTGGGTTTTGTGTTAAAACCTTGTCCTGCAACATGTCTGGTGTAATTTCTGTGATTTTTCCTGGGCATTGCATGCGGGGCCTTTATGTAGAGGTAATACAACAATTGGGTGTTAAAAATGGCGAAGTACAAGATACAGTGATCTATCCAGTCCTAGGGGATTTATATCCTTTGCAGTTGTCATGTTTGGGTATCAGGTCACCTGGGGCTGGCTTTTTTTGGTTTTGTTTTCTTTGTTTTTCCCCTAAAATGTAGTATTTTGCAGCCTGGAAGACCAAAGTCCTCTCTGTCTAGCTGATGAAATGCCCTGTGTTTGGGAAAAACCCTTGCAAGGTGAGCAGGTACAGCTCTTCGGTACATGGTCACACAGAAGTTGGGGGGCAAGGGGAAGCAGGCCAGAAGCCAGCACTGTGATATTTCTAATTTTTCCCAAGAACAGGCAAAAAAATAGGTATTAATTCTAATATATCTACTACACCGAAAGCCAGAGTAAGCTCTTTTGCAGTCCTGTGATGGCACATGGTGTTTTGGTTGCGTGGCTCAGCAATCGCACTGTACTCTGCTGCTGAAGAAACGTCTGTTTTTGTATAGCAAAGTATTTTGAAAACAGAAGTGTGCTTTTATATATATACAAATGGGTTCAGTGTAAACCAAATTCCAGGGGGCTCCTGTGCTGCAGAAGGTAACTGGTGCTAACCCACTGGCTACAGTGGCGGTATTTTGTGGCAGCTCCCATCCCCAGTACTGGGTGGGTAAGAACACCACCACCAAGTCTAGCGGGGAAGAGCGTTAGAAAATAAATTACTAAATACTGGGTTTCAAAAACATGAAGGGAGTTTTCTGGACAGAGTCATCTCGTCGTGAAGAGTTGGAGCACTAACCCTCAAAGAGGAAAGAACTGAAATCGATAGCTTTATTAATCCTATAAATCCTATACTTTGTGTTGCTTAGGATCCAAAACCAGGCTTCGTGTTCAAAGCGTTATCAGTGTGCAAGCCAATATCCTCTGTCTTGGCAACAAATGAGCCCAAATATCAAAGAGCACCAATTCCTTCTTGGAGAAAATTATCCATTGCATAAAACGTAATGGGTAAGCAATAAAATTAGGCCAGTAATTCAGGCTGGCTTAAAAATGAGATAAAAGCCTAGCTGGCAATTTTATATGTGGCTGCCATACTGTCATTTTAATAAATATAGTCAATGAGCAGGAAAGGCACGTAAATACATTTTATAATGACAAGATGGTGGCTGGAGCTGGCCGGCTTGAACAAAGAAAAGCTCAGGGTGTTTCTGGTGATGTCTGAGGGCTCTTGTCCGGGTAACCTACTGTTTTTCTGTAAAAATCAAAGCAAGCTGGACGCGTACTGGACACTGGTGGGGATAATCATTGCATGCCACTAATGCGACTGCTCGGAACCATGCGAATCCCCGGTTGATGCAGCTGGCCAGTGTCCCCAGCTACGGGGAGAGGTGTAATGCCTCCCTTCCCCACCTCCAGCTGCGCTACTGCGAGCACAAAACGCAGAGCTATTGCTAAGCCAGAACCAAGTATAGGAAGTTACGGTCTTAGCAAATATAGCTCTGGTTGCTGTCCTTGTTCGGTATCTAATCTTTGCTTTTTTTAAATGTTTGGCAAGCAGTCCTGGCGACACGTGGCAGCGAGCTCCACCACTTGGGTAAGACGCCACGTGAAAAATGTACGAACTTGCCTTTTCAAGCGTTGTCTGCTCGCTTCTATTTATTGACATTTCCTCCTCGAAGTGAGGCTGTCTCTGGCTGTTTGTGTGGACCCCAAGGATGTTTTCCGATTCTCCTGCCCTTTTTTTTTCTCCAAACTGGAGAGCTGCTAACTTTATTAGCTCCTTATATGGCAGCACCATTTTCTCACGCCTTTAATGGCTCTCTTTTGATCTGTCCTGTTCTTGCTTTGCTTTTCTTGACGTGAGCGTGGTGTTCAAGCTGTGATGGGTTTATAACCTGCTCCCTCATTAATATATGGCCTGGTATTTTAATCCTCTCCAAGTGCCGATAAGAAACGTCCAAACGTTTTAACTGCGGGATTGGCCGAGATGCCCGGAGATGGCTGGGTTCTCGGCTACACCCACCGCACGGGCCTGACTAATTTAAATTGCACCGAGCAGTGCACCAGATCCTGCCCTTGCGTGTCCCAAAGGCTGAGGACCATCAGGTGATGGAGAGCAGATGAAGTCTCCTCTTCCTCGGCTGTTTGCCCCTCTGGGAAGGGTAGCAAGTAGGGAAGCATGTCCATGTCTCACCCCTGGGTGCTCATCGTGTTGTCACCAGTGGGCTGGCGCAAACGCGTGTCCCTTCTGCAGTGACAAGGATGGCGCTGGTTGCTGCCGCGTAAGACTGGTCCGTTGTTGAGGCCCCTTTGGCCTGCTGAGAGGAAGGTTATGCTCACTCTGGTCTCTAGCCTGGGTCTGTGTTCTTTAAAATCTTCGAATGAGTTGGAGGGATCCGGTTACAGCGGCATCGCCAGTGCGGTCGCGTGTTGCAACTGGGAACAGTTTCCCCCCAAAGCGTTTGAAAAGTGTTGGGATGGTCCAGAGCTTCGTTTTGCGTCACCATCCGGGCTTCGTGCTCCCCTTCCAGCTGGCTTTCGTGTAAACAGAGCCCTTCAAGCACTCATTTCAACTGTCTCTTCTGTCAACAGAGTTGATGGCTTTGTTTGCAGTCCGTGGATGTCCCTCCCGGCCAGCCTGCCTGCAAGATGGCCATGTGACAGCAGTGACACTGCGTGAGGTTTCTTTGAAGGACCTGGGAGCCGGCGTGGTTTTCTCGTGTCCCTTGGAGGTGCCACCCTAGCAGGGAGGGAGGGGAAGAACGGTTGGCAACACTGCCGCAGCAAAGCATGCTCGATCGGAGAGGGGAGAATTCGGCATTGAAAAGCTGTTTGATGCGTGGTTTGTGTTTCTTCCTCTCTGAAATGGATGCCTGTAGAGCCCGTTAAAGGTATAGACACGTAGCGACTGCTCTTTGGGCTTCTGACCAGTTAAAACAGAGAGCTAAGCCCATTTCCACGGAGAAGAAACGTGCGGTAGAAAGTGCTGGTGGAGCGCGTTGGCAGGGCATTTTCTCGTGTGCACGTGGCTCCATCGTGTTTTGAATAATAGATGGTTTGTGTGCAAAGAGTTGTTGGGGTTTTTTTTATTAATCAGTAGATCTGAGTTTGGTGGAGCAGCGTAATGCCTGTCATCACTGGGGAAACTGAGGCACAGGGCCCTGAAGGGATGGGCTTGCAGCCACCCGGCAGTGGTAGAGTTGGGGATAAGGCTCGGGTCTGCTGAGGCTTGAGTCAGTGTGCGTCAGAGGTCTGATTAAATCAAGAGATTTGCATGTTTGTTAAGCCACCTATAGCTTGATGACTTTGACCAGTCGTTGAGGTGGAGTCATTGCCAGAAGGTTACAGCAGCCCCAGGCAGGGTCTGGCCGGACTGGGTGGCAAAGGCAGCAAAGCGAGCGCCACTCGCCCCGACAAATAAAACGTGGTTTTAATCAATAGAAAAGCGCTGTCAGGAGGCTTTGGCCAAGGAAAATACTGAATTATCGGTCTGCTCTCTGTGGTGAAAGCAGCTAAATGGCTTCAAAAAAACCCCCAGTATTCGCGGCCCTGGGTGCATGTTCCGTTTTATCCTGACCTCAAACTGCTGGGAATTTCGTGGCGGTAATCGCTTGGGCATTTTCCTTTTTGGTCATAGAAATAGGTGTTTTTATCTGTGCAGGGGCACATTTTGGTGGCAAACAAGACCCTCTGGGTTCAAAAACATTTAGCTCCACGTTGCAGAGCCGCCTTTTGAGCAGGGATGGGGTGCAACAGGCGAGTCAGTTAACTTCTGCAAACAGGGTGATACTGGCAATGAGCATTTTGTTCACCCTGTCTTAATTAAGGAGCTCTACAAAAACCCGGTGGGGGAGAAAGGGGATGACTCGCAGCCGAATCCCCCCAACGGTGGGAGTTTCTTTCCCGCGGTTCTCGGGGCGACGTGGCCTCCCCGTTTCGGTGCAGGGAAGTATTTTGGGCAGCCAGGAGGATTCGGTGACCTCCCTCCCTGCTTGCTGTTGTGGTCAGCATCGCCAGCCCCTCTCGGGGTCACCTATAGCTCTGACCTTTGGAGCCGTTACAGATAAACAGAGCTATAGGCTCCCAAACAGCCAGGCAGCGCAGGGCCCTCATCCGCCTTCACCTCAATTAATTTTTTACTTGCTCTCGCCGATTGCAGCGAGCCGGGTTTTCTTTTGCCCCGGGGGTAAAGACGGTTTGTGCCTCAGGGTGGGGGACATCCTTACGGCCCCCATTTTTTGGTGGGGGTTGTAGGTTTTACGGGCAGTAAAGGGGCTGTGATGCCCAGCAAGGGCCCCCGCCCCCGGGCTGGGAGAATCCCCTCCGAGCGTTTCCCTGTCCTCTTTGGCCACATCTGTGCCACGAGCCTGCAGCCAGGGTACAAACAGGGTGCTGGCTGCTGGTGGGACCTTGCACTTGCATTGCAGCCCCGGGTTTTTTTTTTTTGCTTGCATTGCAACCCCCCCTTTATTTTTTGCATAGCACCCCGTTTTTTTGCAATGCAGCCATCTTTCATTTTTTGCATAGCACTCCTTTATTTTTTGCAATGCACCCCTTTTATTTTTTGTAGTGTGGCCGTCCTTTATTTTTTGCACAGCCCCCCCTCATTTTGCAATGCACCCCCTTTACTTTTTGCACAGCCTCCCCTCATTTTCCGATGCACCCCCTTTACTTTTTGCACAGCCCCCCCTTTATGTTTTGCATTGCAGCCCCCCCCCTTATTTAGCGCCTCGCACCCCGCCCCGCTGCGCAGGCGCAGTCCCACCGCCCCACCCCCCCCGCGAGGGAAGGGGGCGTTGCGCGCCCGCGCTCCGCCTCCGGGGCCGCGGCCGCGGCGCGCGCCCCAGGGCGCAGTGCGCCTGCGCGGGGGCCCCCGTGTGGCGCTGCGAGAGGCGCGGGGAAGGGAAGGGGGGGGGGGGGGGGAAGAGCGAGCGGAGCCGCCAGAGGAGCGGGAGCGCGGAGGGGGGGAAGGAGGAGGCGGCGGCGGGGGGGGGGGGCGCCGCGCTGCCGCTGACGGAGGAGGAGGAGGAGGAGGAAGCGGGAGCGAGCGAGCGAGGGCCGCGGCGGGGGGAGACAGGGAGGAAGAAAACCCGCGGCGGAGGGGGAGCCCGCCGCCCGCCAGCCGGCCCGCCAGCCAGGGGGCCCCCCCCGGAGGGGATGGTGTCGTCCGCCGCCGCCGCGGGGGGAGGCAGCCGGCGGCGCTGAGGGCGGCAGGGCCCCGCGGCGGAAGAGGCGGAGGGCGGCGAGGAGGAGGAGGAGGAGGCGGAGGAGGCGGCGGCGGGCGGCGAGCGGCGGCCGGCAGCGCTGCGCGGGGGGAGGCGGCGACCGGGAGCCGGGGCAGGGGCGGCGGGCTCGCCCCGCGCCGCGCAGCATGGTCCGGGAAACCAGGCACCTCTGGGTGGGCAACTTGCCGGAGAACGTGCGTGAGGAGAAGATCATCGAGCACTTCAAGCGGTGAGTGGGGAGGGGGGGGGGGAGGGAGAGGGGATGTTCTCCGCCGGTCCTTCCCGCGCCTTCGGGTCGATCTCTCCACCCTTCCCCCGGGGAGGCCATTCCCCCCTTCTTCTCCTAGAAAATAAGGGGGGGGGGAAAAACTCCCAAACCCATAAAAAAAGGGGGTGGGGGAGGAATGTGGGGGGACGGTGACTCCCGCGGCCTGTGGAGAGGAGGAGGAAAACGAAATAGCTGTAAATAACCCCCGCGCCGTGCCGAGGATCGTCCGCAGAGGGCAGGCGGCGTGGACGGACCTGCGGGGAGACCTGCCGGAGCGGAGAAAAACATAATAATAACGACTAAAAATAAACCACAGAAAGACGGAGGAGCAGCGTGTCGAAGCTCGGCTTTCTGCACGGAGTGGATTTGACGCCGAGGGGGGTGCGCGGAGGCAGTCTTAAGCCTGGCCATCTTGCTTCTCCGTTGCTTTTTTTTTTTTTAAATTATTCAACGTTTGGAGTTTTCTCTTTTATCCCTCCCCTCCCGTTTTTACTGTGTTTTCCTCCATCTGGAGCCACCCCGGCCCTGAGGATGCTGCGTTCCCCCCCACCACCCCCCGAGGTGCAGCCGTGCCCGCGCCGCTCTGTGCAGCGAACGGTGGGAACCGAAGCGCCCGCAGCTTCAAAAACGTGACTTTAAAAAAAAAAAACCACCAAAAAAACCCCCAAACAAAACCCACATAAATCACACAAACCCACGAAGAAAACACTGGATCCCTCCACGCGGGAAGCGCTCTGGACTCCTTATTATATTGTGGTTGTGTTTTGTTGTGTTTTTTTTTTTTTTCCCTTCTTTTTGTTGCATAGATTAAGCCTGCTCATAAGGAAGTAGTAGTTGTTTGCATGGTTGTATTTTTTCCCTCCTCCCTTCGTCTTTTCATGCGGAGAGGAGGAGGAGGAGGAGGCTTCTTCCCCACTGCCTCAGCAACACCTTTTTCCTCGGGAAATGCTTTCGCACAAAGTTGATGCCCGGCACCCCATGCTGGAAGCTTTTTTTTTTTTTTTTTAGGGGGAGAAAGAAGGTAACCAGCCCAGGGTGGCTGCTCAGCTCACGGCTCCTTCAGCCAGGTTGTTTTAGTTCCTTTCCCCCCGCAAAAAAAAGGATTTTGAAGCTTCCTTTAATCTTCCTGCATTGGAAAAATGACGGAGCGTCCTTAATAATGAGTCACCATGGGAAAAATAGATGCGGTGACACTGAGGGGGGGGAAGGAAGGTCCCCGGCCACCTCTGCCCCGGCTCCTGCTCGCCTGCCACTGTGGAGGGGGCTGGGGGGGGGGCTCGCAGCCCCCCGCCCCGGTGACAGAGCAGCCCCGGCAAGGGCGGGTGGTGCTAACCGGTCTCTAAAATGGCGGCAGGGCCCCGGTTGGGGTGGGGGGGTTGAGCTGGGGTCACCTCGGGGTGCAGGGAGGAACCCCCCGGGGGTCTCCTCCATCTTCCTGGCCTGAGCTGCAGCAGCAGCAGCAAAGCCTCATCTTGGCATCATCAGCCCTCAGAAATTGCCCTGTTTTAATTGAGCTTCCCCTTTTATTTTCTCCCCTGAGCCCAGAATTGCCGTTTCATCTGTGCCAGCGCGCGGGATGGTGGTTCTGCATTCGAGGTGGTTTGCCTTGTCCGTCAGTCCAGGTTATGTGACCCAGCGTTGTACAAAGGCAGGGTTTTGGGGGAAAGAAAACCTGCTCTGGGGTTGGTTGTTTAATTCCAGGCATAGCTAGCTGAAGGGATAGGCACTCAAAAGTAGAAATTTGATGTTCCTGGGTCTTATTTTGTCCAGTCCTCCTCCTTTTGTAAGATGTATTAAAGCAGGAAAAAAGTTGCTATGGTACTGTTGCTTAGAGATGGATGGGAAAAAATGGCAGGCGCTGAATTGTTAATTACCTTTTTTTGGTTGTTGTTACCTTTGTGAGTTTCAGTCGGAGGTTTGGGAAGGAGATTTGCAGCCAGGCAAACCCCCCTCATTTCTGCAATTTCTCGCTGTTTTTCAAAACTGATTTTTAACTGGGATTTGTGTGTTTGGGTGAGGCTGATCTCGCGCAAGTAAACACAGTTAACATATGCTTCAAAACATTTGGCTGTGGGTGCAGGTACTAATGCATGGGGGGAAATGACATGCCGCCTCCGTAGCCCTTTTGGGGATATAAACACCTAAATATTTGTGGCTGTAAAAGGGGTACAGGGGTATATGTTTAGCCGGGTTTCAGGCTCAATGTATAGGTGCTGTAGGTGGACAATGGAGCAGGGCTTCCTTTGTATGCTGGTAGTCGCCTGGGGGAAGGGACACATTACGGGAGGATTACATGGCATGGTGGGTATATCCATAGGGAAGGCAGCTGCCTGAGCGTGGAGGTGGGATGTGGAAGGCTTCCTCGTCGAAAAGGACAATTTAGTTTGGAGAGAAAGTCTTTTCAGATGGAGCTGGGCTTGGCGAAACCCAGTTCCCACCCATCCCCCAGCCTGAGAATAGGGTGAAGAGCATGCGGAGAGGCTGAGCCACGGGAGCAGGAGGAAGAATTCGGGGAAATAGTGTCTAAAATCTCAGCTGGGGTGCGACTGGGAATCGTGTTACCCCTGAAGTCTCTGTGCAACCCACGGGAGTGTTTGTTTTTCCACTTTGCTTAGGAAATATTGTCATTTCCATATTAAAGCCTATACACAAGCGGTCTTGCTGTTGCACAGTCTGTGCTAGGGGCAAGTTTGAGAAACACAACCGTTCGGTTTCTAAAGAGGCAAAAATTGAAGGAAGACTACTAAAACTTAAAACCCAACAGGCGTGGTCAATGTGAGGGGTTTGCTGCTTCCCCCCCCCCCCCTTCAATTAACCAGTTACTGTGGGAACCTTGCTTGGGTTTGCAGTCTCACAAGTAATTCTTTTAAGGGACAAATTAAGATGAAAGAGGTGTTTTGCAGAAAGTGTATTTTTTTTGCAAAATGCTCCTGATTGGTTTTGTTTAGTGTGAATTGAAATAATGCTCTCCGCTCACGAGTTCTCCTCTCAAATTAGAGAATATTGAAGCTGCTCTCAAGAAGCGCTGGCTTACATGAGCAGTGTTACTTTTTTTCTTAAGAGCCCTTTTTTTTAATCTATTACCTTGATATTAAAGGGGATTGTAAAAGAATGATTTTCTGTGCATTTTAACAAGTTGAAATTGTTGACGACCTTTCAGTTTTGTACCCAGATACTCCCTTTTTAAAAACTTCTTCCTAATGTGTGCTATTTTCTTTGAACTTAGTTATTAAGGCATTCCCGAATACAAAAGCAATTGGTGTCAGGATTGGAGGTCCACTGTTAGGATGGAATAAGCAGGAAATCTGTGTTAGGATATGGGAGACAAGAGCTTGGTGCTCAGGGAAGCGGTGGTAGGGATCATTTGGGTTCATCTAATTAATGCTGTCTTGACTAGCAGGAAAAAAGTAATTCACCATCATTGAAACAGATGCTCGGCAGCTTGCAGAACAAGGCGACTAAATATAGTAACAGTTGTACCCAGCACAAGTGCTGGCCTTCCATATTTTTTTTTCCCTGTGTTTTCTTCCAGTTGCCTGAAAGAACATGGCTTTGTCCCTTTATTGGTGTTTTAAAGGGCAAAGAGGAGTAAAAGCCTCTTAATTATGAACCATGTGACTTTGGTATGCCATCTCCTATTCTCTGGGAGAATTAAGACATTCAGAGTGGCAACCAAGTCCAGGAGAAGCCCCGGACTTCAGGAAACAAATGTAGTCCTTTAAAATTGTTAGAAATAAGTTCCAGATCAGAGCTGTGTGAGAAAGACAAATAACTGTTAAGGTTTTTTTGGGGGGAAAATGTGCTTCATCTGGCTTCACCTTGTTCTGATTTCTGTTTTTGCGGAGATGCATAGGATACCTTCTGGATAAGTGGTTTGCATTTTAAACACAACTGCTCTCAGGAGTTGCTCTGCAAAAAACTGGTGTAACAGCGAGTGCATGTTTGTTTTCAGTAACTTCTAGAAGATATTTGGTCAGTTTACAAGATGTTTTGTCTTGATAGCTGGGAGTGTAAATTCAGCCTGGGAGAGTGAAATCTGTGCTTTCTGCCCTGTACGTCACCCCTATGGACTAAGGTGGAGTAGAGGGATTTTGGTCAGCTCTTCTACAGATTGTTTACAGGGGAGAGCAGTGAAGATTGCTGCTGGTGTGCTGGCTTTGAGCACTGAGAAGAAAAACCTCTGTGCCTATTTAGGGTGATGGCTGCTAGGACAGCAGCATTTCTGGTGCCTTTTTCCCCACGTCTGACACCAGCAGGTCTTGCAGTGCCTTTCCGCAGGAACAGGCTTGAGTCGGAAGTAATAGTGCTCCTGTTTTTCTAGTAAAAGTCTCAAATATGTTCCCAGGCTTTTATTGCTTCTAATAGTTCTTGGAGATCACTTAGGATGCAAACACATGGATGGTTATACTAAATCAGTTTTGCATATAGAGATCTCTATCCAGATGTATTTTTATTTTAGGAGAGTACAGAAGTAAGGCTACAGAATGAACTGTTCCTGTTTTCTTTCTTGATTTGTATCATTTTTAAGTGACGGTATTTTCATAGATTAGGTACTAGCCTTTTTAGTTCGGAGCCTCTGAAAGGAGGGGGAAGGTAAAATTTATGCTCATGCTTTGCTGAAGCAATGTCTAGAATATTGCGCAGTAACAGGACTTGTTTGTGCTGTGTTTCACAAATGTCTCCGGGAAGGTAATCTTAGTTTTGCAGAATATAAAACCCAAGATGATCATGGGACGACATTTGGTTGGGGGATTAGGGCGAGGGGATTAAATTAATTGCCCAGAATCAGAAGGGAAAGAAAGGTGTGGAAGGCACGAGGCGAGTCCTGCCTCCTTGAGTCTCAGTTGGTTCCTGGAGAAAGTCAGCCTTGCACTGGGTGTAGGTTCATGAGTTGGCTGGCTAACTGGGGACATGGTTGTGCTGGGTCTGGTGGTGGCTTGCATCTCTGTTTTCCACTAGATCTCCTTTAATAATTCTATTCCTAATACTGATTAACTGAGCACCGTAAAGCAGCACAGGCATCACCTCTGCGGTGTACCGGGGGTGTTACCGAGCAATGTTTGTCTGCAGCCACCTACTTCTTCCCCAAGACTGAGTCATGGGGAGGACAGCTCCTCAACAGTTTAAGATTCATGAATCCTCCGGCTGTTCCGGCTCTTTGCGTGCACTTGAGGTGGCAGCTTGTTGACGCCACGCTGGACGAGGAAATGCCTATATAATTATTTCAAAGAAACTTAATGAAAAGCTGCGAAGAGCGTAGATTTGGACCAAGCTTCTATTAAGTGTTTTTATACACAGAGCTGTGTTAGAAAGATAAGTTGATGTCACTTGGTTACAAAATTCTGTCATCTGCTGAGCCTTTCTGGCACTGTTTCTTCTCTGAAGTTTCTTCAGAGGTCCTGGCTGTGTTTATTTGTCATTTGATGAGAGCAGCTTCTGTTGTTGCTGAGCTGTTCCAAAATGACGTTGGCTTTTGGTATTTCTTGTCCTTACTTTATCATTGGACCAAAGGAATTTAGAGTAATCCTAGAGGCCTTTCTTGCAGACTGCAAGAAAGCAGACTCGCCTGTTGAGAACTTACCAGTCCTTGCGAGGCTTACAGAGGTATTAAATCCATTCATCAAGTTAGAACAGGGGATGAAAAAAGTCTTAAATTTGTTTTGTGATAGCCTTGTTGACTGTTTTTTTTTCCTCCTTGCTTTTCATAGGACAGAAAGTCATGCCAAGTTCTCCAGCAAATGACCTTACTGCCGTCTTAAGGTGTGTCCAAAATTAGGTCCTTGTCTTCACTAAGGGCAAAGAGGCGCTAGCTGGCTTTTCATAAAAAAGGAAGTAAATATCCAAATGAGTAGAGGGCAGGTTGCAGATTTTGGACAAGTCGGTGAGTCAGGATGAACGTGGGGCTCCTTGGGAGTTTTGTTTTCCTGAGCTGATGTGTTGCAACTGCAGGCTGTCTTGCTGTTGTGGTGGTTTCACACTGTTGTCAGCTTGTGAAGAAGAGGAGGAGATGCCTTCTACACATGACGACGCACCTGAGAAATAATGAATATCAAAACAAAGTCTTCTGAAGATGTTTGGGAAGGGGTAAAACTGAGGGTCACCCCTCTCGGCTGGTTTTAGACTACTGAAGGTTTTGTGAGAGTTGCTGACAACTAGGGTGTAAGTTGTTAAGCTGCTAGTGGGGCGGATATGTTCTGGTTTTGATAGCTACCAAAAATAAGCACTTGTGAGATATTTTGCTTGTGTTTTTTATTAAGTTCAGTGAACTTGCTGAGGTCTGAGAATGCCCTGAAACCAAAGACTGCAAGGGCAAACATTCCTAAACAATGAACTGAGGAATAAACTAGAAAATATGATTACTCTCCATAATAAGATTTTGAGTTTAGCTGCATCTTCGGCATGCCAATTTAGAAATCTCGTGGGAGGAATATGAGCCTGAAGATGGAAATTCACAGCGTACAACCAGCCTCGTGGCTTACCTTTGCATGAGTCTTTGTAGTGTTCTGAAGACTACTTGAACAGTTAATGAAAATCAGACAAAAGCTGCTTTTTTGCTTTGCCCAAGCTAACAAGTCAGTAGTGTTTCCCACCTGGTGATCGTACAAGTGGGGGTAACGCAGGAGGTTTCATCTTTCTGTCTGCCTGGTGACTAATGGCAGCTCTGGTCTCCTCAGTTCTGAAAAAACGTCTCAAATGCTGTTCTGCAGTAATATATTAAGATGTGATCAAGGCTTCTGTACGATGAATAGAACACAGCAACTGCTTTGGTTTCTGCATTTCCATCATTATTGTTTAACCTACTAACACTCTGTAATCGTCCGGTGCAATCTGTAAAATCCTGCAGTGTGAAGATAACATCCTTTAGTAAAAGAATAAACACTGTTACAGACTTTTCATAAATACACCAGGATATATTCCAGGGCCTGCTGCAATCTGATCTGTTAGCAGGATAGATTGAAGATGAAGGCTGTGTCTCTGAATTCAGTTGAAACAACATCCTTCTCAGGGCGGATTTTTTGGAAGCGTGTGCTGTAGCATTGCATGTGGCTGGCTCTGTACTATAATTTGTATATTCATGCCTTGTCTGAGGTCCAAATGTTCATGGTGACTTGGGTGAGAATGCAGCAGAATTCGGATGTGAAAGGAACATCAATTTTCCGCTCAGACAAACTAATCGTGGGAGAAGAGCAGCAGTCTGTCTTAATGACCACTTTCTGTTTAAAGACTAGGGCATCTTTTAAGAACAAAAGGGACCTTTTTTTTTTTTTTTCTGCTTCCTTTCTCTTCCTCTTTTTAATTAAGCTTAGCAACTTAAAATTGAAAGCACTTCTTTTTTTAAGCACACTTAGATCTGAAGCGTGAGCTTCCAAGTCTGATCAAAATACCCTGAACGTGCTCTCATCTTGACACTGAAAAGCCAGATAAGTCCAAACATCTCTGGAAGGAGTGTGAATAGATGATCTGCACCGCTGTCTGTGGATACCGATGGCTCTTCCTATAGATGGAGACAGTGCTAACTTGGGTGTGCGTTCCTCTTGAATATCCCTCTGTCCAAATAGAAGAGATTGCATGTGTTTTGTTATATCCCCTGATGTGGTAGGATATCAGAGCTGGCTTCAAAGCAAGTTCTTGTCATGAAGGTGGTCAGGTGCTCAATCAAAGCTGGGTTTGAAATGATCTTTTAGCTCAATAAAAAGACTATTGCCAGATTGTAATTTTTTTTTTTAAGCAAGTGGTGAATTGCCTTCAGTTTTTCTCCAGGTACAAAAGTGAGCTGGTTGTGTGTCCTGGTTTCAGCTGGGATAGAGTTAATTGTCTTCCTAGCAGCTGGTACAGTGCTATGTTTTTGAGCTAGGTATGAGAAGAATGTTGATAACACTGATGTTTTCAGTTGTTGCTAAGTAGTGTTTAGTCTAAAGTCAAGGATTTTTCAGCTTCTCATGCCCAGCCAGCAAGAAGGCTGGAGGGGCACAAGAAGTTGGGAGGGAACACAGCCAGGACAGCTGACCCAAAGTGGTCAACTGGGTATTCCATACCATCTGACATCACATCTGGTATATAAACTGGGGGGAGTGGGGGTGGGGGATCACCGCTTGGGGACTAACTGGGCATCGATCAGCGGGTGGTGAGCAATTGCACTGTGCATCATTTGTATATTCCAATCCTTTTATTATTACTGTTGTCATTTTATTAGTGTTGTTATTACCATTACTAGTTTCTTCTTTTCTGTTCTATTAAACCTTTCTTATCTCAACCCACGAGTTTTACTTCTTTTCCTGATTTTCTCCCCCATCCCACTGGGTGGGGGGGGAAGTGAGCGAGCGGCTGCGTGGTGCTTAGTTGCTGGCCGGGGTTAAACCATGACATTGTGTTTTCTGTCCATGGGGTTCATTGAGAGGAACTTAATGTGCCCGTTGCAGACTTCCCCAACTGCGGTGTACGCGTCTTTGGTGAGATGCTCGCCGCTTCCGCGCGGCACAAAGCACCGAGCTGTGGTCCATCTGCTCTTGCCACTGGTGTGAATACCTCCTGTCCTCATTAATAGTGACGGCTGCCAAAAAGTGCATAGAGGCTTATTTAAATGTTCCCTATTTAGGCTCTCTGTGGCAGCTGTGGGTGACCTGTAATGGTTAATAGGGCAAAATAAGAAAAATAAATTGCCAAGTTGTATGTTTAATGTAGTCGTCTTTGGAGGAAAAAAGTCTTCCGGCCTCATTAACAACCTAACTGTGAGGAGAATAAAAGCTCAGGATGGATAAGTATCTCCCTTGTATGTGTAATCAACATCTGATTTAATTCCAGGGGATCTGTGCTTGTATGTGTGAAGACACTGCTTTTGGAAAGCCAGCTAAACACACATCTAGACAGCTAAGGATCGGCACAGTAACCTCATTGTAATCAAAGTCTAAATAAACTTTTGGTCTTTTTCTTAACTCTAAACCAACTTGTTGGAAGTATTAGTGGCAGAGAAGCTTTGCCACGTCATAAAAAATAAAAATGGCTTCAACACTGATGTTGTAGATGATATGCTGGTTGTGGGTACAGTGAGATATGCTGATTTTTGGCAGCAGCTGAGCTCAGGAAGCACCTCTTCCTCTACATCCATTCAGAGATTACAGTCCCTTGGTTGTGCTGGCAATTCATGCTCTTGCCTAGCTTGTGTCAGACTAATTTTTGAAAACAAGAATTTAAAGGTGAAGTTGATCACCGAAACGGCGTAAAATTAGGAAGCAGCTTTCTTGGTGGTTATGGTGATGTACCCGGTTGTGTTGCAGATGGTACAGTGTATCTGGCTGTATCCTTAGACTGCAGGAGGAGCCATGTTAGTCTGGTAGCACACATATACCGCGAGATAAGGGTCTGCTGAATTCTTTGGTATGATGAAGCCTCTTATAGGTGAGCTCGTACAACCGAGGTGAGAAACCTCACCTGTAATTGCGATGAAATTCAAGCTAGCCTGTTTTCAGCTTGGCTTTGCAAAACCTTGACTTTGAGTTGCATCAAAAGAAAAGCTATTAAAATCTGGCTGGCTAAGGAGCTCAGTTGTGGAAAGTTTTAAGCTCTCGCCTATGAAGAAAGTGCCTGGAGCGCAGGTAGTCACTGCAGACAAAACACCTGAGTGTGTGCCTGGCTCTTACCGGGCGCTTGTCAGCAGGGAATATGGTTTCCTTGGGCTGACACCTGGCTTATGCTGAGTATTGTGCTGCCAGTTGGTTTAGTCACAGGAACAAGCACTTTCTCCAAGGTGATGGTAGCGGTGAGTCACGAACCAACGCAATAACATTTGCACATCTGTATTTGGGTGACTGGCTGGTGTGGCAGTACGGGAGTGGCCAGCTTAAATACAGGGCTTTGTGCAGGAGGCTGGACTGGCTGGGAACTGACTTCTTTTTCAAGGTGATGGGACTTTTTTCCTCCCTGTTTTCAAGATTGGAACCTTTTAGGAGTAGGTGAGCTTTTGGGGTTGGCGGCTTGACTGAGCCCTTGGATCCATGGCTGCTTTGTATTGGAAATTAATTTCAAGTTGTTGAACCTATTGGCTGAATTGAAGCCGGTCACTCATTCAAACCGAGTTGTGATTCAAGGGGGAAGAGCAATGCTGTCACTTGGGGTGGTCTAAGAGACTGTGGACAGATAAACTTTATTTTCTTCTGAAATAGCATTTTCTGGAAAACATAGAAGACCTTGGAGAAGAGGTTATGAAGTTTGTTTTGACTGGAGAAGTATGAACCAGTGAGCACCAAGACTTACGAAGCCTTAAGATCATACATACTTAAAGTACTCTGCAGCATGGCAGGGAGACCATAATGTTATGACTCTGCATTTTCCTCCATCTGCTGCCGAATACATGCAAAGCAGGGCTTGGAGAAGCAAAACTGAGATGGGGAGTTACCCTTTCATGTAAGAATGAAAAACTTGATTAATCAAGAGATTCCCCTACAGTTGTGATGCAGTGCATTCTCAAAATCAAATCCAAACAAATCCTAAAATCGGTCACACAAAAGAACAGGGTTGAGCAATTCCTGCGCAGAAAGCATTTAATGTAGCCTATCGCCACCAGTATTTTTGAAGCAAACCTGCAGATTGTGCTTTAAGCTGGAAGAAAAAATGCCCTGGAGATGGAATTCAGCAGCTCTGTGTCTAGCATGTAGGAACGTGATACCGCGCATCTGTGTAGGTTGGAGGATAAAGAATCACAGCGCATCATACTTGATACAACACAGCTGAACATGCAGAGTTTCTACCAATTTTTTCGAATCTTTTCAGGCTTCAACAAATAGTCATGTTTATTCTCATCTGCTTGGAGAGCAAGATTGATGTGATCTTGCCATGCATGTATATCTTCCCTAATCAATTTTGAACCCATTAGCCAGTTTCAGTAAGGGGGTACTTGCAGTCTCAGAGATACAATGTTCCTTTGAGTTTCATGAAAACAAGCGGTTTTAATAGAGGAGAGAGACCTGATTAGTGGCCCCATGGAGAGAAGAGCTGCAGCGAGAGTGCAACCCTTATTAGACATTAAAGAATCCACATGGGAGAGAGGTGTTCCTGACCGTGGGAAAAGCTGCAGTGGGAACTGGAAGTTATTGGACGCTGGAGAATTCGACCTCAAGACGTGCATCCATAAGAAATGAGTCTTCATTATTTCTGCTCACAAAGCCACTTTGATTTCTTTTTTTTTTTTAATAATGTATATACCAATAAGCCCTGCTATGGATGCTTGCATGCTTTTCCTTAATTGCACAGAAGTGACAACTAGGAAAAGTTTCTTAATAACAGAGCTTCTGCCTCTTTTCTTGCTGGCTGAGGTGGCTGTGCAAATGAGGAACTTGTATCGTTCAGCTACATTTAGGCAGCTTTAACTTGGTAATTTTGTGTTAAGCCCTTCATTACAGTTCGGTCAAGATTTGCCTTCTGACTGCAGCCTGCGGACGGTCTGATGCAATGCTGGGTTCGCCTGACGTTGCAGGCAGCGGAACTGCTGACTTGGGCGAGGATATTAAATACAGCCCAGCTAGATGTTGCTGAGGACAAGCTGAGGCTTTTTTTTTATTTTTACAGCTTCATGTAATCCCAGTGCCCAGAGCATGGGTTCATCTCCCCTTCTGTCATCTTCGCCAGGTTGAAATGTTGCTAGGACTCCTTTTGAACGCTATTTCATGTTGTGGGGGTGTTGCAGTGGAACCAATCTATATCTCAAGGAATGGGTGTATCTATATTCAAGTTTCACCTGATGCGTATGCACTAGAACAGCTTATCTGTGGCAAAATTTTTTGTCATGGGGGTTGCAGAAGAATTTCCTGCTGTGTTGACTGTTGGAAGTAGTTGCTACTGACAGTAGCAACCATGAATAAACGGTTTTAAATATTCTGTTTCTTCCCTCTCTGGTGGTACATAATAATTTCATTCGTATATTAATACCTCAGCAGTATTCAAACGGTGACTTTGCAATAAAGATATAAATAAAATGTCTTAATCGGGAATCACTCTTACTTTGTGTCTTAAAATGGAGCATTTAGCTGAGCTGTAAAGCAAGAAGCGAGCGCTTATTTCAGCACAGAGTTATCTACTGGACTATCTGATATGTCAAGCATGTTGCTCTTAAATAACAGAGGCATCAGAAGTATCAGTGAATGTGCCTATGCTAGCTTTTTAATTTCCTACTTTGTCATCTCTTAGGGAGGGATTACGAGTGTAGACAAAGCCCTAGCTGTTTTCAGTGCATGGCAGTAACACGTGCTGTATCTCATTAACAAAACCCCCATTTGTAGTCGGAGTTGGGAGATTTCCTGTTGAGTGCTGTTGAGGGCTAAAGGGAGCTGCAAAGGCTAAGATTGGTTTGGGTTTGAGTAATTTGGGCAGTGGGGCAGGAGGGGAGAGTTAGGAACATCGTGTTGAGGACTCACGCCAGTCATGTAAGCAGTCTGACTGAGCTCTGTAACCTGGTTGATGGTTTCTGCTGCTGAATTTTGAGGTTTCCCTGAAGATGTGTATTGCTAAGAGGAGGGCTGCAGAGAATGCCCTGAAGATCATTGATTTTCTCCCCCCAAAGGTTGCAGAGCCAATAGAGATCTCTCTAAACAGGTTTTAAAGCATCTCAGATTGCAATCTAGAAAATTATGGGAGCTCAGTAATTAGGGCATGTTTCTGAATCATTGCTGTCACAAGGTCTGTTCTCGGTATGGCTTGAAAACCAGCACTCGTTGTGATATGAGGAGCTTTTATTTTGCCTGGCTTTGGGAAGGTAAAGGTTTTCAAAGCCTTACATTGTGTGGATTTATTGCTCACTGATGAGCTTTCCTACTCATGATCATCCAGCATCCCTGGCTGCTCACGATGGCTTATCGTTACAGAAACAGCAATTTATCTACAGCAGTTTGTCTACACCAATGCCCACAGTATGGGCAACAGACAGGAGGAGCTGGAAGCCATTGTGCAGCAGGAAAACTGTGATGTAGTTGCCATCATGGAAACATGGTGGGATGACTTGCACAACTGGAGTGCTACAATGGATGGCTATAAACTCTTTAGGAGGGATTAGGCAAGGAAGGAGAGGCAGTGGGGTAGCCCTGTATGTTAGGGAGTGTTTTGATTGTCTAGAGCTTAATGATGGTGACAATAGGGTTGAGTGTTTATGGGTAAGAATCAGGGGGAAGGATATCAAGGCAGATATCATGGTGAGAGTCTGTTATAGACCACCCAACCAGGACGAAGAGGCAGACAAAATATTCTATAAGCCGCTGGGAGAGATCTCATAATCACTAGCCCTTGTTCTGATGGGGAACTTCAGCTTACCAGATGTCTGCTGGAAATACAATACAGCAGAGGAAACAGTCCAGGAGGTTTGTGGAGTGTGTGGAAGAGACCTTCCTGACACAGCTGGTAAGCGAGCCAACTAGGGAAGGGGTCCTGCTGGACCTCTTGTTTGCGAACAGAGAAGGACTTGTGGGTGATGTGATGGTTGGAGGCCATCTTGGGCGTAGCAATCACAAAATGACAGAGTTTTCGATTCTTGGAGAAGTAAGGAGGGGGGTCAGACTGCCACCTTGGATTTCCAGAGGTCAGCCTTTGGCCTGTTTAGGGGCGTGGTTGACAGAGTCCCTTGAGAGGCAGTCCTGAAGGGCAAAGGAGTCCAGGAAGGCTGGACGTTGTTCAAGAAGGAAATATTCAAGGCGCAGGAGCAGGCATTCCCCTGGCGCCAAAAGATGGGCTGTGGGGGAAGACCACCGGCCTGGCTAAACAGAGAGCTTTGGGTGGAACTTGGGGGAAAAAAGAGAGTTTATGACCTTTGGAAGAAGGGGCAGGCAACTCAGGAGGACTACAGGGATGTTGTGAGGTTATGCAGGGAGAAAATTAGAAGGGCCAAAGCCCAACTAGAACTTAATTTGGCTACTGCCATAAAAGACAATGAAAAATGTTTCTATAAATACATCAGCAACAAAAGGAGGGCTAAGGAGACTCTCCATCCTTTATTGGATGCAGGGGGGAAACATAGTGACAAAGGCTGAGGAAAAGCTGAGGTACTTAATGCCTTCTTTGCCTCAGTCTTTAATAGTAAGATCAGTTGTTCTTGGGGTACCCAGCCCTCTGAGCTGGAAGACGGGGAGCAGAATGAAGCCCCCGTAATCCAAGGGGAAATGGTTAGCGACCTGCTACACCACTTAGACATACACCAGCCTGTGGGGCCAGATAGGATCTGCCCAAGGGTACTGAGGGAGCTGGTGGAAGTGCTCACCAAGCCGCTTTCCATCATTTATCAGCAGTCCTGGCTAACTGGGGAGGTCCCAGTTGACTGGAGGTTAGCAGATGTGACACCCATCTACAAGAAGGGCTGGAAGGAAGATCCGGGGAGCTACAGGCCTGTCAGTCTGACCTTGGTGCTGGGGAAGGTTATGGAGCAGATCATCTTGAGTGCCATCACATGGCACTTACAGGACAACTAGGTGATCAGGCCTAGTCAGCATGGGTTTATGAAAGGCAGGTCCTGCTTGACTAACCTGATCTCCTATGACAAGGTGACCTGCTTAGTGGATGAGGGAAAGGCTGTGGATGTTGTCTACCTAGACTTTAGTAAAGCCTTTGACACCATTTCCCACAGTATTCTCCTGGAGAAACTGGCTGCTTATGGCTCGGACAGGTGTACTCTTTGTTGGGTAAAAAAATTGGCTGCATGACTGAGCCCAAAGAGTGGTGGTGAATGGAGTTAAATCCAGTTGGTGGCCAGTCACAAGTGGTGTTCCCCAGGGCTCAGTATTGGGCCCAGTTCTGTTTAATATCTTTTATCAGTCATCTGGTCAAGGGGATCGAGTGCACCTTCAGTAAGTTCGCAGACAACACCAAGCTGGGCGGGAGTGTTGATCTGCTCGAGGGTAGGAAGGCTCTACAGAGGGATCTGGATGGGCTGGATTGATGGGCCGAGGCCAATTGTGTGAGATTCAACAAGGCTCAGTGCTGGGTCCTGCACTTGGGTCACAACAACTCCATGCAGTGCTTACAGGCTTGGGGAAGAGTGGCTGGAAAGCTGCCTGGCAGAAAAGAACCTTGGGTTGTTGGTTGACAGCCGGCTGAGTGTGAGCTGTCCGTGTGGCCAGGAAGGCCGACAGCATCCTGGCTTGTATCAGAACTAGTGTGGCCAGCAGCACTAGGGCAGTGATTGTTCCCCTGTACTTGGCACTGGTGAGGCCGCACCTCAAATACTGTGTTCAGTTTTGGGCCCCTCACTACAAGAAAGACATTGAGGTGCTGGAGTGTGTCCAAAGAAGAGCAACGAAGCTGGTGAAGGGTCTAGAGCACAAGTCTTACGAGTTGTGGCTGAGGTAACTGGGGTTGTTTAGCCTGGAGAAAAGGAGGCTGAAGGAAGACCTTATTGCTCTCTACAACTACCCGAAAGAAGGTTGTAGTGAGGTGGGTGTCGATCTCTACTCCCAAGTAACAAGCAATAGGACAAGAGGGGTGGCCTCAGGTTGCCCCAGGGGAGGTTTACATTGGATATTAGGAAAAATTTCTTCACCAAAAGGGTTGTCAAGCACTGGAACAGGCTGCCCAGGGAAGTTGTTGAGTCACCATCCCTGGAGGGGGGGCATGTAGATGTGGTGCTTAGGGACATGGTTTAGTGGTGGACTTGGCAGTGTTAGGTTAACAGTTGGACTCAAAGGTCTTTTCCAACCCGAATGATTCTATGATTTTGTGCCGAGAAAGGTAGAATTAGAGAGGCATTTAATTGGTTTTATTTTTAGCCATGTTTAACGCAGTGTAGCAGCTGGAGATAAGGAGAGCCAATACCATACATTGAATCTCCTCTTGAGGCTGCTGGAAGTGCTCCATGCATTGCTGGCAGCCTTTGTGCTGGTACCCTCGTCCCAGTGGGTTTTGTCACTTAAACCTATTTCTTCAGAAAATTGGGGGAAGATCAGGTGTTTGGAGGAGTGTTACAAAATGGTGCTGTCGGGCTTTTCAAAGGGGCTTGTGCGTCTATGTATATTAGAGAAATACTTGCAGTATTTTCACCACAATCCTGAATAGCCAGTTTTCAATTTTCAAGATATAACTGAAAGACCTGTGCATTGATGTGAGGGATTTCTGATGTCCTGGGTGTTCTGGTGCGCTAGCTCCCTTGTAGAGCGTGCTCTGGTGCCCTTGGGAATGAAGGCGCCTGTCTTCAGCCAGCTTTGGATCAGGCCCTCAGTGATGAGACGTCGCATTGAGTTGTTCGTAGTAAATACTGCTTTTGACCTCCCTTAAGCGCAGCTGCTAGTGAAGGCCAGCAGCCGTGTGTACGTTGCCATATTTGTCGTTAAGCATTTGAGATATCGTTTGACAAATTTTCTGGGGTTGAGTGACAGTCCTACAGAGACAAGTGATTGTGGCTCATAGGGTGACAGTTCCCCACATTTGTTGAAGTTGATTTTCAGTGTCGTTTTCCAGGACTCTGGAATTCTGCTTGTTGTTTCCATCAAGATACATTTCAATTAACTTGCATTATTTTCATCCCGGCCCTGTGCACACGCTTCTTTTTGGTCTGTCTTTGGTTTTGCTGTCTGCTATAGATCAGTTACTGTATTTATGATAGGACCCAAACCCAATAATGCAGTCTGTGCATTTTTGAGTGCTTTTTGTTTAGATTCCTTTATTCGTCTATATTTGTAAGCTCTCAAGTCTTCCTTCCATGCTACGCACATGATGATATTGTCAGATTCTGAACTGATACTCTGCATTACTTGAAGCAGAGTGTAATCCCAAAGACGTGTGCTGCTCAGGTCTCAAGGTGGTGAAATACTGTCTCATACCACTCTTGATATGAAATTCCCTTTCTAAAAATATTTAGAAGTATGAAAATAGTTTTTGTGGCAAGTAAAGTATGTGGCTGTAATGAATATGAAGCATGGAACGTGGTGGTATGTAATTTTCTTAGGCCAAGTATGTTACAACTATTATATGGTATATTTTTTTATTATATTAACACCGTCGTTGTGATCAATTACAGTGCCTTATTCTTTACAAATGCCCGTGTAAAGACACAAGTCCCTTTGTGTTGCTGGAGCTTTTACAGCGGTGAATATTAAACACTGCTTTTGTTGGTGGTGTGGGAGGGAGACGCTCACTGTGCGGTTCATGGCGTGAGTTGGTGATACTAGAAGCTGGTGCTTAACTCAGAGCAGGATTTCTTCAGGATAGCTGTCACCATGGCTTGGTGTCCTGCTGCTGCTGGTAAGACTTGCAGTGCAGTGGGTTTTGCTGCTCTTCTGGCGTGTTATTTTGCATATTACATGGGTGGGAAGTAGACGCATGTGCTGTTGCAGTGGGCCAAGTTCTTAGACTGTGAAATGAATGTCCGTGATAGCAGGAGACTGATGTTAATGGAGTTCAACAGACTTCCACAGCCTGGCTAAAAACCCCTGTGGAGCTGGCGATGGCAACCTTCTTTATGGCAGCTTTAGTATTTGCACATCTTGCATTTCCCTCTATCTGGAGCAGATCTGCTTTGTACAGAGGGAAATACAGGACGAGAGTAGCTCCTAGCATGGGGTATTTGGACTCATTTGGAGTTATGAATAAGGAGAAGAGGCGCAGACATCTGGTTAAGTATTATTTCAGGTCACATTATTTTGTTATGAAATAACAACAAAGCAAGAGGAATGCGATTGGCCAAGAAAAGCTTCAAGCTCTGCGAGCGTTTTACTGAATAATGCAGGCTGGGGCTTGCCTGGTTTATATAATAATGGAGGAGGAAGGAGTTTGAGCGTGGCATGGAAAAAATCACCCATGCTTTTCAGATGGCTAAAAGATATCTGGCTTTAGTCAAAGTGAATCCAAGTGAATCCAAAATATTCCGATGTCCTGCTGTATCAGGAGGTCTTGTCAAATTATGCTCTTAATGAGCGGTGCAGAAACAAGCATAAAAAACTCCTGCGTTATTTTTGATCTTGCAATGTGTCTTGCATTTAAAAGTATCTGGAGCATAGTGTTGTGCCGGCTTCTGAATAAAAATATGGTGAAGTTTTTTACACTGGGATGTAGCTGACCTGCAGAATTCTGCAGTAATGAAAATGGTTGGGATAAAAGGTCTTCAGAAGCTTGAGGGGAGCTTAACATGAGAAATAGGGAGGTAATGTGATTTAAAGTGGGGTTCAGTTTAAATGCAAAAAGCAAATCTCCCTGATTTTGACCTACCTTTTCCCATCATGTATATATCATTTTATAAAGATCCTAATCAGTTTATAAAATATTGTGGCTAAATGGTAACATTTGCTTACTAAACATTTGCTGGCTGCCTTTGTCATAGTCCATCCTTTGTTTAAAATGCTTTTGCTTGAGAATAACAGAGACTGGGCAGAAAAATGAATGTTTGGAGTAAGCACCCAAGATGAAATGTTTAATTAGAAATGGAAAGGCAAGGGTGCTGAGGGTGGGGATACCCCCCGTGTAGGGAAAGTTGTAGGGTGAGGGATGACTTTGGCTGTGTCTGGGTGACACGTCGCCCCAGGGGAGGAGGAACCAGCCTGGCCTTGCATTGGCAGAGACTGCGTTTCCCAACGCGGCCGCGCTGTCTGCTGGTACGGGAGGAAGAGCTGGGGAGGAGGAAGGGCTGGAGAGCGAGAGAAACATGCCGAGCAGCCATGCCAAGAGCCCAGAGACATTTCAGCTGTTTGAATATAGAGGTGCTTTGATCTACAGTGAATAAACCGATAATGCTTAAATTATGAATTCCTTTTCTTTGTCTGAAAAGCTGGATTAGTATGGCTTTGAGCAGTGATTATCGAGCAACTTTTTTTTCTGAAAAGGCCACTAGATTTCTGTTTACAGCTGGGTGCTGCGATTGTGCTGTGCTGGTGGAGGGGCTCAGTGACATAACAGCTCTCGCACGTCCTCGTCTCCTCTGCTTCGGGTTGAACTGTAAACCCCTCAAAAAATATGGCCTCGGCCGCCTTCGTTACAATATGGAGCTAATGATTAATCGGCATGAGTTGCAGACGGGAAGAGGCGCTAAAAAGCCTTGTTTTTGTTAGGGCTTGCGGATTCCAAGCTGAGCGAACGCGCCTCTTTGTTTTCTGTTCGGTCTGCCAGTGATTGCGAAACACAGCCTTCTTGGAAAAGGCTGACGCACAGGTATAAAGATACGAGGTGAAGGTTGAGAGGAGCCGCTCTGCGAATGTTACCAAAGGTCGTGGCGATGCCTCCCCTTGTCTTTTGTCCCCTCTTCCCAGCCCTCGGCATCTGGACAAAGGTTGCTCCTTGGAGCGTGTTCGCCTCCATCTTGCCTTGTGATCTGCGTAACGAAACACGGCGTTATTGCCGCCTCTCTTCGCCTGGCCCTCCAGAAAGCATCTTTTTTTTTTTTTTTTTTTTCTTGTAATGTATTATTCTGCTGCAGTAAACCCGTCTGGTGATGCAGCACTGCAGATCTCCCCTCCTCTCCCCTCGATGCGGTCCTCCTCCCAGCAGCATCTGCCAAGACGGGAGCAGCTCGGAGAGACGCCAACGGGTGGGGCTGGGTCGGATCACTAGACAGATTAATCTTCACGGTGGGGGACCGAAGGATGTGTGTAATCACAGGACCACGTTGGGGCAAGGAAAATGCAAACCTTCCTCTTCCAGCAGCTGTCCTTGAATACTCAGGGCTCTCTCCTCGGTTTTCTTTCATCCCCCCACTTCTGCTCCCTTTCTCCTCCCCCTGTCTGCCTCCCTCGTTTTCAGCAAAGACGATTGTCACAGATTATCCTCGGGGCTCGTCAAGGATACGGTGCAGGGCACCAAAGCGCAGCGTATATTTATGTATCTGGATAACCGACGGATTAAAATGCGCCGTTTCCGACTGGGGTGATTTAGGGAGCATGGCTGCAGTGGAATACAGTAGTAGCCTCCCCCATCCATTTCTTATTTAGAAAAAAAAATTTAAATAATTTTTTAAGTAATGGCAACCAAGGTACGCTTTTCCCAATATAAAAATTAAGCTCCATCTGCAAGAGTTGTGCATTTGCTGGGTAATTTGTTGGTACATGGCGGGGATATTATGTCGATGTTCTGTATCTTCTGCACTTTTTGGGCAGCATTAGCTTGAATATTTGAACATTTTAACACATTTCTGGATCTTCTGCAGCGAAAGAAAAATAATTGAGGTCTGTCTGTGCGTGTGTTCCAATAACACATACGTGTTACGATTTCAGAATTAGGAAATAATTGTCAGGATGGTGAGCGGGAAGTCTTTCAGAGCCCATTTCTGATGTAACTGGCAGGCAGCACTTCATACAAAGTAGGCTGTGGTGACTGCAGTCAGAAGGTCAATTGGGATTTTAGTTTTTTTGAGTAATGCTTAGATACTGTTTTTTTCCCCCCACCCCTGAAGATCGTAGACAAAGTATGTGCTCCTGTTGCCAGAAACTGAATGTGTAAACAGTGAGCAAAAGGAGAGTACATGTTCTAACCAGTCACTTCTGCAGCTACATTATTTAGAAGAAAAACTCAATGGGTATGAGAGTTAGAGCACTCTGTCCTATCACCTCTTTCCTTTGTTGTCTGTAGAGAACTGGCACTGTTGTTAAAGGGTTATGCTAACTAGGATACCTAATTATTTTTCATATTTTTTGTCGCGTTCGTTCATGGCATGAACATTTTTTCAAATAGGCTCTTTCCTGGTTTCCTTTCCCCTTCTTCCTTTCCTGTTTCTTCTCTCTTTACATGTGCCACATCCAATTAGGCCATTTTCTTCCTTGCACAGATTTTATTAACCATATTTTCTGGTCTTTCTAAATCTTGCCTTTGAGGCAAGATAACCATATCCAGCTTCAGAAGAGTGCAGACTTCCAGAAGTGTCTTTCCTGCAGTACCATTCGCCATTATTTGCTTCTTGCAGCTTTTAATTAGAATAAAAAATAACCACTGCATCAGTTTGGTATCACAGGTTAGGAAACTCGCGAGAATTAACGTCACTGTGCTGTACCCATGAGTACAAAGGTGGCAAGCTCTGCTTTGGACAGTTTAGATGCAAGAATGCATGCCATATGCGACGTTGCCATTTTATGCCTAACGAAGCGCTTTTTGACTTGAAAGATGCTCTTGTTTGTGTGCATATTCCTTAATGGACAGTGCGCTGTATTCAGTGGAGTATAAATGAGAGAAAATGAGATCTAAATCCAAACCTGATTATGTATAAAGTGTAGTAGGTCAGGTTGGAATGAGAAGCCAGCAGTCAGTGAGGCAGGTTTTCAAATCGTATTTGAGGATTAGTCATCCAACAGCAATGATGGAATTTTAAGGTGTATGGAAAGCCATGCATAAAACGGAGTCAGATGCAGGTTCTGACAGCATTTGCTCCTCAGACAGGCAGTTGTATTAGCTTTTTCCTACGTGTATAGCTGAAAACAGCTTTTCTTGTTTAAGATCTGTTCATCATTGTGCTGCCTTTGTGAATAGAAAATTTTTTGCAATCATTCTTCATAGAGTTTACAAAGACTTCTTGATTAGTTTTTTTATTTTGTGTGTCCCTTTCCCATTTGTCAGTGCATTCAAAAATATGCTTTACCTCTTTTTGTTGTGGATTAACAACTGCAGTTAAAAAGCCCTTACCTGTTTTGCTCAAAATCTCTTGGCTGAGAGGAGTGAGCAACCAAAATGCGACCTGCAGTTCTTGGCTGTTTTAAAACGTTGCTATGTTCATATTTCCCATTTTATCCTTTCTGCTATGCGTTGATGCAAGTTATTTAAAAAAATTTTTACATCATGTTTTCTTGTGGACACAAACATGTTTGATTTTTTTTTTTTACGTAGACATTTACTCATCCATAAGTGCCTGTGTTGCAATTACTTAACATACATTAAGTAGGGTGGCGTCACGTTCCCATCAGCTTTCCTCAGCACGCATGTTGTGCAGCTTGGTCCATGGCAGGGGATGTAAAGTTGAACCCCAGAAGCACCCCGCTCCGGGGGTGCCTGTGTCGGCCACATTTCAAAAGTGTCCTGCGAGCCTGTTGTAAATAAATGGGTTTGAGATCAGGAACGAGGATCAGAACGAAGACTCTTGTTTTAGTGCTGAATGGATTAAATATAGATCAGAGTAGTGGAATTGCTGTGTCAAGGTCATTTTTTTCTTAAGAAAATTGTTGGGATGTCTTTATTTTTACTTATTGTGACACAGTTTTGTTTTAATTATGTCTTGCTCATCAGATTGAAAATGAGAAGGGCTGCTCTAATTGTGAATACCTTTCTATTTCTTCAGCTGCTGTTGCTGTTATTACAAAAAGGGCAATCTCATGGTAGGCTGTTGCTGTTATTACAAAAAGGGCAATCTCATGGTAGGCTAACCAAACGAGAGGAGTTTTAAATGTAATGATGGAATGTTTAAATGGCTTTTTCCCCTCCACAAATGGCTTTTCCCTCTTCTTGAAAAAAATGTCTTCCAGCCTCTGCCATGGTTTGAGGTTGATTTTCCTGCCATATGGGAAGGGCAAACGGTGTGAAACTGATGTTGATTTTGCAGGAGCAATGTTGTTAAACGTGGTCTTTTTCTACCAGCACTAATATATGTGCTCTGCTTTGCCTTTCTTCCAGATATGGACGTGTTGAAAGTGTCAAAATACTCCCTAAGAGGGGGTCGGAAGGTGGAGTGGCAGCGTTTGTGGATTTTGTGGACATCAAAAGTGCGCAGAAGGCACACAACTCTGTCAACAAAATGGGAGATAGAGACCTACGGACGGATTATAATGAACCAGGAACCATTCCCAGTGCTGCTCGGGGATTGGATGATACAGTTTCCATAGCATCTCGTAGTAGAGAGGTTTCTGGGTTCAGAGGAGGTGGGGGGGGGGCCCACTTACGGCCCCCCACCATCGCTTCATGCACGGGAAGGACGTTATGAGCGGAGACTTGATGGGTAAGTTCCAAGGTTTCTCTAGGCAGGTATTTTATATTTGATATGGTGAGAAACACAAACTCGTATCTAGGGCCCCCAGATGGATTTAAAATTTTGGGAATTATCTGTGTTTCCTATTTTGGGTTGGAAACGGAAGTGATTTCTATCCCAGTGGCTGGTACCTTGTGGATCCATAGAGGATGTTTTCTGCAGCTGGTTGGATATCTACACTTGAAATAAGGTGGTTTTAAGATGGAAGATTTCCTTTGGCCAGCATCGATATTGGAGTTACTCTTTTCTATAAGTAATGATTCCATTTCTTGGATAATATTAAGACCTTGCTCGGATGTATCCCTGCTGCCAGATGGAGCTATCTTAACTCTACAACATGTGGTGAAGTTCTCTATGGAGTATCTTCGGAATACTAGAACCTAAAATTCTGTGAAAGCTTGATGCCTAGTTCTCAGTTCTCACTGTACGCAGTTGGTATGTTAATTGGATTGTCACCACAAAATTTCTAGTAGACTTTAATGATGCAGCTCCTTGGATTCTACAGACAACACTTAGCCATGGAAATAACGCTTGGATGGAGAAGACCGAAGGCAGCTTGTGATGCTTCCATTTTGGATCTACATCATTTCCAAGTTATTGGGATTATTCTTTCTGATGGTATTGGCAAAAAGAGATGATGGACATTACTAAATTTTGGAAATTATAGTGTTTTTTTTTTAATGCTGGGATAAGAACTACTGCCTTGAATTTACTGGATGGTATACAGTCAAGACGCCAGTAGCCATGGGGAGTGGATTACTATCTAGTCTCTTAAAAAGCTCTTTGCTACTCCACATTAAACATACTTTAGTTTTAAGGACGTGGTGCTAATACCAGTTTGTGGATACACCAGTGAAAAATGACTGGGCTGGATGGTTACAAAGGCGGCTAGAGGATGCCTCCTGGCCAGCAGTGATGAGTGCCCTCGTGCATTGGGTGATCTTCTACCAGCTGCTTGATTCAGACATAGGGCTGGAAATTAAAATAATGGATCTATTTAAGTGCCTACTGTCTCAAGAAAGAAGTCTGGGGGTTTCAGAGTTATGGTTTCAGTCTGGGACTACTTCCTTCCAGTGGAATTTTTTTTTTTTTTTTTGTCTTGTCACTAAGATTTTTTTTTTTCCTTGTTGGTTCATCTAAAATATCATTTGACACCCTTGCCCATTAAGAAGGTGGATTACCCCTGTAAGAGGGGCCAAAATTGGGGAAGTTATGTTCACAATTCTCTCCCTAGATTTAATTGGGAATATAGGTCGTGTTTCCACACTTGGAAAAGGTTGGTATGTCCTGCCCTGTGTATATTAGCCCCTCTCCTAACCCAAGTCAAACCCTCTCTTTCCACTAACTCCAGTAGTACTTAGTACTAATAGATAAATCAAAAAAGCACTGTAGCCATTAGATTTTCAGCTCTGCTAGCTCCTCTGTCTGTCTTCTGTGTCCTTTTCATGGATAAGGACTTTGTTCTTTTATGTCAGCTATATAGCAGTAACCCTCTAGAAAATACTGATTTTTCTCTTACCTCATTAAATCAGCTTTCACTGATTAACACTTTGTAGGATGCTAAATGCAATCGTTTATAAAATTGTTGATCTTGGTCCTTCAAAAGGGGGAAAAAGAGAGAGACACGTTTCCGTGCCGGATCCTGAAATATCTTTCAAAATGCCATTGTTGCGAGCAAGAGATAATGAAAATAGAAAGGCAACAGTGAATTTCAAGCCGACATATAAGTTAATGACATTTCTGTTGCACTGGTTAGGTAGTTTCTTATATATAGTTTGAGAGAAAAAATGCAGGCAAAACATAAGCTAGCTCTGTAGAAAGCTTGAAAATTAGTTATAATTTAACAACAGAGGATGAATATATTTAGAGGATTAAGGATCTAGTGATTCATTGGAGAAGGAACGGAAGGAACTTCCTGAGATGCTAATCGAAAAAGATTCAAATCCCATTTTCAGTTTATGAAAGATACCTGAAGTATTTCTGCCATTTTAAATAGAAGACAGACTTGTGATGCAGGAGAGGAGGAGGAGGAAGCACAAGGCAGAATTGGGTTATTAGGATTCAGGGGATTGAAGTGACTAATAATTGATTCTGAAGGAAGAATCTGAGAGAGAAGGCTTAAAAAAAAAAGATTGAAATGTCCTTCATAAGATAGATAATTAAATTTTTAAATTAACTTTGGCTACCCTGACATATTTAGAATTTGCAAGTATTTTTTAAACTTTCAATGAAATCATTCTTGATCTTTCATTTTGTGGACGTAACTCAGACATACCATCCTGGTACTTGTCTAAATTAGACTACTAAACTATTTGCAATGTTCTTTTAACTTTATCTGTCAGTTTTACTATCTCTTTATTTGAGAGATCACACTAACTGTCTTAGAACATAGAGCCTTTCTCAGTTGACATACAAAACATTTGAAATACTGAAACAAAATGGACCGTAGCTACTTGAAAGTAGTGTGCTTGTGAAGATATAAATTCTGTGATTGCAGTATCAAGAACAGTCTCAACAAACAAAAACACCTACTGAAAACTTTAATTTGTACTCCTTGTGTAGGGTCTTAGTGTCTTTTAGGGACCTGCACCCTTGCAGTTTTAAGTATTCTGACATTAGTAATCAAGATGTTTTTTTAGTGTATGCAGCTTTGATAAGAATCAAGTGTAGCAGTCTGATAAAAACACAATTCCCTCTAGGAGGATGAAATACTTTAGAACAGCAGCAAGAAAACCCCTAATTTTCTGGGTCTTCTCTATGGGCTATGCTACCCCTTTTGAAAGCAGCTTCTTACCTCTGGGTCATGCTTTGCACGGAGGCTTTCATGGCTACAGCCCAATTTGCGATGCCATTTTTGCAGAAGGATAATTAGAAGAGCTCCAGTAATTACAAAATTCCAGAAAAATTTTTGAAGCTCTTTAGCAAAAATGGAGGGGAAAAAAAAGAAGTTAATTATGATGTCCACAAACGTGAAGTTTTTGTTGTTTACTGAATTTAAAAGAAAAAGAAGAAAACCAAACACAAGTTAAATGAGGTTTCTGCACTGGAAAGCAGTATTTTTTTCCTGTGCAGGCAAGATGCTGGTCATGAAAGCCTGATACTGTGATTAAAACAAAATGATTGCTCAGCTTTGTTGTATACGAATGTAACTTTGGAGTCAAGTAAAATGTTTTTAAGTTTGTCAGTGTTTGCTTGATAGGTTTTTGCTGTTTAGTGGAGAAGCAGTCGCAAAAATAAGTTCAGTGCTGACGTGAATGTTTGCATGATATGCTTTTAGTTGTGCTTGCCCCTTTCTGATGAAGTATTTTTCCCCCTTCCTAAATGCAGGGCTTCAGATAACAGGGAGCGTGCTTATGAACATAGTGCCTATGGACACCATGAGCGGGGGACGGGAGGATTTGATCGGACGAGACATTACGATCAGGATTACTATAGAGATCCTCGAGAGCGGACTTTACAACACGGGCTCTATTATACTTCTCGGAGTCGAAGTCCAAACCGTTTTGATGCTCACGACCCCCGTTACGAACCTAGGGCCCGGGAGCAGTTTACATTGCCCAGTGTGGTACACAGGGATATCTACAGGGATGATATTACACGGGAGGTACGAGGCAGAAGGCCAGAGAGGAATTACCAGCACAGCAGGAGTCGGTCGCCACATTCATCCCAGTCCAGGACCCAGTCCCCGCAGAGGCTAGCCAGCCAGGCGTCCAGACCCACCCGCTCCCCCAGCGGTAGCGGATCCAGGAGCAGATCTTCCAGCAGCGACTCCATCAGCAGCAGCAGCAGTACCAGCAGCGACAGGTAAGGTCACTGGGCGTTCTCGCCCGACCCAAAGCGACCGTCCCATGGGTTTTGCGGGTCATTTTCCGAGGCACGGCGAGGAGCTGTGAAAATAGAAGGTGTTTCATAGTAAAGCATTATTCATTGATGTAGAAGTAAACCGGCGTGAAATGTAAAAAGGCTAAGTTGGCACGAAATAGATCCGAGGGGAATGCTGTTGCTGTTGTTAATTATTTTCCATGGTGCATCTGTAAGGCGCTAGCTAGTCAAAGCAGGGATGTAAGGACATGAGGTCTTGCTACGTACACCCCAGCTGCTGCCTGCATGCTTGGAGAATGGGGTAACTCTTTGCTTAAGTGAGGGAATAAGCAAATGTTAAGGTCAACTACTTTTTACAGGACACATTTTAAAATACTTTGGGAAATGATGGGTGGTATCGTTCAGTCTCCTCTCATTCCCTGTCACCGCTAACATTTAAAAGGTTGATGTGTTGCCTTTCCATTTCTTCCCCTGTTACCTCGCAGCAAAAATCGTAGACTTGGAAGAATTTAAAAAAAACAGTAAGTCCAAGTATGCATTTCCTAGCGATACACCCATGTCCTTGGTTCTGTAATAGCAGTGATAGTTCTATATTTGTGTGGCTTTATAAACTACATACAGGGGAAAAAAAGAGTGCTAGAGCTAATCACTGGATTTCTTTTAATAATTTGAAAATTCATGTTGAAATGCCTCTCAGATGCTTAGCTTTTTAAGAGCAAATTCACCCTAAGAGTGGAAACCAAGAAGCTGCCATTGTACACATAAATTTTTTATGCTCTGTTTGGTGAAGAGCTCTGCTCTTCAGAAGGGTTTGCAGAATTGGAAACGTTTCCTTTGCATACCAGTTCTTTTCCAAAACTGAAAATATTCATTAAGTAAATAAGTACATCAGTATAATAAATAATCAGCATTCGATTATCACTATGAATGGAATTTTACTACTGGTAACTCTCTAATCAAGGTAATTATTCTCATAAAATCTTACCTGCTTGAACATTGGACCTTCTGGGAGGGTTAGATGGGCTGACACTGAAGAGAGTGTGCGGAAGTGAAAGTGAGGAAATTAGTTTCTCCTATTCTGATTTCCCCGCCCCCCTGATGTCTAAAGAACCGTGCAGAGTTTTATTTACTTTTAATTACTGTTTTCTCCTCCTGGATTTAGAAATCCAGGTCCTGTCTTGGTGCCTCTCTCTCCACCTGCTCTCCAGCCTTTAGAATATTTGAAACAACTTCTAGGCTGCTTTAAAGGCTTGTTTATTATTTCTAACACCTCTCTCTCAATGAGATCTTAACACTTTAAGGACAACCCTTTGTCAAAGATTTTCACACTTGCTACAGCTTAAAAAAATTGGTGAGACTTCCAGACGTCTCCAAAAAAACCCTAGAGAAGATGAATTGAAAGAAGGCTGGGTTACATTTAAGGTTTAAAAAAAAAAATTCCATGCAGGAAAAAAAATCTCTCTTCTGGTGCTCCTTTGCTCGTTGCAGCATGGATAGAAGGGAGTCCAAGAAACTCGTAATATTTATAAAATGTCGTTGTTGGGGTGTCGAGACGGGATGAAATACTGTTCTGAATTTGAGAGGACTAAATATGATCCCACTGGAACAAAGTCTTAAGATTTAATCAGAAGATAAGCAGTGTCCGCTGTGCCTTAGCATTTCATTTTCTTGGCAATTTCTAGTTGTAGTAATGGAAAACTAGATGATACTCTGGGAGGAAAGGGAAATAAAGATATTTTTTTTTCTTATTAATACAGTAAATTTAAATTTAATAGAGCAAGTAATGGAATCTGGTGGATAGTATATTTCATTTTGAAGATCAGAAAGGAGTTTTACATGTTTCTAAGCAATGAGTTAGACATTAATAAACATTTAACCATATCTTTACTTTCTAAAGCAAAATCCCACCTGGCCTTAAAGTCTTTTAAAGCACAAGTGGACTTTTCTGTTTATTTGGTAACACACTTTGAGTTTAGCAATGTAAATATGTAAACCCCTGGTACCCTGTAGTGAGCGAAAGCTAGCTTGCCCCCTTTTTACTGGTAAGGTGCTCCTACTCACTGTGCAGTAGATTCAGGTTTCACATACCCAGACCAGGCAGAAATTTGTTTGCATCTCCAAACCCCGAGTAGTAAATTCTGGCTGTGTCATCCCCAGATTGATTCACCAAATTCCCTATATATTTTTCATTTCTAGAGTGGGATTTATCTGGAATAACTAAGGACAGTTTGTTATTGTCTGAGAAAGAATTCTTGCAATTTCTGTAGTATTTTTCAGGGGTTTTAGCAAACTGGAGATCCTCTTATGGCTTTATTATAAGTGGAATTGGCCGATTTTGTGACGCTGTGAAATTATCAAGGTCTTTATGATGCTGACTTCTGCTGAAATTGTATGTCTTGAAGAACTTTGTCACTCAAGTCTTGTCCTGTCTCTCTCAACTTAGCAGGGTGGAAAATGCAGAACAAGTTGTGTTCACTTAGAGAGGTGGGTCTCTTACCCACGCTCCTGTGAACATTTGGGGACAAACACTGGAGCCTGTGGAAACTCGTGGGTGTTACACACTTGTGAGAATTTTTGTGTGTGGCACCGTCCTTCAGGTGCTGTGAAAAATGAGCAGAAAGGTGGCGAAGGAGAAGTTTGGGCTTTGTCCCTTGTGGTTTTCAAAGAGCTGTGTGAAGTAAATACGACTTTCATTAAATGGAGATGATTTTCCTGGGCAGTATTGTGAGGAAAGATGCTCTGCAGATTGTTTAAAAAAAATGAAAAAAGCCTTTATTTCATAAAGGTTCGGTGTTTGTTGCATTGGATCACAGCTAAGCTTTGCTTCAAATGTATATTTGGAGGCCTTTGGAGGGGATATGTAATGGAAGCTGCAAAGGAGTAATTTAGAAGATAAGACCAAAAAGAACACGTTAAAAATAAACCATATTCTCTGAAGCAGGGCATTATTTGGTGTATTTCGTGGCCTCTCAGCAGTTGCTCACCAGGCTGAGGTGGGGAAGCTGGTGGATGTGGAATGCTTTCTGCAGGAGCCACTTTCTCAGATGGCATCACCTGCATGGATTTGAGGAAGAGTTTGTGTTCTGAAGTCTTCTTAATGTGAGATTGCTCATTCCCTACCCATGTTATGGAAGAGGGTTGTCGGGGGTTTTTTTATCACCTTGAAAGAGCAAAAAACCTCGAGAACAACACTTGAATTTCCCACCACCAGAAGCCTTAATTTCTGAGTTTCGTTGATTTGAACGTGCACCACAAATGATCTGTTAGCAAACATACTTTCTGTACCGTGTCATGGAAGAAGCTGAACATGCATGGGAGCTGTGTGATCCCATAGGAAGCAAACCAGATTTTGTTTGTGCCCTGCCCAACCTCTTGGAAGCCAGCCCCCCCGCCCCCCCTTTTTTTTTTTGGTAGAAAAAGATCTTTTCTAGGCTGCTTGTCGAGGTGTTCTAATGGGCTAAAATTTTTTTTCTGTGCTTTTTTATTCAGTTTTGCAATGTCAAATGGCTTGACACATTTCTTACTGTTCCATGTGTTAGTGATTATTTTTAAAGCTTTACTGCAGGATGTACCAAACCACATGGCACTGAGCAGCGGGACGTTTCGCTTTTAAAAGCTGGGCACGTGGCGAAGTACCTTGTTGAGATGGGATTTAAACTGACTTAGAAAATCCTGGCAGAAGTGTTTGATTTCCTATAGGTGATGTCCAGAATGTGAAAGTGTGAACACTGCATGTGTATGTGTGTGTAAATTTACAGAGAAATGACCTGAGATTTCCTTTGGCCACCGTCTTTATTTTTTAAGAGTGCTTATTCGGTTGTCTGATGTCAAGGATGCTGGAGGATTTACTAGTTAGATGAGTAATTTCCTATAGCTTGTAATGTAAAATAGATCTTGCTCTGGAATTAAAAAAGCAAGTTCAGCTTAGATGCAAAGTGACTTTATTTTTACCAGGATTTAGGCGAGCATAGTCGTTCCTGTAGTGTGGAATTAAAGCAATGGTAAGAAGTTGCATATACAGAAGTCTGAAAATTGATTTCTTTCGGTAATTGTGATAGCTATATTTAAAAGTTCTAAAGACAAGTGGGCAAGGGTTTCCGAAAGTAATTAGAGATTGTTTTTTAATTTTAGATTTCTCTGTGCTGAAATTCTTTCTGGAGCAACGAGTTACAGTTGGAAAGGAATAACTGTTATTTTATGTGTCTTAATGTTGAACTTGATGATCTTAAAGGTCTTTTCCAACCTAATGATTCTATGGTTCTAAATAAACTGATGAAAAATACTGCCAGAATTTCAATCATGGGAAAAACAGGCTCCCTGAAACCTCGCATGGAGGCTGCAGTGTATTTTATTTTGTCAGGGACTTTCTCAGCCTGTTCCAACTGAAGTGAAAGTAGAAAAAAGTGAATTTAGTTTCATTACATAATGCAAACCTTTCCCTACCATTGTCTTCATCTCCTTTTTCCCGCTTAGTTTGTCTGCCAGCAAGCGATGAATCACTGAGTGAGAATGGGATTTAGGGTTTTTGAGTGGGTTGAGAGATGCCTCTGCTGGGGACAGCTGAAAAACCAGGAAGAACGAGGTTAAATGTAGCTGTTCTGTCTTTATTTGACAATCTGTGAGTTGGCCTTTGTTGATTTTAAATAACTCCACATAAATTTTGCACTGTAGAGACCACCTGAATATTTTTAATCTCTTCTGGTAGGCCGACAGCGTTAAGCATGCTCCTATTTGTATGGGAAAAAAAATTCGGCTAAGATTAGGGGGCGGAAAAAAAAAAAAAGGCATGGAGTCGGAAAACTCCTTTTCAATTACCACAAAGGCAACAGTAAATCCTCTAAGAGTCGGGTGAAACACCTGATCTTTAGCTTTTGTTCACATAAAGCCATGTGCTGCTTTGATGTTTTCTCTGTACAGGGAAATGTGAATTAGAGAAAAGAAAATTAAAAATCCGACTCAGATACTCTCAGGTTTTTGCTACCAACTGTCGAGCATTTTCACTTTGTTCTTTCTTGTGTTTCTGCTCATGGCAGCCTGTGCTGCTTCTCATCTAAATATAACCTAGACCATCCTCTTAAAACTTTTTTACTCTTGGGAGTATATCAAGTTTCTTGAAATTGAGCACAGGCAGAAAATTTTCAAATAGCTTTGAACACAGAGAGGGTATTTTTGTGCTGAAGAGATTTAAAATACAGAAAGCAAACCTTTATAACCGCCCTTCTCAAAAACGGCCGAAAAAGACTACCTGTACATGCACGCACACGCATGTTTACACATAAATAGATCCTCCTGTCGAAAAAAAAAAAAAAGTAATATATCGCCCGGGATCTAAGATCATCTCGCAGCTGGCGAGCAAATGGTGTCTCCGTCCCCTTGGGACGAGAACCAGCGACAGCCCATCAGTCACCTCAGCCCGGAGGGCGGCGAAGCCGTGCTCTCCCGCCCGAGCCCCGCCGCCGCCGAGCTGCTGACAGAGCGCCTGGGGGAGGGCGCCAACTTGCATTACCTCATCTGTATACTCTGGAGTGATCTATTAAAAATGTGCGTTGCATAATAGATTTTTATCTCGCTCTGAAAATCCACCGCTTTAGGTCGCCTCATAGGCTCTGGTGGCGGCGGGAGCCCGTCCCGGCGCTTGTGATGGCGGCACGGTCGGGAGAAAAAAGGCGGCCGGGGCAGGGGCCTGCCTCACCCGGGTGTTTTTAAAGGAAAGGCGGGCGGTTTCCCCGCCGCGGTGCCTTTGGGGGGGGGGGGGGGGGGGGCGCGCAGCCCCGGGCCGGCAGCCGCCTCAGCCCCCCCGGGAATGCGGGGGGGCGGGTTGTTTGTGCTTGAGAACCGGTCTGAACCGGCAGGAGCCGGCCGGGCCCGCCGCCGCGCCGCCCCCAGGGCGGGGCCACCCGCGCCGCCCCTAAGCCGTGCTGGAAACCCGGCGGTTAAAAATACATCAGCTTTCTACAAAAACCTTCCCCCCCCCCCCCCCCCCCCTTTTTTTTTTTTAAAACTGCTAACGCTGGAACGGCTTTCGCTCTTGCGTGAAGATTTTTTTTTCTCACACAGCGCAGGAAAACGCCGCGGTTACGCAGTGAAACAGCAGCGCCTGTGTAAAAGAGAGGTCTGAGGGAGGTAACCTGGCTCTCCGTCTAAACCTTTGAGTTTTAAGTCGCTTTTTATTTTTGAAACCTTCCTTCAGTGCCCGACGCTCTGCCCACTCTAGAAATTAGCAACGGTTTCCCCGCCAGAGGAATGAGCCCCAAAAATCCCCCCAAAGGGGTGACTTTGGAGCCTGCCCCCACAGCTTACCACCACCACTGCCATGATATGAAGCAGGTAGGATGCAGTTGCAAAATAAAATAGAAATTTCAACATTGCTAGCCCCTCTGGAAGAACCCACACCCCATCTTTTTTATGAATATACAATAAAATCCTTTAAAACAGTGTCATCAAGTTAAGTGGCTTTTTTGTTTTATACATAGTTTTCTTTGCATGAGCTGCCCCCCCCCCCCCCAAAGGATGTTTTGCTGCAATTAATATCGCCCCCATCCCCCGCAGTACTCCCAATAATAGTTGGTAATTGCTGGCTGTAAATGACAAAGCAATTAAGCTTCTTCCTAAATTTGCAGGAGTAGGTGTTTATCTAAATCTGGTCTGTCAGTCTTTGTTTCTGTAGCGGGGCCCAGAAGCTTAATTGCTGCTGCTGCTTTTTCAAAGTGTATTTGATTTCTTTGCCTCTACAGGCAGAGAAAGATTTCCGTCTTTTTCCAAATTAATTTCAGGAAGGGAGTCTTAAAAATGCCTCATGTTGGGGATGGATGCAAATGGAAAGGGGTCCTAGAAAAACACCTCTGTTTTATTACAATGCTAACTGTTTTGATCGTCTCAAACGATTTTACTGTTTTGCATTCTGTTAAAGAGATTTTTTTTTTTTTAATGCTGTAAAGGCTTCTTGCAATTGGATCAGAGTCTTTGTTAGCAAATATGAGAATTTCTGGCAGCTAAATCCAGACCCTTGTGTGAACCTGCCTTATCCTCTGCTGAGGGAGGAAGACCTGCTGTGTTTTAAAAATAACATTTGTAAGTCACCTGTGGACAGCTGCAGGTCTGCAGGAGCTGGTATCTGGTGTGAGGTTTGGCAATTTCAGGTCTTCCTAATGGCCTTTTTAAGGAACGGTGGGAAAACCCTGAGCCGTATGGAAGGCAGTGCTCCTGCCAGCATCGGGGGAGATGTTGTCCCTCCTGAGTTTTGCATTGGGCTGTTCATTAAGCCCAGGGGAGCTGCTAAAAATCGGTTTTCTTCCCGTGGGCGTGCTGAGCCTGAGGAAGGTCTGGTGCTGTTGGTGGATTGGGTTTGACTTTGGGGTTGTGCACCCGTGCATTAACAAAATGGTCACCTCTAATTGCGTTTTTAAGGCTTTGATTTCCTTCCAAGTATTTTGCTTAATCATCTTGAGTAGGCTGAGGGAAGGAAAGAATTAGCTGAGGTCAGGGAAGTTGAAGCTGCCCGTGTTACTTCTGAGAAGCCAGGCTTAAGTCTGAGGGATCCTGAAGGCAGGAAGAAATCTGCCTCCTGTTCTCTTCCTGCTGTATGCAAGGGGAAATCAAACCCTGAAAAAGCCAAACAAAACAGTGTGATAGTCTGTGTTGGGTGCCTCCCTCTGTGTGAATGGTCCAGATTCCCCTTTCTTCGAGAGAAATGCAACTGGGATGCGAATCATGGCTAAAATAGATTAGAGGGATCATAGTCTAGAAGTGCCTGCTTGTCTGCACTGATGATGAAGGGAGTCTAGACATATGGAGACACATACGTTACTGGCACCAAAAGGTGGAGGAGAGGATTCCCTTCATAAAGACCTTTGGAATAATGGGCAGTTTAATAATTTCTAATGAATATTCACATGGGGGGATGAATAGCAAGAGAGGAAGGCTGTATTGAACGCTTCCTGAAAAAATAGCAGTCATTACAATGATCAAAGGAAAAATACAGCCACCGCCTGTGTTCAGTCATATGTGTTTCCATTAAAGCGTAGACAGAATGTCCCTTCACATCTTGAAGGCTGGACTTGCAAATACAGTGATTCAGGTTTTTTTCCCAAAGAGGATGTTCCTGGCTCTGCCAGAGGCATGGATGCGGACACTGTAGTATCTTCAGGAGGAGAACCTTCCCCTTAAAACCTAAGGGCCGTGAGAAGAGTTCTCTTCGAGGTGTATTTGTGAGACCTGGGCATTAACCTTAAAAACAACTTCAGGTAGAACATGCTGTGCCTAAACTATGGTCACAGGGATGTGAATTAATGATGTGGCTTAACCCCAGCCAGCAAGTAAGCACCACGCAGCTGCTCGCTTACTTCCCCCCACACCCAGTGGGATGGGGGAGAGAATCGTGAAGAAAAAGTAAAACTCATGGTTTGAGATAAGAACAGTTTAATAGGACAAAAAAGAAGAAAATAGTGATGATGATGATGATGATGATATAAGAACAGTTTAATAGGACAAAAAAGAAGAAAATAGTGATGATGATGATGATAATAATAATAATAATAATAATAATAGAATTGGAATATACAAAACAAGTGCTGCACAATGCAGTTGCTCACCACTCGCTGACTGGTGCCTGGTTAGTTCCTGAGCAGCGATACCCTCCCCCCAGTTTATATACTGGACATGACATCACGTGGGATGGAATATCCTGTTGGCCAGTTTGGGGCAGCTTTCCTGGCTGTGTTGTCTCCCAACTTGTTGTGCCCCTCCAGCCTTCTTGCTGGCTGGGCATGAGAAGCTGAGAAATCCTTGACTTAGTGTAAACAATATGTAGCAACAACTGAAAACCTCAGTGTGTTACTAACCTTATTCTCATACTAAATCCAAAACATAACACTATACCAGCTACTAGGAAGACAATTAACTCTATCCCAGCCAAAACCAGGACAAATCATAAATAAACCTTATTGGGGGGGGGGGGGGGGGGAGAGTATTGTCCCTCAGTCTTTGTCCACTGAATTGACCGTGTAACTGATGCACTTAGGTTTGCCCTTAATGTCCAAGCATCAAGCATAGTCCATCTGTGACGTTGCAAGTACCGAAACCACTAATGATGACATCAGGGTTTTAAGCGTGAAAGCTTCTTAGCAGACGATTAGATATCCCGCTCCAGATCATTATGGTCAGCTGGTAGTGCTGCTTGGAGGGGAGGACACAGCACATTTATGAGTGGAAAATCACAGACTCAGAGAGAAGTGGGGGCTTTGAAGTTGTCTAGAGGAGAAACAATTTATATGTGCCAAGTCATAGTACTAATTTTTTAAAATCAAAAGGCATGACTGCCTGTTGTGTGTAAGGGAAGCAAAAGCTGTTTCCAAAAGGAGGAAGAGGGAGATGTGTACTATGCTGTATTAATTTAAAACAAACAAACAAAAAAACCCCTTGCATTATTATTTATTAAGTGCCTAATACAAGAACAAAATAGCCCTTTTAGTATGTGTGGCATTAAGAAACAAGACTTCTCTGTGAATCCCTCCTTCTCGCAAGAATCCTGTAACAAAGGTAGGGGACCTCTTCTTTTGTTTCCCAATGCTTGCTGGGTTTCAGAAACAAACACCCCATCTCCTTCCAACCACGAGTCCTCTCTCCTGTTTGGAGAAGAGAAACGTGGAGCCTTTCAAATACTTCTCTTTGAAAAATGACCAGGGTTCAGTGTGCAGTTCCTTTATTGAGCTCAAGGCAATGATTTTAGCTAGGAGTCACTCTAGGATGGCTGCAAAAGTACCTTTTGGAGAATCCTTTCTACGAGAGAAGTGGTTTTCAGGGCCGTCTCCTCATTTCTTCCACAGTTGCCTTATATTCTCCACAGATGCCCAGAAATCATTGTTTTCATACCTGGGCAAAAATATGAAAACCTCAGCAAACCCTTTAGAAATCAGGAGAACAATTAAGGCACATCTCCAGCAAATCCTGGCAATAAGGGCATTCACGTATTTTATTATCTTTCATCCATTTGAGAGTAGAAAGCTTTTCTAGCGCGATAACATGTGAAAGAAGGCACTGTTCTCCTGAAAGTGAATTCCCAAGAATGAACAGCACCAGGTCCCCATGGACAAATGGTGCTGGGCTGGGCTGACTGAGAGAGGCAAAGTGCCCTACTTATTCCGGCTGCTACAGGTTTGACCTCCTTGTATCATCTGACACCTCGTTTGGTAAGAGGTTGCTGCAAGATCTCAAACCCTCAAATTATGTAAGATTTACACAGTTGCTTTGAAGTTAGTCCCTCCCTTCAGTGTTTGTTTACTGGCTGGTATGTCCTGTTGTCTGGATTGTGAAGGATGAATAGTCACAGAAAGGAAGCTATCGGGTTAGTACAAATTTTCTACTCATCTTTGCTTTCTAAACACACGTGGAGCTGTGTTTATCCTTGTTTCAGAGTCTGGGAATACACCGAAGACGTCCTGCGCTGGTTGGGGCTTTGCTGGGTAAATGCTGGCTTGTAAGTTTTCTGTTTGTTTGTTTTTAGGCGGAGGGAAGGAGGAATGGTTTGTTGTGTTGTTAGAGGAGAAACAAACAGATGCTATCTAACGGTTATTTCAGAAGAAGTTTATGTTGGTTTTGCTTTTTAATATGCAGTTTCCCTGTAACTTTGAGAAATCACGTGTGAAGAAAGGAGGATGCTTAATTAATACTGTATGTGTGGCTTATAGACTATGCCTCGCTGTGCTGCTATGGTTTGGAGGTTTTAAAGTCTGTTCTCCGTAAGCACTAAATCCCATAAGGGAAGCACGCAGGTGGGGCACGTAGGCTTTGCGTGTGGGAATTCCTCGGAGGACTTTTCTTCTGTCCCGTAATCTCCAGCGTACCAGCTGAATTGCCTCACGCTGCTCCTCCTTTCCTAGCCTGGTAACTATATGCTGCTGCTGCCATGTGGTATGCAGGCCAGGGATGTAAAGGCAGTCGATCCAGGGAGTTGGGAGGACGTAAGGCATTTTTCTTTTGCATTTTTCCCTACTTTTGCATTTTTCCCACAAATATCTAAGTCTTCGCCCTTGCTTTACAATCCCTGTTTCGTGTGATTGAACTGTCCCAGGATTTTTTGGCGAGTCCCTGGACTTCTGACCATGTAGAGGTTTAATCACTAGATCATAACAAATACCGCTAAATTAGATTACAATAGGGTGCTTTTTCAGAAGTTACTCTTAAGAGACAAACATGAGGACCACTCTGTCATATGATACTGGTTTTGTGTTCTTCTTTGATTTCTAAGGCTGGCGTTCGATATAGTTGCTTGACAAATGTAATGACACGTTTTCCCCACCAACATGATAGACATTCACTAGGCTGTGGCGCTTTACCTGTTCCATATGAAGATTGTCTCTTTTTTTTTTTTTTAAAATTTTCGTGACTTAAGTGTTTTTTACCCATGTGAAATTTCACAGAAAGTTCTACTTTTAGTTGTATTTTTATTTGCATGTGGGCAGAAAATGAAGTAATTCCCAAATATAGTCCTAGCCAAGAGATCCATCTGTTCTCTGCATTTTTAAGTGGCAAATTAATCCTTAGCATACAACTCATCAAATGTCTTCTCTTCTATAATGTATGCTGCCTGAGATCACAGAAATGACATTTTTTTTCCCAGGCCTTCCATTTTAAGTAGTCCTTTGCGTGAGAATAACAGCTACCGTTCCGGTTTGACAAAGTGCTTGTGTGCATCTTCCAGTTGCTGTAGTTGGCCTAAAAAAGAGTATTAAATAAAAGCCTCCAGAATTATTTTCCCCTTCATCTCTTTGGCGTTTCTTTAAAAGGTTGTAGAAGATTTAAGGCAATAGAAATTCTGTTTGAAAAACACCTTTAATAAATGCACTTATTTCTGATGGAGAGCTAGGGTCGCTCTGTTCGCTTTCTTTTAGATTTTGCTCTTTGGACAATGGTGACCATTTTTAGAAGTACTAAACTTCCACGGTATTATCTGCCATAAATGGAATTTCTATATTAAGCTTCGCATGTTAACAGTTTTACTTAAGAGGCATTGTTTATCGGTCGTGTATGTTGGCATGCCTTTCATTGCAACTCCCATCCGAAGAACAATTCTATTTGTTTATAAGAGAGGATGCACCATTTCAAAACTGCTCCGAATCGGGAATTCCAACAAATGGCATTTTGTGTAATGCTAAAAAACAATGCCTTGAAGAGGGAGGCGATGATCTCACCCACCTTTTGGCAGGGCAGAGCACAAGGTTGGGGGCTTGCTGCCCGTGCAGGCAGGGAGAGCGGCCCCGGGGAGCAGAAGGTAAGGAGTGGCCGAGGGTGGAGTCAATGGGACACATGTGGGGCCAGATGACAGACAAATGAGAGCTGTCAGGGATGTAGGGCATAAAAGTAGTGCCAGGTTTGGGTTTTTTTTAAGGCAAGGTGTGATGCTTTTCTAAAACACAAAGATGGAATTAATTCTGTGGGTCTGTTTGCCGTGATCTACCAGTAGCTTTATGCTAAAAAAGCATTTCTACCTCTGCAAGACTAAAATAACCTGGGGATGAATCAGAGCTGGTGCTTTTTTGATTTTAGCGTATGTATGAAAAAGGCTTTTCTTCTGAAAAATGTCCAGTGCTCAACACAGTGTCAGTATCGTTAAGGCCGAATGGTTTTAAAATTGTATTAAGGCAAAAGAAGTTGCTTTTTACTCCTCAAGTAAACATGTAGTAGCATACTTGGATACAGTAGTGGTTGCATTTTAAACGGCATTTCACTCTCCTGGCTTATAGACACTACTTGGTGTAGTTTTGTTGTTTGTTTTTTTTAAGATGCATAGTAGATCCCGTCATGAAAGCATTGCAGTTGTTGTTTAGGAAACTGCCTTTCAATGTTTCTTTCTCGGTATTTTGAAAAGATTTGGCCTCCCGTGAGCCAGGAGATCAAGTTCCTCAGCCTGCTCTCTCAGTGATTCATTGAATGACCTTGGGCAAAGCCCTTGGTCTCTTCTTACCTTATTTTTCCATCTGCAATGCAGGGATGTTAAAACATACCTACTTCCCATGAGTCTTGAACTAAATGGTTTTTTTAAAAAGATTTCATATGCTCTGAGGTGACAGTTGCAAAATATTAGATTGTCTGCAGATAGCTGGCAAAAGCTGTTTACTTTAACAGTATTATGCTAATTTTGGCCAAAGGGTTGAAAGCAATTTTTCTTCTAGACCGAACAAGCCATTCCTCAGCTGTCATGTGAACTCTGCCCCGCCATTTTCTTTTAAAAGCCACTGCGATTGCAGACTTATCAGTGCCGGCAGTCTTGAGTGGCAGTTCTTCTGCAGGCAAGTCCCGGCGGCGCTTGAAATAATTTGGCTGAAGCCCAGCATGGTTGGTGGAGGTGGGAGTTGGGGTGGCTGCAGCAGGACTTCTCACAGGGGCTGGTTCTTGACCCAAGGCTTCCCTCAATGAAGGTAATGTTAAAAGATAGAGGCTCTTTGGGCTCGCACATTCTCACACCTGCCCTCTGTCTTCTCTCTTTGCATCGGTGGAAGTTTAATTGTGGGAAAGCTACACCAAAGAGCTGGCTTTGTACTTCACCCTCAAGGCCTCGATGACTTTAATCTTTCCCAGCACTGAGCTCCGTCACCGTGGCCGTTTGCTGAGAAAGCATTTCCTCCGGCTTCCTGGAGTTTCATTTTTGAGTGTGAGCGGTCCCACCATTCCCCAGGAGCATCCGTGTTTTGGAAAGGCGGTGGCTGGGGAGGCAGACAACTCCAGCTGCTCCCAAGTTCAACACCAAACCCATCCATGGCTGAGTTAACAGCCAGCGCAGGGAGCAGAGGGCGTAAGTAGTGTCTTCCCAACAGTAGTGAGCTGTTGCGGTTGCTGAGTCGGCTGTTTGCTATGTAGATAGGCTGATGTGTTTGTAACCAAGACTTTTTTTTTCTTCCATTGTAGTGTTTTTTGTTCTTGGCTGTACAAAATTCAAGCCTGAGGACAGGGTACATAGGTTGAGTGAAGTGGTAACACCGACTGAAGGTTTGGCACAGTCTCCATCAGCCAGACAGGGATTAATATAAACATACATATTTTTAGTGATTGTAATGGATCATTTAGTTGCAGGGAAGAATTAAAAGGAGCTCATGGCTGTCTTGAAACAATCAGAGCATGTGGCTCCAGGGGAGAGGAGGTTCTGGGGGTGGGAGTAGTCCTCTGTCCTTCTGAGCAATATCTTCATCTTTTCCATGATGCATTTCAGCCTGCTGTTTCTCATCAAAGTTCAGGTGTCAGACATCATGATAAAACAACTAAAGTAAATATATTAATATGGCCTGTCACAGAAATTAAAATGTGATGTTAATAAGCCAGTGACTTCACCTGGGTTAAATACATGGCAAATACTACCTGGAGACTGTATCTTAAAAAAACTTACTGGTCAAAGACTGAAAAAATTACTGCGAACAGCCTGTGTTATTTGGCCAGCTGAAAGACACCGAGTGGTCCTGGTTGTATTGCTTTCCCATGGCCTTTAAACATCATTTAATTTCATTTCTTTCGATGTAGGATTCCAGCCTAGCAGGAGATTTCTTAAGTCTCCTTTCTGGGCGTGGTAAGACAGAAAAAGTTAAGGGAAAGAGGATGTCCTGATTTCATTTGTCTGCAATATTTAATGATTTTTTTTCAGAGCAGTAAATGCTTTTTTTATTTGTTGTGTGCTTTTTGTGACTCTTTTCCGCTTCCATGCAGTAGGTCTTTTTTTTCCTCCCCTCAGTAGATTGTTTTATCATAGCTGTGTGTTGTTAAATACTTCAGAGTGTGTGACATGTACAAACCAAAGTTCCTTGGGTGGCAAGTTCTCAGCGGCTTGAAAGGGTGCCAAGAATGTCAGGCAATCGCATCCCGGCGTGCTTTTCACCACGCGCTCCAAAGGTACTGGAGGCTGGGGTGATGGGCACAGGGTAATTACACTGAGAGAGTATTAGGCGTAGCTCTCTGCTCCCTGGTTCGCTTTCTCCACCCTTTCACGCTGAGCCGCCAGAGTCTGCTTATATACTTACTTTAAATGTAAAGCTTTGTTATGAAATGGAAGAGCAGGGTTCAAGCTCTTTGTGGTACGTGCGTGTGGGCTGACCCCCTTCAGCTGCTTGCCTGTAGTCTGCAAAATATGGTAACAACTTGTTACCTCTTGATACAAACAAACTTTAGATGTTTGACTGGGTTTTCTGGTATCTTTAACATCAGGTTCAACAACTCCTTTTAACTAGGGAAAAACCCCCCCTGTATTTATTTCCGCAGATGTGAGAAATTTTTTTTTTCTTACAAATACACTGATGTGGACTGGTATTATGCAGGAGACATCATGTGTACGAAACAACTACCTGCTACTCACGTGCATATTTAGGTCAGCATTGGAATCGGCTCCAACAAAGAGATGCCAACCCTCTGCCCAGACCTCTTGAATTTTCATTCTGGTTATTCCTCCTTGAATGTGGCAGAACAGCCATCTGGATTGCTGGAGTAACCTGGTGTTGTCTGAGTTTTGTGGGAATGGGTTGCTTGATGTTCTTATTACAGTACATGTAATTTGATCTGTGTTTTTTGAGCACATTTGTAGAGAATGGGGGAAATTCTGGTTAAATACCTTTTTGGATTCATGTAGTATTTAATAGGACAGAAATAGCAGCCTGTAATAGACCTGTGCATGTATTATTTCAATATATCATTTTTCATCCAGAAAAGAAGTCAATTCATGGGCAAAGATCCTTTAATCCATAGCTAGAATGGAATATGATGCATTTTTTTAAGGTTTTTCTTTCTTAAGCAGTCAGTGTCATATTTTTTGCTGGATTTTGGCTGGCAATAATCAGGTCTCTTTAACTCTTTTTTTCCAAACAACACATTGGTGTGTTCAGGATACTTCAACCAATTTTCTGGTGCTGTTTTGCCAGGTCCAAGAAATCTAACTGGCAGTTTGTTTCTGAAGCCCACTGCCAATATATAAAGTATCACAAGGATTTGTGTCTTCTGAATAGAGCTGATCATACAGCACTGTCACTGGCTGCCTTTTGCAGCTGGTGTTTTTTGCAGAGAGATCATCTACGGTGACTTAACTTGGATCTGGAAAGGGAGGGACAAGAAAAAAAGGGCTCCTGTTGCTTCCATTCAGAGATGACTGTACGTTAACTTTGGATTTCCTGACCCGACTTGGGAATCTGCTGCTGACATCAGCCGTGAGAATAACCTGCTGTCAGCTGGGACTGGTGCTGCGGGAGGTTGTCTTGAGTAGATCTTTCTAGGAGATAATCTTTACTTAGAGATTATTTTGACAGCATATTGAATCATAGCTGATCTAGGCAGAGTTCCTGATTTCAGTTAATTTTGGCAGGAAAAAAAATAATCGCTCTGTATATTTCTGTAAAAGGAATCCTGGATCATTTACCAGTTCTAGTTAAACATTTTTTGAAGGCAGCTGTTAAAAAAAATTTTTAAAAATTCATTTTTACTTTTTTCCCTGCTGAAATTTGACATGTGTTCCCTTGAAAAATGAAAAGGGTTTCAGCCTATTTTAGGTGGCTTGGTTTTTAACCTGCTCCAACAGTCAGAGGTTGGGGGTTTTTTTTGCCTTTTTTTGAACCTGAAGTCTGGCGGCGCATTGCCCGCAGTATGTGTTAATGCTTCTTTCTGCTTTATTTTCCATGAAGGCCACGGTGTTTCCTGCTTGCTGTAACAAGGGTAGTCACCAACCTTGCAGCTGACTCACCGTTCTCAAATCAATTCACAGAAATGACAATTGTCCCACATTTTAAAATTGCAAAAGGGTAGGGCAGGTTGTGAGATCCCTTGATTCAGCGCAGCTGCCATTGACGAAAAGCAGCGGGTATCCTGTTACATCGACTGGTTTGGAGTCTCTCTTTTATCTCCTTTTTGCTGGGGAACAAAGAGAACAGCTCACTTTGTATTCTTCATTCAAGTGCTTTCATTTTTCATACATAAACAGAGCGTAACTTCATAGTTAGTTACTAGAACTGCAAAATGCAATTACTTGAAAATGAGATATTTCTGCAGAAATGAGGACTGGTTATATAGGATGCATGCACCAGGATTTGAAATGTCATCTTTGCAGTTATAAGTGAGAAAAGGAAAATTCTGTGTGCTAAATTAGCTGCAGCGTACTGAAACCCCGGGCATGTGTGGGGCTCATTTTTGTGATCTGATCCCTGTTGCTAGATTCTTTCATGTTGAGTCTTTGGGACTCAGCCCATATGGATAAAACTTAAAAGACTGGTTTACGAATAGATTTTATCTTGATGAATAGAGCATAGATACATAGATAAATACTGTGAGTAAGAACACACACATCCTTATATACTTGTAGGCAATTATGGAAGGCAGATTAGTATTTTTAAAGGGCTTGTAAACTACACTTGTTGTAAAGTGCCTGTGTAAGAGAAGGATTTAATGTCCACCTCCTTATTAAAGTAAGAATGATCTCCTTTATAGCTCAGGTTTTCCATCTGATTTTGCTGACAGTAAAATCAAAAATCTCTATTCTACATTGCTGTGATGCCATGATAAAAGCTGGAGTGAAACTGATTTTAGAAGCTATCTGGGTTTGACAAAAGAGCATCTGAAATCCTTCCTGGTTAAATGCTCAAATTCTTCACAAATGAGCATACGTCACCAGAAAAAGTCTGCAAACCACTGAAGAGGCAACTGAATCTGTAAGCCTGAGATGTTTAAAAAAGCAAATTCCCAACACAGGCTCCCTCTCTGTGCAACGCGTGTGTTGTGACAGCTCAGGAGATTAGTTCTTCTGCGTGCTGGCATTCTGCTCTGCTGAGTTTACATGGATGTTGAAGAGCAGGTTTTCCCGTGTTGGGAAAAGGCTGTGTGCCAGAGCACGCTCTGCTTCTGGAAAAAATCATCATGGGTTTAATACTGTTAGTGGAAGCGCAAAATGAAGTTACAAAGCCATTTTCTTTATGCCATTTTTGGCCTGCCCCAAGACCTATTGATTACTTGAAATACTTTCAAGAAGGAGGTTATCAGAGCTTTTGTTTTAACCTATCTGTGATATTCCCTGGTTAAAATTTCCCTAGCTTGTTTTTCCAAAAGCCTTACGAACTAACTTTTGCTAGAAGAATTGTTAATAACTTGCTTTCTGCAAGTTGGCAAAGGATGGTTGTTTTCAAAATTACTCACAGGGAAAAGAAAAGCCATATTCTCATTTTAATATTCTGGGAACATAGCCTTGTGCAGCTTACATGCTTTAGTTTTGTATATTTTTAAAGCTGGGGTAGTTGAAAAGGAGTTCTGTTTTTCTGGTTGAGACTACATATAATTCACTGTCAGATGCTTTATTTTGATTCTGCTGTGTGCTATAACTGGATGACACAGCAGCTATAATTAACTCTTCCATCATTCTGCTATTCACAGAACATAAAACCTTTGACTTACTTTTGAATTATTATATCCATGTTTCTTCAATTGGAAAAGTGATGAGGCTTTCCCGAAAGAAAGGAGAATTGTTCTTGGTAGCATTTTTTTTTCTTTCCAAAAACAGACTCAGGAAATAATGAATTTTTTTTCTGGAATGCCTCAGATAGTCTTGATTTGCTTAGGGACACATATCCCTAAAACTCCACGGGGAAGTGGAAATTATCAGCATGATCCTTGTTTCCCAAAGTTGCGTGGAATTCAAACTCTTGTTGTAGAATTTATCACCCTATTAGACTGCTGTTTCATCGCTTGGACGTCTTATGGTGTTATGCGGAGATTATCTTTTTTCCCCAGTGGAATGCTGTGATTTTAACAGTATGTTCCATATTTTAAACATCCTCGTAAAAAAAAACCTAAAAATAGCCTGTTCCCATTTTAAAGCACTGCTTAAATAGAAATTCAGTGCTGCCTCTTACTTAAAAGATATAATCTTAGCAAAGTAGAATATTTAAAGTGCTTTAGGAAGTACGTAGTTGATCTAATACCGAGCATCAAGATGTGAGAAGGGAAAGTAAAAATGCATACGGGGCAGAGGCTTGCTGCAGCCCAAAAATCTTATTTTAGCCTTCCCCAGGGGAATGGTAAACCATGCGGTACTGCTCTCAGCTTGGGAGTTATTTTCAGATTCTCCCCACACACATTCTCTGACTATATTTGCGTATTAAAAGAAGTTTCTCTATTCTTTGCCAATTTATTTCATAGTAGCAGGCGATTGCTTATGTTACCCCTTGAGACTACTGAAGGCCTGTTCATGTGGGTTCAGGTTTTTCCTCCTTTTCCCAAAATGCTGTAGAGAAGAACTTCAATTTAATGAGGACTTGAGGTGATCCAGCATTGCCAGAGTTAGCAGAAAGGTAGGAGGCAGAGGGAATGGGATAAATGGGCAAAAGATGAAGAGCGAATTGCAGCATGCTTCACTTTTAGCAATGAAATAGTTTGTTAATGAAGAGGGCCTGAAAGCAGGTTGCACAAATGCAGGTGAGGCAAAAAGAAAGGCAGTTTACAAATTTGGAAGAAAAATGAGGCTGTGAACGGGCATCTTTGTGGTAGGCAGTTCAGAGCTGTGAAACACATGGGACTATATGGATTGGACGGGGAAACGCTATTGTAGATGAAATAACAGGTTGAGTGGTGCAAGGCAGCTGCCCCTTTGGTAAGCGTATAGCAGAGCCTGCCTCTGAAGAGGAGGGCAGGAGGAAGGGCTTGGGTTTTCACTCCTTTTCTGGCATGGCTTTATTTTCTGTCCTTTCCCAAAGCAATGCTTAATTTCCTCCTCTGGGGATGGAGGAGTAGGAGGAGAGTGTGTGGGAAAGGCACCAACGTGTGAAGCGGCTCAATGTCAACTGGATGGGAGGGTTGTAATGAGAGGGTGAGACTGAGAGGAGAGTTTCTCATGTCTATTATTACTTCTGCATTTTTGACCTTTTTTGTTTTGTTTTGGTCTGGCGTGTTTTTATATCCTCCTTCGATTGTTTGTAAGTATTTTGGGACAGAGATTGCCCTCTTCTTCTGCGCCTCCAAATATAATGGGGACAGAGCCCAGGGGCTTTTAGTAATGTGTCACAGCGCTCGTTAACACCAAGATGTTCAGAAAGAAAACCAGTTTTCTGGAATGTTTTAAGAAAAATGACTCTGTTGCTGTTACCCTGGCGTTACATAAACTGTACACCCCCCCAAAAAGGAGGATAGTAGAAGAGGTCAGACAATCAAATAATGAGAATTATTAGAAACCTGAAATGGTTTCCCTAAGAAAAGACTAGAAAAAGTTAAATGGTTTAATGTAAAGAGGGAATATAAGAAGCCTATGAATTAATTTAAGATAAGAAAAAGATAAACTTGCATATCGTTTTTCTCATATGATGTGGAGAGGAACATAAAAATTAAATTGAAAGCAGCAAATTTAAAACTGACGGGGTTATTTTTGTATGTGGCAGATCTCCCCCCCTCCAGCCTCCGAGTTAAAGTTCCAGCAGAATTTTTTAGAAGGCTGCTCATGTAATGGGGAATGAGAGTCTCCAGGGTTATGTCAGACAAAATTATTTTTAGCGATGTTATAAGCCCTCATGCCTCGGGGAAGAAATCAGCCACTGAAGAAGATGACGTGTCCCCACTGGGCAGGCTTTAATAACATTATTCTCTGTGTTTCTTACTCTCCTGTGAAGCATCTAACGATCTGCACCATCAAGGGTTGGTGGACTAGATTGACTCCCCGTATGATCTAATATGCAAATCCTGTTCTGCCATAATTATTGTTTATAAAAGATGTTCTCTGGTCTGAATTCTTCATACCCTGAAGTTAGCTGTTGAGGCTGAGCCTGTAAACAGTGTTTGCTCGTTCATACATTACCTAGGTTACTCTTGAGCAAATGCTTGTTGTGATTTTCTCGCACGAGGTTTTCCTGTCATCAGAGGTATGGATCTCTTTTAAAAGATGCGCAGGAGGCAATAAGGAGAACTCTAGGGCTGACTCTCGGGTTGACAGCGGCGCCTGAGAGCATGGTAATATTTCTTTTCTGTACATGAGAGCGCTGGGAGGGATTTTTAGGCTTCAGCAGACCTGTGTACCCTCTCTGTATTTCTCCAGTCTTCCCACACAGCTCCTAAGCTGATACAACATTGTATTACACTTAATTAAATCTCCGCTATTGTCACGGTGCGTAACAGGATCTGTCTGACATTTTACCCATATTCTATTTCCTTGACTGTCTCCTCTGAGGGCTTTGTAGGAGAATATTTGTAGAATAACTTAAATTCCTGCGTATAACCAGGCTGCGTTACGGAAACTGGATTTTCTGCATCAAGCAAAGGAGGGAGAAAGGCCTGTAGACAAGCAAAAAGTCTTTGACATTTTACTTTTTAATTAAAATACCTGTGTCCTCTGGTTCCTTTGCATCTCCATGCATTCATCTGTCGTTTCCTTCATGCTGTTTATAGCAGTGACTCCAGCAGCAGCTCAAGCGATGAGTCCCCAGCACGGTCAGTTCAGTCGACAGCCGTCCCAGCGCCCGCATCCCAGCTGCTTCCATCTCTGGAGAAAGATGAACCCCGGAAAAGTTTTGGGATCAAGGTTCAAAATCTTCCAGTGCGCTCAACAGGTAAATTCACTTGGGAAAGTGAAACAGGGAAAAAAAGGAATAGGAAGCAGGTTAGGGACTGGTTAAATAACTTTTATTGTGTCTTTGACACAGCAGCCACATGCTGCCTCCGAGGACGGGATTCTCTGCTTCTGCCTTGGTTCTTGTGTGATGGTGGGAAAATTGCTTAATTAGTGACCATCTGTGAGGAGTCCTGCAGGTCCCTAGCTGAAGTCCTTGGGCTTGAGCACTTACAGCTACTGGGGCTGGTGCTTTGAAACAGTAATGTGGATTTCCCCAGGGAAAAACCTGAAGCATCTCAAATTTTTCACTGAAAACTTGGACCATTTATTCTCTCCCTGCTGCAGTTTCTTTTTTAATACAAAAACTTCAGGGTTTTCTGTTGCAGTGTTGAGTGCTGTAAAACACCCATGAGCATATTTGTAATGGCATTGAATATTGCATGGTAAATAATGCAAGAAACCACTCACTGAGGAGTGTACGTGATGACTCTTTGTTCCCTGTGCTGAATGCAGGAGAGGTCCCACAGAAAAAAACCAGCATGGCATCATTTGTAAAACAGTTGTAACATAATTCATGGATACAAAGGCACTAGCTGAATTAAAATAATATTTATTAACTTTGTGAGCAGCATACATCACAATGTTAATTTCTGTAGATTTTATTTCTGTAATCCTCCTTGAAGAGACGCAACGCTGAGGTAAATACCCCACAGATCCCAGGCAGATTGTGTGGTCGTGAGTCAGATTTTGCAAAATCTAATGAATCTGCCTAGTTATCATTCTGAATTGACTGAGCTGAATGCTGTATAACTTTGATCTCCATTCCAGGTGCCTCATCCCAGGTTTGGAATACTGCTCTGCGCAGTATCCCTGTGGGATTATTAATGAAGTAACACTTTATTTCTTCTTCATGTTGAGTTGGATGTCTCTCAGAAGTGATAACCATACACCACCAGCTTTAGCTGTGTAAAACCTTGCGTGTGTAGTTTCCTGGGTTTAAAAATAAAGGGAAAGAGAAAGATCCGCCAGAAGCTTTTGGCATTGGCAATATTAACATCCAGATTTAAAAAGGCACTTCTGTGCATCTTGAGATTTGGGTTAAACTGGGTGAAGTCACATTTTAGAAGGAAGATCAGATTTCTTCATGTCTTTTATGGTGCTTTTAAATTGGTAAAAAGTGTGTTTTTACAGTACTAATGTTTATTCGTTGGTTTAGATACAAGCCTTAAAGATGGACTTTTCCACGAATTCAAGAAGTACGGAAAGGTGACATCGGTGCAGATTCACGGGGCTTCTGAGGAACGGTATGGACTGGTGTTCTTCCGACAGCAGGAAGACCAGGAAAAAGCACTAAATGCCTCAAAAGGAAAACTTTTCTTTGGCATGCAGATTGAAGTCACAGCCTGGATAGGACCAGGTAAGGTCCATGCCCTTCTTGCACTGGACACGTGACTGCTGTGGGCACATTCACGGGCTGTTGTAAAGAGGCACCATAGGAGTAGGAAATGTTAAAACTGCCTTTCTGCAGAAATATATTTTAAAGAAACTGGGAAATACACCAGAATAAATTCCAGAGCAAGAAGAGTGGATGCTCTTAGGTCAAATAGGGAGAGAGTTCCAGTCTGAAACCTCAGAGAAGGAAACCTGCCATCCTCTCAAACAGTGGGATCTGCTGGCTGCTAGAAGAAACAGTCTCATCTTCCATGTCTCAGTGGAGCAGAAGCCAGTGGGTGGTGTAAGCACAGATAGCACTGAGTCCTCACAGGCTTGTTTTTTCTGCTTTTAATTAAAACAGCCAACGATGGCTGCATTTTTGACGCTAAGGTAGCATAGCCTGAATGACCAACCAGTGTAAACTATAGCACTGAGCACGTGGTTAAGTTTTCAGTCTGTACTTCAATTGCGTGTTTAAAAATTGATCTGTGAAACCAAACTTCCTCTATATGCTGTCACCCAAGTACAGTGAAGCCTTACTTGGAAGTCATGCATTCAAGCATTAATACTTGTTAAAAGAGTAAATTTCTAGAGAAGCAGTTGGAGAATGCAGCAACCTTTCACTTGAGGATGCTGAAATTCCTCAGCACTCACACAGTGGTGTGGTGCAGAGATTTCACATTGCATATAAATAACAGTTGACAAGTGTAGTACTGCGTATTTTTGTCAAAGACATCGGTTACTCTTGTTCAGATCGTATCTGCTCATCAGGAAGTAGACTTGAACAAACAAATCAACATGAACCGAACCCACATGAAAAACACCTCCGTGCATTACAAATTTCTTGCTCTCTTTTGCTTCTAGAAACAGAAAGCGAGAACGAGTTTCGTCCTTTGGATGAAAGGATAGATGAGTTTCACCCAAAAGCAACAAGAACTCTCTTCATCGGCAACCTGGAGAAAACAACCACCTACCATGACCTTCGCAACATCTTTCAGCGCTTTGGTGGAATAGTGGTATGTGAATTCTCTGTACTGTACGGGGTGTCATTGCCTGTTCGTTCTCTACAGACATGTAAAATGCTACGAGCAGTGGTAAATCATAGTGTCGATGACAGATAATTCAAGTCTTTATATAATAATCTGAGTCATTCATCTTGCTGGAATATACCTGAAAGCTTTTCTTTGCGTTTAGAGTAAAATCTTAGTACACGTGTATTAAGGGGATAACTTAGCAGTAGAAACAGTCCTAGGAGCGTTTACCAGAAATGTGTCTTCTGCTAGCTCAGAGCATTTGCAGAAAAGCCTAACTAGGTAGTTGGGATGTAAATATGCCTGGTGTTATTTTAATGTTGAATCAGTACAACTCTATGAAGTCTCAGTTTCCTGTTGATTTCTGAAACAAAGGGTTTAGTTGTTACATGTGGAAGTAGCCATCAGCTGTCACAGTCTGTGCCCTGCCAATAGGGCAGAAGAGACACTGAGCAGATGGATTAGTGATGACACATGTGAGATTTGGGTTTTCAGCTGAGCAGGCCTATCTGAATGAGATAGAGCAGCAGTCATCCTCTTCTCCTCATGCCACTTTCTATCAAGTCATATCAATATTGCATTTAAGAGAAATTATCCAGAAAAGTAAAGTAAGTATCCACAGTCAGTTTAATTAATTGAATCTAGCCTTCAGCGCTGATAGTTCATGTACTCACTGGTAGCTGTGGCTGCTTATGAACGTGCTGTGCCTTATTCATTCTGGTCTGAAATATTTTTGTAACAGTTGACGTATCAGTCACACATACCAGGAACCCCATGCGTACTTCCCCTCAGAAAGAAGGGGAGGTGTGTTTCCATATATGATGTGGACAAATATAAAATTTACATTTTATGATGTCTGGCAGCTCTTGTGCATCCAGCCTCCGCTGTATCGTTGACATCAACACTGATTTATGAATTCACGCGGTGTCTGTGGCTTAAACCGTTTTCTAACGCTACACCAGCAGAGCTGTCCTGATAAAGATGCTTATCAGTAGTAGTGCACTGTCTTGTAAATTGGATTTTCTGTGAAATAGTGCTGTCCTGTCAACATTATTAATCGGCCTTGCACAATTTCCATGAAAACTTAGAAGCTCAGGTGGAAAAGGAACCAGCTTTTATAACCTTTCTGGTGGATAATAAGCAAAATAATAATATTTTATTTGCCTGTCAGAAGGAATTGCTTGCCCAGGGTGAGTGGTCAGGTATAATTTGCCATGGTTGCAATAGTGCTACTTCAGACTCTTGGAAATGTAGTCCTCTATTAGTATTCCACTTAAATCATTAGGCCAGGGCTATAGAAGTCTAATAGTTGTGTAAATCTCCCTGTTTACTTCTGTTTTCCCAGACAGAGCGCACTTCGGTGAGACTGTATCAAACTGCTGCCTTGTCCCTAAATTTATTAACCATGAAATTAGTCTGTCCTGGATGTTGGAACATTTGTGCTTAAATTCATGTGCTGGCATTGGCATGTACCTCACAAAGGAAGCTTGTGCTATTTAAACAAATAAAATGAAACACTTCACCTTCTATTTTCAGCTCGGAATGAATCATAATATCATGAGTTTGTTCAGAGGCTTTTGGTACATTTGCCAGTACTAGTGCTGAGCTTGAATGTTAACCAAATGTCAACTCCAAGCTTGCTGGGTTTTTAAAATTTATTAAAATCAGCCTTTATTAGGCTTTTGTAGCTTTCTGGTGACTGCGCTTACTTTTGAATGGGCCTGTGGTGGCTTGGGATCAAATACCAGCAGCGATGGAAGTTGAGGATCTTTTTTGCCTTTGCAATATCAATGCCAAGTTGGTTCAAGAGACAGAGTCCAGCATCACTTTCTGTTTCTAGGAACAGGATGGATCATGTTTATTTGGAAAAGAAACCCTGCTTGCCTCTTGGCTCAGAAATGAGGATTGGAACAGGTTGTTTTCTCTTGAGCCTTTGTGAGCGAAAATTAATCTGTATTACTTTGATTCTGAGTTGTCTCTTGTTGACATAATATTAACAAACTAAAGCTACTGTTTGTTGATCAAGTCAGGCTTATGTCTGCAGGGCTGAATTTTAAATCTGCATTATGAAGAGCTTTCCCTGGGTCAGTAAGGATTTGGTTTTGTCATTGAATGAGATATAGCAGAACAACGAAGTTTTTAACTGTCTACTATTGTTTAAATCCTCTCTCTGAAGAAAGTATTAATTAAAGAGTGCTTGCTGTGCCATGTGTCTTTCTCAAAAAAAGTCCACTTAGATCTAATTGACGCTGTTGACTGTCCTTTTTGGCCTGTTGCTGACTGTCGATTGTTCTGTTTTGTGTTTTTCCCCAGGATATTGACATTAAGAAAGTGAACGGTGTTCCTCAGTATGCATTCCTGCAGTACTGTGATATTGCAAGTGTGTGTAAAGCAATTAAGAAGATGGATGGGGAATATCTTGGAAATAACCGGCTCAAGGTAAAGAAATCCTCCCATGGACTGTATCCTTATCCTTGTTACTTTCATTTACAGCAACATAGGATATTTTGCAGCAGCATAATTTATGCAAGTAAGACATTTTTTAATGCATAGGTCAGATTAAAGCGTGATGCTTTCAACCACCACTGTAACTGGGATTAATCAGCATTTTTGTTGGATGTCTCAGCAAGGAGCCCCAGGATTGAATAGACTTGGAGACTGACATTCCCTGGCCTTGAAGGTCCGCGCCTGGTGAGGCCATGCTGGGAAGCTGTACTATTACCAACGATAAACAGGGGCTGTCAGTCCCCAGAGCTGTCAACTTGTCACTTTTCAGATGCATTCAAATTGTAGAAGAACCAAATGTTGTCAAACACTGTATTTGTTTAAGCATGCACAATTATTTTCATTAATTGCTATTTGATTTTTGTCTTGTTTGCACCTGTGTGAGATGCTAATTTTAGAAAATCCATACAAATGACTAGCTTTCTTCAAATAACTCTTTAATTAGGCATGCTCTGTTCAGTTAGTTTAACACTTGTGAATTGTACTGATGGAAGTTTTGCCCTTTTGTGTTCAGCTGGGTTTTGGAAAGAGCATGCCTACAAACTGCGTGTGGTTAGATGGTCTTTCTACAAACGTTACGGATCAGTATTTAACTCGACATTTCTGCCGATATGGGCCTGTGGTAAAGGTAGGTGGGAGGCTTTGGCGTGTGGTTTGAAGTTGTTACTGTCTTCCTTTCTTCCCATCCTGTCCTTTCAACCCCGACTGTCCAGGGCTTTATAGCTCAGGTAGAGAAATTCTCTCTGGGGTGTAATTTGGCCAACAATGCTCTGTAGCGTTGCATCCTGTTGGTCCAATACGTAGAGCAGTTGCTTCTGGTGTTTTGAAAACAAAAAAAAGTATTTTGAACGAGCCGAGATAATGAGTATTGGAAACCATTTGTTGCTCTTGTGCAGTACAGTCTCTCCCCAACAAAATTTCTTTAGAAGGCTAACACAGGAGGAACAGCAGTCTAATTATGTAGTTATGCTCAGGCATGCTAATTACATAATTAGACATAACTATATTTTTTTCATCAGACCAAAAAATGACTTTTTAAAAGCAGTTAGGCTAATCACACTGACAAAAGTACGTGAAAGAAGAAAGTCAATGATGATGCAACATACCCATATCACATGGTGGGAATGTGTTACCTGCCCCGCTGTGGGTCAGGGCTAGTGATTTACGCACGTGCTTAAACTTAAGCATGTGAGTTGTCCTGTGTACTTCTGTTGGACATTGATGTGCTTAAAGTTAAGCAATGTGTGTGAATCTTTGCAGGATCAGGGTCTTGCCTCCTTAAAGGATTTTTGTGGGTTTGTGTTGCAGCTTTGACATTCTTTATTGTAGCTGTTGTTGCTTGCATAATAAGTTTTATTGCTAAAGGAAGCTAGTATTTGGAAATTGGGCATTTAGCGACTGACGAGTGGTACTGCAGACTGTGATAACAAAAACTGTTTCCATTTTGGGATTAAATGTTCCCTTTACCTTTTTTCCCCCCTAAAACACATTGGAAATTTTTGAAAAAACTAAAAGTAAACAAAGAGAAACTACAAAACTCAGTCACCAAAGAAAAAAATTAAAAGTAAAATACAGAAAAACAAAATAAAGGCATAATATACCTCAAGCCACAATATCCACAATTCAAAGCAGTCCCGTGTCCTTTTATTGTCTCTTCATTACAATATGCCTCATCAGAAAAGCCTGGAAATTTACCTTGCTAAAAATTACTTCCTTACTGGTATCCTCATGACTTAGGATTTTGTTGGGACTGACATTAAGTCCTGTGGATGAGGCTCTTATTTGGTTTTTGTTTTGTTTTTTTGTTTTTTACAGGTGGTGTTTGACCGCTTAAAAGGCATGGCCCTGGTTCTCTACAATGAGATTGAATATGCACAAGCAGCTGTAAAAGAGACCAAGGGGAGGAAAATCGGTGGGAATAAAATTAAGGTGTGCAGAATGACCTCCAAAACAAAAACAAAAAAAAAAAAAAGAAAAGAGAGAAACAAATTGTATTTAGGCCTTACCCCTTAAATGCTGGCATTTGCAGACTGCCAGACAAAAGGAATACTTAGCGGGACACACATGTCCCAGACATCAAATGCTTAAACTATTTTTTTTATACTCGGCTTACCAAGATGTTAGGGTATCTTGAACTATTACTTATAAAGCCTTTTCCAGTATTCTGCCGTTTGTTTCACTGAACTTGTCTCTCTAAGCTCCTGAGTGTTGGTGTCCGTGTTACTACCTCATTTACCCGAATCCAAGGCAGAATTTTGTCCATTTTCATGTTAGAAAAGTGAAATCTGGCGGTGTGAGTTCCTCTGAGATAACACATGGCTGCATTTCAGCTGATACGTGCTAATGTCCAGGCTCTTGACCTGGCCAAGGCGATCCGGGGTGGCTTGCACACCGTAGTCATGGGATACAGCAACCTAAGCATGCAATCTCCTCTTGCGATGGCAACTCCTTCCTTGTAAGAGATTTTAAAAAATAGTAATTAAAAACACTACTTTAAAAAATAGAGAGAAAGTTACTCCTGGAGCAGCACTTAACATTTACAGGGATGTCTTGGATTTGGATGAATGTGGTAATACCTGTTATGACTGTCCCATCAGTTCCACTAATTGGAGATGTGAGGTGTCAGCCAACCCTCTGAATTATCTTCCTCCTCCTCCTTTCTTCTCTCCTAAAGAGTGGGTAATGATTTCAAGCATGATCTCTCATCTGGTGTATTATTAATCTAGCAACTTCACACCCGTTGGGGTTAGGAGTTGAATATACTGTAGTTTCTAAGCGTGGTGGTTGAATATAAGTAGCCCTTATATGCAATAAAATGTGTGGTCATTTAAAAGCTTCGTATCTTGTGTTTGTGGGTCTTGCTACTTAGCAACTTTGGAATAAGCAGCACCCATGATGTGTGTATGTCTGTGCTCCACTGCTGTGGTTACACAAAGGTCTAGGCTGACTTTTTTAAAAAAGAAGGAACTAGAATGTTAAAAAAATTGCATTATGCATATACATGTAGTTAAATCCATTCTAATCCTTAACTTTTTGCATCAGCTATGCCATTAGCTTCTTAATATTGTTCCCCTTGGCTGGAAAACCTCAACTCTTTGAGTAGCTAGAACAGGGAGCTGCAATTCAGGAGGCTTGGTTCCTTTCCCATCCCTGCTCTTGCCTTGCTGTATAACCCCGGGCAAATAACGTGGAGTCTGAAGTGGATTAATAGTACTGACCTGCTATAGCACTGTGGTGAGATAAAAGGGACTTTGGAACTGTAGTTGGAATTGTAGTATTAAAAACATCAATACCATGATAATAACATGTATTTTTCCTGCTGGTTTACTGAACAGAAGCCTCTGCTCTGGCAGCTACAACAACATACCCCAGTAAGGAGGTAGTTATATAGCTCCATGCAGCTACACTTGAGTTGAGAGAGAAAGGTCTTTATTCCTGGGGATGCGTAGGGCTGGTCCCAAGAAGCGTTTGACATTTTTTTTGTTAAATATTATCATCCCTGTTTTCAGTTCTGCTCCCATCTTCAGACTGCAGCAGACAGTGAATTGTTGTCAAAATGGGCTGTTTCTCTCACTGAACTTGATTTACCTTTATTTTTCAGGTGGACTTTGCAAATCGAGAAAGTCAGTTGGCATTTTATCATTCCATGGAGAAAACGGGTCAAGATATCAGAGACTTTTATGAAATGCTGGCAGAAAGAAGGCATGTGTCAAATATCTTTATTACAGTCTTTACTTTTCCAGCATCGTCTTAAGCGCAATTAAACTTTCTTCAGGCTGTAATGATTGAACACTTATTTTTGTTCCTCTCAACATTATCCTTCATTTTAAAGTTCTGTTAACAACATTTTAGCATATTTTTAATGTCTTTTACCTTTTCAACTTTTTTTTTTTTTAAACAAATTTAGGTGGTCAGACTTCAACTCTGCAGATTAAAGCAGACAGGATCTCGCACATGTGAAGTGCAGTCAATTACTGAAACTCGTACTTAGGTGGATGTTTCAGCTATCTATGTGATGTATATATTTAGTATCCGGTTACTGTGATAGGTCACCAGGACACAGTTGAGAGTCATTCATCATTTCTTAAGAATGCAAAGAATAGCTTATCTGTAATGCCTTCCCATACCCTCAAGAGAAATCTATGTGTTAATGGGTGTATATATAGTCTGATAAACTACTGCTGCTCATCTGTTGAGCGGAGAGTAAAATTTGGTCTTCCACCCCTACCCCTTTTCAACAGTTTAGTTTGTTAACTTGATAAAATAATAAAATACGAGTGAGACTGCAATATTTTTTTTTTTTTGCTATTTGACATGAAAAATGTGTTCTGTGTCAATGCCCTTTCTGCAGCATCTGTCATGATGGTGTCTGGCCATTTTGCACAAGCTGCAAAGGCTTGTGTTCCCCCTGCATGGCCACTTATCTCTGCAGACCCTGGCTGAGAGTAGCCTGGCACAGAAGCACTCTGCATTTTGCGCTTTTTTTTCCTCCAGTGGCTGAATAACATCCGTCTTTTTATTACTGATGACTATAGTGAAGGCTGAAAATGGAAGCACTCTCTTTTTGTGTGGGTGCATTTTTATTACCTTCAGAGGCTGGCTTAATTGTTAGGGTTCTGGTTTACCTATGAAATAAGCCCAGCGTGACACTGATTGTACCTGTGCACTAGATAAATTTAATGTTTTTTTGCAGCAAAATAGACTGGTCTAACTTCTGTGCAAAATTGCTAGATTGAAAAGTGAGGAGTGTTTGGAAATTGGCAATCAGGATTTGCATAATGGAAATAAATGTGTGGGTTCCCCAGTCCTTGGCAGATGTTGTGATGTGCCAGCAAGCAGTCAGTAATAATTTCCTCTGAACTACACCAAATTCAGAAAAGGGAAGTGCATTATTGGATGTCTTTTAACGCGCAGGAGTCAGCTGGACTTGTCTTTGCCATGAAATAATTCTGAGTAGGACACTGACTTCTGGAACAACGTAATACTTAGGTACACGTTAGTCTTGTTTTTCCTTTTCTGCCATTATGCTCACATACTCATTACAAGATGCTTCGGAATAATGACTCACAGAGCGATCGAGCAAGCTGTGCAGTGAGTCTTGTAATTCTGCATCTTCTCGTCCTCCTTCGAGCTTCTCCTGGCAGTTCCTGGTCCCTTGCAATGATGCTAAGATCTGCACTAACCAGGTTCTCTTAGGTGGTAGTTGTAGCCCATCTAAATAGGACCCAAAGGCAAAAAAACCCACAAAAAAGCCAAAGGAAAACCGTGATAAATTTTTTTAACTTCACAGCTGTCGTTCATAACATCCCGCTTCAGTTGTCTTCCGTGTTTTGCTTCACTGTGTTCTTTTTTCAATTTTGTACATTTCTTAAAATGAGGAAGCTGTCAGCTTTTAACATAAAACATAAGCTGTGAAGCCAAATAAATGTGTATGGAGTGTTCAGAACACTCTAATGGTGGAGAATTGGAGCACCAGCTTTATGCCACCCCTCTGCCAGAGGCATGTTCAGTGTTATAAATGGCTTATTTTTGCCATTTGCAGGTATTGAGATAATAACGCTAACTGCTTGACTTATTTTGCTGAGTGCTTCCCATGAATTCATCTGATCTCATAAACAACCTGATTTTTTTCATTGACTTGGTCTTACTGTAAGTAGGCAACGTCAGCATGTCACATGCAGCAAAAGAGCTAATTTTGGAATTAAATGATCACTTACAGGGTTTAGAATTTTTAAAGAAATTTTATTACCACTTTACTGCTTAGTAATGGAGAGGTTCAAACCTTGAATTTTGATTTGACTCATGTTTTCAGAGGTAGGTTTCATGTTCTTGAGATGGGGTGGTCTTCAGCATGACAGACTGTGTGTGGGTGCACAGGTGCTGTGTAGGTTTTACCTTAATTTAATGCAATATTTTAATTTGGCAAAAATGAAGCAGTGAGGGTGGTGAAAAGATACTTGGCAGAGCTGTCACAAAATGACCAATTAACTGCATACGGTATTTGATAAGCTAACAAAGCATTTAATCCACTGCGCACCGATTCATTGTTGTTAAATCTCTTTATGCAGGTGTGTACAGTTGCCTTGATGCGGGTGTAAAAAAATTATCATAAAATGATTCCCCTACATAGCAAAGAACATGGTAACGCAGTACATTGGTTGAGAAGGAAAACTAACCTGTTTATTCCTATATTTAGCAGAGATGAAAGAAGAGGATCTTACGAATATGCCCCTGATCGTACTTACTACGAGACTGTTCGGACTCCAGGGACGTATCCTGAAGATCCTCGACGAGAATACCCAGCTCGAGGCAGAGAATTCTACGCAGAGTGGGATCCCTACCAAGGAGACTACTATGACCCACGATACTACGACGACCCACGCGAGTACAGGGATTACAGGGGCGATCCATATGAGCAAGACATAAGGGAGTACAGTTACAGGCAACGGGAGAGAGAGAGGGAGAGGGAACGGTTCGAATCCGATCGGGACAGAGACCACGAACGGAGACCGATAGAACGGAGCCAGAGTCCGACCCACTCCAGGCGTCCGCAGAGCCCTGGAGCATCTCCCTCCCAATCGGAAAGGCTGCAGAGCGATTCAGAGAGGAGGATTTACAGCAGGTCATCGGATCGCAGTGGCAGCTGCAGCTCTCTGTCTCCTCCACGATATGACAAGCTTGACAAAGCCCGTGTGGAACGTTATGCAAAAAATGAAAAAACAGAGAAAGAGCGTGTTTTCGAGCAGGAGAGAGTTGACAAGGAGAAACGCTTGGTGAGAAAGGAAAAGCCAGAAAAATTAGAAAAGGAGAAAACCGATAAGCAAAAACGAAAAGCAAAAATCCATTCACCCAGCTCTCAGTCTTCTGAAACGGATCAAGAGAATGAGAGAGAGCCCAGCCCTGAAAAATTGAAGGGCAATAGTAAACAAAGTAAAGAGAGAGGTGACAAAGAAGGGACAGCTAAAAACCGCCTGGAACTAATGCCCTGCGTCGTGTTGACCCGAGTAAAAGAAAAGGAGGGGAAAGTGATTGATCAGCCCACTTTGGAGAAACTGAGAGCAAAGCTTGATAATGACACGATGAAGTCCCCACTTCTTGAACAAAAAACGCAGACATCTCAAGCTGAGCAAACCAAGTCTGATCAGTCTAAACTGGAACCTGTCAGAACCAAGGTACAAAAAGAGAAAGCTCTTGCTAGTCATGTAGAAGTGGTGGATAAGGAGGGAAAACTGAAACCCAAAAAGCACTTGAAGACAGAGCAAACTTCTGAGGGGGCCAACGCGGTAGATTTAGATAAGTTGGAGGCTCGTAAAAGACGTTTTGCTGATGCAAATCTGAAGCCTGACAGGCAAAAACTGGAAGTAAAAAGAAGCAGCCAAGATGAGGAAGATGCACGCATGGTTTTGAAAAAGCAGCTTGATGCAACGGCTTCATCTAGAGAAGCGACAATGTTAAGGGAAGGAGAATTGGAGAGAAAACCCCTGAGGAAGGAGATGCTTAAAAGGGAATCTAAAAAACTCAAACTGGAAAGACTTATTCCTGTTACTAGTCCCAAAGAAATTCAGGAGACTCTTAGTGTTGGTGGGATTGGTGTGCGTCCCACCCTAGAACTGCAGGCGAGGCTAATAGAGGCAGCCGATGAACCAGTGGAAGTTCAGGAACTCTCTTCTAAAAAATTGAATCCAGTAAAACCCCAGCATAAACAGGTACAGCTACTAGATGACCAAGGAACAGAGAGAGAGGATGCAAGGAAGAATTACTCTGGTCTTCCTGAAGACACACCCGACCATAAACTTGGCCAAGAGAAGCCTCAGTCAACTGATACAGAGGAGAAAATTGGCATTGACATTGACCACACGCAAAGTTACAGGAAACAAATGGAGCAAAGTCGCAGGCTAAAACAGCAGCTGGAAATGGAGATAGCAAAGTCTGAGAAGTTCGGCAGTCCGAAGAAAGATGTGGATGAATATGAAAGACGGAGCTTGGTCCATGAGGTGGGAAAACCTCCACAAGATGTCACTGATGACTCTCCACCAAGTAAAAGGAAAAAGACTGACCAGTTTGACTTTGAAATTAGCACTAAAAGAGAAAGAAACTACAGAAGTTCTCGTCAGGTGAGTGAGGACTCTGAAAGGACATCTTGTTCCCCTAGTATCCGACACTTCCCTTTCCATGAAGATGACGATACGCTCGATTCTCCAAGGCTAATGCCATTAAAGGAAACCAAAGAGTCACCTAAAATAGAAGAAAAGGGTCTTTCATACTCCAACATGACTGTGAGGGAGGACTCACTAAAATTTAATCCTTATGATTCCAGCAGAAGGGAGCAGATGGCAGAAATGGCTAAAATAAAACTATCTGTATTGAGTTCTGAAGATGACTCAAGTAGGTGGGAAACACAAGTGAAGCAGGAGCCTGGCAGAGTTGATATCAGCTTTCCAAGCAGCATCGTCAAAAGAGACAGCATACGCAAGCGGTCTGTCCGAGACCTGGAACCCGGGGAGGTGCCTTCAGATTCAGATGATGACAGTGAAAACAAGCCCCATTCCCCAAAAGCCTCATCCTTGTTAGAGAGTTCCAGGTTGTCTTTTTTATTAAGGGACAGAGAAGAGAAGTTACGTGAAAGAGAGGAAAGACTGTCAAGTTCCTTAGAAAGAAACAAATTTTACTCTTTTGCGTTGGACAAGACAATCACACCAGACACAAAGGCCTTGCTTGAAAGAGCTAAATCTCTCTCTTCATCCAGAGAAGAAAACTGGTCCTTTCTAGATTGGGATTCAAGATTTGCTAGTTTTAGAAACAATAAAGACAAAGAGAAGGTTGACTCGGCTCCAAGACCTATTCCCTCTTGGTATATGAAAAAGAAAAAAATCAGGACTGATTCAGAAGGTGGAAAACTGGATGATAAGAAAGAAGATCATAAAGAGGAGGAACAAGAGAGACAGGAACTGTTCGCTTCTCGATTTTTGCATAGTTCAATCTTTGAACAGGACTCCAAGCGCCTGCAGCATTTAGAGAGAAAAGACGATGATCTTGACTTCATTTCTGGTAGATTGTACGGGAGACAGTCTTCCTCCGATGGGACTAACAGCGCAGCTGATTTGGTGCAAGAACCAGTGGTTCTCTTCCACAGTAGATTTATTGAACTGACGCGAATGCAGCAGAAAGAAAAGGAGAAAGATCAGAAACCAAAAGAAGTGGAAAAACAGGAAGATAAAGAAAACCGGCCGAAAACACCAGAAACGGTTCCTGATAGTAAAGAACTGGAACATAAAACTTCCTCAGTAGTCGGTCCCTCTTCGGTTACCGTCCTACCACAGGAGCCAGCACCGGTTGAGAAGGTAGCAAATGAAAAGGTAGTGGTGGAAACAACTTCTGTAAAAGAAGAAAAACCATCTGAACCTGCTTCTGCAGCAGAGGAACAAAAACCTTTTCCTGAACTTGCTGCTCCTGTCAAAATCGAACCACCCGAGCAAACTGAACCCCCGCCAGTCGTAGAAGCTAGTAAAGAAGTTGTTGCTACTACCCTGGCACCAGAGGAAGATGCTGTGGCAACAGAGCACCCTTCATACTTGGATACCAAGCCTCCTACTCCTGGAGCTTCGTTTTCCCAAGCAGACATCAGTGTAGATCCAGAACCTGAAGCTGCCCAGCTGATTCCACCTCCGCCCAAGCTAGTTCAGAAGTCCGATGAGGCTGCTGAACCTAAAGAAGAAAATCCTCCGCCTTCTGCCAACGCTGATGCTAGTGCAAATCAAAAGGTGGAGGTGGCTGCTGAGGTCCTGCCGCCCGTTTCTGACAATGATATGGAAGTCGAACCTCCAGTTGTTGTAAAAGATAAGAAGTCCTACAAGAGTAAACGCTCCAAGACTCCTGTGCAATCGGCTGCAGCTAACGTGACAGAAAAACCCGTCACGAGGAAGAGCGAAAGAATTGACCGTGAAAAACTTAAAAGGTCAAGCTCTCCTCGTGGGGAGACGCAGAAACTTTCCGAATTGAAAGTGGAAGCGGAGAAGGTTTCGAGGAATGCTGCTAAATCCCCTAGTTCTGCTGCAGAGCCAGAAAACGTGGAGCCAAGCTTGCCAATAGGCCGTACTAGGCGCAGAAACGTAAGGTCAGTCTACGCTACCACAGGGGACAATGAAGGCCCATCTCCAGTGAAGGACTCCATGGAGGTCACTAGATCCACCAGGAAGAGAGGGGAGAAGGAACCGCAGGAAACAGTGACAACCGTTCCTACAACCCCGAGGAGGGGAAGACCTCCGAAAACCCGCCGTAAGCCAGAGGAGGACATCTCTCCAATAAAGACAGAACCGGTACAGCAAGAGGTGGAGGAGTCTGAAACTAAAGATGCTGCGGAAGCTCCTAAGCCTGCAGAAGGTTGGAGGTCTCCTAGATCCCAGAAGCTAACACACAGTCACTCATCAGCTGCTACCAGCCAACAGGGGAAGAAAGGGAAGAACGAACCGAAAGCCGATACCTCAGCTGAATCTGAAGAGGCTGCTGAAAGAAGCGGTCAGGAGACAAGCATTGGTGACAACAGCAATAAAGCAAAAGCCACTGAGAAAGAGCTGGCAGCGAGCGAGCAGAAACGCGATAGGAAAGAACTGGATGCAGAGAAAAACCAGCTAGAAATCCCCACGGTTGAGATCATTGAGAAGAAGCCAGCGCCAGAAAAGGTTACGAAATCCAAAAGGGGAAGGTATAAAAATACCAAAACTGTCGTAGATAAAGCATCCGTGTGTCTCAAAAATGTAGAAATACGCCTCAATGTGGACGAAGTCAAGGGCGCCTTGCGGCCAACTGAGGAGGAGGCAGAGCCGGTGGCGGTGTCACCGGCCAAAATTAAGAGCCCCCAGAAAGAGGACATCTTGTCACCCCATTTTGCTAAGAGTGAGGTAGAAGATTCATTCCCAGAAATGGAAAAAGAGGTGGTGCGGGAACCAAAGCAGTCCCCGGAAGCCGCCCAGTTAGCAAAACAGATTGAACTTGAGCAGGCTGTGGAGAATATTGCAAAACTCACTGAAACTCCTCCATCAATTGCTGCCTACAAAGAGCCGACGGCAGATGTACCTGAAGTTCGTCAGGAGGAGGAGGGAGATAAACCTGCGCATCAAGCTAGTGAAACAGAGCTGGCGGCAGCCATCGGCTCCATCATCAATGATATTTCTGGAGAGACTGAAAGCTTTCCTGCACCCCCGACGTATCCCGCTGAATCGGAAGCTGAAATCCCTGCAGAGCCCTTGGTGTTACCGTCGCCTCGGGAGGAGATGGAGCCCGAGACTGATCAGGCAGTGAATAATATCCTAGAAACGGAGGCTGCCGTTGAGCCCACAGTGCAGCCGGTTCCCAGCTCTGCCCCATCGACAGTAGAGACGGAGAGCAAGGAGGCCGAAGTCAGCTTCAGTGAATCTTCCAATTCTGCACAGGAGGCCGAGACCTTGCAGGAGGCTGAAGTTGCTCGGAAGGAAAAGGGCCGTCAGAAAACCACACGGCAGAGACGCAAAAGGAGCACGGGCAGAAAGGGTGATGCCGCTGAAGTCAACACCTTTGAGCCGGAGAGGGTGCAGAGCAAGTCGCCCCCCACTAACGAAGGAAAGACAAAACCCGAAGAAGCCTCTAAGGAGGAAAAACAAACTAAAACAGTGGCTCAGGCGTCCGTGGAGCCAAGCGCTTCTGACGCCAGCAAGGCTGCAGCCACTGACATTGTGGCCACGCACGAAGCTGTTGCTGAGAGCAGCACCTCACCGAAAGCGCCCGCTCCGGCTCCTCTAGACCTGGCCGCCCCACCAGTTCCCCTTGATGAGGGGAGTCAGAGTGGATTCAAGATACGGTCACCCATGGAGAACGCACCCATCACACCGCCGAGCGCTCCAAATGCAGCCCTTCCTGCTGTCCCTTCGGCAGCGGCCAAGCTGCCCACCCCAGTGCCCGCCACAATCGTCCCCCTTCACTCTGGCGCTGCCAAAGTGCCAGAGTGGATGGTGAGGCATGAGGAACCCCGTGCCCGTTCCACGCCCCCACCTGCTCTCCCACCAGACACAAAGGCATCAGATATCAATACAAACTCCAGCACTTTGAGGAAGATACTCATGGAGCCCAAGTATGTCTCGGCAACAAGCATAACCTCCACGCATGTGACGACGACGCATGCCGAGCCAGTGAGTGCACCTTGTTTGGAGGAGGCACCCCTCCACCCTGCGGTAGAGGCCATAAAGCCGGTTTCAGAGGAGAAGCCAGCAGTTCCCGTCACCAACGCCTTGGACCCACCGGTGGCTGAAGCACCGGTGTTCAGCGAGAAGGAAAAGATAAGTACTGTGATTGCTCCCAAAGCCACTTCTGTTATAAGCAGGATGCCCCACAGCGTGGATTTGGAGGAGGCCTCAAGGATCACCTTGGTGAAGCAAGCTCCCCAAACCCAGACGTGTCTTGTCAATGCCCCGTCACCGAAATTTAAGCAGAGGTCAAGCACAAATGATAACAGTAGGTTTCATCCGGGATCGATGTCTATTATTGAGGAGAGGCCTGTAGAGACTGGGTCCAGTCCAGGGCTGCGAGTGAACACCTCGGAAGGGGTAGTGCTTCTGAGTTACTCGGGGCAGAAGACGGAAGGCCCTCAGCGAATTAGTGCCAAGATCAGCCAGATTCCCCCAGCCAGCGCTGTCGACATAGAGTTTCAGCAGTCTGTATCCAAGTCTCAGATTAAACAAGAACCTATCACGCCATCTCAGCCCACGCCGAAAGGCTCCCAGACTTCGGCGGGCTACGGGACTGTTTCCACACATTCTTCTTTGGTACTAGGATCACAGCCTTATAATACGTCGCCCGTCATCTCCTCTGTTAAACAAGAGCGCACTGCGCTGGAGAAGTCCGACTCGTCCCACCTTTCTGTCCAGACTCCAGCATCTCAGCCCGGTAAAGTCCTCACGCAGACTGTAAACACTCCACCCGTACTCGTCCACAACCAGATGGTTGTGAACAAAAAACTGTCCGATCCAGCTGCTCTGAAAGTGGAGACCAAGACTCTGCAACCCTCCAACTTGAGTCCCGGAGTTAGTCCTCACCACCCTTCGCTCTCTGGGAAAATGCATTCGGAAGCAAACCATGTCAGCTCGGGACCCAGCACCCCAACTGACCGGGCTATTTCCCACTTGGGGGTCACGAAACAGGAGCCACACTCGCCGCGTACTAGCGGGCACTCGCCGTCGCCGTTCCCCCGGGCTTGTCATCCCGGCAGTACCTCATCTCCGGCTTTATCGAGCAGCACCCCAGTCATGCTGGCGCCGGGAATTCCCGTTCCTCAGTACATATCCAGCATGCATCCTGAGCAATCTGTTATCATGCCTCCTCACAGCGTAACACAGACTGTGTCCCTGGGCCATCTGTCCCAAGGTGAGGTGAGGATGAACACCCCTCCTCTTTCCGGCATCCCTTACGGCATCCGCCCAGAAGCGCTCCACTCCCCCAGAGCTGCTCTGCAACCCCAGATAGACATCAAACCTCAGCGATCCAGCACGCCTCAGCCAGCTCCGATACGAGACATAGTCATGCCTCCTCTGTCTTCTCAGCATCCCCCTGAGGAGGAGATGCACTACCACCACACGACGGTGTGCCGAGGACCAGCCCCCGTTCAGTCTGACGTGCTGGTGATGCAGCCGGATTACCGCATGCACCCCACGAGCATCAGGCTTGACCAGTACAACGTCCCCCGGGACGTGAGGATGATCATGCACCCGCACATGGCCGCTGTGGGTGAGCACCACTCGGAAACGAGACAATCCCGAACACCTGAAGGGGCTGTGAAAACTCCCCCTGTCAGTAAGACCCCTCAGCCTGGAAAAGAGACGCCAAAATCCTCTGAAGGCAAGATGGCGCACTCTCCTCACAGCGAGCCCCGGCTCCTCAGCGTCCCGTCCAGCAGCCAGCTGCCTGGACTGCCTTTGACGCAGCCGGTGGTGGTACCGCACGGAGTACAGATCATGCACCCCACGGGGAGCTCCTTTCACGATTATCGGTCTGTGTATGGCGACATGAGGAATTACCATACAGCGGCACAGCTCGGGCATCCTCAGTTCCCAGGTGCCTCGCCCATCGGGCTGCCTTCCCGGAGCATGACCCCATCTCAGGTGAGAAATAAAACCCTTTCTTCTCCTTCTACCTGAAATCTAGAGTGCTTTGAGCTAATTACAGCCCCGGCACGGCTCTGCGTGGCCGCAGGAGCTGAGTTTAGCTCTCTGTGGATAGTCTCCAAGCCCTACTTAAGTTCATAGCACAAGAGGAGCTATTTTGTTTGGGAAATGGGGTTTGAACGCTGCTTAGCATTAGAGGAAGCTGAAATAACCCGTTTTCTTAACTACTCTAGGACTCAAACCAGAAAGTGTGAAGCTGCCTAAAGGTTTCTAGACTTAGAGGTGTCAGGGGGAATTGTTAGCATCAAGGTGGCGTGTAGGTCAGACATCCTCGGGCTAAGGAAGGGCTTGGGACAGGATTCAGGAGATGTGGTTTCACCTCTTGGGTGTGAGAGGCTGGTGGGGTAGCCTTGGAAGGGGGGGACTGGTCCAGGCTTCACTGCAGCAGGGCTGGTGCTGTGGTGTGGAGACACAGGTTTCTCCGCCAGCAATCTGATGGTGTCCTGGCAGCCTTATTGTTGAATTTAACGAGTTCTGATATGCCCACAGCCTAAAATCTTTCCTTTTTCCCCCACCGCCTGCTTCCCAGGGTCTACCGGAGGGTGAACACTCGCACCCCAGCCAGCCAGTACGCAGCAAGACTCCTCAGATCCCCCAGGATCCCAAGGGCCCGCCAGCAGCAGGACCCGAACAGAGTCACCACCCCACTGTAAATAGGCATGCGGCACAGATAGACCCTCACGTCCACCTTCAGAGGGCACAAGCGGACACGGGCCAGACCTCCTACCCTTCACCTGTTGCCATTTCGATGAAACAGGAGCTTCCGTCACCACACCAACCTCAGGCGGTTCCCAAGCAATCCATGTTTATCCCCACGACATCGGGTCCCGGGGCCCCGCCGGGGCTGCCCCTCAATCGCCCGGAGCCGCAGTCCGCTCTCAAACAAGAGCCGTCTCCTCACCCCATTTCGCAGAGACCTGTGGATATGGTTCAGCTTCTGACAGTAAGTTTCGCTCCGTCGTCTTCTCCTGGCCAAGTAGCCTCGTGCTCCTTGTCTGGGGAGAAATAATCAGGTTCTGTATAGCTCATCTCACCTGTGGCACCAAAAGCTGACCTCTCTTGCATCAAGTGCTTCAAATGCGGAGAGGGTGATTGATCATCTGTCTGCTTTCTGGGCTGTTTCTGTCCCCGGTGAATTTTAGCTGTGTCCACGTTTACATGGCATTTCCCAGAGGCTTGAGATAAGGCACTGTTAATGCAGAGCAGCCCCATTTCTCTCATCATTGTTTCAAACAGACTGCAGGCTCAGGCAGGCACTGCTGCATCATTGTTACAGTCAGCTGTTCCTTGGGAAGCTTTCCTTCACTGGCAGGAAAGAATGGTGGTGTATTTAAAGAAAAAGAAAAAAACCACTCTCGCAAAGCCTAGAGGCTGAGGAAGAGGAGGGAGATGGTGATGAGCAGGCACTGACAAGGAACCAAGAGTTGCGTTCAGAGCGGAGTATTTCCCATATAACCTTGAGCAACTCTCCTGCTGCTGCTGTTTCTCAATTCTCCCAGTTGTAAAAGAGAAAATAGTGTTTGGTAACAGCCCCGCACTGCCTCGTGCTGTGTGGGAGGCTGAAAGATTGGGAAGTGCTCTGATGTTACGATGAAGGGAGCCACCCAGGCATCTTAGCCAGCTGGAAGAAAAAGGACTGAATTACTGATTTAGCAGGACCTAATCCAAGCCCGGACCGGCGTGTACGAGGAGTGATAGGTGTTACATCTGTACTCAGTCCTTAAAGCAAAGCGGTGGTGTCTTAATTGCCTGTGAAAGTATTAGAGGCAAATGAGCAGCTCAGACGGGATTTAAGATCCCCTTCTCCTTCATTTGCATTTAATATTTCTTCTCCCTCTCTTTCCAGAAATACCCAATTGTCTGGCAGGGCCTTTTGGCTCTAAAAAATGACACAGCCGCTGTTCAGCTCCACTTTGTCTCCGGTAATAATGTCTTAGCGCACCGGTCCCTGCCAGCGCCGGAGGGAGGACCGCCGCTGAGAATCGCTCAGCGTATGCGACTGGAGGCTTCGCAGCTGGAAGGCGTCGCGCGCAGAATGATGGTGAGGGGTTGGGACGGGGTGAGGGAGCATGTTTGGGAAGAGCTAATATCTGCATGCTGAAAGCTGGGCTGTTCTCACCAGCTGTGTAACAAAAAACCACCGCTTCTCCCAGAAACTTCGGCTCTCATTGGTTGTGTCGCATTATTTCGGGATTCTGGTAATAGCTGTGTGATTCCTTCATCCCACTGAGCATGAAATACAGATTGCGAGTCATGAGCTATAGGAATTAACTCTGCATTCATAGAAAAGGGAATGGCGGAGTTGGGAAACCTTTGAAATCACCCGTCCCTCAGCCCTGGAACAAATTCCTGCTGTCACCGACACATATAAGTAAGGTGGAAAGTGGAATTCAGGCGGCCATGGAAAGCGGTAGTTTTCAGTCCTTTTCACCATCTCCTAGGCTGGCCGAGCTTTCAGCAAGTCTTCTGTAACTTTGAAGGAGTTCAAAGAGAGGATTTTCCACTGCAGATAATGAATGTATGTCAGGAACGGGCCTGTTCCCAGCAAACATTTGACTTAATTACGCTATTTTCTTTCCAGGTGGAGAGTGATTACTGCCTATTACTGGCCTTGCCTTGTGGCCGAGACCAGGAAGATGTAGTGAATCAGACTGAGTCACTTAAGGCTGCGTTCATCAGCTACCTGCAGGCTAAGCAAGCCGCAGGAATCATCAACGTTCCCAACCCCGGCTCTAATCAGGTACTTGGAGGGAAAGGCCTGAAACACCGTAGGTAAACTAAATCAATAGATAATGGGACGTACAGCCTTCCACCCCAGGTCTTTGCTTGAAATTGTAGTTGAGCTGCCTGTTTTTATTATTAAAAGAAAACCGCCACGTTTACCATGCTGGCTTCTTACATCACCAATCAAAACTCACCGATATAATTGATACAATTACTGAAGATGAACTGCAAAGCCAAAAAAACCCTCAAACCTATGTTCAGTCTGTTCACAGCCCTACATCCTTGGCTGAAAACAAACCAAACCCATTTTCCAGCTCTTTTTCTGTGTTGGAAGTAGAGTCCTCATTTCTTCTGCATATCATATCCTGATTTTTCCAGGACACCTGGTGCTTTCTTGCTCTTGGCCACGTAAATACAAAATGTTTGGGTTTGGTGATGAGGAGCATTTATTCCAGCTGTGTTGCGGCATCGAATCAAATTTAATCTGTTCCCTGGGTGTAAGTGGCCCAGAGTGAGTGGTCAGCACTTGGAGCAACTGCTGAAATGATAATTAATGGGATTTTTTTTTTGTCTTGTGCAATAAAACTAGCCAGCTCTTACATCCCCGGTGTGGAAAAACTCCCCACCTTGGGGAACCACACCTGAGGCTGCTGAACAGCCTCTCCTTATTTATACAAGCGCGCCGGTTTATGAGCCTTTAAGCACCCAAAAGATCATTCGAATGTCCCATTTTAAAACATTTTAGGCCAGCCTTCACCCCGGTTTGTCGCTCATCCGTGTTTCTTCTCTCCCTGGCAGCCTGCCTACGTTCTGCAGATCTTCCCACCCTGCGAATTTTCAGAAAGCCACCTGTCCCGCCTAGCCCCGGACCTCCTTGCCAGCATCTCCAACATCTCTCCTCACCTGATGATTGTCATCGCGTCGGTATGAGCTGTTTACCGGTTACTGACTTTTATTTTTTTTTTCCAAGGCCCTGCAGCAAAAAAAAAAAAAAAAAGCCCACAAAAACCACAAAAAAAAAAAATTAAAATAAAAACAAATAAAAAGAGAGAGAGAAAGTAATGAAACAAGAAAATGCTGCCAGACTACCAGCCTCCTGCCCTAACCGGCCTCGATCAAACTGTTGCTGGGTAGTGGTTCCACTACCTTGTATGTTTACATATTGCTTTAGCTTACGGACAACTGATGCACTCAGCAGGCGGACTGGTATTGGGTTTCTGTGCCTCCTTTTGGGGAAAAGATAAAGGATGGCTTATTTTTTTTAACAAAAAAAAAAGGAAAAAAATAAAAAAGAACCTGAACTGCCTTTGCACTAAATTAGTGACTCGGACCTTTGCACAGTTGGAGACACGCTGTGACGTTCTGGATGTCTTGACACACATTAATACGCGCCGTGGACTAAACGCAGGACCTGGGGACTTCTGCTGAAATTTGTGGGTCAAGGATCATTTCACACATTATCTTTTTTATTTTATTTTATTGGTTGGTTTTTTTTTCCTTTGGTTTTTTTTTTTTTTTTTTTTTTTTTTTTTTTTTTTCTGGATGTGAACCTTCCTCTCCTCCACTTGCCCCTGCTGCAGCCGTCTTCTCCTCATCTGGGATGTACAGTTTACACTGAAAAAAAAAAAAGAAAATACAAAAAAAAAAAAAAAAAAAAACAAAAGGGAGAGCTATTTTCCTTCCTGGTGGGATATGCAGAACTCAGTGGGTGTGTGTATATATAAATATATATATAATATATATAAATATATATAATACTGACTTTAAAAAAAAAAAAGGAAAAAAAATCAAATCCCCACAACATACATTTTTTTTTAATCTGTGCCAAAAATGTGTTTTCAGAGAAAATCTTATTTTCATACTCAGACTTTGTATTGTCACTCATTTGTAAGTGCGCTTCATTTAAACATGCCCCCCCCCCCCCCCCCCCCCCCCGTCTCATGAACTGTGGAAGTGTTATACACTTGTACAAAAGACTTTTGACCCCCCCCTCTTCCCCCGCCCCTTCGCCTTCCCTAACACTTATTAATTTATGGAACTGTTTTTTTCTCAGCGCAGTTTTGTTTTGTGTGTCCATTGGATTACAAACTTTATTAAAAAATACAAAACACCTCGGTGCCCGGATCTCGTCCCTTGGCAGTTCGGGATTGGGGGGGGGGGGGTGCGGAAGGAGGTTTGGGGGCTCCCCCAGGAGTCGTCACTAATCTTTTGTTTAAAAAAAAAAAGGAAAAAAAAAAGATAATTTTTGTCAGAGTAAATCAAATCTTTGTTTCTTTTCCTTTTTGTGTTGTAAATATTTGTTGAAAACCAAAGTTGCAATTTTTTTATGCTTTTAATTTTGATACGTGCCAACTACTTGTGAAAAAAAACCAAACACCTGAATTTTGGTATTCATCATGCTTTAAAAAAACAAGAGCCAGACTTCATGTTTTTCACTGCTTTTCCACCCAAAAGCAGGCTGGGCTCTGGCGCAGGAGGGAAGTGGTGCCAGGGGCTGGTGGGAGCCACCAAAACCCTCGATTAATCACCAGTGGTGGTGCAAATGGGTTAAAAATCAAGAAGATATGGTAAAAAAGGAAATTTATGAGAAAATTTGGGGGTCTGGACCCCACCCGTGGGGTTTTGGGGTGAAAGATGAGCAACCCTTGCCCCACTGCCCCATGCCGGGGATGGAGGCAGGGGAGAGCCCATTTTGGGTTAAAAAAAGGACAAAAAAGGTACTGCTGATGCCCCAACATCAAGGCAGGGGGTGAGAGCCCAGCCCCTGCCCCCCCAGGGGCCTGGGGTCTCGGCCAGTGACACCCCACAGGGGACCCCCAGGCTGTGCTGCCGTGGGGGGGGGGGGTACACACTGGGGGGTCCTGGGGTCAGGATTGGGCCTTAGACCTGCCCCCCACCCGCCCAGTGCCGGGGGGACGGGGGAGGGTGGAGATGGGAGGGATGGACTGACAGACATGTGGATGGGTGCGTGGATACACTGACAGATTGGGGGGGGGGGGCAAGGGCCTGATCCTGCCCACGAGTGGGGGCGGGGGGGGGGTGAGGGGGGCAGGGCAGGGGTGTGAAATTGCTGGTTTTCAGAGTGGGGCCTTTGAGGCAAAAAAAGTCCATTTTTTTTGGGGCATTTATGCTGGGGAGCCTGCCCAGCTGTCCATACAACCATATGTGCGTCCAGCTGTAGGTACCACCGTCCATATGTATGTACAACTGTCTTGTCTGTCCGGCTGAAAGTACAACCCCTGCTCTGTCCCCCCCCAGTGCCCCGGGTGGGGTAACGGAGGTGGGACAGACACACAGATGGGTGCATGTCTGGATGGACACACAGACAGTTGTTCATACCACTGGACACGTGGACAGTGAGACGTCCAACTGGACTCACAGATGGGTGTGCAGTTGTACGTCCAGCTGGACACACGGACAGGTGAGCATCCAGCTGGAAACATGGATGGGTGCATGTCCATGCGGACAGATGGACAGTTGCAGCTCCGGACCGACAGACTGCTGTATGTCCAGATGGACAGACGGCCAGTTGATGTACAGCCAGACACACAGACGAGTGGATGGCTGGGTGCATGGGTGGGTGTGACAGTTGCAGGGTCATCCGGATACACAGACGCCTGCCCAGCCAGACACTCGTCTCCTCCACCCTCAGCACAAATGCCCCCAAAATGGGCTTTTTTGCCCCCAAGGTGCCACTCCAAAACCCACCAATTTCACACCCCTGCCCCGCCCCCACCACACCCATCCCCCGCCCCCACTCGTGGGCAGGATCAGACCCTTGGGGCCCCCGCCATCCTGTCTGTGTGTCTGGAACCAGGATTGGGCCTGAACACTTCCCAGGGCCCCAGGGTGGGTGACAGACATAGGGATGGACACACGGACAGGGCATGGACAGACAGACACACAGATAATGGGGGAGCCCAAGGGTCTGATCCTGCCCACGAGTGGGGGTGGGGGATGGGTATGGCAGGGGCAGGGCAGGGGTGTGAAATTGCTGGTTTTTGGAGCCAGGCCTTTGGGGCAAAAAGTTCCATTTTTGGGACAATTATGGTATGGGATGGAGGAGGTGAGTGTCCAGCTGGGTGGGCGTCTGTCCAGCTGTCCATGTGTCTGGCTGGATGTACAACTGTCCGTGTGTCGGGCTGGATGTGTACTTGTCCATGTGTCCGGCAGTTTGCCACTGTCTGTATGTCTGGCTGGACGGACAGCTGTCCGTTTGTCTGGATGACCCTGCAACTGTCTGTCACACCCACCCATGCACCCAGCCACGCGCTCATCCGTGTGTCCAGCTGTACATGCAACTGTCCATCTGGACATACAGCAGTCTGTCCGGAGCTGCAACTGTCCGTGTGTCTAGCTGAACATACAACTGCACACCCATCCATGAGTCCGGCTGGACGTCTGACTGTCCGTATGTCCAGTGGTACGAACAACTGTCTGTGTGTCCATCCAGACGTGCACCCGTCCGTGTGTCTGTCCCACCGCTGTTACCCACTGAGGGGTTTGGGGGATCTGGGGGGGGACACACAGAGCAGGGGGTTGTACTTCCAGACGGACAGTTGTACGTACATATGGACAGAAGTACGTACAGCCGGATACATATACAGTTGTATGGACAGACACCTGCCCAGCTGGACACTCGACTCCTCCACCCCCCCCCCCAGCACAAATGTCCAAAAAAATGGACTTTTTTTTGCCCCAAAGGCCCCACTCTGAAAACCAGCAATTTCACACCCTGCCCCCCCCCCCCCCCCCCTTGCCCCACGCATGGGCAGGATCAGACCCTTGGGCCCCCACCATCCTGTCTGTGTGTCCATCTCACCGTGCCCCACCCTGTCCATGTGTCTAGAGCCAGGATGGGGCCTGAACCCTTCCCAGTGCCCCAGGGTGGGTGACAGACATAGGGATGGACACATGGACAGGCGGACACACAGCTAATGGGGGGCCCAAGGGTCTGGTCCTGCCCATGAGTCGGGGCGGGGAAGGGGTGTGGTGGAGGTGGGGCAGAGGTGTGAAATTGCTGGGTTTTGGAGCTGGGCCTTTGGGGTAAAAAGTTCCATTTTTGAGGCAATTGTGGTATGGGATGGAGGAGGAGGCAAGTGTCTGGCTGGGCAGGTGTCTGTCCGTCTGCACTGCTGTCTGTGTGTCCAGCTGGACATACAGCTGTCTGTGTGTCCAGCTGGACGTGTACGTGTCCATGTGTCTGGCGGTCTGCCATTGTCAGTGTGTCCTGCTGGATGGACAGCTGTCCACGTGTCTGGATGACCCTGCAACTGTCAGTCACACCCACCATGCACTCAGCCATCCGCTCATCTGTGTGTCCGGCTGTACGTGCAACTGTCCGTCTGGATGTACAGCCGTCCGTCTATCCGGAGCTGCAACTGTCCATCTGTCTGGATGTGCAACTGTGCACCCATCCGTGTTTCTAGCTGGACGGTCACCCATCTGTGTGTCCGGCTGGATGTGGAACTGTCTGTGTGTCCGGCCAGATGGGCACCTGTCCATACAGCTGTCCAACCATCCACGCATTCAGCCATACAACTGTCCGTGTGTCCAGCTGGATGAGCAGCTGTCTGCAGGTGGACGTGCAACTGTCCATGTGTCCGTCTGTGCATCCGTACCCATCCCCATTACCCCACCTGGGGCACTGGGAGAACAGAGCAGGGGTTGCACAGCCAGCTGGACACAGTTACACAGCTGTCCGTGTGTCTGTCACTCACCCTGGGGCACTGGTGGGTGGGGGAGGCTTTCAGGCCCAATCCTGGCTCCAGACACACAGATGGGTGCATGGACAGACGGACACACGGACTATGGCGGGGGGTAAAGGGTCTGATCCCGCCCACGGGTGGCCCCCAAGGAGGGAGGCTGTATGTCTGGCTTGACATCCAACTGTGTGTCCACCCATGCACCCATCCACGTGTCCGTCCCTGTCACCCACCCCGGGGTGCTAGGGTGGGGTTCAGGCCTGGTCCTGACTTGAGGGTCCCTAGGACCCCCCTCCCCACGTGGGTTTGTGCCCCAGGGCACCCTGAGAAGAGCCTGGACATGGCCCCCTTCCCCCTGCAGAGCCTCCCAGGGTCCCTCAGCCTGGCCCCCATGCTCTGGTTGGGTGTCTCTGTCATGCCCCCCCCCCGCATTGGGGGACACAGCAGCCCCTCAGCTCCAGCCCTGAGGGGGACAAGGGACAGGGCTGGAGCCAGTGCTGACCCTGCTAGAGCCCTGACACACCCCCCCCCCCCCAGCACCCACATGGGGTAACAGGGATGGGGACAGACACACAGACAGCTGCATGTCCCCTGACCCTGGGACTCCCGCAGTCTCCCCCCTCTATGGCAGTGCAGCCTGGGGGGGTCCCCTGTGAGCAGGGCAGGGCTGGGCTCACAGCACCCCTGCCTTGGTGCTGGGGCAGCAGCAGCACCTTTTTGTCCTTTTTTTTTTTAACCCAAAACAGGCTCTCCTCTGCCTCCAGCCCTGCTTGCCCTCAGCCCAGGGGCGGGGGGGGTGAGGATCTCCCCTCACTTTAACCCAGAATGGCCGTTGGCCACTCTTGGGAAGTGCAAATCCCAAACCACCTTTTTTACCTTTATTGTCTCAATTATCCCCGTTTTCAATGGATCGCACCCTTGTTTGTTAGCGATTAAACGAGTATTTCAGTAACCCCTGATAGGCTCCAGCTCTGCAGGACCCCCTTCTTCCCTTTGCAGCAGGACCAGACCCAAAGCATCATCTGGGGAGGGAAGGGGGGCTACAAAATGGCTGCAGTGCCCCCCCCCCTGAGCATCAGCCATTAGAAAATATTGCAATTTATTCCATCTTTCTCCTTCCAGAAATACACTTTTTACACCATTTCCAAGCAGCTGTCTTTTAAATAAAGGCGAGGGGGAGTCACTCTGCGGGGGGCTGACCCTCTCCGGTTGTGGGTGCAGGGGCCAGGGGGGCGGCAGGGGGTTCGGGTGGGCCGTCACGGGTTCGGAAGAGGAGTTCTCCGGCGGGAATGACCTGCTCCGTTTGCCAAGCAGCAGCAGTTCCGTATTGCTGGTAAAAGTCCGTGTCGGCCTGGAACATGACGAGGGCTTGGGCCGTGTGGATGCGGACGTGCTGCGCCAGGCTGGTAGCATCCAGGAATTTTTCCCCGCAGGAATCGCAGGCGTAGAGGATCTGGGTGTTGGGGTCTGCAAGGAAAGAGGTTGGGGGAGGTGGGAATGACGGGATGATGACCCTGGGGTGAGGGGGGTGGCGGGGCAGGAACCAGCTGACCCCCCCCCCCGACCTTCCCCATCTCCTTCTCACCTGCTTCTTGCACTTGCTTCACCGCTTTGGTGATCTCGGCTTTAAGTGCTTCGGTCTCGTCTGCCGTCACTGCGGCCGCTACGGGGACCACTGCGGGGGGAGAGAAGGGGGAAGGCGATGGCGAGGGGGATGCGAAGAGATGCGGGGGGGGGGAGATCCTGGCTGGATTTTGCCCCTCATGGTTTCTGGGAGGAGACTCCAGCCAGGGGGTGACATTTCCCAGCCTCAGGCCACGGCAAAGGGTGTTGCGCCCCACAGATAAGACTCCAAGCTCCTTTGGGATGGCTCCAGGCTCCCCAAGCTGCACCCCATGGATAAGTTTCCTTTTTGGAATGGTTCCTGGGATCCCCCCAGCTCACCCGTGAGCTGTGTGACAGCAGTGGCAGCCAGCGCCTCGGTGGCCAGTGTCACCATGTCATCAGAAGCCACTGTGACAATGTTGACCTCGTCGCCTTCCTCCGGCTCAAGGATTTTGATGCCTGCCTTGCCCTGATGGACCGTCTTCACATGGGAACGCAGGTTGTCCACCCGGTTGAAGCCCCGGCCGCACTTGTCGCACAGGAACGGCTTCTCCCCTGGGGAAGAGATGAGAAATGTGGGGGTGGTTCAAGATTTGGGAGGCCGTTAATGATTTGGGGGGCTGTCAGGGAGTCCTCGCAGTACCCACCGGTGTGGATAATGATGTGTTTGGAGAGATCACCCACATTAACGAAGGCTTTGTTACAGACGGTGCATTTGTGGGGTCGGATATTATCATGATGACGGATGTGGTTGGCCAGTTGGCTTGACTGCACGAACCTTGAAGGGGACAAACGATAGTCACCACGACCCCTGTCCCCAGTGATGACATCCGGGCACCTCCATCCACCCTCCACGGCCAAGTGCCAGAACAGCACCCAGCCGTGGAGGGTGTGTGGAGGTGCCCTCCCGAATTTCAGGGGGTAGACCCTCACCTCTTGCCACAGCGTTCACAGACATAGGGCTTCTCCCCCGTGTGCTGGCGCACGTGGGCAATGAGGGAGCTCGCTTGGGTGAAGGCTTTCCCACAGATCAAGCACTGGCACGGCTTCTCTCCTGCGGGAGAAAAGGGAAATGTGTGCGTGGATCAACAACCCGGCGACGGGGAGCATGTAGGCTCCCCCAGAATCCCTTGGGGAAAGAGCAGAGCTGCACCCCTACCAGTGTGGATGCGGACGTGTCGCTGCAGTGCCCCGGGGTCGGCGAATTGACGCTGGCAGTGGACACAGACGTAGGGTTTCTCCCCGCTGTGGATTCGGAGGTGCCGTTTCAGGTTGCCTGAGAGCAGAGGAGGCTCAGCTAGGGGGCACAGGTACATCAGCACCCTTCTTCCACCCCTCCCAGCGACCCAGTAGCTCCCTTGGGAAAGCTCGTTGCTATTTATGGAGCAGGAACCATGCAGGGATCGAGGAAAACTGGCTGTACCTCGCCCAGAGCCAAGGATCAGGCGATAACGTGGTGGTGGGGACAGCCAGAACAAGGATCCCATTTTTGAGGGGATGGAGAGACTCCGTCGGGCTCATCCAGACCCCTCTAGCTCTGCAGCCATTTGGGGAGATGGGAGGAGACGTCCCCATTCCCAAAAGCTGGATCACGGGCTCCTTCCAGGAGCATCCCTAGGCTGCAATCCCATGGAGGGACACCAGCCCGGCCCCACAGAAGGGGGAGAAATTTATGCACTATAACCGTGGCAAAACAGTTAAGAGGTTTAAACCCTCCTGTGCCCAGGATGAAATCCTTCCTCTGGCTACAAACCCCCCGCAGAGCGGTCCCTGTCCCCTCCCCCAGGTCAGCCAAACCTGTGTTGCTCGCACCTCACCACCTACCAACCCCGCGCTACCTGAAGTGGTGAACTGTTTGCCGCACTCCCGACACTTCAGAGGCCCATCCGCGATGTGAATCTTCAAGTGAGCCTTCAAGTTCCCCACCTGGTGACAGACAGAGGGATACAGAGAGCCCCCCCCATCACCCCCATCCCCCTCCAGAGGGATCCGAACCGCTGTGGGTCTGGCTCTTCCCCCCTCACCCAACTCACCTGGTTGAATTTCTTGTCGCAGTGGGGACACTTGTGCTCTTTGTCGGTGTCGTGGGTCTCCAGGTGCCGCATTTTAGAGGTGGGATCGGAGAATGAGCGCCCGCAGTAGTCGCACTGGTACGGTTTCTCTCCGCTGTGGACCAGCTGATGCCTCTTGAGGTTGCCGGAGGTGGTGAAGAGCTTGCCGCAGTCGTCGCAGCGGTATTTGGCCTCCCCCGTGTGCCGTTTCTTGTGGAGGTTCAGCAGGCTGATGAGGCGGTAGCTCTTCCCGCACTCCTCGCAGCCGTAGGGCTTCAACGGGCTGTGGAGGAGGCAGGACCGTCATGCCAAGCAGGGGAAGAACCAGCATGCCGAGCTCTCACCACCCCGCTCCGAGCTCCACCACCCCAGCTAGACCCATCCGGATCCCACAGGATGTCTCGAAGCAATGCAAAAGGAAAGGACAGGGGCAGAAAGTTCATCTCCTCCCGGACCACCCTAACATGCTGACGGATTTCACAAGGACTTGATCTTTTGCAGCAAAAGCTACATTTTTTGGTGCTGCCAGTGTCTTTCCGCAGCTGGTGCCGTCCAAACGAGCTGCTGGGAGTCTCCAACCCTGCAACACCGATCCCTCTGGACGGGTGCGAGAGGCAGAGTGGCGACGGCTGCTGTACCGGCCTCTTGCTCAAACCCTTACGCCCTCAGCCAGCCACTGGCATCAGCACAAGCTTTTCTCCACCCAACTCGGCCTGGTGGCACCTCTCGGTCCCCGGTGTTGCCTTACCTGTGTGTCTTCTCGTGGGCTTTGCATGCAGCTGGGTCAGAGAAGGCTTTGTTACACTCCCTGCAGGAGAAGGGTTTCTCGCCGGTGTGGATACGGATGTGCCGCTTGAAGTTACCGGTGTGGGTAAACTCCTTCCCGCAGTCCTAGGGATGGAGAGAGACAGGCACAGGTGCGGCCGGTGACGCCCGGTGTCTCCGAGGGACTGGAGACCCCGCTCGGGGCCGCGGCAGCCTCACCTCACACTTGTGCGTGACAGAGCCGTAGGCTTTCGACTCAGTCCTGTCGCTGTAAGTACCCGAACGCAGCAGACGGGTTTCACCCGAGTTTTCCTGCCCAGAATCGGTGCTCCCTGATTCGTTATCTTCGGCGTTTTCTCCATTTTCTAACCGTGGCTGCTCTTCCTCAGGGATTTTAGCCTCCTCTTCCTCCTCTGCTGTCATCTCCCCCTCTTCCTCCTTCCCTTCCAGCTCCATCTCTGTAGGCAGTTAGAAAATGAGGACACTAAAGATTGGGAGCAGCATCAGAGACACAAAACCCACCTGTATTTCCTAACTCTAAGCCTGGGTTTAAGGCGATGGGGATTAGACCTGCCCTACTGTACTCAGGGAAATCCTGGTACTCCATCGCACAAGACACAGGTGCCGAGACCTCTGCCTGGAGTCAGTTTGGATTTGCAGTTTATTAGCCCTAAAACCCAAAAGTCTGTGCAGACAGAGGAGCATTTCCCAACCTCTCCTAGCTCTGCCCCAAGAAAAACTGCTCCTGTGAGCTCTGCAACTTGCAGGAGACGGTGTTTGCACAGCAAAACTCACACTAACAAAATTAATTGCATGGAAAACAAGGCTTCAACCCTTGCCCAGCTTTGTTTCAGCCCTGCTGAAGGAAACAGGCAGGCAGCAAAGTCCTTGCCACCGCCCTCACTCACAGACACACCTCCCGTTTCGGCGCCGCGAGAGATGTTGTCCTTCGCTGCGAGGCTGCTGCTGCCAACCACGTTCTCCACCGGCTGAGGGTGGCTGGGAAATTCAGCATTGGGGCCCTCTTGGATGGCAGCATCTGCCCCTATAAACAACAGAGTGTCTCGGGCTCGCTCGAGGAAACACGCAGGCTCCACACAGCGGAGTCCGGCAGCAGGACTGTTGTGTTGTGGGGGTGAGGGGGGGTGACAGAGGGATTTTGGGTGTCATCCCTTGGTGGCTCACCTTCTTGGCCACCCAGGTGCTCCGTCTGCACCTCAGGCTGTGCTGCTGCAGCCATGGGCGTCTCTTCCTTCACCTCCAGGTTGGGAGGAACTGGTTTTACTTTGTCAAGATCACCCAGTGCTTCTGCCGCTGACGTCTTGTCCTCAACGGTTGCCTTGTCAGCTGCTGTGAAGGAAGAGGCAAGCGCTCCAGCTTTTGCTGCCTGCGCAGGGGCACCCCAAGGGCTGATAGAAGGATCCCCAAATCCCATAAAGATTCAAGGCAGCATCAGCTCATCAACTGCTGGTGCCGCACAAGGGGATCAAACCCCATCCAGACATCCTTGCGCACCAGATGGACCCAGCACATGGGTTTGGATGGGGGCCAGAGAGCGTGACTGCTTTGTGGGGCAATTTTGAGTCTCCTTGGATGAGGGAAAGAGAGGAGGCTACGTACTGATCTCGGCGGGGGGCTGCTGGCTCTCGGTGAGGCTTTCTGCTGGCACGGCAAGAGACTTGAGAGCGTTGCAAGCGCTGACTATCTCCTGCATCTGGAGGAAACCCGCCACAGCCAGCACGTCTTCCACATTGTCGGGGTTTAGGCTTAGCTTAGCCGTGTACATGAATTCCAAAACCTGACCCAGGCCTGCAAGGGAGGCGACGCAACCATAGATGAGCTCCCACCTCTTGGCTGCACAATTTTCAAAAGCCCGAAGTGTACGAAATAACAGGCTGAAGAGCCTCCCTCAAACCCTGGGCACAAAAATACTTCATTTAAGTAGCTCAGGGCAATATCGGATAAGCCTCTGCCTACCTGCCGCATTGCTGATGTCGAGGTGCACCACGTCCTTCTGGTCGACGAAAAGCATCCTGAAATACTCGCTGCAGGCTGCCAGCACGGCTTTGTGGGCCTTGAAGTCGATGCCGTCCACCACGAAGGTGCAGTCGCACAGCAAACCCAGCTGCCGCTGCTGGTTCAGCTGTTCCAGGACTTGCTTGCTGTGCTGGGGGAAATCCATGGCTGCAGGGAGAAAAAAACCAAACCCCGGGAGGGGGGTGAGGTGGGTGCCGACACTGTGTTGGAAGGGGCCACGAAGCAGGACAGACTCAAAAGCCACAGATCAACCACAACCGACCACCCTGTTAGTTAAAAAATGCGGCCCAAAAAGCCTGACTTCAGCTCCTCGCTACAGCCACCTGCCTCCCCCACCAAAAACAACCTCAAAACCTCTCCTATGACAGCCGCAATGCCAACATGGGCCTGGAGAAAAAGTTGATTGAACAGCCAATATATTTTTTTGCCATCCTAACAGCATTTAAAATACGTTTATTGTTCTTCAACCAGCCCAAGCTGTGAGCAGGAACCCTGTTGCCTCTGCAAACACAAGTGCCATCATCCCTTCAGTGAGCAGGTGGTGTCACCACTCCCGCTGAAGGCACAGCACAGAAAGCATTCATCAAAATCTTCAAGCTCCTGCTCATTTCAGGCGCCTGCATCATGATATGGAGGGATTTTTATTTTTTTATTGTGTGTTTGGAGGGAGTTCTCCCTGCTCAAAGCATGACTTTGCCTGAGGAATGCTGCAAACTCCTGGAAACACTGCAAAAGCCCATTTCCCATTTTCCAATGAGGTCCTTGTCGGCAAAGGTTGAGAGGCACCACGAGCTTGACCTGCTGCCACATGTTGGGTTTTCTCCTGAGCTGCACTTGCAAGGTACAGGGTAGAGAATGAAGGGTTTTCACTAAGCTTCATTTTCCAAAAATGATTCCTGTGCAGTCTGAAGGGATCATTTCATAGCTTGGGAGCAAGGAAGGAGGAGAAAGCAAATGGGGACTATCCACAGTTATTGTTCAATCTGCCAGGCCAGTAAGTCCCTAAAGCTCTGGATGCTGAAAGAAGCAAGGTTATGGCCATGGAAATACTCTTGGTTTCGATGCTAAGTCAGTGTTTGGTGTCTCTCTGAAGGTTTCCAGCCCATAGCGGTTGCTTTTCCACTTTACCAGCTCTTAAAAACAGCATGGGGAGTCTCAGGTTGGCAAAAGGCTAAGGGTTTGGATCCACTTCCAGGCAGCTGCGAGCACGTCCCTTCCTCCAGATCCGTTCCCCACTGCACAAGTGCGCAGCAGGCGAGCACCATGGGCAGAGGGAGCCTCCTCCTGTCTGCTGTGGGTGCTAGCAACATGCTCAGTGAAAGATCTTCTGCCCAAGGATTGATTCAGCTTCCAAAATCATTCCAGGCGGGGATGAGAAGCCCAGACACCACCAACAGCATCGTATCACACGCGGAGAAAGTTTCACTCCCAAAAGACGCTGTTTGTGTTTGCAATTAACTCACCGCCACGACTTTCCCCCAGCTCTCCAAAACATGGGGTAGTTTTTAATCAAACGCCCACAGCCTATCCCAAAATATATCCCTTGAGAGCCAGAAAAATCAGTATTTGTATCAAAATCTGTCTAAACCCCCGCATACATACGACCCTGTAACGTTTGCAAAGGAAGCTCTGGAAAAAAAGGGAAGTATTTTCCCAGCAGGACAAATAATGCTGCCTTCCGTGCTCGGAAAGCTCTGCACAGCAGGACCTGAGAAATCATGATGGTTTGATGCACTAAAAGGCTATTTTCAGTAATTTGTAGGAGGCACTTTGCATCTGAATGATGATTTTTATCGCTCCCCGATTGGACTTGCCTCAGCTTCACACCCAACGCAAAATCCCAAGAAACTCAACTCCTCCTGAAAAACTTCATCTTTTCTGCAGTTTCCTCCATAACGTCATGTTACAGCTTCGTTGGAGCACGCGAGCACAGTGGGGCAGAGGCTGGGATGAGCTGCGTATCGCCCTCACATCCAAACCCAGTGCCCAACGTCCCCCAGCTGCTGAGATCACCTTTGTACACTAAAATCCCTGACTCCAAGCCTTAAAAATCCCAAATATCTGGATCAAAAAAACCACAGTGCACCCAAAATGCCACTTGGTTCCTTGCCACCACTTAGGCAGGGCCAGTTCACGGCTCCAGTGCCGAGATCCGCCTCCTTCCCCGACCGAACGGGATGCAGTGAAATGGGGATGGATCTGGGGATGGATCCACGGAGGGCAAATGCCAGATCAGGCATTGCTGGTCCACCTGACCGCTAAATAAATTAGCTCCTGTTAGTGCGAACCCATTGCTGTCAGCTGTTTAAGATCCGAGGACATGTGTCAGAGCTCCTCGCCTGAAAAACAAAGATAAATCAGGATCGATGCCTGAACTCACCCCTGCGCTGCAAGGAGTGGAGATATCCGGAGGACCAAGGCTGCGGGTGAGACCGTTGCGGCTCTCCTCCGGAGTTTTCCCTCTTCACAGTGCTCAAGTCAGTCTCTATGCAGCCATCCTGGAAGAAACGGGATGAAAAGCTCCATTTTAAAACCCAAACCTCGTGTGTCAAAGGCGCCAAGGTCTGATGTCACCAGCCCAGGACCGGGCACCCCCCGATTTCACCTCGTCAGAGGCACGCTGAGGCACAGCCGCTTCCCCTCTTCACATGGCTGTCAAGTCTCTCATTACCCGATTAATCACGGAAAAGCTTTGTTATGAGAATACCCACGCCTGCTGCATGTGCTCGCAGAGATAAATACAGCGGCTACGGTCCCAGGGAGCTTCCCACACGAGCTCCGTTAAGCTCTTTTGCTTATTAATGACATGAACCTCTCCCTGTACCTGCCACCCAAGTGTCTACCTATTAAAAAAACCCCAAAGCCTCAATAAATTGGAAAAAAATAGTGGTTTAAATATCGCCTTTCAACACTGTCACCATCCAGCCATCCATTCTTATGCTGAGAAGATAAAAAGGAAGAGGGGGTTTACTTTCTGCCTACCGTCATCTCCCTTCTTGTGTGTCAGCTCGGGGAACAAAGCAGCCCTAATCCTTTCAGTCTCTGCGAAGAGGAGTCTGTCCTCATTTCCAGTAACTGATTCTGCAACATTTTCAGTTAAAAAAATAAAGTTAAGAGCTGATCTGACCAGAGCATTCAAGGTACAGATGTGCTAGTAAGACTAATTATGAAATAGAAAAGGGCTCTGGAGTTTGGGGTCAGCAGTAAAACCAGAAGTTGAGCTCATGTTCAGCTCAAGTAAGGGTGGGGGGGAAATAATCACAAATGATGACAGGCAGGAAAAAAACATGGTGAAGAGGAACTAAAAGGAGAAAGACATGAGGAGTGAGATGAGCAGAGATGCTCTGGACCCCCCCCCAGCGAACAGACACCCTGTAGATCCCTTGGTTATTTAGTTTTCAGGCCCAAGGATACACTCATGCAGCTCCTGATGTGGCTGTGCAGGCAGGGCTGCCCACAGGTAACCGGAGCCCTGGGCTGCAGCAGGCAAAGAGCCAGCGGGGCCACCGAGACATCGCCAGACCTTGAGCTGTGCCGTGAAAACCACCCGTTTCTGCGGCATCCGGATGATGAACTACAAAACCTTCATCTTCTTGCAAAAAACCTGCCTTCAGAACACTGCCCATTCTCTGAAATTTTGGCAGAAGCTTCTGATGCAGAAATGCAATTAAGGAAACGCGGCTTGTCCACGAAATGCGTCATCCGTGCCTGAAAAGTGACGCCCGCAGAGGGCACGTACAGCCAGTACGGGCTGTCATCACACCAAAAAAAGATGCCAGAAGATGAGGAAACACCCTTTTTTTTCCTTGAGCTGCTGCATGATACTTTGAAGTCTTCTCCACTCTTCTATTGGTGACGTCCTTGATGCGCAGGTAGACAGCTTATGTGGTGTCAAGGGACTCGTCTCACGCCGTGTTGGCTGCCAGGGCCGCGTCCCCGGCAGACGTCTTACCGTATCCTGAGGGGATGGTGGCTGCCCCACGCATGGGGGGACAGGGCTTCGCTCCTGACCTCACTCCAAATCACCCCGTGGCTCCGGGGGGCAGGGAACACACACATGTCTCCCACAGTGGACATGGACACCCTGGTGAGGGTGGGCTGGCGAGGACCCCTGCAAGCACCAGCAGCCCCCCATTCCCCTCACGACAGCCGCCCTAGGCCTCAGCGCAGGGCCCGGCAGCGGCCTGAAGGGGGGTCACACGGAGTGGGGGGCGCAAACCCGGGGGGAAAGAGCTGCCACAGGCCCCCCTGAGGTGCTAAAGGGACGGGGGAACTCCCACGCAGCCTCCCCTCAAAAAAACCGGGGGTCGCACACCGGGGTGCCCCCCAAAAGGGCTCCTTTTTGGGGAGGACCCCCCAAGCAGCCAGCTGGGCCGCAGCCCCCTTCCCCTCCCAGCCCCCGTCTCCGCCCAAGGTCCCCCCTCCTCAGGCCCTCCAGCCCCTCCCCGGGTTCCCCTTCGCCACCCCCACCGCTACCTGCCATGCCGGGCCCGGCGGGGGCCTCACATCGCCGCCCGCAGCGCTCACCGTGACACCGACCAGACAAAGGGCGCCGCCATCTTGGCACCGGGCGGAAGCGGCGTCGCCCCCCCCCACCTCCTCCGCCCACCGACGGCGCCACCGCACATGCGCGGAGCAGCGCGGCGACTGCGCATGCGTAGATGCGGGCGGGGACGTGGGTCACGTGGCACCGCCTTCTGTTCCGCTCCCCCTCCCTTCCCCTCTCCTCAGCTGCGCCGCCATGACGGTGCGGGGATGGCGGGAGGAGGGATGCTGTGAGGGGCCGGTTCTACGGCTCCGTGAGGGGCAAAGGGCCCTGCTCCACTACACTGTGTGCCCCTGAGGGCTTCGGTCCCCCCACCCCCGCCAAGGTTGCTCACACCCCCAGGCATGCCAGTAGGCCCTGGCATGGAGCAGCCGCCATGATGGCAGCTGGATTTCTCCACAGGGAACAGGCCCAGCGTGGTCGTCTCGATGTTGCCCAAGGTGGGCCCTCTGCGTGGGCAAGCCCCCTCAGGTGGATGTGCAGGGCCAGGTGGCGTGAGGAGCCCTATGTGGCTTTGAAGGTGGCCATTTGATGGTGTGCGTTGCAAGGTACCAGTGAGTTTGGGCAGGTGCAGGCAGGCGGCTGGAGAGCAGGCAGCCCCAAAAGCGTAATATTCCTATCAACCTGTTTTCCGCTAAGGCTGGATTTCCCAGCCTGCCTGCCCAAAATGAGCCCGTAGTGGGGCAAGGCAGCTGCGGGGTTTGTTTGGCGCTGGGGCTCTGAGCTGTCCCTTTGCCCGCTCCCTGGCTGGGAAATCTCCCCTGTGCAAAAGAAGCTGGGTTTGGGGAGAAAAAGGTTGGGTTTGTTTTTTTTCTCCTTTTGCTGGAGCTTCGTGGGTGAGGGCCACCCGCCAGCCTGTCACCACTAGATGGCAATCGGTGACCGCAGACTGTGGCTCGCTGGGTGCTGGGGTGCCCTGGGCACCCAGGGGTGGCATTTTGGGGCAGAGCAGACACATCCTATCGCAGAGGATCAACGACAGGGTATCGCCGCTGCTCCCCGCCTCCATAGCTCCAATTTCCTAATCCTTGCTGGTTATTAAAGAGCTTTTTAAATAACTTTGAAACATTTTTTCTCGCAGGGTCTTGCGGTAGAGTCCCCTGAGTGAGCAGCAGTGCCAATAGACAAACCACCCGAGGAGACGGTGGAAGAGCCGTGTGTGGTTGTGTGCATCCCTGACACTGCAGGTGTGTTAATGCAAGTCATGAGTCGTTAGGGGACAAGCGGGGACGAGCTGACCTCAAAGCTTGAGCAGCAACACGAGCTGGACGGCGTGTCGTAGCTATAAACAGCCGCTTGCCCCAAACGGGTGCCTCGCTGTTGTTTGTACACACAGGGAGATGGAGCCAGGCCCTTGGGGGGGGGGATTCGGGGGAGCTTTTTGGCCCCCAAAAAGAAGCCAGTTTGACAGGCAGGCTGGGACCATCATCCCAGCTCCTGCCAGTGCTCAGGGCTTCCCTGAAGGCGATGGGTTTGGGTGGGCGACGGGAGGAGGAGGATTTGGTGACCTTCCAGGTGGGCTGATGACCGAACAGCTGAGGGAATGGCTCAGAAATAGAGCAGCGGGGAAGAAATGAGTCACCCCAGGCTGGAAATAAACAGGGCCGTGGGCACCAGAGGGGAGCCGGGGCGGCTCCTCACCCGTGGTTTTGTTGGGAAGGAGGAATCGCTCGTGGTACCTTTTACCGAGACACCCCTTGAGGCTGACCCCACAGCCCTTTTGGGGAGAAAAGCATCAAGAAAACATTAAAAAACAGAGGAAGCAGTGGTCAGGCGTTCTCAATAATTTATCACAAGCTGTATATACAGAGACAACCTCCAGCAGAGGGTCGGGGAAGGGAACCTCGCTCCTTGCTCCCAGCAGGGCTCTTGGCACACCGGATCTTCCCCATCAACCCTCACCGACTAAAAATTGCCAGAGCCAGGACTCCCCTCCGGAGTTTCTCCAGTGGGTGATGGGATGCGTCTCTCCACGCTGGCCCCTTAGCTCCCCCTTCACGGGGGAGTGTTCCCGTCCCCTACCCCACGTCCCACCTTCTTCCCAAATCACCCAAATAATTAACGAGGGAGGCGGGGGGAAAAGGGACCCCTGATCCCTCAGATCTTGATCTCAGTCCGGAAGGTTTGCTGGACATGTTCGGTGTGTTTGGCGGGCTGTCGCTGAGCCCGGATGGTCAATGTGCCATCATCCCCCAGCGAGGATGACACCGACGTGGGGTCCACATCTTCAGGCAGCTGGCATTTATGGGTGAAGGTGTTCATGACGGTGCCGTCCGTGGCCAGCTGGGAAAAAAAAAATGGGTGAAAAGAGGTGATTTTGGGGTGTAAGTGGAACAGGGGCTCATTGTTCCCTGCCCTTGGGTGAGGCTGGCGGTTGTGCTTTGTGTGTGGTGGTAATATTGATCTCCCCAAGGGGACAGGTGGGATGTGGGTGACATCAGCAGGAAGACAAAGGTGCTTTTTTTTCTGTTCCCACCCTCCCCAGGAGGAGGGTGATTACAGGGCATGAGTTTGTTGGGTCTCGTGGGCTTCACTCTTGCAAAATACAGGGTGAAAAGACGAGGAAATGGTGAATTAAACCCCACTAGGGTTATGGCCGGAGCCATTAGGAAGTCAGGTGGGAGTTGGGGGATCCCCCTGGTTGAGGCTTTTGGGGTCCCCCACACTTTGGGGGTGAGTGGGGAAGGGAGGGAGCACCCACCTTCTCGGCGTGCACCTCGATCTGGTTGTTGGAGGTGGTGACGATGATGTCCTCGGGGGCAAAGTCACTGACATCCACCGTGAACTGATAGGTGTTACCCAAAGTCTTCACCGTGCCGGTGTTGCCGGGCCGAGCTGCCGGAGACGGGGGGGGGGTGTGTGTGTGACAGCCACGGTTCAGTGGGAGTCCCCTCCCTAGACACTTCTCAGGGTCACAGCCCTATTTCGGCAGGGGTCCCCCCAACGTCTCTCCCACAGCTCTGGCTGTTTCCCAAACCCCCCAGGACCAGTGCTGGAGGGGAAGAAGCATCACCGACTTCCCCCTTTGCTATCTCTCCGAACCTTAAAAACGCAGTGCTCTCCTCCCCCAAACTCACCTGGGAACCCCAAGGTCTCGCCACGGGGCCGGACAAAGCTCCCAAAAAGCTCCATGGTGCCGGCGGGCGACGCCGACCGGTGAAAGCTGCGCTCCGATCGGAAAGCAGCCGAGGATTTCACGTTCATCCACTGCTTCCCCTCACCACCACCTCTGACCCCCAGCTCCCGCTGGGGAGGAAGAGCGAAGCCCCCTTCTTCGTCCTTCTCCTGGCGAAGGCTGGTTATTTCGGAGGGGGGGTGGCTTGACGAGCTTTTTAAAGCCTTGTTAAGGCTCCTGGCTGCCTGCCAGACCTCTCGTAAAACGGGCTAAATTTAGGTCTTGCGCCGGAGATGGTGGAAAATTTCCCCTCTCTGTCCCCCCCCTCCGCAACGCCGTGGAATGCGATGCCGGCGTTCCTGCCTATTATTAAGGAATAATAATGATAATTAATTAAAATACTTATTAAATACTCCCTGCCCCGGGATGTACTTGGGGATTGGGAGCTTGGAGGTGGCGGGGGTGGAGGCGGGGGGGAAACCCGGCTTGCTCCGGCCCGAGCGGGTCCGTCGGCTTTGTCAAGGTCGTTTTTAATGAGCTCATTTGCAAACTCAGTCCAGCAGCGGAGGCTGAGGCCGGAGGACTGGTAAGGAGGTGCCAAAAAAAGGGGGGGTCCTGTCCCCCAAAACATCCCTGGGATGGAGCGCCCCGTCCCCGGGGGGCTGCCGGGGGAGAAGGAGGAGGAGAGGGTGCTGGTGTCAGAGAAGAGCTGGAGACCCTGCCCCAAAGCCCGGAGGAGGCTCCGAGGTGAGACACCCACCCCCCCCAAAGAGGGGGGACCCTCGGGGGTGGGGGGTGGTTTTTTTGGGGGGGTCAGCACCCCATTGCCCTCTCCCACTGCCCTGCAGGGTGCCTGGAGCGGGTGAAGCAACAGCTTTTCCGCGTCGGAGAGGATTGGTATTTCCTGTTCATCCTGGGGGTCCTCATGGCCACCATCAGCTTCGTGATGGACCTCCTCGTTGTCAGGCTCTACGAGGGTAAATGAGGGGGTCCCGTGGGGAGGGGGGAGCTTCACATGGCATTTGGGGGTTCAACAAGGATGGGGGGAGTCTTTTTTGGGGGTGGGGGTGCTTCTCCCCTCCTGTCACTTCTTCTCCAGCCCACCGGTGGCTTTACCAAGAGGTCGGTGACATCTTGGTGCTCAAGTACCTCTCGTGGACCATGTACCCCATGGCACTGGCGGCCTTCTCCACTGGCTTCTCCCAAAGCATTACCCCATACTCAGGAGGTGAGCCGGCTGCACCCCAACCTCCCTTGCTCCCCAAAACTCCCGTCCCCACACCCTGTAGCAGGGGGACCCCTAAAATTTGGATCCCCCCTCCCCCAGGCTCTGGCATTCCGGAGCTGAAGACCATCCTGACCGGCGTGGTGCTGGAGGACTACCTGGCCATCCAAAATTTCGGAGCCAAGGTGGTGGGGTTGACCTGCACCCTGGCATCTGGCAGCACCGTTTTCCTTGGCAAAGTGGTAAGGGATCGATCTCCCGCCATCCCCGGTTCTCGGCATCGCTGGCGGTTTTGCTTGGTGCCGAGGTGATGGTGGCGGGGGGGAACGCTCAGCGCCGTGTCCCCCCCCACTCGGCACCCAGGGTCCCTTCGTCCACCTCTCCGCCATGGCTGCGGCATATTTGGGGAAGATGCGGACCTCGGTCACGAGGGAGTACGAGGTGGGGATGTCGTCCCCCCCCTGAAAATTAGGGGGTATTTTATTTTACACCCCCCCCCAAAATTGGGGTTATGACTAACACCACCCCCCCACCCCCCCAGAACAAATTCAAGCAGAACGAGATGCTGGTGGCAGCACAAGCCGTCGGGGTGGCCACGGTTTTCGGGGCACCCATCAGTGGTGAGGACCCCCCCCCACCCCACCCTGGGGACCCCCGAACCTCCCCCTAAAGTCCCCCCCCTCATTTTTCCAGGGGTGCTTTTCAGCATCGAGGTGATGGCCTCCCACTTTGCCGTGCGGGATTACTGGCGGGGCTTTTTTGCCGCGACCTGTGGCGCCTTCGTGTTTCGCCTCCTCGCTGTCTTCAACAGTGAACAAGGCAGGGCGGGAGGATGTGGCCCTTCCCCTTTACCCCCCCGCCCCGGGGGGGGGGCCCTGTAGCATTTTTGGAGTGCCCACCCCCAAAACCATGCACTCATTCCTCTACCACCCCTCCCCCAGATACCATCGCCGCTGTTTTTAAGAGCGACCTCAAGATTGATTTCCCCTTTGACCTGCTGGAGACTTTCTTTTTTGCAATTTTGGGGTAAGGAGGGCCCTGCCTGTACCCTTGCCTGTAACCCTGCCTGTACCCCTGCCTGTACCCTTGCCTGTACCCCTGCCTGCCCTCTCCTCCGCAGGGCTGTCTGCGGGCTCGTGGGCTGCGCCTACCTCTTCTGCCAGCGCTGGTTGCTGGCGGCTGTCAAGGAGAACCGGCTCACAGCCAAGCTGCTGGCCACTGAGTTCGTACTGGGCGTCTGTCTGTCTGCACCCTGCACCCTACGTGTCCGTGTGTCCACCCTGCCTGTTCGTGTGTACCCCGCCACGCACCCTGCGCACACTGCACCTCCACCCCAGGCACCCCGGGCGTCTGCGTGTCCACCTCGTGCATCCTGTGTATCAACCCCAAGCACCCTCGAGTGTCTGTGCGTCCACCCCGTGCACCTTGGGTGTCTGTGTGTCCGCCCCGTGCACCCTGCGTCTCCATATGTCCACTCCGGGCACCCTGCACATCCACCCCATGCACCCTGGGCGTCCGTGTGTCCACCCCATGCACCCTGGGCATCCATATGTCCGTTCCACCCACGGCTCCCCTGGTCGTCCATGGGCCCACCCCATGTACCCTGTCCGTCCGTCTGTCCCCACGCCCCCCAGCCCCACCTCTCCCCCCCTCCAGCAAGCCCGTCTACACGGTGCTGGTGGTGCTGCTCCTCGCCTCCATCACCTTCCCGCCCGGGCTGGGGCAGCTGATGGCCTCCAGGGTGAGTGGGGGGGCGGGCATGGGGCTCCCCAGGGCACCCCAGCACGTCCCAGCAGGTGCTCAGGATGTCTGTCTGTCTGTCCTTCCAGCTCACCATGAAGGAGTATCTCACCTCCCTCTTCGACAACCGTACTTGGGGTGTGCTGGTCCCCAACGCCTCCTCGGTGGCCAAACCCCCCGGCGTGGACCCTCAGGGGCTCTGGCAGGAATGGTACCACCCCTCCGCCACCATCTTCGGCACCTTGGCCTTCTTCCTGCTGATGAAGGTAGCTGTGCCAACCCCCCCCCCCCCGCCCCAGTCCCTATGTGTCCCCTCCCTGAGATGGTGTCCCCATGGGAATGATCCCACCCCAGTTCTGGATGCTGATCCTGGCCACCACCCTGCCCCTGCCTGCTGGTTACTTCATGCCCATCTTCATCTACGGTGAGTCTGGGCATCTGCTGGCATGGACCAAGGGGGGGGGAGCCAGCCCTGGAGGGGGGGTGGATGGGGGGGGGCAGCCAGCTCTAGGGGTCCATCCAGCCCTTGGGGGGGTGGGTAAAGGCGGGGCATCCAGCCCTTGGAGTGGGGGCTACAGGGGGTACATCCAGCCCTGGGGGAGGTGGTGATAAGGGTTGCATCTCCAGCCCTTGGAGGTGGTGGTACAGGGGTTGCCTCCAGCCCCAGGAGCGAGGTGGGGGGTCACATTCAGTCTCAGGGGGGGCTGCATCCAGCCCCAGGAGAGCCGCAGGAGGGTCATCACCTCCAGCGGCACCATTTTGGGGGGGGGGGGGGGGGCTGGGGTTTCCCCCCCCACGTTCCCCCGTCCCCCCCCCCCATTTTAGGAGCCACCATCGGGCGCTTGCTGGGGGAGACGGTCGCCCTGCTTTTCCCCCGGGGCCTCCGTTCAGAGGGGGACCCACACCACATCATCCCTGGCGGCTACGCCCTGGCCGGTGAGTTGGTGGGGAGGAGGGACACCCATGGGTGGAGGACACCCACCACCCATACACTGACCTCCCCCCTCCTCCCTGGGTCTCCACGACAGGCGCAGCTGCGTTTTCGGGCTCAGTGACCCACGCCATCTCCACGGCTTTACTGGTGTGTGAGGCCACCGGTCACCTGGGCCACGTCCTCCCCGTTGTCCTGGCTGTGCTGGTGGCTAATGCCATCACTCAAAAGCATCAACCATCCTTCTACGACGGCACCATCATCGTCAAGAAGCTGCCCTACCTACCTCGCATCCGCAGCCGGCACATGGCGTAAGGCTCTCCCTCCTCCCCCCCCGCCAATAACCCCATATTTGGGGGTTATTTGCTGTGAAATTATGGAAATTTGGGGGTTTTATGGGTCACCAGCTCCTACCAAGTGGTGGTGGAAGAGTTCATGGAGCGCCAGGTGGTGGCCTTGGCCAAGGGTGGTGGCTTCGAGGAGGTGCTGGTGGCCTTGGATGCCTCCGTCAATGCCGAATACCCTGTGGTGGAGAGTGCAGGTGGGATATATGGGGTATGGGGAGGGATCACTGTGACCGGGGGGGGACATCATCAGGCTTGTCCCTGTCCTCCAGGGTCACCCACGCTGGTGGGTACCGTCAGCAGAGCCCAGCTGGTCGCCTTCCTCCAGAGCCACAAGCATCCCCAGGCACCCTCAGGGGAGAAGGTAAATGGGGGGGTGAGTGCCCCACTGCACCCAAAAAAGCTGTTTTTCCACCCAAAAATTAACACATCATCTTCCCCAAGCTGACCACCATGGGGACGCTTGGGGACAACTGTGCCATCGAGCCCATCATGCTCCAGCTCTCGCCGTGGACCTCCCTGCACCAGGTTTGGGTGGAGGGGGAGACACGCATGTCCTGAGGGGGCTGGGACCCACCAACCCACCCCCAATTCTGTGTCACGGTGAGGGGACGCGGCAGGGGTGGCTTTGTCCCCACGCATCCCCATTGTCACCTCCCCAAGGCCCATCACCTCTTTGAGCTGCTGAAGCTGCAGCGCATCTTCGTCACTCGCTTCGGGGAGCTGGTGGGAGCCGTCAGCCGGGTGGAGGTGAGGGGGGGGGGACGGACAAGGGGGTCACAAAGGGGGGGATAAGTGGGGGGGACAAGGAGGGGACAAGCCCCCATCCCACCTCCTCTGTCCCCTTGCAGCTGCGAAGAGCGATTGAGGAGCTCACCAACCCCAAGTGATGACTTTTGGGGACCTCAAGGGACCCCTCTCCAGGGATGTCACCCATGGCAAGACTGGGGGTCCTGACCCCCCCAGGTGATGTGGGTCCCCCCCTCCCTGGGGGAACCCATGCGTCCGGGCTGGGGCGGGGAGCGGTTCTCCAGCAAAGTATGCTTTTGCATTAAATATATCAATCCATCAATGCTTCCTCTTCTTCCTCCTCCTCCTCCCACCCCACAACCTTCATTTTGGGGGGGTCACCCCCCCCATACCCCACAGCAGCGCTCAAAGCCCCCAAATCACCTCAAAACTGTACCCAGCCCCAGGACATGCACCGAAGTGCCCCAGTCTCTGCGACCATCCCCCCCACAGACCCCGCCCCCTATAATTACTGGCACATAATTATCCTTAATTATTGCAATTAATAAGAGTGGCAGGTGTTTGGTGAACCCAAGATCCTGGGGGAAATTGGGGGGGGGGGTGAGCCCCCCCCGGCTCTTTGGTGCCCCCCCCCCCCCAAACTGGGGCGCAGCGTTTTTGGGGGGGAGCGGAGGGTGCGGTGGACGCTAACGAAGATGTAATTAAACCTGCCTGGGTAATTAAGCACGGCGGGGCAGGTTGGGTGAGGCGGGCATGCCCAGGCTCAGCCGGAGGAGAGGTGAAGCGGGGTCAGCGCCAGGGAGACACCCCAAAAGCGGGGCAGGCGATGGGAGAGGCACTGGGACGGGTGCTGGGACGGGTGCTGGGGTGGGGGTGAGGCTGCTGGGAGCAGGGACGGGCTGCAGCACCCATGTGCTCCATGGAGGGTGCTCAGTGGGGTGAGGGTGCTTGTAGGTGATGGGACCACAGCACCCGCGTCACTGGGGAAGGATGCTCAGTGGGGTATGGGGACCACAGCACCCGTATCACCCATGCTGGGAGCTCAGTGGGGTGAGGGGACCATGGGGCGGGGGTCCGCAGCACCCACATTGCCCATGGAGGGTGCTTGGTGGGGTGAGGGTGCTCCTAGGGTGATGGGACCACAACACCCACGTCACTTGGGGAGGATGCTCACTCATGCCCCATTCATGGGGACTGTAGCACCCACAGCACCCATATCCCCTTCCCTGGCTGTCACCCCATGCCTGCTCCCATGGGGATTGGGCCAGGAGTTTGCTGGAACCGAGCCAGGCACCGGGATGGCAGCAGCGGGGGTGCCCTGCTTACCCCATGCCTCAGTTTCCCCATCACCCTCATCCGGCCCCGCCATAGCCAAACAGAGATAAGGTGCTGCTGGGTGCTGCCGCGCACCCAAATCCGGTGTGAGTGTCCCCCCCCCATCTCGGCAGTTCCTCACTGGGCGCTGCTGGACTTTGAGCCGGGACTGAGGGCGGTGGCAGGGCTGAGACTGGCAAACTCGTGTCATGCATGGGGCTTGAGACCAGCAAATTTGTGCCATGCATAGGGCATCCACAGGCCCGAACGCCCCAAAACAGGGTGAAAACCACCCAAACGGCAGCTTTTGCAGCAAGATGCTCGTCCCCCTTAAACCACCACTCCCCCCGCCCCGTTTTTTATGGTTTTGGGCAGAAAAAAACCCTTTTTCCGGCTTTTTTCTACCCAGTTATTTGCAGGCACCGGGCAGCCGGCCCCGCTGCTGCCGTGGCTTGGGTTTGGCTTTGGGGGAGCAGCGGGTGATGAAAAGGCCAAATTCCTCGTGGGTTTTGCCGAGGAAAAGAGGCCCCGCATGGGAAACGTTCCTTGAGGTGTGTGCAACCCCTCAAAAATGCCCTTAAAAAAAACCCTTTAAAGAAAACCTTAAAACCCCTTAAAAAATCCTTAAAAACCCTTTTAAACCCCCCTAACTCCCCTTACAAGCCCCTAAACTGCCTTAAAACTCCTTAAAAAAACCCTTAAACTCTTTAAAAAGTCCTTAAAACTCCTTTAAAACCCCTTAAAACCAGGGGGAAAAGCCCCCCATCCCTCTCTGCCCCCCAAATTCCTGCAATCACTGCAAGCCAGTGAGAAACAACAATATTGTAGAAAACAAAAAAGCACATTTTTATTCAAATCAAAACCCCATGAAAATCCCCCAAACCCCTGAAAATCCATGAAAAAAAAGGAAAAAAAAAAAGGGATCCGGGTTTTTTTTTTTCTTAATTTTTCCCCTTTTTGCTCTCCCGAATCTGACACGACCTTTGCTTCCTCGCAATAAATATACAAAAATAGAATAAATTAGGTTAAAAAATAAAAGGAAAAGGTAACACTGGCAGATCAGCGTTAAAGGGGAAAATAAAACCACTCAAAAACCCGGTGGGAGAGGAATAAATAGGGAGAAAAAAGCAAAAATAAGCCAGTTTTGGGGCTGAGCCCCCCCTTTTTTTTTCTTGAAATGTGGGGGGAAAAAAAAAGAGGACCCCCCCAACACCTCCTCTAGCCCAAAATGAGCTTGAAATTTAATTTTCATAATTTTTTTTTTTTTTGGGGGGGGAAGGATGGGGGTGACACCCATTTCATCCCCAACCCCAGGGATAATATTAATAATAATACTATAAAAAACCCTTAATAATAATAAAAATAATAAATAAACCCCTCAGGGAGGAGGGGGGGGGAGGGGGGTGTCTTCATTTGGTTGCTTTCAAGTATTTTGGGGAGTGCAGGGGGAGGGTTAAATGGGGACCCCCCCAGCGCCGACCTGCTCCTGCAGCCCCAGCAGGCTGTAGGCGATGCGCTTCTGGTGCCCTGGCAAACGCACCCCGATTTTCTTGATGTCGCTGGAAATAAACAGGGGGGAGAAAATAAAATATAAGGATTATTGGGGTGGAAAGAGCCTAAAAAGGGTCCAGGTGGGAATGGGGTTTGGTGGGGGAGGAGCATCCCCCAGGGATGGATCCAGGCCTGAGCATCCCCTGGGACCGGATCCAGTCCCAACCCCCCTCCCTGCTTTTGGGGGACCCATCACCGCCGCCTCCCCCCACAACTGGGCCATTCCCAGGCGACTGAAAGCTGGACACAGCTCATCCCGACCTCTCCGGCCGGATCCTGGCCAGGGAATGTCTAATTTTATCCTGTCCCCTCGGGCCAACAACGCCAACGCCACGGAAGCGGTTTCCTTTCCCAGCACGTCCCTGTCCCCATGGGAGCTGGAGGGGATGGTGTGGGGACACCAAGGGGACACACCATAGGCACAGCATGGGGATGGTATGGGGACACCATGGGAATATCAAGGGGACAGCATGGGGAGACCATAGGGACAGTATGGGGACACCATGGGGACAGTATGAGGATACCGTGGGGACAGCATGGGGACACCACAGGGATAGTATGAGGATACCATAGGGACAGCATGGGGACACCAAGGATACAGTATGGGGACAGTATGGGGACACCACAGGGACAGTATGAGGATACCATAGGGACACCATGGGGACAGTATGAGGATACCGTAGGGACACCATGGGGACAGTATGGAGAACCATGGGGACACCAAGGATACAGTATGGGGACAGCATGGGGACAGCATGGGGACACCATGGAGACACCACGGAGACACCACGGAGACACCATGGACACAGTAGGAGGATACCATGGGGACAGTATGGGGACACCAAGGATACAGTATGGGAACATTCTGGGGTCAGTATGAGGACACCATGGGGACAGTATGAGGACGCCATGGGGACAGCATGGGGATAGTATGGGGACTCACTCGGCGGTCATCTGCAGGACCTTCTCGATGGTGCTGTAGCCCGAGGCCATGAAGTGCTCTGTGTACTGGGGCATCCTGATGGACTCCAGCCACTCGGGGACGGAGCGGAAGGGGACGCCTTCCGAGCCACTGGTGCTGGGCAGGCGGATGGACACCCTGAGGGGGGGGACACGGGGTGATGGGGGTGAGAAACGGGGCGGCAATAGGGGGATGCAAAAATGGTGCAGAAATGGAGGGTGCAAAAATAGGTGTGACCATGGAAGGATGCAAAAAATGAGGCAGAAATGAAACGATGCAAAAAAAAAAGATGCAGAAATGCAAAGATGCAAAAAGTGATGCAAAAATGGAAGGATGCAAAAAGTAATGCAGAAATGGAAGTATGTAAAAATAATGCAAAAATTGAAAGATGGAAGAAATGGTGCACAAATTGAAGGATGCAAAAAGTGATGCAAAAATAGAGAGGCAAAAAACCCAAAAAGCACAAATGCAAAAAAGCAACACTTAAATGTTCAGGCTGTGGAGATGCCTAAAACAACCCCCAAATGCAAAGATGCAAAAAGTAATGGCAAAAGCCCAATGCAAAACAGAATGCAGGAAAGCAAAAGTATAACACAAATAGCGCAAAAAAAAAGGCGAGAGGCGATGCGAAAATGCCCAGTTGTAAAAAAGAACACAGAGATGTGAAGATGCAAAGAGTAATGCAAAAAGTAGAAATGCAAAAAACGAGGCAAGGATGCTAAAAAGCAAGAAACAATGCGAAAATGCCAAAGGGAAAAAAAAGCTAAAATGCGCAGATGCAAAGAAGCGGAAAAGAGCACAAGAATACAAAACCAATTAAAAAAATGCAAAGATGTAGAAAAGAATGCAAGAATACAAAATAGCAAAATCAGTTAAAGAAAAGCACAGATGCAAAGAAGCATGCAAGAATGCAGAGATGCAGAAAGCAATGCAAGAATGCAAAGGTGCAAGAAGCAATGCGAGAATGCAAAACTCCAAAACCAACGAAAAAATGCAAAGATGAAAAAAAAGGAGTGCAGGGATGCCAAGATGCAAAAGAGCATGCAAGAATGCAAAGGTGCAAGAATGCAGAGAGGCAAAAAGCAGTCAAAGAATGCAAAGAAGCAATAAAGAAGTGCAAGAATGCAGAGATGCAAAAACCAACACAAAAAAGCAGAGATGCAAAAAGCAGTGCAAGAATGCCAAGATGCAAAAAGGAGCGCAAGAATGCAAACCTGCAAAAAATGATGCAAAAAAAATGCAAAGGTGCAAAAAGCAATGCAAAAAAAAAAAAGCGCAAAGGTGCACATGAGCATGCAAGAGTGCAATACTGCAAATTGCAACCCCCTTCCTTACCCCCCCCCCCCCCCCCACTTTGCCCTGTCCCATCTCTCTCCGTAGCTCACCGGGGGTCAAAGTCCGCCAATGCCTTGAGGGACTCGGGGGCGCGGATGAGCTTGTCGAGGATGCTGACGATATCGGCAAACTTGGGGCGCCGGCTGCGCTCCTGCTGCCAGCATTGCATCATCAGCTGGTAGATGGCGGAGGGACAATCTAGGGGAGCGGGGAGGCGGAAGCCCTCGTTGATGGCTTTCATCACCTACGAGGAGGAGAAGGAGGTTGAGTGGTGCTCGTCCCCAAAAAAGCTGTTCATTTGCAAGAACACCCCCCCCCCAAAAAATTGGTGGTGGAGGAGGGTGGCTGCTCACCTCGTGGTTTGAGAGCTCCCAGTATGGTCGCTCACCGTAAGACATCACCTCCCACATGACGATGCCGTAGCTCCAGACGTCGCTGGCGGAGGTGAACTTGCGGTAGGAGATGGCTTCGGGTGCCGTCCAACGGATGGGGATCTTCCCTCCCTGTGGCAACACTGGGGTGAACCCTGCACCCCCCCAAAAACACATCCCCACCATGGCCAACCACCCCACCTTAGTGGCACTTACGCTGGTGGTGTAGGTGGCTTCAGGGTCATCTTCCAACACCCTTGAAAGCCCAAAATCGGACACCTTGCACACCAGGTTGCTGTTCACCAAGATGTTCCGGGCGGCCAGATCCCGGTGGACATAATTCATGTTGGCCAAGTACTTCATGCCGGCGGCAATGCCCCTCAACATCCCCACCAGCTGGATGACGCCAAATTCCCCCTCTTTTTCCTGGGAAAAGGGGAGAAGCCGGCCTCGAATCTGCCTCTCGTCCTACCTCCCGTGGTGGGTTTTGGTGGTTCCATCACCCGGTAATCCTTGCCCAGGGTGGGGGGACATGTTGCCACCATGCTTCACCTACCCGTAGGAATTTATCCAGCGCACCATTCTCCATGTACTCTGTGATGATCATGAAGGGCTTGTCTGTATAAACAAAAGATCCCAAATGAGTCAAAAAAACCCCCAACCCCCCCAACCCTCCCCCAAATTCCCCCCAACTCCCCCCAAGATCCCATTCCCCCAAAAAAACCCAACCCCAAAAGCTCCCAGCCCCGCAAAAAACCCAACAAATCCCCCCCCCAAAAAAACCCAAACCAACCCCCAATCCCCTCCAGACCTCCCCAAAAAACCCCAAAGACCCCCCCCCATCATTGCTCAAAACGCCCTATTTTTATCTAGCATTTTTTTGGGGTGTTCCGCAGGGAAATTGGGGTTTGGGGGGGGGGGGCGATGGGGGACACTTACACTTGGAGACAACCCCTTCCAGGCGAATGATGTTGTGGTGGCAGAACTGGCCCATGATGGTGGCTTCGCTCAAGAAGTCCACCCGTTGCTTCTCCGTGTAGCCCACCTTCAAGGTCTTGATGGCCACCGGCACCTCCTTCTTACCGCGCTTTAGGGTGCCCTTGTAGACCTCCCCAAATTCACCTGCTCGGAGGAAGGGGGGGATGTTTAACCTCCCACCCTGGTTCAATTTTGGGGTGTCTTCAGAGTGACGAAGCCACCTGAGGACCTACCGGCACCGATGACCTTCTGGCGGGTGATGGAGGATGGAGGGATCTCGGTGGTGAACTTGAGCATGGCTTGGTTGGGGTCTTCATAGGTGTGTGGGTCAACGTAGGTCTTGAGGGGCTTCAGCTGGTCTGTGGGGTGCCAGGGGGGGTCAGCACCCATGTCACTCCCCACCCATCCCCGTTGACTCCACTGTCATATCGCTCACCTGACTTGGAGAAGTAGACATCCTCAGCGGACTGGCGTGGCCGTGACCTCCTCCTCCTGTGGAAAAGCAGCATTTTGCACCCCAAAATCACCCCTTGCCCATCTTTGGTCGTGGAAAAATGGTATTTTGGGGTTTTGGGGGGATTTTGTGTGTGGGGGTATCTCCTTACCGCCGGAGAACGTAGAGGAGAACAGCCAAGAGGAGGAGGACGAAGAAGACACCAGCAACGGAGCCGCTGATGACGGCGGTGGATGCCATGGCCTCAGCGCCTGTGGGGACGATTCAGGGACAGGGGGTGTTGGGGTGAACCATGCACCTCCTCGACCCCCCCCCCAAAATCCTGCCCTCCCTTCCCCCCTCCGTCCCCGAGATCCTCACCCTCAGGCAGGGTCTCGAACTCATGCTGGGGGCTGTAGGCACCGTGGCCATCCTGGGTAAGCGCCTGGACCCGCACCACATAGGCGGTGGCAGGGGACAACTTGGGGAGGGTGACAGAGGTGCCCTCGCAGCGCAGCACCGAGTAGCTGTTCTCGTCCACCTGGGGACATGGGTGGGGTGAGATGGGTGGGGGCAAGGATGGAGATGACATGGATGGAGGTGACACAGACAGAGGGGTGACATGGATGGAGGGGACATGGATGTGGGCAAGGATGGAGGTGACACGGATGGAGGGGTGACATGAATGGAGGTGACATGGATGTGGGCAAGGATGGAGGTGACGTGGATGGAAGGGTGACACGGATGGAGGTGACATGGATGGAAGGGTGACATGGACGGAGGTGACATGGATGGGGGCAAGGATAGGGGGGGAGATGGATGGGGGACACGTGTGGGTGGAGGTGATGGATTTGGGGGTGGTGGGCTGAAGCTGTGACAATGGACGGACCTTCTTGCTGTAGGTGACCTCGTACTTCCAGACCCGACTCTGCTGCCGCGGTGGCACCGTCCAGGAGAGGACCAAGCTGGTGGCCGTCCGTCCATCCAGGCTCACCGATGTCACTCGGGGTGGCTCTGCCATGAGGACAGGGATATCACGGAGGTGTCCCCACGAGGGACAGGGACATCATGGAGGTGTCCCCAATGGGGGAGGCAAGGTGTGGGAGATGCTGGTGGCCCCTTACCTGTCTGGTTGACACTGATGGTGGTGGTGGCCACGCTACGGTGATGGCTGTAGGTTGACACCCCGTTCCGGGCTTCGACGGTGAAGGTGTAGTTGACGTGTGGCTCCAGGTCGGTGACGGTGACCCCCGTCCCTGTCAACCCCCGGGGGGTCTGCGAATAGCGGACCCCCCCATCACAGGGACGGCACTCCCCGCTCTCCGGCCAGCACTGCTCGCAGGTGATGCTGTAGGTGACATCCCCACGGCCACCCGGGTCGGCGGGGGGTGACCAACGTAGCTGCACCGTGGCCCCCAGCCCCACGGCCGTGACGCCTTGTGGGGGCGAGGGGGGACCTGGGGAGAGGGGACATGGGACAGAGAGCAGAGAGGGGGGTCAGGGGGGGATGGCCGCACGTTGCCTCAGTTTCCACCCCCCCAAAAAGGTAACTTACGGGTGCAGGGGTCGGCGGGGGGGTCGGCGGGGGCGCGGAAGAAGCCGTCCTGGCAGGGGCAGGCAGCGGCGGCGGCAGGGGAGGGCAGGGTGTGGGGCGGGCAGGGCTGGCAGCCGCTCAGGGACACTGTGGCCTTGAAGGAGCCGGGGGGACAAGCTGGGGGGGCACACACACACAGCGACACCGGTGAGACCCCAAATACCCCTTCTCTACCCACAGCATCCTCACCCAGGCGGGTTTGGGGGGGGGGGGGGGAGGCATCACACCCCCCCCAAGCACCCAGAGTGGGTATTTTAGGGTATTTCACCTTATTTTGCAGCTTCTTTATTATTGGGACCCCACCCCCCCGCCAGCTCGCCCATCTCCTGGCTGAGGCCTGCCACACTCGCTGCACTAGTGATGCTCAAGGGTGACAATCCAGGGCAGGGGGTTTTGGTGCCGCCACCTCATTCCTCCAACCCAGAGCAGGGATTTTAGGGTATTTCACCTTATTTTGCAGTTTTTGTGCCCCACAGGGGGGACAGGACCCCTCCCTACCAGCCCACCTCTCACCTGGCTGAGCCCTGCTGCACTCACTGCACTAGTGATGCTCAAGGTTGAGGATCCAGGATGGGGAATTTTGGGGCTAACACCTCATTGCTCTGACCCAGATTGGGGATTTTAGGGTATTTCACTTTATTTTTGTAGCTTCTATTATTATTGGAGCCCCCCCGCCCTGGCCCCAGCCCACCCTTTTCCCAGCTGAGCCCTGCCCGCTTCTGCACTAGTGATGCCCAAGGTTGAGGATCCAGGATGAGGAATTTTGGAGCCAACACCTCATTTCTCCGCCACCCCTTTCTATCCCCTGGCATGCACTGAGCAGGTGTGTCCTCAGCCCCCCCAAAATCCCCCCAGCCACAGCACCTCATGCCCCCTCCACCCCCATCCCAATTTACCCCCTAGCCCCAAGCGCTACCTTGGCAACTCTCTCCCACTTTCTCGTAGCCGGCCCGGCACAGGCACTCCCCGATGGGTACCAACCACTCGCCGTCGGCGTTGCAATGCAGCGCCGGAGCTTGGTCGGCCACTGCCTCTTCCACGCACGTTCCCTGCACCTTGGCCAAGGTCTGCGAATCGACGCCGGCCACCGTTTCGGGGAAACGAGCCATACCCCGTAAAACAGCCGGGCATCTCTTGTAATAAATCCGAACAGAAAGCAATGCCACGCAAGCTCCCAAATCCTGGAAAGCCAAGTAAAAACCTTTCCGACGGAGTGGTCCCACCGATCGGACCTCAACGTTGAGTTTAACGTTCCGGGAAGCAAAATCATCCTGGACAGTGATTTCATCTGGAGCGATGGTGTCAATCTTCTTGAATTGTCTCTTCTGGAAGTTGGTGCCGTAATCCACGTCGGATTCGGCGTAGTAGAGGTTGAAGGTCTCCTTGCAAGAGCCGCCACCGGCGGTGGGGAAGCTGTTGCAGTCGCGGACGGTGAATTGGAGTTCGATGAAGATGCGTTGGGCCACCCCGCGGTAGATCCAGTTGGTGCGTAGCCAGTTCTCCTGCTCACCCTCCAGCACGTTGCACACCGAGTAGATGTAGATCAAGGAGTCGTTCAGCACGTTCTGCAGCAGGTCCCACTGCCCCCCCCCCAAAAGAGAGAAATGGGGGTTATGGGGGGGAGAGACTGAAGCAGGGTGGGCGGTGGATCCTGATCCCCGTGGATGCACTTGTCTTCATCCCCGTGGATGTCCCTGCCTCCATCCCCATGGGTGTCCCTGTCCCCATGGAGGTCTCCAACCCTATCCCGATGGAGGTCCCCATCCCAATGAATGTCCCCAACCCCATGGATGCCCCTATGCCCATCCCCATGGAAGTCCCCATCCCCATGGATATCCCCAACCCAGTCCCCATGGATGTCCCCATCCCAATGGATGCCCCCATCTCCATGGGTGACTCCACCCCCATTCCCATGGAGGTCCCCATCTCCATGGGTGTCCCAATCCCCTTGCAGGTCCCCATCCCCACTGAGGTCCCCACCCCCTGGAGGTCCCTGTTCCCGTCCCCATGGAGGTCGCCATCCCCATGGATATCCCCAACCCTGTCCCCATGGATGTCCCAATCCCGATGGAGGTCCGCATCCCCATGGCTGCCCCCATGCCCATCCCCATGGAGGTCCTCATCCCAATGGATGCCCCCATCCCCATCCCCACGGAGCTCCACCATGGATGTCCCAATCCCCATCCCCATGGATGGCCCCATCCCCATTCCCATGGAGCTCCACCATGGATGTCCCAATCCCCATCCCCATGGATGCCCCTGTCCCCATCCCTGGTGTGGGCTCTCGGGGCAGTGCTGGCCAGCAGGGCTGGATGCCTGGGTCCGTGGGTGCTCACCCCTTTGCCGTAGGGCTGGGTGAGCCATCCCAGCTCTCCCTGCGCTTTGGCGAAGTCCAGCAGGACCACTGTGGGGAGAGGAGAGGGGGGTTACTGGGGTGAGTATGAAGCCTGGGAGATGCCACCAGGACCCACAGATGGCCCCAGGACCTGCAGGTGCCACCAATACACTCCTTAGACCCATGGATGTCCCTGGGACTCACAGATGCCCCCAAGGACCAGTGGATGCCTCTGGGACCCACAGATGTCCCCCAGGACCCATGGATGTCGCCCAGGACCCATGGATATCCCTGGGACCCACGGATGTCCCCAGGACCCATGGATGTCCCCGGGACACACGGATGTCTCTGAGACCCACAGATGTCCCCCAGGACCCACAGATGTCCCTGGAACTCACGGATACCCCCCGGATCCACAGATGTCCCCAGGACTCACGGATACCCCCCGGATCCACAGATGTCCCCAGGACCCATGGATGCCCCCAGGATGCATGGATGTCTCTGGGACCCACGGATGTCCCCCAGGACCCATGGATGTCCTCAGGACCCATGTGTATATCCCTGGGACCCATGGATGTCCCCAGGACACACGGATGTCTCTGAGACCCACGGATGTCCCCCAGGACCCACAGATGTCCCTGGGACTCACGGATACCCCCCGGATCCACAGATGTCCCCAGGACCCATGGATGTCCCCAGGATGCACGGATGTCCCCCAGGACCCATGGATGTCCTCAGGACCCATGTGTATATCCCTGGGACCCATGGATGTCCCCAGGACCCACGGATGTCCCCAGGATATGCAAACACTCCCGGGACCCCCAGATAGCCCCAGGACCCACGGATGTCCCTTGGACCCAAGGATACCCCCAGTCCCAACAGATTCCCCCGGGACCCCCACGAGAAGAGCCCCAGGCATCCCCACCAAAAGAGGGGAAACCGAGGCAGAGCTCTGCACGGTGCCGAGGCTGGGCAGACCTGCTGAGGCATGTCGGCCGCCCCAGCGAGGGCGGTGGCCAGATCCAGCGCCCGGGAGAGGAAGAGGAGGCCGCCGAGGGCTGGGAGGGAAGCGCTGACGGGTGGCCCCCCCCCTCCTCGGTGAATCACCCCCCAGGAATGCGCCCGGACGCCCGGGTTCACGCTGGCGGGATGGGTCCCAACGGGGTGGGGGAGTTTCGGGGAAGGATGCCCCCCTGCCCCCCGACCCCGCCAACCGCCTCCACTGAGAACAGGCGAGCTTGTGACATGCCCCAAGAGGGTAAAGTCTGGGGGGGAACCCCAAGAACCTGGTCGGAGGGAGGCACACGTGGTTCCGTCGTCCCCCCCCCACCGTGCCTGGGGTCAGGAAGGATGCAGGAGCGGATATCCCGGCTTTCCTGCGGCTGGAAATCCCCCCACATGCCTTCGGAGAGCGGAAAGCCGGCAGAAGGCTGGCGCGTGAGCTGAGCTGGTGGGTTCTCTGTGGGGTGTCCCCCCCAGGGCCATGGCGGGGGTGAGTCAGGGAAGAAACCTGGGGCTGTGGCTGTTGAGTCAAGGGGTGCAGCACCCAAGGGTGCACCCACGCCTGGGGCCACTGGTGCTATTGGCACCTCCGGTGCCATCGTCGTCTGCACCCCCATCCCCAATGCCACCCGCACCCCCTCTGCCATTGCTATTGCCATCACCATCGTCATCATCACCACCATCAATGTCTCCATTGCCATCATCAACACAGCCATGGCCATCACCACCACCATCTCCAGCGCCATCAACACCTCCGGCACCATCATCAACATGGCCATCGTCATCAACATGGCCATCACCACCACCATCTCCAGCATCAACACCTCCGGCGCCATCATCAACATGGCCACTGCCATCACCATCTGCAGCCCCTACAACATTCTCACCTTCCTCATCCATACCTACGTTGCCATCTTCATCTCCACCTCCAACCCCACCACCATCCCTGCCTGCATCTGCAGCCCCGTTGCCATCTGCACCACCATCCCCATGACCATCTGCAGCCCCTGCACCGCTGCTGTCACTCTCCCCACCTGCATCAGCACTGCTTTTGCAATCACCACCATCACCACCATAACCACCATCACCATCACCATCATCACCACCGCACTGCACCTCTGCATCCCCGTCCCATCCCTGGCTGCAGCCTTGTCCCATCCCCAACTTCATTTTCAACCCCATCCCTGTCCTGTCCTATCCCCATCCCATCACAATCCCCATCCCATCCCCATCCTCATCCCGATCCCAGTCCCCCCCTTCGGATGCACCCCTCCCCCCCTTAACCCCCCCCCTCGGGGACACCCCAAACCTCAGGCAGGCAGTGCAGGATCCCACCGGGGCACCCAGCACCACCCAACCTCCCCATCCCATTGGATTTCACCCTTTCCAAACGATGGGAAGCAACGTCCCCCTCCAACCCCCCCCAAATCCCACTGCTCTCCCAACACTTTCCCCTTTTTTGCACTTTTTTGACCCCAAAATTCTGATATCCCCAAGGATCCCTCCCAGGGATCGGCACTTTGGGAATGTGCCCTAAATCCCACAGCCACGTCGGGGCGGTTGGGGGTCCCCGCCATGGGGTCACCCCCCTCCACCTTCCCCCCAGCGCTTGAAAAAAACTCATTCTAGGGTTTTTTTACCCCATTTTTATTTTTTTAGGGGAGTATTTTCCATCCCAAAGCACCCCCCAGCCTCCTATTTATTTGCATTTGGGGCCGGATCCTTCCATCTTTCCCTCGAAAAGCGACGGATTAAACCTTTCAAACGGAGTTTTTAGACACCTCAGTTTTTAAAAAATTAAATATCTGTTTAAAAAAAGTGACTTTCCCCCTTTTTTTTTAACCCCCCCCAGCAAACTGAGCCCAAAACTGAGCCGGGGAAGGGTTGTGAGGTGGAGGCCGGGACGCTGCTTGTTTTTCCCAGCACTTTTTGGGGTTTTCCTGACATTGTTTTCCAGCTCTCCGGGCCGGATCCTGCCCGGCCCATTGCCGGCCATGGGAAACACTCCATTTTAGGGTGATTTTCCCCTTTTTTGGGTTTTGGGTTTTTTATCCCCTTCTCCCTAACCGCTCTGTTGGACTTTTTTTGGGGGGGCACCCAGCAGGATCCGGCCCCAGCGCATGAGCCGGACGCTCTACATGGGAAAAGTTGCCCAAAACTTTTGGTTTTCCCCCCATTCTAGCTCCCCCCCACCATTTTAGCATTCCCCCCCCGCCCCATTTTAGCCCCCCCCCGTTTTAGCTTTTTTCTTCCCATTTTAGCTTTCTTTTCCCCCCCCTTCTAACTTTTTCCCCCACTTTTCAACTCCCCCTCCCCATTTTAGCTTCTCCACCCGCAAAACGTGCTCCAGCAACCGGTGATTCACTGCCGCACCCATGGGCGCCCCTTTTTTTGGGGGTGGGTGGGCACCCCCCATCATCCTTTATTTTGGGGGGGCTCCCCCAGCCCCCCCTAACCTCTCACCCCCCCAAACCTGCCCAAACTTGCCCCAAAACCACCCCACCCCTTTGAGTGCCCACCCAGCAACCACCCCCCCCAAGCACCCCAATAAGTGGTTTTTGGGGTGCCCTCCCCCCCAAAAAAACCCCACGGAGCTCACCTTCCTCGGCTACCAGGGGGGTGACGGCGGTGAGGAAGAGGAGGGTGAAGGCTGGGGGGGTGCCCGCCATGGCGGGGGGGGGGTTTGGGGGGGGCCCGGGGTGCACCCCACAACCGGCGGCACCCAGCGCTGTGGGGCGTGTGGGGCTGAGCACCCCGCTCCTGTTCATTCATGTCCCGAGTGATGTCACCCGGCCACGCCCGCTCTTAAAGGGATAGGAGCTGCTCCCAGTACCCACCAGTACGGGACTGGGAGGGTCCGAGCCTGAGGATGGGAAGTGGGCAGGTTTTGTTGGAGGGTGGGGGTGGGGGGGTGTCTAGGAGCCCCCACGGGGGGAGCACACCCGTGGCGGGGGTTTGTGGGGGGGGGTGGTGTGTGCGTGGGCCTGGATGCGTCCCGTGGTGCTGGGTGCGTGGGTCCGGATCCGTCCCGCACCACCGTGTCCTCTCCCCAGCTCCGGTCCCGAAGGGGTTAAAGCGCCCCCCCCGCCAGCCCCCCCCCCTTTCATTCATAAAGCGGCGTGGGAAGGGAGGGGAGGGGCCACAGCCAATGGCGGCAGGGGGCGGGGCCAAGCGGCTACTACCGGCCACTCCCCCCGCCCACCAGTTAGAAACTGGGGGGGGGGAACTGGGGGAGGATCAGTTGGGGTGCTGTCTGTCTGTCCGTCCTACTACCCCCCCCGTCCCTCTGTCTGTCCACCCAAGGCTCCTTCCGTCCCTCCCCCCGCCCCGGACAGCGTGGGGGAGGGGTAACCGGGGAGGAGAGGGGGGTGTTGCTGGTTTGGGGGGGCTCTGTCCGGCCCCCCCTTTCCTGCATCCTCTGGGCCGGAAAAAGGCCGGACCAGAAATCGGCTTTTTCCGGCCTAAAAATAATGCCGCTTTTCTGCTGCGCCGGGGAGGGGAGGGTGGGCCCAGCCTGGGGGGGCTGGATCGGACCCCAGCACCCCAACTTCCCCCTCAGCACCCCAAATCCCCCGGCACCCCCACCCCCATGATCCCGCTGCACCCCAAATCCTGCATCATCCATAGCACCCCCCAGCACCCCAAATCCCCCAGCACCCAAAAGCCCACAATATCTGTGCAGCACCCCCATCTCCATCACCCCCAGTATCCCAAATCCGCAGCACCCCCACCCCCATGATCCTGCAGCATCCCAAATCCTGCATCAGCCATAGCACCCCAAACCCCACATTTACAGCACCACCCAGCACCCCAAATCCCCCAGCACCCCAAATCCCCCATTTACAGCACCCTCAGCACCCCAAATCCCCCCCCAAACCTCCAGCACCCCAAATCCCCCAACATCTGTGCAGCACCCCCACCTCCAGCACCCCCCAGCACCCCAAATCCCCCAGCATCTGCAACACCCCCCTGGCACCCCAAATCCCACAGCACCCCCATCCCCACGACCCCATTGCACCCCAAATCCCCCAGCACCCCAAATCAGATGAACTGGGGCACCCAGGGATCTTTTTGGTGGAGAAATGTGGATTTTGGTCAAAAAAGCGCCTTTTCCCCTCCCATTCCACTTCCCCCCCAGCCCCCCCAAATCACAGGTGTGGTCCGGCAGCACTGTTTAATGGCGGGGGGGGGGGGGGGGGGAAGGCCAGAGGCCACGGTGAGGGTCCCCCCCAAACCCACCCTGCAATAAGGCGTTCAGGCGGGGGGGGACCCCTCGCCCCCCGGGGCGACGCCGGCGGCGATTTGGTCCCGACGCCAGAGCCTCTCGACCAAAGCGTCGAGGAGGGGGGCGACCCGGGCCAGCCCCTCGCGTCCCCCCCTGGCGCCCAGCCCGCTGCCCGCTCGTAGCACCGGCAGCCCCCAGGTCTCCTCAAAGGCCGTCACGTCCCCCTCCGTCACGTCTGCCTGCGGGGACAGGTCGAATCTGGGTTGCGGGGGGGACACATACAGTTAAGGGAAACCCCAACACCCCGAAAAATCCCCCCCAAAACCCCATAAAAATAAGTGGGAGCTGTGAGTCCATCGGTGTAATGAAGTGTGCACGTTCTCAGCCCACCAAAGTACCGAGTGGTGCAAAATATGGGGGCGCAAACCCGCTTGTGGGGGGACACACGCGGTCGAGGGAGACACCAACACCCTGAAAAATGCCCCCAAAACCCCATGAAAATAAATGGGAGCTGCCCATCCATTGGTGCAATGAAATTTGCACGTTCTCAGCCTACTGAGATGCCGAATGGTGCGAAATACGGGGGCGCAAACCCACTTACGGGAGGATGCGGACCCCCCCCCCCCCCCCCCCGAGAAGGATACTTGGTGCCGACGACCACCCTAACGAGGTTTTCTTCGTCGGGACCGACCACCCGGCTCATCTGGGCTGGCAGCTCCTCGAAGGATGAGCGATCGGTGAAGGAGAAGAGAAAAAGGACGGCATCCGCTTCCTCCTTACAAGCCTGGGGAGGGTTGAGGCGGGGGGGGGTGACCACCATACCGGGGAGGGGGTGTCCTCTGTGTCCCCCTTCCCTGTTGTTCCCCCCCGCCCCGACTCACGGGCAGGAGATGCTCAAATTTTTTCAGGGCGCCGTCCCCGCAATCCCAAAACTGGAGCTGGAAGATGACGGGGCGACCGCTGGCCCGCAGCTTGGCCGGCCAGTAGACGGTGGTGGCCTCTATGCCTGGGGTGGGGGGGGGGGACACCCACAGGGATGGTCACCCCCAGGGGACATCGGGGGTGCTGTGTGCGTGTCCCCCCCCCGTCCCCCCCCACGTACCCAGGGTCTCGTGGTGGATGGGGGGCACGGGGGTCCCCGCCAGCGTGGCCACCAAGGCCGTCTTGCCGACGCCGCTCTTGCCGGAGAGGAAGAGTTTGTAGGTGACGGTGGGGACGGCCAAGTTGGGGGGCAGCGCCGGGCGCTCCAGCAGACCTGGGGGGGGGGGGGGGGTGGGTGTAGAGGTTTTTTTGGGGTGCTGGCACCCCATTTTTGGAGAGGGGGGTGGGGGAAGGCAGGGTGTGGGCCTCACCAAACACTCTTCGTTGGTTCTTGGGGAAGATGGAGTCCAGGTAGGGGCGGCCGGCGGGGGAGAGGAGCCAGCCCGGCTCCAGCACCGAGCCCCCCCATGCCGCCATGTGCCCCCCCCGAAACCTGGGCGGAAAGGGAAGACACCCCCCCCTTCCCCCTGCGGTCACTGCACCCCCCCCGCAGCAGGGTGTCCCCCCTCACCCCCAGGGTCCCTGCACCCCCATGGGGTCCCTGACCCCCCCTTGGGGTCCCAGCACCCTCTCTTGGGTCCCTGCCCCCCCTCCCCAGGGTCCCTGCACCCCTCCATAGAGTCCTTGCCCCCCCCGGGGTCCCTGCACCCCCTCTGGGGTCATCGCCCCCCCCCCGTGGTCCTTGCACCCCAAACCCTGCAGGGTGGGTGCAACGCAGCCCCCTCATGGGGTCTCTGCCCCCCCCCCATTGGCTCCTTACCCCCCCAAACATGCAAAACGGCTGCAACGCAGCCCCCTGCCCCTCCCCGTGGCCCCTGCACCCCCCAAGCGGCTCCCTGCACCCCAAACCCCTGCAAAGGGGATGCAACGCCTGCCCCCCCCCCCCCCCCCGCCATGGGGTATCCCTCCCCTTCCTCCCCCCGCCGCGGTCCCTTTAAGGCGCGGCCTCTCCGCCTCACCTGTGGCCGCTTCCGCCTCGGGATGATGTCAGCGAGGGGGCGTAGCCTCGCCCGCGCCCCGCCTCCCTTACCGCGGCGCATGCGCGGGAGGCGGGAAAGGGGAGACACGTGGAGTGAAGCGGACCCCGACCCTATAGTTTATGGGGGGGCGGCCCTATGGGAGACCCGGACGCTAGAGGGGATGGGGGTTCCCAGCCCTGTAGGCGATATGGGGCCGGGAGCGGGGGAAGCCCCTACGTGCCTGGGCTGGCATGAGGCGGCAGCCTGTGCCCAGCGCTGCCCGGTACGTGGTCCCCACTTTCCAGCCCCCAAAGACTTTGGGGTCCCCGGTTTCCACCCCCCCACAGGCTTTGGGGTCCCCATCCCTAATTACCGATACTGGAATGCTTTGGGGTCCTAAATCTCCAGCCCTAGCAGGCTTCAGGACTCCCCCATTTCCAGCCCCAGCAGGTTTTGTGGTCAATTTTCCAGCACTACCCCGTTTTTTCTGAAACCTCCCGTTCCTCACCCCAACCTTGTGCCCCCCTTTTTTCCACCTCTATTGCTCCAACATCCCGTAGCACAGATATTGCCCTTATTTTTACCCAGTAAGACCCCAAATCCCCCTTTTCACCCCCAAACTTGTGGGAAGCGCAGTGGAGGTTTCCCTCCACAGCATTTCCACCCCCCCCCCCCCCCCCAAAAGGACCAACCATCCATTTCTTTTCCTTTTTATTTGTTAAACTGCTAAAAATTCATTGGGATAGGGGGAAGGGGGGAACCCATTACCCCCCCCCCCCAAAATGTACACAAGATTTTAAATATCACCGAAAATCGCTTTTCATTCCTACACTCGGCCAAGCCTGGGACAACGATGTGGGGGGACACCTGAGTTGTGGGGGACACACACACACACCTCGCTCACAGCACCAGCGGCTCACGTGGCAGGGGTGTCAAAATTTTGGGATGAATTTATTGTTAACGGTGCAGAACATGCCTTTCCGCGACCGCTGGGGACGGAAGAGGGATGGCCCCGGCCGCTTGGCAGGTTTGGGGCCAGTTAGGGGGATTTTGGGACCAGTCGAGGACGGAGACCACATAAACGTTGGGAAAATGTCCCTCGAAGGATGCTCCACGCAAGGAGAAGGATGTCAACCCAACGCCAAGCCACCGTCCATCCCTTTTTTGACTTTTTTTGGGGTGGATGACAAGAGACATGCAAAGGGGAGGAGGGAATCGATGCCAAAGCCCCGACCGCCTTCCTCACGGAGAAGCTTAAAGTGGAGAAGAAAATATTTCATAGATCACCCTAGGTGGTCCCAAGGTTTTGGGGGTAAAAATTGCATTTTGCCTTCCCTTAGGACAAATCAAATACGTTTGGGATTGGAGTGGGAGAGGCTGGATTTAACGAGGGATTTATTTACAGAGGTGGAAAAGCCGCAGATGAAGCAAAACCCTCCCCATCCCTATGCGGCTGGGATGCGATTTAAGGCTCTGACCGGCAAAAAGCTCAGTGGGGATGGAGGGGTGGGGGGGGGGGGGAAGAGGGGAAAAGGGGCCACGTCATGGCGCTGCCGGTTTGGGGAGGGTTCCCTACTTTTCGGGTGCTGGAGGTTGTTGACCAAAACCTGGCAGAATCCACCCATTTTTCCCACCCCCCATCATCTTGATGGGAAAGGGAAGGGGGGAGGTTGTCCCAGAAGGACGCACAGGTTCAATCCCTTCGGATTTTAATTTGTTTTAATCTTTGCGGAAGGAGGCACGTGCAAAGATGAGGTGCAGTTACTGCTATTGGGGCTGCTCACACCCTCAAGATTGACTAATATTCATCTTTTTGACTAGAAAAAAAACATCCTGGTCCCAGGCTACAAGGTGCTGGTTCAGCCTTGAATGGGTTTGGGCTGTTGAGTGAAACAAAACCTTCAAGTCTAGAAGGGAATTGGCAGCCAAATTGCTCAGCATTGGGAGAATAACTGGATTTTTAGATGGTGTGGTTTTTTTGCTGAGGAGGAGGGATCAGAGCTGATCCCAAAGCCTGATCCAGCACAGGGCAAGAAAAGGAGGAGGTTAATGCCTGGCTAATTATTAATATTTTTGGCATTTTGACACAAAAAACCTGTCCCTTCTTCCTTCTTATGGTCCTGGACGGAGGACAGGAATGAGACTGGCAGGCCAAAGGGGTGAGAGGCAAAAAAAAGGCATCATGTTTGTGTCGAGCAAAGGTTTGCAGCACTGGAAGATTCCTGGTGGGGTATTGCTGTTGTCTTCCTTACGGAGTCAAGCATGGAAATAATCAGTGCGCACAAGCTAACAGCCTCCTGCCTGCCGGTATTTGGCTTGTTCATATAAAACCACTTTTACTCACATCCCACAAGGAGTTTCAGAGAGATATGAAGCCTCTCAAACCCCCGGAAAATAAAAAACAACCTCAAGAGGATACTGGATGGCACATTTCCCTACCTGCTTACCCCAAATCCTTGGCTTGGATCGCAGTGGCGTGGGTTCTTCCCCGCCTGTAAACACGATTCGCTTAACTGGGGTCTTACTGGGAACCGGCAGGGCAGCACTGGAGGTTTTGCTTGGACTTTATTGGTTTCTTGCTCCCTAATTCACAGTTTGAACGCCTGCGTGACAGAGTAAGGGCTTGGAAAGGAGAGGGAAGAGCCGCGGGGAGGGAGGGAAGAAGGTGATGGCGGCAAAGGGCTCAGGCCGCATTATCTTTTTGCTCGCACAAAGTACAAGGCATTAGTTTTGGGATAGTATTTCACGTTTTGTTTCTTGTCCATGAGGCCACCGAATATGATTAACTCCCCTCTGCCTTGCACCACCGTGTGTAAACTGGTTTCAGGCGGCCCCACCACGGAACTGCTGTTGAACACTTTCCATTTGACTCGTCCTTTTTCCTTGGTGTCTTTAATGTCCAGCACGTACATCTGCATGGGTTTGCAGTTCATGCTCTGGTACAAAGGCTTCCCCACGTTGAGGGATTGGGGAGGGTGGTGGCCCAGGCGGCGGGCAATGGGAGGTAAGGAATGGCCGTCACCTTGGGTAGAGCCCGGACGCACCGCCGAGCCCGTTTCGGCACCCGGGGACCCCGGGGAAGAAGCCAGGGGAGGGCTCAATGCCGCAGAAGCCGAGGAGCCTTTGGAAGAGAGGGCTTTGACGGCCTCCAAGCTCCTCCGGAGCGCACCGGGGGAGACGGCCCCCGGGAGGGAGGTGGCGACGTGGGGTGGTGTGTGGATGCCATTGGTCTGCTCAGGGGGGTTCCTCACACTTGTGCCGACTGTCCTGCCCTCCACACCGTCCATCTGGCAGATGATGGAAGCCGGTTTCTGTTCCCAGCTCAGATCGACAGATCCCAAACGTAGGTCTTTCTGCTCTGGCAGCGATCCCCGTCGTGGCGCCAGGGTGAGCCCCACTTTTAGGTCGTATCCTTCAGCTGCGGAAGGTGTGCTGGGTGATACAACCTGCACAGGGCTGTCCAAGGAGGCACCACCGGCTGCTGTGGCTCCGGGTGATAAACTCCCACCGTTGAGTACAGGGGAACTGTCCCCTCTGGCCGGGGAGAGGCTGCCTTCCCGGGATCCTGAAGGTGTTTGCCTCTGCGCTCTGGGTCGCAGGGTGCCCCAGCGGCCATTGACGCAGGGAGCCTCGTCCGTGTTCCTGACAGGAGATTGAGAGCGGTATTCCCGTGTTTCGGGGACCAGGGCGGGTGGCGTGGCACTGATGGGAGAGGGGCGAGAGTTCAGGCTGGGACTCAGCGGGGCTCTCCCACTGGGAGCTTGGCTAAAGACCACGACACACTGTCCCACCTGGAAGAGGAGAAGGGGAGATAATGGGTTACAAACCGCAGGATGACACTTTGCACTGTATTGGGGAAAAAGTAGGGGGTATGGAGCATTCTGGGCAGGCAATAAAGATCAACGGATGTCTATGAGAGAGCAGAGACCCCACTGCGTCCGTACCCTGCAGGCAGGATGGCACCACAGCTCTGGGGCTCCGTGGTCTTCATTCTCCACCTTGAGTGGCTGCCACGTCCAGGGGTTTGTATGCATGTGCAGTAGCCAGGCATCTTTAAACAGCTGTGAAGAAAAGCGTGACAGATTTAAGAGTCCGGTTTAAGATTTAGGAGCCTGGTTTGTTGCCGAGATCATCCCATCAGAGGTAGGAGCAGTGCTTTGCTGCTGCAGACAGAGGAATGGTGACCCAGATCAGGATCTGACCACCCAGGAGTGACTACGCCCTAGTATGGCCATGCACAAATCCCTTCATCTCCATCTTCTGTCCCAGTATAAAATCAGGGCTAATTCTTCTGAGGCTCAGTTAAACTCAGCAAGCTGCTCAGATAGTGCCTGGGGTGCTTTTTTCTTAATTAAAGCAGCTCTAGCAATAGCTAGACAGCTTCTCTGGAAAACCTACCAGGTGGATGCCCAGATTTGCAGAATAAAATGCCACCTGGGTAATATGCAGGGTCCCCCTCTCCCCAGTCCAGCAACCAGGGCTCACAGTTGCAGCGAGATGCGTGCAATTCATGCTCATGCTCCCCCCAGGATACTTACTGCATTGGGACCACCACAGCCACCGAGGATTAAAATGGTTTCGTTGTCTATTACGATCTGGAAGGGGTAAAGAACAGTATTTCAGACCTGGAAGGATGCAAAGCCGTCCCTGGTGCTTTTGGCAAAGCCTCCAAGTGCAGACAGAGCCAGGTTACAGCTTCTCAGCTGCACAGACTCTGCTGAATTTTGTCTGCCCCGGGATGAGGAGTGGAGCTGGGATGGAGAGCCGGTTTTGCTGGGCCCGAGGCAAAGTGGGATGCAGGGTTCACCCCATTGCCTTGTCCCAAACAGCTCACAAACCAGTTCATCTTACAGAGGAGAGCAATTACCCTTTCTGAAGCTAAGCCAAACAACAAGGGACTCAACACCCCTCTTCAAATAAGGGAGAAGGTAGAAGGATTGTCTGGGAGGGCATGTGCTTGCAGCAGTATTTGTTACATGCTGGTGGCGGGTGAGCTAGTCCCTCAGTCTGCTTTTTCAGTGGATGGAAAGGCACGTTCAAGCATGACCCACCCAATCTCTTCTGGGTGCCCTGCTAGGCTGAGATGAACAGCACGCTGAGAACCACTGACCATCCTCCTGGGGACCATGAAGAGAAGGCAGGGATGCCAGCTGCAACGGGGACACCTGCATCAAACCGGGTGACTCCCACAAGCTCCCTGCCCCGGGCAGGCAATAAAACAGGTGCTGCCAGACCTGCGCTTTGAATGGGTACAACCCAGAGTCACTGGAACCAAGAATCAGGAGAGCGGAGCAATCAAAAGGGCCTCAAGCCAAACCAACTTGTGATAACACTTCATTGATCTTAAATGCCACAGGGGATGATTGCTGGGTTAAAACAGCAATTTGTTTTCTAGAAATGCTCATTAGAGTTCTGAGTCATGTGCAAGAAATGGCACAGTACCTGCCTAAGCGTTAGGGAGATTAAAAGTGCGCCCTTACAGAACAGATGGCTAGGGAAAACAAGGGCCCGTCGGGCAAAGGCTGCAAAGATAACTCTGAAATCAGGTGCTAGCTTTCAGGCAACCTGCTGAGAGCTGCCTGGAAGCTGGAAATTAAGCTCGCTCTGGTTTATCTCTGGCAGCGTGTGTTGGTGCTGAGCTAGTGAAGGAGAGCTCACCTGAGACTGGCCACCTCGTGGGTGAGGGCTGGGCCCAGAGATGTTGGGCTTAGACCAAGCCCACTGCTCGAGATCCAGCACCCAGACATCATTGCTCCTGCAAGGATGAGACAACAAGCGTTGACGATACAACTAGGCCCTCTGGGCATTTGAAAAACGGGTTCAGGGCACAGTTTTATGACAGAATTGGGTTTTTTGTGGGCTGGAGCCTTGAGGGGATTTGCCGCAAGAGGTGAAGGGTGTGCTAAGGCAGCAGGCAGACCCCAAAACCCTGCAGAGATTTCCTTCCGAAATGCTATGAGCTACCCCAGGACCACCACAACATGCTCCTTGCTTGCAGGAGCGCTTGTCAGATACCCTCACCTCAGACTTACATTTGTCGAGATCCTAGTGAACCCCCAAAGACGATCATTTTGTCTTCGATGACACAGGAGGAGTGTCCTGCCATGGGAGGGGGGCCATGGGTGGTCACGATGCAGTTCCACCTGGGGAAAGAGGGAGGAAGACATTCACCATTGGGTCAGAAAGAAAAGCGCTGGATGAATGGCAAAATGAAAAATCCCAGGGGCCGGCAAAGTCCTCAAAAATACGCTACAGAGGAAAACCTCAGGGAAAACCTCCAAAGATCCAAATAATAATGAAACTAATTAGAAATACTAATGTGCTAAACATTTTTAAAGCATGACAAAGTCACATGGCCAGGTTGGAAATATCGCCCCTTTCAATTAAGTTCCCCCTGAATTATTTCCAACACAGTTTAATTACAGCATTCTAATGACACTGCCCAAAAGTGCATTGGATAATTGACACTTTTGATGATGAAAAGTTCTCAATGAAAGAGGAGCAGGAACCATCGCTGCTTTGATACAGCATTTTCTCCTTTCTCACACACAAACATCAGTGAGAAAGCCTGGTCTAAAACCAGCCGAATGGTGTTGAAAGGGAAAAAGAAAATTACTGCCATCTCCGTGGTCAGTGCTGGATGTTTTAGTCCAGGATCTGTAAAGGCAGAGAGATTTCTAAAATGGTGCGGATACATGCTTTTTCAAGTCTCCCTTGGAGGGCCACAGGAGCTTTGAGTTTTGGACCATCGCCAAAAGCAAGACCTCCAGGAGTTAAGGCTTTATCTCCCGCTTTCCTCAAAGACCTCACTGTCCTGCAGCCACATCGATTACGCGTTTAAAATGTTCTCATCCAGATTTCCCACCTGGCTGGCTGGGAACACTCAGGAAGTCTGGCATATTTTAGGTAGGAGTCGAGAGCCATATGGAAGCAACCACCACCCAAGAGGTGCCAGACAGCAGCGTGCCCACGTCTCTGGTGTGCTCTTGTGTTTTTTTTGATTTTGGTTCTTTTTTTTTGTTTGTTTGTTTCAGTAAGAGCATTGCAGACACACCAGGATTAGACACACCTAGGAAACCAGGACCATGCATAGCTTCCCAAGCAGGCTGGGAGAGACACCCTCCGGCATTCCTCCAGCTGCATTATAGACACATTTTTACAGGATCAAAGCCTGGGCTTTGAATCCAGATGTGCTCTTACCAGTTTTTGGAGGGTGAGTATGTATGGATTTCATCGAAGAACCTCTCTGGCTGGTGCAGAGGGTAAGGGCTTGGCCGCGTCCACCCACCGAAAAGCACAAGCAAGTCCTTGTAGACCACCAGCGTGGCCCCAGCCTTGGGCGAGGGATATGAACCTGGGCAGAGATAGAGAAGGGGAAGGTGAGGAAACCACACTTGAACACAAGCACCGAACTCTGCATCAGTTTTACTGAAGTGCGACAACACTGAGACTCCACCTTTGAAAAAACAAAATAGCAGAAAAGAAGGCAAAATTAGAGTTGGGAGCCTGGGAAGAAAGCTACTGCCAATTTGTGTCATCATAATTAGTAGGAGCCTGAAAGCACATCTCGTGTATGGCAAAACATCTGTCACTCACTGGCAGGAAATTGCTAGCTTTCAAATGTATCCCTTGAAATTATTGCTTTAGCACTGAATAAAAGCAATAATTACCTCCAAATACCTAGTAACTTCTTCCCAAGGAAGGAGGGAGAATGAATACCAATTCTAACGCATCCGGAGTCGCTCATGGCAGATTGCTCAGGTACTCAGAGCGGGAGCATGCACCGAACTCCATGTTTTGCCCAGCGGCATGATTAAACCCTAAACGCTTTGCTGTGTGAACTAAGTCACTCCTTGAGTCTGCAGAATGAAGTGCTCCTCTAAAAATTATTAAAGAGACTTTTTGCTTGGCTTGTTTGAGGTTCAAAAGGCTCTGCAGGGGCCAGGGATCTCCTGAGCAGGACTGGTGCATGCACAAGCAAGATGACACGACCTCTTGGGCTCAGTGCCATTGTGATATGCTGCGCTCAGAAAACACCGTGCATGCTGAAGTTTTTCCCGCAGCATAGCAAAGTGCCGAGCTCGCCTCCCAACCTACTGCTGCTCTGTTACGACCCCGCTGACTGCTGTCTGTGCCCTGGCCACTGCATCGCTCCTTAACCAGCTTGGAGCAAGAGCAACTTCGATGCAAAGAGCCCCTTTGCAAGGGCAACTATCAAAGGATTGGATCCCTTTGAATTTGTGTCAGGAAATTGGCCACGGTCTGCTGCAAAAATACAAACCCTGACTGCTCCGGCAGCAAAAGGTGCTGTGTCACTACCTTGCTGATGTGTTAGATGCTGAACTGCTTCCCAGGAAAAGCCAAAACTGCTCCAGCCAGAGCTGACGCATCTGAGCATCCTCCTTCCCACGGCTGTCACCAGCACCAGGCAGATTCCTCCACCTCTGCAGTCACACTTTCAAAATAATCATAAATACATCACCCGAAAAAAACTGATGCGCGTGCCTAGCTGCGGGAACTGGGGGCAGCTCAAGGGCAAGGCTGCGCATGTGGCCACAGAAGCACCGTCACCCTCTGCAAAAAGGCTGATATACCAAACTGACCTCTCTCCTCTGATGTCCTAATAAGACTTTGAGAAACATTTTTAGCAGGTAATGACATGCAGAACACAGGCTATTTTTAAAAGAAACCAGAGCAGCTATTTTTAGATGCTGCAGCTGAGAAAAGCAATTCGATTGCAATGGGTTCCAGGTGGTGGGTGGTAAGAGCCCAGCCAAAAAGCAACCCCCAGCTAGATGCAAAGGAGATGGCCACAGGGTCCCTGGGCCTTTCACCAGGGACAAAGCACATTTTGCTGCTCCTCTCAAGTACACAGCTATGGGGGAAAAAAGGGAATAAAGCTGTGCAGGAAACAATTCTTGTGTTGGTGCACATATATAGTGTGGCCAGAGCTATACCCAAGGTCTCCTTAAAGACGAAAGTGCCAGAAGAGGGTCACATTTCGTTACTCTTTGTTCCCAAATTCCAGTTTTCCTGGCTCGTTCCGTAGCCGTGTGCAATTCATTAATCCACACCAGCAGGTTTCCAGCCTACGTATTTCCCTGGCAGAGCACAAAGTTGCTCTCCCAAGCTTGGCATCACAAACTAGACTGCTAGAAATATTTCTACCTGACTTGTAGAGAATCGGCTGGCTGGGTTTCTCCATCGAGGATGCCATAAGGCAGCATGGGGTGAAAGGTTCTGGGTTTAAATTGGGTTATTTTTTTTAAACAAAAAGGGTTAGCTAGAGTCATCCCAGGATGGAGAAACAGATTGGTACTTTGCTCAGAAAGGTCTGGGATGGTGCACAGTGAAAAAAGCCACCCTCCTACCGCTGTAACCTGAAGGTCAACCCCAGCCTCAGACACCGAGACGGTTCCCAAATGAGTCAACAACATGTAAACAGCCCAGGGCAGAGGCTAGACCTGGTTTTTCAGGAAGCTTTGCCTGTTATTGGATGTTGTATGGGTGTAAATGAGCGGAGTTTCATTCTGCAATGCAGGAAGAAATCTGAATCTTACAAGTCAAAGAAGGGTTGGCCTCTCAAAGCCTCTTCCAGCCAGTTGGGATATCTGCAGATGCTCTCTGCAAAAAAGATGCACCACTAGTTTGTCGTACCAGAGAGGGCTTCAGCGATCCTGTGTTTTGAGTAGAAACACATGGACAAAGAGCGGCTGAAACTTGGCGAATTAATGCTGCTTATCTCTAAAGCAGGGGAGAGCTGCTGGGTGCTGCTGCCACCGTCCCAGGGAAGGGCAGGAGCATATCAAGGGAAGCAGAGCAATGCCTGCCCTGCCCAGGCGAAGGGGGAAGGCAACTGGCAGCCTTTGTGACTTCAGGTCTCAAGTATGCGGAGGAGTGCAAGGACGGCAGCAGGGACATCAAAGGGACATGGCTCAATTACGTGGGGCCCTTGTAATGACCTGCTCAAAGTCCATGCTTTTTAGAGGATGTGCCCGAGCGGCGTTTCAAAGACTCGCAGGAACATACTCGACACGGGAGGGCTTCTTTCTCTCTGGGATTACGCTTGCAAATGAAATGGCTTCTGTTCCTCGCCACGGACGGAAGTGCCTGCAGAAGAACATCGTTAGCTAACTGCACTGGGTTCAACTGCTCCCTTGGTCAGAGTGCAGAGAGGACTCTTCCTCACTGGGCTTCCAAGCTCCACACCCTGATAACACCATCCAGCCCGATATCAGATTATCTTTTCTTGAGGATAAAAATTCAAGCACACAGAGGGTGTAGCACAATTAAATACTCCTAAACATAGAAGGCAACATCTCTTCACAGCTGAAGCTGTTTATTCAGTAGGGATGAGTAGCTAAAAGCTGATGCGAGCTATTTTTTTTCCAGTTGATGGATTTTCCTGGCTCACAAAGCAGATACATACTTTTCAAAAAACAAACAAACAAAGATCTCCGGCTTCCATGGATGCTTGGAAGAGAAATGCCAGCCTCTGATTGCCTCTGACATGAGCTCTGGATGCTATCTATCTATTTAGGATCTGTACTTATAAGCATTTTTTAAAGCCCATTTATTCAGCCCTCTAATGCAACCAGAGCAGCACGCGCAGAACTCAGCGACCACAAAAGAAAAGCCTGGCTGTAAGGGCACGTGTAACACGAATTTCCAGACCAGCCTTTTACCGACAGCAGGCGCAGCCCTGAGCAACTCAAAAAACAAATACCAAGTGGAGCTTGAAATAAAAATGAAGGGGGGGTGTGTGTGTGTGCCTGATTTGATGGGATTACCCAGATGAAAGGATCGGTTCAGATCGATATCGTTTGGGGAAATATTGTAAAAGAGATGCGCTGGAACGGAGCCAAGAGTTTGCACTGTCTTGGGGGGAAGGTTAAGATATGGAAAGAGTTCTGGGATTGTGTCAAGGGGATACATTTGGAGGAATTTTATTACAGCAGATTTCTGGAGATAGAGGAGATGAGAGCTACTGATAACAACCGGGAGCCGTTACTGCTGGATCTGATGGATTTCTCAAGCCGCCTTAGCTCCAGCAAGAGATGATGCTATTCTCCCTACAACTTCAGGGAGCTGATCACAGTCATTGCCAGCCAATTCAATTTACACGACATGCCAGGATAAACAAAAACAGGCCCACAACCACATTTCCAATTTCAAAGCTGAGAAATTAAAGTGAGCTTGTCCAGCAGCCAGTGGATTTCAACGCACAAAGGAAGCCAAGCTCCCCGGTCCAAAAGCCACCCGCAATCTGCACACCAAAGGCATAGGAAACCATCCTGAGGAAGGGCTCGGGGCTAACAGCCACTACCTGCACCAACAAAAAAAGGGGCAAGGCGATAGTCCGGCTCCGCCATGGCTCAACCCATGCTGCCAAAGCTGGCCTCTCCCAGCGAACAAATGACATTTGTTCAGGCAATTATGCCCCATCACAAGGATGTGCTTAATTTGGTGGGTATATTATCAGCAGAGGACATTATAAACCCAAAGAAAAGCCAGAGGGAGATGCTGAACCTGCATAATCAGGTATGAAAACCAACATTTGCTGGTGACCATGCTGGTGTTTGCCAAATGGTTTGTACCTCTGCAAAGTCAGAGTGTTTCAGTATAACCCATCTGCAGAAGAACAAAACGTTTTGTGGGATTTCACCCTGAGGAGCTTGTGTGTTACTTTGGGAGAGTCAAAAAGAAGTGGTAAAAAGCAAATTCCTTTCAAGAAGGGGAAAAAAATTGACCCAGCTGTCAGATGTCACAGCAGAAATGAGGCTAAAAGGATGGCTTGGACTTACTGCACTCTGCCTCCAACTTACAAAAGCCCTGTCTCAGACCTTTCCTTGCAGGAGGAGCCGGCTGTTCTGTTGCTGTTTTAAACTATATACATCTCTGGGGAAGCAGCATGCAAAATGGAGAGCTTGTGCTGTCCCCAACAGCTTGGCAGAGGGTGAAGCCTGCTGTGCTGCCTCCGACAGACCAGCAGCAGCCAGGGCCTGATGCTCAGTCTGGATTTATGAGCCTGGCCTTTAGGCTGGCAAAGACTTAAAGACACCAAATCACAGGTCCTAACCTGGAAACCTCGCCCACCCCAGCACCATCATCTACCCCAGCTGAGGGATTTCCTCGACTACATTCCATCATGCGAAGGTCCATTCCAAACTTGCATGATAGCATAAAATCCCCAAATTTCCCCCCTTCGATGGGAAGGGAAACCAGAGAAGGAAAAAATAATAAAACCCTCTGCTTCCCAGGCTAGCCGGGATTTTTCCGCAGCAGTCTGCAGATTTGCCCAAAAGCTTTTCCCCTGCCAGCAGTTTGTGAGGTTTCACAAAGGGAAGATGACAAGCTGGGGAGCAGCAGCCCAGAGGCCGGAATACGGCATGACCGACATAGGACGAGCATCCCAGCAATCCCATCAGATTTGAGAGATGCCAAAGGAGAGCTCCTATGAGAAGAGCGGACATCTCCATGGCACGTTGCACACTGGCTGTTTTCCCTAAGTCAAATCCCAACATTTAGGACTTGCTGGTCAGCTGCCTTGGATCCAGCATCTGACATTCACCTGTTTTTATCCCCAAGACAATCAAAACAGGGTATGAGGATTATGAACATTCTTAAGACTGGCTTTGACTGGGCCTGCCTAAACCTTAAAGCTTTTAGGAGCCAGGAAAGTATCATTTTGCCTTACCAAAGCCACATGTGATTTAGTGTTCCCTCAGATCTGGCTTAAAAAAAATAAAAATTCCTTGCTTGGAAGTAGACAGGAATTCAGCTTTGCAAGAGTTTAAAAAAAAAAAAAAAAAAAATTGAACTAGATCCGATTTGTCTCCCGAACAGGGAAACAAAACCTTTGCAGGCACATGTATCTGCTGCCTGCAAAATACCTCTCAGGTAGTGGGGGAAAAATATCTGTGCACCATTACGAAGGTTTTGTGGCAAGTTATGGGGGCATGTAACCAAACCACAGCAGCCCCCCCAATGTTTACACACAGAGAGTGTTTCTGCAGTGCTCTCAGTGTTGAATTTCCACCCTACAATGACACAGGCTCATGGTACAAGCCCAGTCAAACCCACGGCGTCAAACCAAAGGTCTGGTTTCTTGCAATCTTTACAAGGTGGAGGCAGAAATCCCCGTCGGGGAGGGTAAGTCACCTCCAAGCTTTTGCAATGTCACAGTCATTTTTTTTTTTTTACCCGGGAAATTCTTACATGCTGCGACTCAGAGCCGATAAAGCTGTTGAAAAGGAGAGGCACTGCCCTCTGAACCCTGTGCAACAGGATTACTGAGTCACTCTGTGCTAATGCTTGGCAAAAATGTCCTTACACAGCAAGCTGAGCAAACAGCTATGAGATAAGAGTGCCAGAACGCCCCGGGGCTTTGCCCCCTTATCCCTTAATAGCTGCAAACAAGGATTGCTGCAATTCATGCACCTCGATGCTGCAGGAGAGGTTTTATTAGGTTTCTCACCAGCAGCATCATTCCAAGGTGCCAAGTACTCCTTATGGCGAGGTCACCCCCTATTCCCCTTTGCAATCATCTCACCTGGTTTTGGGAAATGCAGATTTGGCCCTGCGGTAAAGGGTGCCACTGTTGCAAAAGCTGCTTTTCCCTCTAGGTGGGTGGAATCAAAGCACCAGCCAGTGATCCACACCTCTCTGCTTTAATACTTGTTCTCCCCCCTCCTTAAGTGATACTGTTCCCTGCAGACTTTCAAGTGATTTGAATAACAGTCTGACATCCTACACAAAACAGCTCTGATGCTAATTAAAGAGCTCAACGCTTGGAGAGAAAGGGTTGATCAGCTCCTGCGACTCGTCTTCCCTCCAAGAGGCAAACGGAGGGATGGAAATTGCTGTATCAGACTACACAACGCCGTAATAACCAGCTAATTGTAGGGAAGGGACCGAGGTATGTGTGGGTTAGCGGAGGAGCGTGCCCCGGCTCTGCTGAGCTCCACACTTTTCACTCAAGTCACACTCCTGTTTCGTTTGCCACAGCACGAGGGAGGCGGCAGAGGCATTGCAGACATCGGAGAACCCCCAAATTACTGGTGTTTCAGGAAATGGCTGCTGTGTAATTTGGTGAGGTTATAGCTACCACGGGGCTAAAAAGCCTCAACCATCCTTTAAAGAGCATCCTGTGGGCACAGTCAGAAAAGTCTACTTGAGTAAATGCAAAAAGCTCAGTGTTGGGAAGAGTGGGTCTATGCTTGTCACAAAATTTGCTGCAAAGAAAATGCAGCGACTTACTGAAAACCTGAGATCTCCCTACTGAAAGCCCCAGTACAACACATGAAGGGATCTTCCTTTTAACCAGCCCTTCCCTCACTTGCTGTTCTTCTCCCTTATTTTAATTTTCAAGCCATTGGTTCCTGTACTACGCTTTCTTCACACAAGGAGCATGCTTTTTGCCCTCGTTCCAGTAAATCCGGTGCTTAATGCCAAACTCGCTAAATATTTCATGTCAGGAATAAATATTCACCTTTTGGACTGCAGACTAGGATGAGCTAGTGCTTTGTCATCCCGCATGCCTACCAGATTTAAGGAGATTTTACAGCAGATGCTTTTGTGAAAGATACAAAATCAGGCTGCGAGCATTTAAAGTCTTTAAAAGCACATCATGCTGGCCACAGTACATACTGTAAAGTGAATATTGTGTATTCAATCTTGAGTATACATACGTAATCTTTGTGGACAGGGTCCTTAATGCAAAAGGTACAACAGCAGCTTAAAGAAGAAAAACCTCGAGTCGGGATGCGTGCCTGCTGGCTGGGATGCCTTGGAAGGAGCTCTTGCCGATAGGTGTCAGCACAGCCTGCCCGAAGCCTCTGAGCAGGACCTTTCCAAAGGCTCCTCAAAGCTCCTTCCCAGCTGACAAGACTTATCTAGCCATAGGACAGCAGGGTTTTATTTCACTAACCCCAAAATGGAGCTGGCCCCAAAGGTGAATGTACCTGCCGAGGAGGGAAGGCTTTGCGACAGACCTGGGAGAAGAAAAGAATTACTTCGATATAAAATGACTGGGGAGCTCATGGTCAGACAGACCTCCATCATGCTTCGGTACCTCCTTCGCCTCTCGCCCAGGGCAGTGCTCAGGATGACGGCACCAGCCTCAGGCAGGAGCCAGTTCAGGCTATCAGCTTCCTCTCTGGTGCAACGCATTAATTATATCTGAGACAACACCAATGTAAACAACCAGTATGTGTGGCTGGGGCGCCTGTTTGCATATTTTTAAGCCTTTTTTCCTGAAAAGGAAATAAAATAGAAGGTTTCACAGATGCCTTGGCTACTCTCACAGCCTCCCGACAGTTTGCAAATACCTTGGCTCCAGTCAGCCAAACTCGGACAAGCAGATCTGTATGAAATTAAATTCTCCACAGGGCTGTGAAATCAAGCGTCAGGAAAAAGTTAGACACCTGGAAGTAAAAAAAAATCCTTACAGGAAAAAAAGCTCTTACAAAATCAACCCTAACTTCTGCTTAGGAAAATACTGGTTTGCAAGATTACAGGCCTGCACTTTGAGACCATTAAAAAGCAAATTGTTCTCCAAGCGCTGGCTTTCCAAGGCAGAGGAAGAAGTACTGCAGGAGAGATTTCTACTCATCATTTCAACAGCAGGTACCCAACTCTCAGTTGTATGAGACCTTCAGAAGTTTCCAAACTCATTGGGAGCTACCAGATGCTCAGCACCATCAACAAGACACAACTACTTATTTGTCTATATAAGGACTCTCAACCCCAGGAACCTATTTTTGCAGATCATGGACTTCTTATTTACCAACAGAGCTGCAAATAGTTTTCCCCAATTTTGGTATAGCATGCTTGTCAGCAATATTTTCAGATGGCCTGGGGGTCATGTTTAAAATGAGCATGTACTACCTGTGACACTGAAAAGTGGCATGTATCAGCCAGCCCTTGACAGCCGGCTGCCCCCGTCCCTGCTCAAGGCTACCTTTGTGCATCACAAACGGGGACCAGGCTAAAAATCCTCTGCATCCGCCCCGGAGGCTGATAAAAGTGATAGTGGGAAAAATTCCTCCGTTAATCTCTGGAGGGATCTGTGCCCAGGGAGCTTCTCTCTGAGAATCTAAATCCCACAAGGTTAAAGCAACAAGCTATTTTTCATGTCTTTCTGCTCAATCCATGCCGATAGTGTCTTAAGAAGGGCTGTTCCACACAGAGAGACACAAGAAAGCTTCTAGAGACAAATGCCATACAGGTGGATTCAAAATCCTGAATAAATCCCTCTACCTCTCATCATCCAGGAGACAAGAGCATTTTACCACAGCAAGGTTGCCAGCTCCCATTTGAGCAAGCACTCCTGCAAAACTCCTGGCAGCTCTTCTGACCAGCTGGGTGTCTCCTTTTGAACATGAGCAAGAAGGGGTGGCAGCCAGCAAGCTGTGAACTGCAACAAGGAAGGGAAAGAAAAACCAGCTCCCCTCTTTCAGGGCTGTCTTGATTGCAGCCTACACAGAGTCCCAGGCTCTCCACGTCAGAGATCTCAATGAAGGAGATCCAGCATCCTATGGACTAAAACAAACCCATGGGCTCAAAGATAAACAGATGCATGGGATCTCCTCCTGCCTGACTCCATTTCTGCATCAATGAACAGATGCTCAGCTCTTCCCTTGCCTTAAAGGGAACCACAAGTCCCCAGAAAACCAGATCATCACTTAAAACATCCACTTCCCTTCGAGCCACTTCTCTCCCAGCCTCCTCTGTTGCATTTTCCCCTCTGTTTTCCCTGCCCCACATATTCCTACTGCATCAGGCTGAACTGTCCAAGGCAGGACAGGAGGGCATCCAAGGGGTAAAGCATCTTTCCCTGTGGAAGCGCCATGGTCAGAGAGACATGCCTCACTGACCTGACGAAAGCAGGCGAGCCATTGCTCCGAGGAGTAAATTTCCCACAGCAGGGACTGTTTTCCCCTGCCATGTTTCATCTGCAGATAAAAACTTGCTGAACTTCCAACTATTGTGGCATACAGAGCAGGGAATGGGAGAGAGAAACCACCAGTTGCTTTAGCCTGCTGATGTAAAACCACCTTTACCAAGTCTCAGCATCACCGTGACAGCTCATTAGATGCAAGCCAGCTCTGCTGCTGCTGGCCCCAAATCCTGGGCCCGTTCCCACCTCCGTGTGCAGGCAGGTTAGCTTCTTCAAAGTGATTCCAGCCTGCCTCCAGCACCGCATTCCTGTGATGCCGTGCACACCGATGCTGGAGAGGCAACAGTAGCAGCACCCTGGTGTCCCTGCGGACAAGGTGAGGACCAGTCACTCATTTTAATTGCTGAACAGACTCTGCCCTCCACCCTCAAGCTGTAAGAGGGGAATGAAGTTATGGAGTGACTTTATAACCTCAGTGGATATTGGGAGTAATTGGAAATGCTGCTGGAACTCTGCCTGGGTGCATCAATAAGGATAACTTACTCACTACCAGCTGGGGCAATGGGCAGGCTGCAACCAGGCCCAATCACAGGGAGGGAGGAATGGAGAAAGCCATGCAGCAAGATGGTTTTCAGATGCGGTGCTCAAGAATAGGAGGCACAGGTATTTTTTTTTACCTTGGTACAGGCAGTCCACATACATTTCCTATCACGCTGACCAGCTAAAGAGTTTAACAGCTTTATTTCTGAAGCATTTACACAACTGCCCTCTCCAAGCAGGTGCCTTTTTTTTGTAGGGAGCAGATTCCCAGGCAGAAAGCCTCCAAGAGCCATACAGAACCCAAAGAAGAAAAGGGGAGCCTTTCGGTTCTTCCTGCCTAGTTCAGCAAAGGCATTTGCAGGATAGATCCCTGCAAACAGCAGATCGCATGCCCAATTTCCATGTGCGTTTTCTGCCTCTGCATCCCTGGCATAATTCATGCAATGCTGCTGGGTCAGTCATGGCAGGGTGTCCATCCCGAGGGGCAAGACCTACCCCCACACACAAGTGATGCTGGATGAGCATGATTCAGAAGACGATGGATCCAGACAACAAAAAGCTTTCAGAGGTTAAACGCAAACAGCCAGAGAGGCCACAAGAACAGAGGAGGACAGGGCCTGGCAAATCAAAGGGAGAGTAGATGTGTGTTGTAAACTTAAACCCACTCAGATTAGGCATCTAATCACTGCTGCAGAGCAATCCTATTGAACCCAAACAGCGATGGATTAATCTCCTGGAAACCAGCCCTCCACACACAAGCAGTGCTTTCCCAATGAGGCATCACAGCTTTTGAAAAAAAAAAAAAAAAAAAAAAACCAACAAAAACACCCCCCAACAACCAAACCCAAACCCCTTCACCTGCTGATTTTTCAACTCTTGCCCTTGAAATATTTCATATTTAATAACACAAATTTCATTAGACACATTTTTCAAAACGACCCAAGTGAAGAAAGGAACGAATTAGCATCCTGTCTGCCTCACACAGACTAACCGAGGGACTGAAAGGCACCAAGAAACACCCGAGCTCTGCGGAGCTGCAGCTCAGAGCCTGCCAAACAACCTCTGGGCTCGCTCTCTGGAAGGGCAGTAATGAAGTTTAAACTCTATATTCAGGGATGTTGCTTCCTTTGGAGAGCAGGGCGTAGCTTGCCATTTCCAAATGCAGCAAACTCAGCTCCCACTCCCTGCAATGTTGTGTTTTGCAATATAAATTGTTTAATGTTTGCACAGATGCAGCTTTCACCTGGGAGCAGCCCAGGTACTGCTCTGCGTACTTGCAACAGGACGACGTCAGCATGCTGTGCTTTGCAGGATTTCTATACTGCCAGCTAGATTTCTCTAGTTACCAGGATTCTTCTTCAAAAGATGCACCTTGCCTTTTTATTTCTGCACTGCAGCTTAAATTTCAGAAAGGCTTCATCCTTCAGTGCTCCTTGTCACTGCCACCCTGACAGGACAACACCAGGCTGGAGGATACTGCTGTCAAAAGCTACTACCACTTTGCAGGAGTGGTTACTCATCTCATTGTAAACCTGTGAGCCCAAAGAGGGGGGGGAAAAAAAAAAAAATCAATATATTTAAATAGGAGAAAGCAATTCCACGTAACCCATGCAGCGACAGCTTCTGTCCCAAAGGATGGCATAGAATGAAGCCCAGAAACTCGTGTTTTTGTTTCAGAAGGGTAGACGTTAGCTGCGTGATAAGCAAGCTCCAGACAGGCAGCAGACTCACCAGAATTAAGGCAGAGTTTCCAATGGTGTCAAGTCACTCGGGGCTTGAGGGCTCAAAGAGCATTTTGATCGTGGTGGGAAAGTCAGGGATTTTTTGATAACGTGGAAAGTTTTAGCTCTGTGAAGGCAGAAATATGCCCTACTGCTACTAAACTCAAAGAGCAATGAGGAAGAAACAAACCACATCAGGAAAAGAGCTGGAGAACAGCTTTCCTCTCTTCCAGGCTGCATTCAATACTGTGACAGCAGAAAGACACTCTACATATTGTGAGGGATTTCCATCCGTTTCATTAACCTGTTCTACTTTTAAGTATCAGACACCTGCAGCCAGTAGCTGCAGTCATAATTAGAGACATTATTCTGTGCCAGGTATCAGCTTTTCACTCCTTTTCACTCCCAGGAGGCCAGCAGCTACAACACGGCTTCACCGTGCTCAAGGTGATCCCAAGTTTTTGATAAAAAGTTAGGCATGCCTTCAATTAAAAAGGGCCATTCAACACTGCACCAAGTTCAGAAACACACAGGTACACACAGACCATTTTGCAGCCCTCTCCTCAAGGGCTGTAAGTGGAAAAGAGTTGGGCTAAATTTTGGAAGTTTATTTTCAAAACCTGCTTCTCCTGGTTTCCTTCATTATGTACACGGGAATGTGTTTGCTTTGCTAAGAAACATCTCACAAATGGTGTCTCAGGGACTGGCAGCAGTCCACAAATTGAGAAATATTGCTCTAGAGAGGCTACCAGCATGGGCAGGTCAGGATTTTGAAGGGTTTTTTTAATCCCTAAAGCAAGGATGTGCCTTAGATCACTCACTACGTTACCACGAGGCAAGTCACTCTGCAATGGAAACAGAAGAATTGCAATATGGGGTCAGGACACAGCATTTCAGTAATGAGTCTCAGCTGGTTACTGCTATTCAGAAAAAAGATGATGCAAAATGCAAGGAGTAAACAATCTGCATGATCTCAGATCTTCAGACACAGTGGGTTTTAAACCCAAATGCAAGACAGTTCCCACTACTCTAACAACTGTTTACTCTTTAGAAACCCCACCGATCCTTTGGACTGCCCTGCAGCCACAAGTTCTGCAAGTTATTTACACCATGCACGAAGATGTCGCACCGATTTATGGATGCAGAGGGCTGGATATCTGCTGGATTTCAGCTGCATGACCGTGTCCCTTCCCTGGAAAGTCCAGTCCTTCACTGTGGCTCATGTCTCCTTTCAGCTCCACAAAGCTCACATAGCCACAACAAGGAAGCTCACTCCAGATCAGGACCAGCATTATCAGACTTCAACTGTTTTGAAAACTTGCCGCTGTTTTCTAGGAGGAGATGATGAAAAGAGGGCTTTTTTTTTTTCTTTTTTTGCTTGGGGCAAGGTTTTTGCACAGCTTTGTCAAGGGCAAACTGCTCCGTTTGCGCTCGACAACTAACGGGCAGGTTTCTCCTTCAGCCAAGAGAGCCTCCCACCGCACGGGGACCACATCTGATACAACCACCTCAGGCAGGTGACAGCAGAGTCTCTCCTACCTCCTTTGGGCTGTTAGTTTTGTTGACACAACACCATCAAAGGCACCTTCCCCACAGCTCACAAGGGGAAACCCAATCCTCAAACTCCAGCAGCTCCCACTCAAAATACAGAGGGGACCTGGAAGAAAAAAAGAGCCAAGAGGAACCGACGTGGGAGAGGTTTTTTTGCACACTTACTGTGTCACATTAAGGCTACCCAGAAGATTTTAAGTGCAAACTTCAGGCTGAAGGCCTCTACTCATTTTCAGGCTAAAGCAGGGAGGATCAGCTGCTCTGATGTGGCTACATCTTGACACTGTGAACACGGACAGAGAGGATCACAGCATCTAATAAACGAGTTTTGCCTTCAAGCCTGTTTTTATCCTGAAATCCTGAAAGAGATATGAAAAGCTTTCCCATTTCCCCAGCAAAAATGAATGCAGCATGACTGCAGGGAGACAAAAACACCAGGAAACAAGTCCTGGGGAGGTTTACCCCCCCTCCCAGCGGAAGGGTGGACACGGGGCCAGCCACACAGTGAGCTTTTTCGCAGCAAACAGGAAAAGCAGAGCTAAAAGTCTCCTGAACTCTCCTGATATCTGAGTGGGATACCATGGCATGGCAGTGGGAAAACACACTTTGTGAAGGGGGGACCGGGGTCTTTCCAGCTCTCTTGGCTTCTCAGATAGCTGTAGGGAAGAGGGTACCAAAGGGGGGATCACGCTTGGCTGAGGATGATAAAGCAGAAACAGGGAGGATGCACAGACCCCGTAGGACTTCAGCTAGCATTCCTCTCTCTGCAAAGACCTGGTCTTTTTATAGTAATTCCTTACTATATAAGCACAGTAAAAGGCTCAGTTTTAAAAAGAAAAGCTTTCCACCTCTGTCCCATAAGTCCCTGGGAGCATGGGCAAAACTACTGGCATCATTTTTCTCTCCAATGTAAAAAAAGGTACTTCCCAGTTCACTGTACAGTTCTGGCAGACAGAAGCCAAGTGCAGAGCTCCTGAGGAATATAAACTAACAAATACAGGAAGGGAGAAAGTCTGCAGAAACACACGGCCTGAAATAGCACAGGCAGGCCAGAAGGATAACTGCCTGGGGATATGCTCTCAATTCTGCATATAAATTATCCCCTGCAGCCTGAGGATGACACAAGCAGGAGACACAGATGATGGTAAAGGGCCTGGGTCAGTGCTGATGGCCAAGGCAGCTTCTCCCAAGGCCTGCCAGCACTTTTCATTCACAGAGATGGAAGGGATCTCATCAAGAGAGTTTCACAGACCTGCATGGAAATAGGACAGACCTTCTGGGCCACCGGCACAGCAGCTCCAGGGCCAAATCCTGGGTTAGCCAACTCCAGGCGTCAGCAACCCCACACCAAAGCCCTTGCCCTGGGAACCCCTGCAGCTCTTGCATTACCCATTGCATTAAATCCTGGGAGTCTCCATTTCAAATAGGGTTTGGTTTCTTTCCTGCCCATTTCCACTGCACAAAAGCTCTTTTCTGGGGAGCACCAGAAGGCTATCGCCGCCAAAGTCATCCTGCCTGCGCCCTTGCTGCAAGAGCGGCGTGCTGCAGCTTGAGTTACAGAGGAGTCAAGACTAACCCTTGCCTCTAGCTGGATAAACAGACTCCAGCGTAAACCACCTCCAGTCCTCCATCAGATTCTCTGTGCAAATAGGCTAAAAGTCAAAGAAGTGCCCAGATTAATTATGCAAATAAAGGCAAAGAAAGCATCCCCAACACATGGAGAAATGCACTTGCCTCTCAGGGACCACCTACCCTGGGATAACATTGCAGGCTTCCCACATATTACGGGCCATTAATTATCACTCCCATCCTGCTCCATCAAGACTCATATGTGGGAGTGGAGGAGGTGGAAAGTAGCTCCAAAGTGGCCAGAAGAGCTTGAGGGAGAAAGTTTAGAGGCATTCCTGTTCACGTCCTTAAAATAGAGATCCTGCTGCCTTACACCCTCCTTTGTAGACCATTAAGCCCCGCCAGTAAAAAGCCCTACATAAAAGCTAGGCATTAAACTCTCTTGTTCTGCTCCAGCCTAATAAGTAGAAAGCCAATGCCATTGTTTCAGATCTAAGCAAAAAAGTGCTTTGAAACCTCAAAAATTAGGGTTTTTTGAAGCAATTATCTCCCTCCTCCGTCTCAGAGACTAAAGAAACATGGGCCAATTATTTCTTTGAAGGCTAAATATTTACTCCTAGGTGAAGTGCAGCAGCTCAGGCTGGAGGTGAATTATCCAGCTCTGATGTCATCTAATGCCTGCAAGTAAGAAAACCCAAATGAAAACAGGTATGAACAAACAACAACAACAACAAAGGGTGTTTTCTCCTGGAAAAGCCCTTCAGAGAGGAGAAAGGGATGAAGTTGTTTCAGCTCACCTGAGCTGTGTCCGAGGCATTTAGCACGGCCCTGGCACCATGCTCCTGTTCCCTTTAGGTAGCTCTACCCAGGTCTCATTAGACAATATGCCCATGCTTAATGAGGGCACAAGTAGAGCATGACCAAACCTCTCTGAGCAAAAACTGGCCTTGTTGAAAAGCCACTGTCTTATTCTGGAGCAAGACCTAGCCTATAGAGTCCATAGGGCCAGGTGTGGGAACTCCTCCTCAACCTCCACAAGCAATTAGTCTGCACACACAGCAAGCATTAATCAATCAACGTCAGCTCTTCTTTAAAAATAAATCCCTCCTGCCTTATTTACATCTGACTCCTGAGTTTCAAAGCTCTCTGCTTTTGCCCCCTCCAGTCACTATTCTTTCCCAGGCAGCGGGTGCCAACCCTCTGGTTAAGGGCACGGGCACACACACACACACACACAAAAAAAAAAAAAAAAGCAGCTATGTGTAAGAAACTACCACCGGCACAAGTGCGGAGTGACTCATCTCTTCTGAAGACCAAGGAACAAGAGCGCGCTCTGTTTGGTGAGACTGCCTGAAGTTTCAGTTGCGATCCCATCTCACTACACGCGCTCATGACAGCATGCAGAAATATTTCCTCGGGGGATCTTCCCATGGGACTTAACTCTGACACATATTCCCACAGGACTTGTTCTTTTAAAAGTGTTATTTGTTAGTAAGGCAGTGGGAATTTGACTTTGCGAAATACCAAGAGAGTGACTGAGCAGAGCTGGGTGCCGGCAGCTGGACTCATTGACGCGACTGCGAGTCGTGCCCCATATTCAATCCGACGGAAGAACTCGCTGGGCTGCAAGAATAGATGTCCTGGGTCAGAGCATAGGTCTGCATCGCCCAGTATCCTGTTTATGCTACCCATAGCGTCTTCTCCACCCCTGAGCAGAGGGAGAGTGCTACAGCAGGGAAGGAGGAAGAGTGAGAGCCAGTTTCCACATACATGTAGACTGTGGTTTGGTTTTGTCCTCCATTTAAAGTCCATGACTGCTTAATTCTCACCTGTAGGCATCATACAGTGGATGTGCAGATGCAAAAATCAAGTCAAAATATTAGGAGTTGTGTAGACTGATATCCAGCAAGTGGTCATCAAGCACCAAGTTACATGTTAACATTTCAAAGTGACACCCGACCAATTCCCAGATAACACCAGTATGCAGAAACATCTGGATTTTGGAGGACTTTGTAAGAAAAGTGTCAGACAAGAAAATATGACTTTAAACAATAACTGAGTAATCCACAATACTTGGAGCGCATGAAGCAGGGTCAAAGGGAGTCTGCACCCAAGCAGACAAGTCAGCAAGGAGTGCTTGGTGGATGCTGAGCTCCTTTTCTTCTTCCTGCTCTTCGCTAAATGTAAAGCTTTTGCTGAAATGACTAGCTTAATACTGATTACCCCCCATCCCCCCCAAGAGCTTCCCCCAATTCTTCTGCCTTTGTCAAAGTTATTTTAGTCAAATTCAGAAATAAATGGAAAACAAGTCTGCCGCGTGGGACATTTTGAGTACACAAACCAGTGTGGGAAATCATTTGTGGCGTTTTCCTGCCCTGCTCAGAGCGCGTGGACTACAGGAATGTACCTGTTTTCCCACGCTCTCCTGGTTGCTGTGGGCAGCCCGCACAGGCATGTCTCCTCCACTCCTCAAAATACCTGAAGTGGCAGCTACCAAAGTTATTAAAAAAAATTCTCAGCTTTAGGACGACTCTTATCAACACAGGCTCTTGTGGCTGCAGGTAAGTGTCACTCATCCTGCATGGCACGAACCAGCACTGAGCAGCTGCTCCAAAGAGAAACAACCCAGTGTGGTGCCACAGGCACAAGGATACACATAATCTGCAGCAAAAAAAAAAAAAAAAAAAAAAAAAAGGATATAACCTGAAAACCAGCCAGATAATGATAAAACACGCAGGGAAATACAGAATCAGACCAGCCAGCCCTGGGGACAAGGTAAGTTTTGATAAAGTGGTGGGGGAGTTGAACATCTGCCACCTCTTACCTGATGCCAGGGGCCGGATCCACTCCTTGCTATTCAGGTCAAGTCTCCAGAGGTCGTTGAAGGCAGCATTACAACTGCTCTGTGTGCAGCCACCAAACACGTACATCGACTGGTTAGCGTCATAGTAACACGCACCTAAAAAAAAGCAAACGCACAGATTAGCCAGTTCTCTGACCTTCGCACTTTTGGGTGAAAAAAAGATCATTTTCTTTTCCCCCTCGTTTTCAGACTGGAGAAAAGCAGACAGGCTGCCCCAACTTCAATAAAACCATGGGCCGGCTTAGGGGTATCCCTGACCACTGTAGATCTCCAGCAAGAACCTTCCGAGACAATTATCCCCTCAAGCAGAGCTGCTCCTGGAAGTGCAAAGAAAGCTGCCTTAGAAGCTTGCAGTTAATTAGATTAGCTACGATTAATGCACTCAGCACACTTACCTTCTCTAAGCTAGTTTGTATGGTTTATAGGGTTGCCAAATTACGCTAAGAAACTGGCCTGTGTACCTAGACCTGGTCGCTTATTCTCTTTTTCCAAAGCTGACAGTATTTCACCTTATCTCATCATAGAAAAGCACCACTGAAACACATGCATCCTATGTGAGCATTCCCTTTGCCTCTTATGGGAAAGGATTAGGCAGCGAGATGGGGAATGGGGAGGGAACAAGACACTTGACAACCCTTCAAAGATACCCAGGGAAATAGAGAGCTTTTGGCCCCAAACCAAACTCTGCAGCAAAAAAACCCCCAAACAAAACCATCTGCCTTTGGCAGTTAATGTCCTATGGTACCCATGCATCTCTGACAAGAAGTAAATGAAACATAAGATAGAGCAGAGAGGACTTGCTCAGCTTATCTGCCTCGGAAGATGAGCAAGATTTAAACGTGTTCAGAAAATTAAACCCCTGCAATTACAAAGAGGATTTCCCAATATCTACATTTCCCTCCTCAAACACAACGAGCCCCATTGACTTTGTACAACGACCCCTCGCCTTTCACATTCTTGAGATCCCTGCAAGGAGGCAGCAGCATCTCTTCCACGTCTTGCCTAACTCATGAGAAGTGGGACAAGTGCTTGATGGTGACACTGGAAGAGCAAGGTTATGCTTTGGCAGCAGCTTTGATAGACAAACTCACACCAGCTCTTAAGCTTGCAAGCCAAGGATCAAGGAGTGAAGGCAACTTCAGCTCCTGGGCTGGTCCAGGTGATTGGGCAGCAGGTTTATCTGCATCTGCACCCTCCAATCAGCTGGGTGCTGTCTGCTCTACTGACCTGCATGTGACAGCAACATGTTTGAAATTCAAACCTTCCTTGACCTGACAAAGCCTGAAAAATCTCAATTCTTGGGTTTTCTGTAAAATTCTTCCCTTTCTTCCCCCAGAGCTTTGGTAAAAAGTGTAGTGTGGCTGACACGAAGGGCAAGCTTGTTTCTGAAGCCTCAATCTGTCTGTTGGTGTGTTGCTCTGTTCATTACTGCATCTCCCAGGATATATTTAATGGTCTCCAGACACCAGGAATTCAGCAGCACACTTACAGACGGTCCCAAAACACTAAATCCTGCGTGCAGTCCCATAGCACCAGCCAGGGGAGCACCAGCACTTGGCTCAAAGAGGACTCACTGCCTGAATCCCACTGCGAACCAAAGCCTCTCTCTGTAAAGCCCAACTTCATGCACAAGTACCCTCAAAAAAAAAGTCATAAAAATCTACTATTAAGCCTCTCAATGTGGGCAAGGCCTCCCCAATGATTCTTCGAGTGTTCATTATCAAGTCTAGCAAGGGGAAAAAACCACAATAAATCATATCCATGCACACATGCGCCAGTGCATAGTAGAAAGCCACAGTGTTTTATGCTCTGGGAACACTGAAGGGTACCAGCCAGGGCTCAGAGGGAGCAGGAGTCATCGCCCTTGTGATGACAAGCAATATATTGCCCAACTCGAAAAGCAAGAGGAAAAGTCAAAGTTCAGGCAAGCAGCCCACGGCACTGGGCAGCATCTGGCCCTGGGTCTGAGATGGAGGTGAGAAGCACTAGTGATTATGCAGAAGCCCCTCCATGGAGCATCTCCAGGATGAGGACCATGTACCATCATAAATAACTAGCACAAGAGAAGCGACAAGATGAAAGGTTAGCACACAAGTACAGCGGCTTTGATAAAAAGCACCAATATTTATTCTGTGCTGAAGCAAAAGTGGAGGTAGATGCATGGCAGGGGTGCAAGTTGCACTGTTCCTTCCCTCTCTCTTCATCACGTATTGTACACAGCTGTTCACCAGTTAAAAAATAAAAATAGATTCAGATGAGGTGACCTGACGGGACACAGGACTACTCCAGAGCTTGTACAGATAAAAAGGCTTTTTTTTCTTTTTGAAACAGTAGCAAGAAGACAGAAGAAAAAAGCCTAAAAAAAGGAGCATCTGGACTCAAAGCCTGATAACCTACTTTTGGTAGCAAGAGAAAATGATTCAGAGCAAATCCCTGCAAGAAGAAGTTCCTGCTTCCAGCTTTGCTCTAGACCAGTACAAGCACGTCCCTGGCCAACCCCACGGCCCTAATTTTCCAGCCTGGAGGTATGTACTTCCAGCGTGAAAGAGCTCTTTAACGCAGCCCACCCATACATACACCAGTGATATTCATCTCACTGCTGTGAAAGAATCACAACGCTGTAAACCGGTGCATTCAAGTGCCCGCGGACAATACCATGGCTCAGTGGGGGATGCGATGACGCCCGGTGTGGCCTTTGCCAAGGGTCCCATTGTCTGACCTGGGGCTTGTCATGCAGATCCCCTATTGAAAAGCCAGCAGCCCTCATGCCCTTGGCTTTTAGTGACAAGTCCAGGGCGCTTTGCTGACCACACAGCGGGAATGGGGGAGCTGGATACATTGGATGTGCTCATAGGGTAAGACCACCCAGCTCTGCCCCGTGTGCATCCACACGACGCCCTTACGTGCAACTGAACTGTCTTCATCTCAACCCACGTCTTGCCAAACTAATGTAATACACACTTATACGCCACGGCACATCACTTCAGAGCTCTGTTTGGAGTGGAGAATATATAAACAGTGGTGTAGAGGATTTACCTGGGATGGGTTTGAGGAAGAAATAACGATTAAGAGCATTTTTATAGCTTTACCTACTCCTGAAGATTCAACCCTGTATCATTTTTACATGGTAAAACCCCCTGTAGGCAGCACCATCGCCTCCACCCAGGAAGGCACCAGCCAGCACTTCACTAAGTACATACAATTAAAACCTGCTGCAAAGCAATGCTGCGGTTTTTCTACTTAACCTTTCTTGAAAGGTTTAGTCTCCTTAGAAATCTAATCACTACTTAAACCATGACAGGTTGAGAGCCTCTTACCTCCTCCCCATGCCAAATCCTTGCTTGGCAAGCACAGCTTTAACACCACAGCACAGCTCATTTATTATTTTTGAGGGGAGGTGGCAGCATTCTTCTCCTCTATTTGGATTTAAAAACCAAGCCAGCCAGACAGGCACCATGACGTCCGCATGGCATGTATTTTAATCCTAGACCAAAATAATTTAAACTGTGCTTTCCTACTTCTTAGCAAGCCATTTAAAGCTTCTGAAGCCAAGGAAGACAGATCAATTTGAGGAAAAAAATTAGGGGGGGAGGAAGCACAATTGAAAACTCCAGTTTATACCAGCCTTGCAAAGGTATAGAATAAATCAGGGGAGGAGGGTGCAAGTCCCCAGTGCCTTTAGCTCTTTTTTGGGTGGAAAACACTGGAGGGATTTTTAGTTGGTTTTTTTTTGGTTTTTTTTTTTTTTTTTTTTTAAAGTCCCAGTAAAACTTAGTGTCCCCCAGAGTTTCAGTATTGCAGAGATGGCATATTTTTGTAACTGGAAATGAAGAGAATAAACATTTCTGATGTTTGAAGACACTGGTACCTAAACAGACCACAGAGCCAGCTTGTTTTGAACACGTTCCTGTTTCTCCTCTGTGCTGCATAAAAAAGCATCAGAGACTTTCACCCAGAGCGCAAGATAACTGAAATAGAGATCAACTGGGAAGGGAAAACTGAATGCAAAGCACATGCCCTTTGCGATAATTAAAGGGCACTGACTTTTTAAACTTCGAGTACATCAAATAAAGTAACCCATCCAAGTTCAAAGGTCGTATTCCCCATCAGAGAGAGGGGAAAAAAGTCAGCTTGGCTATTGATATCCCATTGCTACACAGCCCTCGGCTGAAAACAGCACTGCAGCTTTGCAGCTAAAAGTTGACAGCCCTTGGTGTTGGCGTTCCCAGGAGGACCCTGCCAAGCCGATGCTGCAAGCATTGTACGTTGAGCTGCTGGCGCTGTTTCCTCCAACGCGGGGCTGGGTTTTGGAGGTAACCTCTCTGCGCCCAACTGCGCTTGGCACAAGAGCCGTCAGGATGGCGGCACTGAGGAGGTAGGGCTGCAGATGAAAGCGCCCGGTCCTGCTGGCTGGCACAGATGTTTACACCAACTACGCCGCAAGTTGCGGCATGATAAAAATGCACCAGACCTCCGAAAGCCCAGCTCTCCACATCTTCGGGGGAAAAAATAAAATCCCACATCTATCTCCTTATTCTCTAAAATACCATTTTCCTGCTCCTTGCAGTGCAGCCACTCTGTGCAGACAAAAGGCAGTGATATATTGAGCAAAGCTAGGTGATATGAAGAGCCATAGCTCTGGTAGAAAAGCAGCCCATCCTGTAAAACAAACAACATTCCAGCTTTTACCTCTCCCTTGCCTCTCAGGGTAAACCCACGAAATTGCTTTAATTAGTCGTCATGTTGGTGCCATGCTTCCCAGACTGCATGGAAAAAAAATAATCAGTATTTAAAATTAGTCACTCTCCCATCAAAGGATCAATATTTCTGGCACAACGGTCGGCATTCCTCTGCTGCTTTTCCGTTTCTGCATTCCTGTGCCTTCTGACATCGCTTTCTGATTGCGGCCAGTTATTTAACCACATGAGTCATCGCCCTGCTATGATATTTGTAGGCTCATACGTTAGGGCTAAAAAAGAATTAGATGACTACCGCAAACATTACACCTGGTATTCAGCTCAAAAAACCTATGCATGAAGTATTTCTTCCTGTACATTTCTATCTAAAAAATAGCATAATTCATATTGTATCATGTTCTGCAGCTTCAATGAAATCCTTTAGAAAATCTACAGCCCATCCATAAAGTTTATTATCAGTTGTCTGATCAAGGACCTTGCCAAATGTTCCCTCCCCATGAGATGACAGTAACTTCCATTAATTATTCCTTATCAAACAGTTTTTCTATTACTCCCTTCAGAATTAATAAAAGACATAGTGACCTCTAACTATTTAAAATTCTCTCACTTGTCCTTTTATGCTCTATATGAGCACTTCTGGGATATTTCTAATAAATCTTAGAATAGAGATAGCCCTAGCCACTTCTTTCATGCCAGCTAGTGTTGCCTGTTGACTTCAAATGACTCGTGCCTGGTAGATGACGCCTTCCCACAAAACCTGGCAAATCCCTCACACCCCTAAAAAAGGGTTTTGCGAGTACTCCCTCACTTCCCCCTCCCCAAACCTCCTGTTCTTACTTCATCTCGGCTCTCCGAATCTCAGTATTTTAGGTCATAGGTTTAGAGATTCAGTTTGAATTTCTGCAATTAATCACTTGTAGCCTCAGTTTAATATGGAATCCACCCACAAACATGCAACACTGTTGTAGGGAAAGCAGATACCGCAGATCTGGAGAACTGCTTAAAAAAAAAAATCAGTTTAAGTCAGCAAACAAGTTAATCCAGATTAGCTTTCTGTGCGTAAAGTGCATTAATAACGCTTCTGTAGCGACCGAGGGCTGACCAGAGCCACCGTCAAATAGCGAGGCTAATAGAGATTACATGGTCCGAGGGCACTGGCTTTAGTAAGACAACTCATTCTGGATAGAGTGTAACTGCGGCACGCTCAGAGGAAGCCCCTGGTGGGCAGCAGAATAAATTAAAGAGCACACAGCAGTCTTTGGTGCAATATTTGGGCCTTTCTCAGGTAGTTTCTAGCTAGCCTTAAAACTCACCAGTTGCAAAAAGGCTGCAAAAATTGAAGGGAAAATACATGCAAATCTGCAAGTCATTAATAAGCACTTTACTAACACAGCTGCTTAAAAATGAGCTATGAACAGTGGTACCCTTTTTATTCTTTAGGAGGACAAGGAAATCTTTGAAGAGCCCAGTGACTTCACCAGAGCTTCCCACAGTGTCTCCTGGACTTGTCTCGGCAGGAGGCTATGCATCGGTTGCTTCATAAATTATTACTTGGGAATATGAAAATTTTATGCCTGCTTGGAGTTACATGGCTTACACTGTGTTTATTTACCTTTAGAAAAATGAAATTTGCTCCCCAGAAGAACTGCTTCCCAGAGGGCTCAGACCCAGTGACAAAGCCACAAGGACTGAATTTTTGTCATATTCGACTATGTCACCTGGCAGAGCGGGCTGAGGCAGCTTGATGCTACTGCAGTACAAATAACAAGTTTTATTTGAGTATCTTTCCCAAAGGGAAACGCTTTTCTGTTCTGTTCCAAAAACTCGGAAGCAGGGCAAAAATTCACCCATACATTAAGTGGCATTGTTGACTGAATTGCTTACTTCTATCAGCAAATACACTTGCTTCTCATGTGCAGTTCTGTTTTATTTTGAAGCAAGCCACACTCAGCCTCCTTCAAATTAGATTACTCACAGATGTAGAAGATGACCTGCTGTAAAAGCAGCCAGCATACATCCCTGAGTGCTGTGGGTATGCAAACTCATTGGCTTTGATGGTAACGACTTGAGTCTAGTGGCTAAGTGAGGTTTCTATTGAAGAGGACACAAAGCTCAGACTCAAAGTGGAGCTGCGGAAAGAAGCCTGCGTGTAAAATTTGCAAAACCATAAAGCCAAAATCCCACCCTAGCTCTGTTAACATTTCCTAGGAGCAACGAGCCAATAACCACGATTAGCAGTTACCGAATCCCTATTCTTGTGCAAAGTGCTTGTGTTGGCAGATCTGTGTGTTACACTGACCCACTGAAATTGCCGCAGCGACAGGCACGTGCAGCACTGCTACGTCCCAAGCGATGCAGCACAAACCCCTTGTTTGCAGCTTCCCGTTGCAAATTGGGGCAAGCAGAGCTTTTCCCAGCAGCTACTTACTGTGCGAGAAGCGTTGCGTGATGGGGGTGCCAGGGTAGGGGTAAGTGCGACTCTCCCACTGAATATTTCCTTCTTGCACTGCTTTGATAAAGCCGTGATAACACTGATGGGCCACACCTAGGGAAAAACAAGACGTTAGCAAAATTTGGGGCATGTTAGGAACGAACTGTGCCTGCATAGTTGCACAAGCAGCATGACAGCAATTATAAAGAACCCCTGTACTTAGATCATAAATATGCTGGTGGAAATTCAGAGGATTAAAGAGAATAAAGAATAGGGACACTGCAAATGTGGAAAATCAGCAGCGTTCACTGAACTGATTCACTGCATTTCCAATATCTGTCAGCTCTAGCTTGGTAAAGCAAAGCCTTTGTGAAACGTAAGCACATGTGATGACTTCGCAGAGCTGGTTTTCAGCCTTCTCTGCTACAAAGCAAGCCTGCTGTCCCCTAATCACACCCCCAGAAGAGCAGCTACCCTTCCCTTAACGGACCTTTGAGGACAAATAACGTGCAATAATGAATTTTTAAGAGCGCACACACAGCTACTGCATGGGAATCTAAAATAAATATGAGAGGAGACATCAGTGATAAAAGTCAGTGTCTTAGGTGAAAATATTCCTCCTTAGCTGTGTGAGGGAGCAGATCTGGCCGACAACAGCTCCTCTGTGGAGCAGGCCAGCCCCAGAGCTGCAATTAATTCTGTGTATGGAGTACATGTGTCTGTGTTTGTGCTGAGAGGGGCCAGAGACTACTCTCTGTGGAAGGAAAAGGGTCTGGTGAAGATTTACAACTGCAGTGGTTCAGCAGATGCTTGGTGGCATCCGCTATGCTATGGCAGCCCTCACTCTGAGGATGCCACAACCTGCCAAGACTTTTTCCCAAGGATTTGCTTACTGAAAGCCCTGTGCCAGGAACACCCCCAGCAAGAAGTCACACTCTGGGATATAAAGCAGGAAGTTTTTTTAAAAAAAATGAAGCCCGGGGTCCTCAAGCAGCTGGTCCCCGAGGGTCGTGCGGGAAATGTAATGTGAACTATAGTATTTCATAGCAGATGTATCCTGACAAACAGGAAAAATTAACCAGAAGAAAACAAATCAAGTGTTTACCTCAAGTGACCTCTCTGCTTCACAGAGTGCAGGTTAGCAATTACACTCCCTTTTTTTGCTATAATTGCCACAAAAATGGCACAGCCGCCCAGCACCACTCATCCCCTGAGACTTGGACAACTCACTCCCATGCCACACTGTGCCTCAGGCTGCTCATCCCTCCCCTCCACTCCAGGGATGTTTCCCACAGTCTCTTTTGGGGTGAATCACCAGGTGCTTGTTCATTCCAGCTGCTTCCTTTGCATCTCTTAAGGCTGCTCCAGGAACAAGCATGCGTGAGAAAGCGCGCCCAAGCAGCAACTTGAGGGCTGTGGACACTTGAAAATCTTTCAACAGGGGTGTGGGCTGCTGCTGACCCAAAATTATGCAAAAAGAGTAATTTTGTGCAATGCTCGCTTCTGAAGTAGCTGTGTTTTTTTTAACCTCCAGCCTGTTAAACTCTGGGCAAGGCAGAAAATGCCTGGAATCTGAGCAATGCTTCACATGTGCGGAGAAGTCCGCAAATTAGACATCACCCCACACACCTGCCAAAGGCATTTTTTCTCACCTGACACCCGCTCTGTGTTTTCCAGAAGAAACAAGTTACCCTCGTGCAGCAGCGTGCCTCATTTCCTACAGATTTAACTGTGGTCTCCTCTTAAACTGCTTGTTTTTTAATGAAGCTTGTAATCAAAACACGTCTCCAACAGAAACAGAAATCATCCAATGTATTCAAAAAATACCAAAGCAGATAGCTTTGCTTGTATCCTTGTCCAAACTTTACCTACCTATTTGTCGTATCATATATATCTAGCATTAAAATATCCCCATAAGGCTTCAGAATTAATGCTGCACAGAGGTGAAGTGAAGTATCTGTATCTCAGGGCTACTCTTTCAGGAAGTCTGAATATGTAGATCTGTATTAATGTAGATTTTATATACCACTTATCTTCAGCAGAGCTGTAAGAACCAGACACGGTTTTGTTTCCAGCTGAAAGCATAAGCTTTGGGAATGTTAATTACTGAGCAAGACACAAACGAAGCACAACTACAGCCACATCAGACATGGGACACTGGCAACTGGGGCTGCTGTGTGGCAGAGAGGAAGCCTGAATGCAAGGTCAACAGTGCTGCACACCAGCAGCACACGGGGAGCATTCAAAAGCAACGTGAGCTGCTCTGTCACAGGGGTTCTTGGGATTTCACTCTTTTATACTTCAAAAGAGGCTGAGGGGCTCAATTCTGCATTCTTATTGGCCTTGAGCAAAGCAAGTGACTCAACGGCTGTAGCTATTTTTCTGGCATTTTGCAGAAGTCAAATTTCTGAGTTTGAGGGGAAAACAACAGGTGAGGCTAAAAAAAGGCAGAGAGCTGAGATACAAATCCGTCTTCCCACAATTAAAAAAATGCACTCGCATTACAGCTATTTGTACCTTTGATTAGTCGATACCACTGTTTGCAGACAAGGGCAGCGGTTTTGTGCTCCTGATAGGGCGAAAGGAAGGAGAGGATATATTCCAAAACCTCTTCTGGGAGCTCCAACATTGATCTGTTATGCCTGGTCTCCTCGACCTCCAGCTCAGCATGAGGCTCATCATCTTGCTCCATTGTCCCTTCGACCACAGCGTCTTCTGGATCCACAGCCATGAAACCGTCATCTTCACTGTCCGAGGAACTGGCCATGGCATTCCACTTCACAGCTTCAAGGGGGCAAAAAAGACAACAGTAAGGTCACAAAGAAAATTAATAGCATCAGAAATGCATCTGCAAGCCATGTATGCTACACCAAAGGTCTATGTCAAGCTCTGCCCCAGCAAACTCCAAGTCAAGGACATGTTTTTTGCAAAGGTTTGAAGCAGGCTGAACATGGTTTAGGAACAAGCCGTTCTCCACTGGCGCAGCATTTTCCCAGGCCATTTAAATCTCTTGCCACTCTCAGCCCTACTGTCGCCTACAAACTGTACCAGAGAGAGAAAAAAAAAACCCAAATCCTGCTGGAGGAAACCCCTGCTTCCTTGCTGGGCCCGAGAAGGCATCACAGTGCCGCAGTGGTGGCCCTGGTTGGTTTGCAATGCGGGGCCAGGAAGCGATGGGGAAAGGGATCCCCACCGAGTCAAGAGCAACCCAAAGCAAAACAGGATAGAAGGGACAGCTTTGCAGCCCCTCCTCCCCCACAAAACCAGTTTTGCCAGCAAGCCTGCTTTACCCCAAGCAACTTCCCAGCAGCATGCAGGGGGGGGAAAATCCCTGTCCCCTTCTCCCTTAACACCCCCCTTGTTTGTTTTTTTTTTTTTTTTTTGTTTTGTTTTGTTTTTTTTTATTAAATACTTGCACATAGTTCTTACTGGCAGTAGGTGAGGAAAGAAAAACCCCCACAGGATTTACTGCTGCTGAAAGGCTGGAATATCGAATATTGCATCTCCAGCTATTGAGAACATCTTAAGCATAAGGTAATGTACCGATGACAGAAATACATCATGAAATAAATCCATCTTAACGAGCGCCTGTGTCCAATTCGGCCAGTTGGCAAGGTGTGCAGTTAAACCCATGCCTGTCACTGCAAAACAAATCCCTGGACCCTATTTCCTAGGAAGCAGCTGACCTGTTTTGGGGAGAGCCATGATAGTTTTCCCTTCCAACACTGCTGGATGAAGACCAAGGGATGCAACGGCTCCATGACTATACCTGCACCAATAGCTCAAACCAATATAACTCACAAGGATGACACAGGGACTTTCTTTTCCAAAAACCGCAATTACAAATTCCCTTTATTATCCTTTCCTAGCACAGCAGGTTGTAACGAAAGACCCAACACAGGGTAAGCTCTCAGCTCTTAACGTCGCTCAGCGTGAGTTTCTCCTGACACCACAAGGCAGAGGCTGCCCAGCCACCCCCAGGTCCCAGATTGACTAGGATGATGGGATGCAGATCAACACAGTCCATGGGACAAATCCCACCTGCAGCAAGCCCAGAATGCAAACCCACTCCTCAAGAGCGAAGACAAGACATGGCTTTTTGCCCAACATACTTAAATACAAATATATAGTTTCTTATTTTTACCAAACTCTTAGTATCACAGAAAATACGGATGGAAGGAATTTAAGTTACATAGCTATCAGGAATAAATTAAGCTGCTATAAGCTTCCAGCAATGCAAACTCTACCACCTTCCCCAGCTAAACCCAGGGTTTTCCCATCCCAGCATACACTGAGCTGAAGAGCCATGGGAATAGCAGAGAGCAGAGATGCGGAGCAGAAAGGCTTGCCATGACAACTAATTCATGCTCAGAAAAATTATGTTTGACAGCATTACTCTCCACTTTTGTCAGGTTCCCTGATGAAGCAACTTCAGAAAATCCATGGGGCTGTCAATCTTTGGTAGAAACCACATCAAAATTAAACTTACAGTTATCATCCTAACAGATGCTCAGCACGTTTTCCCGCGTCAGAAATCCTTCTTAGAGTCAATGTTATGACAGAGAAAGGCTGAAACCCAAATGCTTTGACACAAGCACTGCTGCTGCTGCCAGCAAACTGCATTACGCAGCAGATAATACACAAATTCCCAAAGATTAAGAAATGGAAAACTAAAAAAAAAAAAAAAAAAAAAAAAAAAAGCAGAGCTGCACTAAAAAAAATAATTAAAAAACCAAGAGGGTTGAGTCTTTTCCAAGTAAAAGCATCTATTACCATGAAGCACATGTGCCAATTTCCATCTTGACACGGCATGGCAGGAAGCCAAAGGCTCCCAGTACTCCAACCTCAGGATGCAGTTTCACTCGAGCCAGGGAGGTTGGAGGAAGGAGGGTTGGTCCCTATCTCATGGCTTGGGACAACAGAGCAACACATCTACCCAGGCGGAACAGAAGGCATTTCACACCCTAAAAAAACGCTAAAAAAACAATCAGAAATACATCTGCATCCAGATCAGGTACAATGGGACACCTGTGGGTGACAACACCGAACATAAGCCTCAACTCAACAGGTTCACACAAGACATCTGTTGTGTTATTAAGGTTTAGAAGCAAAGATTCTGTGTGTTTCCCAACAGCTTTTATCTGCCCTCTAAATAATGTCCAAAACCTGCTGGAGGAAGTCAGCTGAGAAGTGCAGGAATGAACGCCCAGCTAGCAAGGGTTTTTTCCCCAATTATTAAATCCCAATTTTGATCCTCTGGAGCAGGCTTGGGAACAACACAACACAGCAAGTTAATCACAGGGGCAAAACAGCTTGGGGGTTAGAAAAGCTTCTCTAAGACCCATTTTAAAAAGGCAGGAGGAGCAGGGAAACCCCTCGATGCCTCAAATAGCACATGCTCGTGCAGATCTGGGGATGGAGAAGCTACGCTGAGTTTTGTCTGGTCTTACCAGACCACTTGATAATGTTATAAATATTCAAATGCATCTACTTTGCTAGATCCTCATTTTCTAAATGTTTGAATGTAAGAAAAAAACACCCTCCAAGTTTTCACACCCATGCTGTGTTATTTTTCTTAAAGAAAACAAGACTAGCAATAAACTCAACTCCCAAAAGGCAAGTCGCCGTCAAAATAACCCTTCAAGCTTGACCTATCACGGATGCAGATTTTGCTCTTATGGCACAGGAGCAGCAGGCTGGGAATAACCACCCCCAGACTGCAAAGCAGCAAAAGCCCTGCTCCAACATCAAAAAAGAAAATCCAGGCAGTCAGTAAGAAAGCACTAAAGCATCCCAGCCAGCTCCTATTACCAGTTATTCAGCAGATCCATGGGAGAAAATCCCATGCCAGTGTTTTTACTAGTTATTTGAAGAGCAGAACAGAGTGTTTCTGTCCCATTTGGATTTAGGGTGGATGCAGTAGGTGTTTTCTCACTCATCCTGGCTCTCTAGGTGCTCTCTGCTTGCACTGAGCTGGGCTTCAGTTTGTAAGCGGGCTAAAATTAATCTCCAAGCACTCAAAAAGCTGCAGTGAAGGGATTTAAGCAGTCATGTCTCATCCAAAAGTACATGCAATTCAATTAACTCGCCAGGACAGATCCAGGAGCCCCGTTCTGTTTGGATCAATCGCTGCGAAGGCCAACACGAGCCCCTTGAAGCATCGTATTATAGTTTGCACCCTACAGCTCTCCTGGTCCCAGAGAAGTGCCTTTATATTCCAGCAGCAGAAATGTTTTACAGCATTCAGAAATTAGCCTAAAGCCCTACCAAGGAGGAATCGCAGCTGCTTAAAATAACACATAAAGAAACACTAGAAGGGCAATCGAAACAGAGCTCTGCCAGCACTGACCAATTTGCCTGGCCCTTCCTAAAAGCTGTGTCTTTGCCAGTTGGCAAAACATTTTATAACTCTTTTCCTCCTTTCAGAGCACTTTAATTTCCCCTCTTTCCCCTCCTGAAATTATTTAAGAACCTGCTATTTATTCTGCTAAAGTGATTATTTGCTGCAGTGGAACAAACAGGTGAAAAACATTAAATGCAGGCAAAAAAACCCACCAGGTTTGAGCACTTCTCGAAGCCTGTTAGTGACATCAGGCAGCCAGCAGCCTGCTCCTGCAAAACCCCTCTCAACCCAAAAAGGTTTTCCTACCTGCAGGCATCTCTCCTGGTCCCATGGACCCCAATTCACAGGCGTGGGTGGCATCAGTAGTTCCCATCCCGAGCTACCTCCTCTTCTCTGCAAGTCTCAGCTGTTTTAAGAAGCGCTTGAACCCGCAGGGGTTTTGACCTGGCTTTTTTTTTTTTTTTTTCAGTCAACAGTTTTTAGGGGAAAAAAGCCTCCAAGGGAAAGTTCTTGAATGAAAATAAGAGGCCGTGCAATAGTACTGAGTCAGAGCACATTACGCATAAGGGAATGCTCATTTTCACATGCCACAAAAAATACTCTCTCCAAACATAATCATAGAAGCTATGTTCTCACCCAGGAAAAAAATAATAAAGGTGTGTGAAAGGACCCAGCCCTGGCTGGCTGACTGCTTCAGCTGGAAGGAGAAAGGGACTCTGCAGAACAGAACGGTTAATTGCACTTGGCAATCAGAAGCTATGGCATTAATTTAGGGGTGGAAGATAGCAACTGCCTCTAACCCCCTCCAGACTCTTCCTCATACTTTGCAACAGCTTATTCTACTTGTCAGCAGCCCCATCAGAGCAGGGTAGCATTTATGGAGACATTTAGACCTTTTAGGCTTATTCTCTTAGCCAGTTTAAAAAAACAAGCCTAGTCCACCAGACAGACACATTTAATAATAAGTCTTAGGCTGCTTTCCTTGAAAAAAATTCCTGTCTGTATTTGGAAGGATTATTTTTGCACAATATTTTATTGTTTGTCTCATGCAGCTGTGCCATTAAGGACTTCGATGGCAGCTTCCCCCCCTCCAATTTGGCTTTTGCTACTGTAAGTTGCTCTACAGAAGCCCTGAGCCCTTTTCTAGAAAAATAAAGAGGAAAAATAAAGTACTATTTCCTAGGTAGAAGCACACTGTTTTATGAAAGCAATGGCACAGGGAGTAAAAAGTCCCTGGGAGTTACAGGATTCGGAGTAGGGATAAACACCATTAAATAAGATGACATTTCTAGTAGTCCAAAACTTGCACCAGTTAGAGCTGATGCATTTGAAAATCAACTGCTAGACAAGTTCAACAGTGGAAAAAAAGCAGATTTTAGTCAAAAAAGAAAACAAACCCTCTGGGAAACCGAATGATGAGCAATATCCTGTATGCGCTGCCGTACCAGCATCATGCCCAGATGAATGAGTGAGACCTCGGGGATACCTGCACCATGCTTTTCTCCTTATCCCTGCAAAACAGGCAATTACAAGTTCTTTGAAGCACAGCTTTCCTCCCCCCCTCCGCCTCCTTTAGCTGCCTTTCAACAGGAAATTGTTTTTTCTTTCATATAAGACCTAGCTTCACCCAGGAAAATAAAGGTTTCCTAAATTCCATCTGCAAGTTTGAAAAGTCAAATATATATCTTTCAGTACTAGCTCCCTGCCACGTGTTTTGCCTCTTAAACCAGTATTTTTATAGAGATTCCAGAGACAAATTCAAAATTACGTGACTTCATTTTACACTGCCATATAACCTGTACCATACTGTAATGAAACAGCATGATTACAACTGAATTTTAATTGATATTATTGTAATAAAAAGGTATAGAGAGTTACCAGAAATCCCTCCCACCCCAATGATGACAGGCTGACCCTCAGCTATTCCATGTTCCTGCTCATTTTTATTCCAAGCTTTCAGGAAAAAAAAAATAGTAGTAATATAACATTATGCAGCAAGATTTATTACACAAACAGCACAGCAACTTAAAAAGAAATTCTGCCTAATCTATCTTCCTATGAAATTAAAGCACTGAAAATGAGGAAGAAAATTTGAGGTTTATTCTGGATTTATTATAGGAATACAAACCCAGGTAGCACATGTTTTATATACTTGTCATTAGTGTACGGTTCATCCAAACAAAAGGAAACAGCAGAGTTTAATGACACTGCACTTCAGGTGTACACAGCAAAATCTGTCATTTGAATTTGCTAATAGAATAAACAGGACAAAACCTCAGAATTGGCCTAAAATCTTAATAAAATATTAACAAATCAAGCACAAGACCAAAAAGCAAAGGCATGAAGTCCACCTCCAGATAACCCTGCAGAACGCCACTGAACAAGCCGAGATCTCCAACATCCAACAAAACCCCCCAGATGATACCTAATAAATGGGATTTGAAGACTTTTGAGTTTCTTTTTACAGCATTATTACCCTTAAAACAGCTTAAGTTGTTTAAAACCTGTTGAAACCTGGCTTGATAAGCACTAGCAGCACAAAAGAAGCTCTTACATTACTTATTTAGGTACCACTTGAGCTCACACACATGCTATTGGCCAACGAACCCCAATTTAATCACACTGGGCATTAAATACATTTACCCTTAGGTTAAAAACGTGATCTGGGTGGGCCAGGCATCTATACACAAAGCACCATGCTCTCTGGGTTTCCCTGATAAAAATTCAAGCCTCCATGTTCACGCCTCCAACTCTGAAATCTCAGTAATTGCTCAACAACATTACATCCCTCCAACCAAGCCAAAAATTAGGAAGTCTGAATATCAACCCTAGCTGGGGTTCTCCAAACATAGAATGGGTCATTCCAGTAACTGTGACCCAAATCTGGCCTGTTTGGAAAACTGTTCTGCTCAGGTGCAATAATTGGCTGGGTCTGTATCTAGGTGTGCTCTTAAAATTCATCTCCTCTACTGAAATCACCCTAAATTTTGTAGGGCCGTAAATAAGTAGTATTTCGGGCTCACACACTCCCTCTACCGACTCCCTGCAAACCGTTAATTAAAATTATTCTTGCCTGAACTTTTTCGAGCAAAACAAATAATCATGATTCATTTCAAAATGAAGGCAAAACTGCATGCCAGCCAGAAAACAAAAATGATCCCTAAACAAGCAAATAAAAGGCTTTGAGACTTGAAAATAGAGGATTTTACAAGAAAACATGCAGATGCTTCTCCTGTTGCAACATACACTGTCTGAAGATAAACAGTTTACACAGCGGCTGCCCAGATAAAAACATCTGATGCAATTTTCAGTACCTATCCAAACCCACCTGTGATGATTCATCATCAAGAACTCCTGCTTGATAACACCAAGCAAACACACAACAGCAGACTCTGGAAATAATTGTCACCTCCTTCCTTCATTGATAGAGCAGCAGGTCTGGACCTCACAGGCAGCACTTGGAAAGCTACAGTTAAATTAATTATTTTGAGGACAGCCTGTAAAAATGACACAGCACTCCTTACTTTCTTCTACAGACATCTCTGAAACCTACCAAAGCCACTAAAATTGGTTAATCTCTATAAAGGTTTCAGGCAAACAAAGGCAAATTTACAGCTGAACCACAAGGAAAACACATGCTACTGATCTAAAAACCAGTCCCATTTCGATGGTACAAAAAATAAGTCTGAAAACACAATGCAGAAACATAATTTCTGTATTTACACTTCCATACAGGCCAATGCCCATTTCTATGTCCAAACAGCCCAGAAAACCTGCTCAGGCAAAATAATTGCATGTAAAGCATGGAAATATCTTAGAGAAGGGTTTGCTAACAAAACTAGGAGGTACCCAAACATATTGGGTGACTTAATTCCTGATTTTTTGACAGCCTGCGTCAGATGCTTATTCAGTGCAGTTGCTTTTTTTTTTTTTTTTTAAAATAAAATCTTTTCTTTGCACAGTATAACCCGATGAATCCAAACAGCTGCTCACAGCACAATTCCCACTAAACTGCTGCCCACACGGAGGAAACCGCGGTCCCCGAGGTGCCCACGTGTCAAGCAAACACTGCCACAGGAAAGCAGCCTGCAGCAAGCGTCAGAATCCGACCCGGCGCACGACTTCCTTGGCCGGGAAAGCCCTGGATCACATCCACCTCCTCCAGCTCAGGCAGCAAAACAGGCAGCTTGGGAAGCAGCAAAATGTCATTTCCTACCGATGCATCACTTGTGGGTGAGCCTCTGCCGCCTGCAGCAATTGGACTGGGGGGGTCGGACCTTTTTCCTCCCTGGTAGTTCCTCTGGTCTCCAGGATTTTGAGCTTTCTTGCCTTCAGCAGGGTCTTTCCTCTCCCTTTCCTGTCCTGTGAAACTTGCAGGAACTTAGGATCTTTGAGACCTTTATCCTTTTGATGAATTGGACAGAAAGGGGCAACAGGATCAGGAATTAGTGTGAGAGAGAAAGCAAACTCCATAAGCCTTGCTTCCAAAAAACCAACCCTGGCAAAAGCTCATCGAGAGACAGACACACACTGCTCCACACGACTGCCTTCAGAAACTACTAGCACTTCAAGAGACTTAAATAATCAGCATTAATACCCATGCTGCAATGCTGTCCATGTAAATCAGGCAATCTCTTGTTGCTTTAAGCAGTAGGACAGCCAGTCAAGATTTAGGTTTCCAACACTGCTGCAAAATTCAGGCTTAATGTTTTGCGGCGGGAATGAAGAATGAAATTTTAGCGCTCAGGAAAATTAAGTTAAGCAAATGCTAGGTCAAGGTCAGGGTTTACCAGCGAGGCAACTTGTCAGGCAAGTGCTCCCATTCAAGCCTCTGGTTCCCCCCCACGACATGGTCTTTGGCTTAGCACATGCATGTGAAGGAGGAGCAGTATGGAAGAATTTCATTTTTGCAATAAACAAAAGTTATTCTGCAGCCTAAATTCACAAACCACAACATTCCTCTGTCAACTGAGAAATGTAAGTCACAAGCAGCCCTGAGACATTTCATCTGAAGTGAAGACGAGCTCAAGGATACTGACTTCCAGGCCAAAAAAGAAGGATGCACTGGAAAAAGCCATGTATTAGCGTAGGCTCGGTAGCCAAGGTTTAATCTAAATCGATATCCGCAGCTTTCAGACAGACTGCTGACTTCGCAGCAGGTCGCTGATGCAATGTTTTTATCTTTGTTAGCAAGCAGGGTACCAAGATATCTAATACCATCTCGACATGGACATTATCAGCATTTGAGCACTGCAAATGATGCTGTCCTCCCGATCTTAACTCCTAGCAGATGAGCTGCTCAGCTGTAACATGTATTGTGTGTCTAACAATAAAAGTGTGTTTTTGCAATGTCCACTCACCTAATCACATCAAATAAATTTGTACGCCACCTTCAAACTAGTTTGTGTAATTCCCGGTGCAAAGCCTTTGATGAAAGCTGCCAACTACGGAGTTAACCATCTAGCAAATATTGCCCAGGAGCAGGGCTGGATCACACCAAAGAGAATTTAAAGGCAGATCTGTTTGCTAAACAGCAATTGCAACAATATAGAAAATATTTTCTCTCTCTCAATGGTGGCAAAAAAGGAGTTTACATCAATAGAGATACACCCAGCCAGAAAACCCTCTGGCCACGTTAGCACGTACCTGCCCAACACAACCTTAAGCGCCTTCACACATTACAAAAGTGCAGCATCTGTGGGTGTCCCAGCGCTGGCTCCTAAGCGCCACAGTGGTAATTAACCCCATTTTATAGGTAAAGGAACAAAAGCACTGAGAAGCCGAGGTCAAGCAAGCCCTCGACAGCACTGGGATTACAATGCCGGAGGTTTCTGGCTCCCCTGACCTGCACTGAAGAAATTAGGCCACCACCTCTCCAGAGTTAAGATGAATATGCAGATAGCACCAAGAGCTCTGTTTTACTTTTGACAGGTGAGCTGGAAACAAAGACACACTAATCAAAACACAAAAGGGTGATGGAAAAGAGCAAGACTTATGAAAAGCAAGCACGGAGCTTAAGCACTTGCCTCGACACTCATGAAGAGGGCTTGAGCATATAAATTCAGAACGCAGCTGAATTTATCACTGGGGTTTTTTAGCAGAAGATATTAACTAGGGAGGGCAAACACCCGTCAATCTCTGCAAATATAAGACCACATACCCCCCGTCACACTGTGCAATGAGGATGGTGAGAAGAACAGTGCCTAAGGGTCCACAAGCACAAGACACATGTGTCGAAGGGCATCTCCACAGCCCGGAAAAGAGGCAAACATCAGCTTCAAGGTGGGGCTGACTTTGAGGCAGCGTGTCTTCTCGTTGCTCAAAATTCCGCGGAGCTGTCGTTAGGTCGGTGACTGGCAGTCTAGACAGCGTCTCTTTTATTCACTGTCAATATGTTGCTGGCAGTGAGCACTGGGAGAGCTGTTCTCCTGGCGCTAAAGCTTCTGCTAAACACATTTCTCCCATTAACCAGCATCTTGGTGGGGGAAAATCCCAATCAGCTCCCAGAAAACAGCAATGTCATTTAAAGTGAGCAACAGAGAATTCATTTAAATTTACAGGAGGTAAAGCAGATGGGAAGGATAAATACTTTCCTCTTCAGCGATATGAGCGTGCAAAACAGCCCATAGGGCGGTGGCGATTGCAACCCTATTATTATAAACCAGGAAAGACTGCTCTGCATCCCCTTCAACACCAAGGCTTTAAAGGACAAAGAAATGGGGCTAAAGCCACAGGGAAGACCCACGCACCTCAGCGTGAGGGGTTGCAAACAGGAGCAACACCACCACTGAGCAGACCTCACAAGCAACTGAGCCACCTACAGGAAAATACAACCCAGCAGTTCAATTTAAAATAGATTTCACAAGAGCTACAGTTTGACCCACCCAGCAGGCTTGATGAGGATTTGCTGCTGTTTCCACACATTTTGAGAATTTGCCTTCCTTTATTAGAATTTTTTTTCAGCTAATGAAGAAGGCAATGCAGAATGAGAAGCAAAAGCACTGCAAGTTAGGGATGCATCACTACTGAGAAAAGCAAGGGCTACCTACTCTATATGCCGTATCTCAAGTCTAGTTGTTTAGTGAGGCTTAAAAATACTAGGTATTAGATACTAAGAGAAGACAAAAGAATGGAAGTCAAATCCACATTATGTTAATAAGCAAATAAAAATTCAGGGAAATTGGGCTAATTTCAAATTCACCCCTACCTCTTAATCAAAAACTCAGCTTGCCCCAGCAGCCCAAGATCTCCCTTTGTTAACATCCCAAACGAGAGCACTCCCACCACCCCAACGGGCGCCCCTTTAACTGATAAGCACAGCCTGGCATCGTACCGGGCACAAGAGCAGGGCAAACCACCTATTATCGTGTATTATGAAACCCTGGGATTCCACAGCACCCAAGAATCAGGTTCAGAGAGGGCTAAAGCATCCCACATGTCCCCTCCCGAGCTGCAACGTGCATCCGTGTCAGCAGAATGGGTTGCCATGGCTCTGAAACCTGAAGGTCCAGGAGGTTTGCAGGAGTCCCCAGCAGCAGTCATGATGAGGAAAGAAAACAGCCAGCCTAAAAACAAATGCAGGAAGAGCTTGCATTCAACAGGACAGATTAAAGGTGGCTGCTTGACGGAGGAATTGAACAAAATAATTGCAGAATGGATGCAACAACAATGGTACAGAAGTAACTGCTATTTGGTTTTCTCATTTAAGGTGTTTTAGGCAGGTGCCTTCACATGCTGGCAAAAGGATCTGATGTGCATCTGATACCAGTGACAAGAAAAAACAGAGATTCACTGAAAATGTTTGCCTTTTGCAGAATTATGCTTTTTTTAATAGCCTTGATACCCTGCATGTGCTCAGCCCCATCCCCTGGAAGCTCACCACAAAGATAACTGTACCTAAGGGGTTCGTGATCCTTTGTTAAAGTGCAGATAAATCACTCATATCATTGCAGGCTCTCCAGCATGATAAAAAGCCAGCCATAACAATTAATACGTATCACAGATTCCCCCATGTAAAAAGTTTTGGGATGGACAGTTTTTTCCCACAGTCACTGTGACTTAACAGCAAGATTTTTACATTTATGAGCTGCTTTTTGTCCAGAAAACCCAAAATCGCTCAGCAAACCAGAGATGATCTTTTGCCCACTGAAATGTGTCACTTGCCATTACTGACTGTTCGGTCTGTCTGCAAGAGCAATAATTTCCGCAGCTTCACAGGGAGCTTTGCTTAGGCAGAACATATATCACAAAATATGGACTTTGCTAAGGTTATCATGTATTTTTGGTAATGATTTGCAGCATTCAGCAACAGCCCCTTGCTTTTACATCTCTGGTACGAGACAGCCTGGCAGCAGAACACCTCCTAACATCATCCCTTCACAACCAACTCAAATAAAAGCATCTTTTCACCAAACACAACTTGCCGTGGAGACCTGGGGTACCCTCAAACACATCTCAAAGTGCCGACAGGGCCATCACCACTAATCTGAGGTTTGACAAGACCAGTGGTGGAAGGGAACATTACCACAGCACATCAATATTAACCTAATGAGAAGCCCCAAATAAATTCAAGTAGCTTTACCAACTTACCTTAAGATTCAAAAGCCCGCATTATTACAAAATTTGCACAAGCACAGAACAAAATAAGCCAGACATGAATCTGAAACATATGAAGAGATACAGTATGCCTGAGTTGCAAATCACTGTTGCCTGAACTGTATGAAGTATGGGGGAAAAGAACATTTTAAGTCATAGATGTTTCAGTAGGTGGTCAGCTAGCAAAGCTAAATATTTTAAAAATTGCCATAGAAATGGGGAAGCAAATACAGTCCACAGCACGGTCCGATGCAAATTCACTGAAGCTCTAGGAGAACATTTGCAGTTCTTGAAATAGCAAGCTCCTGAAGGCAAGATCCACGTTTTCTGCATCTTGCTCAACACAAGCCACAGTTCTCGATGCGGATGTGTCACCCTGCTCTCCTTTAATCTCAGACACAAGCGAGTTCAAAAGGGATTTTGACCTGAATTTCTAAACTACATCAAAAAGCTGCATTAGCTGTTAATGGCAGCACAGTCCAGATACCTTGGTGCATCTCTCGGGAATGTCACCAACTGCAGACAGCCCCACTCAGGTCAGAAAACACACTCCGAAAGGAGCTCTTACCTGGAGAAATACCCATAGAGCACATTATCAAGGCCACCAGAGTCCTCTTTTCACAGGCTTTTATCTAGATTTGTACTGAATCTGAGCCTAGCTCTGGCTCTAACACCTTTTATAAGCCCTTGCAGACATCCCCATGCGATGCTGCAGTTCAAAAGCCAAGGGCTTCAAGCTTATTTACGTTCAACCTTAAGAAAATTTGTTTAGGGCAAAGCCTGAATCAATGTTTTACAACAAAGCCTGCCATGACTAAATACACAGGGAAAAATAACTTCCCTCAGAGGCGCAGCTCTGTTTACACAGAAAGTGGGAAGCCTTTTCCAGCAGCACTCGCTCATATCCTGTGGAAGTGGCTGGAATTGGCAGTGGGCGAAGCAGGCTGTGCTGAAACCCAACGCCTCTTCACAGCCCTGAAAACAGACCTTTACAAATCAGCTGTGTACTGGGAACGTGTGGAGAACAGACTATCCCCATTCTCCCACTCCAAAGCTACAGCTGGTGTCACTCCTTCCGTTAAACATGAAGACTATATAGATTAAATTTCCTGAGATTAAGGGCAGACAGTCAAGCACATCCTCGCTATCTTTGGGAACAAACACCTCACTCCAGAAGGTGCCCGATGAAGCAGTTTCAAGCAGCAGCTTGAAATCCCCAAGTCAAAGGTAACACACGTTCAACAGTGGCAATAAACCATCCCGATCTTTATACCAACCACAGGCAAGACAATAACATTTTTTCTGCAGGCAAGATTTCTTCTAGGGTTTCTCCTACAGCCAAACACAGAGAAAATTTGAGTCCAGAGACTAAAGGCTGTAGTAAACTCAAATTAAAATTTAAAATTACACATACTGCCTTTAAAAGTCCCTAAGAGTAAACCAGTGCAGCTTTGTAAAATAGTGCAATACTAAAACCGTACAGTGCCTTTCAAACCCAAGTGCTTCACTTGCCACAGTGGAAAAAATGCTGCTTGGGCGGAGTCACCTGTCAGTTAAAATACCAGGTAACACAGCAGGAAAAACACGCACAAACATCTTCGCTATGCGAAAACCACCACTGGATGGGATTCTGCTTCTGCTAGAAGCATGCAGATACAAAAGCCCTGGTGAACAGGATTGAACCCGATGCACTAAGAACTGTAATTTCTCCCTCTGCAAGAGAGGCATCATCCTGCCTTGGAAATAGCCCATGATCCCACCCAGGATCTTGCTCTCTTCTCTCCCAATTCTGACACCAGGGAAAGACCAACCTGAGGCAAACCTGAAGGACACAACCTGAGGGAAAGCCACCGGTATTCGGCCCTTCTCCAGCATGAGCGTAAGGAAAAGGAAGGAGAGATGGTGGTGGGAACACACAGGGCTACGGAAATGAGGAAATAACAGCAAGTCTCTTAACTCTTCAGTTAACGTCCAGCTCAGATATTTGGCTCTTCAGAAGGGCCAAGCCCAGGCTGCGACCGCTGCGTTGCGATATAAAGCAATTTGTTAGGACACTGCAATATCATCACCGATTTGGGGCTTCGTGAGGCCACCTGCAAGGCAGCGGATCGATTCAGTGTTTGGGCTCCTTCGCTTTTGAAGGGCAGGGTGGGTAAAGACATCATTACATCCAGGTTACAAATTTAGGTCAGCAGCATCTCAAATGTAATTTATTTTAATTCATATCCCCTTTAGTAAAGGGGAAGACTTCCAGCTGCTGACCTACAGCATAATCCAGTCTCACCAGTGATAATTAAAGCCATTTTAATACAAATGACATCCCCAGCGATCAACCAGGTTATCTTACAAACAGAACACAGTCCCCACGTAACGAACTGATTCACCGTACTGCAGACAGGCATTTCAGTTTGCACGACTTCTCTTTTGTTCTTCCTCTGAGCATTAATTAGAGTTCAGGTTATTAAGAGCAAGATACCAAGGCTCTGCTCCTGCTCTTGTGGCTCCTAAGAAAGGCCTTGCCCGATTTGAAAACCCAAACAGGCTTGAAGTGAGACACATCATCCCGGAAAGGTTTGGGCAGCATCTTGCAGGCAGCATGAGATAATCCTCCCGAGTGAGACCCGCGCATTGAGATGAGCCCCTGCAGTGTCTGCTCAGCCCAGCCCCGTTGTGACAAAAAAAAAATTAAATAAATAAAGCCATTCTCAAATCACCGACGAGATTATCAGTGAAGACAATGGGGACTAACACCCCAAATCCTGTTGAGCTGATAAATACCAAGCTTGCCACCACTACTGATTTAATACAACACTGTTGGGACCAAACCAAACATATATATATACACACACGTAAGGTGAGCAGCACACAAGGCACGAACGCAGATGCAAGTCGAGAACTGGATTCACATGGAGTTATTTGGAGAATAACCGGAGACTGAGCCTCACCTTTGTTTTTACACGTACGAGACGTGAGCCTTCAGGGCAGCCACAGCACCCCGCAGCCTCCACACGGCCGGCAGCAGCCGTCCCACCCCCCCCCCGCCAGCCTACACCTTGGCACTGCTCAATGCCAACGCTGATTTTTTGGGGGAAACCTGTTTTTTTTGGGGGGGGGGGGGGGGGGAGGGCAGGTTTTGCCCACCCCCAGCACTGAAGAAGACCCCAGGGCTGCCTTCACCTTGCCCCCCCCTTCCCGGGGCTGCCGCTGCCCTCCGCGGGCAGGGAAGGGGCCTCCCCCCCTCACAGGGACGAGCAGCCCTCGCGGGGGGGCTACAATACCCCGGGGGGATCTGCCGTCAATAGGGGACCCCCCAAAAAGAGGTAAGGGGGGAAAAGGGGGGCTCAACCCCACCCTCAGGCCCCCAAATGGGTGGCCCCCTCCAGGGGAGGCCTGTCCCGCCCTGAGGGGCCTGGCCCGCCGCCGCCCTGCTCCCCAGGGAAGGGACGCTGCCCACCGCTGCTCTCATCCCTCCCCGCCCCGGGGAACCGCACCGCGGGGCCCCTCACCTGCCGCCGGCCACCGCCTGCCGCGGCTGGGCCGGGCCCTCAGGGCTGCAGGCGCTGGGGTCGCCGCGTCGCCCGGGTGACGGCTCGAACCGGCGCCGCCATCTTCCCTCCTCCCCTCCGCCACCGCCGCCGCCGCTCCGGCCGCGGCGGAGAACACACTGCGCAGGCGCCGGCCGGCCCCACATCACATGACCGAGGAGGGGGCGGAGAGACGAGGGTCACGTGGCAACGCGCGCCATGATGGGAAGGTCAATTCTCCCCCCCCACCCCACCGCTTCCATAGCACAGAGGCCTTTTTCTGGCGGGGTGGGCGCCATGTTTGGAAGGTCTCGCCAGAGGCACGCGCGCCGTCCCGCCGCCATGTTGGAAGAGGCGGGCGGGCGAGGCCGCCATGTTGGGGAGGTCGGCTCTGAGGAGAAGGTGGCAGGGCGGCTCCCCCTCCTCCCTGGCCTCCTCGCAGGCCTCGGCCGCCCGCCCTTTTCCTCATGTCTCGCCTCTTCCCGGGCTCCCCTCCTCAGCCACTCCCCGGGGAGGCACAGCTGGGGCCCGGACACCCTCCTTGCCCACAGGGCCAGGGCCCCCCTGGCCACCTGCCACAGCCCCATGGCCTGGCCACCTCCTGATGGCAGGAGGCGAGGTGAGGATGGGCCAGCAGGGAGAGGAGATGGGACCTGTCGCCATGCCTGAAGGACAGCGGGTGCCCGTTTTGCCACGGAGGTGAGGAAAGGAGGGAGCCCTCGGTGCTGCTGGAGCCCTTCCCCGTGGGGGTATGTACGTCTGGGCATGTCGGGTCTGCGTTTTGACATGCGGTTGTGCTGCCAAGTTGTGGATGACATTATTCCTCTGGGGAAGGGGCAGAGGAAGACACTGCCATCCTCTCTGTCTTCCACAGACCTGCATCTATGACAGAGGTTGCTGCTCAGCATCCTGGACACGTGCCCTGCCAAATTGGCTGCCCCAGATGCCTTGCAGAGGCCTGGGATTACCTGAAAGGAGACGTGGAATTTGTCCACACGGATGTAAGTAACCCAGCATTCACCCAGGTGTGCGTATATGACCATTAAGATCACATTCCGAAAAGATCTGCAATGCTGCCACATGTTTTTGTGGGACGCTTGGTCTCGAACAGGGGTGCCGTGAACAGTGAATTGGATTTCTTACGGCATGGGCAAAACCGGCAGGATGGAGGGAAACGTCCAAGAATAACGCCGCTGTGATGCTGAATAGGCTACAGATTGAGCCAACAATGCCAGGCACTGGCTGCTAGAAAACACAGTTCCTGTTTCCTTCTGGAAAAATCCCAGAGGATGGGTAGGAACAGCCCAAGGCTGCTGCACCCTTTCCTCCCACCCGCTCCGCTCCCGTGAGCCCTGCACCTCTCCCAGGGAGGGGAGACGCCGTCTCCCACTCGTCTGGGATGCCAAAAAAATTGAAATCCTAGGATTTAAATCCCACCCTAAGCGCTGTATGCCCCGCAAAACCCCGCTAGCGGCTCTGCTTTTGATAAAACAGCCCCCCAAAACTCGGCTGCAAGGGTGCCTGGCAGTTCCCTGCCCAGATTTTGAGCTTGGCAGAGGAGAGGGAGACATGGAGGGGCTGCAGAGGGGGGCAGGGCAAACCACAGTGTTTGTTTCAGGATTTTTTTTACCTAGAGGTTTATTTATTTTTTTTTTTAAGAAGCCAGTCGCCATCTGCCGGTAAGCTGCAGCTCTCGGGTGGGGTGTTTGGGGGAAAGTTTAAGGATTTAAGGGCAGTTTCTGTAACTCCCTGTCCGAACGTTTGATTTTTTTAGGATGCTGGAAGGGGCATTTAATTTTGCAGCGAGGAAAACTAAATGCAACCCTCACCCCAGATACCTTTGTATCACTCAAAGCTCAAGGTAATACATTGGTGTGGTGAATATCCTGGCTACAAATGAGATAAACCTAATAAATTGGTTTTATTTTTGAGAAATCTAGCTGTTTTTTAAAGGTTGGAGCTGAAGTGGGCTCTCCTGCCCCTTGGGAGATTTAAGAGCAGCTGAGAGCTTAGATGAAAAGTGATACAAATTGGGGTAATGGAAGGACACACGGACATTTCGATGCCTGCAGGAGGGATCCTGCGGCGAGCAGCTGGGTTAACGGACAAGATTTGCTAAAATCGGGGTGGCTGCTTTGGTCAATAACCCCTAAATTATGGAAAAATGCCCCAAAACCTCCAAGCTCTTTAAGCGTGGAACCATCCACGCTGCTGATGCCTGTCATGCGCTGCTTTGGCTTGGCGTGTGCTGTTGAGAAAAGCACTGGCTCCGTGGGGTGTGAGTGTGCAAGTGTCACACGCGTGTGTGCCCCCACCCCGTCTCTTTGGCCAGTCCTCCCGCCCGCCAGGGGGCGCGGGCGCTCTACGTCCCCCGCCGCATGCCCGCTCTGCCGCACGTGGCCGCCCTCAGCGACCCACCGCGCATGCGTTCCCCTCCCCAGGCCTCCCGCCCTTTCCCTACGGTGCGCAGGCGCGGCGGGCGCAGGCCGGTAGGCGGTGGCGGCGCAGGCGCGCGGCGGGCGGCGCGCGCATGCGCAGGGCGCGGGCTGGCGGCGGCGGTGGCGGCGGAGGGGAATTAAAATGGAAGATGAGGAGGTCGCCGAGAGCTGGGAGGAGGCGGCCGACAGCGGGGTGAGGGTGGCTGCTTGGGGCGGTGCGGGCGGGCCGGGGGTGGTGAGGGGAGAGGGGAGAAGCGGTCCGGTGGCCCTTGAGGAGGCGGTGGGGTGCGGCCGGCGGGACAGCGGGCCCGGAGGGCCTGCTAGGCCTCTTAAAGGGGCCGCGGCCTCCCTCGGCGCGGGGAGTTGTAGACCGGCCCCAGACCCTCCCGTTCGCCTCTACTTCATCCCCTGGTGTGGGGCTGCCGAGAGGAGCCGCTCCCTGCCTGTCCTCCCGTTCCCGTTTTCTCCTCGGTCTCCAAACCAACTACTGTGTCCCCCCGGGCCTTGTGGGGCTGCGGGCAGGGCAGCAGCGGCTGGTCAGTGTGGGTCACAGCCGAGCCCGGAACAAAGCTTCTGTTGCCGACGAGCATGTGGTAGGTGCTGGGAGTATGGCGGGTAGCTTGCTCCCTCTGCTGAGGGGTTCTGACAAAACGTGCCTCCCTGGCGTCATGTTAGCCTTCGCAGGGCCTCTGGGGAGAGGTGGGTCGGCCGCATCTCGCGGGGTGTAGCGGGGGAGCCGGGGGTGCACGTGAAAAGCCCTTTCTCCCCCTTGTTCGAGATGAACATGCTTCTTCATTAGGACAAAACGTGGGGAGTCTTAGTGTGGCCTAGTACAGCTTCCAGTGTTGTAGCTGAAGTTTTCGCCTGGTTTTAATAGCTGGCTCAATAGCTGAAGTTTTCATCACGTCTCTCATGCTGAGAGATTCCAAAGCACTTATGTGTGTTGCGCTTGCAAAATAAAATCATTATTTTAGCAGGAGTGTGGGCGGGTGGATCTGCGGGGTATTCACAACAGCGTGACAAGAGAAGGGAAACCATGTCTGCCAGGCAAACTCCTGTTCTAATAAGTTCAGTGGGCTCGTTAATGATCAGAGGGCAGAAGGACGTTGTAACAATGACTCGATGAGAAGACCGAATTTGATTCTGGTCAGGAGATTGGGTTACGGCTGGCCAGGAAGAGGTTAGCAAAATAGAGCCTGTAACTCAATGCCCTCGCCAAGCAGCGTGAGAGATGCCAGTGGCAGGCTGGCAGCGTAAGCGAAGCACTTGCCCTCTCTTCTTGCCAATGCCGTGAGACTGCAGTCATAGGAAGCTTCGCGCCGGGCGGCAGAGTTAATTCCGGCGCTTGTTGAATCATTCCATGAAGGGACATAGCCTGCGTCTTGGGAGCTGATGATAGCTGCGGCCTTGAGTAATGGTCTAAAATTGTAGGGCTGCTCAAATCCCAGCCATTGGTTGTCTTTCCTCTTTGTCCTTTCAGCTTGTACCTTTTAGGTGTTCCTTTAAAGCCCTTAGAAGGAAAAATCTCTGTTGCCTGTCCTTTCTCACATCCTTTTCTAGTCCAAACTGCTGAGAATTTGTTTTCATAAACTCAGTGGTGCTTGTGTCGCTGAGCAGAGAGTTTTCTTGAGGAGCCACCACCACACTTGCAGCTGCTTTTGCAGTTGTTGGGGCTTTGGATGCCTGCAAAAGCAGTTGGACCAACAAGAAAAGCGAGCTGTCTGTGGCAGGAGCTCTTCTTACGTAAGAGAAGAGACAGGAGCTGCCTTCTGGCATCCTCGTTTAGAAAGGTCATTTTCAAACCCTGCCCGGCAGGAAGGAGACCCTCTGCTGCTGCTGGTGGCTGCAGGAAGCGAAAAGCCAAGCGGGATGGAGCAGAGGAGAGCCCAACCTTTTTTTGTGGACCAGATGGGTGCAGGTGCCATCAGGGACTGCAGGCTTTCTGTGCTGCTACAGAAATCAAAGCTACCAGAGGTAGGCAGGTTGAGAAAAGAGGAAGAGAGCGCAGGAAGAGGCTCTGTTGTAGAGCAGGCAGCGTGACTGACTTGCTCATTGGCAGTTGAAAGAGAGAGCGGGTGCTTCTGCTGTTCTCTGTGCCTCAAACCCTGCTGCAGTCATTGGGCAGGGGAGCCTGGGAACTCCCCAAATGAAGTGGGCCTTCTGTTGAAGGTGTGAGAGGAAAAATCGTGTGCAGGAAAAGCATATGAGCTGGCCTGGTAGTGTCATCACAGGTTTTGGTTTGGTTTTGGGGTTTTTTTTGTCTTAAGGAATTTCCTTTATCATCTTCTTCCACCTTTATCTTTTTTGGTGTGGGTCTGTGGTGGCACGAGATGGATCCCAACGTAAAGGCACAAGATGTGACAGTCAGGGTCAGTACTCAGGAGGAATATGCAGTAAAACATAAGAGACACCAAGGACCAGCTTTAAACATGTACTCTTCTCCTAAAACTTCACGCAGTTGACAGCCTGAGTTGTTTTTTTTTGGGGTTGGGTTTGTTTTTTGTTGTTTTGGTGGGTGGTTGTGTTTGGGTTTTTTTTTTTTTTTTTTGACCCTTCAGCACATCTCTGAGGGAACAGTAGAGGTGTAGCAGGAGATCCATGGTGGGCTTCTGGGATATGTTGCCTGCTTCTCTGTGTGTAACTTTTTTAATATTCCACCCAGAAAGTACATCAAATTTTCAGTGCTGGTCCTTTTTTGTGTGTGTAGTTTTTGGTGTTAGGCTGTAAACTTCTCCTCGAGGCCTTAAAGAAGGTGGTTCTCAGCAAGAGGCAGTTCCAGGCTGACCAGAGATGCCGTGGCCTCGTAGTTATAGTGTCACTTCATTTATCTCTTGCAGATCTGCCTTCCATAACAGGCAGCACTACAATCTCACTCAGTTCGGGGAAAACCCCCAAAAACCTGACATAGACCTTCTGCTTTGGTTTGGTCAGTCAAGTAGCTGTAAAACAGATCCTCAAGCATTTTTTTGGGGGGGGGGGGGGGGGGGGGGCGGTCTTTAACGTGGCTTCTGTTTGTCTTTTAGTTTTCTGTGTCATCAGAATTACCCAGTGCTTACCAGAAAAAGGAGCAGCTTCGTGGGTATGTGCCACCCCCCGAGTGACCATATGCCAAGCAGATGCCCTCTGCTCCAGCAGCTTCACCTACCCCAGGAGTCCTCCAGGCACAGCGGTGTTAATGCTGGTGCAGCAGAACTCCGTGGGGCCTCTAGATCTGTATTATCCAACTGCTATCTTCGAAATGTCTGTGAAATGAGGAGGTTTTGCTTGTGTGTGAGTTACAGATGGAAAACCAGTGTGTGAATAATGAATGAGTTGTCAAAGTTACGAGTAAGGATTGAAACGCCAGGCTTCAAAGACCCAGTCTGGGTTAGTAAACACTAATATGACTTAATGCATGGCTCGTTTTTCTTTTGTGTGGCCTAGCTGGCTTTAGGGAAGAGGGAAGTCACGAATGAGAGGTCTATTTGTGACATCCAAGTCTATTTACCTGGTTAAACTGATAATTAAACATCAGGTGGGAAGCTGGGCTCCAAAACTGGAGTGGAAGCCCTGTGTCCACAGTCAGGTAATCCACAGCCCTGAATTGGTACTTTTCAGCTGGATTGATTGCTTATTCCTGTGCTAACTAGAATTTGAGTGTATCAGCGACTTCTTAGTCAGTAACTTATTTCAAGTCAGAATCCGTGCAGATAAAACGTTAGTCTGGCAACCCAAAATAATTTAAAAAAGAAAAAAAAAGAAAAGTAATCTCCTTGTGTGTCTTTTTTTCCACTCCAGTTTGCTGATGGACAGTTTGCAGGGCAGTTAGCTCCCACCTGCTGCCTACAACCTCCCAGCTGGCGCTTAAAACTTACCCTGCCACAGTCCAGAGTCTAGGTCCCTTGGTTAGATTGCGCCTTGCTTCACCGATCACTGCCAGAAAGGGAAACCCCCTTCATCATCTGATTACTAGCCGCTTGGGGAGAATGTCAGCAGCCAAATGTGTGTGACTGAACTTTGTCCCTTGTGTGTGGGGATGGGGATTGTCACCTGCTTGTGTCATGGTGCTTGGTGAGGACAGTTCACCTGAGGTTTGCAAAAAAACTTGTTTCTATTTATCGTCTCTAAATTGGTCAATGTGCGAGTGGCAGAGAGGACTGCCCGCCTTGGATTTCACCCTCCAGCAAAGGCAGCGCATTCATTGGTTATAAAGGTTTTGGCTAGTATTGCTTTGAGTTGCTAAATATGATCGAAGTACAGAGAAGTCAAAAGGGAAATATTTCGGAGTGTAACGCTGTGACCTCTGGTCTGCTAACTACTTGTGCGATCAGAGGGAAAATTAATGGGGTTTTGATGTGCAAGAACTGTACCCTGGAGGAAACCTGTGAGGATAACTGCTGATTTTTGATGTTGGGGCTGTGAGGATGGGTTTTGACTTCACGGACCAAAATGATTTTTGTAAAACTTTTGCTGAATGTTTGCTTTAGGTGTTTGTAATTGGTCAAAAAAAAATCTTGAAACTGGGAAATGAAAGTTTCTGTTCCTGTTGCTCAGCGTTGCTTAGGCAGAGGCAGTTTGTTTGATGAGCAAAGTGATGCTTGTAGGTTGGGAATGAACAGGTACCTTAATACTGTGAAGTGAGTATTGGTTTTGGGATACAGCAGCAAGCTCTGCGTTGCCCTGCCCAGGTCACTCGGGAGCGGTCTCTGTTTCGTACCTGCTCTCGCAGACCTTGATGAGCATCTGGATATGCTGACTGACCCCGCACAGGGACGTGGGTGCAGAAGGCAAAGGCGACCCTCTGGATTAAGTGATGTTCCGATGCCTTTGCAAAATAGCATGCAGAGGGCTTTTGCTAGGTTTTAGCCTCTGGTTTTTTTTTCTAGATTGATCAAGGGGTGTAAATATATTCCTGATCTGGATCTCCAAAGAGGTCTGCGTGACCTGCCTGCCACAGGAGGTGCGAAGGGTGGGAAGGGAGAAGGAGCTGCAGCCCTCCCAAATGCTCCCCCCCCCCCCCCCCCCCCCCCCCCCAACATGTCTGTGCTAGGAATACCATGTGGTTCCTGCCAGGCTTGTTCCCAAAAATACTCGTGTCTTGTTTCTCAATATCCTAGTTGCCGAGAAGCGTTATCTACCTATGGAAGATGTAAACGCCAGTGCAACTTAAAAGCATCTGTGGCTTTCTTGGGTACGGTCCACTGCCAGGAATTAACGTAAGCGGAGTAACTTGGAGAATTAATTAATGGAGCAGTCTGATTCCCAGTAGCCTCAGGAATTGGAATGTTCCAGTAATTAATAGAAGATTAATTTATCTTCAGAGGAAAGAAATAGGTAGTGAATGAGGAGTCGGCTTGGAGATATCTTAGAATTATCCACTTCTGCTCTTACTTCATGGTGTTTTTTGTGAAGCAGTGAGTCAGATATCTGCAGCTGTAAGTTGTTGGGTACCCATGAACAGCTTTGGTAACCTCAGATGTTAAAACCTATTTTTTTTCCTAAAGAGGAGAACATTAACCAGGCCTTGAAGTTTGTCTCCTGTCCTTTAGAAAATGCCACAGTATCTGACGGTGCTTTTAATAAGCAGATGAGTCTTTGTTTTTAGCATTGGTGTGGGAGGATACAACTCTAGCCTAAATTCCCTCTGTCTGGGTTTGATCTTAAACATTATTTGACTGAGCAAGGGTAGAAGGTTGTGTTCAGGAGCAATCTCCAGTAAATACATCAAAGAATGTGGTTAATGGTTTTCTAGAGCTGCATATTTGAAATGTTATCCAATTTCTAGGATAGCACAGCTTCCTTTATTGGGGACTGTCCTGTGCTCTGGCAGGAGGGCTGGTAGGTATCTCCTCTCGATTTCTGCAAAGTAACCTAATTTTGGAGGTAGAGGGGGAAATATCCTCCTAGTGTAAGGGATTTGTGGGAAGCCCATGTCTCTGCCTTTCTTCAAACATTCAGTTGTGGTTACTCACTAAACTTGAAATAAAAAATAGCCAGCAGTTATCTTGTTATTCCTTTCCCCCATATCAGCAGAGCTTGGAGCTGCTGTTATTTAGTCTATTTAGAGAGTCTTTGCTGGCAACGATGGGAAGGATAATTCCTTATACGTGTCCGAAGCATTACAGTTATTCCAACAAAGCTCTTTAGACAACAGCTCAGGCTGACTTGGGCCTCGCTCTGTGCTTTGCAATATGCTGGAGAACCGGCTTTGCTTGGGAATCTGCCTAGACCCCATGTGAAACTATGATCTGTAGGAGCTGACCTCTGTAGGGGTGTTCCTTCCTGAAGGGCATGTTTCCAGGGTGTCCTGGGGGGAGCATCTATCTCCAACTCGGCAGTAACATTGCAAAATTACCAGCTATATTGGTGGGATTCTTATTTAGGATGACAGACCATAGGAGTGTCAGATCTAAGCAGTAGGTTTGTGTCTTAGTGTCTGTGTCTAATTGCTTTCCAAGAGGTATTTTATTGATCCTTTTATGCATTCCTATTTTTCTCAGGGTTAAAGGGTAGGAAGGATGGCTGTGATGGGGCTGGAGTTCAGTTTCCATTACATTCTCATCTACAAATGCGGCTTAAATGTCAAAGAACAGTGTTGTCTTCATGCTGTTTGTTTGGGTCCTTTTTAGTATCTAGACATAATAGCACTAAAAATAGTTTGTTGAGATTCTTTACTAATCTTTGGGGAGGGTGTTTTGATCGGGGGTATAAATGAGGCTTAGTTCTTGATTATATAAATAAGTTTGTTTGGGAAATGAAAGCTAGGAGGGCCTCCTAAGAAGATTCATAACTGTTTTTTATATGGTGCGACCTGCCCAGCTACTGGGTATGTGCAGCGCGATGTCCTCGAATGCCGAGTCTAACTGCCTCTCCTGTGAGCTTGTGCATTTGGGTTGTTGTAGTTCTTCTGGCACTTGCCCTGTAAGTCAGGTCCTAATTTTATCTTGTTACCCACACAGCTCGGTGACAGTGTGACATAGCAGTGGAAAGGGAGTGACATCAGCAGACGAACAGATTGGTGGAAGGCAGTGGCAGGTGGTTTTTTTTTTTTTTTTTTTTTTTTTAATTAAGAATAAGCCATGTCAAGGTTTTCCTGCTTTGCAAGCTCGTAAATTTGTGCAGCGTGATCCCCATCACGAACTGCTAGCTGCGTGAGGCTGCTAATGTCTTGGGTTGTTTCTGCAGGGCGATTAAGGGCTGCCCATTTGAATTGGCAATGCTCTTCGTGTTTGAACACCTTCATACCTACAACTCCAAACACAGTAGTATTAAACACCGAGAGTTTGCAGTGCTGTGGCTTTTGCTGAGAAAAGACGGGGTCAATCCCTGCATTTAAAAGGAAACACAACAACTTCTAACACAGCAAGAGGTGTGTGTGAGGTGGGGAGCTACTTTTTTTACACTAGCTATCCACTTTGAACACAAAGGAAGACTTTTTCTACCCAAGAGTTCAGTGGATATCTGCAGGCAGCTGGAATCCCCTCAGCAGCACTGGGAATTATGAGGATTGTGTAAGATGAACAGTTGTTTGGATGGGGTGAGAATGATACGTGTATATGTGGTGGGGATGATTGTATATTATTCTGCCAGGATTTCTACGTGTGGAGGAAGCCTCTTGTTTTGGAGAGTACATAGTGGTTCTAACAGCTGCTGATGTTGTAACTTAGAGGATATTTTAGCTGCCCATTACTTTGCTCCTTGGTGAGGAGCACCCCAGACACAGAGCAACTGTTGAGCCTATGTGCGGTGGCTTATGAACCAGGACTGTGCATGTTCACTTAGTGACTACTGGCAATTGTGGAGGGATGAGAGGCAAAAATACCAAATTTTTTGCAACAAGTGGTGTGTACAGGAGTAGGAAGGAGTGAAACTGAGACTGTAAAGGGCTCATTTGGTGAGGGGTGTCATGATGGCAGGGTTTGAAGGATTCCTTGGAATAAGTTTGCATGTGTTGAGCAAATTAAAGAACTAGGTTTGTTTCTGGTAGGGGAAGCTGCAGGTTCTGGCGTCAGAGGATGAAGTCGGAGGAAGTCCGGCGCGTGTGAGGGCGTGAAGAGCTGTCCAGCCGTCCTCAGAGTCAGTGTGACAGTCACATTAATCAGAGTGTTTTTCAGATGCTGAGGTCAAACTGACGCTTTTCAATTACAGGATCTCGTAGTCTGATGTATGGACCGCGACTTTAGCCCCAGGACTCACCTGCAAAGCCACTAGGAATGTAGAAACGTGGCTTTTGTCAAAGCCATCTCTCCTCTGCCAGGAAGGAGAGAGGTGAGAGCAGAGAGGAGCCTTCCTCGTGGCTACTGTGTGGCTTGTCATACTTTTGTGCCCCATGGTCCTCGCCGTGGGCTGTCAAGCCTGTCTGCCCTAGCTGGGTGGTTCAGCGCTGTGGTTCTGACTCACAGCTGGCTTCGTAGTCACTGCACAGCGCCGAAATGAGTTGAGATGCTCCTGAGCGCGCTTTCCCTGCCCTCTGCCCCATCTTCCTGTCGTCCCTCTCCCCCATGCGCTGAAGTATTTAATAAGGGATATTTAAGGAAGCTTCCTTCCAGTCCACTGCTTCCGGGAGGCCCTGGGGAGGAGTGGTTAACTATTTGAGTTTGAAAAAGTGTTCTAAGGACTCTTCTATAGCCGGATATCACCTCTTCTGGCGTAGTGTGGGCAGATGAGCTAACCCCTTCCCCTTAATCTGACTTTCATTGTTTGCTGCCAGCCGCTCTACAACATCTCCATCTTTGCCGGGATATCCGTTTCCCTGCTGCCTGTTCCCAGCTGGCTGTTCCTCCGTCTTTGTGGGCCGGAAGCAGCTGATGCACATTTTTCTCTGTCCTCCTGAGCAGCATTGGGATGGGATTTTCCTCCCAGTCCTCTGGAAGAGGAAGGAGACTGCAGGTGTGTTTGCCCTCGATGGGAGACTCTAGCTGTGACCTGGCCTTCAGCTAAATGCCGTGTGAAGCCCTTGGCTGGTTTTGTTCTTACAAATCACCTATTGCCTCCCAGTACAGAGTTTGATACAAAATGCAACCTCCCACCCACCTTTTGTCTTCCCAAAATGGTTTATAACTATTCCCTTCTAGATGGAGGCTACCGTGGGCTGTTGGCCTGTGTAGCTGCGTGACCAAGAGCAAACACTGTGGTTTGGCATCTTGTAGAGGCTTGCGTTCATTCCCTGTTTACTGGGGCATCGGGGAATTGCCGTGCAAACCAGTTTCTTTACCGGCTTGCGCCTGCTGCGGTTTTTGATGGCAGGGTAGGCTTCACTGGCAGCAAGCTTTCAGTGTAGTTAGGCAAATTGGCCTGAAAAGTAGAGCAGCTGTGTCCTGCCAGAAGCTTGGAATTTCCTTCAGTATTGCCAGTTATCGGCTGGCAAAACTAGGACAGTCTCAGGTAGTTTTTTTTCCCCTTCATTGATGATTAAATAAAATACATTGCTGTTTCAGAGGCTCTTTTAATAGTGTTGGCAGTTGTGAGAATCTAAAGATATCAGCGAGGTTGGGGAAGGTTGCCTAAAGAGAGATTGGGACTCAAAGATGGCTTTATTTTTCTATTCAGCAAGGTTTCTCTGCATAATTGCTCTGATTGCAAAATGTAAACACCTTTGTGAAGGTAGGTGTGAGCCTTGGACAGAAGTTGACACGCTTAAAGCCATGCTCTGTTGGCATTCAGGGGTGATTAATACGTCTTTCTGCCGATTAATGACTTGGCAGCTATGTTGCAAAGGGAAGGAGAAGCGCAATAAGATTCTGCTTTGCTCCGACGAGTCCTTGGGTGCATGTCGGGCAGGGCAGGGGACTTTTTTGTGAAGGAGGGTTATTGCAGCAAGCAGCAGGAATGCGGACCTGCCGGCTAGTCATCCGAATGGCTGCAGGCTCTGGGGCTGAGCTGCCCCGCTGAAATCAAGCATGTAGACTGATGCAGATCGCCCCATCCGGCTGCTGCTGCTGCTTCTCTGCCCAAGAGGTTTGGCGCCGGTTCCTGCTTGGATCTGGGCATACCTTGCTGTGTATTCCCGTGGCTCTTTACCCGTAATAGGACTTTCTTGCCAGCTGAAGTCCTTAAAATGAAAGATGAGCGCCTCACAGCTGCCCTCTCACTGGGATACACAAAATCCACAGCCTGCTGTAGGTGTATTAATGGCTACAGTAGAATATATGCGGTGGCTTTGCTCTTCTCTGCCTCTTGATTTGCAAGTCATCCTCAGATGGAGACGCACGCTCTCTCTGCCCCCTTTATAGTGTTGCTGTACGGAAGAGTGCAATTAAATGTGTGTGCAGACAGGCTTGAACTCCAGTCTCCAAGACGAGCCTTCAGGTTTTTATTTTTATCTCCTTCCTTTCTAGGAAATAGACAGACGGTTGGAAAAGAAGCTGAAGATCACGCAGAAGGAAAGGTAACAATGCTGCGCGGTTTAGTAAAAAGCCTTTTTTCTGAGGTGCTGTTGGACATCTGAAGGCCTGGGGAGTGGCAACAGTGGGGAAACAGCTTCAAACTGAGCAGAGCGTGCTGGGTTTGAGTTCAGAAATAGGGAATCTCTGTAATCATGCCACTAGATGGCCCTTTCGATCCATAGCAGTGTAGTGGAAAGCTTCTTGAGAGTGATTTTATTTCAGAGCCGGGTCTTCCAGACTGGATGTAGCTACAGCTATGGGGAAGCCATTTAAGAAAAAGACACTCAAAGGAAGAAATGGGTGAGTCAGGTAATCCTAACTCATGGCCCTAGATTGGCTTGCTGTGTCTTGTGTCAGAAAGATTTTTTTCCTGCTTTACTTTGGGTTGGGGCAGGGGTGTGTGTGTTATTCTCTTCTAGCAGAAATATTTCTAATCACTTCTGACAAGTCTTTTGTTGTTGTTTTTTTTTCCCCTTTGATTCTTAGTAGGCCACTTAGAGTCATGGTATTACTTCTCTGGGACTTCCTCACAGAGAAGGGACCATAAAAAAAATTCAAATGGTGAGCCGCGGGCCAAGGCTGGCTCTGAGAAGTGAAATGGCAGGGTTGGAGCAGAAGGCCAGGTATCCTGGCAAGAGGAGCCCTAAAAGTCCTTGCAGGGAATGGAATCAAGGTGCTTATACCGATATCTTCAAATAGAAATGCTAAAACTTTTGCCCAGTGTCTGCTTCCCATTCCTTTGGTCAAGTTTAAAGGTGTCAAACGCAGCAGGGACTGGTTTTCTGTCCCTGACTGAGCTAACCGCCTGCAAACCCGCCTGCCGCTCTAGTTTAGAGTTACAAATGTAGTAAGGTCTTTAATTATTACAGGCTGCCTTCTTAATCACGGGAATGACGTCTGACAGGGAGGAATTCACATGCAGAGCAAAAAACATGCTCACCGTAGAAAACAAAATATCAACCAAATGTTTTTCTTTTAAACAGTAGAAAGTCAAAATCTCCTCCTAAAGTGCCGATTGTGATTCAGGACGACAGCCTTCCTGCAGGTCCTCCCCCGCAGATCCGCATCTTGAAGAGGCCGACGACCAACGGCGTGCTTAGCAATCCCAACTCCGCCAGCAGGCCGGCCTTCCCCGTGAAATCCTTGGCGCAGAGGGAGGCGGAATACGCGGAAGCCAGGAAACGAATATTGGGCAGCGCAAGCCCCGAAGAAGAGCAGGAGAAACCCATTCTAGATAGGTGAGAGCAGCCTTTCATGCCGCGGCAGCTTTGCCTGCTCTCCTCGCAAACACCTTCCTGTCAGAAGGAGGGGGATGAGCTCCTTGAAGAGTAAAGTGAGGCCGGCAAGGAGAAAGGAGTGCTTTGTTAATAAGCAGGGCATCATAAATCTCAAATATATGGGTGTTACGGGAAGCACACGTGCCTGATAAGGCCATAAAGGTTGTCTTAGACCCTTGGAGGAGTGTGCTGGGGGTTTAGAGGGGAATGCGGGCAACTGGAGTTATCCTGGTGGGGCGTATCCTCGTCTTCCCTGAAGTTTTTGACTTAAGGGAGCTGCCACGTGCGGGCGGGAGAGTCGAGCTTAAGCACTCTTAAATGAATGCAGGTTTTTTGAAGGCATCGTGCTCGCCCTTTTATTTGCAGCGTGGGTCTCGGAGACTCTTTGGAAAGAAATGAAGTGCTAGTTCGATTTCAGTTGCGTTCCCCGTCCCAGGGAGCAACATGTGATGATTGTCCCGTGGGAGTGACTTCCCACTGTGGCAGGTGCAGGACTATTTGTTGAAGGCATACAGCGTTAATGCAGCTGTGTTGCCTCCACCTCTGATCTCCTTTCTCCTTGCAGGCCGCCGAGGATCTCCCAGCCTGAAGACACCAGGCAGCCCAATAATGTGATTAGGCAACCCCTGGGTCCCGATGGCTCACAAGGCTTCAAACAACGCAGATAAACGCGGGCGAGAGATGCTGCTGCGAAAGGCAGGGTCCGCCGCCACGGGTTGCACTGCCGTGACGGACAAACGGACTTGAGCAAAGGGAACTACCTGGTTTATTTGCACTGTGATCCCCTTTGCTCAGCCCACTGTGACCTTCAACCCCACGCACTGTGACCTCCCCTCTCCACCCACTGTGACCGGCAAACCGAGAAGGGCTGTCCCCAAGTCACTGTAAAAGGAAAGGGGACAACGAGGCGGGGCGGGGGGGTTATAAAGAACTCGGACGGGTGCAGGGAGTTGTGTGTGTGCCACTTGGGTTGAAGCTAGCGCCAGCAATAATGTTTGTTGTACTCGTAACCTGGCATTTAAGGAAAAAAAAAAATGGGAAGCCTCCCCAGACGCGCATGTTGTCCTCATCACTTTAAGAGCAAGTTCTGTTTCAAAGGATCTCTTTTATTTTATTTTTTCTTGTTTGTTTTCTGTATATCAGATCAACGGAGTGCATGGGAAGGGTTTTAACTGTTTGTTTTAATTGAGAGAGGTAGTTAAGTGTTCAAAAAGGAGTTTCAATGAATTTCTGCAACTTTCATGGCTCGGGTTTGGCAAGCTCTTGCTTCTCGTTCTCTATTTCTACCGCTGCCAAGCACGTGGAAGCGGACTCCCAGATACCTGGCCTTTCCGATCGCCGTGGGAGCCGTTGGAGTCCAACGACCTAGTTTACGTCTTGCACCTGTTAAAGCTTGCCTAGTATTTTCTGCTGGCTTTGAGGAAAAGCTTAAAATACATCTTTTTTTTTTTCTTTCTGTACTTGGGGAGAAGGGAATGTAGACCGATCCCGTGAAAATGCCCGCTGCCCGGCTGCTGTTTGTGGCAGAAAGATGCAGGCGGTGAAGAATTAGCGCTCCGTTGCGAGGAGCAGAATAGCCGGTGCCGCTCTGGTCCATGAAATAAATAGGCGGCGAGGAGCCCCGCTCCATACGGCCCACACTCGTCAAGCGGCTGGTGTAACGACTGGGAGCGTAGGATGTCCCACGGGTCCGAACCTGAGTGGCTTAACGATGGAGTGAAGGCTCTGATCACTCTCTTGGTCACGGTACGAGCTGTGTTTGCATCCCAAAATCGCAGACGTTGGGAACAAAAACGGTGTTGGATAAAGTCTGGATGATTCCCCCGTCTTCCTGGCGGCAGCCAGCTCCCCGCGAGGCTTCAGGGAAGGGATTTTCATCCTCTGGCTCCTGGGAAGAGGACAGGGAGGCTGGTGGCCTGCAAGAACGTGGATGTTCCCCCTCTGGACGAAGCTGACTTACCTTAATATCGCTTAATACTGAGGGATTAGATGAACACTAAATGCTCTTCTTGGAGGGGATGGTACCTAGAAAACCATTTCTGGTTCTCAGCGGATTATTCTGTACGGCTGCGCCCTTCCTGCCTCTTCATGCTCAGTAGGTTCAAGGGTAAACGAGCGAATCTTGACGTCTTCTACCTGATGGGAAGCAACCATACAAAAAAAATGTATGGAAATACAGCTTAAAAAAGAAACAAAAAAACAAATGGTAAAATAAAACTACCTGTGTATAAAAAGAATCCGCTAGAGCGTTAATTAGCTGATTAAAGCACCGAGGATGGTGGCGAGGTGGGGACGGGCAAATGTCCCCTGGGCATCCCCAACCACTGGCACTTTTTTTTTTGGGGGGGGGTGGGTGTGTGTCTTATTTACCCCCCCAGCCCAGGCTGGTGGTCAGAATGAGTCCCCGGGGGGGCGCGGGAGGGGAGAAGGACGTCAGCAATAACCGTAGTCACCGCGCCTTTCCTTAATTATTACTAAAAATAGCTTTTAATGGCCAAAAAAACCCCCCTCATCCATCCAGTTCCTGGTGTAGCTGGCCAGCGTTAAAGTTGCTGTCTCCGGCACCAAAATCTCCAACTCCGGCGCCGAAATCTCCGTCTGTCATCGAAATCTCCTGGCTCCTCCATCCCGGTGACCAGGATACGTCCCGCCCGCGGGCAGGGCTTGGCGGCGTTCCTGTGGGAAGCCCCTTCGTCCCGGGAAGGTGGAGGATAAACACGGTACCGCGTGTTTTCACCCCAAAATGTGCGCCGAAAAGAAAACGTTTTATAAATTGTATTTTAAATAAATCTCTTTAAACTTTTAACGACTTACTTTTTTCTCCTTTATCCCCGTCTCTCGCAGGGGCTGCTGCAAGAGCGACGTTTCGGTGGCAGCTTAAGCTCCCAGCGCGAGTAGATCCTTAAAAAATTCATCAGGAAGGTAAAATCTGGGAGTGTTCGGCCATAATTGTGCCGGTATTTACCCAAAAAGGGGAAATTTTGTCCCATTTTTAGGCTTGCTGGGAAGATGTGGTCCGAGGAGGGTGGGAGGTGGCAGTGCTTGGAGGGAAGATGTGGTTTCCAAACCTGGGCCTGAGCTGTGACTGTGCTGCCTCTTGCCATGGAGGATAGAAGCAGCAATTTTATTTTATTGTATTTATTTTATTTAGTTTTTTGCAATGTGCTGGCCTCCCTGCTTGGGTGTTGTGCTCGATAACTGTCAGAGGAGGTGGGCAGAGGCTGTTGGGGTGCCTCTGGCTGAGGTGAGGAGGGGTCAGGGTGCGCTGACAGCTCCTGCAAGCCCTGATTCCCCTTTAATTCTTATTTTTTAATATTTTTTTAAGGCGAAATCAGGAAAAAATGTCCCTTTTAGTGACTTGGAGTTGCTAGGTGGGGAGGAAAGGTGCTGCAGAAGCAGGCGCAGCTGGCGGCGTGCCCGGACGGGGCCGGGCTGGGAGCTGGCAGCCAGTCCCCGCGACCGCGTACTGGTTCCCAGTTCCAGCAGCCCACTGGGACCAGTTCCCCCCCTCACCTCCCCCGCCACCTCCCTGCAGTGGAGCCTCCCGCCCGCCAGGGGGAGCAGCGGCGGCTGGTGCGGAAGCACCTCCCCTCCCTCCGCTCCTCCGTCCTGCCCGGAGAAAGGGGGCGGTACCATCGAAGGGGCGGTACCATCGAGGCGGCGGGCCAGAGCGGCGGCAGCGGCGGCGGGCGGAGTTCCGCCGCGATGGCGGCCATGGCAGCAGAGGAGGAGGAGTACGAGGCGGTGCTGTGCGTGAAGCCGGCGGTGCACGTCTACCGGGTACCGCCGCGGGCCTCCAACCGCGGCTACAGGTGGGGCTTGCCCCTCTCTCGTGGGCCCTGTCCCGCTGTGGGGTGCTTCTGCCCCCCCCCCACTTTGGGTTACATGGCGTCTGTCCCCTTCCTCCCCATAGGGTGTCTGCCCCTCCTGTCACAGGGGTGTGGGGGTTTGCCCCCCTCCCCGTGGGTATGTGGGGCCTGCCCCTCGTGAGGTATCTCTGCCCCCCCACCCCAGCCCCATGGCCCCAGCGGGGCTTCTCCATCCCCCCATGTGTTTTGAGGCTCCTCTCCCGTCAGCCCACAGCCTGGACTGAAGGCCGTCGTGGCAGAGCCAGGCTGTAGCTAATGCGGCTCAGCACCTCCGACAAACTGCTTTCGAGCTGGAGATCCTGCGGAAAAGGGAAGCGAAACCTCTTGTGCAATTTGCGCCCGGTCCCCGCTGGGACCTGATGCCTGATTTTGCAGGGGGCCAGCTGGTTTGGGGTGAAATGAGAGACATCGCGACGAATCTATCTCCTTCTGCAGTGAGTGCGGGTGCAGGCAGGTTCTTGCTTGCGCCGCTTTCGTACTGTTAACGAGGAGAGTCAAGCAGATGAGCTCTGTGATGTGTTATGGGGGCATTAAAATAGGTCGGTGGTGTTGTCTGGGATGTGAGAGGTGGCTCAGACATCCATCGCTGTTTCATCTTTCTCTAGAGCTGCAGAGTGGCAGCTGGACCAGCCGGCGTGGAGCGGCAGGCTGCGGATCACGGCCAAGGGCAAGCTCGCGTTCATTAAGCTGGAGGACAAGACCTCGGGTAAGGAGGAGGGAAGGCAACAGCTCCGCACCTCTTCGTGGGGAGGAAGATGGCGCAGAGACTCTACTCCCTGGCGTTAACCTGCTCCCATTTCTCTTTTTCAGGAGAGCTTTTTGCCCAGGCGCCAGTGGAGCAGTTCCCTGGCATCGCTGTGGAGAGTGTGACGGACTCCAGTAGATATTTTGTCATCCGGATTGAAGATGGGAACGGTACGTCGCGCTACATGTGGGATGGGTTGGAGGAACTGCCTCAGAAAGTCTTTAGTGCCCTTGCTGCTCTTATTTGTGAAGGATTCCCGCTTTCAAGGGCTAAATATTCCCTGCGTACGCTGGTAAAGGGGCGAATTGTCTTGCTCCCAGGTGCCAGCTGTGCTCTTGTCCTTCACCAGGAATAAAGCAGTTTAATTTTGCTGCTCGGCATTAGTGTGAGGACGCCTCTCTGTGCAGGATTGTTACTGTGATGCCAACCTCTGCTTTGACTTACTTACTTTAATTTAAAAGCTGGTTTTACTAAGGCTGTATGGGCACCCAACAAGCTAAACATATCTCCAGTCCCATAAGTCTCCGGAGTCCCAGCTCCAGCTGGAGGAGGTGGCAGGCATGGGGGTGTGCGGGGTGGGGTATCCCCTCCCTCTTCCTCTGCTGCTTTACAATTCCAGCCCTCACTCTTCCTCCTTCCCCAGGCCGCCGTGCTTTCATCGGAGTCGGCTTTGTTGACCGAGGGGATGCTTTTGACTTCAATGTGGCTCTCCAAGACCATTTTAAGTGAGTTCGTGCCTCATCCCGTGTCCTCTCAGCTCAACTTTTTTTGCACTTGTCTGCCAGAAATGGTGGGGGAGAGGAAGCTGTGAGCTCCTGTTGTGCTTGAGCAGGCAAGCGTGGTGTAAAGAGGTGGAAACGCCTGTTTCTCTGCACAGCCTTTGTGCAGGCAGCTCTCCCTCTCTCAAATATTTCCCAGTCTGTATTAGCAGGGTCCCAAACTGGGCTTCCCAGTCCAAAATTGGGCATATTCCCTAATTCCTTTCCTTCTCTTCACATGCCACTGCTAAGGGGCTGCTCCTCAGGCACTGGGACGCTGCTCCAGCTGCAAGCAGATAGTGGGGCTTTGGGGTAGGATGGAATGTGCTGCTGGCTGGAGGATCCATGTGGCTCGAGCACTGACGGTCACTGGTAGGAATCATTCCCCCGGCACTGCCTGTAGCACATTGCTCCAGCAGGCAAGGTCTCAGATCACATTCAGTGCCTCTGCCAGGGAGAGGGGATGATCTCAGGCAGGATTTGTCCAGGAGAGTCTCAGGCTGGTTGTTGACATGTCCTTTTCTGCTTCTTTAATTCTTGCAGATGGGTGAGGCAGCAGAGCGAGCTGGCCAGCCAGGCCAAGAACCCCGATCAGGGACCAAAACTGGATCTGGGCTTCAAGGAGGGGCAAACCATCAAACTCAACATTGCGGTGAGGGTCTTTTCCAGCTAAATCCACTCCCGACCTTTCTCTTGGGTGGCATAAGAGGAAGCAGCAGCTTCTCCCCAAAAATCCCTGTGCAGGGGGGAGCCCGGAGCAGGGCCCTTCAGGATAACGCTGCGTGTAGTGATTTGCAGAGGGGTTGTGTGACAGTTCCCCGTTACCGAACTGGGTCTCTGGCTTCATGGTGGGGATTTGTGGGGGAAAAAACATCCTTGGTTTGACTCCTCTTGCTCCTCCAGCCTTGGGACATCTCAGCAGAGCAGGTTTTTTCCCCAGAATAAAGCAGCTTGCCTTCATACTCTGGCTCTGGGTTTAAACATACCACCCAAGTTTCCCTCTCTTGTTTCAGAATATGAAGAAAAAAGAAGGACCAACAGGGAACACCAGACCGCGTCCTGCGGGTCTTGGGGGCCTGAGCTTGCTCCCACCACCTCCCGGAGGAAAATCTTCGGTTTGTCCTTCTGGAGAGCGGCCGTCTTCGCTCTCCACGCCCCGCCCAGCTCCCGGGCACCCCCATCACAGGTCCGTGGTCATGCAGCGACAACTGTAATGCTCTTTAGACTCCATTTTATCCATCAAAGTTGGGAAAACAAAGGGGGGAATCCTGGGGTAAGAGTGGGAGATAACTCCTGGTGTTTGTTTTCTCTCTTTCTGACTTTCCTGGCCGCCGACAGACTCCCTCTTGTCCTGGCCGCAGCCTGCTGCTGCTCCCTCTGCCGCTGCCACCGATGTCTGGGGAGACTTTGCTAAAGCTTCCGGGTGAGGCTCTGTGGGGTTTGTGTGTGGCATGGGTGATCCCCACAATGTTAGAACCGCCCCCATCCGGACCAAATCCCGCTGGTTTTCCTGTAAACTCCTGCTGAGGCGGGGGCACCACTTCATCCAAACATCCCTTTGGGATTTAAAAGTGACTCTGATGGCGTGTGTCACAAATTCCCCGAATTCAGTGCGGGTCCGTGGCCGCTGCCTTCCTCTTCCTCCCAGCACTGTCGGCACACCCTGTCTTCTCCCGCTGCTCTAGTCTGCTCTGTGCAGCGGGGAGAGTTTTGGGGTGACCCCGGAGGACCCGTTTGTGGCTGCCTGGCTCCCTCCCCATGTGCTGCAGCCCCTTTCAATGTCTAAAACCTCTTTTTTTTCCACTTTTTCTCTCTCTTTAGGTCAGCTTCTACCCAGACTCAGGCAAACGCAGGCTGGGTTCAGTTCTGACCCGGGCCCCTTCTCCGCTCTTCCCCACATGGGTGCTGGGATCATTGCGATTCCTTCAGGACCAAAGCAGGGGCTTTGGGACACTCTGCTCCTGCCCTTAAGTCCCTCCCGGCATCAAAATGCTGAAATAAGTGCCAGAGAGCAAATGAACACGTGCCTTAAAACGCTCCACGCCAGTGCCCTCTGCGTTGGGGGCCTTTTATTTTCTACCTGGATTGCAGCAAACCTCTGAGGCTTCTCCTTTTGCAGAAAAAGCTGTCAGCTTTGTCACCTCTCCTTAATAACGAGAGGGTGAGCGGGTGCTCAGAGCAGGACTCCTCTCACTCGCAGCACTGCCCCAATTAAGGTAATTTTCGCTAAAGGTTTGTGTGATAGAGCCTCCATGGAGACTTCTCCGCTTTCTCCTCGCATATTTGGCCTGGATAAATCCTTCCCTCGGTGGAGAGCATCCTCCTGGAGACTTCTCGCCTGCAAAATCCAGATGAACGCCCACCTTAGCAAGATGCTGAGCGTCGCCCCAGTTTTTTTCTGAGCACTTAACTCTGATGCGGAAAGTGGGGAGCTGGACCGCTGTGTTTCGATGCTGAAATTCCTAATTTCTTGCTCTGGGAAGATTTTTTTCATCTCTATTTTGAAGACATTTTCACTTCTTTCTGTGGACATTTTATTAAGCGATATATGCAATGAAGGACAGAATGCAGTCGGTCTCTTTGACAGAGCTGGGGTTGAGATTCCTCTTTAAACAAATAAATATTTTCTTACCTATTTATATTAAGGCCTTTCGGTGTACAAAGTCCTGCTTATTTTTTTTCAGTGCCTTGGATGTTTATTATTTCCATTTTTAACTGGATGACAAGCATTTTGGTTTCAGAGCTTAACTGTGCCTGGCAGCAAGCGTGCAAACCCAGGTGAGAGATGTAATGCTTCAAAGCAATTAATAAAATGGTTTTGATGCCAAATATGAATTTTTTTAGCCCCCCCCCCCCCCCCCATGTGGCTTTGGAGGGGCTGTGATGAGCTTTTGCGGTTCCCCCTCCTTGCTGGTGTCGAGGAGACGGTGTCAGACAGCGAAGCACAACAGACGCTTGTTGCTTAGCAGTGGTTTTATGGTTGTGAAGGACTCCGGGAGGGCAAGGTAAGGAAAGAAATGAGGGGAAAAATAAGGTTTCTTGCATCCCCAAAGTGAGGGGGGGAGCCTTGAGGCAGCTCCTGCTGACCGGAGGGACCCGAGACGCCCTAAATCCTCAATCCCATCTGCTTGCCCCGCCTCAGTCTCCCACTCGCTGTTAATCTCTGGCTCTCGGGGAGGAGAAAGGGCGATTCCCTGGGCTGCGGGGTAGGGAAGAGAGTGGCAGGTAGATGCCGACCCTCTCCGGAGGGTGGCTCGGTGTTGGATCCTCCTTTTATTTCAGGGACAAGATGCCTCCAGCCCCTGGCACGGGGGGATTTTGAGCGTGGGTTGGGGATTTACCGGTGGCTTTCCCTGCTGGGGTGGGGGCAAAAAGTCCTTTAATTACCCCAGGGGGTAAAATTTGCTGCCCTGGGTTGGCTGCAGAGGCTCGGGCGCAGGGAGGATGCATTCCCCGGAGGGGGTTTAATGCTGCTTTGCCCCGTAGCAACCCTGGCATGCTCCACCCCAAGGCTTTTCCTGCCAGAGCAAACCCCTGGGCTTTAATGAGCTTAACGAGGGCCAGGATTTAACGAAAGGGCTGGCTTACTCTCTCCAAGGAGCTCCTTTCCCCGGTGGGAGCCAGCACCATCCTGCCCGGGGGAGGGACAGCGCGGCAAAGTAAGGACATTTCCACCAATTTTGGGCACGGGGAAGCGCCAGGCACTGATGTTTTTTTTAATGTTTTCCTTTATTTTGCTCATTCCCCTCTCGCCGAGAGCCTCGTTGGTTGTTTTTATTTACAAAGCCCTGCTCGGCTGGGGGAATATTCGGTGATATTTTTGGTGGTGGATGCTAAAATGTTGTTGCTCGCGGCCTCACCGGAGACGTTGGGACCCCCGAGGCGGCCAGGAAGAGGAGGGTCCCCGGTCCCGCCGTCACGCAGGGAGGGGAAGGCGAGGATTTCGGGCTAATCCCAACCACGCATCCGCTTTCCGCTTGCAGGCGACGAGCCGAAAGGGAGCCCCAAAAATCCCAGGAAAGGGCTTCGGGGCAAGGAAGCCGCAGCAAGGGGGTGCGAAGGGCTCGGTGGACCCCCCTGGGGAGCCCATGAGTGAACCGGAGCCCACGGCAGAGGCTGTGGTTGAGGTGGGTGTCCCCCCCACCCCAGCGAGAACTGGTGGCTGCTCTCGCGGGAGCGGCCACGGAGCCAGGGCACGGGGTGGGGGGGGGGGGGTGGCGGGTTTGTGATTGCGAATGGCACTTTTGTAGCGGCTTTTGCAAGTGCGAATGGCACTTTTGTGATTGCAACTTGCAAATTTGCACTGGTTTTGTGATTGCAACTGTAAATTTGCACTGGTTTTGCGATCACAAACAAATCTGCAGGAGTTTTGCGATTGCAAACAAATTGGCAGCAGTTTTGTGATAGCAAGTATAAATCTGCAGCACTCTTGTGCTCACAAACAGGAATCTGCAGTGGTTTTGTGATCACGAACACAAATTTGCAGCGGTTTTGTGATCATAACTGCAAATTTGCGGCAGTTTTGTGATCGCAAACACAAATCTGTAGCAGATTGGTGATTGCAAACACAAATTTGCAGCAGCCTTGCAGTTGCAACAGTAAATCTGCAGCTGTTTTGTGATTGCAACTGTAAATCTGCAGCAGTCTTGTGGTCACAAACACATATCTGCAGAGGCTTTGTGATTGCAACTATAAATCTGCAGCGATTTTGTGATAGCAACTATAAATCTGTAGCAGTTTTGCAATTGCAAAAAATTCTGTAGCAGTCTTGCAATTGCACCTGCAAATTTGCAGTGGTTTTGCAATTACAACTATAAATCTGCAGCGCTCTTGTGATTGCAGCTGCAAATCTATGTTCTTGCGATCGCGACTGCGAATTTGCAGCGGTCTTGCAATCGCGACTGCGAATTTGCAGCGGTCTTGCGATCGCGACTGCAAATCTATGTTCTTGCAATTGCAAATGCAAATCTGCAGCGGTTTTGCGATCGCAAATGCAAATCTGTGGCACTCTTATAATTGCAACTACAACTTTGCAGTGTTTTTGTGATCGCAACTGTAAATTTCCAGCGGTCATGTAATTGCAACTTCAAATCTGCAGCAGTTTTGCTGTTGCAAACTGCATCGCTCAACACGTCTGAGTTGCAGGGGGTGCAGCATTTGCAGCTGGGGGGGGAAAAATGCTTTTCGTGGCCTCGGCCGAGCGCGTGGGGACGGCTCAGCCCAGCCCCCTTCCCCGCCAAAGGAACAAAGCAGCTCTTGCTAGCAAAGGGCATCTTGGCTCCATCCCGGGGCCGGATCCGCATCCTGGGGCCGGATCCCTATCCCACTGCTTTCCAGAACCACCCTGAGCCCCATCCCCGTCCCGCAGCAGCCGTTGCGGGGGCCATGTCCTCGCTGCTGTCCCTCCAGGAGGAGAACCGCATCCTGCAGCAGGAGCTGTCGCGCGTCGAGGACTTGTTGGCTCAGAGCCGGGCCGAGCGCGATGAGTTGGCCATCAAGTACAACGCCATCAGCGAGCGTGTAAGTCGCCAAGTGCGTTAACCCAAACCCACCCATTTTAACCCCCAAATCAAGGCGATGCAAGCTGTAACCTTTGCATTCCCCTCTGCTTGGAGCGGGAGATGCTGCAGCATCTTGCAACATCCCGGTGATGGGAATTTTGCTGCAGCACACCCGGCTTGTCTGGACCCATCCCGGCTTGCCAGGGCTTGTCCTGCAGGATGCACAAAGCATCCCCCCTACCCCCATCCCTATTTTATTAATTCCGCTGCTTTTCAGGAAGCGGGGACACCCCCCCATCAGCATCCCTCGCCTTTGCATCCCTTTGCTGTGGCAACGAGGGAATTAAAAAGGGCTTTGGGCAGCGGCCAGATGCTGAATGTGGCTCCTGGGGGGACCCAAATTGAGGAGCTGCCGGGATTTTGGGGGGCAGCCTCACTATTTGTGGCTGGCTATTTACAAAAAAAAAAAAAGCAAATATCGGGAAAGTGCCCCAAGGGGAATCGCCACCGCTGTGCCCGAGGATCCTTTACCCATCAGCTAATCCCATGCAAGCCAGGTCGGGGCTTTGCTGAACCCCCAGATTCAAAGTTGGGATATCTTTAAAAGCACCGCTAAATTTTCCTATTCATTTCCTCCCTGTATGTGCAAAGCAGGGGGTAGAATTTGGGGGGGGGTCTTAGGTTTGGACGTATGGGGATTTGCTGTAGGACCACCCCAAAGCGATGGCTTTGTCCGGGATGGGGTGTTGCGAGTGAAATCGGTGGATGCTGGGGCGGGGGGGGGTGGTTAGCATCCCAAGGGGTGCATTTGGGGGGGTGTCCCGGGATCTCCCACATCCCCCTCCCCTCCCATCCCAGCTGGAGCAAACCCTACGGCTGGAGACGGGCGAGCGGGAAGCGGCGGAGAGCCGGAGCTTGGCGCAGCACAACATCGAGCTGCGGCGACTATTGGAGGAGGAACAAGCCGCCTACAAGCGCAAGCTGCAGGCATACCAGGAGGGCCAGCAGCGGCAAGCCCAGCTGGTGCAGAAGCTCCAAGCCAAGGTAAATCCTTCCTGGGGGACACGGGGACATTTTTGGGGAGACCCTCCCCTCAGTGTCACCCACCCCGTCCCCTCCGCCCAGGTGTTGCAGTATAAGAAGAAATGCGGCGAAGTGGAGCAGCAGCTGCTGGAGAAGGCGACGGAGCTGGAGCAGGAGAGGCTGACGGTGAGGGAGGGGTTTTTGGGGGGGGTTCCCTGCCCCGAATCCCCCCAAATTGGGGTGATGACGAGCAGGCTGATGACCTCGCAGATCCAACTGGATGCGGGTAGCTCGCAGCCGGAGGAGGAGAGCAGCAATGAGTTGGAGAATGCCCTGATCCGGCTGGAAGAGGAGCAGCAGAGGTGAGCGGGGGTCCCTGGGGAGCTGCGGGACCACCCCCCCGTCCCCAGGGTGATGCTCTGGCTGCGTGTGACCCACCACCCCCCCAATCCCAGGAGCAGCAGCCTGGTGCAGGTGAACTCGATGCTGCGGGAGCAGCTGGAACAAGCCAATGTGGCCAACGCGGCGCTGAGCGAGGACATCCGCAAGCTGACGGCCGACTGGGCGCGGGCGCGGGATGAGCTGGAGCAGCGGGAGGTGGAGTGGAGGCGCGAAGAGGAGGTTTGGGGGGGCCCCGATGATGGGGGGGGGGGGGGGCTAGAGATGCGGTGGGGAGTGGGACAGGGGGTGGCGGGGAGAAGGATGTGAGGCAGAGGGATGAAGGGATGCAGGGAGAGATGCAGGACCATTGGGAGGGATGCGGGGCCGTGGTGGATGTTGTATGCAGAAGAATTTAACGGGGCAGTGGATGCAGCATGTGGCAGGAGGGTGATGTGGGGTAGAGGGATGCGGGGATGTGGCATGGAAAAGGATAGAGGACCACCGGGGAGAAGTGTGGGGCCATGGGAGATGTTGCATGGAGAAGAATTTGGGGTTCAGCACATGCTGGGAGGGCGACGCGAGGCAGGGGGATGTGTCTGCCATCCCTCTCCGTGCAGGGTGGAAGGGAATTGCAGTGGGGGGCTGCTGGCTGCGGAGGACCCTGGGGGTGATGTGTGCAGACATGGGGGGGTGTCGCATGGAGATTTGGGGACCAAAGAGAAAGGGCTGGGGGATGTGGGGAGATGGGGATGCTGCCTAGGGGGCTGCAAGGCAGAGGTGGCCGCACGGGGAGGGACCCCAGCACCCGGCGGGCACCCGGCCGGGACCGACGCTGCCCCGTCCCGCGGGCAGTCCTTCAACACCTACTTCAGCAACGAGCACAGCCGGCTCCTGACCCTCTGGAGGCAGGTGGTGGCCTTCAGACGTCACTTTGGGGAGGTGAAAGCCGCCACTGAAAGGTCAGGGGGGATCCCCGGAGGTCCCCGAGAACCACCAGGTCCCTGGGAATGGCCGGGTTCAATCCTGCATCTCCCACCACAGGGATCTCTCGGAGCTGAGCCACGAGGCGTCGCGGACGGGCAGGGCTGCCCACGCCGCCTGCCTTCACCTGGCTGCCAACCTGCGGCTGGCCGAGAGCCAGGCGGGTGCCGCGCGGGAGAAGCAGGCGATGCGGCTGGCGCAGCTGGAGGAGCAGCTGGCGGCACGGGCGCGGGACGCCGACTTGGAGAAAGCCGCCCTCGGAGCCAGGTACAAGGATAGGAGGGGTTTTGTGGGAGCTGGATGGGTGCGGGGGACCCCGTTGCTGCCCGGTGTCTCGCCGCAGGCTGGCGGAGCTGGCGGCGGCCCTGGAGCGTCTGCGGACTGAGGATGGGGAGAAGGAACGGGCGGTGGAGGCGCTGACCCTGCAGCTGCAAAACCTGGTGCGCGCGGGGCATGATGAGTTTTGGGGTGGGATGTGTGCTGAATTTGGGGGTGCAAGGGTGCATGATGGGGCAGGGCGCGTGCTGGGGTGTGATGCATGATGCACGCCGGGGCACAATGCATGCTAAGCTGCAATACACGATGCATGTGAAGCTGCAATGCACAGTGCACACCAGGGCGTGATGCATGCCAAGCTGCAATGCACGATGCGCACCGGGGCACGATGCGTGCCAAGCCACAGCGCACACCACGGTGCGGTGCACGATGCACGCTAAGGTGCGGTGCACGCAGGAACACAATGCATGGTGCATGCTGAGCCACGATGCGCACTGGGGCGCGATGCATGGTGCATGCTAGAGCGCAGTGCGTGCTTGGATGCAATGCACAATGCCTGCTGAGCTGGGCTGCACACCAGGGCATGATGGATGATGTGTACTGCGGTGCAGTGCACACCAGGACACGATGCACAGCAGGACATGCTGCATGCCAAATTCCGACGCTGCACGGTACGCAATGCACCCCGGGGTGTGATACATGATGCATGGCGAGCCACGATGCACACTGGGGTGTGACGCACGCTGGGATGCGATGTATGAAGCATGCTGAGATGCGATGCGTGCCGGGGTGCAGTGTGCGATGCACGCTGGGGTGTGATGCGTGCCAGGGTGCAATGCTGACCCAGGCACAACGCCCGCCGGCCGTGCCGGACGCCACGCCGATGGGCTTTGCAGGAGGCCTCGCGTGCCCAGGAGCCGTCGCCGGCAGAGGTGGAGGCTTTGCGCTCGGAGGTGGAGCTGCTCCGTCGGACGCTGCAGGATGTCACCCAGGTGCTGGGGACTCTCCGGCCTTCCCCCTACCCCGCAGCCAGGAGGGTTCCCTCCCTGCCTCAGTTTCCCCCTCGGTGACATGGGAGGCTTCTCCCCCTCCCCTCACAGGCGGTGCTAGCAGACGACCCCGAGCAGCCCCTGCCATCCCCAGAGTCGCCGCCGTGTCCCCCCGCGTCCCCTCGCCGCAGCCTCTCGCCCAACGCCGCCGCCGCTGCCGTGCACGCCGCCCTGCACCGCCGCCACCTCCAGCTGCAGGTGAGTGCTGGGGGGGGCTGCAGGATGATGGTGATGATGATGGCTGACCCCCTCTTTCCTCCCAACCCGCAGGGTGCCCGGGAGCAGGCGGAGGCCAGCCGGGAGGAGGCCGGGAGCCTGCGGCAGGAGCTGGGGGACAGCGAGAAGCGGTTGGGGACTCTGGAGCAGCGGCTGGAGCAGCTCAGCGCCGAGGCCGGGGGCTGTCGGCGGGCGCAGGATGAGGCCCTGCACGAGGTGGCCCGCCTGCGCGCCGAGGCCGAGGTCCTGCGCAGGTACCCGCTGTCTGTCTGTCTGTCCTGAGTGCCGGCCGTCCCTGCGCAGCTGTCCCTGCGCTTGCATGCTTGCGCTCATCTGTCCCTCTGCATCCTCACACGCCCGTCTGTCCCTCTGCATCCTGACCCACCTGTCTTTCCATCTGTGTGTGTCCCTCTGTATCTATTCCCCTGCATCCTGGCCAGTCTGTCCGTCTGTCCATTCCTTTTTATCTTTCTCTGTGCCCCTTTATATGTCCATCTGCCCCTGTGTATTCTGGCCTGTCTGTCTATCCATCCCTTTGCATCCTTCTCTGTACATCTGTCTGTCTCTGTGTATCCGCCCCTGTGCTTCTTGGCCTGTCTGTTTGTCTGTCCCTCCATCCCTTCACGTCTGTTCCTCCATGCCTTCACATCTCTCCCTATGTGTTTCGGCATGTCCATCTGTCCCCATGCATCCCGCCTTGTCTATCTGTCCATCCATCCCCCTGGCCCGTCTGTTTGTTCATCTGTCCCTGCACACCCTTCCCTCTCTGTGTGTCCATTCTTGGGCATTTTAGCCTGTCCGTTTGTCTGTCCATACATCCATCCCTGCATGTTAATCCCCACATATCCTGCCTGCCTGTCCGTCTGTCTATCCCTCCCTGCCTCGCCACACCTGTCTGTCTGTCCCTGGGCATCCTGCCCTGTCCGTCTGTCCATCCATCCCTACCCATTTATCACTGGCCGTCCGTCCCGGCGCACCCACCTGCGTGCATCGCCCCTGCCCACCCGTGTCCGTCCGTCTGTCCGGCAGGGAGCGGCTGCGGGCGGAGGAGGCGCTGGCGGGGGAGCAGCAGCGGGTGGGTGCCCTGCAGCAGGAGCGGGTGCAGCTGCAGCGCCGGGGCGAGGGGCTGGAGGACGCCCGGGACGAGGCCGCCCGTGCCGCCGAGGCCGCCCGCCAGCAGCTGGAGCGCAGGTGGGGGGCACGGGAGGGGGGGGGGCAGAGGGGGAGGATGGGTGGGTGCTGCCACCCCCCCCGGGGTGCTGGGTGATAGTGGGTGCTGCAGAATAGCGGGTGCTGTGAGATAGTGGGTACTGCAGCATCCCCCTCCCCAAGTGGGTGCTGCAAAATCCCCTGAAGCCCCCCCGAGGTGGGTCCCCTGAAGCCCCCCCCCCGCCATGTGGGTGCTGCCACCTCTCCCGCTGCCCCCAAATTGGGTCTTGCAACTTCCCCCCACCAAGTGGGTGCTGAAAAATCTCAGTGGGTGTTGCAAGCCCCCCCTCCAAGTGGGTCCCCTGAAGCCCCCCCCCGCCCCAAGGTGGGTGCTGCTACCCCTCCACTGGGTGGGGTGCAAAACTTCAGTGGGTGCTGCAACCTCCCCTGAGTGGGTGCCACAAAATAGTGGGTGCTGCAACAATCCCCCGAGTGGGTGCTGCAACACCCCCCTCCCCATGGGTGCCCCACCCCGTGGGTGCCGGCAGCCAGCAGCAGGTGGAGGAGCTGGAGGCGCAGCGGGCAGGGGCGCAGCGGGAGCTGCTGGAGGTGCGGGAAGCGCTGAGCCGGGCGACGCTGGAGGCCGAGGTGGCGCGGGGCGAGCAGGAGGCGCTGGCCGAGGCGCTGGGCAAGGTGGGTCCCCGATTTCCCCTCCCTGCACCCCCCTGCAGCGGGTGCACCCCCCTGCAGCGTGCAACTGCCACGCAACGGGCTCACCCCCGTGCAGCAGGCACCCCTGTGCAGTAGGTGCAACCCCAAGAAGCGGGTGCAACCCCTAAACCCCATGCGCAGGGGGTGAACCCCAAGCACTGGGTGTGACCCCCCCATGCATCAGGTTTAGTCCCCTCTGCAGCAGGTGCAAGGTCTCCCATGCAGTGGGTGCAACCCCCATATGCAGCGGGTGCAACCCCTAAGCAACAGGCTCGGCCCATGCAACAAGTGCAACCCCATGCAGCGGGCTTTAACCCCCCAATGCGGCAGGTGCAACCCCATGCAATGGGTGCAACCCCTGCAGCAGGTGCACCCCATGCAGCGGGCTTAACCCCCTGCAATGCAGCGGGTGCAACCCCTAAGCAATAGGCTCAGCCCACGCAATGGGTGCAACCCCTGCAGCGAGTGCCCCCGTGCATTGGGCGCCGCAGCGGCGCAGGCATTGCGCAGAGTCCAGCCAAACCTCGTCACACGCGGGCCGCCCGGCAGGCGCAGGGGAGCTGCGGGGAGCTGGCAGCGGCGCAGCGGGCGGCGCAGGCAGAGGAGGCTCGGCTACGGGACGCCCTGGCCAAGACGAGCGAGTTGGCGGCCGGGCTGGCACGGGAGAAGACGGAGCTGAGCCGGACCCTGGCCCGGTTGGAAGAGGAGCGGGAGAGCGGCCGGATCCGGATGCGGGAGCTGGGGCAGGAGCTGGCGCTGCTGCGGGGGCGGCTGGAACGGGGGCGAAGGGCCGGGGCGGCCGAGCGGCAGGGACTGGAACGGGCGCGCAGGGCGGCCGAGGAGGGCTGCCGGGGGCTGCGGGCAGAGCTGCGGGTGCTGCGGGGCCAGCACCTGCGCCTGTGCCAGCACCTGGGGCAGGTGGGTGATGGGGGTGAGGTGTGGGGGGCAACGGGCAGGGGGCATGGGCTAAACTGGGAGGGGTGGGGAGGGGGCATGGGGCAACTGGGAAGGTGCATTGGGCAACTGGGAGGGACGGGGAGGGTGCCTGGGGCAACGGGGAGGGTGCCTGGGGCAACTGGGAGGGTGCAGGGGGTAACTGGGAGGGGTGGGGAGCATGCAAGGGGCAGTTGGGAGGGATGGGGAGGGGGCATGGGGCAACTGGGAGGGTGCAGGGGGTAACTGGGAGGGATGGGGAGCATGCACAGGGTAACCGGGAGGGATGGGGAGCAGCAAGTTGAGAAGGATAGGGAGGGGGCACAGGGTAACTGGGAGGGATGGGTTGGATGTACAGCTTAACTGGGAGGATGCATGGGGGAGGGTGGACAGGAGAGTTGGGAGGCTGCGTGGGGGCAACTGGGAGCGTTGGGGAGGGTGCGCAGGGTAGTTGGGAGGATGCATGGACTAACTGGGAGGACCACGGTGGATGCATGGGGCAACTGGGAGGCCGGGTGGGGTAACTGGGCGGTGGGGATGCCGCCGACGCCGCGCGCCCCGGCAGGCGGTGCAGGAGCAGAGTGCGGCGGGCGAAGCGCTGGCGCAGGCGCGGGGGGAGCAGGAGCGGCTGCGGGGCGAGCTGCTGCGGCTCAGCCGGGCCCGCGAGGGGCTGGTCAAGGAGGGGGCCAGCCTGGCCGTCCAGCTCGCCGCCGCCCAGCGCCACGGCCAGGATCGGGCCCAGGAGGCGGATGGGCTCAGGTGGGTGCCGGCGGGGGGTGTGAGGGTGTCTTCCCGCTCCTGGATCCCGGGTTTCGGCAGCATGGCCGGCGGCATTTCGGCAGGACGGAGAAGGAGGGGCTGGAGAGCAGCATCTTCCAGCTGCAGCAGCAGCTGGCCCAGCTCGACACCCGCAACCAGCAGCTGGAGACCGAGGGCCGGACCCTGCTCCAGGCCAAGGAGACGCTGGAGGGTGAGGGCTCCCGGCCCCCGGGCTGTCCCCATCACCCTGGCCATTCCCACCCATCCTTATCCCCATCCATCCATCCTTATACCTCCCCATCACCATCTCCATCACCGTCTCCATCCTCGTCTTCATTTCCATCCCCATCCCCGTCTCCACATCCCCATTTCCATCCCCATCCCCATCTCCACATCCCCATTTCCATCCCCATCCCCGTCTCCACATCCCCATTTCCATCCCCATCCCTACATCCCCATTTCCATCCCCATCCCTACATCCCCATTTCCATCCCCATCTCCATCCCCATCCTCATCCTCATCTCCATCACTGTCTTCATCCTCATCTTCATCTCCATCCCCGTCTCCCCGACCCCGTCTCCATCTCCATCCCCATCCCCGTCTCCACATCCCCATCTCCATCCCTGTCCCCGTCTCCACATCCCCATCTCCATCCCTGTCCCCGTCTCCACATCCCCATCCCCGTCCCCATCTCCTCATCCCCATCTCCATCCCCATCCTCATCCCCATCTCCATCACTGTCTTCATCCTCATCTCCATCCCCGTCCCCGTCTCCATCCCCGTCCCCGTCTCCATCCCCGTCCCCGTCTCCACATCCCCATCCTCATCCCCATCTCCATCACTGTCTTCATCCTCATCTCCATCCCCGTCCCCGTCTCCATCCCCGTCCCCGTCTCCATCCCCGTCCCCGTCTCCATCCCCGTCCCCGTCTCCATCCCCGTCCCCGTCTCCATCCCCATCTACATCCCCATCCCCGTCTCCACATCTCTATCCTCATCCCCATCCCCGTTTCAATCCCCATTCCCATCTTCATCCCCATCTTCATCCCCGTCCCCATCCATCTGCAACAGGGTCATGACAAACCCTCCTCTGCCACCGCGGTCCCCCCCCCCGCCTCCATGTCCCTGCTCTTGTCGCTTAACCCCCACCCACACTGCCCTCCTGGGGGGGTCCCCACTGATGGGGGGGGTCCCTGCAGCGGAGCTGGGTGCCGCACGGCTGGAGCGGGAGCGGGAGCTGCAGGCCCGGCAGCAGGCGGTGGCAGCGGCCGAGGCGGCGGCGGTGACGGTGGCCCTGCAGAGCGCCCGCGATGCGCACCGCGATGAGCTCGACCGCCTCCAGCGTGAGAAGGTGGGCGCTGGGGGGTGATGCTGACTTTTGGGGTGCGATACTGATTTTTGGGGCGTGATGGTGATTTTTTTTCGGTACAGTGCTGATTGTTGGGGTGCGATGGCGACTGTTGGGGTGTGATGGTGATTGTTGGGGTGCAATGGTGACAATGGGGGCTGAATGCTGATTTTTGGGGCTCAGTGCTGATTGATGGGGTACAATGCTGATTATTGGGGTGCGATGCTGTTTTTTGATGTGCATGCCGATTATTGGAATGCAGTGCAGGTTGTTGGGGCATGATGCTGATTCTTGGGGTGCAATGTTGATTCTTGGGATGCGATGCTGATTTTTGGGGTTCGCTGGTGATTTTTTTGGGGGGAGCAGGAGGAGCTGGAGGCCGAGCGGGTCCGGCTGGTGCGGGAGCAGGAGGAGCTGGCGGCTGAGCTGGCGGCAACACGGCGGCAGCGCGAGAGCGAGAAGCAGCAGGTGGGTTGCCCCAATGTCCCCCCGCTGTCCCAGCTCCAGTGTCCCCCCCCCGGCTGAGCCGTGTCCCCCACCCCAGGCGCTGGCGCTGCAGGAGGAGGAGCGGACGGCGCTGGCGGAGACGCTGGGGGGGGCTGCAGCGGAGCCTGGCCGAGGCCACGGCTGAGCTCGAGCAGCAGCGGCGAGAGGTCACCGGCCACCAGGAGAAGGAGCAGGTGGGTGGGGGGTTCCTGGGACCCCCCCCAGAATGGAACACAGCCCCACGTGTCCCCCATGTCCCCCTCCATTGCAAGCCCCTAAGCCTGGGCACCCCCCCCCTTATTGCAAACCCCAATGCCTGAGACTCACCCCCTCTCCATTGCAAGGTCCTTCACTACAGCCCCCCACCTTGCAGTCCCCCCAATGACCCCCCCCCTTCTTGCAGCCCCCCAACTGCAAGCCCCCCCATCTCCCCATTCCAAGCCCCCTGGCAATGGGGATGCCCGGGTACAGTACCTAGGCATCTTCATCCCCTTCCCTGCACCATCCCCATGGCAACCCCCCCCCCCCCCCCATGCCTCCAGGACCCCCACACCACCAGGTTGGGGGGGTGCTCAGGGTGCCATGCCCCCCCTCCCACCCCACAGAGCCTGGCAGCGGAGCTGCGCAGCCTGCGGGTGCAGGCAGAGGAGACGACAGTGGCCCACGAGCGGGAGACGAAGGCTCTTCGTGAGCAAGCGACGGTGGCGGCCAAGCAGCGGGATGGTGCCCTGCGGGAGGTGAATCCCCCCCCGAGACCCCTTCCCACCCCAACCACCCCACCCCCAAATAGCCCCCCTAAATTCCAGTCACCCCGGCTGCAGGCGGAGGAGGCGCGGGCACAACTGCGGCTGGTGACGGAGGCGCGGGCGGCGGGGCGGCGGGAGCTGCTGGAGGCGCAGCGGGAAGCCCGGGAGAGCCGGGAGGGTCGGGAAGCGCAGCGGAGGCAGGCGCAGGAGGCACGTCGGGCTTTGGGAGACGAGGCGAGGGAGAAGGAGGCCCTGCGGCGCTCCAACGAGGAGCTGCGGGCAGCACTGCGACGCGCCGAGGGCGAGCGCATCAGGTGATGCTCGGGGTCAGGGGATGCGCTGGAGCAGGATGCTTGGGATAAGGGGATGCTTGAGTTGGGAGATGCAGGGGTCGGGGTGATGCTCAGGGTTGGGGTGATGTTCAGGAAAGGGAGGCGCTCAAGTTGGGAAATGCAAGGAACAGGGTGGTGCTTGGGATTAGGGCGATGCTCGGGGTCAGGGCGGTGCTCAGGACAAGGGGATGCTCAAGCTGGGAGATGCAGAGGATGGTGTGATGCTTTGGAGGGCGATGCTCGGGGCTAGGGTGATGCTCAGAGTCAGGGGATGCGTGGGGTGGTGTGATATTTTGGAGGCTCAGGGTCAGGGCGATGCTCAGGACAGAGGGATGCTCAAGCTGGGAGGTGCAGGGCATGCTGCGATGCTTGCGGTTGGGGCGATGCTCGGGGTCGGGTTGATGCTCAGGAAAGGGAGGTGCTCAAGTTGGGAAATACAAGGAACAGGGTGATGCTTGGGATTAGGGCGATGCTCAGGATAAGGGAGTGCCCAAACCGCAACTTACATAGGGTGGTGCAGTGCCTTGGAGGGCGATGCTTGGGGTCAGGGTGGTGCAATATTACATGGGGTGGTGCATTATTACATGGGATGGTGCGATATTTTGGGGGCTCAGGGTCAGGGCGATGCTCAAGACAAGGGCCATGCCAAACTTGGGACTTACATGGAGTGATGTGATGCTTTGAAGGGCGATGCTTGGGGTCGGGGTGATGCTCAGGACAAGGGGTGCCCAAGTTGGGAGATACATGGGGTGGTGCAGTGCGTCAAAGGGCAATGCTCAGGGTTGGGGTGATGCTCAAGATAAGGGGATGCTCCATTTGGGTGATGCAGAGGAGGGTGCGATGTCTTAGAGGGTGATGCTTGGGGTCGGGATGATGCTTGGGACAAGAGGTTGCTCAAGTTGGGACATGCAGGGGATGATGCGATGCCTTGGACAGTGATGCTCCAGATTGGGGTGATGCTCAGGATAAGAGGATGATGCAATGCCTTGGATGTTTGGGGACGAGGGGATGCTCAGGGATGGGGGGATGCACCGGAGCAGGATGCTTGGGACAGGGGGGATGCCCAAGGCGAGAGGTGCTTGGGATGGGGCAGTGCCTTAGAGGAGGATGCTGAGGGGCAGAGGGGATGTTTGGGGTAGCAATGCTCAGGGTGGGATGCTGCCATGATGGGGTGATACCTGGGAGGGGGTGCCCAAGATGGGGGGGATGCTCGGGGATGGGGGGATACCTGGAATGGGGATGGCTTGGAGCAGGATACTTGGGACAGGGGCTGGCTCAGGACAGGGTGATGCTTGGGGTGATGCCAAGGATGGGGAGATGCATGGGGCCGAGGCGATGCCCCTGGTGGGGTGATGCCAGCCCCTTCTTCCCCCTTCCGCAGCCTGAAGCGTGCCAGCGAGGAGAAGGAGCAGCGGCTGGCGCTGGTGGAGGACGGGCGGGCAGCAGCAGACCAGGAGGTGACGGAGCTGCGGGCAACCCTGCGGGAGCTGGAGCGTGCCCGCCTCGACGCCCGCCGTGAGCTGCAGGAGCTGCGCCGGCAGGTGAGGAGGAGGATGGTAGGACCCCCCCCCCAACCCATTTGGGGTGCCCCCAAACCGCCTTTATCTCCTCCTTGGGCAGGTGAAGGACCTGGACAGCGAGAACAGCAAGAGGAGCAAGGAGGTGGGCGAGCTGCAGGCGCGCGTGGCCCTGGAGGAACAGCGGGAGGAGGAGAGCCGCCGCGAAGCCTTCGGCCTCAGGCAGAAGGTGGTGGAGAGCGAGGCCGGCACAGAGGCTGCCAGGAAAGAGGTGGGGGGGTCCCCCAGGGTCACCAGTTGCTCGGTGCCCTGCATTCCAAAGTGTCCCCATCACCCCACAGCTTGGTACCCTGCGGATCTAGGTGTCCAGGTCCCCAGACATCCCCATTGCCCCATAACTGGTATCCTGTGTCCCTGGGTGCCCCCGCTACTCCACTGCTTGATGCCATGTGCCTGGTTGCCCCCGTCACCCCACCGCTCAGTCCCCTATATCCCCATGGCCCTCTGCTCTCTGCCCTGCATCCCTGGGGGGTCCCTTGCATCCCCCATTGCTCCGTCCCTTGCACCCCCATTGTTCCCGGGTGTCCCCATCACCCCACCGCTCCTTCCCCTGCATTCCTGGGGATCCTTATCACCCTGTTGCTCTAGCCTTGCATCCCCATTGACCCATTGCTCTTTCCCCTGCATCACTGGGGGTCCCCATACCCCATTGCTTCGTTCCTGGGGGTCCCCCATCACCCCATTACTCCATTCCTTCCATCTCTGTCACCCCATTGCTCCATCCCCTGTATCCCTGGGGTTCCCCCATCACCCCATTGCTCCATCCCTTGCATCTCCATCACCTCATCTCATCTCTCCATGCTCTGTCCCCCTTTCCGACCCCCCCAGCTCCAGCACCTGCAGCGGCGACTGTCGGAGGCGGAGGGTGAATTTCGGCAGCGGGAGAAGGACCTGGCCCGTAGCTTGGAGGAGGCTCGCGGCAACGAGAAGAAGCTGCTGGCCGATGCCCGCAACCTGCAGCTGAAGGTGGAGGCGGCACGGGGCGAAGCGGCCGAGCTGAGCCTACGCCTGAGCGCAGCTGAGGGTCGGGCGCAGGGGCTGGAAGCCGAGCTGGCCCGTGGCGAGGCGCTGCGCCGGGCTGCCGAAACCCGCTTGGGAGGCATCCAGTCCGCCCTACGCCGTACCATGGGCATCGGCCGGGCACGGGCTGGCTCCCCGGGCAAGGGTGAGAGTCCTTGGGGACCCCCGGTGCCCCGTCCCTTGCTTAGAGGAAAGGGATGCATCCTGCTGGGGTGCTCCATCCCCTACCTCCCTGTGGGAGGGTCCCCCATACCCCATTACTCCATCCCCTGCTTCCCTGGGGTCCCCCATACCCCATTGCTCCATCTCTGGGGGTCCCCCATCACCTCATTACTCCGTCCCCTCCAGCTCTATCACCCTGTGCTCCATCCCTTGCACCCCATCACCCCGTCGCTCCATCTCTTACATCCTTGGGGTCCCCCATATCCTATGGGCGCATCCCACGCCGGCTTATGATCTTCCCTTGGATCCTGCGCCCCTATGTCCCCACGCCACCCTGTTTGTTCCCATACAGGTGGGGGAACAGAGGGGTCAGGGAGTCCCAGCTCATCCCCGGACCCCGACGCAGCGACTGAGCCCGAGGCGGTGCGGGCAGCCCTGCGGGATTTCCTACGCGAGCTGCAGGACGCGCAGCGGGAGCGGGTATGCCCCCTCTTCCCCTTCCCTCCCCGTCGTCCCCAAAAAGCCCCTTTCTCACGCCCTTTTCTCGCCCCAGGAGGAGCTGCGGGTGCAGGTGAGCAGCCTGGGCCAGCAGCTGGCGGAGGCGGAGGAGGAGCGGGACAATGCCAGCGCCCGGGTGCAGCAGCTCCAGAAACTGGTGGCTGAGAGCGAGGAAGGTGATGGGGGTATTTTTGGGGTATATCCCCCCCAACTCGTGGGGTTCAGGGTGATTTGTCCCGTGCTGGAGCCTCACAGGCAAGCGGGGGCTTTTGGGGAAACTGAGGCACGGGGCAGGTGACGATGCTGCCTGGGACTGCAGGATGCACAGTAGGATTTCCCCCATGCATGGCCCCCAAATCCTGGTAGAATTGGTAAAACCTCCTGTGCAAACCCCATGAACCCCAGTCAAACCCCTATGCATGCCCAGTAAACACCAGTAAAACTGGTAAATGCTTTGTGCATCTTCCATGAACCCCTGTAAAACTGGTAACCCCCCCCATGGATCCCCAGTAAACCTGGTAAATGCCCCACACATCCTCTGTAAACCCCCCTAAAACTGGTAAACCCCCCTGCGCAGACTCTCTAAATCCCAATAAAATGGGTAAAACCCCTGTGCATCCCCCTTAAACCCCAGTAAAACTGGTAAAACCCCCTGTACATCCCCGGTAAGGTGGGTAACCGTGGCGTGGCTCCGGCAGGGCGTCGCGGGGAGCTGAGCAGCACCCAGGCCACGTTGCTGCTGCAGGAGGAGACGCTGCGACGGGGCGAACGGGAGCGGCAGGCACTGCGGGAGAAGGTGACGGCGCTGGAACGGAGCCTGCACGCTGCCGAGGGCGAGCGTCGAGCTGCCCAGGTGGGCATCGCCATGGTGGGGGGGTCGGATCCTGCCCCTATCCCCGTCCCTGACTGCTCTGTACCAGCCATCCGGTGCCTTGCAGGAGAGGATGAGCGCGGTGCGAGCCGGCGAGGCCGAGTTGGAGGATGCCAAGCGGCGACTGGATGCGGCAGAAAGCCGGAGCACCCGCCTGGAGCTGCAGCAGCGGGTGCTGGAGGGCGAGCTGCAGCGGGCACGGCTGGCCCTGGGCGAGCGGCAAGCGGAGGCACGGGCGACGCAAGACCGCGCCGAGCTGCTGCAGAAACAGGTAACAGCGCAAATTCCTCTAAATCCCCATTGCGTTTTCGGTTGTTTTTCTTTTTAATGATTATATTTAATTTTGCTCTTGGTTTTGCGGTGTAGCTAGCGGAGAGCGAGCAGCGCGCTAGCACTTTGCAGCTGGCGGTGGAACGGTTGAGCACAGCGTTGGCGGAGAGCGGCTCGAAGGACGACGCGCCGAGCGCGACGGCGTTGGCCGATGGCACCGTGGTCCATGAGCGGCTGCTGCAGCTCCAAAGCGCCCTGGCTGCCGGCGAGCTCGACCGCCGGGCGCTGCAGGTGGGAGTGAGCACCTTAGAGTAGGGTGACACCAGGGTGCCTTTTGCTTGGGGCTCACCGAGGGTGTCCCCCCATCCCAGGAGGGGCTGGAGGTGGCGCGGCGGGCGCTGGCGGAGGCGCGGGAGGAGAAGGGAGCCCTGCGGGAGCAGCTGCGGGAGCTGCGGGAGAAGCAGGAGGCCCTGCAGCGGAGCAAGGAGGAGCTGGAGGTGCAGGTCCGGCAGCAGCAGGAGGTGAGGGGGAGGGTGGGTGCACCCCATGCTGGCGGGGAGTGGCGGTGGGGCTCCCCAAATTTGCTGTCCTTTGCCCCCATGCAGCACCCTTCGCCCACTCCATGAAGCATATTTTGCTCCCATGCGGCACCCTGCACCCTCTTGCACCCCCCACAGAGCACCCTATTGCCCCATACAGCCCCCTGCACCCTTCTGCCCCCCTGCCAGCACAATATTACTCCCACGCAGTCCTCTGCACCCTCAGCACCCTATTGCCCCCGTGCACCTTCCTGCACCCTTTAGCTTCCCCATGCAGCACCCTGCACCCTTTCCCAATCCCTATAGCACCCTACTGCCCCCATGCAGCATCCTTTTCCCCCCCCCCCCCCACCATGCATCACCCTACGGACCCCTATATAGCCCCAGCACCCTACTGCCTCCCTGCACCCTCCTGCACCCTTTAGCCTCCCCATGCAGCACCCTTGCACCCTCTTGCCCCCCCATGCAGCCCCCTGCACTCTTTCCCACCCTCTATAGCACCTTATGGACCCCCCCCACGTAGCCCCAGCACCCTCTTACCTCCCCTGCAGCCCCCCCATGCCCATGGGGGGGCCGTGGCTGACACACCCCCCCCCCCCCCGGCGCAGGCACTGCGGCAGCGGCAGGAGGAACGCGGGGGGCTGCAAGAGCGGGTGGGCAGCCTGCAGCGCGCCCTGACCCGCACACAGGGCGAGAAGCGGGAGGCCGAGCGCGTCGCCCTGCGCCTCGAGAAGGACAAGAGCGCCCTGAAGAAGACCCTGGACAAGGTGAGACCGCAGGTGGCAATACCCTTGGGTGCCCCTGGGGCTGGCCCTGTGCAGAGCATCACACCCAGGGGGATGCACAAAAAAAAAAAAGTGTCCTTGATGCCAGGACTGGATGCAAATCTAAAGCCCTAAACCCAGCTTGTTTACAGCGCATTATTACTTTCCAAGCAGAAAATAGACTTTATATATATGCCGCATGCTGCTCCACTCTGCGTAGAGTCGCTATGCACTTAAAATATATCTATTATGTACATATTTTATATGTGAAATACATAATTTTTTATCTGCTGTATTTAATATTTTATATATGTTATCTGCTATGTTTTATATCTTATATTATCTGCTATATTTTATTTTATATATCTATTATCTGCTGTATTTTATATATAAAAAAAAAAATATATATATTATCTGCTGGAGCGAGGTGTGCAGTGTCAGGGGGGTGTATGTGAAGCATTCCCCAGCATCCCCATTTCTGTGTCCCTCTCTCCCCCCGGCGGGGCAGGTGGAGCGCGAGAAGCTGCAGACGCAGGAGGACTCGCTGCGGCTCTCGGCGGAGAAGGGCCGGCTGGATCGCTCGCTGGGCACGGCCGAGCGGGAGCTGGCAGAGGCGCAGCAACGCATCCGGCTGTTGCAGGTGGGTGGCCCTTTGCTCGCCCAGGTAGGGGGGGTGCAGGCGGTGGCACCCCTGGGTGCCGCCCGCCTGCCCGCTCGATGCACCCTTTGCTTGCAGTAGGATGGGGCTGGGCTCCTTTTGGGGCTCATCCCAGCTTGGGGAGATGCTGGTGCTTCCACTGAGATGTGCTGGGCTCCTTTTGGGGTCCTTCCCGGCTTGGAGGGATGCTGGAGCTTGCACTGGGAGGGTGCTGGGCTCCTTCTGGGGCCTTGTTCCAGCTTGGGAAGATGCTGGTGCTTGTACTGCGCTCATTTTGGACCTCATCCCAGCTTGAGGACATGCTGGTGCTTGTACTGGGATTGTGCTGGGCTTCATCCCAGTTTGTAAGGATTGCTGGTGCTTGCACGGGGATGGTGCTGGTCTCTTTTTGGGGCTCCTGGCAGCCGGTGCCCGGTTTTGGGGTGACAGCCACCCCTGCCCGCCCAGGCGCAGGTTTCGGCGCTGGAGCACCCGTCTCCGCCGAGCCCCGGGCCCTCGCCGGAGCTGCAGCGGGAGCTGGATCGCCTGCGCATCGCCCAGCTCCAAGCCCAGCGGGCGCTGGAGGCTCGCGAGCGCGTCCACCGCCACCGCGTCCGCGGCCTGGAGGAGCAGGTGAGCGGGGGGACACCCGGGGGTGACACACACACACACACACACACACACACACACACACGTGTGTCCCCTCCTCGTCCCCCCCCCCATCTCATCCCCCCCACCCCTACCCCTTGCAGATCGCGCTCCTGAAGGGGCAGGAGCTCCACCGTCACCCTACCAGCATCTAGGGACCCCCCTCCCCAACACCCACAGAGACCGGCACAACTCATCGCATGGGTGACGGGGGGGAAGCCATCCCCGTGCTCAAAAAACACATCGATTTTTGTCTCATCATTCCCTTTTCTCAAGCAAAAAGCCGCACTTTACTGACAAGACGACGACACTCGTGTATTTTTGATACAGGTTGGGGCTTGACGGGTGGTTTTTCCCATTTTTCTATTGCAATTTTTAACAAAAAGTTTGGAAATACTCCTCTTTTTTTAGCCCCAGGAGAGCCCTGTCTCAGCTGATTTATTTCCCTGTGATGTTCCTCCAGCCCTCGCAAGCCCCGACCCTCACCGGATCCTAATTTTTCCCCTTTTTCTAACAAAAAACTACTCTAGGGTGGTGGTTTGGGGTTTTCTTTTAGCAAACGGTGGGATTTTTATATCACTATTTTTGGAGTTTGAGGTTTTTACTGGTGCTACGGGGCTGAGCCAAGCCGAAAGAACACCTGCATTGAGGTGGTGGCTTTGAGCGCGGCACTATTACGTGTGGATAAACCCAACTGACAGCCCATGAGGGTTGTTTTTTTTTTTTGGGGGGGGGTAGCATCAAATGAATGTGCATTGGGATAAACAATTCATTCAGGTCCATAAATAATAAAAAATAATAAATAACAAAAAATAATAATAAATAACAAAGAATAAATACTAAGAAATAGTTATTATTATTATTATTATTACTACCACTTGGGAGGAGAGCTGCAGGGATGCACCAGAGCCCTTAAGCATCATCTTTTTGGGGTGCCGCTGCCCCCCCTCTCCTTGTTTTAAGCCTTTTGGGTGGGGGTTGAGCCCCAAGGGAAGGATAAATCCCTTGTGCCCCTGCGGCCATGAGCGGTGTGGGGATGGGATGGGGGAGGATGACGGAGAAAACTCAACGCCAAACACCCTGGTCTATTTTCTATAAGACAACGGGAAAATATAAGACTTGCACCCTGCAAGCTACATGCTACGTAAGAGAGAAACAGGCTATAGAGCTGTACATAAGAGAACTGGAGCCTATATAAGAGCTATAGACAGTTGCATACTGTTAAGAGATCTACACATTATATGAGAGCTGCACAATATATATGAGCATATACAACATAGAGAGCTGCACGCTGTAAGAGAATGAGATACTGAGCTGCACAGTATACAAGAAAACTGCATGCTATATGAGAACTACACGCTCTTGAGAGCTATATGAGCTGTATGCTGTATATGAGAGCTGCATGCTATATATGAGAGCTACACTACACAATTTCTTGTACAAGACCTGGAGAAACTCCCCAAGCTGAACCCCTTTTCTATAGGGGAACCTGAGTCCTAAACACTGCAGGACCCCAGCAGAGACTCACCCTCCACCTTCTTCTATAGGGCAACCAAGCAACACTCCAAAATCAAACCCCAAAACACCCATTATTGTCTATAAGAGACTGAGAAATTTGCCCCCAACATCTATATACCGCACTTTTTTCTATAAGACCCCCCCAATGAAGCCCTTTCCAAGCCATGCTATTCCCCCTCACAACTGCCCCCAAATCAGACATTTTACAAGCCCCTAAACACCATAAAACACCCCAAAAATCATCACCCACAGCCCCTTCTCTGCCCAGGGCTGGATGGCCAGGAATTGCTCAAATCATCAAAACACCCCCCCCTCCCTGCCAAAAATCAGAAAATCCCCCCCAAAAAACGAGTCGGGAGCCGCAGCGACCCTTACGCTTTATCTCTTGGATACTCTACGCAGAAAACAGGGGGGGGGGCGGGGGCTCGCACCGCCCCCCCTTTACAATATAATAAGGAAAGTAATAAAAATAATACCCCCCCCCCTTTTTTTTAATTATTATGTGCACAAAAAATGGACTTTTTTTTTTTTTATGCTCTTTCATGCACGGTTTCTTTAGCACCATGGTGAAGATCCAGAGTGGGATGGGTACCCGGGAAAGGAAGATGGGAAGGGGTTGGGATCCCGGGATGCGGCCGGCGAAGGGGGGTCCCCTCGAGCTCAGCATCCACCGCAGCTGCGGGCGCAGGATGCAACAACGGTTTGGCAGAGCCCACTGGTGGCCATCACCCCGCACTTGGAAAACTTGTCACGGCAGAGATCGGCTGCGGGGATAGCGGGAAAGAAATAATCCGTGGATGTAGGAAAAACAGCGGGGGCAGAAAAGCAGCGAGGGACCCCCCCAATTGGGATGGGGACATCATGATGCTGCAAGGGGGTCGCTCAGCCCCCAGTTTGGTCCGCTGGTTGCAGAGCGATTCCTGGAGCAACTTTGGTTGTTGGGATTTCCCCCCTCCCCCTCCCTGGGTAAAGGGAGTGACCCAGATGGGGATGACCCCAATTTGGGGTGCATCTCCCCCCCCTTACCTCGCAGCAGCTCTTCGTGGGCACACACGGTGCGGACGCAGATCTCCTTGTTGATCACGTAAACGCGTCGGAGGCTGGATGTGTGTGGAGGGGGATAAAAAAAGATGGGGGGGGGGCGTTTAGTGCAAAAGCAGAGGGGGGTCCCCAAAATATGGGGGGGGGGGTCAGGGAAGCTCCCCCCCCCCGGCTCGCCTGTAAAAGCAGATCTCGTTCAGGCACTGCTTGCAGGGCTTGTGCACGGAGTAGAGCCTGGTGCAGGGGTACTGCTCCTCCCGGCAGTCTGCAAGGATAAAGGCAGCTGGTTTCTGATGGGGGTCTGGGAAATCCATGGCGGAAGGCCTGACGCCCCGGGGATGGACTTAGCATCCACTTGACACCTTCCCCCCCCTGCCCCCCAATTTTTGCCCCGGGTATGAGTGTGGCAGCACATCCTCACCCTAGCTGGGCTAAAAGGGAGGATGAAACCCCCTCCGGGGACTGAGGAAGGGGGGATAAGCACTCACCGAGGGGTCCTGGCTCCGTGGGCTCGGTCTCAGGGGCAGCAGCTGCAGGGGGGGAAGAGCAAATTTAGGGCTGGAGCAAAAGCATCTCGCTGCCCTTTCCCTGGGTTTTAGGGCTGGAGCATCCTGACGCCGGCACCCGTGAAGCTGCTCCGGAGCGGGGAGCACAACCAGGCTAAGGGTGCAGGGGAGGGATGGAGACCCCAAGTCCTGGGGTGGGGAGGGGGCTGGTGGCTGCCACCCACCTGGGGTCGGGGCCGGCACGATTTCCTGCTGGGATTGCTGCTGGGACTGGTACCGAAACTGCTCCTCGGGGGCACGGGGGGTGACATCTGCAAGGAGAGGGACAGTGCGGGCACACCCCAAAAACCTACCCCCTCCCCACCCCGGCATCCCGCAGGGGAGTCACTTACCGTGATAGTCGTAGTAATCCTGAATTTCTGGGGAAATAAAACAGAAAACGGAGCAGAGGCTGAGGATGGGTTTTAGGGAGAAAACACACCCCCATCGGGGCCAGGACTTAGCAACGAGCTCCCCAAAATTTCGCAGACGGTCTTAGTGATGGGAAAACATGCCCCAGCCACCCCAGGAATGAACTTAGGCAACATCCCACCAGGGTTTTTTAAAGCTTAATTAAGGCTTAATAAATAATTGGCAGTGCGAGGAAGGGGAAAGGAGAGGCTTGTGTACAAGGGGGAGGTGGCAAGGTGTTAGGAGGAGGTTGGAAATTTAAGGGGCAGGCGAAAAAGGATGGAGCAAAGAGTACTGAAGCAGAAAGAGGCAACAGACTGGTGTTATTTGGCCAGAGAGAGCAAAAAAGAAAGGAAGAAGAGGGGAGAGAGAGGTGGGTGAAGCCTCTCCCAGTTCAGGGTGCTCTAACCTGATTGCTGGTCGTACTGGGAATATTGTACCGGCTCGGGGTAGGTGATGCCTTCAAACCTGCTGTACTGTCCCTGGACCAGGAGCGCTGCTGGGGAGACGGAGTCGGAGGGAGAAGCATCACCAGGAGGGGGACAGCCACCCCCAGCCCAGGGATTCGGGGTTCCCTGCTCTGCCTCCACCTCTCCAGCTTCACATCGTCCCCCAAAATATCATCCCATAGTTGTCCTCAGGGGCACGTTGCCCGGAGAAGAGGAGGGAGAGGAAAGTGGGATGCTCATCGACGGGGGACGAGCACCAGCCAGGATTCCTCCATTATCCCGGCGCAGCCAGGGATGAACCCGGGTGATCCCAATGTCTTGCAGCACCCGGGTACCACGACCCTCCCCGGAGAAAGGGCCAGCATCCAGCTGACCCCAGTGATGCTCCTGACACTCCAGGGGACCAGGGCATCCCCCTTGCAGATACCCTGGGAACTAATCCTGCCACGGATCCAGGGGGGCAAACGGGGTTCAAATGCCGGCGTGCATGAGTTGATGCGATCACGCAGGCAGAGTGTTTCGTGGGGGGGTGAATCATGTCACCCCTCATCCCCGAAGCACAGCAGGGACCCATCCCCGGGACACGCCGTGATGCCCCGTGGTCCATCCAGCTGCCGCATCCCTCCGCATCCTCGCAACAGGCAGCGTCCGTGAGCAAAGCATCACCGGGAACCGTGCCGGGATGGGACTTATCTTTTCTGCCCACTACCCCCCATGCTGCCCCCCCTTCCCCAGGCTCCCTCGGCCTCGCCTGCTTAATGTTTTCCATCTGTTTGCTAGCCTTTGTGCCGAGCTGGTTTCACCCAAAGTTTTCCTGGCTCCAGGCTCCTGGGTCCGTCGCCTCCCTCCTCGTTTCCATCCCGCCTTTGCCAGACCCCCGGGGGGTTACAAATATAATTTTTTTGGATGTCGTCCCGGCCCCGAGGTGCCAATTTTGAGCCACCCCATGGTGCCACCTCAATGTCCCCAAAGCAGGAGGGACTCGCTTGGTGCCAGACCCCTCACACCCTCCGTGTCCCCCCCAACCTAGAGCCAGTCCCAGCCTAAATACGAGACTAGGCTGGGGTTTTGGGTTAATTTGGGGGTATAACAGGCGATGAGGTGATGCTTGTCCCAGACGGGTGCAGGCACCCAAGCATCATTGTGGGTGGTAGCTGGCTCCTGGGCTTTAATGGGGTGTCACCTCGCCTTGGGGACCCCCGGGGAGGGGGCACTCACCTGGCAGACACAGCAAGAAGAGCCCCACCGCTCTCATCCTGACAGCAGCGATGGAGGAGCTGCGTGGGCCGGGATGCAGCCGGAGGAGTCTGGATGGGGCAGAGGGAAACACAGACGGGTTAGCGGAGTGGGGGGGGGGGGTGGACACACAGACCCCCAGACCCCTCCATTCCCCATCCTCTACATGACACCCCCCACATCTCTGCCTGAGACACTCCCAGGGGCTGGCTCAACTCCCCCCCCGCCCCAAACCCTAAAAAAATGAAGAAACTTCCCCCCAAAAAAGGCAGGCTGGGCTTCCCGCCCTGACCGCGTGCTCCCAGGGGAATTGCAAGGACCAAGCCCTGAAATATCCTGCGGGCAGGACGGGGGATGAGAAATTCTGGGATGTCTGAATCACCACCATGGGGGAGACATCTGGACACCCCCCTGGTGATAACAGACTCACGAGCTGGAGATCTGGGAGCTCCTTTCCTGGGGTTTTCAGCCCCGTTTCTTGGCAAAGGGTTTATTTTGGGGGTCCCTGCCACTGGGGAATGCTGCGTTTGCTCGGGCATCCCCTAAATCCAAGGGGATGTGGAGATTTGGGGAGGGAAAAATGGCTTTCAGGAAAAATCCCGCGCTGGGGTTTGGCAGCCGTGGGCGCTCACAGCTCCCCAGCGCTTTCCAAGTGGCGATTTGCATGTTGAGCGTCTGCTTTTCCCGGCGGGGAGACGGGCCAAGGCCGGCTGTGCCGCCGGTAAGACGGGCCCCCTTCCCCGGCGCGGGCTGGCAGGGATGCCGGCTGCCCTTCCCCCTCATCCCGAGCCAGCTGCAGGGGGAAAATGGGGGGAAAAAAGAAGATAAATTCTCCCCAAAATCTCCTTCGAAATCCAACTGAAGGTGTTTGGCTGTTGGGGATAAAGCTCGTTGGTGTTCCCGGCACACCGAGATGCCGCAGGGATGGGAAACCCCTCCTGGCATCCCTGGCTCTGCTGCCGAAGCAGGGAAACTGAGGCATGGGTGGAGATAAGCCGAACCCATTGGTGTCTCGCCCTTGTGGAGGGGGAACATCAGCACCCCATGCCAGGAGGCACCGAGGCACCCACCCCGGCTCCCAGCCGAGCCACGGCTGTGTGCAGCACCCAGGATGGGAACGCGGGTCCAGCCCCAGCACAGCATGGTCCCTGCTGGGTTTCAGACCACACTGGGGAAGGTGGGGTCAATGGGACTAACTGCACCATCACCAGAGCGTGGCATCTTCTAGCGACCATGGCCTCACCATCACCAAAGCACAGCACCTTCTAGGGACCATGTCCTGCACCATCCCCATAGTGCTGCACCTTCTAGTCACCATGGCTTCAAAATCACCAAAGCTTAGCACCTTCCAGTGACCACATCCCGCGCCATCACCATAGTGTTTCATTTTCTAGGGACCATGTCCTCACCACCACCAAAGTGTAGCACCTTTTAGCCACCACATCCTCACCATCACCAAAGCGCAGCACCTTCTAGCCACCATGTCCTCACCACCACCAAAGCATAGCACCTTCTAGTCACCATGTCCTCACCATCATCATAGTGTTGCATTTTCTGGGGACCACATCCTGCACCGTCACCAAAGCGTGGCACCTTCTAGTCACCACGTCCCCACCATCACCAAAGCGTAGCACCTTCTAGCCACCATGTCCTCAAGATCATCCAAGTGTTGCATCTTCTAGCAATCATGCCCTTGCACCACCACCATAGTTGCATCTTCTAGGCACCTCATCCTCCTCCATCCCCGGGCTCGCAGCTACTGGGGATGTTGACAATGGACTTCCAGACCCTTCCCAGCTTTGGGAAAGCCAGAAAGTTGCTCCCTAACCGAGCTGGGATCAGACAACCAAGCTCAGCCGACAGTCAGAGGTTGGTGGTCCCAAACGAAGTGTCCAGCAGCACTCCATCACCAACCCACGGCCGCACCGCGGTGGGATCCAGGTCCCTACAAGCCCCATCTGCTTCCCACGGCAAAGGAAGCCCCAGACCCGGGTTTAAGCGAGGCTAAACATGTCCTGGGATAAAGGGGATTGCGCAGGGATGAGCGAGATCAATGTGCGGCTCTGGGCTTGGCGGGTGCTTGGCAGGGGTCCGGGAGGCTTTATCGAGCTTTAGAGGCTGCTGGCAGACCTTGGGTTTGGGAAAGCAGCTGGGTCCTGGCCAGGACAGGGCTGCTACAGGGGACTGGCGGGGTTTGGGGCTACCTTGAGGTGGCAGAAAGGGGCTGTAGATGCCCATCCTGACCTTTGCCGGTTCTCCAGATGCTGGGATCCCATGGGATGCCGGCGCCAACATCCCACGGCCCCAGATCACCCTGACCTGGCACACGTATCCCACCCAAGACAGCTTGGGGCAAGGCTGCGGGGCGGATGGATGCCCACTTCCAGAGGCATCACACGCCGTCCTCCCACCTCTCCAGCGATCCCTAGGACGTGGCCACACAGCTCAGGATTAACATGCCCTGCCAGCCCCTTTTTTACCCCCAAACAGCCTGCAAGTGCCCAAGGCTTCTCTTGAGGTCTAATTCCCCCTGAATTTCCCCCAAACACAGAGATCTTGGACCGAGCTTGCACGGTTTGGCTGGAGAACGAGGACAGACGGGTCACGTCTTCCTGCGATGGTGATGCCAATGTCTTCTCCACCCGAGGGAGAACACCGAAGCGCCCGCCGCCACCTCCAACCCAGCTGGGAGCGATGCCGAGGGTCGCCGCGACATCTTTCTTAAACCCAAAGTCTGCAAAGAGGGGATGGGGACACATCCACCCTCCTCCTCCTCCTCCTTCCCCACCTTTGGCTTTTCCTACCACTAAAGCAACCCAGTGAGATGCCCCAGGACGGATCCAAGGTGCCGCCCCCCCAACAAGCTCCTCTCCCCTCCGTGCAGGGGTCCGGCGACTCCAACCGCGCCAGATGTTTTTGCAACTGCACATCTGGGAACAATCAACCCCGAAGAAAGAACACCACAGTCTCTCTCTTTCATTCTGCTAAACCCCACCTTCCCCCAGCCTTTCCCCCCTCCCCCAGCTTTTTTTTTCTTTTTCCTTTCTTTTCTTTTTTTTTTTTTTTTTTTTTTTTAAGCTCTCCAGTTGCCAGAGAGTGGGAGAACAAAGGGAATATGAAAGGATTCAAATTTTTTTTGGCCCTCAACCAAAGGTAAAAACCTTCTTTCCCCCATCCCCGTTTTCACACATCGCATTTTCATTAGGGTCCCATCCCCCCCCGGGGGGGGCAAAATAAACATAAACATTAAAATATCCCTTTTCTCCAGTCTCTTTCCAGGATGGAAAAAAAAAATGCAGCTTCCTTCAGACGTTAGGGTATTTTTAGACTTTTTGAAGTGGTTAAAAATCTACTACAACAGCTGTCAGGCTGCAAAGATTGGGTCCCCCCCGTGGCTGCTGGCTCTTCAGCCCCCCCCCCCAAATAAGGTGGCTTTTCTTTTCATGAGATTAAAAAGGTTGAAAACAGCTTTTGTGAGCTCGCCTGCCCCGACCGATGGGAGTTTTTAAGGCGACTTTGCAAAGCCCCAAAGATGGGGTTCAGTCCCATCTGCTGCTGGGGGGGTCCCCAGCATCCCTGTCTGATGCAGGGGGCTGGGATGGGGGGAATCTCTCTCGGCTGGTCCTTACCGCTCTGGGTGTTAGTGCTGGTTCTGCCCTTGCCCACCGCCTTGGTCTCTTCTCTCTGCTTTCAAAAACTCCGAAATGAGAGTTAAAAAAAAAAAAAAAAGCCCAAAAAACCTCCTACCTCCAACATGGGGGATCCGCTGGGTCCTAATGCCACACCTGAGCCGGCCCCTTCCTCCTCCCAAATTGCTGTCTGCTGGGGGAAAAAAATAATAATAATTGACAAAAAAAAATCAATAAGCGCATATCGATGCAATGGTCGGCAGAGCTAGGTTGGTTTTGTTTTTTTTTTTCCAGCTGGATGAATTTTAAATTGATTGTAAATGCAAGGAGAGAGGAGGATTTTGCGCAGCGCCGAGCACGCCAGAACAATTTAGTCTGGGTTTTGTGCTGCTGGAGGGTGAGATGAAAAGATCATGCCAGGGCATTGCTCTATGATCTTGGCTGCTCTTGGGGAAACTGAGATAAAACCCCCCAAATTTGGGATTCTGGGATCCCAATCACCCCTCCTAACTCCAAGTTTGGCATTAGCACTCAATCTGCCCCTTGAGCAGCAAGGATGCTGTAACCCTGCAGCAGATTTAAAGCTTTATCCCAGGATAAATTAAAAAAAAAAAAAAAAAAAAAAAAATCCCCTTTTTTCCCACCCAGGCTGAGGATGCCGGAGCAGATCTGCAGCCCCTGCGTGGCGGCAGAGCCAGCATTGCTGACCGTGGGGCCCTCTTTCCCCTGGCTTGCTGGCTGCTTTCCGGAGGACGCGGGATGCCGGCTGCATCCCAGCGAGGCTGGGGATGCTCCCCTAAAAACCCCGACCCCAGCGGTGACACCGAGCCTGGTGCTGGGGGATAAAAATCTGCAAATTTTAGGCATGTTCAAAACGAGCAATGGAGCAAACAGAGGGTGCTCTAGGGCTGGGATGGAGGGAGAAGCTCTCCAGAGACGGCTAGCAGCGTGCACAGCGATGGGGATGAGGAACGGGAAGGAGACAGCAGAGATCTTTCACCCATGGGGCAGGATTGCCCCCATTGCCCCAAGCCCACAATCAGTTGTGCTGAGATACGAGCATTGCTGCAGCCAAGAGAGGGTCTGACTGCCCTAAAAACAAGGAGAAAACAGAGTTTCAGACGAGGAGGAGAAGCAAAGGGGTTTTTAAGGTGCTCCCATCTCATATCAAGTCTGGTTTTCCAGCCTGAAGGATGGATAAAACCATCCAAAGGACTCCAAACACATCTAATAGCTGCTCCCGTAAAGCTTCTGCCTGCACCAAAACCCAGCATCGTCCTTGTCTCCAGCCCTGTTAACCTCTAGCTAAGGGCAGGAGCTGCCTGTTAATAATTAAATGGACTTTGCAAAACCCCCTGAGGCCAGAAACACCCTGCAAAAAACAGCCAAGCGAAACACCCCGGTGAGAGGGGGGAACTGAGGTGCAAATGGGTCCCTCACACCTGGGTACCTTTTGCTTTTAAAATTGCCAAGTGCAGACAAAAATCTCCAGGGGTTGTGGTGTGTTTTTTTTTTTTTTTTTAAAACTCAGGAAGCCTGGTTTAATAACTCAAGCCTTGGCTAGGATTTCAGGAAACCTCTTACCTCTGCTTGTGCCTCATTTCCTGATCTAATCCCCAGCTCCCGGAGGGCAGAGGCGCCGCTGGCGCTCGGAGGGGTTTAGACTTTCCATGCAGGCGAGTCCCCGCAAGAACCAGCCTTCGATCCAAGAGCCGGGCTTGGAAGTGGCCAAAAAACCCTCGGAGAGCGATGCAGACAGCGCATCCCCCCTCCCCGGGGATCGGCTCTTCCCCTTTTGGGATGCGGCATCTCCATCTACCGGCTTCTCCTCCGTTGAAGAAGCGAGGTTTTGCAGTCTTGGCGAGGACACCTGGGTTTTTCCAGCAATTATTTTCTAGGAAATTCCAGCTGGAAACAGGCTCAGGGGTTATTTACTCACTGATGCTTGGTTTGGGCTGCTGAAATCCCAGCGGTGCCGTCCCTGAGTTCACTGTCTGCTTTCGGGCATCGAGGACAGCATCTTCCAGCCAAAATAGAGAATGAGGTGACCCTAAAACCTCTTTCACCTGCTCCCCTGCTCCATCCGATACTCACCCGCGCTGTTGATGCCGTCCTGCCCCAAGCACTCCATCCACGCCAGGCAGCACAAGCAAGCAGTCAAGAAAATAGTGTTAATTTATTAGACAATGCTCACGACAGCACCATATGGAAACCGAAAGCCGTACGTCATTCTCCCGACTGCACTTACACCTCGATGCACTGGAGTAGAGTTAAAAAATAAAGAGATTCAGGGTTTTTTTTAATGCTACAAAGGACCCGTCCGAAAGCAGAAGTGCTCTGCAGGAGCATCGCAAGCGGAGAGGGTGCCCGTGGCTGGTCCCCGGGCGTTGGGGATTGAGCAGCATCCTTGGCAAGCCAGGGACGGGGTGGTTTGTAAACAGTTCCTACACATCTAGGGTGGCCGTAGGGGAAGGTGGAGGGTTTTTTTTTTCACAGTGAGCAGGGACACGAGGCTGGGGTGGGTGCCCTTGCCATGAGAAGGGCAGGGACCCTCTTCTTGGTGGTTTTGACCAGCCAGGAAAGGAAAAGGGAGGCGGCGTCCCCCTACGAAACAGTACTGGTGCTCAGCATGGGGAGATGGGTCCAAGGCCAGCACGGGAGTGGAGAGGTCCTGGAAGAAGAGCTGAGCTGGACCATTTCTCCTCTTCTTCTGGACCCTCTCCTCCAGTTTACTTCTCTAGCATCTCCTCCTTTTGGCCAGGACTGCGGGACCGGCACGTGCAGATTCACAGCTGTGATGCTGGGGGGTCTCCCCATGGGGAGGATGAGCCGTGCTGCCTACCGCATCCCTCGATTTACCAGGATAAATAAATAAACGACAGCGTCCAAGGGCTGGCAGGCAGCGCTGGCCTGCAGAGCAGGCAGGAAGGAAGCCCGGCACGTGCTATCTCACAGCGATGGACATCTTGGGTGTAGCGAAGAGCGGTTCGTTAAGGGGTGGCCAGGATGGCTGCTGTTGGCTCAGCTCCTTTTCCAGCCTCTTGAAAAGCTTCTTGGACACTTTCTTTCGGCGCAGCTTGCGGAGGCAGCTGAGCAAGCCGTGGTCCAGGGCGGTCTGCAGCAAATAAGGGGGGGGGAGAACAGGTTTTGGGGAGGCTGTAGACCCCAAGGAGGGGGCAGAGCTGATGCCAAGGTAAACCCTGCTGCCTTCGTGCCCATGGCTCCTGGAAAAGGGGTTACTCGGATAGACCCAAAAGGATGACACGCGCCCCTCGTGTGCCCAATGCCCACCCTGGGCCAACCTACCTCCAGCACGAAGGCGGCGAAGAAGTTAAGGGCAGCGATCCCCAGCAGCAGCAGCTTGAAATTCAAGTCATCGATGCCCTGCAGCTTCAGCAGGGTTTTGGGGAAGCCCAGTGGGTAGAGGGTCAACCATATCATGAGGCCAAAAAGGAGGATGAGGACTACCAAGAATAGCACTGAGGGCGAGAAGGAAGAGGGTTGAGGAGGAGGATGGTTTGATGTCTCTCTTTGCCCATGTGGCCAGCATCATCCTCACCATTGGTGTAGAGTGGCTCCCGAAACGGGTACCCCTTGGACATGGCGACGGCCAGGATGAGGTACTGAAAGCCCGTGACACAGAAGAGGACTGTGTTCTCGTAGTTGGGCAAGTTTTGGGGAGCCGTCACTGTGCTGTTCAGCGGCACATACCTGAGGCAGGCAGGGGAGAAGGCAGAGGGTCAGATGAAGCGAGGCAAGGAGAGGGTCTAAACACCAAGCCCTTGTTCTCCGTGAGCACATGGGAGCCGTCCGCTGCAAGGTGGCTGGACACATCCTTGATGCCAGCCAGCATTGGCCAAAACCAAGGACAAGTACCCAGGCTTCATTGCAATCCTCTGCGCTGTTCCCATCACTAAACCCACATGAAGCTGGGTCTCTTACCAGCTCTGCGAGATGGTGATGAAGTAGCTGAGGACTTGCACGGTGATCAGCAAAGCCGTTTGGAGGAGCAGGCTGCCCAGCACGAGGATGCTGATCAACGCCCCTTGGGGACGTTCCACTCCCAGCTCCTGGGCAGGACCGGTCCGACCCATCAGCACCGCCACGGTGGTGGTGATGATCAAGTCGAAGAAGAGGAACTGGAAATCGCTCAGGTTGGTGTTGATCTGGGAAGGAGAAATCACCCGCTCTCAGTGGGGGGCTAGGAAAGGGACAGGTTAAAACCCAGCAAGGACAAGGTGACCCAAAGGCATCCCTGAGCATTGCAGGCATTCGGGCAACCATGGGACTCACTGTGTAGAGCAGCAGGACGGACACAAACTGCACCAGACTGTACAGGGCCATGTACTTAAAGACGCCGAAGGAGGTTACCAGTGAGCACCTGCCCTCCCTGCAGAGAGAGAGAGAGATTCACCCACCAGCCGCAACACGCTTTCCATGAGTTGTCCCAAGGAGGGGACAGACGCGCTCAGGACACACCCACCCTAGTTTTTATCCCCCACCACGAGGCTCCCGGCAGCTCACCGTATGACGGTGGGCACGCACTCGATGTTGGCCACGCGGGAGGTAAACGGTGAGGCTACTGACGCCTCTGCCTCTGACAGCGAGATGCCCACGTCGGCCGCCTTCAGAGCCCCGCAGTCGTTGGCACCGTCCCCGCACATCCCCACGCAGTAGCTGCGGCGAGAAGAGATCCAATATTTCATGACAGGACGGGGGAAAAAGCCCTGGGTCTTCAAGGTTACACCCCTGTATTTAGGATCACCCCACATCTGGGAGAGGGCGGGATCTGATTTCGCAGCTGCCAACCGCTCTGGCACACAAGAGAAGTCTCTGGGCAGAGGACTAACCCCCTTGCCCTCCTCTGTCCTCCATCCCTTGGGGCTGGCGGGGCTTACTTGAGCTCTTGCAGGCTGCACACCAGCTGAGTCTTCTGGTCAGGTGACATGCGGGCGAACACGGTGGCTCGGATGAGGATCTGCAAAGAGAGAAAGGCTCCGTGTTTGTATCACAGCACCTTGCATCCCTGAGCACCCAGGAGGAGCCTGGTTATTTTGAGCTTTCCCAGCTCGGCAGGGCAGAGGGCATCTTGCACTGGCAAAAAAAACCCCTCAGGGCATTTTGTTTTGCAGCTGCGAGGCTGCAGCATGAAACCTCAGTGAGGTCAACCTTGCTGGAGGATTCCCTGCCGTTGGACTCACCTTCGGCAGCAGGTCGGCGAAGTGCTCGCAAACCACGGCGAAGGATTTGCCATTCAGTGCGAAGTGGCAGGGCTGTGGCTGGAGAAAGCAGCCGTCTTGCCGGTGCAGACCCTGCCAAGGAAAACAATTCCTTTTTCTGCAGCAGGGCTTTGACTTGTGCTCAAATCCCTGCTGAGCCCCTGGGTAACAGTCTGAACCAGCATCCTCAACCTGCATGGAGCAGGAGAGAAAGCAGCTTCCCTTAAACCTCAATTCCAGGCATACAAATGATGGTATCTTGGATAAAAAGCTTGTGTGATCGAGCCCTTCATGCCAAGCCTGGAGCAGGACCCGAGCAGCACAGTGTTGGCTCCATCCAACAAGGGTGTTTGGAGCACCAGCTCCAGCCTGATGTGCTCCCAGGGAGAAACAGGAGCAGGTTATCTTCTCCTAAAGGAGGCATTTGACAAGGGGCAGAATCACATCCCTAACTGCCTCTAAGGGTAACGATGCTGGGAAAAGAGAGTCCTGCAAGGTGACAGGCAGTTTGGGCTATACAACCCCCCCCCGAAACGTTGCCTCGGGACTCACCTCTGGCTGCTCTTCACCCTGGGAGTGCTCGGCGAGGATGAATTTCAGAGCAGCGGGTTTGTCATGGCTGGGCGGGGAGGCGTTGACGAAGATTACCCGCTCTTTCGGCTCCACCATGCGGCAGCTCTTGGCCACGTTGACGGCTGTCAGCATGTTGTCTCCTAGCAGAAAGAGGTGGTGGGGCTGAGTAAGAGCGAGCGGCGTTTGCTAGCCAGTGCTGGCAGGGTCTTGCATGGCTGCAAGCCAAGAAGAGCAGTTCAGACCTGCTGCATCCTCCCTTCCAGCCACCACAGGCACGTTGTGGGTCCCTTTGCTTCCCTGTGTTTTGGGGGAGAGCTCCAAAATCTCATTTCTGCCCTACCCCAAAGAAAGGCAGCAGCTTCAAACCCTGGCAGAGCTGCTTGCCTTGCTGCAAAACACCCAAAGGTGACTCCTATGTCCCCCGCTGTTAGCTGTGCAATTCGGAGTGCTCACGAGATATCAACATTTATGTGATCAGCAGTGAAACCATGAGCAGCTTTGCTGTTAAAGCCACCCACCCCACGTCTGTGGGTTCATGCTGCATCCATGAAAAAGCAGCCTGCACCCTTCCGCACCCCGCCTGCCGTGAGCCCACTGGCAAAGCAATGCAAACAAGTAGCAGGGATGCACAAAACCAGGGTCCAGGAGTCCTTGCCGTGCCTCCCAGCTGCTTCAGGCCACTGATTTCTGGTGGAGAAACCCTTCACCCCTTGGCACATCAACGGTCAAATGTGTCCCATCTCTTCCCTGAGCCCAGCATTCCTTCTGTACGGTCACCTGTCACCATGACGGGGCGGATGTTGGCGTTCCTCAGGAGGTGAATCACAGGTGCAGACTCTGGCTTGAGCACGTTTTTCATAACGAGGAACCCCAGAAATGTCAGGCTGCTCTCCACGGAGTCCCTGGTGGGATACAACAAGCCGTTCAACACGCTCTTCAACACAAGGCAGAGCAGATCCATTGGTATAAACAGCTAAAAATCCATCTGGGAGGCAGCCTGCAATTGCTTTAGTATGTGTTAGGGTTTAATTCCTTGCAGGCTGCTAGGATGGGGCAGGCTGCAGGGCAGCAAAGCATCCCATGAAATGCTCAGAGCAAACAAGATGTAAACGGAGAAAAAAGTTGTTGTTGGCACTAACCTCGGGAGCTGCAGGGCCTCCTCAAAGGTGGTCACTGTGCTCAGGGGTTTGCAAGCCAGACCCAAGACCCGGAAACCATCTGTGGTGTAGTGTCGCAGCATCTGGGAGAAATCCACGGGCACTGCCAGCCACGAGGGGAAAAGCAAGGTAAAAATAGTTCCTGAATGAACCGTGGCCGCACAGACCCAGCAAGGGGAGTCAGGGCTTGAGCTCCCAAAGGACTGAAGGGTTCTGGATGTTCATCCAGACTCCAACCCCCTTCCCTGTCTTCTGGCTCCTATTTTCTTCCCCCGACGTGGCTGGAGCTAATCCAAAGCCCTGTGACTCTGCAAACTGCCCCATGGCATGACCGAGGATAATTCCCTGTGGGGATGAGCTGCAGGGGTGCAGACGGATGATGGAGCAGCAGGACTGGCTGCTTCTCAGCTGGGGAGTGATAGTGAACCCCCATCGCCCAGCATGTACCTGTTTCTTTCCTGCAAAGGCTGGCCACCATCTCTGGTGCACCCTTGATGTAGACATGGGCTGAGGCTTCACCAGGCAGCTTCACCAGGACGCTCATCCTCTGCAAGGAGGAGGAGAAGGGGAAACGCCGGAGGATCCCCACGGGTGACTGGTGCTTCTGTGGAGGAGAGGGTGCGGGTGTCAGGGCCAGGCAGGAACTTCTCTGGGAGGTACAACCTCTCCAGGCGCTGTGAAGCACCTTTGGGAGTGCAGACCCAGTGACTTGGGGAACCTGAGCCACTCTGGTCCACAGGACCTACCCTGTCTCGCGGCTGTTCTTCCTCAGGCGGAGGTTTCATCACAGCCAAGACCTTCGTCCCAAACTGCTGGAAGGCGGGCAGCTCACCTTCCTCCTCCTCCATCATCTCCAGGCGCTGAAACCAAGGCAGATGCTGAGATGGCAAAGCCCCACCTACCCCACAGCAGCCCATGGATGGTTTAAACACCCCCTCTCCTGGCAGAGCAAAATGTGTGCCACCTCACTCTTCATAGATAAGCAACTTTGCCCACTGCTTGTCTTACCCAGCCGGTGGACTCCACCATCTTGAGGTCCACAGGATCCCCGATGGGCTGTGTCCGCAGCAGCGAGATGGTGTGGCAGGTGGCCAGGGAGTAGAGCAAGGGACCGGCGGGCAGGCAGCGGGGCTCGTGGACGATGGGCATGAAGTGGTTGCTCTCCAGCGGGACCACCCCCCAGACATCCAGACCTTCCTCCGTCAGGGTTCCTGTCTGCGGGAAGAGCGTGGTGGCTTCAGGCCAGCCCCCTGAGCTGGAAACTGTGGTCCCACAGCACTGCCCGAGACTCACCTTGTCAAAGCAAACCAGGCGGATCTTCCCGCAGAGGTTGATACGAGGAGGGCTGATGCAGAAGATGCCCTGTTTCTTCAGCCTGTTCTGGGCGTAGATGGTGCCCACTGTCATCGCAGCCGGGAGAGCTGGGGGCACGATGACAGTGACGAGATCGAGGGCACGGATGATGATTTGCCCCACGGGGACCTGGCAGGTGAGGAGGAAGAGGAGTGGGCATCCTGATAGCCCTCACCCATCTCCACTTGCATCGGCTGACAGTCCCAGTGCCAGCCTGCGCTCAAGGATTCACCAGCTCCAACAACCCTACCTGGTTTTTAACCAAGATGAGGATGCTGTACAGTGTGCCGATAAAAGCTGTGCGGGAGAAAGAATGGGCTTGGTTACAAAGCAAAGCAGGTGAAGGGTGGGTTCAACCATTTAAGAGGAGCTTGGCTGCTCCTGGCTGTGCCTCCACACTCAGACGTACCCAGGATTGCGAGGAACAGGACGAACTTCACAGCATCCTTGTAGAACTTGAAGCTCACGGGTTTAGGGTAGAGGATGGAGCTGATGAGATCCCCTTTGGCTGTGCAAAACCCTGCAGGAGAGGGGCAGAAGGTAAGCATGTGCAAAGTCACCGCTCCGAAGGATGCGGCTTAAGCCCAGCTTTTCCCCTCAATCCATTACCTGTGCGGGTCACCACAGCCAGCACTTCTCTGCCCACGTAGGACTTGGCTTGGATGACCTGCGTCCCGCAGAACAAGGTGTGCCGCCTGTGCTCCTCGGGGGAATAGATGGTGCTGGCTGCCTGGCTGCCAGCCGGGAGAGGGGTTTTCATCACCGGCACGCTCTCCCCTGCGGTAAGGAACACCATGGAGGGAGGTTTATCACCCTGGGGGGTCAGGGTCCAACCAGCCTGGATGGGAATGGGCTGCCGTAGGGCCACCGAGATACAAGGCTCATCCTCTCCCCCAAAATCCCAAGCAAAAGCAGGGTTGGCAGAGGCGTGCAGTGGCTCTTACCCGTCAGCATGCTCTCGTTGACCATGCACTCGCCCGTCAGCAGCGCGGCATCGCAAGGGACCAGCATCCCGTCCGTTGGGAGGCTGATGCAATCGCCTGGCACCAAGTCTGCGGAGCTCACCACCATCTCCTCTGGAAAAAAGCACGGCCGTGCTCAGACACGTCATCCTGGCACCATCCCGAACAGCTTCACGCCAGGAGCCCTCGCTCATCATGGGCATCACACTCACCTCCGTTGGGGCGATGGACTCGGACACCGACCGACATCTTGGCCATGTTTTGCAGTGTGGCACTTTGCTGCAAGGGAGGGAGCAGTTAGCAGCCACCCAAGGGCAGCTCAAAAAGCACAGCAAAACATCCGTAAGGCAGGTCTCGAAGGCTCGGGACCACGGATGAAGGACAAGGAAACCTGCCCCACCATTGGGAGTATGGGCTGTCCTCACCCAGCTGGGCTCAGAGGAAGTTCAACATCAGCACAGAGGTCAAACAGCATCAGAAAATGGGCTACTTCACTAGAGCTGCTTGTCCCAAATAAGCCCATCACCAACCTTCCTCGTCTCATAGAGGGACAGCCCTAAGGAGATGGTAGAGATGAGGAAGATGCAGGCAGCGTAGTAGTAATAGGCATCACAGACCCACAGCACGATGCTGAAGACTTGGAAGATATAGAAGGGATTGAGCACCTGGAAGGGAACAAGCAGAGAGAGAAGTTTTTTGGGGGGAGAGCTTCCTCAAGCCCATCATGAGACCTCCAGGCTCCTTGAGGAAAAACTGCTTATGCAGAGGAGAAGCTGGCCCTTCCCTGGGGCTGGAGATGAACTAGCTGACTTCTTCCAAACCCTCCATCCTTCCCCGGCTTTGCTTACGGTCAGTATTCCTGAGGATGCTCAGCCACCTCTGCAACTATCTGGGGATGCTCCTGTCTGAGCTAAGAGGCAGGACAGGTCCCGTCCACAGCTGTACCAGCTCTGCCTTCTCTGATCTCTGCCCAAGCTGCCTCACCTAAAGTCCTCTCCTCCCTACCAGAGAGGAAGGGCCCATAAAGCACTTGCAGTAAGGGACGCGGAGCAGGGGAAGGATCTGCCCTGGGACAACTTGCTCTTTTGAAGCACAGCCCGTAGATGCACACCTCCTCCACCAACAGCCTCGCGTAGGACTTGACTGGCACCTCGATGAGGTTCGGTCCATAGATCTTCCTTCTGCAAAGGGGAGAGAAAAGCAAGGGGGAAGGCAAATGCACGCTAGGGAAAAGCTGCATTTCCAACTCGAGGGACCCTCATGCTGCCCAGACCTCCATGTGAGTCCAATTATGTGAAGAAGCCAAGCCAGGGCAATCCAGCCCACCTAGCTGTCCTTGCTTTTGAGGTCTGAATGCAAGAAAAACCCAGGCTCCAGGATTTGCTGGCCCCTGGAAAAGCCTCATCTGTGCTCCCCAGGTAGGTCCCACGAAGCTGGTAGATCCCTACCTGGTGTTGTGGTCTTGCTGGTCGAGCCCAGCCTGGGAGAGGTGGAGGTCTGCACAGGTCCAACCTTCATCCAAGATGCTGGCAAGTGTGAAGGGAAAGAAAAACAGAGAAACAGAGTCAAAATCAGCAGGAGCCTGGCCCTGTGGAACAAACACCATGTCCAAGTTCTTGGTGACAAAAAAAACCCCTTTAGGAAAGGGAGAGCATCTTGTTCCTCAGCTCTGACACAGTTCGCAGGCACCAAGGAGCGGGAACAAAAGGGGCACAGTTCGGAGAGCTGCGAGCGGCACAGTGCAGTGAGGACCATCCAGCACGGGGCAGCTGCCAAACTACTTCACCCGGTTTCCTCTGCCCACAAAGACAGGCAACATCAACAACCTGGGGGGAGAGGCAGCACAGCTTCCCTGGCCCAACGCTCTAGGGATGGTCTCCAAAGGCTTTGCAGCACGGAGAAAAGCTCAAGCGCGGTTATGTGACTTCCAGCCGGGCAGGACCATTTTGGGGGAGCTGAGGGGCCAAGGAGAGCGGCCGAGAGATGCAGAGAGGTTTGCTGTGGCAGGTTGGGACAGAGAAATACCTGACTTTGCAGTATGCCTGCCGCCGTTCGATCCAGATGTAGCGCATGCCCTCGAAGAGATAGTACCGCAAGATGTTCTTCTGAGCAGAGGAGGACGGAAAAAATAAGGTATTAGCAGGATATGAGGGCAGCCCACACCAAGGGAGAGGATTTACAGGGTGGTGGGTGGGAAGGGTCGCTAGCGTTACCTCTTCCTTCTCATGCAGCCGAATGGTGTCCCGGCTCTCCTCCTCATCCGACACGCCGATGGCGATGCTGCTCCTCCGGTCCTCTAGCTTGACCCCAGGGTGATGCTCCAGGCTGCTCAGGGTGGAAAACCAAGGGTCAGTCCCTCCCCATCCACCAGTGCTGCTGCAAACACCACCCGTCCCTTGAAGCCAAAAGCACACGCAAGCCCCTGCCCGCCGGCATCTCTGCGGGGACATGAGCCCGGCTCACCTGCCCTCACCCAGCGCCTCCGTGCGCACACGTGTGGTGAAGCACTGTCCAAATCGGTCCTGCAACACAGGCATGGGTCTGAGCAGAGGGAAATGGGAAGCTCCCCACGTGTCCTCGCTGCTCCTTCAAACAGGGACAGTGTCACAGGCAGGCAGGGAATCCCTGGCCACCCGTCCCAGATGACAGCTGGGTTTCAGGGACAATAAATAAAGAGAAATGCGAAACCAGGCTGGCTGCTACAAAAGGGGAAAGTGCAAAATTATCCAGGAATAATAATAATTCCTGGAATAATTTGGCTTTGAGGTAGCGCATTGCTTGATGAAAGGAGATGTCAAACACAATTAGGGAGGGGAGGGTGACAAGTAGCAAGGAACATGCCCAGGGCCATCCTGGGAAGCCAGTGGCAGAGCCCAACCCCAGACCCCTGTGTCCCCTGGACCCCTCTGGGGACTTACTCTGATGATTACCCAGTCAGCCTGGCCGAGAGCACAGGGCTTGCACTTTGCCTGCACCTCCAGGCTTGGCTTCCAGTGGAAAAGGACAAGAAGCAGCCCTGCCGTCAGCACGGAGCAAGTGTGGCACAGGGCCACCCGCCACGTCTTGGTCTGGTAGCCCGTGACCTCCTGGAAGAGAGGAGGTCACCTTTACAGGGATGCTTATTCATAAAATAAACTGAAATTAAGATTATCAAGCATCTAAATCCTAAACTGATAAAAGCCCTAAGCTTCCTGGCATGGCTTAACACCAGGCAGGTGACAATCAAGTAGCTTTGGGGCTGGAAAACCACCATCTTGTGCTGGTGTTGCAGATAACACATGGTTTTTGTGCCAACCCAGCCCTGGCATGCCTTCCTCCCCGCGGTGAACCCTCAGACCTACCATGCGGGATTTATCGGCGTCTCGCTGCAGCGTCCCGTAGCCCGGCCGCTGGTTCCCCAGCAGCCTGCTGCTGTCTGCAAAGTCAAAGAACAGGGCAAAAAATAAAGGGAGCTGATCCAAGGGGTTATTTAGGAGATGCCACAGTGATGGGCTCCCAGCTGCAGCGATGACATCCCCGGATCAGTCCCAGAAGGTGGCTGGACTTGGTGTCCCCTCTGCCATCCACCCTGGCTCCCGGCAGAGCCGCTCAGGGCCACCTCTGCTGCGCAAGGGGATGCTGCGGGCACAGGGCACCCCAGCGCTGCCCAGTCACCCTCCCACCGCACGTGACAGTCACACGAACAATGCCAAAAGAGCCCGAGGAGAAAAGCTGGCACAAAAACAGCGGCTTAGCGGCCGGGGGAAGGGAGCAGGGCTGGTGCAGAGCCAGGTCAAGTACAGGGAGAGCTCTCCCTGCCACTTTTCATGCTTGTTTGTTCCTTGTGTTTCCCCCTGCACAGAGGACGTGGCCACAAAATTTGCTTTTTCTAGTTTTAACGATGCCCAGCGCGGCTCAGCACCTCCGATTCCGATTCACGTCACTCTCTACTGCACCCAGATGACCAGCCTGGGAGACAGGGATCGCTGGAGGCATCGCCGTAATCATCCCAGGTGGGATTTTAATCATCACCCTCTGTCCCATGAAGTTAGAACCACTTATGTCCTAAATCCACTCCGGATTACAAGCCATGGCGTCCAACTCCGGGATCTTAAAGCAGCAGCGGGGAGATAACACGTGGCACAAACACAAACCCAGGAGCTAGTTCCCACCCTTGGAGCTGGCAGATAATTTTCCTGGCTGGGCTGGGTTCAGACTTCCAGGAGGGCACTCCGACCGGCTTAACGATTTACACACCGGGTGGGAGCCCATGCACCCATCCTCTGCCAGAAAAGCCACCCTGGCTGGATTCCTGCTGCTCCCTAGTCCAACCCCAGAGCTCGTCTGCAGGTGACAAAAGCAATTAATTAAAACCATCCCTTGGTTTTGATGACTACCAGGGATGGGGTCTCCATCTCACCAAGTGACCCAGTTGGTAGCCAGCTCCCAAAACACAGCCGGTGCCGCTCCAAGGGATAAGTTCCAGGTTGAGGAAGGAGGGGGATGAGCGCAACGGATGGTTTATTAAAACAAAAGCCCTCCCAGGAGCCAAAAGGAACGGCTGTGAAGCTTGCCAAGGGCCCGCGAGGAGGGGAAACGTCAGATCTCCCCGCTGCCAGTGTCAAACTCTGTGAAAAGCGTCGATTCCAGGTTAAACGAGGCCGGGAGCGGGTGCGGGAGGGTGAGGAGGAGCGTGTGCCGCCCTTCAAAAGAGCAGAACAAAGGAGAGGGCTAGGGGCTGCCTCGCACAAAGGCTTTTCTCCAGCGCTGTCTGCAGGGTTTGCAGAAGGGGGAAAGTATTGAAACAACCCGAAAACAGCCCAGTTCGCTTTCTGTACCTCCCCGAACCAGGCTGCGTAGCAAGAAGCACAGCCCACCTCTCCGCCTGAACTCTGCTGTTAGCAACAACAAAATTATTACGACTTCCTTGATCCTATAAGCAGCAAATCTTTTGGAGGAGCGCACAAGCATGGCTGCAACCGGCTCTGTCCTGCAGAGCTGCGGCTCTTGCACAACCCCATCCCCATCCCTGTGGGTTTTCTCACCTCCCACTCCCATCCCGGCTGCTCCCCAAAACACGGCGAGCGAGAAAGGGCTCTTGCCTTGACTCACCGCACCTTAACCCGCCGGTTGCGCAAGCGGAGCCGTTCCCGGTTGGGATGGGATTGGTACAGCCGTCATCACCTGCCTGCTGGCGGACGTGTCCGGGAAGAATCCGGCGCTGGCGGAGGGGAGGGCAGAACGCCATGGAGCTGCGCTACCAGTTTGAATCGCGGCGCAGCGGCCACACCTTGTCGGCAAACACGGCGTGGGGGCACCTGGCTGTCCCTCCTCTGGCTCCCAAAGCTGGAGGGTTTTACCCCTGAGCTTGTCTGGAGAGCCCTGGGGAAGAGATTTGCTTCTCTTTCTGCTGCTAAAGGGGGGCTTAAGGGGGAGATAACACCCAGGAGCAGTGGCAAACTCAGGGAGGGGTCAGCAATGCACCAGCCCAGCTTGCAAAGGGAAGAGGGGAGCCACAATTCCCCACTGACGCCAGGTTTGCACAGCCAAAATGCTGCTTGAAGTCCCAGCTGCCTAGCTCCGAGAAGAGTTCGTGCCCTGTCTCGCACCTTTCAGAGAATGACCACGCGTCCCTGCTATCAAGGTTGGGGGGAAAACTGGGGAGAAAGATGCTCAGGATGCCCTGACATCTAGCATGTGTCCTAGCAGGGAAGGACATACCCTCTGACACCAGAAAGCAGAGCTGGAAACCTTGAGCCCACGTGTCTCGTGGTACTGAACACCCCTCTGCAAAGCTACCCTGGGTGGGGACCGTTTGCGAATGCCAGCGCCGGTCCTTGCCCTGAGACTTCATCCCAAGACATAGCCTTTGTCCCCAGCAGGACACACGCATCAAAAGCGGATGCACGCTGGTCCCAGAGACCTTCTCCACAAGCTCCCTTTGCAGTCACAGCCCTTTTACAAGCACCTTGCTTGAAGCAAACAAACCTCAAGGGGACTTTGAGATCTCCCTCCACACTCATGGTCCCCGTTTGATGCTCAGGGCTTCCTGAGCAGCATCCTCCATCCATCTATCTATCTATCCATCCATCCACATGTGCAGGCTAGAGATCGCATGCAAGAAGAGGAAGGTCCTCCCAAGGAGGTTACTGCTTCAGCTAGCAAGGTCTGGTGCTGTCTGGTTGACAGGATGGGGTTGACAAGGTCAATCTGGGCCATTGGAGATGGGCACATGGAAAATCAGGATGAGGCAAAAGTAAGGAAGGAGGGAGGAGGAAAGGAAAATGGCGTTTGGGTCACGTAGGGCAAGATTTAACTCATGAGGATATTTCAGAGCAGCCTTCAGGCTCTAGTTTGGGATGGGAGATGTCATGGTCGGCTGCAAGCCCAGACCCAGTGAGGGGTTGGGATGAGATGGCATCAATTCTCCTGCCATTTCCACCAAGCCAACATAAACCTGTCTGCGCAAGCCAACCGGAGAGAAACATGCCATTCTGCCCGCCACGCAGCCGGAGCAAACGTGTTTTACCAGGTGGTCTGGTCCTACCCAGATATGGCAGCATTCACTGAGGGAGCACAACTGGAAAAATGCCCCAAGGCTGGAAGAAACAAAAGGATGAGACAGGCTCAATACAAGGTGGGGACATGGAAGATGGGGATTCAGGCTCTGCTGTTGCTAGTAACCCCAGGGGAATCGCTCTTGTGCATCAAACCCTTGAGAAGGGAGAGAAAATAAAGTCCTTGTAGGCAAGGTGCCCTCCCAGTAGCCCTGTCCACCTCAAACTGGTGGCTGAGGCAACGGCAGTCAAACCTTTCAAGCAGGGCGGGTTTCTCCCCGACCCCAGACAGGCATCGCCCTGACCTCTCCTGCACCCAGTTTTGCAAGACCTCGCCGTACGCCAAAACCACCTGCCAAGCTGGAGATAAGCGCTCGGCAGCTTCAGGGAGCATCCTCACTTGGGCAACCACCAGTGAGGGGGGCAAAAAAAGGTTGTTTATATCCAAACCCCACATTTTCCCCAAATGCTGGTTAAATAAAGTGCTCCTACCTCCCTTAGGGAGAGAGAGGCTGTGTTCCTCGCAGCCCATCATCTCCATTTTGGTGTGTTAAGCCAGGATTAGAGCATCTCCTGTCTCTTGAGCCAGCCTCCCAGGCTGGCAGCGTTAAACCTGAGTACCCTTAAGAAGCACAGGGGAAAAAAAGGGGTGAGGTTTAACCCCCGAGTGCTGCTATGCTGCAGATCTGGAGCAAAAGATGGGCGAAGGGGGTCCAAGGGGCTGTCAGGGGGATCAGCACAGTGGCAGTGACCACAGCCGGGCAAGCCCCACGGAGCCAAGTCCAGGCACTCAAAAAGCCCTCCGACGGGTGGCCAGCCATGGTGCAGTCACACTCCTCCCTTTCCTGCCACAAAGCTCTTCCTCTCTCACCCCTGCGCCGCCTTTGAGAAACTCCTCTGTGCCAACCAGGGCAAACTCAAAAGGAAATGGGCAAAGGTTGCACAGGCTGCACTACTTCCCTACGCCCTGGAATGAGAAACGCTGCTGGCATGAGGGATGCAGGGCACCTCAGATGCTTTCTCCAGTGCAATATCGCACCCAACACCAGGCTGAACCTAAAGCTGTATTTTTCAGCCTCTTCTGAATGCCTTGATGCCTTTCCCCCCTGCCAGCCTTGACCCTGCAAAGGGTCTTTTGGCTGAAAGGCCAAGCTGTGGTCAGCAGCGATGTCAATTCAGGGCTCGCTTACCTGATGTCACATCGCAACCTTTACCAGCACAAGAAAACCTCGGGACTGCTCCGCTCATGGGGTCAGAAAAGCAACACAGTTCTTCACAACCTTAAAATCCACCCCAATCTCCATGATGCCGACTAAAGATGCCGCAAAGGGATGCTTGGCTCCAGCTGCAGACCCCAACAAGCTCGGAGCCTCCCCGAACACTAAGTCGGACCAACCTGCTTGCAGGGAAGCAGCCCCCCGGCAGGCTGCAGGGATTCAGCCATGGGGTTCAGTGGGCTCAGAGCATCTCAAAGCGATGCCTGGGTTTTGTTTCCCCACGTCCTGTGTGGATCAATCGGTGCACGCCTTAGCGCAGACTCCATGTATCCTTGTCAGCAGGAGCGGGGCCCAGAGCTCATGTCCCGACGGGATGCAAAGCAAAACGGTTCTGCAGCAACGAAGCACCGACTGAAGGCTGCAACATCCCGTGACAGCAAAAGCACAAACCCGGTTAGCCGCGGCTTTGCAGAGCGTTTTCCAGACCCACAGCACCCTAGGGTGGGCAGGGGCTCCTCTGGGACATTGCTGCGCTACCCGCTCAGCTCTGCCACCCCCCCCCCCCCCCCCCCCCAAATTTGCGATGCCGGGGAGGGGGCAGCACCCCGCTTTGCACCATCCCCCGCTCCTTTCGCAAACGCCGCTGGAGGGGGAAATAAAGCGAAATAAAGCGAAGCTGCCCTCCCCTCTGCACCTTGCGTGGAGCCTCCCCCTTCCTGCACAACCCATCGCACGGGCACGGCTGCGGGGGGATGAGCGCAACCGCCGGGGGCCACGCACAACGCAACACCCGTGGGGGGCCACGCACGCAGCGCAAACCCCGGAGCTCCCCGATGCAACCCGGGGGGCCGTGCACACTGCATCCCCCCGCCCTTCCCTTCCCCCCCCCCCCCCCCCCACGCGTGGGCCCCCTGACCTGAGCTCATGGCGGGCGGCCACGCGCGGGCCGGGGTGCGGGCGCCCCGGGGCCGGAGCCCCGCGCGCACCCAGCTCCGCGGCGCGCGGCGGAAGGGCGGCGCGCAGGGGCTGCTGGGACTTGTAGTCCTTTACCCTCCCCCAAAAGCCAGGAGACACCCCGGGTGCTGGCCCCCCCACGGCTTTACAACCCCTCCGTGGCACGGCAATGCACTCGGCTCTGCCCCTCGAGGGGGGGGGTCTGCCCCCCCCCAATAAAATACCCAGGGTCCTGCCCCAAAAAGGGCTTTGCACCCCTATATCTTGCAGGGAAACACACTGGGCTCTACCCCCAAAAAGGACTTTGCTCCCCCGTATCTTGCAAGGAAACGCACCGGGCTCTACCCCCAAAAAGGGCTTTGCATGCCCATATCTTGCAAGGAAACACACCGGGCTCTGTTCTCAAAAAGGGCTTCACACCCCCATATCTTGCAAGGAAACACACCGGGCTCTGCCCCCAAAAAGGGCTTTGCACCCCTGTATCTTGCAAGGAAACACACTGGGCTCTACCCCCAAAAAGGGCTTTGCAGCCCCCCCTTCTCTCTCCCCTTGGTTGCACACCCCTGCACACTCACACAGGTGTGGGGAGCGCGCACAGCTCTCACTGCAGCAGGGCTCCCTCTTGGAAAGTTACAGTAAGGGGGATTTTGAAGCCAATAGTCAGGTGCAGACCCAAATAACACCCCTCAAACAGACCCCTCCAGCCAAAGCTTGGCTTTTTGGGGCTCCAATCACTGCAAAACCACTGCCAGAAATAGATAATGCCTGTGAGAAGGGCTGCTCCTGCCCACCACCACCACACTCAGCTGCAGCCAAAAAGCAACCACCCTCGCCTCTCTACCCACCCTTGCACAAGAAACCCTGTGTTTCTTTCACAGGAAGGGAGATACAGCAAATATTTCCTCTGTATGTGCCGCAGGTAGAGCCTGTGCTTCCTTCCAAAGCCAAAGGTGAAGCAGATTGTGTTCATCAGAACAGAAAAACCTCAGCCACTGCAGCAACAGTCAAAACAGTGAGGGGCTGCCTTCGGCTCCTCTGCACCCTGCTGCATTTTCATCCAACCCTCTTCTCAGCAAGCATGCCTAGCTTTTAAATAAAACAAGGCAAAACCCAGTTCATTTGTGTTCAAAAAACCCCCATGTTAACTAAAGAGAAAGGAATAGTGGGAGAGGAGGGGGATCACAAAGCTCTTTTTATTCAAGCTGTTGATGGGATCCCCTTGGATTTAAGCAGGGAGACGAGATTATGAAGTACAGGGATATGACAGAAATATCAGTATCATGGGACTGACAACACACCCCTGCTGTCTAAAATCAGCAGTTGGGTCTTCTCCATCGCAGGACCAGCACTCACCCCTTCTTAACCACAGCTCACCTGAGACACAGAAAACAGGGGCAATTCAGTGACATGGAAGAGCAGCCCGACACACATGGATTTTAAGCGTAAAGTCTCTGACCTACAGAAGTCTGCCTCACATCAGCTCTTGGGAATGAAGACATTAGCTCCAGGAAAATAAATAAGTATTTCTGCAAATGAAAATTAAGACAGCAATATCAGCTTGGCTTCTTGAAAACAGCCATAAGGTTCCCTTACTGCAGGATAGATAAATGTATGGAAAAACCAGGGTAATTTTGGGGGTAAGCCTTTCCAGAGCTGTATACAACTTTTTATGCCACCTCAACCTTCATTTGCTGCCCACTGGCAGCATCCTGGTTACCATACCACGTCTCAGAAGCAGCATCATGACATTTCTAGAAGTTTTTACTACACCTAGACAAAAAAAAAAAAAAAAAAAAAATCTATTAAGCAGCAAACCAGAAAGCACTTCCTTTCTCTCCACCCCCCTATGACTGCAAACAGCTGCTTCAAGCAACCACCTACCACAAACATCACAAGCTTGAGAAATGTGGAGCTAAAACCCACTTGTACTAGAACAAAGAGAAAGATGCAACCCTGTTCCAACAAATCTCATCTACTTCAGGACTTGAAATAAAACTAAGCATCCCAGCAGGGCAGTGGCAAGACACCTCTTTCCTAGTGGCACTGCCACCGGTATTTTGCCACATGCGTGCACCCTGTGAGCTCCAGGTCCTCACTTTGTACCTCACCAAGGAGCCCAGGGGATCTCAGAACAGGGTGAGATTCTTCCAACATTTCCCCTTCCCAGCCAGTTCCATTGTTTTCTTGCTAATCACCACAGGGCTTATTACTTGCAGGTCTCTTCCCACACATGCATTTGCTTTAATGACATGGGATCAAGGTCATTACAGAAATTCTGTGTCCATCTCTGCTGTGTGGCCACTTTCAAATCCTTATCCCACAGCAGAGCCTCAGAGGTGACCCCAGCTGCTCACACACTCAAAACTCTCAAACAGAGAGGTTTTGGATTCTACGATAGAGGCAGAGGCATCAGTTCAATATTGTTAATCAAGTAACAACTCTTATTTGTTCTTTACAGTATTTATTGTACATGCAAACCTGTAAGAAAAACACCAAACTCCCTGCTGGAACCTTCTCTTGCTAAATCAGGTATAAATTACTTTCAGGTAAAGCACATTTGTGTGTTACACTTCCAGTTAAGAGAACAGCATTATGCAGCAGTTGCCTTCTCTTTGTAAGTTGCCATCATCTTCTTGATCTCAGCAATCGCTTTGCCAGGGTTCAAACCCTAAGAAGGAAAAGTTTGTTAGCTCCTCTGGAAATCAGCAAGTTAGAGCATCCTCCCCTGCCTTGCCCCAATCTAAGTCATAGTAAACTCACAAATATGCTGCTACTCATAAGAATAGCTGGCAGAGGAGGTGCTCAGCAGCTCCCCCCCCCGCTTTTTTTTTTTTTTTTCTCTAAAAGCTGGAGTCCAGCCTAATATTGTGCTTCCTTTCAAATGCTGGGAGGTTACAGGATATTGAGGGACAGCTCTGAACAGCCTGCTCCAGGCAGGCTGAGCATTACAGTATGCAGAGCCCCTTGGTTAAGGCGTGCTGATCCAGGTTCACTGCACTCCAACTTCAATTTACAAGGGAAAAGCAAGCCAGCCTGGAGTAGAGATGCAGTGCTGGGAGCTCACCTCCTCTACCTGGAGGCTGAACCTGCAGCACTTCCCACTGCTTAAAGAAAAAAATGCTCATTTGACTTTGGAGGACTGGTTTTAATCAGCAACGCGAGGATCAAAGAGAAGAATGAGTGGCTGAGTGATAGGAACTTCTAATAAAGCTCAAGCAGGACTGAATTCAACACTTTTACAGGTATTACAAGATGACTTCTGGAGTCAAGAAACTGCCTTGTAAAAGCTTGACAGTGACAGTACAAGAGATGTGGCTTTTCTTCCTTGTCTGAAAAAAAAAAAAAAAAAGCTGTGTACTGGAGAACGCTAGGGAAGTGAGCAAGAACACTAAGGCACAAAATGAAAATGCTCTTCATGCAAAAGCCAGCTAAGCTTTCCTAAGAAGGTTTTTCTACAATATAGACACATGTCACCTTGCAAAGGCCCTTAATCCTGTAGCACTGCTACCAAACCAAGCATGCCTAATCTCAAAATGAGAGAGGGATCACAACCGCCCTGCTGTATCGTTGCGATTACAGCAGTAGCACGGCAGGACAGAGAATGAACAGGAAATTACCCTGGTGCAGAGCTCACCATGCAGTCTTTCCGGGCTGATCGAGACAACAGCCAGGATTAGAGCATGTGAGTGGAAACATGTTATTAACCACAAAAGTGTCTCAAACTTGAGACCAAGTGCTATTTCCCTGTACTACATACATTCCTACAGCCAGCCAGATCTTCAGGTTGAACCTTCACCTTTAGCTGAACTATGGCTGACACCAGATCACAAGCTAACTCCCTATAGAAAGGGGGAATTATCTATAGTCAATGAATCACTTTAGAAAAATACACACACACACAAAAAAAAAAAAAAAAAATCGGCACGCAGTGCTCCTGACAAACACATCAACCCATATCTCAAGCATCTCACCTTCCCCACATCTGTGATCCACTTAGACATTTGCCTTCATATTATTTCACAGCTCAAAGAGAATTATTCCACCACCAGGTGCAAGCAAAGGCTGGCTAGAAAACTGCACAGCTGGCAGGAAAGCAAAACTTGATAATCTGCCCAACAACAGGCACAAGGTCATCGCAAGATGAGGAAGAGGCATGCTCCGATTTGGGAAAGCTTGCTCAGTTTTCAAACAAAATACCAGAGAACAGACCATCTGGGAAATGCCCTGGCAGCAGGATGTCAGCATAAAACACATCCCCCAAAGGCACCATAAACTTGCTGTAGTCTTCTCCATTACACAAGTTGCACAATACATCAGGGATAGCTGCTACCACTGGAGTTTAAGGTTGCACCGTGGGGGGGTTAAGCGCATTACTCACAATGCTCACACCACTGATCTGACTACGCAAGACAAACTTCCCTGTACCGTTTCTGGCAGTGTCCCTCACATGACCGACCAGCGCCCTAACTGTCACACTCCTGAAACTTGGAAACAGACAGGTTCTCAAAGTCACAGCTTTGCTCATAAGGAAGAGATGTTCCCGTGATGTGTAATACACACTTTGCCACGTCCTCTTGTACAGTCACCATCATAAGCACGACTGCTGGTAACTCACTGTGTTTCAAAAGGCTGAACAAGCCAAGGAAAGCTTGAGGAAAACAAAAGCCTAAGCAGGTATGTTCCTATTGTTTTCAAACAGGGTGCTTGGAAACAAGCCAGTAACCCCAGAAGGGACATCTGCAGGACACACACGTACCTTAGGGCAAGTCCTCGTGCAATTCATGATAGTGTGACAACGGTAGAGAGAAAATGGGTCTTGAAGCTGCGCCAGGCGTTCCTCTGTGTAGTCATCTCTGGAGTCAATCATCCAGCGATAGGCCTGAAAGTCAGTGGCATTTGACACACCAAATGCTGCTTCAAGGTGTTGTAATTAGTGTGAAATTTTAAAAGCAACACCTAACTCAGGAATTCTGGTCCAGGATCTCAACTATGTAATACTATCCCACCTGCACTTGCAAATACTTATACTGCTTTCAGATGGGAAGTCCCTCAGCAGTCCCACATGACAAATGGGATCTGTCCTTACCTGCATCAGTACTGCAGGACCCAAGTACTTGTCCCCATTCCACCAGTAACTGGGACAGCTGGTGCTGCAGCAGGCACACAGGATGCACTCGTAGAGTCCGTCCTGCATGGGGGTGGGAGACCACAGTCAAGCCATTCCAGAAACCCATGACAAAGCATTTTTTTTTTTTTTTTAAGAGAGGGGATTTACAAGAGCACATGCTTCCTTCACCACCTTCCCCTCTAGTGACTTGCTGCAACAGAGTGGCTCCAAAAACCTTATGCTGAAGAAGCACTCATGGAAGAAAGCAATTTCTACATGCAGGTCCTCTGAAACAAGATGCATGCAATCTCTCATCTCAACCCGTATAATAAACTAGGGTTTGTGACAACAGGGGGGGAAAAAGCATAAACTGAAGAAAAATGTGAAAATTGCTTAATCTTCCTCCATTCCTTCCTTCCAGCCTGTCCCAGTAAGTGGCTGAGGAAAGGAACAGATATGTAACCAATTAAAAATTCAAGGCCATGTTACAGGAGAGAAGAAAGAGCAAAGTCTGCCCCACAGCCTAAGGGAGAAGAGCACATAGTTTAGTATGTGCTTTGAGGGGATCCCCAAGCACTTACAGAACAGGAAAGGTGTGAGTCTTTAGCCATTTCACCATTTTTACAGAGATGAAAGCCACCTTTATTTCAGGCGCTGAAGAAAAGAAAGGTAGACCTACATGGAAGTGACACTGGGCAAAAGACAAACTCTGAGGAGTCTGAGGGTCTCCCAAGTCTCCTAGCAGCTCAATCAACCCCCCAGGCTAAGAGAGAGTCTAGTCTGGCTTAATTTATGTATCTGAAAGTTGTTTTGGGACAAAGTTCTCATTAAATTTAGTTTAGAAAGATACCTGATGCCAGAACTCCTTGGAGTTTGTAACGAGTCTCCTGCATTAGTCTTTTGGAAAGACTTGCCAAAGCCAGGTAAGTCAGAGTTACCTTCTCGCTCTAAATTATTCTTATTTCTAATTGTAACATTTCAAATGATTGATGATTTAAAGAAAGAGGTCAGAGTTTTTCAGGTGACACCGTATCCAAGTTTCTCCTGCACGCAGGCCGTTCTCAAAGCAAGAGAAACTTCAGCAATGAGATAAAAAGCAAGTTTACTAGTTGTGAGAAAGGTTCAGACAGCTCTTGCAGTCACTTTTAGGTTTGCTTATTTCTACTTGAATGAGAAAGTGATTTCAAGGATGCCACTTTATGAAAACCATGTGAAGGGAGAGTCCCTTTAGTCCTTACATACAGATCAGATCACATTATGAAGTGGTGCAGGAGAACTAACTGTTGCCCTTGGATAGATAGTCTTTCAGACTGTAAAATCCTGTGGTCGTTAAGACGTCACAGTGCCAACCAATCACACAGTGCTGCCAACATCTTGGGCACATGACTGGTCTATTCATTAGACCTTAACTTCACAGCAAACACACATAATGGAAAACTTTCAAAGATCACTGCAGAGAATTAGGTGCAGCTCACATGTTTTCATTGAATCCCCTTTAATCAGCCTTCCTCTTTGCTGTTCATATTCACCTCTCTTTTACCACTTGCCAAAAATCTGGGCTGCCTGCCCACTTTGCGCCTACTTAGTGACCATCACAGCAACAATCACAGTGGAGCATCGACAGGCAGAGCTTTGAACCATGAAGTGAGTGACAGATTCATCAAGACAGGTCAGAAGCAAAAGAGAAACTGCTGATTTAATGATACTTACTGTGGCAGCCAAGGAAATCCAGACAAGAACTTCCTCACACTATAAGCTTTTAAAAAAGCTATTATGTTCCAGCTGTTCAAATGGTTCCTCAGGCACCCTTCAGCTTTATGCAGAAACCTTGGAGCAACAATACTACGTTCCCAGAAAATCCCCCAAAATAATGCAGTGCTCAAGACAGATATCCGAAGACTTGCACTAACAGATCATGCTTGTGTCTCCACATCCAAAAGGGTTTAGCTTTTGCCATTAGTTTTTAGGGCTGTAAAACCCAGCAAGCAGCAACATGAGAGCATTGCTTAGCATGCTGCAGCTAGACAAGACAGACAGCGCTGAGCCCAACAGCCTACATGCCAGCATACAGTGCCTTATCTCCATTGGAATATCACAAGCCTGTAGCCTTCACAAAGTTTTTACAAACACACACGGTTTCGCAGTGCAGTCAGTGAAAATGAGATCCAAGTCCCCATCGCAACCGCATTTCATTAGCGAATGTTACCCCTAGCAATGCAGGCATGCCATGACACTGCATTTCAGGGAGCAGATTCCACCCACATCAGGTTTTGTACCAGACAGCTTTGTCATTAAAGGAACTAGAAGCTACTGCATGTTAACGTTTAACCCTGGTCTTATCTAGAAGGGATTTCAATGGTAGAAAAGAAGCAGTAACCAGTTTCTGACGGTCTTCTATGGACTGCAGGTACTGCTCCTTGCCCTGTTTTGACTCATCCTTCTTCTTCAGGTAAGGCTCGATGGATTTGTACTGTGCATAGAAGTTACTCAAGTCCTAGGAGTCAAAAGGCAAAGAGGTCACATTTGTTAAGCTAAATTGATGCATGAGAGATTGAACATCTGCTACCACTCCAACAGAAGAAGGCATTTTCTACCTCAGCCTGCCACATTCCTCCAAATGAGGACAGATTTAGTCACTGCTGTGAAGCTCAGACCCACCCAAGCCAGAAAACACCAGCAGGAGTAACATGAACTGTGAGACCTGATCTTGTTGGCACCTCCCAACGTTATCCTTACCAACCCAATCTGAACCCCACACTGCCTGGAACAGTGTCACCTGTGGTCGCAAGCTGACAAAGGCAGATACTCACTGGAACAAGGTCCTTCACCACATACATGTGGGGGAGAGGGTAGATTTTAGTGATCTTGTTGAGATCGGGGTCAATTCTTTTGATACAGGCCAGCGTGTTTCCACCAGCAATGTTCATAGCACAAGAGCCGCAGATGCCTGAGTGGGAGAAGAGAGTAAAGCATTAGATATTTACCCTCTTATCCTACTTGAGGAAGATCCTCTTGGCCCCAAACATGCCCCTAGGCTGTCTTCAAGAAACTCTGTACGTGACGAGGAAAACGCCAGAAGTTGCCATTGGGCCAAACACGTTGCTACTTAAATAAAGAACAAACACAGGAGTCACTTTCATTAAAGCCTAAACACATTCTCGGTGTTAAACTTCCTTCCACAGCAGAAAACAAGTGGCTTGGACACTTCATCCCTTTCGCATCATTCATTAGTTTTACATGCTACTTAGGGTGGGGAAAACATTCAGCTTTGTTCACAAGTTTGAAGCACAAGCTTGTATTGATGTGAAGCAGCTAACACCAAGATTATAACGTGGGAACCATGCGCATCCCCCATCAGCCCTACAGTTATGGTCAAAAGCATCCCTGAAGGTCAGGAACATAAACCAAAGTCCCTAAGACAGAAGCTTCATTCTGTGCCTTCTGCAGCAGGGTGGAGTGGTGCCATAAACTGCATTCATTAACTCCCAAAGGTGAGAGGACAGACACCAACCAGAACAAACAGCATATAAATAGCTTAACAAATGGATTACATGACACCACTAATGATCTCCCAGTAATAGAAGGATCAGATGAAGCCCAGGAAAGGCCAAGGTTTAGAAGAAAAACCACTGCAGAACAGTCACAGATACTGCTCAGGTCAGGAGCTCGGGTATCCAATTCAGTCTGATGCCTAAAACATCATATTAGCAAGACGACAAATGTTGAAAGGGCAAAACTCTAATATCAGAGGATTTGACACATATCAATTGATATGAGTCAGAGAAATGCCACTGCTCCTCACACTGATGAGCTAGTGCGTCTCAGTGCCTGATGCATTGGCCTTCGCTGCCAGATAAATGCTGGCACTTGAACAAGGTTATTCCTCCCACTCAAGAAATGGTTACAAGTATTTTCCAGTCAACTGGAGAGGGAACCAGGACTGCAGACACAGGCCCACGAGTATGGAAGAGGAATGTGTGATCAGGTTTTTTTTCTCCTGCACAGCAGAAAAGGGGCAAGATTGAACCAGCCCAGCTTGAAAAATCTGTCTTCAGGTTCTCAAAGAAAAGTATTCAGGGCAATTAATTCCAGCTGCTCGGGAACAGTGTTGGCTATCTAAATATCAGACACTGAGAACAACTACACCATATGAAATTCCTCCACCTGCTATGCAGATTCTACAGGAAATGGCTGCGTTAAAGCATGCTTTTCATTTAGATCCAAGGCAAAACATCTTTAGGCATCAATTGCACCTAAATTTCTCATACTTGCAAACCCACCTAATTAAATCAAAAGTCATTCCATAAAGGCATCCTCCCTTCTTGCATTTCCACAACTATCATTTAAAGCTCAGCATCCTAACATTACCCATGAAGTAGGATTTTTTTTTTTTTTTTTTTTAACAGGGAAAGTCACCTGGACAGGTAAGTTTTAATGCAGTTAAACAGACATGCCGATTTGTCCCTGTATGAGAACCAGCCGGTCGCTCTGCAATGCAAAACCACCAGATGGCCTTTTCCTCAATCAATCATTTAGCTTAGTCAAAGGGCCAAAAAAAAGATTCCTGAAGCTATTCCTAGAAGTCATAAGTACTCTTCCAGTTACACCCTTTATTTCCACAGCAGCACTAGATAAAGCAGCCCCTACAATTCATTCCCATTCGCCACATCTGCCCCCTCAATTTTGCTGTTGTAATCTCTCTTGCTAGATTTCCCTACGCAGTCCATCACTGGAGGGCAGCAAGATGAACAAGATTAGGACAGAAACAGGAACGACTGGGGCTGTTTAAGCATATTGCTCACAGCTTAGTGTTGTGCGATTACGCCCTGTGAATATGAGCTTTAACTTTTACTACTTGATTCACTGAGGTATTTCATATGCAGCAGCTGGAAGAGGAGGGTGGTATGCTGCCATCTACCCTGAAGTTTTCTAGTGGTTACACATACACTGTCAGCAACAGTCTTCAAAGACCATATTCAGTTTAGCAGGCTGGAAAATCCTTCTTACCTTCCCTGCATGATCTGCGGAAGGTGAGAGTAGAATCCAACTCATTTTTAATCTTGATCAGAGCATCAAGCACCATAGGCCCACATCTATAACAGAAAACAAAGTCGGTGAACCTGTATAAACCCCCCCAGCCTCAGTGCTTGATCTCTGGCACCCCCTAAAAGGGCTTTGATCAACTACAATTAAGAATACACTTTTTGCCCATCCCAGGCAACAAGACAGAGATCTCTCTATCAGCAGCGTGACCTATTTGCTCAGTACACCCCAGGGTCAGGGTGGGAAAGAAGCCCTTTCTTTTGCTGATACTCAGAAGATCTGGCTCACCTGAAGAGGGTTCAGACAGCACAAATGAAAATGGAGTGCCTTGCTACTGATTCTCTTATTTTGGGTCAGGTTTTAACAAGTCTGCCTGTCCTCATTAGTCACAAGAGGCAGTGCTGCACACAAAAACAAACAGTCTTGGACAACTTATGTAATTTTATATACAGCAAACAAGGCAACACCCAGAAATTAACTGGTGCAAGTCACAAAACTTTGAGTTCTCCGTCATCTGCTTCCTAAGTAGGGAGCTGCGTGGCTTTGTATCTGAAGCTTTCAGAAAGGGCTTGAGGTGAATTCCTCTGGCAAAAGCACAGCAGCAAGTGGAGCTCAGGGAAATCAAGGCACACATGCTCATGTGAAGGTTTCTGCACCACAGGGAAGACAGCATCCCTTCGCAGAATCACAGAGAAGTAAGAGCTTTCTTGGCAATAGCTACAGCAAAGTGTGCAGGTGATTACTACAAGTTTAACATCACCTGCAAATCAGAAATAACTAAGTGTGAAGAAAACTATGAGAAGAGTTGATAAAACTTCCACCTTATCTCCCAGGTCTGGGACTGTGAGCTATACATAAAAGTTTCCTTTTGGAACGTGCCCCAGATTTACTATATAAATAAAGCTTATTAAAGCCATGAAACATCTTCAAGGCTTCAACATAACTCAGGAACACAGATAAAACCTCACAGAAGTCACAAAACGAAGCAACCATTTTACTGCTGACAGCTACTGAGACACTGGCATTCAGGGTACAGTTTTGTCACACTCGGCACCAACAGCTGAGGGAGGGAAAAATAATCCCACATAATCATAGTAAGATTTTCTTTGTCATGAAATAACATTGATCTTACCTGTGCTGAGGACAAGCTGCTCTGTAACACAGCTGAGGCACCACCCCCCTGGCCACTCCAGCAAGGTTTTAACAGTCCCTGAAGCTTAATGAGTCTGCTGACACCTTTAGCTGTCAGCTCAAGTGCTCCTCAACCACCCTCCATTATCACTTGGCAGATAACCCCACATGCACACACAGCCCCAATGCACCTGCCTGACAGCAAAGCCTCTCCCTAATGGGGCATACTCACTTATTCAAATCCACTTCATACGTCTGCATGCGGGGCTTGTCCCCAGGCTTATCAGGATCCCATCTGTAGATGGCAAACTTCTTGATACGGGGCGCTGCTGCAGCTGCTGTCTGCGCTCCCCGACACATCTGTATTCAAACAACAGCCTTAGGTCCCTTCAGGTGGCTTTTAGCCAGGCAACAAAACGACCTGAGGCCACACATTTGGGGTGAGAGCTGCAGGACCCATCGCTGCTTTGTATTTGGGCATTTGTACAGTTGTTGGAAAATCCTCCCAAGGATTTGCTGCAGCAGTGTACCCTGGCACACGCAACCACCTCTGACCTGAGGCTCCCTCCTCCACAAGGCAGATAATCCTAAAACTAACCAGCAACCCACCAGTGCCTGCAGACACTCTTTCCTCCACAGCCCTGAAGACTCTCCCTGCCCCAAAACTGCCCTCAGAAGCTCCCAGCCACATCTCTACCCTGCTCCAGTATTCCCCCAGGAGCTTCCTTCCCCTCCAGGCCACCTGCCCCTACTCACCTCTCCCTAAATTACCCCACATCCCTATCCCTCCTGTTCACACATCCCTTCCCAACCCCCTTCTGCATTCCCCCCCCAATTTCCTGTCACCCTCCCGTCTCCCCCTAAACCCTTCCCAGATCCCTTCCCACTCCTTTTTGCCCTCATATCCTCCCCAGCATCCCCCTCACACTTCCTCTTTCCCCGAAGCCCACCCTCCTCCTTCTCCTACCCACTCTGAACCCTCTTCTCATCCCGTACTGCATCCTGGACTACCTCCAGCCCCTCCCAGCTTCCTCCCAGGCCCCTCTGCACCCCTTCCTGCCCCCCATCTCCCTCCCCAAAACTCACACAGCCCCTCCCACCCACCAGCCCCCCCCATCTCAGCCCTCCTCACCCACCCACCCCCCAATTCCCTTCAACACCCCCTCCAGCCCCCCATCTCCCCCCAAGCCCCTCGCACCACGCCTCCCCCAAAGGCCCCCCACACGGCTGCCCGGGTCAGGGCAGCTCTAGGCCCCTCACCGGCCGCAAGCTGGCCCGCAGGAGCCGTGCGGGGACGCCGCGCCTCAAGGAGACTCCCACCACGGCCGCCGCCATCTTGGCGTTGCGCAGTTCCGACCCCGCTCCCGCCCCGGAAGCGGAAAAAGCCGCTAGCACGGCCATAGAGCGCCGCTTTAAGAGAGGGAGGGGCGGGGCTCTGCGGGCAGCCATTTTGGGTGTGGCGGCGGCCGCAGGGGAGGCGCCATGTTGAGTGTGGTGCACCCTGTGGCACAAGGCGGGATAGCGGGGCCAGGACGGCTGGATCCCCCCTTTTTGGGGAGGGGGGGGGACCAGTGCGGCCCCCCATTAATTCCCATCCGAATTCTTTCTGCAGGGGAGGTGCCCAGGCCCTCCCATCTGCCGCAACACTGGTCGGGGCACAATGGCAGGTGCCAATGGCTGACATGGGATCCCCCCCCCCCCCCCCCTTGCCCTCCCTGAGGGCATCCTTCCCTTTCTCTCACGATTTTCACCCCTTATTATTTAATTTCCCGCCTCATTCCTCACAGCAAATTCATTTATTAACTGAATTGCAAGCAACACACGCTGAAAAAGCCGCCAGGGGCGAGGGTGGAGGGAGGAGGAGGCCTCGCTATGGTGTTACGTGCCACCATTTGAAGGCAAAGGGCTGCCGCTGGACATTTGTGCCACAGCGGACCTCCCCGAGCCTGCCATGGTAGGAGGCCACCTCCTCGAGGAAGCAGCAGCGTAGGCCCAGCGGCTCCAGGAGGGAGCGGGTCTGCCGCTCCAGGCAGCATTCACCCCCCATCACGGGGCCGAAGGGTTTGGGGATGCCCAGGTCCTTGGCCAGGATGATCATGGTGACCTGTGGGGTGACACAAGGGGAGCCCAGCGGCATCGGGACTGATGAAGCCGAAGGAAAGCCGCTGGCCACCCTCCTCCATCAGCCTCACCCCAAAATGGCGCATCGACACCACTTTTTGCAGCCACCTTCCCCCAAGCCTCCAAATCCAGCATAATTTTCCCCCTTTTTATCATTAAAATGTGCCCCACGCCTTGCAATTTCACTTCTTTGAAAGGCTTTCACCTCAAAACTATGTAGGTTAACCCCGCTGCAAGCAACACAAAGCCACAAAGTTATGGTAGACCCGGGCTTATCTGAGCCTGGCTGGAGATATTTTCTTTGTCTGGGCAGCTGTAAATATTGTGCTTTTGTGGCACAACTTTGGGGACTCATCCTGGCTGAATAAACTGGTTTTTGGAGAGACCTGAGGAACAGGGACCCCCCTCACCATGTTGGGGAAGTATGGTACGGCTTTGCCCTGCTTGTCGAGCTTGAAGAGGGCCGGCAGATCGACGATGTCCTCCTCCGTCAACCCCAGCTCCTTCTTGAGGACATCCCTGTTCCAGTCGATGCAGCGCTGGAGGGGATGGAGAAGAGTGGGTAGGCATGGCCCCCAAAACCATCTCACGCAGGAGGAAAGCCAAAATGCAACACCTCCCTTAAGGGTTTGCACCACCCTGGGGCAGTTATTACAAGAAATATCAATTATTACCAGAAATATCAGTTATTACCTGGACATACTGGTTCTGCTGCACCAGGTTGTCGTTGGAAAGGACCTTGTTAATGGTGACCCGTTTTGTGTCTGTTCCCAAGTACCCTACAAATGCAACCCCTGTTAAAATGAAGTGGTGCTAGCAGAAGCCTGGCTTAAAATGGGGTACACAGATGGAAAAAGTCCCCAAAATCATGATTTTCTGAGCTTGGAGTTAAGGCTGCCGTGAGTCCCAATTCTTAGTTTATTGGGAAACTGGGTGGGAAGAAAACCTCTGCCCATTGGAAAGAGCATTGGAAAAGTCCTATCATCCATCCTGCTGCCCACATGAATCATTATCTGCTAAAGCTCTCCATTCAGCTCCACAAAACCAGAGCTGCCACCTCCATGGAGGCCACCCCTTGTTTGGGGACAGCCGGGTCCCAGGCAGGTGGCAGTGACCCAGAGGGACCTGTGGAGGTATGAAGACCTTCCCCCAAACCCATCACAGATGGATGATGTTCAAAACCACAGTTAGAGGATGCCCAAACTGACAACCAAAACGTCATTGCTGCAGGGAGGGAAGGGCAAGCGAGAAAAAATGGTGCTAATTTGGGGTGATGTGAGAGTCCCCGGTTGTCCCACTCCATGCTGGAGCTCTGCTGGTATTTACAGAGATGCTCCATCCCACCAAGCAAGCATCCCCTCCGTGCAGAGGGCTTGATCCCTCCCATCCCACTCGCTTTCCCAAAATAGGGCTTGGGGAGGCTGGGTATGGTGGGCAGGCATCCCGCTTGCCAGCTGTGAAGGGCAACCGGGCGGGAAAAGGTCCCCACGTCCCCTGATACCCGCACGTCGGTCAGGTGCTGCCGCCCTCGGGCCGGCTGCTCTGTGGGGTGGCTCCGGCTGTCTCAGCTAACATCAAAGCTCAGCCGAAGCCGCCCACTGTCCCCTTGCCTTTGAACATGGTGGCTTCACCCTGGCCCTCCTTCTGCTTCTCCCGAAAGAGCTTGTAGCACGCCGCAGGGCTGGCCATCAGCATCCGAAATCGCTGGGGCAAGATGGGAGGGAGAGTGGTCACTGAAAGTGCCTTATCTAAAGCCTTGGGGGACTTCAGGGGCTTATTTTTGCAAGGAACCTGAGCTTAAACTCTTAAAATTAGGTGTTTTTGCTGTTATTTAGTGCCTTTTTTAATGTGGTGCTGAGGGGATGTATCCAAAAGAGGTGCAGGGATTTACACTGTTGGCAGATACCAACTGCCCCCAAGGGGTTAAACTGCTGCTGGGTCAGGGAGGAAAACAGCATCCTGGCTGCAGCTGGGTCCAATCCTGCCCACCCCAGGTGGGGTATATAAACCCCCGGGAGGGTGTTTGCTGGAGGTTTGGGTGAGCTGAGGTGGTGGTGGAGGAGTGTGGTTGCTGTCTGGGGGGTGGGTTGGTTTGTTTCTGGGCTGGCATTGCAATGTGAGGCAGGATAGAGCAAGTGAATAATCAGGCTCTGACTTCCTCAGAAGAAGCCAGATGAGCTAATCCTATGGGAATTGTGAATTTGTAGGGTCTGAGTCCTGTGTGTGTCCCAGCTTGCTTCCCACCAGTGGAAATGGTTTCCTTGCTCCTTGGTGGAGCACCAGAGGCTGCTTGCTGCAGTCTTGATGGGATTTCTTATGGGGGCTTAGCACAGCCCTGGGGAGGGCAAAAGCACTGAATGGAGGGTTTGTGAGGGGGGTGTGTGTGCATAAATACTTTTTCTATGAACCAGCAAGGTCAAGACGTGGTTTCCCTGGGAGAAAAAATCTTGTGTCAGAAGCAGTAAAAACCAGGATAGAGGAAAGAGAAAATATCTGGGAGATGCTGAGCAGCTGTGAACCGTGGCCAGCCCATGTGAATATTGAGGTTTACATTTCTTGGACAACCTTTGCAGGTATCTTTTTTTCTTCTGTGTTGATTATTAGCTCAACAAGTTCCTTTTTGTGTTCAGAGCCCTCATTTTGTGGATGAGGTGAGAACCCCAGCAAGTACTGGTTGGGACTGTCAAGGAAACAAGCTTTGGGGTTTTCCTTAGAGGTGCCCTAATGGGATTAGCTGCTCAGAAGAGAAACCGTAGAGTGGCACAGGGTTTTGGGGTACCTTTGCATCGGAGGTGGGCACAAAAGTGACGAACTCATCAACGTGGCCTACGGACAGCCAGTCGGAGTAGAGCTCCACGGGAGCCTGCACTTGCTGGGCGTAGAGGAAATCCCGCACTACTCTGGTCATTCTCCTCCCTGCAGCTCTGGGGGGGAGAATACCCCCGAGAGAGGGGATAAGGGTAGTAAATACTTATGCAGCAATATGTACATACACATAAATTGTTATCAAGGTGGAGGAAAGAAAGGAGGGTGTAAATGTGAAGATGGAGATTGGGTGGATCCACTCCATAGGGTACTGGATTTGCAGCTGGTCAGGGAATGGCTAATTAAGGCCATTAATATGATTTTTTGGATGATATTTAGGGGCAGTTGTGGTTCCTTTGCTCCTAAACCTGTGGGTTTCCCATAGCTTACGTGGGGAAGCTGCTGCCGATGAGGATCCTCCCCAGGGGATACTCCTTCCCTGCCACGGTCACGGGTGGGCTGACCTCCAGGTTGCCGAAGGAGTCGAGGCTGGTGATGGCTTCAAAGAGGGGCTCTCTGGTCACGTAGCCAAAGTCGGGGCCCTGGGGAAAGAGAAATCACTGTGGGCTTTGCCCTGAGTCCCCCATGCTTCTGTGCCTTTGCTTTTATCCCTCCTGCTGGCCTCAGACCTGTTCCAGTGGGTAAAAATATTAACAGTGAAGCCTGTCCATGGATGGGGAGAGGCTAAAGGAAAGGCAAGAGGATAAAGGTCTCTGGGTCATCTGAGCTCAGTAATAAATGGCAAATGCCGGTGGCAGAGCTGGGGAGAGATGTCCTCTGCCATCCCACAGCCAATGTTTAAGTGTCTGCATTAAGATAATTAGGTGCTGGGGTGGCCCTGAAGCTGAGTTTCTGGATGGCTCTTGTCTAGCTAGATGAACTTCAGCCCCTGAGGGTAAATCCTCCCCAGGCATAAGAGCTACCTGAAGGGCTGTACTTCACTTAAATCCTATTTAAGCCTTGATTTTCAGGACTTAATGTACCTGGGATTTAAGGTATTGTGCATGCAGGGGTAATTAACCCTTGGTTGTGATGTGCCAGGGTCAAATGCCCGAGGGAGAGATTGTAATGCTAAAAATAGGGCAAAAATGGCAGTGGTGGACAAAAGTCCTGCCTTGAACCTGTCCTTGCTCTCTGGTTCAAGTCAACATGGGCTTGGAGCTCATGGCAACCCCTGGGACAAGATCAGGTATCTGTTGGGTTTGCATTAAATCCCAATCACTTATTAGTGTTGGGTTTCCGTAAGGGTAAACCAAATACACAGGTTGGTAAAAATGAGCAGGGAGACCTGAGGGTGCATGGCTTTGATCTAGAAGTGTTTTTTTTTTTTAATTGAGGATGTTTGGAAAAGCTGGGATAGCGAGAGTGCAGCAGGGCTGCCTTTCCTTGAGGCTCCCTGTGCATTTTTGGGGGGCATATCTGGAGGATGGCTGGGGGTCAGATCCTTTCCCTGGGTGCTGCGGGAGGGACTGAGCATGAAACACCTGCTCTCAGCTTATTTCAGTTTAATAAACCATAAAGCCAGTATGGTTTCAACTGTCAAGGCACTGGTTCATCCCAGGTTTGAGGGTCACATCCAAGTCCTATCAGTTCCAGATTGATTTTGAGGGGCTAATTCCCTCTCGTCTCCTTTTTCCCTGGCGCAGGGTCACAGGGGCTTAGGGCTTGGCCGGGGTGAAAGGAGGACCTGTGCGTGTTACGTTTGGCTAAATATTCCTAGCTGGAAAATGAGATTGGAAAGATAGGAGTGGGGATTAGGGGAGGCTTCAAAGCAGAAACTGGAGTATAATGTGTTAGCAGCTCCAAAGCTGAAATTGCTTCTCTAAATATGAAGCAAAGCAATTCCTAAAGAGGGCAGATAGAAGCGGTTGCCTGGCTTATTTGTGAAGGAGCGGATCAGTGCGGTATTCCCATCCTGCCTGATGAATCTGGGACTGCGTGTACTCATTTCAGGCATGAGAAACGATATATTTCAATGCTTTTGAAAGTGCTTAACCTTCCCCAAAGTGACATGCAGCAAAGAGCTGTCCTCTTCTCCTATTACTGTCAGAGAGAAGACCAGGGCTGAGGCTGCTGCCAGGGCCTGCCTGTGTATATGGGGCTGAGATTTGGTGGCTACTTGAGGATGTCCTGCCCTTTCTGCATGGTGATATCTCAAGGGATCGTTCAATCCATCTTTTTCCCATGCTTGTCTTTGCTGGGCTTTCCCAAAGTGCCCTGGTCAGGGTCACTGCCCTCCCAGGCAGCTTTCTTTGCATGCCCTGCCTGCAGCTGCCCCTTTGCCTTGGCAAAGCAGCCCCACGGGGATGTTTTTGGCAGCTGGCTGCATCTTGGTCTCTTCTGAGGAAGTAAATTGACCCCTCTCATGTTTTCCTTTCCTCTCTTGCTTGGGAGCTGCTGCGTATTCACAGGTGTAGAGGAGGAAAGGAAGAACCAGCCCATTGCTGGGATACTCGGAGTGAAGAAAGCCGCTCCTGTCCCGGAGCTTGGCAGGAGTCTATTGTTCCTAGACATGTGAGCTCCTCCTTTCCCCTCTCATCCAGCACCTTCTGGATAAAAGGTTTTCGAGATGCCATTGTAGGGCCTCCAAGGAGCCAAGTGCAAGTGGGATTTTAGGAAAGGTTAAACAGGTTAAGCTTAAAAACCTTCAAGCTGCTCCTTGGGCAATGCAAGTGACTGTTCTGCTCTTACCAGCAGCTCCTTGATGGGGAATTGCTCCAGACCTCCATCTCGAGGGGAGTCTAGCACCACTGGGAAGCTTTTATGGGGAGCATGGGTGTAGCCAAACTCAATCTCATCCTGAAGAAGGAAGGAAAACCCTCATGGGGCACATCAGCAGGGAGGGAAAGCTTTGCCCCCTCTCTGGTGCCCACCTACCTGCATCCAGCGATCCCCACGGTTGATGTAGCCAAAGCAAGCCTTCAGCTCACAGCCAGCCTTGTTCACCAGGTTTTTTATCTCCTTGATGAAGAGGTAGTTGTCCTTCATGCTGGGAAAGTGGATGGCAGGAGGGAAGGGGATGAAGGGCTGCTGGAGGATGGGTAACCCCTGCAGGCATCTGCCTTTCCCTCTGCCCATCACCTCCCCAGCCTGTTTCTGTGACCTCCAGGGAGACTATGAGACTGATGCTGATTTGGCTGGGAAGGCATCATCCCTTGGCCTTTACCTGCAGACGAAGACATTCACTGGTGCCAAAGTGTTGGGGGTCATGATCCATGGTGCTACCCTGAACACTACTGAGTCGGTGAAGATTGGTGTATGGGGGATACCCTGGGGAGGCAAGCAGAAATCAGGTACTTTCCACACCCTGTTGACCACTATTCCCCCCAATTATCCTACCCCTGAAGTCATTTTTGGGGTAAATTAATGGGGACTGCTCTCCATTCAATCCCCATCCCCTTCTGCATGGCCCTCTGGCTGTTGCAGCCTCCCATCTTCACCGCTTCCCCAGAGCCCCCAGACCTCAGCCAGTGTCTCCAGGAGGCTGACATGGATGGAGACCAGCCCAGAGAAGGTGTCATCAGGAAAGCAGAGCCCCTCAATGAAGAAGTCAAGCTCAGCGGCCCCACCGGTGTACTGCACAGTGTGGTACAGCTTCCTCCGGCCCAGCACGTGAACGTAGCGCTGCCCAAAGAAAGGGTCTGCAAGAAGAGAAAGGGGAAGGTGAGCAATTTCCAAAGTTTCAGTGGTGGTTTCAAGCCTGTTTTGCTTGCGTGCAAAGAGGTACTGCAATCCCTCTGTGCTGGAGCTTTTCTGCCTCTGTGGGTGGATACAACTTCATCTGGCAGAAGTACCTTAAAACAGGAGTTAAGGGGCTTGCAATTTTGCAGTCGTGCACAAGAAGGGTGAGGAAAAGTGTCACAGCCTTTCCTTGGATGGAGCAGTTATTGGGAAGATGTTTTCATGGGGTTTCTGCCCTTGCAGCCCTCTCTGACATGCCATGGGATGACAATGCCACCAGTCCTCCTGCTGACAGACTGCCTCTGCATGGAGGGACAAGACCAAGCTACTTAATGGCACATTTCTGGGCTGGATAAGGGCTTTTGGTCCCAGAGAATAAATTACTGCCCACAGTAAGGAACAAGGAGGGGAAAATGTGTTGTAGAGCATGTTGCTGTCATGGAGAAAGCATCTGGGTGTCAGGACCCATGGCTCTCTTTTTTTTTTTTTTTTTTGCTACTCCTTTGCTGGATGACCTTGGATAAACAGCTTTATGGCCATCTGCCTCTGCTTGTTAATCTCCAAAGTTTTCCAAGGGATGCTGAGGGCATGATTTGCTTCAGAAGTGCCATTTGAAGAGCATGGTGAGGACCAGGTCAGAGATGGAAAGAAAAGAGCTTGCAGGGATCTCAAAAGCACCACAAACAAGGAGGAAGGGGCAGAGGAGGACATGAGGAAGGACTTACTCTGCACATAGAAGACCCCAACTTTGTCAGCATCGGAGACAGGAATATAGAGAACGATTTCGTACCCCCGCGGCAGGCGCTGTGGCCCTTTGGTCCTCAAGACCATCCGGGACATGTCCAGCAAATCTGGGGTGCAAACAAAAAAAAGTTGGGTGGTGGGTGATTGTACCATGCAGCTCTGGCTTGCTTGCATGCTCTCTCCTGGGGTTTGCATCTCCCATGCCAAGAAAGCTGCTCTTCCCTTGCTATCAGCCTTTGCAAGTCGGAAAAACAACCTGTGGTCCTGCTAGCAAAGCTTGTGGCTTGTGCTTTGAAACAAATACCCTTTTTTTTTCCACCCCCCACCCCCCTTCTTTTTTTCCCCCATCACAGCCCTGATGCAGCTGGTCCCTGGTGCCAAAAAGCCAATGGGCACCAGCTCTGTGTGGTTTTAGTTTTCCAGGAACAGGCGGGTGT